>NW_024429197.1:67034465-68396548 GCF_017639785.1 Mesocricetus auratus | reverse complement strand
GGCCAGGCTGGACCGACAGCCTACAAAACAATACAGAGAAACCCTGTTTCATAAAACCAAAAAAAAAAAAATTGTGGGTGTTTGCCTTTGCTTCCACCAGTCACTGGATGAAAGCTCCCAGAGGGTTATAGACATCAAGTTCAGTATCAGGAATGGGCATTCGAGGTGGTCTCTCCACTATGGCTTAGCTTGCCAATTGGTGTCATCCCTTTAGATCACTAGAGGTCACTCTGGTGCCTGATCAGTCTTCTATCCTATGATTCCATCTTCCTCCTATTCTACACCTCCCCCAACTCAATCTTCCTGTTCCTCCATGACCTACTCTCTCTTCCTCTTCTCCCCCTCACATCTTGCCATCTCCCATGCTCTCCCACCCCTCGCCGTGTTCCCCATCCATTCAGAGGATCTTTTCTCAATCCTATTCTCTTGGGTACTATGCATATATTTTAGGTACTTTCCTGTTTCCCAGACTCTCTGAGAGTAGAAGTGCAGACTAGCACTATCCTGATCCATGTCTGCAGTCCATGTATGAGTGAGTACGTACCATATTTGTCTTTTTGGGACAGGGGTACCTCACTCAGGATGGTTTCTTCCAGTGCTATCCATTTACCTGCGAATTTCAAGATTCCTTTGTTTTTTTTCTGGTGAGTAATATTCCATTGTGTAAATGTACCACATTTTCATTATCCACTGTTCAATTGAGGGGCATCTAGGTTACTTCCAGGTTTTGGCTATTACAAATAATGCTGCTATGAACATAGTGGAGCAGATGCCCTTATTGTATGAATTTGCCTCCTTTGGGTATATGCCTACGAGTGGAATTCCTGGGTCTTGTGGTAGATTACTTCCCATTTTCCTGAGGAATCTACATACTGCTTTCCAAAGTGGCTGTACGAGTTGGCACTCCCACCAGCAGTGGAGGAGTGTTCCCCTCTCTCCACATCCTCTCCAGCATAAATTGTCTTCAGTGTTTTTGATTTTAGCCATTCTGACAGGAGTAAGATAGTATCTCAGAGTTGTGTTGATTTGCATTTCCCTGATGGCTAAGGATATTGAGCACTTTCTTAAGTGTCTGTTGGCCATTTAAGCCTCCTCTATTAAGAATTCTCTATTTAGTTCTGTACCCCACCTTTTATTGGATCCTTTGGTGTTTTGAAGACTTGCTTCTTGATTTGTTGGTAAATTTTGGAGATTAGCCCTCTGTCAGATGTGAGGTTAGTGAATATCTTTTCCCATTCTGTGGACTGCCTTTTTGTCTTGTTGACTGTCTTCTTTGCCTTACAGAAGCTTTTTAATTTCAGGAGGTCCCAATTGTTAATTGTCGATCTCACTGTATGTGCCACTGGTGTTATATGTAGGAAGTGGTCTCCTGTACCAACTCGTTGAAGAGTATCTCCCACTTCTAAAATTTCAGTGTGGCTGGATTTATGTTGAGATCGTTGACCCATTTGGACTTAAGTTTTGTACAAGGTGATAAACATGGATCTAACTGCAGTCTTCTGCATACCAGTACCCACTTATGCCAGCACCATTTGTTGAAGATGCTTTCTTTTTTCCATTGTATAGTTTTAGCTTCTTTGTCAAAAATCAAGTGTTCATAGGTGTGTGGGTTTAAAGCAGGGTTTTCAATTCGGTTCCATTGGTCTACCTGCCTATTTTTGTGCCAATACCAAGCTGTTTTCAGGACTATAGCTCTATAATAGATCTTGAAGTCAGGTATGGTGATGTCTCCTGAAGTTCCTTTATTGTATAGGGTTGTTTTGGCTATCCTGGGCCTTTTGTTTTTCCACATAAAGTTGATTAATGTTCTTTCCAGGTCTGTGAAGAATTGGGCTAGAATTTTGATAGGGATTGTGTTGAATCTGTAGACTGCCTTTGGCAAGATTGACATTTTTATTATGTTGATCCTACCAATTCAAGAGCTTGGGACATCTTTCCATTTTCTGGTATCCTCTTTGATTTCTTTCTTTAAAGACTCAAAGTTCTTGATATACAAGTCTTTCGCTCCTTGGTTAACATTATCCCCAGATATTTGATGCTGTTTATGGCTATTTTAAAGGGTGAGGTTTCTCTGATTTCTTTCTCAGTCAATTCATCATTTGTATATAATAGGGCAACTGATTTTTTTGAGTTTACCTTGTATCCTGCCACATTGCTGAAGGTGTTTATCAGCTCTACGAGTTCCCTTGCAGAGTTTTTCAGGTCACTTATGTAAACTATCATATTATCTGCAAATAGTGAAAGCTTGACTTCTTCTTTTCCTATTTGTATCCCCTTTATATCCTTTTGTTGTCTTATTGCTGTATCTAGTGCTTCAAGTACAATATTGAAGAGATATGGAGAGAGTGGACAGCCTTATCTTGTTCTTGATTTTAGAGGAATTGCTTTGAGTTTCTCTCCATTTAGTTTGATGTTATCTGTTGGTTTACTGTCTATTACTTCTATTATATTCAGGTATGGTCCTGTTATCCCTGATCTCTCTAGGACCTTTATCATGAAGGGGTGCTGGATTTTGTCAAAGGCCTTTTCAGCATCTACTGAGATGATCATGTGGTTTTTCTTTCGCCGTTTGTTTATATGGTGGATTACATTGATAGATTTTCTAATGTTGAACCATCCATGCATTCCTGGAATGAAGCCTACTTGATCATGTTGGATGATTTTCTGATATGTTCTTGAATCCGGTTTGCCAGTATTTTATTGAGTATTTTTGCATCAATGTTCATGAAGGAAATTGGTCTATAGTTCTCTTTCTTAATTGTGTCTTTGTGTGGCTTGGGTGTCAAGGTAATTGTAGCATCATAAAAAGAGTTTGGCAGTGAGCCCCCTGCTTCTATTTTGTGGAATACTTTGAGGAGTATTGAAATTAGCTCTTCTTTGAATTTCTGGTAGAATTCTGCACTGAAGCCATCTGGACCTGGGCTTTTTTTTTGTTTGGGAGACTTTTGATGACTGCTTCTATTTCATTAGGGGATATAGGTCTGTTTAGATTGTTTATCTGTTCTTGATTTAGTTTTGGCAAGTGATATCTATCCAGGAAATTGTCCATTTCCTTTAAATTTTCAAATTTTGTGGAGTACAGATATTCAAAGTATGCCCTGATGATTCTCTGGATTTCCTCAGAGTCCATTGTCTTGTCCCCTTTTTCATTTCTGATTTTGTTAATTAGCATGCTCTCTCAGTGTCTTTTGCTTAGTTTGGACAGAGGTTTGTCTATTTTGTTGATTTTCTCAAAGAACCAACTCTTTGTTTCATTGATTCTTCTCAGTGTTTTCCTGGTTTCTACTTGATTGATTTCAGCCTTCAATTTGATTATTTCCTGGGGTCTGCTCCTCCTGGGTGTGTTTGCTTCTTTTTGTTCTAGAACATTCAGCTGTGCTATTAGTTCTCTAGTATGAGTGTTCTCCAGGTTCTTCATGTGGGCACTTAGTGCTATAAACTTTCCTCTCATCACTGCTTTCAAAGTGTCCCATAAGTTTGTGTATGTTGTGTCTCATTGAATTCCTAGAAGTCTTTAATTTCATATTTTATACCTTCCTTTACCCAGGGATGGTGCAATTGTGCATTGTTCAATTTCCATGGGTTTGTAGGTTTTCTGCGATTTGTGATATCCTTGAATTCTATTATTAATACATGGTGGTCTGATAAGATACAGGGGGTTATTCCAATATTTTTTATCTGTGGAGTTTTGCTATGTTTCCTTTTATGTGTTCAATTTCAGAGAGTTACCAACCAATTTCCCTCATGAACACATATGCAAAACTACTCAATAAAATACTGGCAAACCAAAACCAAGAGTAAATCTAAAAGACCTTTCACCAAAATCAAGCAGGCTTCATACAAGAGATGGAGGGATGATTCAACAAATAAAAATCTGTCAATTTACCCATCATACAAAAACCAAAACAAAACCTGACCACTAGATGTTGAAAAAGACTATGACAACACCCAGCACTGCATAATGATAAAGTCTTGGGAAGATCAGGAATACAGAGGACATTCCTATGCACACTAAAGGTAATATAAAGCAAACTGATAGCCAACATCATATTAAATGCATGTTTTCTTATATACTTTAAAAGAATAATACTCAAGTTTATAGATAAAGACATAAGATCAAAAAAAGCTAAAATAATACAATAAAAATACTTCTAGAGGTATCACCAACTCTGATTTAAAGCTATACTACATAACAACAAAAAACTGCTTTGTACTTGCATAAAAATATAAAGGTTGATCAATGGAATTGAATGAAAGTCCCAGAAGAAAATCGACACACCTTTGGGCACTTGATTTTTTGTATTTTTAAATTTAAATTTAAATTAGAAACAAGGTTGCTTCACATGTCAATCCCATGTCCCGCTCCCTTTCCCTCCCTTCCTCCCACGCCCTCTCTCCAACCCCACCAATACTCTCTCATTTCAAAGGGAGGGTGAGGCCTTCCACAGGGTGTCCATAATGTGTCATTTCATCCAGGGCAAGGCTTAGACCCTCCCACAAGAGTCCAGGATGAGAGTGCATCTCTCTTTGTGGGAAGGGCACAACAAACTAAACAATCTAATTTAAAAATGAGGCACAGATCTGAACAGAATTTTCAGGCAAAGTAACCTCAAATGGCTGAGAAACACTTACGGAAATGTTCAGCATCCTTACCCATCAGGGAAATGTAAATCAAATCGACACTGAGACTCCATCTTACATTTGTCAGTATAGATAAGATCAAAAACACAAGTGACTGATCATGCTGGAGAGGATGTGGAACAAGAGGAGCACTCCTCCGATGCTGGTGTGAGTGTTAACTTGTACAACCACTTGGAAATCAATATGGTAATTTCTCAGAAAATTGACAATCTATCTACCTCAAGACCCAGCTATGCCACTCCTGAGCATATACCCATACCACAAGGGACACTGAACAACTATATTCATAGCAGTTTTATTTGTAATAGCCAGAAACTGGAAACAACCTAAATGCCTCTCACAAGAAGAATGGGTACAGAAATTGTGGTATGTTTACACAATGGAGTATTATTCAGCTGGTGAAAAAACAATCACATCAGAAAGTTTTCTGGCAAATGGATGAAACTAGAGAACATCATCCTGAGTGAGGTAAACCAGACCCAGAAAGACAAACATGGTATGTACTCAGTTATAGGATGATATTTGCAGTTAGTAAAAAGCACCCATGCTATACCCCACAAATCCATAGAAACTGGTGCCTAACTCAACTGTCATCATCATCAGAGTGGCTTCACCCAGCCACTGGTGGAAACAGATGCAGAGACCCACAGCCAAACATCAGGCTGAGATTATAGAATACTGTGGAAGTGGGGGAGGGAGGATTGTAGAACCATAGGTTGTCAAGGGCACCACAAGAAAATCCACAGAACCAACTAACCTGGGCTCTTAGGGCTCATAGAGAATTGCACTGAGAATCAGGGAACTCACATGAGACTGACGTTAGCCCTCTGCAAAATTGCTATTTATGTGATATTCCTAACAGTGGGAGCAGGAGATGTCTCTGACTGTTGCCTATTTTTTGGGACTCATTATTCCGACCAGATTGCCTCATTCAGTCTTATTAGAAGAGGGGGTGCTTGGTCTCACTACAACTTGATATACCATTGCTTACTGACACCCATAGAAGGCCTGCCTGTGTCTGAAGAGAAGCAGGTGAGGAGGATTAGCTGGAGTGGGGGAGATGAAGTGGAAGTGGGGGACAGGAGGTGGGATTGGAGGGACTAGGAAGAGGGAAAGGAGGGGAAGCTTTGTTTCAGATGCAGAAACAAAAAACAAACAAACAAATAAATAAATAACCTTTTTTTTTAAAAAAAAAGGCTTCATAAAATCTGCCGGCAAATGAATGGAACTGGGGAAAAAAATCATTCTTAGTGAGGCAATACAGGACCAGAAAGATAAATATGGTATTTACTCACTATAAATTACTAACTGTTAAGTATATGATAATCAAGCTACAGTCATCAGACCCCAAGATGTTAGGTAAAAAGAAGGGGTCTGTGGGATTCATGGAGCTCCCTAGAAAGAGGAAATATAGCAGAATTTGCAGGGGGACTTGGGGCAGATTGGGACAGTAACTAGAGGAGATCAGTTTGCAGGGGTAGATGGAGAAAATGAGGGGAGAGATAATAGAATTGGGGGGTTGAAAGCATGGTGTGGAAATTGCTATGGAATCTTCCTGGAATCTATGAGGTTTAACCTAGTGAAGACCCCTAGTGCTGGAGGATACAGAGTATGAAGTGGCCATCTTTCGTAGCTAGACAAGGCTTCCAGTGGTGGTACTGGCTTGCACTTGGTTGAGTTGTTGACTGAAGGGTGCCATGGCAATTCTGAAACAACCTCGATGCTTGGCAGGAGGTCATGCTCTACAAACTAACAGCTGAACCCTATTGCAGAGGATAACATCTGCACAGCTGGTTGAACACAGAGCGATATCTTAATGGAACTTTCACCCCTAGATTCTAGTCACTGGTGTGGGTCTCTGCATGCTGCTACAAAAGAAACCCAGACACCAACCCAGCCAAAAACCTTCGACCTGCAATCAGTCCAGTTTGAAAGACTTGTTGAGGCAATATTGACTCACAATTTGTGGGAGTGGCCAACTTATGGGCGTGGCCAACCAATGTCTGTTTCTGCCACAAGAGGGAGCCTGTGTCTGACACTACCTGGACGGCTAGGCGTTTGAGACTGCACAGCCCAGAGGTCTGGGGTAGATCCAAATGCAAACAGGAAAAAAAAAAAACAAAAACAAAAAAAAAAAAAAAAAACAAAAAAAAAAACCTAACTGGGAGAGGGTGCAGAAACCCACAGCAAGATGTCATGTGGAGAGAGAGTCTGAACTGGAGGAATCCCACAGTGGAGAGAAAGGAAAGGTTGTGCGAGACAGAGAGATTAGAGGACAACAGGAAAATACGACCCACTGAATCAAATAAGCAGGGCACACTTGGGCTCACAGAGACTGAAGTAACAAGCACAGACTCTGCATGGATCTGCACTAGATCCTCATATATGTTATGGCCGTTAGGTTGGCGTTTCTGTAGGACTCCTGACAGCTGGAAGCAGGTGCGCCTCTGACTCTTCTGCTGCCCTTGGGACGCTTTGTCTCCTATTAGTTTTCCTCGTCCATCCTCGATATGGGGGCTTTAGCACTATTTTATTGTATTTTGTTTTGTTGTGTTCGTGTCTCTTGAAAACCTGCTCCGTTCTGAAGGGCAAGGAGGGGTAATAGATTCGGGGGGAGACGGAGGTAGGGAAGAGCTTATGGGGTGGAGAGAAGGAACTGTGGTGGGGACGTATTGTTTGAGGAAGAATCTACTTTCAATAAAAATGAAGGGATGCTCTCTCAGCCTAGATACATGAGGGAGCACCAAGACCCTGCCCCAAATTCTGTGACAGATTTTTATGATTCCCCCATGGAAGGTCTCACTCTCCCTGGGAGGTGGATTGGGGGGCATGGGGGCTAGTAGGGGGAATGGGAGCATAGGAGGGAAAGGGACCTGGGATTGGTATGTAAAATAAGATTGTTTCTAATTTTAAAAGAATTATTAAAACTTATATTTTGAAAAATATTCTATTGGTGAAACTTTTCCTATAATAGTTTAGTAATATTCATCATTTTTAGTAGTTTTATTGTTAATCTCTAACTATACCTATCTGAAAATTTGAATTTCATTATGAGTGTATGAAAATGTACTTATGTCTTTAGAGAATTAAAGTTATCTAAATATCTAGAAGCGATCGAATATATTGCAGTGTATATATTGAATTAACATGTATATACATGTATATATACACATATATATGTATATAGGCTATATTTGGTAAGGGTTGCAAGATAGTAGGATAGATAGGTAAATTGTGCAGAGAACCTGGTAGCTTTTCTGTCCATGAAGTTGAAATTTTAAGTGGTCCCAGTTCATGCTGAAGATTTGAAAGCAATCTGGAAAATCTGCTGTTGATTCATCTTTGGATAGGTCAAAGAAACTGTAGCATGTGAATGACAGCAGCACTCTTAAACACTGGTTCCGGGAGAGAAGAGCTTGCACACCTGTGCTGGCTTCTCATCTAATTGCCCCTCTATCTACACACCTGAAACTACTAAATGAATATGTGCTTCTCACATTCTCAGTTGGTCATTCCTCCATTATTTAATTACCCACACAACTCACCAACTCCTATGTAAATATAAATCTAATCAAGTTGACAGAATACTAACCATCACATTTATCACACACACACACACACACACACACACACACACACACAGCTATGTACTGTGGTTTGGATTATTTACAAGGAATCTCAGCATGTATCCCACATAGATAATGGGGCACTACCATATTTACCCTACCATCCAAACACAAGCATGTACAAATCAAATTCCATCTGGCCTCTTTTCTCTCTACCTTATCTTCAATCTTCAGATAAAATCTATTTAAGTACATTATCAATAAACCTCTTCTGTGCTCTCTGTCCTAAACAACAAGAAACCATCAATGTGAAATTAGTACTGAAGCTGCTGTAACATTTGTGTAGAAGATGTCATCTCTCCTTAAATGTGTCTTTGGAAAGCCAGTCCTATATGTCTTTCATCTGGCAAGTCATGTGGTGTTTGTGACCATCATGCTAGAGTTAACAGCATATGGGAACTCACCCACTCTGAATACTAAGCTTATCCAATCTCTTCCCAGAGTCAACATAAGATAATGAATAAAAATGTTTGCAATAACAGAGAGTCATACAAATACTGATTCCTTATCTTGAAGTCCTATAATGCCCAAGTTTCACCAGCATCATGGAAGTAAGGAGGTGAAGACAAGGTCTGGTGCATGAATAATTAGAAAGTGTTTCTCAGGATTCATTTCAAAATATTCTAGTAAAGGTGAAGACACAGTTTTAGGGTCACCTTGAAGGTGAGTCCCATTTCAGAATAGTGGAATTAGACCCTTCCAAAGCCTTCTCTTTATACTTATGCATTTTCCCCAACCAACAGTAAAAATAATATAAAAAGCTACATGAGTTACACTTAACTAAATCAGATGCAGATGGCTGTTTGATCAAGAAGAGGTAATTTTTTATCATTTTAAAAGCTTTTGTTTTCATAAAGAAAAGAAAATAGGACATGTTTCTTTCCTTATTTTTAAGGGAGGAAAAAGCATATGTTTTTTAATTTGAAGTGGTATATTAATGGTGTTATCTCTTGAGAATTGCTGCACTACAGTGAATTGTAGAAAATGCATTTACTTGCACGCTTCCTGGTAAATTTTTCTCTGACTTAGAGAGTTAGTGCCATATTATATCAGACTACTGCTTGAAGACAATATGTACACACCCTGAGAGTTAATTTCCTGAGCCTCTTTTACTAGATCGTCTTGTTTTCTTTGTTTATATTATTGATTTAGCAAAAATCATTCTGTGAATATTGAGTGTTTCCCTAAACCAGAAGGTGATAAAATATGGCAGGGAGACAGAGGGATACAGTGTAACAAGGATAATAAAGTCTTGTGTCTCTACTGCAATTTATGACTTACATTATCCTGTTTGAATCTCACCATATACCTGAGCATTATGGGGATAGACACAATTACACCAATTTTATAGTTTCAAGTGAAAACATGTGGCATGTAATTGGGTTTCCTGTGGCGCCCTCCCCCTCTACTGTCAGTAATTGACCTGGAGCTTGGAGATTCCCCAGTCAGTCTAATGTTCTTTCAACATAAAGAAGCTTCTAGATAAAACATCAGTCAAGACATCGATAGGCCTGTTTACTGCACCTACTGTTTAGATGACTCTGGAGTTAAAACAATGGCAGGAATGATTGCATTGTGAGGAATTGCATATGAACAAAAATGCTTGCCATTGAATCTCAAAGACAAACCTGAAATACAGAAACTATATGAGAAGTAAGATGTGCAAGCAAACACTACAAAAGTGATATGTGGCTAAATGTATGAAAGTTATTCCTCAGAGACCTTTTCTAAAGGCATTTGGTGATAAGCAGCACAAAAATAATGATATCATAATATTTGTTGAGCAAATACCATAACTTCCAGTCACTTGAGATGTGATCTCAATCACTCATTCAGTGAATATCATCTGGGTTTGATCCCCAAAACATATATATACGTACAGGCAAGAAACTCTGCTTTGGATACTTAATAACCATGGGTCATGAACCTTCATCTTTCTAGTCATTAAAATAAGTGGTTTAGAAAATATGCCTAATTTTGTGAATTTTCTGTGAATATATTATTTAAGATGAAGTTTTAGCAAATAATGAAGTTCCTAGGACAATATGTGTTTTGCATTTAATGATTATAGCTATTTTTCATATTCTATTTAAGAGAAAGAATACAAAATGAATAAGAAAATCACCATGCTATTAATTAACCCTATCAAGACAAAGTCCACACACCATTCTTCTCCTCCATTTTCCTGATCTGCAACCCTTCTCTCCCACCTCATTTACTTCCACTGCCTATCATGGCTTCCCTTTTTCCCCAAAACCATTGTGTTGTCACATTCTCCTCTTGTTTCTTTCCATAATGATTCTATTGGAAGCCTATTCTTCACCAAGACAAAACACAATTGCTTCGCTTTTAAGTTAATATAAGACACTGGCTCAGTCTTTAAAGAGATTCCACCAATACAGGAAGTAGTTCACAACCTGCAAATGATCTTTTTTTTTTTATTCTCCAGATTTATTTTGGTAAAAAAAAATCAGATATAACCTTTCAAAAATTACATTAATGTTTAACATGCATTCAAATAACTTTCTTTTTTTTCCAGTTTAAATTTAGATAAGAAACGAGGTTGCTTCACAAGTCAGTTCCAGGTCCCTCTCCCATTCCCTCCCCTCCTCCCGTGCCCTCCACCCAACCCCCACCATTATCCCCTCATTCCCCCAGGGAGGGTGAGGCCCTCCATGGGGGTGTCCATAGTCTGTCATTTCATATAGGGCAGGGCCTAGACCCTTCCCCAAGAGTTCAGGGTGAGAGTGCACCTCACATTGTTCTATGGGAGTCCAAAGTCTGTGTGTATACTTGGGATGGGTACTGATCTGCTGCCCAAGGCTCAATAGGTTCCCTAGGCCTCCTCACTGACACCCACATTCAGGGGGTATTGATCAGTCCCATGCTGGATTCCCAGGCTGATGCCTGGGATTCAAGAGTTAACCTTTGTCTGGTCAGCTGTTTCTGGGGGTTAAACCAGCCCAGTCTTAATCCCTTTGATCATCAGTCCTCCCTCTCTGTTACTGGCTTTCTTGAGTTCAGCTTAGTAATTAACCAGCCACTAAATGAAGTTTCTGTTTCCCAGACTCTCTGGCCATAGGATTGTAGGCTGGCACTCCCCAGATCTATGTCTAAAATCCATATATGAGAGAGTACATGCCATGTTTCTCTTTTTGTGACTGGGTTACCTCACTCAGGATGGTTTCTTCTAGTGTCATCCATTTGCCTGCGAATCTCATGATTCCATTATTTTTTTCTGCTGAATAGTACTCCATTGTGTAGATGTACTACATTTTCTCTATCCACTCTTCGGGTGAGGGACATCTAGGTTGCTTCCAAGTTCTGGCTACTACAAATAAAGCTGCTATGAACATAGTGGAACAGACATCTTTGTTGTATGAATGGGCATCTTTTGGATATATGCCTGAGTGGAGTTGCTGGGTCTTGTGGTAGGTTTATTCCCATTTTTCTGAGGAATCTCCATACTGATTTCCAAAGTGGCTGAACCAGTTGGCACTCCCACCAGCAATGGAGGTGTGTTCCCCTTTCACCACATCTTCTCCAGCATAAATTGTCATTGGTGTTTTTGATTTTAGCCATTCTGGCAGGAGTGAGATGGTATCTCAGAGTTGTTTTGATTTGCATTTCCCGGATGGCTAAGGATGTTGAGCACTTTCTCAAGTGCCTCTCAGCCATTTTATACTCCTCTATTGAAAACTCTCTATTTAGTTCTGCAGCCCACTTTTTAATAGGGTCCTTTGGTGTTTTGGAGACTTGCTTCTTGAGTTCTTTGTAAATTTTGGAGATCAACCCTCTGTCAGATGTGGGATTAGTGAATATTTTTTCCCATTCTGTGGGCTGCCTTTTTGTCTTGCTGACTGTGTCCTTTGCCTTACAGAAGCTTCTCAGTTTCAGTAGGTCCCATATATTAATTGTTGATCTCACTGTCTGTGCTACTGGTGTGATGTTCAGGAAGCTGTCTCCTGTACCAATTCATTCAAGGTACCACCCACTTTCTCTTCTAAGAGGTTCAGTGTGGCTGGATTTATGTTGAGGTCTTTGATCCATTTGGACTTAAGTTTTGTGCATGGCGATAAACATGGATCGATCCGCATTCTTCTACATGCCAGTCTCCAATTATGCCAGCACCATTTGTTGAAGATACTTTCTTTATTCCATTGTATATTTTTAGCTTCTTTGTCAAAGATCAGATGTTCGTACGTGTGTGGGTTAATACCCGGATTTTCAATCATTTTAAAGACTTACTTGAGTAGGAAAGGATCGTGTCAGTATGAGCAGAAGGGTGTCTAGAGCACAGTTGCTGTGAAGGAGGAAGGGAGGGCTTAGCGGAATATGAAGAATAAGACTCGGGGAAAGTGTGGAGGAGGGACTTATATCACCAAGGATATCTGAAAAGGCCATAGGAAAACCAAGTATTTTATGAAGTTACTTAATATATGTGTGTATTACAATTACCCATATAATGGGATAGTGAGTCCCCAGGAGTCAGAGCCTACCTTACCAACTCCAGTGCCTGGTGGTGACACGTCACTTCAAGTTGTTTGTTTGCGAGCTTCATGTTTCAGAGGGTTTCTTTCTGGCCAGGTCCTGCAGCCCTTCTCAAACCTCAAATAAGCACATGGATGCTATATTAATCATTAAACTGCTGGCTGGTGGATAGGTCTTCTTATTGGCTAGCTCTTTCTTAACTATGAACCCATTTCTACAAATCTATATGTTTCCATGTGGTCTCATCTTACTGGAGAAGGATCCACACCTCTTACTCCTTGGTGGTCTACATGGTGACTGATCTCTGGTGGGCTCTCCTGCCTACCTTTCCCAGAATTCTTGTCTCCTGGTCCTACCTGTCTTCAGCCTCATTGTTCAAAGAGTGGTTTATTCATCAACCAATAAGAGAAACATATATACAGAAGGACATCCCCCATCTTTTTTTGAGAACACCCAAACAATATAAGTTAGTATAATTTCTTATGTTCCTACAAGAACTTCAAAATAAAATCTATTACCAGAGATATTGCATATTTTGGTCACAGGACTTGGAGAAATAAAGCTAGTCCTGATAAGGAAACCTCTCCCAACAGGTACCCACTGCTAACTCTCAGAACGTTGGCTAATGCTATGCTATCTACCAAGGGAGAGAAGTCATCAACAGCTATAAAACAATGTAAAGCCTGAGAACTACAACAGCAATAAACCCAGTAAGATATTCCCAGATAGGCAATAATGGTACATCCTTCGTAAGAACACCTGACAGCTGTCTAATTAGACTCAAACCTTATCCATTGGAAGGAAATTACGACTGGCTATATAAACCTATCCATGAGGAGAAGCTACTACTCTTTTACTAAAGTAACATGCTTTGCCACAGCCTTCCAAATAATCACCCTTATAACCATAGGTAAGAGCAGCTCATTTATCCCATCAAAGAACTATCTTTCTGCAGCAAATGGAGAACACTGGAAAGGTTCACACTGCCCAAAATGAAAACAAGCACTGACCCTGAAATGCTCAGGAATAAACAGAAAGAACATTTATAATACACTCCTTACAGTTAAAACTCAGGGAGTATTGTAAAACAAATGGAAGGAGAATGTGAGAGCCTAAGGACAAGTATGATTGCTATATAATAGATTCTACTGAACAAGACAGGGATGTTACTCCATATACTCCCAACAATATGGTTGCAATATAGGACTAACAGACTGTTTTGTTGATGCCTTTATTATTGTTTGTTTTTTGTTGTTGTTGAGAATGATCCTGATTGGCTTTTCATGGTTTTTGCTGTGGTTGTCATCATTATACTACATAGAGTTATCTGTATAAAGGAAAAAACAGTTAAGAATGTGACTCCATGAGATTGACCTGCAGGCAAGCTCATAGGGCAATTTCTTGACTGATGATTGATACAAGAGGACTCAGCCCATGTGGATAATTTCACCGCTGAGCAGGTGACCCTGAGTACTCTAAGAGTAGATTGAGTAAGTCATGGAGAGAAAGCAAGAAAGCCACATTCCACCATGGCTTCTGTTCCAGTTCCTGTCTCCAGGACCCCACCTTGAATTTCATCCCTGACATCCTTCAACACTGGATTATCAAGTGGAATTATAAAAGAAATAAACTCTTTCCTCTCCTAGTTGCATTTGCTCATATTATTTTATCACAGCAATAGAAAGCTGATTGGAATAGCTATAATTATTACTGTTGATGCTGTTTTTCAGGGACAATATTTTATTTATTTTTTGTTTTAAAGTTGTATTTTATATTATGATATTAACATTAGATATTGAAGACAAAACAAGAAAGAAAAGGCTATGGTTTAATGGGGTTGTGCTTGTGTGTCAAGTTTGCAAGTAGTGTAAACTTGTTTTTTTTCCATTTTTTAAATTTTAAATAGCTTGTTTTACATGACAATCCCAGTTCCCTCTCCCTCCCCTCCTCCTGCAATCCCCTCATCATCCCCCCCATCCTCCCAACCTATTGCCAATTCCTTCCACATAGGGGGTATCTAGAGTTTATCATTTCATTCAGGGTAGAGTCCAGGCACTTCCCTAAGAGTCCAGGCAGAGAGAGCAACCCTCTTTGTGTTATGGAAACACGATGCCTGTTAGTATTCGAGAGATAAACACCTATCCACTGCTCAGGACCCCATAGATAGCACAGGCCTCCACATTGACACTCACATTCTGGGAGTCTGGATCAATCCCATGCTGGCCTGCCAGCTGTCTGTCTGGGGTCCAAGACCTCTCCCCTGTTCGGGTCAGTTGTCTCTGCTGGTTTTGCCAGGCCATTCTTTGCCAATTTGCTCATCACTCCTCTCTCTCTGTTGCTGGGTTCCTTGGGTTCTGTTCAGTATTTAACTGTGGGTGTTTGCCTCTGCTTCCATCAGTCACTGGATGAAGGCTCCAGGATGGTTGTAGACATCAAGTTCACTGTCAAGAATAGGCATTCGAGGTGGTCTCTACACTATTGCTTAGCTTGCCAATTGGTGTCATCCGTTTAGATCACTAGAGGTCACATTGGTACCTGATCTGTCTTCTAACCTATGATTCCCTCCTCCCCCTATCCTAATCCCCCAGTCGACCTTCCTGTTCCTCCACGTCCTACTTTCTCTTCCACTTCTCCCCCTCTCTATTTCACAGGTCCCCCTCACCCCCACCCCTCGCCATGTTCCCCATCTGTTCATAGGATCTTGCCTCATTTCTCTTCTCTTGGGTACCATGTATATCTTGTAGGTTCTTTCCTGTTTCCCAGACTCTCTGTCAGTGAAAATGCAGACTGGCACTCTCCTGATCCATGTTTAAAATGCATATATGAGTGAGTACATACCATGTTTGTCTTTTTGTGACTGGGTTAAATCACTCAGGATGGTTTCCTCCAGTGCTATCCATTTACCTGCGAATTTCAAGATACCATTGTTTTTTTCTGCTGAGTAATACTCCATTGTGTAAATGTACCACATTTTCTCTATCCACTGTTCAGTTGAGGGGCATCTAGGTTGCTTCCAGGTTCTGGCTATTACAAACAATGCTGCTATGAACATGGTGGAGCAGATGCCCTTGTTATATGAATTTGCCTCATTTGGATATATGTCTAAGAGTGGAATTCCTGGGTCTTGTGTTGGTTGATTCCCATTTTCCTGAGGAATCTCCATACTGCTTTCCTAAGTGGCTGTATGAGTTGACACTCCCACTAGCAGTGGAGGAGTGTTCCTCTCTCTCCACATCCTCTCCAGCATAAATTGTCTTCAGTGTTTTTGATTTTAGCCATTCTGACAGGAGTAAGATAGTATCTCAGAGTTGTTTTGATTTGCATTTCCCTGATGGCTAAGGATGTTGAGCACTTTCTTAAGAGTCTCTTGGCCATTTTAGCCTCCTCTATTGAGAATTCTCTATTTAGTTCTGTACCCCACCTTTTATTGGATCCTTTGGTTTTTTGGAGACTTGCTTCTTGAGTTCTTTGTAAATGTTGGAGATTAGCCCTCTGTCAGATGTAGAGTCAGTTAATATCTTTTCCCATTCTGTGGACTGCCTTTTTGTCTTGTTGACTGTGTCGTTTGCCTTACAGAAGCTTTTTAGTTTCATGAGGTCCCATTTGTTAATTGTCGATCTCAGTGTCTGTGCCACTGGTGTTATGTTCAGGAAGTAGTTTCCTGTACCAATTCTTTGAAGAGTATCTCCCACTTTCTCTTCTAAAAGTTTCAGTGTGGCCGGGCGGTGGTGGCACACACCTCTAATCCCAGCACTCGGGAAGCAGAGACAGGCAGATCTCTGTGAGTTTGAGGCCAGGCTGGACCGACAGCCTCCAAAACAATACAGAGAAACCCAGTCTCGTAAAACCAAAAAAAAAAAAAAAAAAAAAAAAAAGAGAAGTTTCAGTGTGGCTGGATTTATGTTGAGATCTTTGATCCATTTGGACTTAAGTTTTGTACAAGGTGATACACATGCATCTATCTGCATTCTTCTGCATACCAGTACCCAGTTTTGCCAGGACCATTTGTTGAAGATGTTTTCTTTTTTCCATTGTATAGTTTTGGCTACTTTGTCAAAAATCAACTGTGTTCATAGCTGTATGGGTTAGAATCAGGGTTTTCAATTCGGTTCCATTGGTCTACCTGCCTATTTTTGTGCCAATACCAAGCTGTTTTCAGGACTATAGCTCTATAATAGAGCTTGAAATAAGATATGGTGATGCCTCCTGAAGTTCCTTTATTGTATAGGGTTGTTTTGGCTATCCTGGGCCTTTTGTTTTTCCACATAAAGTTGATTAATGTTCTTTCCAGGTCTGTGAAGAATTGGGCTAGAATTTTGATAGGGATTGGTTGAATCTGTAGACTGCAAGATTGACATTTTTATTATGTTGATCCTACCAATTCAAGAGCATGGGACATCTTTCCATTTTCTGGTATCCTCTTTGATTTCTTTCTTTAAAGACTCAAAGTTCTTGATATACAAGGCGTTCCCTTCCTTGGATAACATTATCCCCAGATATTTGATGCTTTTTATGGCTATTTTAAAGGGTGAGGTTTCTCTGATTTCTTTCTCAGTCAATTCATCATCTGCATATAATAGGGCCACTGACTTTTTTGAGTTTACCTTGTATCCTGCCACATTGCTGAAGGTGTTTATCAGCTCTAGGAGTTCCCTTGCAGAGTTTTTCGGGTCACTTGTGTAAACTATCATATCATCTACAAATAGTGAAAGCTTTACTTCTTCTTTTCCTATTTGTATCCCCTTTATCTCCTTTTGTTGTCTTATTGCTGTATCTAGGACTTCAAGTACAATATTGAAGAGATATGGAGAGAGTGGACAGACTTGTCTTGTTCCTGATTTTAGAGGAATTGCTTTTAGTTTCTCACCATTTAGTTTGATGTTATCTGTTGGTTTACTGTCTATTACTTCTATTATATTCAGGTATGGTCCTGTTATCCCTGATCTCTCTAGGACCTTTATCATGAAGGGGTGCTGGATTTTGTCAAAGGCTTTTTCAGCATCCAGTATGATGATCATGTGGTTTTTCTTTCGCAGTTTGTTTATATGGTGGATTACATTGATAGATTTTCTAATGTTAAATCATCCCTGCATTCCTGAGATGATGCCTACTTGATCATGGTGGATGATTTTTCTGATTTGTTTTTGAATCTGGTTTGCTAGTATTTTATTGAGTATTTTTGCATCAATGTTCATGAAGGAAATTGGTCTATAGTTTCTTTCTTGGTTGTGTCTTTGTGTGTCTTGGGTATCAAGGTAATTGTAACCTCATAAAAAGAGTTTGGCAGTGAGCCTCCTGCTTCTATTGTGTGGAATACTTTGAGGAATATTGAAGTTAACTCTTCTTTGAATTTTGGGTAGAATTCTGCATTGAAGCCATCTGGCCTGGGCTTTTTTTGTTTGGGAGACTTTTGATAACTGCTTCTATTTCATTAAGGGTTATATGTCTGTTTATATAGTTTATCTGCTCTTGATTTAGTTTTGGCAAGTGATATCTATTCAGGAAATTGTTCATTTCCTTTAAATTTTCAAATTTTGTGGAGTACAGATTTTCAAAGTATGCCCTGATGATTCTCTGGATTTCCTCAGAGTCCATTGTTATGTCCCCTTTTTCATTTCTGATTTTGTTAATTAGCATGCTCTCTCTGTGTTTTGCTTAGTTTGGACAGATGTTTGTCTATTTTGTTGATTTTCTCAAAGAACCAACTCTTTGATCATTTATCCTTCTCAATGTTCTCCTGGTTTCTACCTGATTGATTTCAGCCCTCAGTTTGATTATTTCCTGGCATCTGCTCCTCCTGGGTGAGTTTGCTTCTTTTTGTTCTAGAATGTTCAGCTGTGCTATTAATTCTCTAGTATGACCGTTCTCTAGTTTCTTCATGTAAGCACTTAGTGCTAAGATCTTTCCTCTTAGTACTGCTTTCAATGTGTCCCATAGGTTTGCATATGTTGTGTCTTCATTCTCTTTATTTTCTTTTTTTATTTCTTCCTTTACCCAGGAATAGTGCAATTGAGCATTGTCCAATTTCCATGAGTTTGTGGGGTTTCTGTGAATTGTGTTATTGTTGAATTCTAGTTTTAATGCATGGTGGTCTGAGAGGATACACTGGGTTATTCCAATTTTTTTGTATCTGTGGAGATTTGCTATGTTTCCTATTATGTGGTCAATTTTAGAGAAGGTTCCATGTAGCACCAGGAATAAGGTATATCCCTTTTTGTTTGGGTGGAATATTCTATAGATGTCTATTAAGCCCAGTTGGGTCATAACTTCTATTAGTTTCTTTGTTTCTTTGTTAAGTTTCTGTCTGGAGGTCCTGTCTAGTGGTGAAAGCGGAGTGTTGAAGTCTCCCACTATTAGTGTGTGTGATTTTATGTGCAATTTCAGGTTTAGTAATGTTTCTTTCACAAATGTAGGTGCCTTTGTACTTGGGGCGTAGATGTTTAAAATTGAGACTTCATCTTGATGCGCTTTTCCTTTGATGAATATGAAATGTCTTTCTTCATCTCTTTTGATTGATTTTAATTTGAAGTCTAGTTTGTTAGATATTAGGATTGCTACACTCGCTTGTTTCTTGGGTCTGTTTGATTGGAAAATCTTTTTCCAACCCTTTACCCTGAGATACCATCTGTCTTTGATGTTGAGATGTGTTTCTTATATGCAGCAGAAGGATGGGTTCTGTTTTCGTATCCATTCTGCTAGTCTGTGACTTTTTACAGGCAAGTTGAAACCATTGACATTGAGGGATATCAATGACCATTGATTGATGATTCTTGTTTGTGCTTGATTTATTGGTAGTGAAGTGATTTTGTGAAGTTTCTCCTCCATTTTTCTTTTGGTGCTATGTAAAGTGGGATTATATATTGCCTGTGTCTTTGTGAGTGTAGTTATCTTCCTTGGATCTAAGTTTTCCTTCTAGCACTTTCTGTAGAGCTGGATTCATGGACACGTATTGTTTAAATCTGACTTTGTCATGGAATATTCTGTTTTCTCCATCTATGGTAATTGAAAGCTTTGCTGGGTATAGTAGTCTGGGCTGGCATCCTTGTTCCCTTAGCAAGTGTAGGACATCTGTCCAGGATCTTCTGGCTTTCATCGTTTCCATTGAGAAGTCAGGTGTAATTCGGATAGGTCTGCCTTTATATGTTATTTGGCCTTTTTCTTTAGCTGCTCTTAATATTTTCTCTTTATTCTGTAGGTTTGATGTTTTAATTATTATATGGTGAGGTGATTTCTTTTTTTGGTCCAGCCTATTTGGTGTTCTGTAAGATTCTTGTGTTTTCATAGGCATATCCTTCTTTAGGTTAGGGAATTTTTCTTCTATGATTTTGTTGAATATGTTTTGTGTACCTTTGAGCTGTATTTCTTTGCCTTCTTCTGTACCTATTATTCTCAGGGTTGGCTTCTTCATGGTGTCCCATATTTCCTGGATATTTTGTGTTAGGGGTTTATTGGTTTTGAGGTTTTCTTTGGTTGACGACTGCATATCCTCTAATGAGTCTTCAACACCTGAGATTCTCTCTTCTATCTCTTGTATTCTATTGTTGATACTTGCATCTGTAGTTCCTGATCATTTACCCAGCTTTTATATTTCCAGCATCCCCTCATTCTGTGTTTTCTTTATTATTTCTATTTCAGCTTTCAATCCTTCAACTATTTGAGTTGTTTCCTTCATTTGTTTGGGTTTTTTTTTTTTGGTACTCTTTAGATTCTTTGAGAGATTTGTTTAATTCTTGAATTTTTTCCCCTATTTCATGGATTTTTGTTTGTTTTTTCCTCTATTTATTTAAGGGATTTCCTCATTTCTTCTTTCAGAGGCTCTATCATCTTCATAAAATGATTTTTAAGGTCTGTCTCCTCTGCTTCATCAATGTAGTGCTTTTCAGGTCTTGCTGGCATTGGTTCCCTAGATTCTGGTGGAGTCATGTTGGTCTTTTGACTGTTGAGTGAGCTCTTATTCTGTCTTCTTCCCATTTTTTCTTCCAGTGGGTACTGGTGGGGTCTTTCTGTCTCTACTGGTCTTCTTCCTTCCTGAAGCTGACTGGGATCACTGGGAAGCTGAGTTTGGGACCTGAAAGGGCTGATGTCTTTCCTGTGTGGGCAGGTCTTCTGGATGCCCGGAGCAGCCCAGAAGATCGAGTGGATGGGGGTCAGGCCATGGATGGGGTGTGTCCCCCCGGAGACCCAAGCTCACCTAGCTGGGATCACCGGAGATTGGGCACTGGAAGGCAGGGGACAATATTTTAATATTGAGTTATCAACACCAAAGAAATTGCAAGTAGGAGGAACAACAATTGTAATCCATAAGTGTCAATAGTTTGAATGTGTGTGTGCATGTGCATGTGTGTGTGGTTCTGTGTCTGTATGTGCATGTGTTTAGAGGCTATGATTTTAAATGTTGTGTTTAGAGTGAGCAGAAGGAGTTGAGGATGAAAAAGGTATAAGAATAATCCAAATACAGTACAATCATATGTGAAATTATCTAATAAAATAATGACTGGTGAAAAACTATGTGTCCCCAGGATGTAATTGGAAGATCCACCATTATCTATCATCTCGAGCTCAGTCACATTTCCAAAGGTAACACTAAAATTTTAAGAAATATAGTGAAGCAAGTATCATTTGCTGAAAATACAATTATGAAAATGTACACTGCATGAATTTCTACATGACAAGTAATTCAGTTGTATTAAAAAACAAAATAATATGAACTTTATATGAAGTAGAATAGAATCTCTTTAACTAATGACAAGATAAAGTAAAGAATGATACATTCTGCCAAAGTCAAGGCCTAGGACTACAATTGGTAAATATCAATTGGTAATTGGGGTGTTCTAAGAACCAGATGCCTATGTAGAATTCATTGATATGTAGACTTGATGAGCACAAACAGTGTATCAAACAGAAACATTTTCACCATCAAACAAACAACATGAGTAGAAGAAATGCTGTCGACTGAAGTAGATTTAATGGACATATCAAGCATGTTGAATTTTACAACATTATTGGATTTCAATTTTTGAGAAAACTCAATAAAATTAACAATTTTGATCTGAGTGAGATCACCTGAACATGGTTTGGATATTTAGATATATTAGACTGCAGGACTGTGTGTTAGTGAGTGTGGAATTTACCTGAGATGAGTTGGATAAATGTTTATTTACCTCAATTGGAACACACAGAACAGACTGACTAAAGAAAGAACTCCATCAGTCTCCACATTAGCAAACTGATATGTTTATTAAGGTAGTTTATAGTAGTATGAGATAAGTGTAATATCCCGGAGCATGGAAAAGCAGAGGGCAGCTGGATGACTCCAGCACTGGTTATTACTCACAAAAGCTCTACCCCTGGAGCTCCTGAGAGACCAGTGGGCAGTTTGCAGGTGAGATAGGAGAGCTTCCTTTCCACAGCAAACTTCATTGATTTTTCTACACTAGGGGAGTGAGTGAACTTGCAAATCATGTACATTTTCAGTACTTTCCTGAGACATGCTCACTTCTTTTAATTTTTAATTTTTTAATTTAAATTAGAAACAAGCTTGCTTTGCATGTCAATCTGAGCTCCCTCACCCTCCCCTCCTCTCTCACCCTCCCACCAGGTTCCACAACACCCCACCAAATCCCCACTCCTTTCCTCCAGGAAGGTAAAGCCCTCCATGGGGGATCTCCAGAATCTGTCATTTCCTTCAGGGCAGAGCCTATGCCCTGCCCCAAGAGTCCAGGCTGAGAGAGCATCCCTCAGTGTAAGATGGGCACCCAAAGTCCATTTGTATACCAAGGATAAATACTGATCTACTACCCAAGGCAAAATATATTGCCTAGGACTCCTCACTGACACCCACATTCAGGAGGTCTGGATCAGTCCTATGCCATCAGTCTGGGGATCAAGAGCTCCCAATTGTTCAGGTCAGCTGTTTCTGTGGGTTAAAGCAGCCTAGTCATGATCCCTGTGCTCATCAGTCCTCCCTCTCTTTCACTTGGTTCCAAAAGTTCAGTTCAGTGTTTAGCTTTGTCTGCCTCTGCTTCCATCAGTCACTGGATGAAGGTTCTGTTTGCCAGACTCTCTGGCAGTGGGACTGTAGACTAGCACTCCCCTGATACATGTCTAAAATCCATATATGAGTGAGTATATACCATGTTTGTCTTTTTATGACTGGGTTACCTCACTAAGAATGGTTTCTTCTATTGCCATCCATTTGCCTGCAAATTTCAAGACTCCATTGTTTTTTTTTCCACTGAATAGTATTCCATTGTGTAAATGTACCACATTTTCTCCATGCACTCTGGATTTGAGGGACATCCAGGTTGCTTCCAGGTTCTGGCTATTACTAATAATGCTGCTATGAATACAGTGGAACAGACATCCTTGTTGTGTAAATACACATCTTTAGTGTATATGCCAAAGAGTTAAATTGCTGTGTCTTGTGGTAGACTAATTCCCATATAGGGATATTGAGCACTTTCTTAAGTGTCTCTCAGCTATTTTAGATGCCTGTATTGATAATTATCTATCTAGTCCTGTAGCCCACTTTTTAATTGTATCCTTTGGTGTTTTGGAGACTTGCTTCTTTGTAAATTCTGGAGATCAGCCCTCTGTCAGATGTGGGGTTAGTGAATATTTTTCCCATTTTGTGGGCTGCCTTTTGTCTTGTTGACTGTGTTCTTTGACTTATAGAATCTTCTAAGTTTCAGGAGGTTCCATTTATAAATTGTCTATCTCAGTGTCTGTACTACTGGAGTTATGTTCAGGAAGCAGTCTCCTGTACCAATTCTTTCAAGGGTACCTCCCACTTTCTCTTGTAAGAGGTTCTGTGTGGCTGGATTTATGTTGAGGTCTTTGATCCATTTGCACTTAACTTTTATGCATGGTGATCAACATGGATCTATCTGTAGTCTTCTACATGCCAGCATCCAGGTATGCCAGCACCATTTGTCGAAGATACAGGACATGCAGTAGAGGTAAGAGTCACAAAGTTCAGTCAGCACATAGATTAATAGAAATGAGCAAATTAATGTTTTAACAGCTAGATAGTAGTAAGTCTGAGTTATCGTCTGAGCATTTATAATTAATAACAATCTTCTGAGTGGTTATGGGGGAAGTGGCTGGTAGAATAGAGGTGATCACAGTCCAGACAAAAATCTCTGTCTACACACAATTGTCCTTTGAGTGTCATACCTGGGAGAACCTACTTCAGAGACAGCTTTTGTCTCAGTCATTATTCTACTTACATGTTGGAAAAGAGCATTGGTATCTATTGCAGAATTTTCTCTTGCTGGATGGTCAAACATATGTTCCTAAGTTTCCACTTTTTATCATCCTTGTTCTGTTAACTTGATCTGAAACATTGAGTCTAATTTCCTATAATTCTTAGTGTATGTAGTATATGTGCTTAGCAAAAGATCTACTCTTTGTCCTGTGCTAACCAGGTAGGAAGGATCTTACAGATTGGAAGAGTAACCTATCCCCATAATCTCAAAATCTTGATAACCATACTCTATTAATCCTGTAATCAAAATAGTCAATACTAGCTAACGAAATATAATTCTGAAGGTGAAGTTTATCTAAGGATCAAAACAACACTTGAGAGAGTTATTCACTATTGATTGATGACGCATAGCACAAAAATTAAAAATTATTTTCAAGATCAGATTCAATATCTTCATTTAAGAAAAAAAGAAGTGTAGGTAATTTAAAGGGTGGCCAGGGGCATCCAAGTTCTAGATATCCTGGTTTTTCTACTCCTGGCTCTGCAGTAAATTAAGAAAGCTTGTCCAAGTCCTGTCAGATGTTTTGGAAGAAGAACATTGGGAAAGTTTGCTAAAAGTAGGGTCATTATTGGGAGGGAAGTTGGGGTGAATCTCAGTTTAAGAAGATTCCCTTTTCTTGCATTTTGAACAGATATTAGTAACCCAATATTTTGAGAGAAGATTGAAGGAGTGCAATTATTCCCACAACTACTATTTTTAAGATAGCAGAGGGGGAAAGAGAAGATTCTTTCAACTAATGCTTGAATTTAGAATTCAAGGGAAAAAGCTGCAGTCAAACAAAAATAGGGTTAACTGCCACAATGAGTGTACAGAGTTTGAGTGTGGCATGTGTTTCTGAAGGACAGAATTTGCAATTCAATGTCAGCCACATAGCTTTTGTTGAAGGAAAAAAATAGAAAAACAGCTGAGTCTACAGGGAAATCAGAGGCTGTTTATGCTTTATCATTTGTATACAATAAAATACATTGGAAAGAAAAATTGATCCTGGTTCATTTTCTCATTTGAGTTTTATTCACCTACCCTCAAATTCTTGGCTGAGGCCTGTACCATCCAAGTTTATACGAAATGGCCTGATGCTGTCCTCTTGCCTTTCAATAATTATAAGTCTCCCTAGAATGTGTCTTTACAGGGGAATTTATAAAGGTTTTAAGGATCTTTATTATGAAGGATTCAGCCATTCCACACTTATTAGTTTTAAAAGGTACTTTGTAGCCATTGCTCTTGGATAACTATTGATTCCCTTACAAAGGGGAGGCTCACTCCTATACATCTGCCTAAGTGCTGTACCTTAGTTAGCATCTCTTAACCTGTTATAATGATGCTGAGAAGTATAACTTTTGTTTTCCTTGTGGAAGGGCCTTTCATTCCCATTGGTGGTCCCAAAATAAACTTTAGGCCAATGGACAATAGTAGTCACAATTTTTACATAGGCTTTAACTGATACATGGAAGGCAAGAATGAACTTCATATTGTTGCAATGTTTTCTCAAGAAGTAATTACCAAGCTTATTAAACAGACAACCCCTTACACATTTCTTGACCGAACCCTACCAGGATTAATCCTTAAGCATTTATCTTATCTCTACCCTGCTAGAGTGTAGTTTTTAACGAAGCTGCCTAGGGGAAGAGTCTAAAGTGTACCATGTGGCATACAAGTCTTTGACATACTTTACCTCTGTACTTGGTCCTGCATGAAACTCATGAGATATCTAGAATACTAGCATTCATGTCATACCTGAGAAGAAGAATGGGAGAACCTCACAGCTCTTACAAGGGAACTGTATTATCGAATACAAAACACAAAGAATTTAGAGCCGAGCAGCTAAGATTGTTTTTTCACTTAGTAAATATGACATGGTAAAAACAACAGTTAACCTCTGGAACTTTATTATTGAAAGAGTACATACATACTGATTAAGTAAAAGCAGATGTGAAAGTCTAGCCGCAGAGGTTGGAATATCATTAATATCCCATGAAAAATAATCTATATTTCCTTGGATGATGTGAATTGGAAAAGTGTGCAGTAATCAGGTTCTCTAGAGGAATAGGACTGATAATGTGAATACATGTTAAAGGAAAATTTATTAGGAGGTATAAATAATGTGATTTGGGTATTCCAACAATGGCTATCTTCACAATGGAAAGATTGAGAACCAAGAGCTGCTCTGTTCATAAATCTGGATGCCTCAGCAGTGTCAATCTTCAGTGTAAGGCCTAAAGGATTCCTAAGAAACAATGGTCTTCAGCACACATTGTATAGCTGTAGAAACTAGGTTTTTGGGTTCTGGCCTGATGCCAACCATAGATGGCAGTAACAGCAGTAATAACAGTGCCAGCAGATGAGTAGAAGAACTCACTAGCAAGACTTGAATTCCAGCAGGGAAAAAGCAATGAGCCTTTCCCTTAGGTTATTATATGTGGTGTAGTAGCAAAGGACAATGCCAATATTTAGAAGGGGTGTTCCCTTTACATTTAAGTCAATCAAGAAAATCCTTCCCAAGTGTACCCAGAGGCATATCTCTTTGTTCATTCCAGATCCAATCAATCAATACTATCACACTATATGAATGACAGTGTGTGGGGACACCAGATCTTGAGCAGAAACCCACTTCCCCTTCGGCCTGGGAGCAGGCAGCTGTGTAATGTTTACTGAAAACAATTCAGTTCTATAAAGCTCTTGATAGGGCTCAGATAAGGGCTCGCTCACTGAGATACCATGACTTTCACACCCCCCTATGGCTAGATGCCTCTTCCTGTTCCCCTGCTGTGTCTCCCTGATTCTGGGGCCGGAGATTAAACCACCAGCCAGGAGGGTGAGAATTCTGGAAAGAATTGTATGTAGATGGATGACAGAAGTCCTTAAAAAAGGGAAGCTCCTTTTTCTTGGAGAGACTTCTCCTGAGAGACTTCCTTCTCCTAAGCGGACTTGGAGTCTCCTCCTAAGCTGACTTGGGAAGCATAATGTTTTTCTTAAAGCAACCCACCGGTCTCTGTGTCATCTATCCCGACCACCTGGCTACATTCTCGGATGCAGCCCGCACAGCAGGTGCGACAACAGTGGTAAGAGAGCTAGGTATTAACATCCCCTAGTCTCAGTTTTCTTACCTATTGAAAAAGATCTAATGGGATAAGCCTAGCTAGAATCCAGATAAAATATGGTCATTGACACAAAAATACCTAGGTCAATACCTATCATAAAAACAATGATCCCAAATACCAAGAATTATTGTGTCATTGTATTTCACATTATTAAAAGAACAAAGAAAAAATCATTACACTGCATGTAAGCCTCACACAGTTGGTACTAAGGAAGGCTGTAGACAGGCTTCTTGATCATTTGCTTTATTCAAATGAGGATTGTTTCATCCTGAGATCAGCATCATTCAGTCCTCATCAGAAAAGTTTCTTGCATAAGATGGTGATCAACACAGATATTCGCAACTGGACAAAATGCAGAGAGTGAGACCTTGGAGCACTCAACTCTAAATGTGATGTCATTCTCAAACTACTCCTGCAGTGCTCACGAATCTAATGAGATGAGGAAATGGAACTATTGTAAGAAGGAGAGGTGGCAGATGACTGCAAGGAGAGACAGCTGCTTCCAGACACATCAAAATGTATACACACATGAACTCACAGAAACTGGCCCCACACACAAAACTTGCACAGATTCAAACATGACAGAATCCCAACTGTGACCAGAAGTAGACACATAATACTATTTGTAACTAACACCTACTGGCAAAGAAAAATCAGTTTTCTTCAGTGGAGTGTCACTTAGTGTATTAAGCAGACTCTACGGCATACTCGGGTCTAGGAGTAGGTGGTCAGGACAAAATGGACTCCATGTTGTAGTTTTCTTGTTGTAGCTTTCTTTTGTTTCTTTTCATTTTTTTGTCATTTTGGAAGTCCTTAATTGTAAAGATAATCCTTTTGTCTGACGACAAACAGCATCCACAATGATCACTCTGGACCTCCACTATGGATAAATTCCATTTCTCCTTGAGACATAGGTTTCCTTCTGTATTTCTGAGGTAATGTTTTTAGTATTTCTGCAGTGTCTGCTGGCCCTGGATGCACCAGCAAACCTGGGGATATACTTCCTTTAGAATGCTGTGAAATTACAGATGAGTAAGGGAGACTGAGGCACTGAGTTTAGGATTGTTGCTTCTGTCAGGGAAGTTTATTAATGGAGCACATGGCTTCACTACCTGCAGGACACTGCTGGCAGAAGCCATCTTGCTGCCCATTGTGACCCCCGAGCAGGGGCCTTCATTTGGTTTTTATGTGTGTGGTTTTGTTTTGTTTTGTTACATCTAGTGGTTTCTTCTTCTTTCATTCTTTTTTTTTTTTTGGTGTTTGCTCTTTGGTCTTGATTTTCACTTTTTTATTTTGTTTTGCTTTAGACAGCAGAACATGAAGTTGGATACAGAGCTAGCTAAAGAGGATCTGGGAGGAGCTCAAGAGAGGAAAACATGATCAAAATATATTGTGTCAAATAAAATTGAATTACAAAAACATGAAAATATTAAAATAAAACACATGCAATCCATAATGATTAGTAAAATGTTATTTTAATTAAAATGCACTATTGTGTTTAAAATACAATTCAGTGTGATAAAGTATGATGATAAATATATTAGTATTTATTCATAGGAATTTCTCCATCTACTGCAGAAAAACAAATATGTACGAATGGTGAGTATAATATACACATGTGAAAAGACTTAAACATGATTTGAAGTATAAATGAAACCTGTTTACATTAAAGACCTCTACCAATAAGGAAGTGCTGATAATATGAGCTAGAAGGAGAAGTTATACTCCACAGGATAAATTTTTTTTTGGAAAAGTAAGTAGTTCTTTAATACAAGAATTTTTCTGTAAAAAAAATAAGCTTGTAAATTTGAAGAACTTTTTTTATATCACTGATCACTCCATGAGCATTTAGGGAGTCCATTAAATACATTATTCTCCAGCTGCTGCACAAAGCTCATATGACTCATTAAAAGAACACCAGTGAAAAAACTACATTTAAAAAAATAACAAAAACATGAATGATAACAGGATAAAATTTTTAAAAAAGAACAAACCGAAGCAATCTCAGGGATGGGAAGAGTCTGGAGAATACTGAGGCACACAGATAATGCATGGAGATGCCATGGGGTTAGAAGAATATAAGAGTTTAGACTTGGGTCATGTTTAATCACAGAGGAATTTTGAATAGCAGAGACACATAGTCAGAGAACCATTTAGAAAGATGAATTTGCAATAAAGAAAAAGAGGATGACTACGTACGTAGAGACATGAAGGCCAGTTATAAGTCTAACCCATGTAACAGTGACTAAGAGAATTAAGAAGGGGCTTATACTGCATATTAAATGATGGATCCAGATGTGAGAGAGGAAGATGTTGTGCTAAGACATTAAACAGTTAAACAAATATTAATATTCAGAGAACATTGTACTTTTTCTTAATTATTGTTACATTTTGTCTTATAAATCCAGCAAGCAGTTTTATGACTACATAAGAAAAATTTACTTCATGAAATGAAAATTTCCATAGAAAATAAGTTCCTTACAAGCACAGTTTTTAGGTTTTAGGACTGGGGTTAGAAGTTAGATCAGTTTGATGCAAACTGGTATCCTTGCCTGTATTCTTTCAAATGGCAGCAGACACTAGGCACCTTCATTCTGACGAGGGGGGGGTGATAAAAGAGAATAAATATCATAGATAAGCGGGATGGATAAGAATATCTTGCCAATGAATAGGAGAAGTACACTGTGGGAAATTCTGGGTACTAGAGGGTATGATTGGGCCCTGGGGACAAGGAACAAGGTCTTGACATTGTTTTGTTAACATGTAAAGATAGTTAAATAAACAAAATGATTTTTCTTTTTCACTGCTGGTGTTATTTTTCCCTTTTCTTTTGAGACAAAAATTTCACTATGTACCTTGATCGTCTCAATCTCCTCCTGACTCCACATTGCTGTCTCTGACACGTCTTTACTAAAGATTTTTTCTGCTTTTTTGGTTATGGTTAATATTTCATAAGTAATTACTGTATCAGGAGCTGTGATGAAATTTTATGGTCATTTTCTTACTTAATTTGTACAATGGGTTTATGAGGTAGGTAATAATGGGCTTACCATTATTACCACAAGTATTATTATTCCATATTAGTGCGCAACTAAGGCTCATGGAACCTAAGCAAAATTCCCAGAGCGTGGTAGCTTGTTCAAGACTGACAGTAGATCATCCATGCTTAGTGATAGGTCTGAACTCTGAGTCTACATGCCTCCATAAATAATCAATTATGCAATGCTTCATACTTTAAGTATGAGTTCCTTATATTAAATATAAAATATTTTGGGTACTTGTATATGCTAGTATGTGTATGCTGTATACATTTACAAAAAGCAGTTGAGGCTCTATACCATTGCTTTTGTTGATTTTCCCTAAATACTGACTGAAAATCTTTTGATAATAGTACTGAAATAAGCTCTCAATCTTTGTAGTAGCTGTGGGAAATTCATCACATGGATATACTTTAATTCATTTGATTGACATCTGGATATATATATATATATATATATAATATGTGGTCAAACATACTTCTAGGACATTTTTAAACTTGAAATCGCAAAAGAGGTTAAATTGTGCATATTTTATCTTGACTATATCAGTCAATCTCACTTTCAGGGTACCCATTCCTCAGTAGTTCATGAGGATGATGAGGCTGCTTTTTAATTTCAGGCAAAACAATAAATAAAAATGGTGCTTTATTGTTATTTTCATTTCTTTTTTTAATTATGAGAGGATGTGACAAAGTTGTTCTCATGCATTTGTTTAACTGCTTCTGTGTCACTGCGTGGGTTAATTTTCTGTGAAACACATTTGTTATTCTGTCCAGTTTCTCATTGTGACTGCATTTTAGCTTGCTTTTATACGCTTTTGTTAGGAACTTTAGTTATTTGTCCTGTGTATTCCATATTAAAACCTCTCCTTTTAATTTTTTACTTTGGATATGATGCTAAATATTATGTAGAAATGTTTATTTCATATTTATGTTTAAGAGTCTATGTCTGGGTAGTTTCTGACTTCATAAAATAGGAAATGATCTTTCCAATTAAAGATACTTTAATTTAAATTAAATTTTATGTATTTATTTAACTATGCACTCATCCACTCATTTTCAAATTGGTTGTACATTTGTTAAGGAAAAATCAGAAATAACTTCCGAGTGTAGGCAAGGACTAACTAGGAACATCTAAATTAAATTTATATGTAACCATATGCAAATATCCATAGAAGATGTATATACTAATAAAACATTATTGTTTCAATATATGCTTATGGTACATGCTATTTAAATTAGCATTATATATTTTATCTAGACATTTCATTTAATTATATAAATATGCAACGTAATTCTTGGAGGTGTTAAGCTATACAATGATGTGACAGACTTTGATGATCCCCCAAGGAAGTGTTCACCCTCCTTGGGGAACAGAAGCAGGGATGGAATGGGGAGTTTGTGGAGGGCATGGAAGGATGGGATTGAGAGGGAACTTAGATTAATAAGTAAAATAAGATTTAAAAAATCTAGAAAAAAGTATAATATATATTATTTTTGTCAAATTGCATTGATTTCTTCTTTATGTTTGCAACTTTAAACATATTAAAATCATTGAAATATGAAAAATTTTTGTTACTGTGTCTCTGATGCCTCTGTCTAGCAAACAGGGAAGCCTATTGGCCAAAACATACATGCAAATTAGCTTGACATTCTATACCAATGTATTGTTTTCCAGTGTGCTGTTGTGCCTGCTTGGAGACTTTAAATGTGTCCCTAGTTTGTTGCTTTATTTCATCACAGTGATAGAGTGACACCATGGCTTTGTGTTATAATTTACCAGTGAGGCTAGAGTCCTCACTTCCTCAAAATGTTTCTGACAATTTCTTCACACACATTTTCTGGATCACATGTTTCTTTCAGGTCTTCACAAAGTGAGCATTTCATTAACACATTTGTTGAAATTACATTGTCTCTTCAGATTGATATAAATAAAGACTTTACCACTTATAGTATCTTAGGAAAAGACGAGGGAAGCGATTGTTCTATACAAGTCTTATTCAGTTAGCTCAGAGTTTTACACTTTTGGTTCTTTCATATGGGCCCTGAAAATATTGAGTTGATCACTACTATCAAACTAATAAATTAGATTTTTCTCTTGCATTAACTGTATAGTAATATGGTATAATTACAAGTGTTGTTGATTTTTATTCACAATTCTAATTACCTTACGAATTTATCATGTATAATTTAAGTCATTTTCTGAGATTGTAATTGTGCATGATCTTTTCATGTTGACAATAGTTTTCCATATCTGCTGTTTAAAAATATCTTATTTCCACTTTTCTCCAAATGTAGTGGTGAATACTTTAAGAACAATGTTTTTTTTTTTTTACTTTGTTTTGTTTCGCTTCATTTTCACAGCTGCACAGGAAGCTTTAATTTATAATTATTGTCTTTAAAAGAGTTAAGGTACATTATAACATGGGAGAAAAGTTAGTCCTAATTTTTGCAAATATGATACTAATCCTATTTTGTAAGTGGAACATAATTGTTAAATTATTCTTTGCCATTTTCAAAATCAATGAAATAGTTTCTTTGCTTTGACATTTAAAAAAAAAAAAGATTTATTTTATTTTTACTGTTCACGTGTGTTTGTGTGAACATATGCCATGTGATACAGGGATCTGCTCGCTATCTCCTTAAGTTTTATAAGGTTAGTCATACTTCAATAATCAAAACTGTATTTAAGCCATTTTATACAAATACATTGATTTCAATAAATAAATCATGAAAATATATTTAGGTTATTGTTTATATTTAAAACAACACAATATTCCACAGTTTTATAAGCCATACTATTTCTTATTCTTTTCTTAATCAATTTCTTTTATCATTTCTTTTATTTTTTATTATTTATTCTTAAATTTAAATTTAAATTAGAACCAAGGTTGCCTCACAAGTCAGTTCAAGGACCATCTCCATTTTCCTCCACTCCTCCCGTGCCCTCCCCCCAACCCCACCCAAATTCCCCTCATTTCCCCAAGGAGGGTGAGGCCCTCCATAGGGGTGTCCATAGTCTGTGATTTCATCCAGGGCAGGGCCTAGACGCTCCCACAAGAGTTATGGGTGAGAGTACATCTCACATGGTTGGATGGGAGTCCAAAGTCCATTTGTATACCCCGGATAAATACTGATCTACTACACAAGGCTCAATAGATTACCTAGGCCTCCTCACTGACATCCATATTCAGGGAGTCTTGATCAGTCCCATGCTGGAATCCCAGGCAATAGCCTGGGATTCAAGAGCTAATCCTTGTCAGGTCAGCTGTTTCTGGGGTTTAAACCAGCCCAGTCTTAATCCCTTTGGTCATCAGTCCTTCCTCTCTGTTACTGGCTTTCTTGAGTTCAGCTTAGTGCTTAGCCATGAGAGTCTGCCTCTTCTTCCATCAGCCACAAAATGAACGTTCTGTTTCCCAGAGTCTCTGGCCATGGGATTGTAGGCTGGCATTCCCCAGATCTATGTCTAACTCTATATATGAGAGAGTACATGCCATGTTTCTCTTTTTGTGAGTAGGTTACCTCACTCAGGATGGTTTCTTCTAGTGCCATCCGTTTGCCTGCAAATCTCAGCATTCCATTTTTTTTCTGCTGAATAGTACGCCAATGTGTAAATGTACCACATTTTCTCTATCCACTCCTCGGTTGAGGGGCATCTAGGTTGCTTCCAAGTTCTGGCTATTACAAGAAATACTGCTATGAACACAGTGGACCAGACATCCTTGTTGTATGAATGGGCGTCTTTTGGATATATGCCTAGAAGTGGACATGCTGGGTCTTGTGGTAGGTATTCTCAATTTTCTGAGGAATCTCCATACTGATTTCCAAAGAGGCTGAACAAGTTGACACTCCCACCAACAATGGAGGAGTGTTCCCCTTTTACCATATTCTCTCCAGCATAAATTGTCATTGGGATTTTTGATTTTAGCCATTATGACAGGAGTGAGATGGTATCTCAGAGTTGTTTTGATTTGCATTTCCCAGATGGCTAAGGATTTTGAGCAATTTCTCAAGTACCTCTCAGCCAATTTAGACTCCTCTGCTGAAAATTCTCTATTTAGTTCTGCAGCCCACTTTTTAATTGGATCCTTTCATGTTTTGGAGACTTGCTTCTTGAGTTTTTGTAAATTTTGGAAATCAGCCCTCTGTCAGATGTGGGGTTAGTGAATAATTTTTCGTAATCTGTGTGCTGCCTTTTTGTCTTGCTGACTGTGTCCTTTGCCTTACAGAAGCATCTAAGTTTCAGGAGGTCCCATTTATTAATTGTTGATCTCACTGTCTGTGCTACTGGTGATGTGTTCAGGAAGCCGTCTCCTGTAGCAGTTCGATCAAGGGTACTACCCACTTTCTCTTCTAAAAGGTTCAGTGTGGCTGGATTTATGTTGATGTTTTTGATCCATTTGGACTTTAGTTTTGTGCATGACAATAGACATGGATCGATCTGCTTTCTTTTGCATACCAGTACCCAGTTATGTCAGCACCATTTGTTGAAGATGCTTTCTTTTTACCATTGTATATTTTTAGCTTCTTGGTCAAAGATTAGATGTACATGCATGTGTGGGTTAGTGTCAGGGTTTTCAATTCGATTTCATTGGTCTACCTGTATATTTTTTTTTGCCAATACCAAGATTTTTCAGGACTATAGCTCTATAATAGAGTTTGATGTCAGGGATGGTGATTCCTCCGGATGTTGCCTTGTTGAACAGGGTTGTTTTGGCTAACCTGGGTCTGTTGTTTTTCCCTAAAAATTTGATTATTGTTCTTTCAAGGTCTGTGAAAAATTGTGCTGGAATTTTTATGGGGATGCATTGAATCTGTAGACTGCTTTTGGCAGGAATGCCATTCTTACTAAATTGATCCTACCTATTCAAGAGCATGGGAGATCTTTCCATTTTCTGAGAGCTTCTTTAATTTCTTTCTTTAAAGATTCAAAGTTCTTGTGATACAGGTCTTTAACCAAGGTATTTTATGTTGTTTGTGGCAATTGTAAAGGGTGATGTTCTCTGATTTCATTCTGAGCCCTTTTATCATCTGTATATAGTAGGACTACTGGTTTTCAGGAGTTGATCTTGTTGCCTGCCACTTTCCTGAAGGTGTTAATCAACTGTAAGAGTTCCCTGATAGAGTTCTTTGGGTCATTTATGTAAACTATCATATCATCTGCAAATACTGAAAGTTTGATCTCTTCCTTTCCAATTTGTATCCCCTTGATCTCCTTTTGTTGTCATATGGCTCTGGCTAGAATTTCAAGTACCATGTTGAAAAGGTATGGAGATATTGGACAACCTTGTCTTGTTCCTGATTATAGAGGAATTGCATTGAGTTTCTGTCCATTTAGTTTGATGTTGGCTGTTGGTTTGCTATATATAGTTTTTATTAGGTTTAGGTATGTTCCTCTTTTCCCAGATCTCTCCAAGACCTTTATCGTGAAGGGGTGTTGGATTTTGTCAAAGGCTTTTTCAGCATCTAGTGAGATGATCATGTGATTTTTGTTTTTCAGCTTGTTTATATGATGGATTACATTGATGGATTTTCATATGTTGAATCATCCTTGCATCCCTGGGATGAAACCTACTTGATCGTGGTGAATGACTGTTTTTAGGTGTCCTTGGCTCCCATTTGCCAGTATTTTATTGAGACACTTCATATTGGTGGATTTCGCCTGTGATGAGTATGTAATGACCTCCTTCATCTCTACTGATTGATTTTATTTTAAAATCTAATTTGTTAGATATTAGGATTGCTACCCCTGCTTGTTTCTTGGGTCAATTTGATTTGAAAAATTTTCCCAACCTTTAACACTCAGGTAATGTCTGTCTTTGAGGACGAGGTGTGTTTCTTGTATGCAGCACAAGGATGGGTTCTGTCTTTATATCCATTCTGCTAGCCTGTGTCTTTTTATGGGTGTGTTAAGGCTATTAATGTTGGGGGATGTTAATGACCATTGATTGCTCATTCTTCTTTGATTTAGAATGGTTTATGTTGATGAAATTATGTATGGAATCCCACCCCTTTGTTCTTTTGGCTATTGGTAGAGAGGGATTCTTTAATGCCTATGTTTTTCTGGTTGTAGTTAACTTCCTTGGGTTGGAGTTTTCCTTTCAAAACTTTCTGTAAGGCTGGGTTAGTGGATAAATATTGTTTGAATCTAGTTTTTTCATGGAATACCTTGTTTTCTCCATCTATAGTGATTGAGAGCTTTGCCAGGTATAATAGTCTGGGCTGGCATCCAGGGTCTCTTAGTGTAGGTAGAATATCTATCCAGGACCTTATGGCTTTCAGAGTTTCCATGAAAACGTCAGGTGTAATTCTGATAGGTTTGCCTTCATATGTTACTTGGCCTTTTTCCTTAGCTGCTCTTAATATTCTTTCTTTATTCTGTATATTTGGGGTCTTGATTATTATGAGACGAGGGGTCTTTTTTGTTTTATTTTGTTTTTTTGTTTTGTTTTGTTTTGTTTTTATGAGACAGGGTTTCTCTGTATTGTTTTGGAGGCTGTTGGTCCAGCCTGGCCTCGAACTCACAGAAATCAGCCTGCCTCTGCCTCCTGAGTGCTGGGATTAAAGGTGTGTGCCACCACCGCCCAGCGAGGGGTCTTTTTTCGTTGTCCACTCTATTTGGTGTTCTGTAAGCTTCTTGTACCTTCATTGGCATGTCTTTCTTACGGTTGGGAAAGTTTTCTTCTATGATTTTGTTAAATATGTTTTCTGCCTCTTTGAGTTGGTTTTCTTCACCTTCTTCTATACCTATTATTCCTAGGTTTGGTCTTTCTATACTGTCCCATATTTCCTGAATCTTTTGTGTTAGTGATTTGTTGTACTTACGATTTTCTTTGGTTGATGAATCCATTTCTCCTAGTGTATCTTCACCACCTGAGATTCTGTCTTCCATCTCTTGTATTCTGTTAGTAATGCTTATATCAGTAGTACCTGACCGTTTTCTCAGCTTTTCTATTTCCAGCCTTTCTTCGGACTGTGTTTTTTTATTGTCTCTTCTTCAGGTTTCAACCCTAGCACTGTTTGCATTGTTTCTTGCAATTTTCGGTTTATCTTTTCGTCCATTTGTTGCATTTTATGAAATTTTTGGTTTGTTCTTTCTTCCATTTCTTGTATTTTTTGGTTTGTGTTTTTTCCATTTCTTGCATTTTTTGATTTGCTTTTTCTTCCAGTTCTTGTATTTTTTGGTTTGTTTTTTCTTCCTTTTCCTGCCTTTCTTGGTTTGTTTTTTCTTCCATTTCTTGCATTTATTGCTTTGTTTTTTCTTCCATTTCTTGCAATTTTTGCTTTGTTTTTTCTTCTGTTTCCTGCTTTTTTTGGTTTGTTTTTTCTTCCACTTCTTGCATTTTTGCTTTGTTTTTTCTTCCATTTCTTGCATTTTTTTGGTTTGTTTTTTCATCCATTTCTTTGTGAGATTTTTCTATGTATGCTTTTAGGGCGTCTATCATTTTCATGAAGGTGGTTTTAAGGTAATTCTCTTTTGCTTCATTTGCATTGGAATGTTGGAGTTTTGCTGGTGTGGAGTCTTTAGAATCTGGTCATGTCATATTTGTCTTTCTGTTGCTGAGTGTGTTTTTGTATTTTGTCTTTCCCATCTCTTCTTCTAGTTGGTGCAGAAAGAGCCCCTTACTGGTCTGGTGGTTAGTCGACCAGAGTTCCCTTCTGGTGGGTGCTAGCAAGTCGAATAATCTGATAGTTCTTCTATTCCTCGTCCTCGTTCTGGTCCCATGGGTGGAGAAGAAGACCAGGAATCTGGGGTGCTTAGCCTCCCAACTGGTCCCCTGATCCCTTTGCTGGATCTGCTTGTTTCCTGGAATTTTTGGTGGAAGAGAAGACCTGGAATCTGGGTTGCTTGGCTCCCACCAGAATTGGAAGCTCTGTGCAGTTCCCAGTCAATCCCCAGGCACTGGAATGCATGCCTGGATACTGTGCCTGTTTAACTGGTCCTGCCGGACCAGCTGATCAGCTGGTCTCCCTGGATCTACTGGTTTCCTGGTCTCATTGGTGGGAGAGAAGACCTGGAATCTTTGTTGCTTGGCTCCCACCAGGATTGGAAGTCCTTTAGTGTTCCCAGTGAATCCCTATGCACTGGAATGCAGGCCCAGATGCAGGGCCTGTTTTACCTAGTCCTGCCAGAACAGCTCGTCTTCTTAATCAATTTTTAAATTTGCAAATAGATTCTTCTTTCATACAATCCACCCCAAACACAGTTTCCTCTCCCTTCATTCTTTCCAGATCCTCTTACTATCCCCTCCCCAGAATATACTCCCCCTTCATTTCCTCTTCAGAAAAGAACAGGATTCTAAGAGATGGCTAAGGAGAACAAAAAGACACAGTAAGTCAAGGCAAATGCCCTCAGAGCAAAACTGTAGTAGGAAACCCAAAAATGGGAGAGTCAGAAGATCCGGCAAAAGAGTCAGAGCCACATCAGTTTCCATTATTATGAGTACCACAAAAATACCAAGGTAACAGCCATACCTAAAGAGGACCTGCTCCAGACCCACACATGACCAGGGTTTGAGGCTTTAGTCTCTGTTAGCCGGCTTAGTTGATGCAGTGGGCCATATTCTCCTGGTGTCCTCCATCCCCTCTGATTCTGAAAACTTTCTTCTGGGGGTTTCACAATCTCCGAAGGAAAGAACCTGATAGAGACCTCCAATTTAGACTTTCTCTTTCCATAATGTCTGTCTGTGCTCACATTTGCTGCCAGAGGAATTCTCTTTCGTGACAACTGGACAAGACAGAGACTAATGAATATAGCAGAATATTATTAGGATTAATTTCATTGATTTTTTTTCTGCCTGTGATGTTTGTTTCTACCCTTGGTCTATGCTAAGGAGCAAACAAGACTGTTTTCTTTGACTTTTTCTGATCTTTAAAGATAATGTTCTTTCAAACCTCCCAGATTTTTGATTAGCATAACAGTAAGTCTATTTGCTTCATGTTTTGTTAAATATTTAAAGGAAATGAAGAACAAAACCAATCAACAAAACAACAACGGAAACAGGTGTGGTGTATTTACCTATTCTCTGAGAACTCAGAAGGCAAGATCAAGAAATAAAGGGCTTTCCCAAAATATTTAGGGAGACCTTTCAGACACAAACGATAAATTTCAAGTATGGATAAATGTATTTGATATGTTTCAGTATTTAGAAAATTATGAGAATGTTTTATTTTGATTTATTTACATATAGCATAATAGTAATGCTATATTTAAACTGTTATGAACTTTTATTTAATAGAAAAATGTCAAGGAAATGTATTTTATTAATCTATTTGATTAGGTAAAGTTGCATTATAGTTACTAAGTTGTTAAGGTAGGTATATCAACAGTCCCAAGACATACTATTTAACTTTTTCCATTCTATCCTGAATCCCTTATTAAAGTATCAATATTGAATATTGTCTTTCTTTCTTTATTCACTCTGCTTCCAACACAATTATACATGTTTTAATTAGCTAATGAATAACCCATTTTCCCAAATTAAAAACTTTTCATTATGTTCATTAATCCTGCTGTTTTTGTTTTCAAAATCATCAATTTTCATTTTACTTATTAATTCTTACCTTTTGTTTTCCTTACATTTATATTATCTTTCATTTTACAATCTTTTAGCTGAGTGGTTAATTTATTTTCATGTTTTGAATAGAAAAATATGTTTATAGCTGGAATTGTGGTCTAAAAATAATTACCCCTCTTCTATATGGCTTTATGTTTGGCATCTTCATTACTGCTGTCTTCTACATATTCAACATTCTCTGTGGTGGTTTTCTTTTTGTCATAATGGTTATTTTGAGACTGGGATGACTGGCAATTTTTAATGTCGTTTGACCACATTTTGTTTATATTCAGACAACAACCATTATTTTTCATCTTTCTTTGCTTTTTATTTTACTATTTATAATTGTTTAAGATTTTTAAAAAGTGTGGTGTGGTGTGTGTGTGTGTGTGTGTGTGTGTGTGTGTGTGTGTGTGCCGGTACACACAAAGACCAGCAGAGGGTGTCAGATTATAGAGCTTGAATTTCAGGTTATTGTGGGATGCCAAACTCCTATAATTGAGATAGTGCATTATTTCCTCAGATACTGAATCCTTTCCAACCTCATTTTCTCATACTGTTAACCATTGTTTGGGTGTTAATAGATGACAACCACAGGGCTGGGTTACCAAACTGTTCCATGATACTTGTAAAGAGCAGACATTTACTTTTCACTTGTATAGTATTGGTCATATATATTTTTTTGAGTTTTTAATTCAGGTCAGATATCCATAATTACAGTTTTTAAATGTCTGAGAAATGCATCTTTTTAAATTATGAATTAGTTACAGAGCCTTGCCAAATTTGTTTTTATGAACTAATTTTGAGATTTTTCTGTATAGTTTTCTTGACAGGTACATTAGGAACAATGATGCCTTCAAGGCTGTATCATTAAAAATATATTTTTTTAGTTAAAAACCTTTACTTTGATCTAACTTATGTTTATAGCTTACTTAATTTCTGAGTTACTCTTGTTTGAAGAATAGTTAATTCAGAATTTTAGAATGCTCAGATATCTTTTTATTCACTTTTAACTTCACGGTGTTTGTAAGTTGATGTGCTGAATTTTAATGCAGCGATTTATTCTGTCATATTATGTGATGTCTGTTTTTGCATAGTTCTATCATTTATTTCATGCTCTCATTTCCATTTTTCCTTTTGCATTTTCAAAGACATTTGTATGGTTTATACCACATAATAATTTTCACACTGCAAAATTTTAGCTACCTTTGACCTCAACTCTAAATTAAAAGAAGTTTGGCATATGGCACCTTTGAGGCCACAGTACCTCCATTTATACAGTTTGTTTTGCTTCATTTAGTGGTCCAATAGACTTTATGACCATCTCTTTTTTACATAAGGCTCATGGGTGACATTTACTCTCAGTTTTAGTATATATAAAGTGCATAAAATGGCTTTGGGGTGACTTTATTCTGGAGCTTCAACTCTGCATGGTATAAAAATATTGGGTCACCCTTTCTCCCCTCTGATCAGCTAGACATGGTTAATATAGAGTGCTACTGTCTTCTAGCATTGACATCTGCCAGAAAATGAACAAGGCTTGCCAGATATGGTGACAACATGCCTGTATTCTCAGTTCCCATAAATTCATCCCACAAGAGCATCATACATTCAACCCAGTTAGAGCTACATTAAATGTATTGTCTCAAAAACTCTTTTATAAAGAATAAAATGAGAAGCCCATCTCTTATTCATCCCCTTCCCAGTAAGGCATGCGTGTACAATCAGAGCATAGGGATCTGAATGTCTTTAGAAGTCATTTCTGGCCTTTGAAACATAACAATTTTCACAACTATCTTGCACAGTAAATATATTTTATAGCAATATATGTTCAGTTAATTTTTCTAAGACTTGTTACACTCTTTTTCAGATGGATTTCCTTATTGAAATCAGTGTGCTTTTTTGTGTTTTAAGACACTGTTTTCTGTCTAAATTTTTCTCTTCTTCAGACACATTAATCATTCAGATGTTTGATTTCTTCTGTACTTCATAGCAATAATTTTCCTTCTGACAATGTTATTCTTTTTTCTTTCCATATTATTCTACACTGTTTTTCTAAACTTATCCTCTATAGTCTTATTGTTATTATTTAGGGACTCCGTAGCTTTACTTCCCCCTCCTTCTCACAAACCTCTGATATTTTTGCTATTATATTACTAATTATTTTATAATTTCATAATGTATTTTGATTATTTTAATTCCTCACTTATTCTCAAATGCTGTAAGATACACCATCACTTCCTTCCACTTCTGAACTTCATCCTCTTTGACTTTTTTCTGTTTTTATAGCCTGGTGAGGAAAGTCCTCCTATTTATATGTAAACAGAGCACTGTTGACCAATAGGGAAGCAAAATAGGTGGGACTAGGAGTCTAAGAGGATTCTAGGAAATGTAATAAACAGAGTAATCATGATGTGATCCTTGGAGGAGAGAATACAAGTCTGGTGATCTTGGAAAGTCCTTATAAAAATATATATTGGTGGCCCATCACCCATCCCCCCACGATCTTCTGGGCTACTCCCGGCATCCAGAAGACCCACCCACACAGGAAAGAGATCAGCCCCTCCAAGACCCCAACCCAGCGAGCCCAGCTTCAGGTGAGATTGGGTCTCCGGCTGGGACCTCCCGCCCATCACCCATCCCCCTCCATCTTCGGGGCCGCTCCCGGGTTCCAGAAGAGCCGCCCACACAGGAAAGAGATCAGCCCCTCCAAGACCCCAACTCCAGGGAGCCCAGCTTCAGCCCGCAGTAAGGAAGGAGACCAGTGGAGACGGAAAGACCCCACCAGCACCCACTGGAAGAAGAGATGGGAAGAAGACAGAATAAGAGATCACTCAGCAATAGAAACACCAACATGACCCCACCAGAATCCAGGGATCCAACACCAGCAAGTCCCGAAAAGCACTACATAGATGAAGAAGAGGAGACAGACCTTAAAAATTATTTCATGAAGATGATGGAGAGCCTCAAAGAAGAAACGAGGAAATCCCTTAAAGAAATAGAAGAAAAAACAAACAAAAAAATCCATGAAATGGGGGAAAAATTCAAGAAATAAACAAATCTCTCAAAGAATCTAAAGAGCACCAAGAAAAAACAACCAAGAAAATTAAGGAAACAGCTCAAACAGTTGAAGGATTGAAAGCTGAAATAGAAACGATAAAGAAAACACAGAATGAAGGGATGCTGGAAATAGAAAAGCTCGGTAAATGGTCTGGAACTACAGATGCAAGTATCACCAATAGAATACAAGAGATAGAAGAGAGAATCTCAGGTGTTGAAGACTCATTAGAGGATATAGAGTCGTCAACCAAAGAAAATCTCAAAACCAACAAATCCTTAACACAAAATATCCAGGAAATATGGGACACCATGAAGAAGCCAAACCTGAGAATAATAGGTATAGAAGAAGGTGAAGAACTTCAACTTAAAGGTACAGAAAACATATTCAACAAAATCATAGAAGAAAACTTCCCTAACCTAAAGAAAGATATGCCTATGAAAGTACAAGAATCTTACAGAACACCAAATAGGCTTGACCAGAAAAAGAAGTCACCTCGCCATATAATAATCAAAACATCAAACCTACAGAGCAAAGAGAAAATATTAAGAGCAGCTAAAGAAAAAGGCCAAGTAACATACAAAGGCAGACCTATCCGAATTACACCTGACTTCTCAATGGAAACGATGAAAGCCAGAAGATCCTGGTCAGATGTCCTACAAACGCTAAGGGAACAAGGATGCCAGCCCAGACTACTATATCCAGCAAAGCTCTCAATTACCATAGATGGAGAAAACAAAATATTCCATGACAAAGCCAGATTTAAACAATACGTATCCATGAATCCAGCTCTACAGAAAATGCTAGAAGGAAAACCTAGAGCCAAGGAAGATAACTACATTCACAAAGACACAGGCAATATATAATCATACTTTACAAAACACTAAAAGAAAAAGGGAGGAGAAACAACACAAAATAACTTCACTAACAATAAATCAAGCGCAAACAAGGATCACCAATCAATGGTCATTAATATCCCTCAATGTCAACGGCCTCAACTTGCCTATAAAAAGACACAGACTAGCAGAATGGATACGAAGACAGAACCCTTCCTTCTGCTGCATACAAGAAACACATCTCAACAACAAAGACAGACGTTATCTCAGAGTAAAGGGCTGGGAAAAGATCTTCCAATCAAACGGCCCCAAGAAACAAGCGGGCGTAGCAATCCTAATATCTAACAAATTAGACTTCAAATTAAAATCAATCAAAAGAGATGAAGAAGGGCACTTCATATTCATCAAAGGAAAAATACATCAAGACGAAGTCTCGATTTTAAACATCTACGCCCCAAATACAAAGGCACCTACATTCGTGAAAGAAACATTACTAAAGCTCAAAATGCACATAAAATCTCACACACTAATAGTAGGAGACTTCAACACTCCGCTCTCACCGCTAGACAGGACCTCCAGACAGAAACTTAACAAAGAAACAAAAGAATTAATAGAAGTTATGACCCAACTGGGTTTAACAGACATCTATAGAACATTCCATCCAAATACAAAGGGATATACCTTCTTCTCGGCACCACATGGAACCTTCTCTAAAATTGACCACATAATAGGAAACATAGCAAATCTCCACAGATACAAAAAAATTGGAATAACTCCCTGCATCTTATCAGACCACCATGCATTAACATTAGAATTCAACAATAACACAAATCGCAGAAACCCTACAAACTCATGGAGATTGAACAATGCACAATTGCACCATCCCTGGGTAAAGGAACAAATAAAAAAAGAAATTAAAGACTTCCTCGATTTCAATGAGAATGAAGACACAACATACACAAACTTATGGGACACTTTGAAAGCAGTGCTGAGAGGAAAGTTTATAGCACTAAGTGCCCACATGAAAAAACTGGAGAACAGTCATACTAGAGAATTAATAGCACAGCTGAATGTTCTAGAACAAAAAGAAGCAAACTCCCCCAGGAGGAGCAGACGCCAGGAAATAATCAAATTGAGGGCTGAAATCAATCAAGTAGAAACCAGGAAAACACTGAGAAGAATCAATGAAACAAAGAGTTGGTTCTTTGAGAAAATCAACAAAATAGACAAACCTCTGTCCAAACTAACCAAAAGACAGAGAGAGAACATGCTAATTAACAAAATCAGGGATGAAAAAGGGGACATAACAACGGACTCTGAGGAAATCAAGAGAATCATCAGGGCATACTTTGAAAATCTGTACTCCACAAAATTTGAAAATTTAAAGGAAATGGACAATTTCCTGGATAGATATCACTTGCCAAAACTAAATCAAGAACAGATAAATAATCTAAACAGACCTATAACCCCTAATGAAATAGAAGCAGTCATCAAAAGTCTCCCAAACAAAAAAAGCCCAGGCCCAGATGGCTTCAGTGCAGAATTCTACCAGAAATTCAAAGAAGAGCTCATTCCAATACTCATCAAAGTATTCCACACAATAGAAGCAGGAGGCTCACTGCCAAACTCTTTCTACGAGGCTACAATTACCTTGATACCCAAGCCACACAAAGACACAACTAAGAAAGAGAACTATAGACCAATTTCCCTCATGAACATTGATGCAAAAATACTCAATAAAATACTTGCAAACCGGATTCAAGAACACATCAGAAAAATCATCCACCATGATCAAGTAGGCTTCATTCCAGGAATGCAGGGATGGTTCAACATTAGAAAATCTATCAATGTAATCCACCATATTAACAATCTGCGAAAGAAAAACCACATGATCATCTCACTAGATGCTGAAAAAGCCTTTGACAAAATCCAGCACCCCTTCATGATAAAGGTCCTAGAGAGATCAGGGATAACAGGAACGTACCTGAATATAATAAAAGCAATATACAGTAAACCAACAGCTAACATCAAACTAAATGGAGAGAAACTCAAAGCAATTCCTCTAAAATCAGGAACAAGACAAGGCTGTCCACTCTCTCCATATCTCTTCAATATTGTACTTGAAGTTCTAGCTACAGCAATAAGACAACAAAAGGAGATAAAGGGGATACAAATAGGTAAAGAAGAAGTCAAACTTTCATTATTTGCAGATGATATGATAGTTTACATAAGTGATCCAAAAAACTCCGCAAGGTCACTCCTAGAGCTGATAAACACCTTCAGCAATGTGGCAGGATACAAGGTAAACTCAAAAAAATCAGTGGCCCTAGTATATACAGATGATGAAGTGACTGAGAAAGAAATCAGAGAAACATCACCTTTTACAATAGCCAAAAACAGCATCAAATATCTGGGGATAATGTTAACCAAGGAAGTGAAGCACCTGTATATCAAGAACTTTGTGTCTTTGAAGAAAGAAATCAAAGAAGATACCAGAAAATGGAAAGATCTCCCATGCTCTTGGATTGGTAGGATCAACATAATAAAAATGGCAATCTTGCCAAAAGCAGTCTATAGATTCAATGCAATCCCTATCAAAATTCCATCACAATTCTTCAAGGACCTGGAAAGAACATTAATCAACTTTATATGGAAAAACAAAAGGCCCAGGATAGCCAAAACATCCCTATACAATAAAGGAACTTCAGGAGGCATCACCATACCTGACTTCAAGCTCTATTATAGAGCTATAGTCCTGAAAACAGCTTGGTATTGGCACAAAAATAGGCAGGTAGACCAATGGAACCGAATCGAAAGCCCTAATTTTAACCCACACACCTATGAACACCTGATTTTTGACAAAGAAGCTAAAACTGTACAGTGGAAAAAAGAAAGCATCTTCAACAAATGGTGCTGGCATAACTGGGTACTGGTATGCAGAAGACTGCAGATAGATCCATGTTTATCGCCTTGTACAAAACTTAAGTCCAAATGGATCAAAGATCTCAACATACATCCAGCCACACTGAAACTTTTAGAAGAGAAAGTGGGAGATACTCTTCAACGAGTTGGTACAGGAGACCACTTCCTAAACATAACACCAGTGGCACAGGCACTGAGATCGACAATTAACAAATGGGACCTTCTGAAACTAAAAAGCTTCTGTAAGGCAAAGGACACAGTCAAAAAGACAAAAAGGCAGGCCACAGAATGGGAAAAGATATTCACTAACCCTACATCTGACAGAGGGCTAATCTCCAAAATTTACAAAGAACTCAAGAAACAAGTCTCCAAAACACCAAAGGATCCACTTGAAAGGTGGGGTACAGAGCTAAATAGAGAATTCTCAGTAGAGGAGGCTAAAATGGCCAAGAGACACTTAAGAAAGTGCTCAACATCCTTAGCCATCAGGGAAATGCAAATCAAAACAACTCTGAGATACCATCTTACTCCTGTCAGAATGGCTAGAATCAAAAACACCGAAGACAATTTATGCTGGAGAGGATGTGGAGAGAGAGGAACACTCCTCCACTGCTGGTGGGAATGCCGACTCATACAGCCTCTTTGGAAATCAGTATGGAGATTCCTCAGGAAAATGGGAATTAATCTACCACTAGACCCAGCAATTCCACTCTTAGGCATTTATCCAAATGAGGCAGGTTCATACAACAAGGGCATCTGCTCCACTATGTTCATAGCAGCATTGTTTGTAATAGCCAGAACCTGGAAGCAACCTAGATGCCCCTCAACTGAAGAGTGGATAGAGAAAATGTGGTACATTTACACAATGGAGTATTACTCAGCAGAAAAAAACAATGGAATCTTGAAATTCACAGGGAAATGGATAGCACTGGAAGAAACCATCCTAAGTGAGGTAACCCAGTCGCAAAAAGACAAACATGGTATGTACTCACTCATATATGGATTCTAGATATGGATCAGGATAGTTCCAGTCTGCACTTCCACAGATAGAGAGTCTGGGAAACAGGAAAGAACCTAAAAGATATGCATATATGCATAGTACCCAAGAGAAGAGGATGGAGACAAGATCCTCTGATGGGGAACACGGCAAGGGGTGGGAGGGAGTGGGACCTGGGAAGAATAGAGGGGGTAAAGAGGAAGGGAGTTGGTCATGGGGGAACAGGAAGTTGAGGGGGTGGGGGTAGAATAGGGGGAAGAGGGAATCATAGGATCGAAGTCAGATCAGGCACCAGAGTGACCTCGAGTGATCTAAAGGTATAACATCAATTGGCAAGCTAAGCAATAGTGGAGGGACCACCTCGAAAGCCCATTCCTGATAATGAACTTAATGTCTATAACCATCCGGGAGCCTTCATCCTGTGACTGATGGAAGCAGAGGCAAGCACACAACTAAGCACTGAACTGAACCCAAGGAACCCAGTGACAGAGAGAGAGGAGTGATGAGCAAATTGGCAAAGAATGGGCTTGCAAAACCAGCAGAGACAGCTGATCTGAACAGGGGAGTGCTCTTGGACCCCAGACCGACAGTGGGGAGGCCAGCATGGGACTGATCTGGACCCCCCAAATGTGAGTGTCAGTGAGAAGGCCTGGGCAACCTATGGGGCCCTGAGCTGTGGATCAGTGTCTATCCCTGGTATACAAACTGTCTTCATGTGCCTATAGCACAAAGAGAGATGCTCTCTCAGCCTGGACTCTTAGGGGAGTGCCTTGAACCTACCAAGAGTAAAATGACAGACTCTAGATATCCCCTATGTGGAAGGATTTGGCAATAGGGTGGGAGGGAGGGGGGGAAGGGGAGTGCGGGAGGAGGGGAGCGAGAGGGAACTGGGATTGACATGTAAAACAAGCTATTTAAAATTAAAATAAAAAATGATAAAAAAAACTTAAGTAAAAAAATATATTGGTGACTATGGGTTAAATATTTAGTCAGAGCTAGCCAATTATGAACCATAGCAAATGGCCAACAGCTTCGTAATTAATACAGTGTCCTATGTGATATTTTGGGGTTAAAGTGCCAATGGGACTCAGGCGGGACTCCTAAAACAATAGCCTGTCAAATTCAATGTGTGCATTCATATGCATGAGTCACCATTTACAACAAAATGTTTCCTGATCAAGGCTCAGGAAAACACTGATAAAAGTTAGAAATACAAAGACTTAAAAATCAATTTGACAACATAACCATTTAGCAAACAGAAGTAATGGGTTCACCCTTCCAGAATATGTCATCTCCAGCCATCTGCCTTTGAGCAGGTCTACTACATCAGGCATAAGCTCCCTCCTGTGGAACGATCCTCATAACATAATTGGTTACTTACAAATCAGGCATGCTACTCTTATGTAGGGAAGTTGTCCTAGCTATATTGGTATTGTGGCGTTTATCATCCACAGCTAAGTAAGACCACTGATGATTTTTCTCCCCCTGTTGCAGATGCCTTCTTGGAAACATCTGTTAATATGAAAGCTAGCCATCAGGAAGCAAGGTTTCAGCTCAATTCCAACATAATCTTTCTGTGTCTCACATCCAAAGTGTGCATTTTCTTTAGAAATAGGGTCTCATTATTTAGATTTGGTGGGTTACCAAGATTGATGATTATATCCTATAGTGTAGTGGGGGTGGCCTCAGTGGTCTTCCTAGCCAAAACCTAATAGGAAGATATCCAACACCTAATTCTGGAATTTTCATTTCAACAATTAATAAATGGGACCTACTGAAACTGAGAAGCTTCTGTAAGGCAAAGGACACAGTCAGCAAGACAAAAAGGCAGCCCACAGAATGGGAAAAAATATTCACTAATCCCACATCTGACAGAGGGTTGATCTCCAAAATTTACAAAGAACTCAAGAAGCAAGTCTCCAAAACAGCAAAGGACCCAATTAAGAAGTGGGCTGCAGAACTAAATAGAGAGTTTTCAATAGAGGAGTATAAAATGGTTGAGAGGCACTTGAGAAAGTGCTCAACATCCTTGGCCATCCGGGAAATGCAAAACAAAGCAACTCTGAGATACCATCTCACTCCTGTCAGAATGGCTAAAATCAAAAACACCAATGACAATTTATGCTGGAGAGAATGTGGTGAAAGGGGGACACTCCTCCATTGCTGGTGGGAGTGCCAACTGGTTCAGCCACTTTGGAAAGCAGTATGGAGATTCCTCAGAAAAATGGGAATAAACCTACCACAAGACCCAGCAACTGCACTCTTAGGCATATATCCAAAAGATGCCCATTCATATAACAAAGATGTCTGTTCCACTATGTTCATAGCAGCTTTATTTGTAATAGCCAGAACTTGGAAGCAACCTAGATGTCCCTCACCCGAAGAATGGATAGAGAAAATGTGGTACATCTACACAATGGAGTACTATTCAGCAGAAAAAAATAATGGAATCATGAGATTCGCAGGCAAATGGATGACACTAGAAGAAACCATCCTGAGTGAGGTAACCCAGTCACAAAAAGAGAAACATGGCATGTACTCTCTCATATATGGATTTTAGACATAGATCTGGGGAGTGCCAGCCTACAATCCTATTGCCAGAGAGTCTGGGAAACAGAAACTTCATTTACTGGCTGGTTAAGTACTGAGCTGAACTCAAGAAAGCCAGTATCAGAGAGGGAGGACTGATGATCAAAGGGATTAAGACTGGGCTGGTTGAACCCCCAGAAACAGCTGACCAGACAAAGGTTAACTCTTGAATCCCAGGCATCAGCCTTGGAATCCAGCATGGGACTGATCAAGACCCCCTGAATCTGGGTGTCAGTGAGGAGGCCTAGGTAATCTATTGAGCCTTGGGCAGCAGATCAGTACCCATCCCAAGTATACACACGGTCTCTGGACTCCCATAGAACAATGTGAGGTGCACTCTCACCCTGAACTCTTGGGGAAGGGTCTAGGCCCTGCCCTATATGAAATGACAGACTATGGACACCCCCATGGAGGGCCTCACCCTCCCTGGGGGAATGAGGGGATAACGGGGGGGGATGGGGGGGAGGGCACGGGAGGAGGGGAGGGAAAGGGAGAGGGACCTCGTACTGACTTGTGAAGCAACCTTGTTTCTTATCTAAATTTAAAATGGAAAATAAAAAAAATTAATAAAAAAAAGAAATATATGTTTGGATTTCTGAGCTTGGGCCATTTGTTTATAAATATCTTTCCTGGCAAAGATTTTCTCCCATTCTCTGGATTACTTCTTCACTTGACAGTCTCTTGTCTAAAGAATGGCATGAGATCCCATTTGTAGATTGATAGCCTTATTTCCTCTGTAACTAGAATCATATTCATGATGTCCTTATATATGTAATTGTGTCACTAACTATTCTGACTTTACATTCTATATTTTTTCATAGTTGGGTTCAGTAACATATTTCTCAATGAACATGTATTGAAAGTACATGCACGTAGATATTAACCACTCCCATGTTTATAAACCTATGAAATATGTATTACACTGAAAATAATGTCAGAATACATATACTCTAAAGTGATAAGTTTCAATGCGGCTTTTTTCTATATCCTTAGCTTCTTTTTAACTACTGTAGTTGACATATTATATACAGAACAGCAAGGACACACATGCATGCAAACACATATGCACATACTATATGTTATCATTCTTCTATAAGAAAAGGCAGTTGCCAGTTTGAAACCTACAGTACTGATTCAAATGTCTGTCTCTCTTTCTCTCTCTCTCTCCATCTCTGCTATGTCCTCCATGGAGGTATTTGTCTTCTTAGTGAAAAATTCATGATTCTAAACTACACTAACAATAAACAACAACAACAGTATTTTGTATTCCCCCTAAAAACCGTATGTATCCAAATTTACCAGGTAATACTTCAGATGTCATTTCCAGTTAATTTGCCATATGTAATAGATTCAGCAGCAAACCTCCATTCCGAGGAAGAATCCAGATGGGTTGACAGAGGATCATGAAGAAATTTACTGTTGCACTGTTAGAAATATGGATCCAAAGTTTTCACCATATGACAAATGTGTCATGTAAACCTGTGCAGTTACTCATCCCAATGAGCATGTAAGAAATAACCAATTCACCCAATAAGCCATTTCGTCATCTTGCTCCGAGTGAATAGTGCATTTTTCAAAAGGCTTTCTTAGCCAACTCTCTGAATCTTCCCATAATGACTTGAGAACATTTACAGCTTTAAAAATAATGTGTATCATGGATTCATTTTTAAAATAATTGACATATGAAAGAATAGGCAATATTACATATTGGTCGAACACAGAGCTATGGAAACTCCTATTGCTACTGGCATTTATCAATGGTTAAATCATGAAACACAGTTCAGTAGTATGTGACAAAACCAAATATACTGTTGGCATTTGATCCAATAGTTGTGTGTCTAGTTATCTACTCAAGATAGCTGAACAGTTTCATCTACATAAAATCTGCATATGAACATTTATAGCAGCTGTATTATAAATGACCAAAACTGGAAGCAACTTGAGTAGTCCTTCATCAGATGAGTGTGTAGACAAATAGGTGCACCTGCTCAAGAGGGCAATTAAAGGAAACTAGTTATCAAGACATCAGGAATGTGGATAGGCCTTAAATGAACACTCTCAGGTGAAAATAAGAACAACTAAATATATGACTCCAATTATAAAACTTTTGCAGTGGTATCTTGGACAACCAAATGTTGGTCTTTTTGCAACATAAAATGAAATTGAGTGGAATGAAAGGAAGTGAAAGAACTCATAAATGGTTATATTATTTGCCCTTAGTCCCTTTGACAAGTGATACTACACAATGAAAGCCTGAGCAGCAAGTAGACAGTCACTAGTTAGAATAGACTGCTGCCTTCCTGACACACAGCTTTATCTGTGCCATGCTTCCAAGGAAGAAGCCTTAGGACATGGCCTTCAAGTCTTCTTCCTGGACCCACACTAAAATCTGTAGGAGCCAGGAACCATGTGGCTCTTGTTGGTAGGTATCTAGTTTAATCCCAGTACGATTGCTAAACTCCTCAACCAGATATTCTGCCTCTTCTGCAGTAGACTGGCTAGATATGATGGACACATTTCAAAAAGACGTTTCAGTGTTACTGCTCAGAGAAGAGCTACTAAGAAGTTCCACAAATCCACAGCAAACCATGAAAAGAGGATAAACGGGATTCTATTATTCCTCACAGATATACTTGCAATTTAATTGATTAATATTAAGAGTCTGAGCTCCGGTTTGAGTTTTAAGTCCAAACGGATCAAAGATCTCAACATAAATCCAGCCACACTGAGACTTTTAGAAGAGAAAGTGGGAGATACTCTTCAACGAGTTGGTACAGGAGACTACTTCCTGAACATAACACCAGTGGCACAGACACTGAGATCGACAATTAACAAAAGGGACCTCATGAATCTAAAAAGCTTCTGTAAGGCAAAGGACACAGTCAACAAGACAGAAAGGCAGTCCACAGAATGGGAAAAGATATTCACTGACCCCACATCTGACAGACAGCTAATCTCCAAAATTTACAAAGAACTCAAAACACAACAGTGGAAACAAAATAAAAAAACAGTGGACTAATTATGGAATAAACCCTAGTAAGGACAGTCGCTGTTTGGGGCTTTTTATTTGTTTCTCATCTGTTGTTCATCTGTTTTTGTGTGTCTTAAGAAAGGTTTATTGGGCCGGGCATGGTGGCATATGCCTTTAATCCCAGCACTGGGGAGGCAGAGGCAGGTGGATCTATGTGAGTTCGAGGCCAGCCTGGTCTACGCAGCAAGTTCCAGGACAACCTCCAAAGCAATACAGAGAAACTCTGTCTCAAAAAACCAAAAACAAAACAAAACAAAAAACAAAAAAACAGGTTTATTAGGGTAACAGTTGTGAAGGTTTTAGATTTAGTCTCTTGTTTAATTTTATGTGTATGAATCTTGTGCTTGAATGTTTGTATTATGTAGGTAGAGTGCCCTCAAAGCCAGAAAAGTACAGAAGATCCTCTAGAAGTGGAGTTACAGAGGGTTGCTAATCACCATGTCAATGCTGGATATGGAATCAAGGTCTTCGGTAAAAACTGCTCTTAACTGCTGAGCTATCTCTCCAGTCCCTGTCCTTTTTTTTTTTTTATTTAAGTCCCGATGCATTCCACAAAGATCTATTAATGTCTATGACAAATCTCAACCCATATGTCCTATTTCTGAGAGTTATGAATTTTATGAGGAAATGAAGACAAAGGTGGTTATATTATATATTATATTGATGAAAAGAAAACTTTTTGAGGCATTGCAAAAGACTTTATCCCATTTTTTCCTCCTCAGCCATATATCTTAATTAATTTTCAGAAGGTAAAGGTTAAAAAAGAGGCAAACACAAAGCTAAATGTCCCACATTTAATTAGGAGCTGAAATAGGTCTGGAAGAGTAACATTTCAGCCCTCAGTACACTCTTCTTTCTTAACAATGTTTTTTCTCTGAATCAAAATAATTTTTCTAGTGTCCAGGGGAATCATCAGGATTCAATCAGCTCCATGCTTGTGTGAAAAATGAAGTACTGAATTCCAAGACTATCCAGCAAACCTAAGGGCCCTTTCGTGTCACCACAACAGCTGCCCAGGTATTTGAGGTGATCAGAAGACACTCTGACTACTAGCAGTAGGCAATGCTGTGTAGTTTTCAGGGTGAGAGCTTGATGTTGGGTAAAGGCCATTTTGACTTTTACCCTGATAGAGCACCACCTGTGAAAACTTGATCTGTTCCTCTTCCTGTAATTCAATCGTTGAATGATTTGTGGTTAAATAGTAAATTTTATCTTTAAAATACATGGAGTTTCACCTGGCACAAATGAGCTACTAAATAAACCTGTAATAATTATAATGGGATAAATGTTATTGTAAGTGTAATGAAGTAGAAAGATTTGTTCCCATATTTAGAACTAGTTACACTTCCAATAGATTCGAGTAACTACATAGACCACTAATGCTGTGTATGAACTGTCTCAGTTTGACCAAGAGACCTTGAAGCCACTGAAAACCACACAGAGGGATGAGGGTACATGCCCCTCTGCATATCTTTTTTCCCCCTCTACACATCTTAACACAATCCTCTCATATTAGAAAGTTGAAACACAGCAGGTAGGTCGTTATCCATAAGGAGTAATTTTGGCTTACTTAAGCTATATTGAATTTAGGGCCAAGTTGGTTTCTATAAGGAAGATGAGATTAATTTTGGATGAATTTTAAGTCATTTTTCATATTACCATAAAGTCAGTTTTACTTGTAAAAGGTGGATGCAAAATGTGACTTATATATAATAAAATATAGCATTTATGTGAAAAATATAAACTAACCATTTAAAACACCTAGTGGTTCCTTTGAGTGTTGTTATATTGATGATAAAAATGAGAATTCATTTGCAGAAAATTCTTGCACGTTTCCACAGAGTATAAAATTCGCCTTTACTCCTACCATCTGTAAATATGCAACACCACGATTTCTTCATTGTATTTTAAAGGATATCTATATGTGTTTGTGTATGTATATATATATATATACATATATACATATGTTATATTTAGCATTATGAAAGGGAGTGAGACTATTTAATATTTTTAAATACAGCATATTTTCAGACACCACAAAAAGGAAAATAATTGCCATATAGAAAAATATTTTATGATAGGCAGACTTTAGTCTCAATGAACAAGCATACAATATTTTTTACTTGTGGGAGGCTCTTCTGGAATGCCTAAGTATATATAAGAACACTGTGTTTGAATCAGATCAAACACTTTTCACTACCTCATATCTTATTTCATAGTCAATTTATTTAGAATTTTGTTTTGCTTCAAGATAACTCAAAATTATGGTTGAGTATGGACTGAATTAGTGGGATCTGAATTAATGAGATTGCTTGTATTTGATTTAGCTTCTTAGAGAATTTTTTTCTTCCAGATAAATCACCTTGCAACAAAGAACAAGAAAGTAACAATTAAAATGTGTATCAACAGAGTGCCTGTTCAGAGCACACTTTAAGAAATCATTAAGAGGTAAACAGGGAACTAAATTTTGCTGAAACCAGGAGGTGAATGCATTGTGTCACCATTTAGATAAACAGCTCTAGCCAGCAAGATCATGCTAAAAAGTATGGCTTCTGGGTTTCTAGGAGCACAAATTGAGGTCCATTAACAACAGCCTTGTAAACAGAATGTGTTGAGGAAGGTTACAAGGCAGATCCAGCCCCGACTAAATGACCTTGAACATAATGAAAATTGAGCACCAGAGTGATGTTTTGTAGAGCATCTTGTCCCTCGTGGTGTAAAGGTGTTCACAAGATCATGAGTGGATGTTGGAAATAATTGAGAAATGGGGTAAAGAACATTTACATAACAAAATCAAAAACAGATACTTTTAAATGCATATGAGAGCTGGTTGACCACCAGGTGAACCAGTCCCTCATCCATACTTTGTATGTTGCAAATATTTCTAGCTAGTTTTGGATCTGAGACCCTGGTCTCCTTACTTTGTTAGCACTCTGTATCACATTTACCAAAATTTAGAATGAACACTTTGAGGCAAGGATTTACATCCTCATTCCTTCGATATGGAGCAAAATCTTGTATGCTACAAAGATTTATTAAGTAAGCAAATTAGTGAATTAATGAATAAAAGAAACTAAAGCAATTCCTACTTTGAGAATAGCTTTTATTTGTAGGCTCTCCACTAGGAAACAGGGCTAAGATAGAGATAAAAATAGGAAATCAGAGCCAGATCTGAGCATTTGCCTGTGCTTTGATTTGATGTGAACCAATTTACAATAATTAGAGGTTCATGTTTGTCTTAAGTATCAGACACTGGCTTTGGAAATAGTTTTGGGTCTGCAGGGAAGAGGATGGTTTTCATTAAATATGAGATATTAATTAAGGTCAATGAAGGTTATTTGGACCTTTTTCATATTAAGCAACTGTGGCATCTTCAACGATGGAGACTCTGAAATATTTTAAGTTAACAATAAAGTGTTTACAATGGTCTCAGTATAAACTGATGTCAGAGGACATGTTTGAGCTCCAGGAATGTTGATAATTCCTACACCAGCAGTGATGCTTATTTCCTACAATGTCCAAGTAATTTTCTTTCTTCCAGCTCAGTGGCTCTGAACAGAAAGGCACCCATTAATTAGGAGCTTGCCCCATGCATTCTTATTTCTAGTTACTTATTCCTCACATGTTAACTCAGGCTTGCATTTGAGAGTACAAGTCAGTTTTCCTTTTTGGTATCTGCCTACTTAGAGATCTGTGCATTGGTCTTCTCTATAATGTATCATACTCTTAAAATAGAAATACAGCTCCCAGCAACAGAGGCTTTCAGTGTTGTCTCTGGTTTGTTGGTATGGTAGTTTGAATACAAATGGCTCTATAGGCTCACAGGGAATGGCACTATGAGGATGTGTGGCCTTGTTGGGGTACATGTGTCATTGTTGTAGGAAATATGTCACAGGAGGACAGGTTTCGAGGTCTCAGAAGCTCTAGCCATCATTGTGTGTCTCAATCTCACTTTCTGTTTCCTACAGATCAAAATATAGAACCTCCAGCTCCTTCTCCAGCACCTCCCAAGCCACCTTGCTTACAACATGGTGATAATGGACTAAACGTCTGAATTTTAAGTCAGACCAAATCGAATGTTTTCCTTTATAAGAGTTGTCATGATTATGGTATCTCTTCACCAAAATAGAAACTCTAAGACAGAAGTTGCTGCCATGGTACTGGGGTATTTCTCTGATAGACCTGACCATACTTTTGGAAGGATTATGGAAGGACTTTGGAAATTTGCAATAGGAAAGCCACTGAGTGTTGAGACTTCTGTGGGATGTTCTTTAGGAGTTTGGAAGATAAGAATTTTGAAATCAGTGCAGAAGATGGTGGCATGGCTCATGAAGTTCCAGAAGAAAATTAAAGACTATCAGGGCCATTTGCTATTTTGAATTAAAGTTCTGTTATTCTGGCCAACTGGGACTGAAGAATCGGTTGCTTTAATGAGACAGACCAGCACCCCAAAAGTAAAACATTTTGCGTTTCTGGAACAATTGATACTGGTTAGCTGAAGCTAAGAAATTAGGAGTCACTAAGAAGAGGCCAGAATCACTTTGCTGAAATCCTCTGCAAAATGTTTCCTGAGATTACAGAGAAGCTATGTTCCAGAAGTGGCCATGGTTGTACCTAGTGTTGGCAGCTGAACTTGGTGATATGAAGGAACCAATTAAGTGCTAACAGAATGAAGGTGCCATGGAGAGTAACTGAGACTGGAGACTGTAAGAGGCCATAAGACAATGTTAGTGAAGGTACAGCAGTAGCAGTTAAAGACCCAGGAATGACAAGCCTTGAAGAGCAGTTGAAGCATAGTACCATGAAGATAGTCTATGCAAGACTCCTGGTAAAAGTGCAGCCCGGTTGCAGCAAGGAACTTCAGTACTTCTGGAGATGCGAGTGCCATGGGGTGACAAGAACAACAGTAGGAGTGGAGGGCAGCCAGTCAGAGCCTGCTAGAGAAGCTGTGTGTGCTTCAATCAGACCTTACTAGAGAAGCTGTGTGTGTTACAGGGGTAGATATGGAGAAGCTTCTCCAGCCCATTGGAGGAGTCCAGATGATATTGAATAGATCCCAGAAATTAGACATTTGGCACTTGGTTTTACTTTTGTTTGATTTATTGTGACTGTGCCCTGATTTTTCCTTTTGAAGTGAGAAAGTAGTTTACTGGAGCCCATAGTTGAGAGACTTTGAGTTTTAAGTGACTGGATTTTTAAAAAGATTAACTATCTTACTATCTTAAAGGGACAGACATTTTAGTTTGTTTAAGTTTGTAGACTGTGGATCTTTTAGAGTTATTTGTGTTTATAATATGAGATCTTGGGGATGAATTATAAAGGAAACATTGTCAGGTTTGTAAGGTGTCAATTGCACTCACTTGTTTGTGTCCTCTTGACCTGAATTAGAGACATCAGAGAAGAACGGAGTCTCAATTGAAGAAATGCCTCCATGAGCTCCAGCTGTATGGCATTTTCTAAATTACTGATCAATAGGGGAGGGTCCAACCCATTGTTAATGGTGCCATCCCTGGGCTGATGCTCCCGGATTCTATAAGAAGGCAGACTGAGCAAGCCAATGTTAGCAAGCAGCACTTTTCCATGGCCTCTGTGTCAGACCCTGTCTCCAAATTCTTGCCCTGTTTGAGTTCTAGTCCTGACTTTCTTTGATGATGGGCAGCAACACAGAAGTATAAGCCAAATAAACTCTTTCCTTCCTAAATTGTATTTTGGTTACAGTGCTTCATTGCATCAAAAGAAACTCTGACTAGACATTAAGGTGTATCCATTACCAGGGAACAATATTGGGGAGCATCATGACTCATCCCTTGACCTCATACTCCAGTATTTCCATAGTCTATATGACAGGCAAAGTTTGGTTTCTGTTCTTCAGTCTCATAGATTCTGAGTACAAGTGACTCTAGACCTAGTGAAGCACTACTATGAGGACACTTGACCTCAGGAAATAGTTTCCTATTGACGACATGGCTCTGTCAGGGTAGGTATTCTCAAGCATTGAAGGGTACAGAAAAATGTATTGCTGTGCTAAGGGATCCCATCCATTATTTAAATCTTTATCGTTTACCAGATTGAGTAGAGAAACTCAAATGTACTACATTCATCAACAACAATTTGAAAATCAATCTAGAAAAGATGTAAATTAAAATTATTGAGGGGGAAGGATGCATAGATCAAAGCTCTAGAAAGACCAGCTGCACATGTCCCAGGATCATCACTTTGTGGAACTTCAAAGAACATTCAATTCCCAATCTATTGTTGGACAATACTCACGAAATGGTCCCACTGAGGGCCACTCACTTAAGCGTTGTTGTGTGTTTTCCACTGAGGATCAGACACAGAAGCTTGTGTAGCTGCATGATTAGCTTCAGCCACAATGACTGTTGGTTTGCAGAGAAAAAACAAGTATTCATTTTAGATAATACTGAGTAACAGAAACTATCTGGTCAAAATGATAGACTAAGAACCATAGGTCTGGAAAAAAATTAAAAATATTCTTACAATAAATAACATTCCAGGATCTCAGAAATTATCTTCAAAGTGTTAGCCAAAAGTCAATACTAAAGGAAGCTGTTCTTACAACGGTTCATGATTTGAGTAACACACATGTTTTTTAGCACAATTGTCACTGACAAAATACTGAACTATTTGGATATATCTTTCTTCTTGCATTGAGGCAGCAAGCCATCTAAACCCCATCCTAAGTCCATAGTAGGTACATAACTGCATGCTTTAGTAGATAAAAATAACTAATGGTTTCCATAAGACAAACTGGGTTTTTAGAGAGTTTGTGGGTCCTGCTTTTCCAAGTCCTAAGGACAAAGACATTATGAGAGGCAACTTTCTATATGGCCATACCCATCCTATTTTCATGATCTGTTGGACTCAAAGTCAGGTACACAAGTAAAATGGGTTTTCTACATGGGGAAATGTGCCTGTGACAACAGCAAGGGATATACCCCAGCCTGACCATGAGTATCTCTGACACATCAGGAGTCATGCTTTACATGTTGTGATATTTCTGTTCCCTTTCCTTCATATCATAGTTCTGAAAGTACATCTTCACGAATTCAAAAATTTATTTTTTAATCAGCTTATTAGGGACTTCCTTATACCATGAGACTTTTATATGGCAGCAAATCCCTGCTGCCGTGAAGAGTTCCTTGCAATGTGACAGATTCAGGTCAGTGTCATTAACACACCTCCAGATTGATGTTGCCAGCCTGATGATCATAAAAGATGGCAAACTCCCTCTGCACAGGACAGAAGCAACAAGCATTTGTCACACTAGATCACTGTGCCCATCCATTGGCAGAATGCTGAAATACTCTGATATACATGTGTCTGGAGAAATGAGGTTAAATGTCTACACAGGTTTTGAGTTCAGGATTAGAATGGGAGTCAAATGCTTTCCTTCATTTCTCTGTTATTGATACATTCTATGGACTTTGCTAAGTCACTTTACAACTCAGGGCCTCTGTGTATTTCTATCTGGAGGAAAAGTACACAAACACTCAACTAATGGTTACCCAGCACAGCCCGTATACCAGGAGCTGTTCTGATTCTATGGATGAAGCAGGGTGACATAAATAAATATGCCCCTTACCTTAGTAATTACCTTATAATTTCCCCAACTGTTTATAGATAATGGAGATTAGTTAATTCCATAACACACAGGTGCTAGTAATGTAAGCTTCAATTCTTTTTAAATTTCTGAGTTACAACATTTGTGTGTGTGTGTGTGCATGTGTGTATAGTATATACATATTAATATCAGTGTTTACATAACTACATGTTGGTGCACACGTGCATGGAAGCAGGATGTTGACTTTGTATCTTCCTCTATTACTCTCACTGCTTTTTGAGACTGTGTCTTTCACTACAACTGAAGCTCATTGACTCAGGTATTCTGACTTATCAATGTACTCCAAGAATCTGTCTTCAGGTCCAAACCTACACTGGGGACACAGAATTATGCTGCCATGCTCAGGTTTTTCATAGATCCTATGGCCAAATATAGGTCCCCATGAATGTGGAGAATGCACTTTACCCAGTAACCATCTCTCTGAGCCCCCAGTTAGAACCTTTGTGATTAGCAAGATGCCTTTTAATTTAATTAATGAAATTCCCTTAACCCTTTCTTAAAATTCCAGTCTCCAATATATACAGCTCCATGAAAATAAGGAGTGGTCTCTACTGACCACTATGATGTAACCATTATCTCTAACTGCTTTAGAGAACTACTGTGTACTTGTGGGGTCCCTGATTTTGTGAGGACCCATGTGGGAGCTGGTCCTATTATCCTATTATTTGCCTAAACATCTTCATAAGGGGATCTTGACACTGTCTTCAAAGTCACATAAAAATAGCCATTATGAATATACCGAGGCCAAAGTTGCACTAATCTAGTTTCCGTGATGGAAGCAAGATAATAGTTCCCATCCACCTACTTATGAGAAACCCAAGCCACTGATTCTTGTCCCAAAGTATAATCCCTGTTCTTTGACTCAGGCACTTGTCTCATTCTACTTGCCCTGGATCTCTCTTTACAAAACAATAGCTCAGTTCTTTTCTATGACCACGGAACTTGTTTTCTAAGGTTTGCATAACAAAACTTTACAAATAAATGATTTGAAAAACAAAGAAACTTTGTTATGATTTTGTGGACAATTAGTTAAAATTAAGATACAACATGTTACTGATCCCCCCAGAGAAGGGGAAAGGGAAAAGATCTCCTGAGCAAATTGGAGCATGGGTGGAGAGGAGAGGGAGTTAGGAGAAAGATAAGGGGAAAATAAGAGGTGGGGGAGGAAGACGTGAGGGACCAGGAAGATTGAGTCAAGGGAAGAATAGAGGAGAGCAACCAAAGAGATACTTTAATAGAGGGAGCGCTATAGGTTTAAAGAGAAATCTGGCACAAAGGAAATGTACAGAGATGTACAAGGATCACCCCAATAAATATTCTAAGCAGTAGTGAAGAGGCTATCCTAAATGCCCTTCCCCCTATAATGAGATTGATGACTACCTTGTATGCCATTCGAGAGCCTTCATCCAGTAGCTGATAGAAGCAGAAGCAAGAGATCCACAGCTAAGCACTCAGCCGAATTCCTGGAATCCAATTGCAGAGAGGGAGGAGTGATGAGAAAAAAGGTCAAGACAGGTAATCTATGGGCCCTTGGGTAGTATTTATCCCTGACATACAAATAGATTTTGAGTGCCCATGTCACAATATGGGATGCTCTGACAGCTGGGACTCTAGTGGGAGGGCCTAGGCTCTGCCCTCAATGAAATGACAGTCACTGGAGATCCATCTTGGAGGGCCTCACCCACCCTGGGATGGGAGAGGAGATTTGATGTGGGACTGTTGGACCTGGTAGGGAGGGCCAGGAAGGAGGGGAGGGAGAGGGAGCTGGGATTGACATGTGAAACAAGCTTGTTTCTAAATTAAATAAAAAAATTAATTAATTAATTAATAAAAACAAGAAAGAAACAGCATACCTGAACAAGGGGGAGCTCATGAACCCTAGAGTGACAGCTTGGAAACCATCATAAGACAGAACCAGGCCTCCTGATCGTGGGTATCAGGTAGGAGGCCTGGGCAGTCTATGGGGCCTCTGGTAGTGGAACAGTATTTATCCCTAGTGTATGAATGAACATTGAGAGCCCATTCCCCATAGAGGGATATTCTCTCAGGCTAGACACACAGGGGAGGGCCTAGGCTATGACCCAAATGGTGTGACAGACTTTGATGATCCTCCATGGAGGACCTCACCCTCCTTGGGGAAGAGAAGGAGTATGGGGTGGGGTTCAGTAGGGGGCATGGGAGGATGGGAGAGAGAGGGAACTGGGATTCATATGTAAAATAAGATTGTTTCTAATTTAAATGAAAAGAAAAGACATAACATGTTAGGAGAACCATTTTCTGTTTTTCAGTTGGTTATTTGCTAGCCTTCAAGGTAATTTTTATATAAGAGCCTCAGAAATGAAAGGAATAGTTTCAGAAGCTTCTAATTTTTCTCCAAATTAGAGAAGAGCCCTTAAATAATAGATGTGGCAAACTGGGGAGATGCCTCAATTAATAAAGCACTTGGCTTGCGTCTTAGTTGAGGGCTCCTAAGTTCAGTTCGGGGCTGTGAGAAAACACCATAATGAAAAACAGCTGAGGAGGAAAGGGTTTATTTATTTCATTTTAGGGTTTGTAGTAAACCAGCCAGGGAAGTCAGGACATGAACTCAGGAAAGCAACTCAGAAGCAGGAACTGATTCAGAGGCCATAAGGAATGATGCCTACTGGTTTATTCCTTGTGGCTTGATCTGTTTTGTTATACACCCCAGGGTTTAGGAGCATCACCATTCACAAAGGTCTGGGTCTAGTCAGAACAATCATTATTCAGGAAAAAAATAAGGCCAGTTGTATGGAAGCATTGAAGCACAATATATAAAAGCCCCAGAGGCTGATATTGGAGCTCAAGCTTCAAACTGAAGATCAGAGAATCAAAGCACCCAAGCTACTAGATCTTACCTCTACCTAGGTGGAATGGCAGCCCTGCCCCATGAATCCTCAGAGGCAAAAGGCTCTCAGATCCTGTCTCTTCCTCCTTTTATTTCTTTCTCCACCCAGCCATATCACTCCTGTCCCATCCTCCTTATTTCTGGGATTAAAGGCGAATGATCCCACGTGTTGAGATCACCTATGTGTGAGTTGTTTCTTTTAGGACTGGATCAATTTCATGTAGTTAGTGCGGCCTTAGACTATGGAGATCCATCTATCTCTTAATCCTGAATCCTAGGATTAAGGGTTGTGCCATCACCACTAAGCTTCTATAGCTAACTCACATGGCTGCTTTGCTAATTTGATCTTCAGTGGCTTTAATAAATTATGAACAATAAATTATCCCAAGGCATTTTCTCAGTTGTTTCTCCCTCCTCTCAGGTGACTTTGGCTTATGTCAAAGTGACATAAAACTAGTCACCAGTATATAAATGTGAGACTCAAAGATAAGATCTCCTGAATCCACATAGAATTTGGGTAAGGGAGGCAAATCACCCATAATTCCTGTGCTTGGGAGGTGGAGACACAGGCACACAAAACTAGATTGCTGATTCTACCTGGTAATCTGGGGAACCACAGACCCAAAGATAATCTCTGCTTCCAAAAATTAAGTGAGGAATAATTGAAGAAGACATTTGATATCAACCTCCAAAATCTAGGTGCACATGAACCCACACACATGTGAATCCACACACATGCAAACATGTGTACACACATGTGCACATACCATACAAATACACATGCCAGAAAGAATAGTTTATTTTTCACATTGTCACATGTAAATACCCATAAACTAAACACTATGATAAATGGTTACTTCCCTACGTTTAGTGAAATAAGACACAGCTAATCCATCCATCAGTATATGCTGCCTCATTAATAATAATAATAAAAATAATAATTATAATAGAATCTGTACTTATCTTGTTGCTACTATGTTCCTAGTATTTTATGTGCTTAGTCTTCTCTAATCTTTCAATCCTGCAAAATCATTATAAAGTCAAAAATCTAGGATCTGTGAAGATAAGGAACTTTCAGAAGACAAGTAGAGAGTAAATAATATTTACTTAAGTCCTGCTATGTAAAAAGTGCTATTTTAGACATCTTCCTTATAATTACTCTAAGGAATTGTGTTGGGATTAATGGTGGGTGATAATATTGCACATAGGATGATAAAGCCAAGCCCAGAGACATGAGCTGGCTTTCCAAAGTACACATAAATAAGTCTTGTTGGAGACCAGGTTTTACCCTCAAGAAAAGTCGAATCAAGAATTTGTGCTTTTCGTCATTATTTTAAAATGTCATGAGTGGGCAAATATGCATCTCATGTCTTCACCAGCCAACCTAAGTTTGAACTCAGATAAATTATCTAAAAGGAACTTTAACAAGATAAGAAAGCTATGGATTCTAGCTGACATTAGGAGAATTAGGAAAAATGATGGTGTAGCAACATAACAGTATTAAGAGACTATAGTGGTTTGAAAGAAAATGGCCACCAAAGGAGGTAGCACTATTAGGAAGTGCACTTTGTTGGAGTAGGTATGACCTTGTTGGAGGAAATGTGTCATTGTGGAGAGAGGCTTTGAAGGTTCTTATATGCTGAAGCCACATCCAGTGTCTCAGATCACTTTCTGCTGCCTACACAAGATGGAGAACTCTCAGCTACTTCTTTAGCACCGTGTCTGCCTGCATGCTGCCATGTCCCACAATGACAATGGTCTGAACCTATGAAACTGTAATCCAACCCTCCTAATTAAATGTTTTCCTTTTTAAGAGTTGCCAAAATCATGATGTTTTTTTCACAGCAAGAAACCCTACCCTAGACAGAGGCAACTACAGTACCAACTGGTCCAAGGTGGTAGGGCAAGCTCTGTGACTGACAGTCCCTAACAAGCAAGTGAAGAAAATGCAGGAAAATATATATGAAATAATAGCAAGTTAAGGAGCTGTATCCTGGGACTGGGGACTCACATCGGAAGCACAGAGTTCATGTATCCATGTATATGATATTGGTTTCCACTACCAACACTATAAAACAAAGTAAAAGAACAACAAGACCTATTTATATACATTTAAAAGAACATGGACATGAAGAAAAAAACAAAACAAAACAAAAAAGCACGTAGAAAGATCCTCTTTCTTCGGGAACATGAGAACTTCACAAAAAGACAAAGACTGGAGTTTGAAAAAGTCTAGAACAGAGTATGCGATGGTCTGAATATTAAACTTTTTCATAGGTTAATGTTTTTTAAAAGTCCCATATGGAAGTATTGGTTTAGAATGTTGTGGACCTTCTAAGAGATTGATCCTCAATGACGGAAGTAGGCAATTAAGGATGGACTTTAAAATATTATAGTTCTAGCTTTCATAATACTGGAAGTGCCATGTAGGCTGTTGTGGGAAAAAGTCACCAAGTCTTACCCACCTATGAACGCTGTGAGCCACAATAGTGACTTTCATGACAAGGTATTCCCATGGTACAGTAGTGACATACATTATAGGGCTAACCAATCACTTTGCAATTGAATATAAAATGGTTCCACAAGAGGAGAAACTCTCCCCAAACTATAAATCTAGCACATTTAGGAGGGCACTCAGGCCCCAGCAGTAAACCTTCTACAAATGGATAAATTCAGTTGCTCATCTAAATATGTATTCCTGTACCCACAGACCTCATCAGAGAAGTTTCTTTGTGAAATGGATGGTGGTTAAGGCAAAATCTGACAACTGGCCAAAATGCAGACAGTCAAAGATTTGGAGTGCTCAATCAAAAATGGGACATCTATAGCCCTCATAACCCATTTATGGAATATGGAAGGGAAAGATTGTGGGAACTTGAGGTTCTAGACGACTCAAGTGAAACAGTCTTCTGGCCATGGCAAGACCACTGAAGGCATGAACTCAGAGTAACTGATATTGTACAGACTTGCACAGCATCAAAGTAGTCAACAGTCTAGCATGGAGGGGAATCCTGAGACCCCCACCCCTAACTGAAGAGCTACTGATCTTTAGTGGCTTCTGCTGGGAGGTCAAAATTCATTTTCTTTTAAAGATAAGGACCCTGGCAGGATGGTCTGGACCCTTATGTTGGAAATCTATTCCATCCTGCCAGGAGTTCAGGACAGCCTCAACTCCTATTGTCTTTAAGATATTAATTTGATGGCTACAGGATGTCCTGGCCTCCTTGATGAATGGTTCATATCTAAATAACAATAGACCTAGGCCCAGGTGAGTTTACACTCATCTTGAAGGCTAGGTAATACTTACTGCTGTGTTGCTGCTGATGGCCAAATAGCACCAGTAGTACATTAACCTACTGAGTGTCTTTAGGGATAAGAGAAGTAATTGCTATATGCCCTTTATACATGATAATGGAAGTCTTCTGCCATTGTCCCCACCTTTGTTTGGTTACTTAAAATTGAGGCATGAATAAACTCGGCAGCTTTAAGAATTAACTGATCCTGCCTTGCTGATGCAATCCTATGTCTCTGTCCTTCCTTTAATCCCTATAGCTAGCCTTCACTCATCCACACTCTGAATGACCCGGGCTGTTCAGTGGTCCCAATCACAGCCTTGAAGACACCAGTCCATGACTCATGGCCCTGCAATGTGGGGCTAATAAAGATGGCAACCGACACGGATGACTAAACTCCACTGGATATTTCTTGAGTATATGGGTAGTTGGGAAGAGTTGTGGAAGTGGAAGAAAATCTGGGGAAAGTTAATTGGAGGTGAATATTATATAATTACATTATATGAATTTTTCAAGGAATTAATAAAATGCTACATTCAAAGCACTGCAAAAACTTTTATTGCCTCATTTTACCTCCTGTCTGTTCCTTGTTTCCTGAAGTCAGACATAATGTGATTAGATGTCTCAGGGACCACTATAGATTCTTTATAATGATGAACTTGATCCGTTTGGTCACAGCAACAAGGAAAGTAATTAGCACAAAGAGGGTAACGAGATGGACTGGATTTGATACATAATCATTTGTGGGCATACTTGAAATTCTAAAATGACTGCCAGTTTCTCTAGGGATAAAATCGGGAATCCTCATATGAGTTGCAACATGTTTTAGCGAATAATAATCTTAGCATCTGCTTTTACTACTCAGTATCCACACCCTTCAGTTTCTTGTCTTCTCTAGTATCCTGTTGTTTTATGTAGACCTTCATCACAGATGACATCTAGCCTGAACAATGATTAATAACAGTTTCTTTCTTCTCATCACCTCACTTAACTTATCATTTATGATTCTGACTCTCTGTACATGCCAGGAGCTCTCCTTATCATATATTACATGAAAAGATACTGTTTATCTTGACCTATAAAATACTAGCTTTGAAAAATTTCTGTTGAATGAATGAATGAGTATAGAATTGAACTCCATCCCCTTCTATCTCTCCTGAGGACAATAATTTTTCCAGATATTTCTTTGAAATTGTATCTGTAGGTAGTAATCAAGTACCTGAAGCTGTGAAATAGTTACCCACATGAACTAAGAACTGGTTATGTCCTGCTGGCCTCAATTGTCATGTGAAAATTCAATAAAGCAGACTCACCAAGTCCTTTGCTTGGCAATTCTCTGAGCACATCAAGTTCCTGCAGTGTTTGCAGGGAATAAAAAAAATTCACTCTATGTTACCACTAATTTAGATGGGATGTTTTCTTCTTTGCCTGTCTTCTCATCAGTCTTATCCCTCAGTGGACCATTGTTCCAGGTGCTTCCAATTTGCAAGTGTGCCTGGTGCTGTAGGTGGAGCTTTGAGTGAAAGTTCAGGGTTTTTTGGTAGGACTGCAACAGTGGTCCTTAATGTTCAGTACGGAGCTTATTCTGCATGGGTTGCTAAGCAACCAACCTATTTGCTTGGAAACTGGGTGAGGCTGTATGAGGTTGGTTGGGAGAGGACACTGGAAACAGTTACTCAGGGCTTCTTACAAATTGAGTTTTCTGTTCATGATTCATATATATATTCTAATTGCAGCCTTCCTTTATTTGGGACTTGGGATGCATTATTGCAACCATTCACTTACTAACTCATACAAGGCAAAGATTGGTCTCCAACTCTTCCATTCAGTGCTGTAATTGAAAAGGCTCACATACATGACAGAGGAGAGTATTGGAAAATGATTTCAAGTCTTAGGGGTGAGCCATGCATAGCTCAAATGAATCATGAGGGCTAACTTCTATGCACTGTGTCAGGGAACACTAGGCAGATTCTCAAAGTACTGCCTCCTGGAAGGGGTGGGAAGGATTTCTAAGCTAAGACATATCTACTGAAAATTTGGGGAGGCAGAAATCATTTTGTACAAGTGACATATGAAGATATTGAAGTACACAAGAATCAAATAACCTTCAATAATCATCCTGCTTACAGAGAATTCTTACCAAGAAATGAATCTTTCAGGCATCAGAGTCATTTGCCTAAGCAGTTAGTACTTATGCTAATTTATAAAATTGAACCCACCATATTTTCATTGCTCTGATTTCTTCACCTGTGTGATGGGGATAACATTTTAGAGATTTCTAAGGAAAAATAAGATGCATAGCAAGTTATCTCTCAAAATTCACATCATAATAGAGATTCTTCATTTGATCAATCCAAGTTTTAATGCTTTTGCAAGAGAAAGAAATGGGTATATATGTTACAACCAATAAAGGTAAGTCTTTGTCTTCTGATACCATGATATGTAAATTATAAGAGGAAATAATGTGACAGAAGGGAGTTGAATGATGATCTCACAGAACCTATCTCCAATTTATAAAAGTCTCTGTTTCTGTATCGTTCATTCTAAAGATAATCACTGTATATATCTGGTTGCAAAAGATGAGTCTGGAGTGAGTGTGCTTGTTGCTTGGATCATACTGATTCTAGTTCCATGTATAATATTGAAACGGGCAATTTGTTCAACTGAACAAAGGCTTATCTGTTATGCCATATATTTAGAAAATTGATGAGAATTTTCATTCCTGACACCAATCACCCAGGCCACTACTCACAGCCTGCCCATTTCAATCCCTCTATTGTTCTTCGTACTACGGAGACGTAAGTAATGTTTTGCCAAAGATGTAGTAGCTCTACCAGGAGTCAGTGGGCATCCTGAGCTGTTGGAGAAGGAGCAAAAACTATATCTGGGCTCTGAGCCAGAGAGTGCTCTTCCAGATGGAAAAGCTGCCCTAAACAGCCTGCTCCTCCTGAGCTCTCGCTGAAGCTGTATGATTCTGGTATCATTGCATTTAACACTACTTTTGACTCCATCTTCTGAAGGGGCTTAATGTTTCTGTGGTAAGGAACTAGTGCACAGGACTTTCAGAGTTTGGTCAGTTCCTTCAGATTGCATTTTTGCATCTATTATGTGAATTTACTGAGGTAAATGTTGTGTTTCATAGGTAAGAGCCATGTTTTTAGATGGTGACAGATCATAATACCATGTTTGTGTAGAGATAGACAAAGTGCATTTTGAGACTAACTTCAGCTTCTTATGTTGCTACCGAGTCAAGCAGCGTTCTATGATGTGCATGTTGATGATCCCCCAACAAACTGGCGTAATATAACCCATTACCCAATGTGAGGCCTTTGGGAAGGGGTTCATTTGTGAGATCTATGTTGTCTACCTTTAATGCAAATGATTTTCTTCTAAAAGGGGCTTGCAAGAATTTCCTTTTCTTCCTAACATTCTTTCTCTATTCAGACACTAAGTCTACTGATGCCTTATCTTGGACTCCACCACTTCCATACTGAAGAGGACTACATTTCTAAGGTCGACAGTTACTCAGTCATGTTGTAGCTGTTTAAATGCACTAATATATAGATAACCTGCATTAAATTCCTACTGTTCTGCTTAGTCTGTAATGTGAGCTGAATTGATTATAGATTTTATTATTTTAAAATCAATGCTACCTAAATTGTCCTTATTTACCAAATAGATAAGCTTCATGCATGCCAGATCTTCACAGATTTTTCAAAAATGGCTACTTTTCACAATAACCAGGATAGAGAAGATCTACTAAGAATCTGTTTTCTACAGCATATAGAAGACATACTGAGAATCTCTTTTCTACAGGATAGAGAAGAGCTACTAAGAATCTCTTTCCTACAGAGAAGAAATTGAATCATAGAGAGATTAAATAGCTCATTTAAGTTCTGAAGGTAACAAATAGCAAAGCTGCTGGCTTGCTTTTAAACTCTAAGTCAGCACATCTAGCTACTATTCTGAATCCTCTGTTATTTTCTGTTAGGAACATGGTCAAACAGTTGCTAAAAGTCACTAACCTGGAAATCAGAAAACACAAATTCTATTTCTGGTTTTGTAGGCACTTGATAACCCCAGAAAAATCTATTACCAAGGTGAAACCCCTAAGCTCAGAATCTTTTTGTGCACTAACAAAATATCAGGTAACATTATTATTAATTGATAATAATTATGTACTATATGGTAACACCATACAATTATCTAATGCTTGACAGTGTTTATAATCATCCTCTAATTTATAAGAACATTATAATTTCCTCACTTGCACAGGTGTGTGATACAGTCAGATCAATTTTCTATTGCCACCCAAGACTTCTGCGAACAGCTAGACTGAGAGAACATAGACATCTTTCCTAACAGGCTTGCATAACACCAAGTCTTCCATTCAAGCCCTATGTCTAAATTTTATCAAGCACATTTTTCCCTTAAGGGGAATGGATCCATGTAGAAGTGTTACCAAGACTAGAGAGCTTTAGCTATGATGGAGATTGTGTTTCCCAGGGAGAAGATAACTTGAGGATGTCTTCCAAGCAAAGAATTTGGTTTTGAAAATCAGATAAAAACTCAGGGAGAAGTTCAACTTGTAATTTATGGTATCCATTTACTTCCTAAGGAAAGTTTTTGTTTTTTGTTTTGCATTTTTAGTAATCTCCCTTCCTGTCTTGCTTTATATTTGCCTGGCGAGTTAGGCTTTATCTGCCTCTGATCCAATATCAAATATGTATTTCTTATCCTTTCTCCAAACTCACTGATTTTTGATACAATAGCCCTTTATTAAGTTCTTAAAAAGCACAAATTAATGTAATACATTTGGATCTAGAATATACTGATCTTCTTTAAAATAACCATACATACTACCACTCCTATCAACTGGTCCATACTTTCATAAAGAAATGATAGAATGCAAGATAATGCCACATAAATGGACTTGGTATATTGTCTTAGAGTAAATTGCTTTTCAGTCAAAAGGGAACTAAAGTGGTAGTGTAATGTGGATCAGAGACACTCAAGTTTTGCAACATTTCAGAATATTCAAGAGAAACTATTAAGGGATAGTGGAAATGTTGCTTCAAAGTGTATATAAAGGTACATCTTTATTAAGAAAAAGGGCAAAGTTTTTACATCTCCCAAAGACAGTAGTTTTTAAAAAATTCTTCAAGCATTTACTAAGCCAATATTACAAAAGTAGGGTGACTTCTTTTTCTTTGATTTGTATCTAACTCATTCCATCATTGAGTCCTTTTTGACCTGTAAGCATGTTGACAGGGAAGATTGTTAGATGCCAATATAGCATACATTGACTCAGTATGCTGAAAGATCCAGTGCTTGAAGATAAAGAATGATTGTGCTTGTTACTGCAGCCTTTAATGCTGGTTTGGAAGAAGCAATTCTAGACTAATAAAGGTCATACAAGCATCCACTTTCCTCCAGGACTTTTAGGTTGATCAGTCTGCAGCTTCTGATACTATATAAGAGGAAGAAAGAAAATGACCTCCCATTAGGCTTAGATCACTGTCACCATCCAAAAATTTGGCTGAGCCTAGTAATAAGATTTTGATGATGATGATGATGATGATGATGATGATGGTATGGGGAATATGGCAGTGGAGATTATGAATAATGCATATAAACCACATAGCTGTGATTTCAGTAGCCCATTAGTTATAATTCCACAAGGCAGAATCTTGTTCTTTGTTAAATAATTAGCATAGGTGACCTTTAATTTTGAGATAATGAAAAGGGCACTAAGCTCACAGTCAGTGACACAAACCGATGAAATAACTTTTTTTGATAATTCTTGCTGAAATTTGAAAAATTTTAAGATATTCATTTGCTATTAAGTATCCTCTTTTTATGAGTTTATTTGCCTGTCTGTTCTTACTAATAAAGTGGCAATTTTAATCCTTTAACGCTCTTGACAGCCATTAACAATGCAACGTCTATTATATTTTACTGTTTATCTAGCACATCTTTACTCACTCTTTTATCTTTAAAATTTACTTATGTTTTATCCGTATCTTGTAACCTGACAAGCTGTTTTTAATATGCCAATTTTATCCAGTTATAGTTATTGTGATTATCTGGACAAAACATTTTTGTTGCTGTGTGTTTATCTATCTGGTTATTTTACTTTTCTCCTTTAATACTTTCCTTCTTAATATTTGCTTTCCTTCTCTGTTTATTCGGAAGTGATATGTTCTGCTTCTTTTCTATCAGGAGTTAGTCACTCCCCACCCTCTGATAACTTCTCTTGATCATTTATCACCATCTAGTGGATCCATATTTTTATTGTGACCATTTTTTTCTCACAGAAATGTGAATAGGTTAAATTCTTTATCATTAAGATAACTTTAGTTTAGTTTAGATAACCCAAGAAAGTACATATTAGAAATTATATTTCTTTCTAGAATAACCACCTCTCATTGTTATTGTTATCATTAATTTTGTATACCAATATTACTTCTACATTGAAAGATAGAGTTTGTAGGCAAATGTAATTTTAACCTCTGTAGAGAGCCTTACTGTTAGCACAGCCCTCTCCTTGTCCTCTACTTTAAAGATGGCAGATATGCCATGGTCTAGAATTTTCCAATGATTTTACTTGATAGCTAATTAATGGTTTTCTGTGGTTTCCAAGGTGATGACATGCTTTATTGCCAAGCCTTATCCAAATGGGCATTCGGTTCACTCTTGTATCTTAGCATCAGCATATTAATCAGAGACTGTAGGTCTTCTGTTGCTGCATCAAATTGGTAAGAATCTAATTGAACTAAAATCCCACTCAAAGGCTTCAGGATTCTCGTCCTCAGAGTTAGAGACAATCTTTGTAGTTTAAAGGAGTTAGAGTGAGGCTGAAGCAAGAGACAATGGAACTCTACAGGATTTTTGTGTTCCATCAGTAAAAAGTATTTTTCTCTCACTGCAGACCATATGTTAGTGATTTTCCTTTTTGAAAATTCCTATATTTCCATGATTTTTCAATACCATGAATGGTATATGTCTCCAAGATGAAATGACTGACTCAGTATTTCCAAGGTAATGGGGGAGTGGCTTTTCCTACACATATCTTTGGTAAAGACTGATGAAGACTTTAGATTAAAGGTCTTAATGTCATTGTGATAAGGATGAGGCAACACTTCATGAAGATGAAGACTGCCTAGCAACTTTCTAAGTTCTTCACCTTTCAAGGAGACTTCAGGTAGGAGTTACGGGAAGTCCTTGGAAGTTGGAGATGACGAAGAAAAGAAAATGAACCAAAGGCCATCTGTCTGAAAAACTGTTTAGATTGTGACGATTGAGGATGTTTGTTTCTATTTATCCTATGGAATCAACATTCTCAATCCTCCATACAGTTATTTCCATTAAAAATGAAACTTCTAAGCTGGGCGTTGGTGGCGCACGCCTTTAATCCCAGCACTCGGGCGGCAGAGGCAGGCAGATCTCTGTGAGTTCGAGGCCAGGCTGGACCAACAGCCTCCAAAACAGAGAAACCCTGTCTCGTAAAACCAAAAAAAAAAAAAAAAAAAAAAAAAGAAACTTCTAAAAGTTGTTGTAATAGCTAGTCTCTAAATGTTTTTTAGAAGCTGTATTTATACACTGTTTTTTTTTTGTGTGTTCACCTTTTCTCTGGTCATCATGGTCCCTCTGACTGGTCTAAGTTCTAGCCATTTTCCAACACTGACAATGAGCCTGTCTCTTTTATAGAGTACTCTTTTTTCAAACTGCCAAGCAAATAACAGTTTCATCAGGGCTTTTCTCTATATGCCCAACTCTACAATGACTCTCATCTTGGTGATATATATATATATATATATATATATATATATATATATATATATAACTGTTTTACATATCTGTCTTCTTAATTACTATTTGAATGGCACAAACATGGGCCATTTCCTTTCATTATTTATATTTTTGACATTCTCCATCCATTTAGTAAATGCTTAAACATTGTTTGATGACTTCCTGAAGCGCTTATGCTCTGGGGACATTCTATAATGTGACTCCCTATATAAAGGGTGTTCAAACTAACTGACCACTGCAACTTTCAAAACCTGAGGTCCTAAAACCTATGCAAGCCCCTTGTAGTCATCACGAAATGTAAATACTTGTTAATTCATACTAAAAATGAGACTATCAAAATTTTACTTTTCAGTTTTATGAAAAAAAACAATCTTTTGCCCTCACTCACTTTAAAAAGCCAGGAAATTCTCCTTTGGTACACTGAAGCACTACCTTTTCATTTTAAAGAATCATTGATGGCGTTCATATGGTTTGTTGGTGACATCTAGGCTGTAGAAAAATCATGAAAGACAAATGCATGTAATATAAGTGTTGTCATTGCATGCTGGGGTCAGGAATGTGCAAAGTATGGAGTGATAATTAATTATTAGATAGTTTTATAATATAAGCTGAGTTGGGAACTATTCCTTCCCTTCAGTGAAAGCAGCATCCAAGGAAAGTGGAACATAGAACTAAGCAGTTTCCTGTCTAGGCAAGCAACCAGTGAACAACAGTGATGTTGGACCACAATACTTCTATTTTCTACTGTATACTTTCATGATTCTGCATTTCACTCCCAATACACAAATGACTATCTAGATTGCAGACATATACCTCTTACAAATACCACCTAGTGAAAAAAAAACAAATGCTGATCTCCTAAGACTAATAAGCAATGTCTGTCCAAATTTTCTGCAGAAATGTCTTGAGAAGAGCCTTCATTCTTCTGTCTATCAGTCTAGGAAACCCAAGTCCCTTGCAATGAATGGCAATGTTTATACTGTGCATACATGGGTGGAGGCAGTGGATGCCTGTGCACCTGTGCTCATGTATATTATAAATTAATCTGGCAGTAATTAAAAAGTACTTGGGAAGCCTTTGTACTCTAATATAGCAATAAAATGTGCATTATTATTATTGTTATTACTAGGTCATTGGCTATACTCAAATTCAAACTATCCTTAGCAGGAAAAACATTTTTGAACAATATGGTATTATATTTTTTTTGGAGAAAGTAGGTGGAAAAATTTTTCTTTACAGAAGCAAAACAACTATCAAACACAATCTGGGGAGAGAAGTCTTTTACCCATTAGTAAAAGTTTTTGAGGCAGAAAACACAAAGTGTACAGACTGCTTATAAAGAATGTGTGTTCGAAAGGGGTCCAGAAGGTTGGAATCAGACTTGCATCAGGGCAGTTATAATGAGTGTATTCATGAGCATGCTGTTTTCCTGTGATCCTAATTTCTAAACTAAGGGTTTTGAGAAGCTAGTGTCTAAGGTTATTCACAGTTCTATAATTGTGTCAGTTTATGTTGTCCCAGCCCCACCTATTAGCCAGTTTCCATTAGCTTCCATTCATTTACAAGTAAAGAAGCCATATGGGTAAGACTGAAGTGTTTTTGCATCCCCCCAGCCCCATCAAAGCATCAAAAGAAGCACAAAGAATTAAGCATGAAGAGGAAAGAAATCTTAGCCGAAGAAATATCTTCTTTATCTACGTCCATTTCCTCCCACAAGGAAACATGGCAGTGTCAGAGGTACATTACATATATCTCTTTCTTTCTCTTTAAGTGTTTAATCTTAGCACCTGCACAGCAGAGGTCTTTACAATTCATTGCATATGCTCTCCCGTTCTCCCCCCCTCCACACAGCACCTGAGGCTCAAGAAGCCACCATCTCAAAGCTTCACAAAAGTCCGAGACCCTTCTTCATGACATAATATAGTAGTAACAGACATGCCCCACAGTTTTATACAGTTGCTAGAACACTTTAGTTTCCAACAAATAAAGATTTTTCCTCCTTTCTTTTGAATAGTAATTACATTTTACAAATTTGTGTGTGTGTGTGTGTGTTTTCTTTTGTTTTGCTTTGTGTTATTCTGTTGTATGTGTACAACAGAAAGGGAAAGTCCATGGCAAAGGGTCCCGGGTTAGCAGAGTTTGGCTGTCATCTGGTCAGACTGTTTGAGGATCTCAGTGTTGTAGAGGTCCAAGGCATGGTTCACCCTGATAATCTCACTGTTAGTCAGCTTCAGGCGGTGCTTCAACATACAGGAAAACAAATCCAGCTGGGGTTTTCCTGGGGCCACCGGAGGGGCCAGGCGATTAATTCGGTCCCGAATGTCCAACATGAGGAGCATCACGGATGAAGAGGAATAGAACTGACCGCCCTGTGTGTAGGACTGATTCACTTGTTGCACGGCACTTCGGAGGAGGTCAGCATTGAACCTCAGGCTGTAACCGAACACCTGCACATCGGATATCTTAATGTAGAATTGCCTCTTGGAGGGATCCGACAGGTCCACAGGGCCCTGGCCGGTGTCATTACGTAGGGTGGGTAGCCGAGTCCGACTACGCAGGTAAATATGGACAGTCTCGAAAAAGGTTTTCCACCGATTACCCAGCAAGAGAGTCCAGTTGTAGCACTGGCTGTTTTGCAGACGGATCTTCTCCCAACGTGGGTAGCCAAATTCCCCAAAGGGCATGTTCCAGCCCTCTGAATGGCTGCCACTGAAAGGATTGACATAGACAAAGAACATGGGGTCCAGGCTGCTGTTGCGCATCTGGCAGATACGCATGGACATGCCAATCACCATGTGGATGAAGTCCATGCGGTTCTTGTTGCTCTTGAGGGTGAGGGACATGCGCTTGCGCCACCGAGGGTCAAAGAACGTATCAAGGCGAATCTCGTTGCTGATAAAGGTAGTGTGAACATAGAGGCGTGAGTCCATCTTCTGCAACAAGTACTTCAGTTCCAAGTCCTGGAAGTCCAGGTCGGTCTCAAAGCTGATGAACTGCTCACTCCGCTCTGAGTCCACGTTCTGTGGTTCGCAGCGGCCCCTGTACAACTTGTAACCCTTATTGCAGGAGCCACAGAGGGAGATGTTTGCCAGGCTGCACATGGCACAGCTGTTGTTCCCACCTATGATGCATGGGATGGGGCGCTGGCACAGTGTAGTACTACCATGGCACACACAACTCCTCTGGCTCTCCAGGAAGGTTCCCCAGAACCCATTCTCATTGCAGTAGAGAAGTGACTGGACCCTTGCAAGCCACTGCTGAATTGTCCTGGGAAAAAGAAGGAAAATGGAGAAGGTTAGCTATCATGGATGGGGTTGTGAGAGCATTACGCAACTGATCATGCAATTAGGAATCTCCCAAAGAATGAAAAGGGGGGATTAGAGGGATGATTTAGTTGATAAAATGTTTAAAGTATGAAGAACTAAGTTTAATCCCACGTATCCATGCAAAAAGCTGGACACAGTGGCCCCGGGTTTGGGAAGGCAAAGGTAGGAGGATCACTGAGACTCACTTGCCAGCTAATATAGCCTAATTGGAGAGTCCTATGACCCAGTGATGTACACTCACAAAACGAATTTGATGGCTCCTGAAGAAAAATGTCTAAGTTTGACCTCTAAGTTCCACATGTTATACACTCATGTGCAGGTAAACCCAGCTATAGTCACACCAACACAAATGTGAAAACACACACACACACACACAGAGAGAAAAGAATAAACAAATAAATTAAAAGAAAATGTAATGTGAATATGTATTGATGAACAAATTATTATCATGCAGAATGCCATAAAGCAGTTGTATCACTCTGGACTTTACACTTTTTTTTTGGTTTTTTGAGACAGGGTTTCTCTGTATTGTTTTGGACGCTGTACTGGAATTTGCTCTGTAGATCAGGCTGGCCTCGAATTCACAGAAATCTGCCTGCCTATTCCTCCCGAGTGCTGGGATTAAAGACATGCATCACCAAGGCCTGGCTTGCACTTTACACTTCTAATGTTCTATGTGGATATCTTTAATGGGGAGGTGCTAGATTGAATTTGGGGTATCCATCTATTCCATGTCTAATAGGTACTATGAAATTTGCTTTAGAAATCATAATGTCTAAACATGAAAATACTTTCTGGATAAGAACAAATCATGAATCCTCTTCACTGGAAATATTTGAGGGTCATTCTTTGAAGGTCAGAGAATTTAATGTTCTCCACACCTTTCTCTCTGATGAGAGTATGCAATGCCTAACCCTGCTAACAACAACAAAACTTCATTGCATCATAGTCTAGACTTCCTGAGTGCTTCCATATGGATCATCTGGCATGATTCTCACAGTGGCTTTTCATAAAATGCAATAAAGCTATATGCTCCTCAGATGTCCAGACTTCTAAATTCTCAATTATGTGACATTTCTATTTCTAACTGCATCTCTAGAACCCTTGACCAATGCCTCCCACACTTTGAATGATACCATTGTCTTTAACTGGATTCCAGACACAAAATGTTTCCGTGAAGACAGATCTGTAAGCTAATCAGAAGCAGCAGAAGAATATATAAAAATATGGAAGGTAGTCAACGTAGAGACCTCTCATTTTTTTCCCATTTCTGTGAAAGTCACCTCTTGACTCTCTCCCATGTTACAAATAATCATGTATATCTGCCTAGCAGTCTTTACTCAGCACAGGGAATTTTTACTACCATCTTTTCACTTGTGTCTGCCAACAACACCCAGAAAATGACTTGAGATTCAAGCATCATTAGAGATATCTTAAAATTTTGACTCCTGTGTATAAACAGAGGTGACAGTGGACAGTTTCCTTAGCCTTCCCACTCACTCCTTCTATCACACAGAGCTGTTGTGTTTCATGAATTGTTATGAGAAATCTAGCTTCAAACTTGGTATGCATTAAGAGCTCAACAAAAGTTAGCTCTTGTTCTCCCTGCAAAGAAATTGCCAGTTCATTTTATAAGCATGGCCATAGAAGCTCCAGGCTAAATGATGTGCTCCAATCGCATGACCACTGAGAAGGGAAGTCTCCTGACACACTCACTTTGCTTTGGGCATTGCCAACAATGCAGAAATTTCAAAAGGAAAAAATCTTGCCTTAAGACTACATGCAAGGGCTGTGATGATATCATTGGTAAATACGATGGAGCCCATAATTCATGATCTTCCAGTGCTATGAGGCTGTAAACAGGAGCCCATCTGCATCCTACATCCAGCAGTGGGTGTATATTAACAAGCAGTCTGCTCTAACATAGAGTCACCACATCATAAACTATCAGATTCATTTTAGAGGCAATCGAGTCTAAGGTTGAAGACCATGGATCTTGTTGGGTCAAGCAGAACTGAAATTAGGGCAAAATGAAATACACAAGCAGAGAGATAGAGAGAGAGAAAGATACAGAGAGAGACAGAGACACAGAGAGACAGAGACACAGAGAGACCAGGGAGGGAGAGAGAGAGACAGAGAGAGAGAGATAGAGAGACAGAGAGAGAGAGAGATCATATCCTGTGACTGGGAATGAGTCATTGTATCTCTTGATTCCTTTGTATTCTTTGCTAAGATGAGGATAATAAAGTCTATCTCAGGAGGTTTCACATGGGCTGCTGAAATGACATATTTGAATTGCCGAGAAAAGTCTAGCATACAACAATTATAAAAAAGTAATGATACACAATGCTCATATCTCAGGGAATAAGCTCTTCCTTTGAAGGTCCTGAGACACACTCTAGCCATTTTGGTATAGCCATTTGAAATGGATACTGTTGAAATGCTTGCCTGGCTGGCTTAGGCTTTAAATGAGTTGTTTATCGGCTGTGAAAAATGGTGGAATAATTAGCTTCCTGAAACTGTCTACCTGTTTAATCCACAGAACCATTCCCACCTGGAAATTAAACCGGCCTTACAACACCCCACGGTGTTTCATCGAACCATGTGCCTTATTTTTAGTTTCTCCTCAGCTCCTCAGGTTTGGCAGGCGGGGCGTTTCTATCCCCAGCACGAAGCAGAAGACCAAACTAGCTCTATAAATGTTTGCTGAATGAATGAAGAAAGAATATTAATATTTTCCTTCCTACGTTTTATTAACAAAAAGAAAAAAATAGGAGAAAGAAAACAAACGTCTCCCTCTCCCCTCAGGACTGCAGTATTAGTTTTCCATACCATCGACCCACACAGCCACAGGCCTCTCTGGTCTCTGCTTCGTGAGACCAATCCTATTACAGCCTGGAGAACAGCAGGCCTGGCTTTCAGGAAATGGTGCAGGAATCATAATGAGCTGTGCGGCTCTCACTTCCCAAATCAGAACATCGACTGAATATTGGGGTATGAGTCATCTGATATTTTTTGTGAGCTGCAGGGGCCCTCCACGCGGCTGAGATTGCGTGGTTACATCTGACAAGAGCGTTATTTCAAAATGCCTCTTTCAAATGGCCCACACTTGCCCCTGTCACTCCCTCTCCAAGTGACAGCACAGTACCCCATTTAGAGCGCCTCTGTTCCCATCTGCAAGGCATTCTATAACCCCGTAGTGCGCCCCCTTTCTCGTGTCTCATCTTTGGGACCCTTTGTAGGGATCACAGCCCCCACTCCTCCTATCAATGCTTCATTGTGGTGGAACTCTCAGAATCCTCAGTGAGAGAAATAAAACGATGAAAGTTCCTGGTGATGCTAGTACAAGCCAGAGGGCTGCTGGGGAATTAGGATTCCAGCCTTGTCAGGCAGGAGGGATTGGGGACAGAGGCCCTCTGAGACGCATTAGCAGGCAGCAGGGCACCTGCGTCTCCTGAGCTTGGAATAATCAGGAGGTTGTGGGCTGTATCAAAGGGGGCATTAATGATACAGCATGAGGACCCAGAAGGGAAGTTGTGTGAAGGAGGGGTGTAAGGAGTGCTAGGCCTAGGGAAGAGGATATGGAGGGAAAAGTCCAGTGGCAGAGGGGAGAAAAGGACTTCACGTTGGAGATGATGGGCAGAAGGGTACATGGGAGCTACTGGGCAGAAGATGTGTCACAACCAACGTGTGCAGGATAGAAACAATTTCAATTATCACCAGTTACGAGACTGAGAAAATGTGGACAGTGGGAGCCCTAGACTGGGTCATGGATTAGTGATTCATCCCCTTTCTTCTGTACAAGAGTAGCAGCACCAGGCAGAGTGCACAGTGTTATCAGTAATTCCTACCTAGTGTACAAGGTCAGTGAGCATCCTGTTTCTTTTCAATACATCATATTGAGAAAATTAAAACTTGAAAAAAAGGCTCAACCCATTTCTTGTGTGTGCACCAATGCAAGGGTACGTGCACACTCACTGAGCTTTTTTTTTTTGAAACAAGCAACTTCAAGAACTGAATCGCCCTTAATCAAAATAATTTCCTATGCCTTCTCCATCTTTATCCAGTGATCTGAGTGATAAAACTGCCTCTGCTGGTGGAACCCTATGCCAGGGGAGGAATTCCATGCCTTGCCAGTATTATGCATCGCTGGGCATCATGGGTGGCGATAGGGAGTGTTCATGTACTGACTTCACATGAGTGTCACATGTTACCACCCTGGTGGGAACAGAAGATAATGGGGACTTGAGAAATGAAGTAACACACCATTCAAACACCAAGCTTTGTGCACCTGGTATGGATATACTTTGTGCTATGCACCATAATATGATATTACAGCAGTAAAGCAAACAAAGAGGAAGAAGTAGCCGTAAGAGGAGAAGCGAATGAAAAGAATGGGGAAATACAGAAAGGCTGAGTATGTAAGAACTATTATCACATGTGTTGCTTCCTCTGAACCTTCCAGGGTCCCTCTTCTCCGTTCACAGATAATTGGAACTCTGATGAGTGCACAGGGAGAGGATGAGGACCAGGGGTAGGAGGGACTGTGATCTATAAATACCATTTCCCAGGCTAGCTGGTGACAGCCACCTCAACTTTGGCGACAGGGAAACAGCTTAATAGGCCAGTTCTGTTTGGGAGGGTCTCCTAGGGCTCACAGAGACCCACTGCTATGCAGTCGGTGTAAGGCAGCTAGAACCATGTTTTAAAATGCTTTTATCTGTCCTTGGGGATCCAGCCATAGCATCTTCTATTCGCAGCCAAATCAGCACCTATCTGTTGGGTGAGATATTCAATTCATTCTGATGGAAGCTGGAGTGAAGGGAGGGGAGAGAGCAGGGGGCAGAGAAGGACTTAAGAGAAATGGTGGAAGAGAGTAAAGAGGAAGGAAGACAGGAAGCTGAATATTCACTTCTAAGCTGGGAGAATCTGGTGCTTGATTGATTAATGCCCACAGCAGCTTCAGATAAAAGCAGAGAACTTTTTAAGAAAAACCTTTCAAATTAACACCCTATCTCTGTCACGTTTGGAACTCAACAACCCTGTCACTGAATTTATGACAGGGACAGAAAGTACTTTGCGGTATCTCCTAGATCATAGAAGTTATCGCTTTACCCACACATTACCTATATGAGATAGGATTTGCTTCTGATTTCCAGGTCACTGAAGATGGTGTTGAAGTCAGAGAAGGACTGTCACTCACCCATGGGCACACAGCATAGACATGGCCAGATTTCAAAATCTCTAAATATAATCTTAGCACACTGGCAGTGATCATAGCATATATTGCTGGCCCTCTAAACCCCAGAGTTGATCTAAACTACTCTCAGAACCCTGGAGTCCTCTCAGCTGCTTCCCTGTGGGAACCTGTCTTTGCCTCAGCCAGGAGGTTCTGGCAACCTGACAGGACACCTAGTGACACAGCATGAGTCCCTTGTCATTTGGAGGGCAGAGGCTTTGCCACCCAGGGCTTCCCATCCGTTGTTTAAAGGCTAGAATCTTCCTTTCTGAACCATCAGGCTGGGGAGCCCTGGCTGGGATTCCTAATTCAAGCAACCTCCCTGCTGATTTTAATTGGAGGTTTTGCCTAAGCTGGGAATGTGGTGCCTGGCCTGTGGCATTTTAGGGAAGATCACACAAATCTAGTGCCAAGAGGATGGGGGAGGGGGTGTTTGCATGTAGGTTAAAATAGAGAACTATTATCCTTATGGCTTATTTGTTTAATAGAAGTGTGTTTTTAAAAGTGGAAAAGAAATGAAAAGAGAAAAAAGAGGAATTCCAAATTATTATTTTACTTACGTCCTGTGTGCTTCTTTGACACTGTAATGAGTGTCTACGTAAATCTGCATGGCTTCATAAAGTGTAGAGTGGGCAGGAGACAGGCTGAAGCTAGGAGACAAGCACTGTACTACTAGGTGTCTGGTATGCACTGTTCTTCGAATATTGTGTGTGTGTGTGTGTGTGTGTGTGTGTGTGTGTGTGTGTGTGTGTCGGAGCTCTGCGCCTGCCTGTTCTGAAAGAATGGTGTTGATTAAACCTTCACAAGTCTAAAGTGTCAGATTCCTGGAGTGCTGGTTCATGGCTATGCCACTCTTAATTATAACTAGCCACCAGGCTCACACTGTTCACCATTTTTCCCTGAACAAATATTTATCTTTTAATCATTGCCCTATTTGCGTCCTTCCATGGCCTTAATAGCCTGTGTCTCCTCCTCACTTCTTCACTGTTATGAGTGGCTCATAAAGGTGAGGAAGGAAAGACCAAAAGGAGAGTTGTGTGGTCTCACGCATGCCCTGCTGAGGACATTTTCTCATTTGGAACTGTGGAGTGAAGGCAATGAGGATGCTTGCAGGGGGCAGGTGTGAGTGTACAGGGAGGAAAAAGGCAAGCTGCAAAGTCAAAACCCAACCTGGTCTTTCAAATTAGGTTTCAAAAACTTAGCTGGGGAGGATTATGAAACAATTTTTGCAATTACACTCTTCTGTGTCTGGAAGGAGGTGACAGGCAACATCACCTGCATATTCAAACTCAGAGCTTTGCTTTGGGGCATAGAAGTACTGAAGACAGATGATGGAAGGAGCAAGATCCTCTCAGAGATGCAAGAACGACTGAAAGTAGCGGTGCTCCCATGTAGATGCTGTCTGTCAGAGTGTGCTGTTTGTCCTGAGTAGCACATAGGCAGGAAAAGGAAATCCTCAGACCGAGGAAGAGAAAAGAGACTAACCATAGCCGAATGGGCTGTTTTAACCTTGAAGTGAGACAATAGCCATGCAGTTCAATGCTTTTGGTGATAAAAGTGTACAAATTGTTTAAGTAAGAACTGCATTTACAGTAACACTATTTGGTCTTGGATACTTGACTTTGAATGCGTCACAAACTCTTTGAAACTCTGTCTTCCTTCCTTTTTGTGTGCACACACTTTTACCCATGTGGTTTGAGTGTGTGTACACATGTGTGTTCATGCACTTAGGAGCTATAGGCTAACCACTATTTCCTCAGGAGTCCACCACCTTATTTCCTATATCAGGGTCTCCCGCTGGGAATGAAGGCTCATTGATTAGTATAAGCTTGCCATATACTGAGCTGCTAGGATTCAACTCTCTCTGTCTCTCCAGTCCTGGGATTACAAGCATGAATTAAAAATGAAGGTTTTTTATGTGGGTGCCAGTGATGGAACCCAGATAGTCATGCTTACCATGCAAGCACTTTTCCAACCCTATTCTAAGTTTTCTTATCTCCCAAATGAGGAACATAGTATCTACTTTCCTCTTTGACTTAAGAGTTGACTTGAATGAGAAAAGCTTCTGAGAGTTTCCAGTGCAAGGATGTTGCAAGTATTAACCAATACTGTTAATGAGAGTAAAAAAAAAGTCATGTATTGTTAATGTCCCACATGAAAATATTCTTCTGTGTTACTAGAACGGCCCAGCTGATTAGAGTCTAATATTCTGGTTTCAGTGGTTGCTCATTCTTCCAATTCAAATGAACTTTGCTATTAGAATGCTTTCAAAAGAAAGAGCTAGAATAGACATGGGCATTGGACTGAGAGAAGAAGAAAAAATGGTACTGAATCTTAATGAGTACATTATTTAACCTTGAACTAATCTTGTGTCCTTTCTAAGCTTCTGTTGTCTCCAGTACAGAATGGAATAATAGTATACCCCTTGCAAGGTCTTTCTCAGCATCATATAAGAGAATGCACAGAAGTTTCAAACTTATGGTACATGTTCAGGATTTTATGAAAACAAGGACTATGCTCCCCTTTAGCTAATACCGTAAATGGTTCCTTTGAAACCAATAATTATAACTTAAAAAAAAACAAAGAAAAATTCAACAGAGTCTGATGGATGAGTTAACTACTGACATTAAACAATGGAATTTTGATAACAATTGCTTCTGTTCCACAAAATCAAGACTAATCATGGAAGATCTGTGAAAAATAAACAAGCAGCATGAACGAAAGAATTTAACAAAACATGGAAGCAAATATTTTCATGGTATTAGAATTGGGGGATATTTCTTTAATGTGCTTTCCATAGAGGGAAATTATTGGTTAATAGAACAGTATTGAGATTAATCCATACCAGCAAAAATACTGAAATTAGAGACAACATAATGAATTAGTATACCTCCAGCCAAAAGACAAAATTAAAAACAAAAATCATTTGTAACCCGAGCCATGGTCAGATTGTTTGTGTGCCCCAAATCTATCAACTGACATCTCAATTTTCAAAGAGATGGTGTTGGGGCACAGGGAGCTTGGGAAGTGATGAAGCCATGAGAATGGAGGCCTCAGGAGTGAACTCAGTGTTTGTACGCATGGGACAAGAGTTGTTGTAAAATTTTGAATTGTTAAAGACTCCATATAAGGAACTATACCTCCATAAGAACAAGTCACCAGCAAGAATGGAACATGGGCAAAGGATAGGAGCAGACAGTACCATTTAACAAAGCTGTTATTTAAAACACTAGTAAGTCTATGAAACTCAACAGTTGTCCATCATTAAGATATGTCAAAATGTCAATGATATACAACTCAGGCAAACAGATAAGATAAAATTTAAATTGCCTGAAAGAAATGAAGAGAAAAGAAAAAAGAAAAGAAAGAAGGGAGGGAGGGAGAGAGGAAGGAGAGAGAGAAAGAGAAACAGAGAGAGAGAAACACAAGGGAAAATGCTAAATATTGGCAAAGACATAGAGCAAATGCAACTTCCCTGTGCAGTGATGGGAAAGAAATGGCTTCCAGCAAAGAGAGGAATGATACTATTTGCTTAAGTATTTAGCAAAGTGAACATATTAACATATGTGTGCTAGCAATTCCATCTCTAGAATGTACACACACAAAAAAAAAGTACCCTGAAAGACATGCATTAGAATTGCCTCAATAGTCATTGCAGCCCCAACCTGGAGACCATGCAAAAGTCCAACAGCAGCAGAACAGATGTCTACACATAGTTTGGAATCTTCTGGGAGATGAGCCAATCCCAGCTACACAAAGCAATGAACGGTAATTGCTAAGGAAAATTAAAAGTTAACAAAACAAAGATGAAGAGTTGGAACTAATTTTAAAAGTCAGATTTGAATCATTTGAGATGGCTCAGAGATAAATGTACATGCCAGTAACGTTGACAACCTGAGTTCAAGCCCTGAAACCCTTGCGGGAGAAGGTGGTATCCTAACATGCACTTGAGTACCATAGCAGACATACATGTACAACTACAAAGTAACTAGTTAACTAGTTAATTAATATTTTTATACAAAGACAGAACTGATCTATGGCAAATGTGTCCATCAGAAGACAGTGATGGTCATGAGTACCTCAATATAGACAAGGCCCAATGTACGTATGATATAGATATATGATACAGAAATAAAGCTGGACAGTTATTTGTCTAGATAGATAGGTGGGTAAATAGATAGGGCTCTATATGTGTGTACCTATAAATCCATGTGTGTGTTCACATTTTTACTTTTTAAATTAAAATATAATTACATCATCTTCCTTCTTCTCTTTCTTCCCTCCAACCCCATTCATATACCACATACTCTCAACCTTAATTTCTCTGGAAGTCATGGCTTCTTTTTCCTTAATTGTTAATATTTCAATTATATAGATACGCATATACATATACACACATACAACTATATACCCATATGTATGTACATATAGATACATACACACTCACATATTGTTCTCAGCCCATTCACTGTTACTTGTGTACACATCATTGCAGTACTTGCCACTTGGGTTAGGACACTTTTTAAAATTCCTATGCACACTCACATACATGTTTTGGGAGAGCTCACGTGTGCTGGTGCTTGCAGAGGCCAAAATAGATAATTTGATTACTTATTGCTGGAGTTACAGATGGATGTAAGACATCTAATTTAAGTGATTGGAACTGAACATAAGTCATTGGAAGAGCAGCTATTTTTCTCAACCTCAAACCATCTGTGCACCTCCCAGGCCCTATTTCTTGCTCCTGTTGATATTTACATATGTGAAATGAGTGAATTTTATCTTGTTATACACTCACATGATTTGATGGTTTGTCCTTGCTGTAAGAACACAATAATTATGCAAGACATTTGCAAAATAAATCCTTTAAAATACACAGAATAATCGCATTATGTATAATATGACCGGGTCATATTATATCACCATCAAAACGTTGAGGTCTTTTGCTTATCTGTTTCATACTTTACTTTCATCTTCACAGTCATTCTTTGTCTTACGCTGGGTGAAGGAAGCATTAAAAATATCATTTTATGATTATGAAACACTGATGCTCAGAAAACAAGGCAGCCTAGAGGTCACTAGTGACTTGTCACAACTCTGAGATTATAACTCACCCATGTACAGGCTGGATGTGAGGCTGGGGTGTGGGGTGCAACATGGGAAGACATTTCTGAAAGAAGCTTAAAAATGAAATGAAAGAAAGACCTATCCACAAAGATCATGAGAACTCAGTTCTATTTCTGACTCAATCCCCTGAGTCTCTAGATTCAAATCCAAATAAAAAATGGTTTCTAGGCTTCAGGAGAAAGGGGAAAATTAAAATAAAAACTAAACACAAAATAACAAAAAAACTGGAGATGTTGGGGAAGTCTTTTGTCAATAAAGCACTGTTGAGCCAATAGGAATCTAGATAGGTGGGACTAGGAGTCCAGGAGGATTCTGGGAAGGAGAAACACAGGAGAGCTCGACATGTAACGCCATGGGGTAGGAAGCCCGGAACTATTCTCCAGTAAGAGACATACTTATATTAACAGTTATGGGGTAATTACTTAAGTCAGAGCTAGCCAGTAAGAAACAAGCAAGGCCAACAGCTTCATAATTAATACAGCGTCCTGTGTGTTATTTGGGGACTACAACGTGGCAGAGCCCAGGTGACTGGCGGGTGATAAACCAAAGCGGCTAGCAAAGAAAAAGCTTCTCTTTACATGGAGATACTTATTTTATTATCTTACATCAAGGAAGTGAATCAACTGCCTTATTTGCTACAAATGCAGAAAGACAAACATTGGTGTAAATGGAGATATCCCTGCCAAGCTTGGCCTTGACAAATCCTGCACAATGTCGAGAATGAGCTTTAGGCATGCATCTCCTAGCTTTTGTCCTAATTGCACTCCCTTGGGTTACCAGAGTATCGGGATTCATAGTCATTTTTTTGCTCTATAAATAGATAAGAAATGCCCAAAATACTTCTAGCTCAAAGCTTCATTGCCTCATGGTTAGGAAGAAATCCTTAGGCTCCAGTGATTGACAGACAGCTGCCCCAGGCTATGCTGGATTTATTTGTGGACTTGAACCTCTTATTTAATAAGACAGTTTAATACATACTCAGAATAAGTGATAGTCACCCAATCCATCACCTTTAACACACACACACACACACACACACACACACACATGAGAAAACAGGTAATCAAGATCAATCAAGGCAGCAATTTTTTTCTGAGGACATGCTAATGAGTCTATACTGGCAGAACATCAAAATCACTGATACAAGTGATTCTTGGGCAAGGTCTGGACCATGAAGTAGATGGAAAACTGAGACTAGATACATTACGTGATTTGTCTGAGCTTACAGAAATTGTGCTTGCAAGTCTACAACAGAAATCTGCCTCTTAAGAAAGAATTCTAACATTGCCCAAAATAATACTGATAATCTTTTTGTAAGATTTTTTTTCCAAATGAACCTTCATTCTACCAAGGCTATTGTGCATTAAAGAAAAGAAATAATCTTATTGTTAGGTGCATGCTGGACACTGGCCCTGAAGACACTAATTTTGAGAGACAAGATATAGAACTGTGATCCCCCTCCCCATTACAACAAGAGCTTATAGAGTTTAAATACTCCATGTTCTTTTTACAGCAATCCAGTGATTATTTTCTGTGATTCTGTTAAATTGTAGAATGTAGATTTGGGGAATTTTCCATGATTGAAATCCCCCTCAACTTGCAGAATGTTATTTCCCTCTTCTGGTACTCAGATTGTACATACACCCACAAAATAAGACAATGATAGCAGTTTATGTGAGACCATCCCCCATAACCATCCTACAAGAAAGCCAAAAAAGAAAACATTAATCATCAAAATAAACAATGAAACAAATGCCTGTGTGAAGTATTTATTAATAGGTTCAAATATTAACATATACTCACAAAAATAATTTTACATAACTAATTCTAAAGGCCAATTTTGCGTTACAAAATGTTTCCTCACAAGCTCTATAAGAACTGTGCTCCCTTCTGTTGTAACATGGGTTGTTTGAGAAAAATAAATGAATAAAAGCCATACTCTATGTGCATACTTTTCATAGAGACAAGAGGCTGGTTATCTTTTTGAATGTTAACAGATCTTACCACTGCTTTGATTAATAAAATAAGGTAGAATAGACATACCCCATTTATGCACTCAGAACTTTTTTTTTTTGTTTTTACGAGACAGGATTTCTCTGTATTGTTTCGGAGGCTATCGGTCCAGTCCGGCCTCGAACTCACAGAGATCCACCTGCCTCTGCCTCCTGAGTGCTGGGATTAAAGGCGTGCGCCACCACCGCCCGGCTATGCACTCAGAACTTAAGTAGCCAGCAGATGTTACCTTTTGTCTCTTGGAAAAATACCTATTAGTGTTCAGAGACCTTTATGACCAACTTGGCCATGCTGATCAAAGACCACATGGATAGACCCCCAAAATGAGCTGTTGGTTAATGGAACACAGCCTTCTGACCACCTCTGCTTATGTACCATTGGAATCTCTGTGTCAGACCAGCTACTAGTTGTACACAATTGAATAACTGCAGACTACTGCAGGCAAAGAACAATTATTTTTCCAATCCAGGCATGAATTTCTAATGGACGGCTCATGACTTTAGAAAGTAATTCTTTTTATTATTTTTTTAAGATTAATTATTTGTTACATATACAATGTTCTGTCTGCATGTATGCCTGCATGCTAGAAGAGGGCACCAGATCTCATTAAAGATGATTGTGAGCCACCATATGGTTGCTGGGATTTGAACTCATGACCTTTGGAAGAGTAGCCAGTGATCTTAACTCCTGAACCATTTCCCCAGCCCTAGATAGTAATTCTAAATGTGAGTCAATCAGTTATAAAAAATTAATCTTCTGAGCAACTATATAGTATGAGCCCAAAATGCAATTTCATATATTCTTTCCCTATTTTGATGTAAACCAGTTGTACTCTTATATGAGGCAGAAGTCTAACTATGCCTCCTTCATCTGCCCTGTCATTATGATAAACTGTCATCTCAGTAATTGTGCTCTTTTATATAAGGGACCTACAGACAGGGAGATTATTTGGCAGGACTTCTAATTAGTTATATTACTTTAGAGGAAATACTTTTCACGTCAGAGGCACTTGAACCTATTAAATACAGGCTATTCAAGTCTTTGAAGAGCGACAGAATAGTGAAAGAGTATTGGACAGTGACACATATGATCCTGGAATGAATCCAAGCCAGAAACAGCAAGAAAGTGATACCTGGGTCCTATAACTGGAAATAATAGGAAGAAAATTAGAAATACATTATTTTTCATTGCTTTTAATAGTTAAGAGCCTATTTTAGCCAATATGTTTTTTTCCCATAAGACACAAGCATGTCTCAATATATTGCAATCAGACTCCAAACCATGGAAATTGTAATGTTGTGCATCTGTCAATTCAGCTTCTAGACTTACAGGAATTAATTAAGCAATACAAACTAATTCTGTTACTCTAGTTGAGACATTTTTCCATTCTAGTTTGTTCTACCCTTTAATAAAATGATGGCACTGAGTTAGGAGATCTTTTGGGTTTCCTTCCAGGAATTACATATGGTTTTATAATTTGAGGTCATTTAGCCTTTTGGGTGTCACTAAATACATTAGATTTCAAATTAATCTCCCAATAATGGCATCTACTGTCTTCTTCACCATCTCAGTTCTTCTTTGTATAATGTGTACGATATCTGGAACTTAACAGGTATTTTCTAAAGATCTCTTCAATGAAAGACTGGATGGAGAACTAAATAAGTATTTAGTATAAATATGAGTGCATAAGCAAGTATAGGGGACCAGATCTGTGCAAGACGGAAGAAAGAGAAGGAGTCATATGTCATGATCATGAGTAAGTCAGAAACTGAAGTCAATTTTTTTCTGCCTTAAATGGGGATATGAAACTTTGTTTTTATTTTCCCACAGATTGTTATAAGGAGTAGATATGACCACCAATGCACAAAGCCATTTGCAAACTTGAAAATAACTCGTGTTGGAAGCTGTTGTCTTGGGGATGTTCATCCTTAAAGATTGCGCATGTCCCTAAACCAAACATGATAAATTCATTCCCAAGTTATGCCAGAGAAGGGGGAATCTCCCTGTTGTTACACTGGCAGCTGTTGGATGGTAGTTTATGCTGCCTCTCAGTGAGGATGCTACCTGCAGGAACACAAAGCAGTGAGCAACTGCTCTGGCAGAAGGGTTTGCGCTTTCCTGCTTCAGGAAGAGTGTCTGGAGGATGAGAGTCTCTACTGAAAATATAGGGAACCACCATTGTCAACAGCCAGGACAATCAACAGGCTGGAGGACTGTTCTTTATCTAGGTTTAGTTCCTTCATCTGAGGCTGGGTTCTGAGAACGATCATCACCAAACTATTCTAGAACAAAAGTTTTATGGCCGGAATATCTTGGGAAATACTCAAATTTTACCCCTTCTCCATTTATTTTGTAATTAATAGTATATAAACTTATTGAATCACACAGATTACTTCCTTTGCGTCTCCCTTTCACAACATTCTGTAGACTTCACTTCACTTAGTCAAATTCATTTTTGCTTCTTCTCTACCAGGTCCATACATCCAGTTGAAATCACATATGTAGCAATGAGTGGAGTTTTCCAGAAAAACATTTCTGAGGTTCAGTTTACAAAAGAGTGACAAGGACTACCCATTATAAGTTAGAATGAAATTATTCATTAAATGTAGCAATGTACGCATTGTAGAGTATATGTATAGCTAGTATACATTTCTTATATCCAATTTTACTTCTACTCTTCTACTTCTTTTCCAATTAACTACCAACTTTCCCACTCCATCTTGATAAGATTAGAAGCCTTCTTTTACTTATATTTATTTATGTATTTATTTGTTGTCATGTGCTAACCATGCCACATTAAATGCTCTGTTGCTGGATTCTAGGGACAGACCATAGTTTTACACCCATCACCACAACTGAGACTTGGATGTCTGAATACAGAGCCAAACTTACATTGAGAGTAAATGGCAGTGATATATCTTGGCTTGTCAAAATCTGTAGGACTGAGATCCAAACTTCTATCTCATCTTCATTATAAGATTACATTTGCTAGACTCATATTTTTATCTTATATAACAGAAACACCCACATCATAAAATGAGAAATGGAATCTCCATCTACACACTAGGACGATGTTTCTTGACCTGTGGGTCATAACCCCTTGGGCTTGCATATCAAGTATCCTGCATCAGATATTTTCATTAAAATTCATAATGGTAGCAAAATTAATTAAAATTATGACATAGAAAGGAAGTCATTTTATGGTTGGTTTCACCACAACATGAGGAACTGTATTAAAGAGTCACCTCATTAGGAAGGTTGAGAACTCCTGGTCTAGGGGTTACAGCTGCTCTGTTCTTGATTATGCTCATATTACAACTGTCCATTTCTCTACAGGTTACAGACAGATGTCATATAATTTTCCTGTGACACTGACTCTGTATGGTACTTGTTCTTATCCTGACTGCCGAGGACTCAGGCAGATTTAAAGACTTCTGAAGGTCACACACCTAATAAGTAGCATGGTCTACCTAGATGGTTATTATAATAAATTGAAAACTAACTTGACTTCAAAAAATGTAAGGAACCAAAGCTCTGTGTCCCACAGCAGGAGTGTGTGAGATTTTGTCCAGAGATAAGGAGGTTCAGAGAGAAGAGTGTGAACCAGTGTAGATATAAAGAGTCATTGGAACTGGGATAATAATTATTCTGGTGGCCAGAATCCTTCCACAGACACCAATTAAACACCAAATAGAATAAAACTATGCTAAAAGCTGACAAGGGTTCAAAAGTTAAGGCCCCATGACTAGAGTTTGATGTGGATGCCTCCAAAAGATCTTTATTTCAACAATGCATAATTATATTGTGCTTGGCTATGGCCTGTGCTACCAGGTCAAGGCCAGAAATAAAAATAAACCAAAGACCAAGAGTCATTGGGAAATGCAAATAATTATGCTGCATGTCCTCAATAAATAATCTCCCATTGTTCTGCATTATTTCACAATACAATCATCTCTAACAATCAGGTAATGGTAGTATGTAAGTCACACCATCATCAAATACCTGTACCTGCCAAGAATGTCACTTCATTTATCTTAATCTAATAAGCTCTAAAAGTGTCTTCCCTTTAGAGCATTTTTGAAACTACTATCCTCTTCCTTCTCTTTCCTCTTCCTTTTCTTCTTTCTTTTTCCTCCTCTTCCTTCTCCTTTTTATCCTTCCCTTTATCATCCTCTTTCTTTCTTTCCCCTTATTTAGTGCAAAAGGAGTTTCCCAAAGTAATAGACTTGACAAGATTTGGATCCAGAATGGTTAAAACAACTTCCACTAGCTTCTTTTATTTTACTGATGTGTGTGAACTGTAAGTCTATGGTCCTTAATTTTTGCTTTGATTCCTTCAGAATATCTTTGAGTGACTTTGGCCAATTCACTTAATATATTTGGTCTTCAGTTTTTCAATGAAACATGAGGAAGCAAATGCAATCCAAACAAATTCAGCTACATGTAATATCTATAGTTCATTGACATACTGAAGAGGTTCATTTTTGACAGGATGATGGCAGTATGCCTTCTGGACACATTCTGAGAAAAAAAATAGATTTATTTACTCATTGAAAGGTTTTCTAAATGCGTATTGTGTGACAGGTTCTATGCTAAGAAATTCTAAGAATAAATTGAGAAAATATATTGACAAGAGATGCTTGTATATAGGTCTTTTATCCTGGTCAGTAAATTATAGGATAATGGTGAACTTTAATGATAATTCAAGTAAAAAGCCAGAATGCAAAGAAACTGTGCAAAACATGACACAATACAGACTTTTGATAAAAAGAACAAGATCACCACTAGGGACTACAAGTTGAGCATTGAAGAGCTGGTAGAGGACACTGTTAGGAAGGTACCATCCAGGTAGGATGAATGGTCCAAGGCTACTTGTGGAAATAGGTTTTAGCCATTCATTTAGTGAGTTAAGTTAGTGGGGACTGTCACTGCAAAAGGCAAGAAAAGGTATAAACCAAAACACACACACACACACAGAGACGCGCACACACACACACACACATACACACACACACACACACACGGTATTATTTGTCACAGGCAAACTTTTGACAGATCTGTAGGTCACCTTAAAATTCATTCTAGGGCCAGGAGGTGGTGGTGCAGAAATAGGTAGATTTTTATTAATTCAAAGCCAGCCTGACCTACAATGTGAGTTCCAGGACAGGTTCCAAAGCTACACAGAGAAACCCTGTCTGAAAAACAAAACAACAACAACAACAAAAAATCATCTCAGGACAGAGCCTTCATCCAGTAACTTACAGAACCTGATGCAGAGATTCACAACTCACCACTGGGCCAAGCTCCCAGAATCCAGTTGAAGAGCGGGAGGGATGATACCATGAGTATAGAGGTCAAAGCCATGATGGGAAAATCCACAGAAACAGTTGAGCCAAGCTAGTGAGAGTTCACTGACTCTGACGGCTGGAAACCCTGCATAGGTTCAAACTAGGCCACTCTGAATGCAGGTGACAGTAGATGGCTTGAGCAGCTTTGGGAGTCCCTGGTAGTGCATGAACTGACTTTTTGGGGCCCATTTCCTATGGAGAGATACCTTGCTCAGCCTAGATGCTTAGGGGAGGGCCTTGGTCTTGCCTCAACTTGGCAATGGGACAGACTTTGTTGACTCTCAATGGGAGACCTTACCCTGTCTGAGGAGTGGATGGGGATGATGCAGTAGGATCAAGAGGAGGGGAGAGAGGAGGAACTGGGATTGGTACGTAATGGAAAATGATCAAATAAATTAATTTTAAAAATTCCATTCTTTCCCATACAATCAGTATTTGTCAAAGACTTCAAGTGGGGATGGCACAATGTTATACTGGATTTGCTTCTTAGGTAAGAATTCTGACAGTTTCTGGGAATACAAATTGAAAAGTGATCAGAGTAGATTCTGGGACATTTAGTTAATAGGGCATCTTCATTCAGGCAAGAGAAGATTTTAGTTTGAACTATAGGTTACTCATTAAAATTGACTAATTAGCATTATCTGAGAGCATCTCTTCTCAGAGATTCAATTACTGACCTTCTACCATATTTCTGAATAAAATGATTACTCGGAGTGTTATTTATCATAGAGTTGGGAAGGACCTCAGAGATAATTAAGCACCATTGCTTTCAAACTGTTTTACCAAGTGAAAAATTACCTTGTTTCCAAAAATGAGTTTAATTCAGAATTCCTTTAAAGAAAACAGCTCCATTCTGGTTAAAAATGTGGTACAATTGTTCCTATTCTATCTGTATACCATGTTTGAAAACCATGATGGATTAGTGTTACCTTATAAGACTGTAAAATGAATATAGGAGGGTGGACCGATAGGATACTGCCTGACACAGGTGAATTATTAATTACAGGTGTTAACTATTTATTCAGTGTTATACTGGTCCTTAACTCAATCTTTTCTATTCCCTATGAGTTTGGATTCAAGTCCACCCTACTAGCACAGCTCTGTTTCTTAAAGTAGTTCACATACAAATTCTAACCTGTACTTAGCACAGGCAAACTAATTATTCCCATCTTAAACATGTGAAAAGCAAGAAATGAGCTGGGTATGGTGGTGCTGTCTGTAATGATAGTATTCAAGAGGCAGAAGCAGATTCCTGAAAGTTTTAGTGTGGTCTTCATATATCTAGCAATGATAGCCAAATTCAACTCAATCGCTTTTCTTCTTTCTTGCTGCATAAATGTAGTGATTGCCTATGAGAGAGACAAGTTTCATGAAACTTTACTATGGAACTGTATCCTTTCATACTTCTGACTCCAGTACTGGGGCTTGAAACTAGAACCAGCTCTCCTACAGATGAATACAAATCCACCACAGCATAGCAAGAACTTGAGATGGAACTTCACCCATGAAGAAATTCAGAAAGGCATTTGGCTGGGTGTAGAATCAATCTGCTTATGCCCCTGGACTGGACCTTAAGCTGGTATAGATCTTATTTATCTTGGCACTCCCAAAGCCATGAACATCATAACCTCTCAGGAAGTATTTGTTCCATTAGCCTTCATTGAGCCAAGCCTCTTCTTTTCACTACAGAGGATTTGTTTACCCAGTTCTTGTTTGGGGTTCAGGGCTTGATTCAAGGCTGCACAACTGAAAAGTCGCAATAAGCCTAATCACGGAATCTTTTTGGAGTCTTAATTATAGTTCCAATGCCTATAAAACTTAATCATTGTCCTCACATTTCTAATCATAATTACATGACCCTGTCTTTGACACCATACTGCAACCAGAGTACGCCGACCACAACAAAGGTTTCCCTTTGTACTGCACACGTTACAGACAATGTGGGCTTTTTGTTATCTTCCCAATGAACTTTTCCATCCATCCATTTTATGTAGCCAACATGATAATTCTAAACCTTTTGCTCAGTTGTTGTGTTGTATTTGAGATATTTATACCTCTTGGCTTGTCAGACTTTTTTTTCTATAAATTGGATCAACATTGCCTGATTCCTAGATATAGCAGAATAAGATGCAAGACATATCCTTACTACCAGCATTCAGTATTATTGTGTAATAATGATGTTATAAGAAATTTAATAGGTAAAATGTCAGTGTTGTATTGCTATTTTCTTATCAAGGTCACTATTAGTATTTAATGTGGGAAAAAACAAGAATCTTCTAGACATTCTTATGGCATAGGCGTATTATAAACTTTATTTTACATCTAAAAAACCTGAGGCACAAAAGTCACTACATGACAATAAAGTTGGGAATTTGACCTGAGTAGTTTGATGTCAAAATCTGTGCAAATAATGAATTCTATTATCTGCTAAGGAATTGACTGCTTATGAAATTGTTTAGGTGCTCCTCTTGTGTACTGCTGCTATTATTGATATTATTGCTGTCATAATTATTACTAATAATAATCTTGTTTTCACTGTCTGGTATAGTTACTTTGCTCTCCAATTATACTAAATGTCAATGTCTTTTATAGCACCTAATCCCATGGTGCTATTAAGGCTGATGTGGGGCAATTACCCCACAACCAAATTGTGAATTTTATGAATTATAACAAACATTCAGGAAAGATATGTCTAATGGTATAATGGTGGCATCTCTGCTATACAGATAACTAATTATTTTCTTATTGATTTGGGGGTTTACTTAACAAGAGAGAACCAAATATTGTAAACCTGATCCAAAACCCATTATTTAGGAGCACATTAGATAGTTTCTTAGATAAATTGTCATATCATCAAGTCACTCCATAAATATCTATGTTTATTTCCACAGACAAAGGGTATTCTCAGTCTGAAACAGAAATATTTCACAATGATCCATGGTTCCATAAGATGCTGAAAATAAACAAAGGTTGAGGGTTCAGCCCTAGACAAGAAATTTACACCAGCCCTGTGAGGTTCAAGGAACATATCACAAGAGGAGACAAAGAGAATATAAAATCCGTAGGAATGGAAGAGAAGTTGTGAAATATGTCTTCTAAACAAGACACAGAAAACCATAGCAACCATCACAGAAGATATGCATACCACAGAGTCCATTATAACATTCACCTATGAAGTGGCAAAGAACTCATGAAGTTCTATCACATATTTCTGATGTGTTGGTAACCAAAAGGTTTGTGGAAAGAGAGAAACATAGTATCTAGCTAAGTACCCCGTAGTGACCCCCCCTCTAGAATCTAGTGGTCAGTTGCAAAATCAAGATCACATAGATGACTCTGCTTATATTTGGTTGGAAACTAAATTTAGCCAAAACTAGTGACTAGGGAAAGTGATTCATGGGTAGTAGAAGGAGTTGGTAGGTACAGGAAAAGAAAATAAGAGATCAAATAATGTACAAGTTTGAAATTGTGAAATAACAACATTTGATAATGAATTAAAAAGACTCTCTCAGCTTTGTCAGACATTCATTTTAGGCATTCTTACTATAATCAAGGCCATGGAAATGTCAAAATGACTAAGATACACTTTCCTTCAAGATCCAGGGCTTACTGAAAGTGAAAGGGTCCAACTGCTGGTCACCAATCAACAAAACATTTACAAGGTTCCCATCCATGCTTGAGGTTTTGTCTGAAATTGTGAGGGTGCTACAGTGGATTTATGCTATGCCGCCAGCAAATTGGTCCTTGTTCTATATCCTACTACTGAAGTAAGGCATATCAAATGTAGAAAGGAAGGTTTCTGTAACTTGTCTCACATTATTTCGTGCAATATTATATAATGGAAGTGATACTTTCTCCGTATCAAGGCTAGGCAGAAGAAATCTTAGTACTTCCTTGGCTTTTAGGGTGATACTTCCAGAACGCAGCTGTCATGCTACAAATAGACCAAATGACATGTAGAGGACATGGGTAAGCACGCCAGTTGACAGCCCCAGCTGAGCCTCCAGCTGACAGTCAGCTTCAACTGCCAGCTCTGGCAGAAACTACTTTGGAGGTCCACAGATGGAAGTTACCCAATTTGCGAGCCCTCCAACTGTACCAAGTCGACCTACACATTCATGAGTGGTGACAAGGCACTGTTTTAGGACATTAAGTTTGGGGGTAGATTAATTTGCGTCAAATGATAACATAAATATCTCTCCTGCCTAATAGCCTGTTAATAAACTTTCATCAAGTCAAGTTCTAAATATCCAGAGTTGACCTTTCACTTAAAAGTAAATAACTCATTTGAAATATCAATAATAATGGGCATTTATTTGGCACATTCCTAAACTTCCTAAGCCTCAGTTGCTTTATCTGTGAAAGGAGAATAGTAACAGTACCTATTTCATGAAACAGTGATGAGAAAAATAGTTAATTCATGTAAGAAAAAAGAATGCCAGGCATAAAGAACTTACATGCAAAATAAATTCTCATCCTTCTTTTGTCTGGAGTCAAGTATTACTGGGTCTTTAAATTTTAAAAACTTCATCCTCAGACTTAACCTAAAGGCAATTATCATTATCCAGTGACACAAATGAGGAACAGGTACTTGCATAAAGCTTGATGGCTGGGAAATGGCAGACAGCCCCGACTCTGACCTATCTATGCACAGCAAATGTTCTGTGCTCTGTCGTGCTCCCATCCTGTATCAATGCCACCCCTCTGTGAGACAAGTAAAAATCTCAGTGGCACCTGTTGCAATAACAGCACCTGCTCAGAGCACTCAACTCCTATAGAGTTCAACAAGCAGACAAATTGAAGCTGAGCAATCAGTTCATTTGCAAACATAAACTTACTCAGCCAGAGGTGGCTCAAGGTTCTCCCAGTCGTCACCTCCGTCTGACACTGCTCTTTAGCAGAGAGGTGCCCTGCTAGTCTGAGAAATGCTCATTAAAGTCTCTGATTCAGATGTCAGGAAGCTGCCCACAGCCAAGCCAAGGAAGGTCAGCTCCCCTGGGAAGGTTTCTGAGCCTCGTTTTTATGTTCCCACCCTCGGCAGTATCAGCATTCACGCCTCCGTTTATGAATATAACTAAGTGACTTGCCAATTGAAGATTCCTGTCACTCTCCTAGACAGAGTGGGAGGAAGTTGGGATTAAGGTAAGTTTTCTTTTTTTAAGGAGGGCAGGCAAACACCCAGAGCTCTCTTTAAAGATCCAGCTAACAGTATGGTATTTCTAGGTAGCCATTCCTGGCAAGTAACACGAGCAGAATAGAGTTCAAGGCACAGCTTTGGAAACCTGAGCTCAAAATGAAGAAGTGACTTGTCCAAGATGCCACAGCCTCCCTAACACCAAGGCATAGTGAAATTCCTCATTCAAGTTCGGGCTCCCTGAATGCCCAGTGCCCATATTAGACCATTCTGTCCCTTCCCCCACCCTTTTAATCCACATCTGGCACCTTTCCCTTTGTGTCTCCCCCAGACCCATTGTGCCATTGTTGGTCTAGACTCTGCATATCTCCTTTCCCTGGGGTGCTTCCCCAGTGTCTTTGGACTTGGAATTTCTGCAGTGACACTCAATGAATTTGGTATATGTATGTGCATTCTTGTAATGGCTAAAAATTGACCTCTTTGCTGAGATTTACATATGTTTCACCAGTCTTAGGGCACACAGTTTCTTCATCTAAAGACGTGACACAAATCGTTATTCCTTGTGAACTGTGGTTTTCAACCTGTGGAACTTGACTGTTTTGTGGGTCAAATATCATATATCCTTACATTATGATTCATAACAGTAGCAAAATTACAGTTATGAAGGAGCAACAAAACAATTCTATGGCTGGGGTCACCACAACACGAGGAACTATATTAAAGAGTCACAGCTGTAGGAAGGTTGAGAATTATGGCTTTAGAGTATTACGGGCTGGATGAGCTAACCTCCCCCACAGATGCATATGTTAAAGTCTTGGTTTTCCAGTACTGGAGAACATCATTTAATTCAGAGGTAGGTTTTAGTTTCAAACGGTTTCTAATCCAGCATGACTGTGGTGCTAAAACAGAGGAGATGAGTACACAGATGTACCTGAGTGAATGATCCTGTGAGGACATGGGGAGGAGACAAGCCACAGAGTCCTCAGAAGGAACAACCTTGCCAAAGCCTGTGGTTAGCGTTCTAGATACTAAAATTATAAGAAGATAGATGTCTACTGTTTAGGTCACCTAGTCTGTAGGACTTAGCTGAAATAAGCTTTACAAGCTAATATCTACCTATAGTAAATTATGTTTTCTGATTCCCAACTGAACCTTTTCCCAATCCTGCTGTAAGAACCATCTTTCATAGCACTGTTGACTGTAGTATTTATGAGCCCCAAACAGTGCCTGAGGCTGGTCACCTGCCATAGTCCTGATGAATCTAAATGGTTCTACTTCAGAGACTCCCTTATGGTGGCAGCTTGGGTATATGCTGCATACAACAGGGAAGTCAATTGGTGAACAGACCCTTTTCCAAGTCTGTGGTGCAGCAGTACAGCAACACATCAGCAACTGACAGAAAAAAATCAATTTCACTCTCAAAATGGTTATTGCAAACTACAAATAATGGGGTAGACTCAGAATTGCATCGTCTGGAACAAAAAAAGATGAATACACACTGGTATATACTGGGGAAAGAGAGAGAAGTAAAGTTTAAAAAAAGTGATTTTAGTTATAGGGAAACTTAGAATGAGGAACATCTTGTATGCAATCAGGAAAGACACCACAGATAAGCAACATTAGATATTGTAGAAAAATGTGAGTAGAAAGTTTCAGAGTGGGACACACAGCTTGAAACATCAAGAAGAATATAACACTTTAATTCTTGTCTTGTGCAATAGCACAGCAGACATTACGGAGGACAAATATGGATTTATTGATTTAAATGCCATTTTGACTTTTGTTTTATAACAGACTTTTAGAGACAGATAATTTTTTGTTTGAGAGACTGTCCTGTGTAATATCATTCTTTGTGGCAATTAAAAATGTCCTTGTATATGTTCACATATTCCTCAGGGACAAAAATCAACCCCATTTGAGAACCTGTTATTTATAGCTGTAGCTTTGGACTAGTGACTTCAGTTTGGACTAGTGAGTTCAGTCTGAACTTCAGTTTTCTAGACTTTGTAACAGGAAAATGAATATGTGAATATGAGCATGAGCACACACACACACACATACAAACAATAATGTGGACATCACAGATAATGCTACATAAATGTGACTTGATTTTTCAAAATGCATTTATGTCTGTCTGTCTGTCTGTCTGTCTCTGTCAGTGTGTGTGTGCACGCACATGCCTGTATACCACCTGAAGGTGTACAAACCTGTGTATACATGCAAAGGCCAAAAAGTGGGTGCCCTCACCACCTCATTTTTTCCCATTTCTTTGAGGCAGATTCCCTAAACTTGAGGCTTGTGTTTTCTCAGCTAGGATAGAGGTCAGCAAGTCTCAGCATTCTTGTCTCCCCCCAATTAGAGTTAACTTTACATATGCGTGCCAGAAGCTTGACTTGTTCAGTGAGTACAAAAACTGAATATTCCCAGGAAAAAGCTACTCTTAAACACCAAGCTATCTCCCTATCCCCAAACTTGACTTATTCTTTAAAAAAAATCCATTTCTTTTCTCTGAGTGAAATCAAAGATTAGATCATACCCCCAATATGAAATGAATGAAAAACGAACTACTTTGGCTGAATCATGTTAAGGAGCCCGATTCCGGCTCCACACCTGAATTCATGCCTATGACCCCAACTTGCTTTCTTGCCCTCCTTTTATGGCTTCATAGAAACCATGGAGACATTACTATAGAAACTTCTCAGTTGAAGACAGATAATAAATTGCCTGGTAGAATGGAATTTGACTAACAAAGAATGAATCCTTGTTTCTTCATTGCATATCCCTGAGAAGAAGTGAAAATTCCGTGAAAGGGTAGATCTTTTTTGTTTATTCTCTTATTTACCACTGGCAATTAGAGTAAAAGTTACAGATAGGGCAGGGCTGGAACTAGACTAGGAAAATGAATCAACTCTGAACTTAAGAAGCACCAGATATATGAATAAATTCACATACTCAGGGGACTGACTGTATGATCCTCCTTAAACTATTCACCAGTTGGTGCTATACTTGTTCTACTCCACTCTCGGCTCTGATCAAAGGCGGTCAACTACCTAAATTGACTGATTAGTTAGTTAGCCAAGTTTCTTTACCATTAAGAAGAGATGGAAATCTTCCTAAACAAGTACTTTTAAATTGTACGAATATTGCATTTTCATACAGTTGTTGGGAACAGTGTTGGGGGTCTCCCACAGTCAGATAGGTCATTAACCAGCACAAACAATACAGAGTTGAACATCATGGCACAATTCCCTTTGGAAAATGATTTCAGGACGTTCTACACATATACCTTTAATAAGGTGAAGGTAGCATTTGAATAAAACCCAAACACATTTTTCTCCGTATTTTAGATCATCTCCGGGGTGCCTGTAATTCTTTATGCCAAAAAATTCATTGTATTACTTGATTTAGGGAAAAATAACTGGAAAAAAGATCTAAGCATATATAGTAGAGGCACAATTTTTAATAGATAATTTCAACCTGAAGTTAATTACACTGAAAAGTAAGAGTCCATAGATACAGAAGTTCAATGGTGTATAAAGGAAGCACGTGGATTTCAATGTTGTAAGAGCTAAATGCAGTCAGGATCATTGTTGGTCAAGATCATGGACTACTTTGCTTAAAAAGTGTCAAATATGCTACCTGCAACATATATTCTTCTACTGTAGTATAGTGTGCTTACTGATACCGAGCAAGGGAGTAGAAGGCATTGCAGAGATGGAGTTGTAGAAGCAACATACCTCTCTCTAGGCAGCTGGTGGTTGGGATTGTGGCGGCAGCGCACACTGAGACCAAAGAGCTTGCGGGCTGTGCGTTGGATCTTCTGCCTCTGAGCCTCAGTGGCACTCTGCAGGAGCTTGTAACGGCTCTGTAGATCCCAGTCATTACCCCAGTGCTGGTGGATGCTACCAATGGTCAGGAAGTGATTGCTTGGGAGACGTTTCATAAATGACTTAAACTCATCTGACAAGAGACAAGAGCCAGGAAAGAAGGGATAAGTATGACAGTCAACATCTTAAGTCCTTCTTTAAAATTTAGTTCTCTCCTTTTTCTTCTTATTTCTTTTCTACTCTCTTTATAACACTTTGGAAATGGAAACAAGTTAAATGTCCTTTAACCAACAAAGAGATAATGAAACATTGTGCACATACACCATAGAATACTATTCTGAATAAAGAAAAACAAAACCATGAAATTTTCAGTTAAATGGAGAGAACTAGAAAATGTATTGAGTGAACTAACCCAGACCTAACAAGACAAGGTCACATGTTCTATATCATCATTGACTCCTATCTCTAAATCTTCAGACATCAGTGTAGTCCTAATCCATCATTAAGGATATTGGTCTTGGAAAAGAAGACCATTACAGAATATCACAATCAATCAAAATACAGAGTTGTGGAACCCAAACTCAATGAATACATTGACACAACTACTCCCACCCCCAAAGGCTCAAGGAACATTTAGGAAGAAGGTCCAGAAAGATGGTTAGATAAGGCAGTTTGCTGTGAGAGTGTGCCTCCTACAAATGGCAGAAGTTACACCCATGCAGTTTCACCTAAACCTGAGCTGAACAAGTATACCATCAGATGGGCCAAAGTGGAGAGTGGAAGGACCTTGAAGTTTCAACCCTATGTAAAGAACAATAGCAACTAAGGAATTCTGAGAGCAGGAGAAATAGTCTTTCCCTAGGAAAAAGCACACAAATTGGCTTTTCCTTTCTGACACTTGGCTCCATCTGCCAGTGAAAGAATCTGAAATTTTCCTGAGGCCAGTATAACTCTACAGTCTGTCGTGCTACTAACATTGTTTCTCTACTGACAGCTACCTGTAGGAGGCTTCTGTTTTCCAAATCTTCCAGCACTGGCCTGCCAAGTTACAATACATCCTCTTTGTATTCATTTCTAACAGTGCCTTTGATTCACATTATTATCACGTTTAAAAATTGAAAAGCTTTTATCAAATCTACATAGAAAATCATCAGTATTTCGTGCTTTTCGTGAAAAAAATGTTGATAAACTCTAGTCAAATATTGTAGCTTGCTACGTGATCAAATCCACATGCCTTCTTTTCCTTTGAAATACAGGACTTTTGTGGATCTAAAGTGGTGTTAGAAACATATCATCACCCAACTGAATCTTTCTTAACCCATAGGATGGATGACGAACTGAAGAAAGTGAAACTCAGCACTCCTGATCCAACTGTCATTTGAAGTCCTGGGTGTAAGCCATGTAACATCTTCTCTAGTGCTGGAAAAGTACAATTTATGAAATGGTAAGGGGTCTCCTTGGTAAATTTCAGCCCTAGTGCCCAATAGATGAGTTTCTGAGCATCATCTCAGGCTATAGTTTGACACAGCCTTAGAAATCACCCAGCTCATCTTTCTTGTTCCACATAGATGGTAAGAAAACTAAAGCCCAGAATAACAAAGTAATTTTCTAAAGATAACACAAAGAGTATCAAGAGCCAAGTGTAAAATCTTAACTTCTCTTATCTGCTCTGACACTTTCTCAACCACATCATCCTTCCCCAGTGTTTTTATCAACTGCTGGGAAATGAAGCAAAGTACAGATCATTTTGTAGGTAAAAAGCTTAAAAATCTCTGTTTCAGCCTAATAATTTTATTTCATGCTACAGAAAATGCAGGGAATTTCATACCTATCCACACATGCACTTTATTTATACAAGGAAGGAACAGTTGCATAGCTTTCAATATATACCAAAATCCAGTCCTAAGTACTTAGAACTCATGAGTGATCTTCACAGCAAACTTATGAGGTAAGTTATCTGTACTACCCCCACTCTATAGAAGTAGCTACCTTGCACAGGGTCTATGGTCAGTAGTCAGTTCAATTACAACTGCAGTCTTGCTACAGAATATGTGTTCTAACTCAAAGTTTTATACTTCCTCTCAGCATAAGGAGGTTGACCTTGAGGTTTAGCATACTGAGAGGGGAAAAAAAAAGAAAAATGTTCTAAAACCAAAAATTCTGAACCAGACCTTTAGAAACTTGGTGAAAAAATGTTCAAATATATAAGAACTCAGAATCCATATTGACCACTTAAGAGTTACAAGACCTTCATTCATTCGAGACTTCAGGTTATACATCTGTCAAATTGGTATAAGAGTATCTAATGCAAATTCTGAAATTGTGAAGCCATCAAACAGCTGCAATTACTATTTCCTCCCCCTGGGGCTGAAGTGACAGGGCCAAGGGCTGGAATAAATAGAACAAAAACATGAGCTATTTGAGAAGCAATAAGTGCAGGAGATACATGGATATGTGTACCTGAGAGAGAAAAAGAGCAAGATAAACTATTTACCATTTTCTTATTCTGCAACATATCACTTTCTGTCGTATTACTCGCCCACACACAGTAGATTCCTTTAGAATTAGAGCTCCTTATTACTGACACAGATAGTCTTTATTTCTCTTGGAATTTTAGCAATTAGTGGCATTTCTCTACAGTCTACCAAATGTATTTTGTTTGTTTGAGGCCAAGCATGACTCTAATATCCTTCTATCATGACCTCTCTGCTTTTAAGATCCAAAAATTTAAAACTTCATAAGGCATATCCAGCATTTCCATTCAAGCTGTGGTCCTGCAGGAATACAATGTCTTGATGGCTCCTATCCTGGAAAAGCAGGGGTTTCATGTTCATGGCAATCAGGTATTTCAAATGACCCTGCCATTTTGTGATACACAATGGCTCTGAGGTAACATTTTGTTTGATCAAAGGGATTTGTGACTAAAGACTTAAATAAATTCAGGTATTCAAGATGACCTCTAGTTTATCAGATGAGGGATTTCAAGCCTATTGGGGCGGACTAGAATTAATAAATTGAAATGACTTCTGTGAACACTGGTCTGGAGTCAGGAACTCCTTTGCCAATGCTGTCATTTACAACTTATACAATCTCAAGGAAAATTCTGAGTCTTGGTGTCCTTCCTGCACCCTGGAAAGGCATATCACACTTAGTTTCATGTAGTTGGAATGGATGGATAGAAGGCTTATAAAGTTTTGAAAACTGTAATGCTCCAATGATGAGATTCTTCATTTTCCAGATGGTAAACTATGTATTATAAATTTACTTTACCTTTGTGATGCTTCTTGGAATTCTTAAGGATTCTTAAACTTATCCTGCCTAAAACTGACTATACTTCCTGGATGCCAAACTTTCTTGAGTGCTCTAGCTCAACTGAAGGAAACCAACAACCATAAAGTTATCTAATATGCATCTGTATGCAAAGATCCTAGACATCATCACAATCCCTTTTCTTTGGCATTATTTATTTAAATTTAAATTTGATACAAGCTTGTTTTACAAGTTCTCTCCCTGAACTGTCCCCCACTGCCCCCTATCCCATTTCCTTTTTGTTCTCCAGGAAGGGTGAGGCCTTCCATGGGGGCCGTCATATCATTTGAAGTAGGGCCTAGACCCTCCCCCATGTGTCTAGGCTGAGAGAGTGAGCTTTCACAGTCCATTCGTGTACTAGGGATAAATACCAATACACTGCTATAAGCTCCCTCCTCACTACTAGAGGCCCCACAATACCTTTTCTAGTCAACCCCTGAGACAACCAGAATCTAATTCTGCCAATTGCCAGTCCAATGCCAGCCTTTCTCTGCTGTTTCTGCTTCTATTCCCTACATTGGGGTTAACATTCCCAGGTAACCTGCGAACTGCTTGGAAGGACAACACAGCTTTCTTTCCTCTTTACCATGGCCACTCCTGACTTCAGTGGTCACACTGACTCCATCTCTGCATCACCATGCCAGTTGTTCCTCATCCTCACTCATGGACACTTGAAATGCCATCATCATTTGTACCTCTTACATGGTTGCATAATTAACTGCTGATAGAATTCAAAGATCCAAGAACTCGAAGATCTAACTTTAGACATCATCCCCCTCGTGACCTTGGATAACTGACTCTTCTCCCCTGTAACTCATTAGTGTGAACCAGGAAATGCAAGAAATAGCTAAATTATCCTAAAAAGTAACTTTCAGTCTTAATAGTCTATGTGAATTTGGAGCATCTTTGAGATTATATCTCACTATAGACACACAAGACACATATACACATGTACTTACATATGCACATATATATCATATATAGACAGATACATATGTTTATGTATTTATGTGTGCTCATTCATTAAATCATACTTTTACACTTAAGTATATACACATATTCGCACATAGAGAACTCAACAGTAAATACAAGACCCTCTGACTTACCAGTCCTCTGCAGGGGTGTTTCAGTCTTACTTTGTTATTTGAGTCCAGCAGAGATGGTATAGATCATGTAAGTATAAAACTGATCTGTGCCTCCTCTACAAGGACTCCTACACCTGACCCTGAATCCTCCAACAGGAACGAGTCAAAGCAGTCTTAACCTGGCCAGGGGCATGCATGCTAGTAGTCTGTGTACCTGAATTCTCCAAGTCCTTGTAAGCTTCAGTCCAGGCCTTGGCCATGTTAGCCAGTGTGAACTCCATGATCTGGATGTCAGTAATGGGACAGTTGCACTGTGGGAACTCCTCAGCACACTGGCAGCGACACTGGCTGTTCTGACACACGTACTCTCCCTCACCATTGCACATGATGTAACTCAGAGCCGACTGAACAAACTTCTCTTGCAGATACTGTGGGAAGATTATCTGAAGACCTGGTTAAAAATAGCAAGAAGGAAGAATCAGGAAGGGTAAAAAAGGTGTTTTATTAACAGCTTCCAAAGGTGACAAAAATCCAAAACTGCCATGTTTCTCCCTGTGCATTGGGAGCAAAATATTTCAGAGCCTACTTAGATATAGATTGGGCACAGTCAGTGGAACCTTTGGTTTCATCACGTATGATTCAATGTCTCAGGCCATGACCTTGGTACTCTGAAAAATACAAACACTGTTCTGTTATATTAATAATCAAGCTGGAGATGCTCTGGTATATACCTTTTCTATTTGGGGAGAAAATTCTTATGAATGCATGGCATTATTGTTTATCTTTTTATATCCTTCATTTGTTTTCCCTCTCCTTTCTTGAAATATTAATGCACTCTAGTTATGAAGAATATATCCTGAGCTAGGAAGTAGGTATATAGAGATTTATTTTATTGTATTTGCTTTTTTTTAGTAAGTGTCTCTCTAGATAGTCCTGGATGACCTGTAACTCCCTATGTAGACCACATTAGCCTCAAATTCACACTCACAAAGATCTGCCAGTCTCTGCTATGTGCTGAAATTAAAAGTGCATGCAATCAGAACCAGCAGGATTTTTAATAAAGCATATTTGCAATATCAACAGGGACAGATGTGGGCACAGGATATACATGTCTTTAGCAGAAACATACAGAAAAAAGTCAGCAGCAAGGACAGCTTTCTACAAGAGAAAGAATTTGGGTTTGTTAGAAAATACATGAGACAGCTACTATTAACAGAATAGCAGACCGAGCAAAGACCAAATAAGTGTGTCTGGGAAGCCCCACTACATGAAACAAACTTGGATGGATAGGAGCATGGTGTGGTAGGAAAACCCAGTGGGAGAGCTTCAGGAGTCAGAGGCAGTAAAGAATTTATTTCAGACTACAGATCATGTGTTTACCATGTAGCTCACTGAATACACCCTGGGAGTTTTTCAAGGTTGAGAATGATATAATTAAAGGAAATATTGAATAGGGCATGTATTATAAAACCAAAACACTGGTGGAAAAAAGGAACCCAGACACTAACTTTCTCCTGTTCACTCTAAAAAGGAAAACACCAAGGAACACTATGGCAAAGTGGCTAGCCCATGGGTATATGAGCACCCTTGAATACATCTTATGATCTTCTCTCTATATTTGATCAATCAGTTTTAATATTTAGAGTGCAAGATGGAGAGGGATTTCTGGGCTAAAGAAGCATGCTGAAACCTAGAAACATCAGCCAAATGGAGGCTTCAGCCTGTGATGGCCAGACAGAAGCACAGATTTGGATCAAAAATTCATGTCCAGGAGAGTCTCCTTCACTTATTCTGGGCTTGCTAATAATGGCTTTAGCTTCTGGAATATATAGGAATAATTTCTTTAACTCTCAGTTTGTTAACAGGGTGCTGTATTCTTTAAATTATTATTTCTTTATCACTTATGCTTCAGGATTACTCTAGATTTGGTAAAAATTGCTGCTTTTCTTTTTTGCTTTCTCAATTTCTAGCTTTCACTGATGTTTACAGATTGTGTCTTATTCCTTTAGATTATATATAATGAATGCCATTATTATATATGTATATATGTATAAACACCCCCACACACATATATATATATATATAATTGATTTGTATTCTACTATTTGGTCCTTATATGGAAACTACACAGTAGAATTTGCTAAGGGCCCAGTGAGAAAGAGATGTGGGTGAATTTCAGTATTTCTGTGACATGAAGCCACAGTCCACATGAAGAACTGAATGTTACTATACTACCATTGGATTCCATGCCAGAATCCTCTCAAGAAACTTATTCATACTCTCTCTAAAGATTCACTTTCTCTTATGTTGAAGTGGAGATACTTGTAGTAGCTATATTATATCTAGGAGAATAAGGCAAAACTACCTATAAATTGTATGCAACAGTTCTCGGTACACACACACACAAGCACAAACACACTGAATTATGAATTCCCATTTTAAATTGTGTGCTTCCTTCCCTACTCTATTTATTTTGTAAAGGTATTTGTGTATGTGTTGGGCTCAAGACACAATATACGTGGGGAGACTGAAGGACAACTTGCAGGGGTTGATTCTCACTCTCAATCATGTGGGTTCCAGGGTTTGAACGTGGGTCATCAGGCCTGACAGTAACTGCCTTTTCCCACTGAGCCGTCTTGCCAGCCCAGTTCCTCTTTTCCATGTGAAGAAACTGCTGTTAAGGGAGACAACAGTAACGATGATGTTCTCCTTCTGACGAATTCCTCAGGGTTCGTAAAACATCAGCATATACAAAGAAGAATAGTGGCAGGTAATTCCAAAGGAAATCTTCAGTCATCTGTACACCTTTCACAAGAGGTGGGCTTGGACTCTCTGCCTACTGAAGCAGAAACCTGTGTAGGGTGCTGTCCATGACGTTACCTAGAGGGCACTCTGGGAAAGCTATGAAGCTGGACAGTGGTCTGTGTGCAATTGGCATACACATGAGAGCAAGTGGTTAGGCTCACTCTGTATAGGAATAAGCTGATACTTACAGAAGAGGCTGGGAAACACAAACCAACTATAAACTCCTTCTGAAGCAAGTCTGCAGTTCTTTAGAGTGTGCATTATTGAGGTACTTCGTTTGTGTCACGATTTTCTCCTCCAAAGCAAAATTTATTTTTAGCTGATCCCTATAGGCAACTGTGTCTATGGACTGCGGTTATGTTTCTGTTGCTTAAAGAAACTCTAGTGACTATATTATATATTCTCAGTTCTATTTTTTCAGACAACTCATCACTTTATTTCTCCTTTTGTTGGGGATAAGATATTCTATTCTTGGTCCTAACCCAAAAGGAATTTGGGGAGAGCATTTTTAGAAAATTGCGTCAAATCATTTCTCCATTTGGCAAGGATACAAAAGGCAGTATTACCTACCCCATTTAGTGCAACTGAAAACAGATAAAATTTAGGGTTGGGGGTTTTCTCAGAGCAGCTGAAACAGAACACTGGCTGCTCTTTAAAAATGGAAACTCAGAACATGCCGAGCTGTCTCAGAGGCAGAATCTCCTGGGCAAATTTCAAAAGAGAATAATGAAGACATAGCAATTAAAAAGCACTTTTCTGCAAAATGTCATTACTGTTTAAAGTTACACAACCATTTCTACGGCAGCGGAGGTTCACACAGCAGTCACAGCCAAAATCATCTCCCAGTGACCTGTGTCCAACAAAGAGGACCATTGCTGACCCCCTAGATTGGCGCCTGAGCCCTGCTAGCTTCAATGGGAGTCATAAATAATTTGGAGGGGGATTTGGCCTGTGGAAGCACTTTTTGAAAGATATACAGCTGCTGGCTGGGGTGGAATATTCTATCTCCATGGTTCCCAAAACCCTTTCTCTCTCTCTCTCTCTCTCTCTCTCTCTCTCTCTCTCTCTCTCTCTCACACACACACACACACAAACACGCACACACACACACACACACACACAGCTGAGGGAAACTGAGAGAATGAGAGAAAGAGGCCACTTTTTATTGCCTTGCCAAGCATGTAAATTTTGCCTCACAAATTCAGGAAGGCGATGGGTGACTGTTACATTTGAATACCACCTTGCCCACACTGAACATATGGAATATTTTCTCTTGAACCTCATTAATTTTTTTCAAGTCTGGCTGTGCTTTGAAGGGCAATGCTGTGATGTGCCATCGAGAATGTGTGCATTGCGTAGACAAGTGGAAATGACCAAGAAGACTTCCTGATTTTTGCCTCTTCCTTCTCAGTTGCACCCACCCCACCCAGAAGCTCATTATCCATTCATACATCTCATAATGTGTTTTTTAGTTTGCAGGCACTCTGTGCTAAAATCCCACAATTGCTTTGTTGCAGCTTGCCTTTGCCTCTTCATTTTCTCCTAAAGTTCTAGTCTTTACTTGCATTATGCTATACACATTGCCCTTGGGAGGGACAAAGTCCTATCAGTGTGCCATCCTTATTCCTCTTGTACTCTTTGCTCTTCTCCTATCCCATGTCTAGAATAACTATTCCTCAGATGTCAGTCTGTCTCCCTTTTTCCAAAACATAGTTATTCCCATATTATTTGTTCAAATGCCATTGCTGTTTGTTTTAATAGGTTAAATGTTGATGTAGAGTATGCTTTAATTTATTTGATTTCTGTCTCCCGAAATCAAAAGCATATTTTGGAATGAAAGGGGCAATATGTTTTCTACAGACACACAAGTCAAGCCAACCTCAGTACCCAGATTCTGGTACTCATCAGTTCTCATCTTCATCTCATTAAATATGCTCATCTCTTAGTCTTTGTGAATATTAGAACTGCAAAGTTAGTTGTTATGCCCAAATTCTCACAACTAAAATAATAGAATCATGATTCAGATTTGAGTATTTGGACCATTCAGAAATACATCAGGGTACTTCTACCTCTGCAGTCAAAAGGGACTTATGGAAAGTCTAAAATGTGTTCCACCATGTGTCCTGTACAGAGAAATGTGGCAGTGTAATAGCCTCTTTGAAATATATTTTTGGCTGTTGCTTTCCAGTACTCTCTATTTAGGGAAGAAAGAGACAAAACAGAACAGAACTCACAATGTGAGTGTTGTAAGCCAAAAGTTCAAATTCATTTGTGGAATCCTTAAGCTTAGAAGATCAAGAAGACTATGGTATTCTCTCTCTCTCTCTCTCTCTCTCTCTCTCTCTCTCTCTCTCTCTCTCTCTCTCTCTCTCTCTCTCTCCCTCACCCCCTCTCTCTTTCTCTCTCTCACTGAGTCACTGAGTTCACACCAAGGAAAGGCCATGTGGGCACTCAGTAATAGGTCAGATATCTGCCAACCAGAATTTGGATCCTCACAAGATCCTATGGTATCTTGATTCGGGACCTCAGTGCTGAGACTGTGACAATCATATCTATTTGGAATGAACTATCTTGGCATAATGAATTGTGCAGTAAGTGTGAGGTTTCCCTCATTTATCACAATTCAAAGGTTTGCTCAAGAACAGACCCATACTAGAGCACTTAATGGAAAATGTCTAATAATGGGAAAGCAGGTGTGGGGGTTAAGAAACCCACAGTAAGAATAGTCTAGAAAGTGAAAAGAGCATGTGCATGGGCCCCAGCAACACAAGTTCCATCTGAGAACCAAACAAGTCCTCACCTCACCTGATTAACCTCCATTTTCCTTTATTTTTACTTCCTCAAAAGCTCTTAAAGAGGAAAATGTTGCTTAAGGGAAGAATGGCACAGATGAGAAATCTGAGCTTCTTAAAAGGCAAGCAAAACCTAAAGCAACAGTGGTGGAAATACTTGTTCGCATTGATCAGAATTCTAATACAGAAAAAATAAGTGGAGACCCAAGAGTTGTGGAGTTTAATGGATAAGGAACAGTTAAGGAACACAGAAATGTGAAGAGAATCTATATCAGCTCCCCTAAGAACTGAAACACATTGTTTTATTAATTAGGAGCCTGATGCAGATAATCATGCTCAGTGGCTGGGGGTAACTAATTTCTAGATAGAAGAACAGACCCAACATAAACTGAAGTTACACTAAAGTCAAACCAGATGTATCCCGATTGTCTTTTCTGATTCCAGGCTTTAAAAAAATAGTATATGTAGAATTATTCAGTAAAAGAATAAAGAGTTTTAATATGCTTAATATGTTCTCATCTCTCTAAAGAAACAGAAAGGGAGCAAAGTGTGGTGGTGCATGCCTTTAATCCTAACACTCGGTAGGGGGAGGCAAGCACATCTCTGTGAGTTTGAGGCCAGTCTAGTTTACAGAGAGATTTCCAGGACAGCCAGGGCTACACAGAGAAATCCTGTCACAGAAAAACCAAAATCAAAACAAAAAAATTAAAGCAAAGCAAAATAAACAACAACAAAGAAAAGAGGGAATTTTCAGATTTAAATTAGATTCAGTAATAAATAATTTGGGATTGGTAGATGATTGCCACTTTAAAGCACTATTGTGCTTGGCAATGTGTAACACACAGTAACAAATAGTGGGCATTTCATTGTTTCATTATAGGGGTGCAAGATAATAAGATTGGAGACAGCAATTGTGGAAGACTTGAGTGTGGGGTTGGTTTTTGAAAACTATTAATGTTATTTAATTTGTATTTGTATGTATACATGACTGAATTTATGTATGCACTACATGCATGCACGGGCCTGGAGAGGTCAGAAGAGTTACAGACAGTTGTGAGGTCCCAGGTGGTTGCTATGACTCAAACTGTGGTTCTCTGAAAGAGCAGGGAACATTCCTAACTGCTGATCCATGTCTCCAGCCTTTAAAATGGGGTTTGAAGCCTGAGAATAATGAGAATTGACAAAGAAAGACAGCTATAAATGCCACCACACAGGGTAGACATCGATCAAATGCAGGTCAGAATGTAAATACTTGAGATGATTCTAAGTCCTGTTTAAGGTACCGTTGTGGGTTGGAATTTCTATGTTTGCTTTATTTTATTCTGTATCGTAATTGCCTAAGCCAGTCTACTTTTGATTGACACTTCTCTTTTCTGACCCCTTTCACTTGCTATTAAATTCATGATCTCTTACAGTGCCAAGAGGAAGACGGAAAAATACAGGCTCTATTTTGTGGCATATAAATATTTCCTGTTTGTCCTTGCATCAAATGTGCCCCCCCGTGGGTATCTCTGAGCCCTACAGGAGTCCCAGATGTTGTCTTGTACCTGCTAAGTTCTGCCTGTCAAATCCTGTCCATTTCTGAAATGCACAAGGTGGGATGAACAACAACAAGGACAGCACCTTTTGCAAAACACGAGCTTGATCCCCTTCTCTGTGAAAGCCTGGGATTTCATATTGGCAGATAAAGGACTTTATGGCTTACACAGCCAAGCTGAACTCCAGTGTAATGAAGGCATGCAGGTCAATTACCCATCTGTTTGTGTTTCTATTGCTGTGAATTACAGTATCCATTGCTGACAGCTCATTGGAGTGGAATGAAAATAAGACAATAATTCACCAAGTGAAACTGTGCAGAAAGGGCGAAAAGGCTATGATCTCATTCAGAAGTTCAGCCCTGTCTCTGTGATGGGTCATTTACACTCTGAGAAAGGAAGAAAGGCAGCTACCTGGGGGAGGAAAGAGTGGGTTCTACCTCCTTCGATTGCAAGAATTAGGACATGCCACCTCCTGGCAAGAGTTACGTGTTGTGTTTGTAATGACCATCATCTAACCTGCAGGATCTTGGGAGTATAGACTTTGAATCTGTAAGTGAAAAATAAAGGTAGATTATAGGGTAATATGCCTGAATTATTTCAGTGTCAGGAGTTTGGAAGAATTAACCAGAACTCCTTGATAGGTTAAAAAAATTCTGTGTCTTTGAAGCAGTGATGAATGATAACATGGTGGGAAACATTTAACTTAATGATAATATCCAAATTCCATTCAGAAGACTGAGCTGTCAAACCACAAGTGGTAGGTTGAGTTATCATTAACTCAGGTTGTACTGTTTCCTGTAAAGCCCTCTCTTTATTAAGACTTATTCATACGGGATGTTTTGGTTAAGTCCAAAGTGATATGTTAATTCCAAAATAAAGTATTAAGTATCAACATACAAATCAGTTTCTCTTGTCAAAAAACCAACAGTAGTCCATATAGAAACGCAAGAGGAAAGAAATCCTATAGAGATTTGAAACCTGCATGCCTATCATAAAGTAAGAAAGAAACACTCCCCTTTGCAAATCATTGAGATGAAGGAGTTTTTTTGGTGACAACACATACTGTAGTCCATAAAGAGTTAGCACACCATGGCCAATAGATCAAACAGAAACAGAGATTATATTTATTAATAAGTTCTACTGCAGGACCATACATATGGAAGAATTGAGTGGCTGCAATACTAAAGCCTACTGTCTAAATTCTCTAAAAAAGATGCTTGTAACCTTCTATATGAGAAGACCATGATAACCATTAAGATTTCTTCCAACTTCCATGGCTTTACTTTGAATTCTTCCTTTTACTATGCAAATTTTAACATAGATTTGAGGATGAAAGAGGACGTCAAATACTGTCTATGTGCTTTGGGATCTAATCTTAAGTAAGAAAGGTAGTCCATGATAAATAAATAAAAATATAAAAGGATTTATATAAGAAAATAGATTTAGAGCAAACATAGTTCTAAATGACTATTTCAACTTTGGAAAAAATAACGATCTAAACAAAATAGAGAAAGATAAAAGGTCAACATACCTTAATGCAATTTTATAAAATTTCAGGATGAAAATACTCTTGAAGACATATGAAGGAATTTATTCAATTTAAATAAAGACTCATTTGTAGATTTCATAAAAAACAAACATGATACCCAAAAGGGTGACAATATTGGGTCTTTGCATTAATGAATGTCTCAAAATTCTTCTCTTACACATTTTTTCTTTGCAAGAAGACCTGGAAGACTGTCTACATCTGTACTATGAACATGGCAAGTTATTTTTTCTTCAGAATTTATGTCCAGATTTTACTAATTAAAAGAATTTTGAAAGTCTAAGGGAATTAAGTTCCTTGGTGGTTACTTCCTTCATCAAAGCTTCCTTTGTATGGCCAACATAAAAATGGAATGAACTGTCTTACATCTTGGCTGTTCATGTCTGAATATGTTGGCCAAAATTCATAGACCAATATGTAAATCATGCATTAATGAGGCTAAAATGAAGTTAAATAAATAATACTTTATGAAGTTACAAGTTATGTATTATTAAAAGATAGATTTTTTTGTTCCATTGATAACATGTTTCTATCATTACCATGCTTTCTGCTGTTTTCTTTAGCGGTCACAGGCAGCCTCAGAAAGGCCCTCTATAAGAAGCTAAAATAACTTACATTTATCTCAAAGTCTACCAGAAATATATACTGCATTATATTATGTGTGCTTATGTTCATGCTCTTATTCAAGGCATTCATCTTGAGCATTTGTGATCCAGTACATTATTTGGTACCAATGAAATGTGTTTGAATGAAGGTACATTTAGAAAAAGTATGTTTCTCAGAAGACCATGGTTCTCTATTCTATGCCAAGCATGACCCATCACTCCAGATTCAACATTCATAAGTAGAACAGCATCTTCATCCTCGGAGTTATAACTTGAGATCTGAATCTAATTTAACTTCATCTCAGTAGTTATGAATGCAAGTGTTCAGAAAGGGCTGTATTTAAAAGAAATACCCAGGCTGAAAACATCCTCAGAGAACAATGGCACTAAAGCACCATTCATTCCAGCATATATTTTGTTTTATATCCATTTCCAAAAATTATGATTCTTGAGAATAATTGTGCCTTTAATTTCTTTTCATTCTTTCCAACTTAACAAGCACAGTGCTTGATGATAGAAGATGTGGAAAAAATGCAAAACCTCAATTTTGCCCCTGTAATGTCCTTTCATTCACTACTTCATGAAGCCGAGTGCTGTATTAGATGCCGAAAGTACAGAACGTGAACAAGACATGGTGTCTAACTCCGGAGCATCATGGTGCATGGTAGGATGAGAGTCATCTATGTAGAGTGACAAGAAAGTGTGTACAGAAATATGCAATGAATTTCAATGAAATATAAAAGGAAGAATCCTTACTTATGAAAGACATGAGCTTGTAAAGTTTATCTAGGACTGAAGTGAACGTGAGTATATGCATACTTCAGGATTTGCTAATGTGGTTTCTCTGTACTCATAGATTTGCATGTGTCCAAGTGTCCAAGCTGAAGTACAACTGAGAAGTTTTGTGTAGTTTATGCATCTCTCGAAACTCATAATTTACATTAACACAATTTAGGCACTGAGACACCCCACAGTAAGAAAATGTCGGCCATGATATTTAATGCATGTGTCAGTATCAGTAAGCTGCTGTTAAGTTACTGGGTGGCGATAAGTTCCAAATTCTAGTAGCTTATGGCCACTCCATCCTATTTCTTATTTACGCTTCATGTTGACGAGACATTGGCTACTCTCTAGATGTCTTCCATTTATATTTATGCTGTAGGCATAGTATGTCTTAAGAATATGATATTCTCATGTAGAGTAAGAGTGAAACGAAGTATCTCCATAGATGTGGCATGTACTATGTCTTTATGTACACTATTGACCAAAGTCTATCATCCAGTGAAGGCCAATATACTGGATGGTAGTGCAACCTCCCCATGGTACAACTTTCCTAGAAGATGATGAGCTGAAGAATATAGATTTCTCTCAAAAGAAGGAAACAATATGGAAATAATAAAATCTATTGCAAAACACATACATTTTCATACCAAGTCATTAATTTCTTAATTACCATGTGATTCAGTAATTTCACTTTTAACTGCATTTCAAAAGCACTACAGACATGTACTCAACCAAAACCCTTCGGTGAATATTCTTAGCACCTCTGTACACTATGTTAAAAAGGGGAAGGTGAATTGATGAATAGCTATGATATGCGATATATTCTTGCAGTGGGTTACTAATGCAGCCAAGAAAAAGAAATATTAATATTTACCATAATATTATTGAGGTAAGAACATGTAAAGTGAAGAAGCATTACTGGAAATCAGATACTCAGCAAGCCTACTTATTTGAAAATACAGATATAGAAAACAATTTTAAGGTTAGAGATAGAGTATGATGAGGAATGACGGCTTACTAGGTATACAGTTTGTGTTTACAACATGAGAATTTTATGAAATCTGTTAATTTACTTGGACAGCATTTGAGTATATTTAATGCTACATCTTAAATTGTATGTATTAAATGGTTCTGATGTTACTTTTTTATTTTACAACAGTTAAAAATATACAATTCTGAAATTAGCAGGTAAATGGATGGCACTAGAAGAAACCATCCTGAACGAGGTAACCCAGTCACAAAAAGAGAAACATGGTATGTACTCTCTCATATATGGAATTTAGACATAGATCTGGGGAGTGCCAGCCTACAATTCCATGGCCAGAGAGTCTGGAAAACAGAACCTTCATTCAGTGGCTGATGGAAGCAGAGGCAGACTCCCACGGCTAAGCACTGAGCTGAACTCAAGAAATCCAGTGACAGAGGGAGGACTGATGACCAAAGGGGTTAAGACTGGGCTGGTTTAACCCCCAGAAACAGCTGATCTGATAAGGCTTAGCTCTTGAATCCCAGACTGATGGCTGGGAATCCAGCATGGGACTGATCAAGACACCCTGAATGTTGGTGTCAGTGAGGAAGCCTAGGTAATCTATTGAGTCTTGGGTAGTAGATCAGTATTTATCCCAGGTATGCAAATAGATTTTGGGCTCCCATCCAACAATGAGAGATGCACTCTCACACTGGACTCTTGGGGGAGGGTCCAGGTCCTGCCCTGGATAAAATGAAAGACTATGGACACCCCCATGGAGGACCTCTCCCTCCCTGGGGAAATGAGGGGATATTGGAAGGGTTGGTGGGAGGGCACGGGAAGAGGGAAGTGAAAGGGAGAGGGACCTGGAATTGACATGAGAAGCAACCTTGTTTCTAATTTAAATTTAAAAATAAAAAATAAAATAATAAAAATAACTCTGCAGTTCCAACTCATTAAAATGTTTAACATTTATTTAGCATCTACTATATAGTAAATATTATGCATCTTAGAAGTGAACAATAAGCAACTAAATTTGGTGCTGAAAAACTGCTTCATCCATTATGACCACTTGTTACTTTTCTAGACTACGAAAGTTTGGTTCTGTGGACCCAAAATAAGCAGCTCTCAAGGATCTGTAACTCCAGAAGATTCAGTGTCTGTTTCTGGCCTACCTGAGCAACTGCACATGATTGGCTAATGCATGAGTGTCCGTGCATGCATACACATACACACACACACACACACACACACACACACACACATATATACACAAATAAAAATTTTTATTTTAGTTATTATTATTTTGTTTTGGTTTTGGTTTTTCAAGACAGGGTTTCTCAGTGGAGCCATGGCTGACCTGAAACTCACTCTGTAGAACAGGATGGCCTTGAACGAACAGAGATTCACCTGCTTCCCAAGTGCTGGGATTAAAGGCATGCACCACCATCTGGCTCAAATAAAAATTTAAAAAATCTCTAAAATGTATAACTCTTGGAGATGTCAGTGATAAGAGAGTGGCAACTTTATGACTGTGAATATAAGAGAAGATGTGGTGTGTCTAAAATATATTAAAGGCACTTTAAAAGTCCTGTGGGTTCTCTGAAGAAACTTGTTTCCAAGATACATTGTTGGGATAAACAAGGATTGACTTAATCATTTTTAAAAATAAACAAGTGTTGCATCTATACACATCAATAAACAAGTCAGCTGGCCTGAGTTGTTAAGGATATGTCCATCCTGATGCTTTATTTTTGCCAATCAACGAGACTGGCAAGCATTCTAATGGAACATGGTTGTTAAGTCAACCAAATTACCACACAGACCCTCTAACTGTGGCGATATCTTGCTTGTACAAATAAAGGCTGTCTGAAGATCAGAGAATGGATAACCATAGAGGTCTGGAGGTCTGTACAGAGAGATATGAAGTGAGACAGCTGGGCAGAAACAGGATATATACAGGGAGAAACGGGAACTCCAGTTCTTGGCTGAGGAGACGCTAAGGAGGTAAGGCATGGCGGTGGCTTACTCCTTCTTTTCTCTGATCTTTCAGCATTTTCCTCTATATCTAACTCCCTGGCTTTTTATTTCCATGCTACATCTTTGACCACAGGTTTATTTGAAAGAAACAGTTCCACATGACCATCGCACACCTATGTAATTCCATGACACTCCTTCTGCCAGCATCACCCCCAAACCAGTCAGCAAGCACTTGCTCAGAATTCCTATCTTTTTCCTGCCTGAGTCTAGGGTTCCTTAGAACAGCAATTCCAGTAGAACTCTCTGCAATCCCACATTCCTAGAACATGGAATGATCAACCATTCTGAAAGAATTGTTCATTTCTTGTCATAGATTGTTTTGAGAATAACTAAGGAAATTAACTATAATTGTGCATATAAAGGCTAGCTGGTCATGTTAGAGCAATCACAGACTCTCTACACAAAGCAGCATAATTTTAAGTGTTTATGATGCTGGAACAGAAAAAAATATAAGATAACTGCTTTATAAGCAGTGTGGTTCTTATTTCTGTATTCCAGCTTGGGAAGAACTGATATGAAATTCCAGATCATAGGTTTTGAATAGCCTTGGACTCAACTTCCTGCCCTGCCAACTGCAAGTAACAGTAACAGAACTTCTTTTTTTCATGTTTTTTTTTTATGTTTCATTTTATTTGATCTGTCTGTACAGAATATAAAGAATAAAAATAAAACATTATTTTCCTTTCATGGTTATTTAACCTAAGGTTCCAGCAGTGATGTGTCTTTTGATTGTGTGATGGATTCAATGAGAATGGTCCCTATGAGCTTGTGTTTGAATACTTGGTCCCTGGCTGGTGGAACTGTTTGGGAAGGATAGGAAGAATGTGAGTGAGGGTGAGCATTAATGTTTCAAAAGACTCAGGTCACTCCCAGTGTAACAGAACTTCCATGACTTTCCATTTTTAATTTAGAAAATGGATTTGTTTGGAAGCTTATTTGAGGTATTGATATAAAGAAATCATCTCAATCCCTGATATATAATAATTATCCAAGTTGATAGCCATGATTAGCACTGTATCACCTCCTTTGATTGGTAAATATGTATTTTCTAATTAAATGAAGAAAAATGCTGTGAAGTGCATGTGGTCTCATTCTCATTTTGCAGAGTAAACTATATATGGAAGTTGAAAACATGAATTAACTAGTTAATTAACTCTTCTCTATTGACCGTCTCCATCCTGTTTTCTCTTTGATTGATATCTTCAATCTACATAAAGACAATAACCCTTCTTCTTCTGACAAGTGAGAAACAGGGGATTCCTTGATGTATAAAGGAAAATCAACATTTGGATGCAAGCAGCTTGGTGGTAGTCAGCATACCCATTTTTCACAAGTGTCTGCTGCTGAGCATGCCTCACAGTCCCAGAAAGGCAGAAACATGAACACTCATCAGTGCCTCTCATGCCACTGCTAAGGATAAAGAATAATCCTGATTAGGATTCACTCCTTGTTTTCTTCTGGTAAGTGTCAATGAAGACTCACCTCAAAACTGATCACAAGAGATGTCACAGGGAACAAGAACTTGATGTACTTTTCTAGGATCATAAGAGCACATGAAGTGATGAGATTTGGAAGTAAAGGGGCTTTATGAAAAAAAAAAACAAAGAGTAGATCCTATGTCCTACCATCTTCTCCTCAATCCTGGCCTTTGGTCAAGGCCATTTCCCTTGCAGCCCTGCTAGAGTGTTCTGAGCAGTCAGCTCCTCACAAGAAGAGTAAAGTAAATTTCCAGCACAGAGGACTATGAACCTTTGGTGGCTTGAATGAGAATGCCCCCCATAGGTTCATATGTCTTAATACTTGGTCCCCAAATGATGGTATTGTTTAGAAGGATTAAGAGCTCTTGGCTTACTGGAGGAGGTGTGCTACTGGGGGTGGCTTTGAAGTTTCAAAAGACTCATGCCATTTGCATTATTTTTTCTTTGCCTCCTATGTTTAGATCATCACATCAGCTTTCAGCTATTTCAGTCACAACACTTTTGTTCTACCACTATGGACTCTAACTTTCAGAAACTGGAAGTCCATTACAAAACTTACTTTTATAAGTTTTTTTTGGTGATCGAGTCTTATTAAAGGAATAGAAAAGTAAATAGTAAGGAAGCTGGTAAGAGAAAGTGAGCTATTGCTGTGTCAGGTCTGACCATGGCATTATTGGAGAAATGTGGGAGAATTAAAAACATTAGACCAGGTCATCAATTGAATGGTGTAAGCAGGGCTTAACGGCCCATCTGAGCAGAAGCTTGGAAGAGAGTGAAACTGAGAGGGGGAGGCCCAGCTCAAGTGATTTCAGATGGGAAAAATATTAACAAATGGGCCATTCTTGTGATATTTTGGTAAAAATGTGGCAGGTTTCTATCCTTGTCCTAAAAATTCACCCAAGGCTTAATTGAACAGTCATAGACTAATTTCTTTACTTCTGACAGTTTCATGTTCATTTCCTCATTTCTATAGGAAGGAGAATGATACTCAGTAACTAGTTGGTGGTGCAGGTAACTGGACTAACATGCAGAAACACAACGTTTATGAAGAAACAGAACCGCAAAAATTAAATCTGATTTAAAAATATTTCTCCTATAAATTGTCTCTGTTATTAAATGGATGAGTTTACATATAGTATAGCAGTGGTATTTTCATCATTTTGTATAACAGAATATGTATTGAGGACACATATTAACTTACAGATAATTATTCACCATATTTATAATGAGTATTTGGCATCGGCTAAGCAAATGCACCATTGAGGAGGCAAAGATAAGTAAAGCAAAAGCATAGGTCAGACATATTTACAGAAAGGTACATGTGAAATAGAGGTTCAAAGCCTGCCCTAACATGTACATTCTCTATGACAACATTTCCAAAGAAGCATTGAAGTGTTAGGGAAAGCAGCAGCAGCAGCATTTGATGCAGCTTTGAGAAGACCACACTCACTGCAGCAACGGGATGGGTCATCAAGTGTGATTAGAAGCTAGAAGAATTGCCTGGCAATCATCAAAATGATCCAGCCTCACGTACTGGGACCTTCACCACTCTCCCATCCATCTTCCTCTGTTACAAATGGAAGAAGCTAATAACTGCACTCCATTTTCTCTGGAACTTAAAATAGAATATGCCATTGTGTCTAAGATGCCATTCATCACAAAACGTACCATTGTTTTATGTACACTATGCAAAGAATATGTTGCCAATTAAACTGACAAATCATCAGTTACAAGCAGCAATCCAATTGCAGAGATAATGTCATCTGAAATCATGCAACTTAAATCCTATGAAGAGTAATCAAGACGTCCAACAAAATATTGTGCATTCCACATCTATGAATTCTCCTGCACAGGAATTCATTTTCTCCTTTCTCTCAATTAAGAGTCGACAGGACCATCTATCTATGTTAGATGATTCCAGTTATACACAAGATGCCAGTTACTCTTGAATGCTCAACTTTGATCCTGCAATCACTTCCTCATGCCTAGAACATCAATCTTTCCCTGTCTACAGAATAATCCCCATAGTCAAATAAAGGTTCTGTTGATCCAGCGTTAAAGAAGGATTAAAAAAATTTACTTGACACTACAGTCCATGATACTGCAGTGCTCAAGACATTGTCCTGTGCAAACAAGAATTCGCCATATTCAGAATCTCACTATGCAAATGCAAGAAAACATTTGTCCTCCAGATCGCATACACTTCATTGTTGCTCCATCCAGCATTCGCTTTCTAGTCCCCTTCACTCAGCATCATTTCCCATACTTCAACTCTATGTTTTAAAAAACAAACCTACTAGTTTCTTGTGTATGTATAGGTGTCTATGTGTACAGGCATATTTGGCCATGGAGGCAAACATGGAGGTCTGAGTTCAAAGTTAGAATGTTTTCCTTAATCCCATTAACATCTAATATTTTTTAAAGAAAGGACCACTTATTTAACTTGGAATTTACTATTTTGCTAGATAGGCTGGCCAAAGTCAAGGTGTTCTGTTTATCTGCTTATCTCTGTGCCTCCAGAGTTCATGACCTCAACCTTGTACACTTACCCACTGAGCCATCTGTCAAAAACATTCTATACTGGGCTTTGTAGTACTAAACTCTCTGATTGCTGCCTTCCTTAATAGCTACTCCATAGTCTCTCTCTCTCTCTCTCTCTCTCTCTCTCTCTCTCTCTCTCTCTGTCTCAAATATCCATCTGTGTGTTTGCACATGACATACACATACATGAGTTTGGGAGTTGTCACTCAGTTTTGTTTGTTTCTTCCCAGATAGGGTCTCTCAATAGCCTGGAATTTGTGTAACACACACGTTCAATCGGTGAAGTGAATCTCACATTTCCTCTTGTGCTCACCTCCCCATCTTTGAAATTACAAGCTTGTGACATCGTATCCACATCTTCCCTTTTAAGTGGATTCTGGAGATTGAGCTCAGGTCGTTGTGCTTACAAAGAAGCTCTTCTCCCCCTGAGCAATTGCACCCAGCTCAAGTTTTCTCCTTGCTTCTCCTTCATCTCTTGTTTGCCATCTTCCTCCTTCTTAATCATCATAGCTAACCATCCCAACCCATCTATGTTAAATTCTTGTGGCTCAATGACTGCATTCTCTTTTTAATAGTCACACTCTCTCACAATGTAACCTTGCCCAACTTCAGTCTTTCTATATTAATTGATTCCTTAGCTTTCTTCTCTGACATTCTACATGCTCACTGCCAATCTTCATTTGTTTATGTAACAAATAAGTCAACTTTACGTACAGATTAAATTCCTCATAGCTCATTAATAATATTCTACATGCAGACTTCTCGTTTTCAAAAAGTGGCAATAGTTATACAAACCATTGTTATGAACTTGGAGATTACTTTTGATACCTTTTGCTCTTTTAAAACCTTTTTCTACCCTGTTTCCAAATATGGTTAGCATTGTGTTTAAGTACGCCAACTACTCACTGCCTTCATTGTATATATCATAGACCCCATCTTCTCATACATTAGTGTTGGGGAAGTCTTATGCTAATAAAGCACTGTCTGGCCAATAGGAATCTAGATAGGTGGGGCTAGGAATCCAGGAGGATTCTGGGAAGGAGAAAACACAGGAGAGTCAACATGTAACGCCATTGGGGGTAGGAAGCCTGGAACTATTCTCCGGTAAGAGACATACTTAGATTAACAATTATGGGGTAATTACTTAAGGCAGAGCTAGCCAGTAAGGGACAAGCAAGGCCAACAGCTTCATAATTAATATAGCCTCCTGTGTGTTTATTTGGGACTCATGCGGATCTCGAAACAGGCTGGCGTGGCAGAGCCCGGGCGACTGGCGGGGGATAAACCAAAGTGGCTAGCAAAGAAAAAGCTTCTCTTAACACATTAGTGAGTAAACTAACATTCAAGTACATGCTTTCATCTTGAACAGTCTCTTCTATCCAATAGCCATAGTGATCCATTTAAACTACAAACCAGATCAAGTTTATTTGCCTAAATTCACAATGGTTTCTCAGATTATCCAGACAAAATTTAAACTGCAACCTTTTTTATGGTCTTTATTCTGCAAAAACTATTCCTCTGTGTTTTCTGAGTGTGAAGCAAAGACATTCTTTGCTTATGTGTAATTATATGCTTCCCCTCTATCCTCACACTGAGCATAAACCCCAAAATGACACAAATAATTCACTCACTGTTTTATGTCCAGTTCTTGAATCTGTATTTGACATAGTGGATGCTCAGTTAAAACTGCTAAATGAATACTTGAATTTCCAAATAGATGAAATTCAACAACATACACAGCTTTCAGAAAAAATATTCTGTCTGCATCCATTTCCATATTATCGAGCTACTGAGGCAGAGTGCTTTATCTTTATACTTCACCAGATGGTAACTACATTAAATTACATGGCCACGTTGGCAAAACAAACATGTGAATGGTTTCTTGAGGAGAGAGTGACAAAATAAGTTATCATTATACCATTATTGTTATTACTAGTAGTTTGGTAGTTGCTGCTATGACTGCTAATAGCCTCTGATGATTCTATCGTCTTTTTACTCATTTTTAATCTCTGGAACCAGCCCTCTTCTATTTTTTTAATACCAGTCTCTTTTTTACTCTGTTTTGGTTAACATTTTATGTTACACTACATGGAGTTCAAGGTGATTCAAGTGTTCATTTCATCTTCAGTCTTCTCAAGTCAACCTCTGAGGTATATCTCATCCCTGTCTTGTTCAAAGCAATGGGGAGACAGAGAAGAATATAGAAGTACACTATTTTAAAGAGGAGACATGAAGTCAGGATGTCTAAGTAAAAACTCCAACTCAAATCCTTATTGAGCAAGCTCAGTGAAACTCAGTTTTTTCACCTGCAAAATAAGTATATTATTTGCACCTTCTGAGTAAGAGCCATGTGAATACTAAAAGCCACAAATAATACAATAAATGAAACAATAAAAGCAAACATTATTTTTTAGCAAAAATACATTGGTACAGTTCCTGAATCAATGAATACATGGTAACTATTGTTATTACTGTCTCATCTATCCTCAGTCCACATGATCTGACTCTGACTGGGCTGAACACTCTTCTGTGCCTCCACTCTATTTACAATTTCTCCTTGCACAAGTGTGAAGATAGAATGAACTATTAAATAAATGTTGAATACATGCATAATGTACATATAGAAATGCATACATATAAATAATGTGTGCTTAACTCTATGGATTTTCAAAACAAAAACACCCAGGTACAACTAGGTAGTTCAAGGAATAAATTATTAGTGGCCCTTGAAACTTAATTTATTCTCTTTTAGTCCCTGTACCATTTAACTTCCCTAAAGTTTCCACTCTTTCTTTGGTATTTAAAACTATATGATCTTACAGTTTTGGTCCACTATTGGAAGAATCATTTCATCATGCACACATTTTGTGTCTGGCTTATTTTCCTTTCCTGTTAAATGTGTGGGATGTTCCCATACTGCTGTATGAAATAGTAGTGTTTTCCTTCTCATTGCTGTATGGGGCTTGTGCTCTGAATGTATCTATTTTCTTGTGGATGGACATACATTTTAATGGTTTCTATTTTTTGCTATTTTGAATGAATTTGCTGTGAACATTCATGACTTTCTGTGAACTTGGACACATTTCTCTTGGCAAATCCCTAGGAGTTGAAATTTCTGGGTCACAGCTAAAGGACATATGCAATTTTTAGTACGTATCATCAAGAGTTTTCCAAAATGGTTGTTACTAATTTATGTTTCCCCTGGCAATGTGTGTAAGCGTCCATGCCTTCAGTTCTCATTTCTTGATACTGTCAGTCTTTTTCACTTGTGGCATGGAGTGTGATATACTTGTATGAAATGGCAGTTTTCATCGACGATTTCTTGGTAAGTTGAACATATTGCCAGATGCTTGACATCAAGAGATTCTTGCTTGTGAGCTAGTTGGATATGTTTTATCCATTTTTTTTGGGCCAGGTTAACTTCCTTATTATAATATCATATAGATGTTCTTCAAATACTTTATAAGAATATTTTTTCATGCATTGTGTTGCTAACATTTACATTCTGTTAATGGTTTATTCTATAAAAAGAGTTTAAGATTAATGTGCACAAGTTTCAGTCTTTCTCTTTTTACTGAGCATTTCTAGATCACTGGATGACAATTTATTCACATGTCATGACATAGTCTTCTGTCTTGTCTGAAGCCCCTTTGATTCCCTTTAATATCTTTTGCTATGACTCCTTCCCCTGGACAGACAATATGAACAATAATTTCCCCCTAAGTTCCCATAATGGTATATATTAATTTCACTCTTCCTATTACAGTAAAAAATACCTTGAATCATAGATGTTTGTCTGTCTATCTTCTCGGTAGCAGCCCCACATCCCATTGCCTCAATTACCTAAATGCCTCAATGTCTTGCTATTGAACCTGGGGCATAATGTCTCCTAAGTATGTCTAGAATTGGTCTATTTCTCCATCTCATTTTCTCAACTCAGTGACCTCAACTGTCACACATTTCATCTCCCTTGCTCTGCCCATACAGAGAAACCATGACCTTCCAAAGTATAGTTTTCTTCACGTAATACTTCATTGAAAACTTTTCTAGGACGTCTACTCTTAAATTCATATTCAGCTCATTAGTGTGCAGTAGAAACTGCATAGATGTTGAAATCTTATTGCATTTTTCTCACCACTGAGCCTTCTGTTTTAATCTCATAATACTTTAATTTCCTTGAGCGCTTCCTCAGAAAGACTCTTCTGTCAGCCTCTGCATCTACACTCCTGTCTTCCCACTTATCCTTCAGGTCTCATGATGTGTATATGTCTTACAGGAATAATCCTTCATAAACTCCAATAATCTGAGACCATGTACCAGCCCCCGTAATCTTCTCTGATATAATCTACTATATTTATTGTTGGCATTTTTGCCATCGCTCTCAAAACTACATGTTTCCTTAAATTAGAACCCATGTTACTCTTTATCTCCATTCTATCATTTTGCTTATCTTATTACTGAAACACACGTCAAATAATGTGTATATGTATATATGTATACACACACACATATATATCATGACATAAGTTCATAGGTCATACTACATAAATATTGTTGATTACATTGCTCAGTCTTGATACAGAGGGGGATGGGGGCTTGGCCCTGCCTCAACTTGATATGCCAGACTTCACTGATTCCACAAGGAAGTCCTTACCTGCTCTGAGGAGTGGTGGGAAGGGTGGGAGGCGGGGGAGTGCAGGGTAGAAGAGGAAGGAGTGGGAACTGGGGTTGGTACGTAAAATGAAAAATAATTTTTAATAACTAAAAATAAATAAAAAAATCAGAACCAAAGCCTGCCAAGAAAAAGAAAGAAACATGCCCATGTTTTAAAAAATGTGAAGTATAAGGCAAAAACAGCATGGATTTTTAATTTCATTAAGATGGATACTCTTTATTTGCATTTTAATATTGATTTGTGGGTGTGTGGGGACACCTTCACTGTCAACTTGACAGTCTGGGCAAAAGAAGTTTTATTTAAGAATTATATCCATCATATTGATCCACAGACATGTTTATGGGGAGTTTTCTTGACTAAGGGTTGCTATAGGAGGGACTAGCCCACTGTGGGTGTGTCCTCGCTAGAGTCAGGGAAGCCTGGGCTGCTGTATAAGAAGATTAGCAGAAGAAGAGCAAGGACATCAGGCAGTAAGCAGCACCCCTTCCTGGGCTCAGTTTTCATTTGTGCCTTTGAATTCCCTCGGGTACTGTGACCTGGGAACTGTAAGATGAAACAAATCCTTTCTTGTCTAAAAACAAACAAATAAAGACATCTGCTAAGTAATGCTTAACTCTTCTGTATAAAATTATAGGATTTCTACCACATAACTCCTTGTAACTTCACTAATAGGAGACTACCACATAAGCAAGTGGCAGATTCTATATTTGGGCAGGAATGTGCCTCAAGTGTTCCATTTGAGGGCTGAGTGTAGTGTTCAATTATTAGCATGGATATCATAGGCCTGAAGTTCTAGTTCTCATTCTTCAGGATCAGGAAAAGAAGAAAGGTTCATATAACATTGAGATAAATCCAGCATACCCTTATTTCCCTCCTAGTACATCAAGCCTGGCATATTTTGTCCACACTAAAGAAGATAACCCTTTTCTATAAGTCAGTGCTTCAAGTATCCTTTGTGCCTCAAGTAAAACTTTGTTCTTATTCCTGGAGTCCTTTCTCCAGACACTCAAGTTTCTCAGCATCATTTTTAATGGGAAATAGTTGCATGTGGACACATACTTCAGCTCACCTCTGACCAATCCAGAGGAGAACAGGTCTGCCAAGTTATTTCTGTGTGGACAGCATATTTCTACTAATGATACCCATAGAAGTTCCAGGCTTTATAGGGCAGGATCTTACACAGAAAGGGGAGAAATTTAAAATTTGAAATAAAGCTCCATGCATGATTTAAAAAAGAAAATGTAGGGCACAGGTGAAAAAAAATCATTGAACCTTAAGCTTAACTGATTCACAGTAAATTAGACTCTAAGTGTCATGAAAACTTCAAAATTTTCCTTGGTAGTAACATATGATTTGCCTTACTGAGTTTATTACTATAGTTTTGTTTACCCTCAGAATGTACAGCAATTGATAAAATACTCACTGGCATCCAGTCACCTGGATTAAAATCTTGAGTATCATTCCAAAGATTTGCTGTAGGTATCACATGAACTAAGATGCTGAAAATTCTAGTACACCCAATGCATATGGGCTCTGTTTTTTGGCCATTTTCTTTTATCAAATCATCACACCTACTATTTTCTCCACTAAAGACAATAATTTAATTTTTCTAAGTATTTAATATTGTGTGTGTGTGTTTAAAGATTAAACCATCATATTGGCATGGCTTCTCTAGGATATATTCATTGAGGATTCCCAGTGACACTATTATACCCTGATTACACTATTCCCCAACTATTGTCTATAAAAAGTATGCAAGTAACAGAATTGTCAAGAAACAAGAACACAAAAAGAAGTCTTGTTAGGCTCTGCTAAGCTTTATGCCTGCAACTTTCAACCCAAGTTCTTCCCACTGACATTCAAAATCAACTTTATGATATATATTTTTTGGGTAGGTCACAGTTTTTGTCTTCACAAGGTTAAAGCATACCATATTTTTCTGACTGCAAAATTAGTACTTGATCATTGAAGGAAAGTTGAAAAGGCAACTAGAAGCTTAAAATAGTATGTAACTTCACTCTCCCAAAGTACCATCTTTTGACATTTCAGCATTTTCTTACAGGACTTATTTTCTTCTTTCACACCGTAAAGATTGGCTATCTTGCAGTTATTAATTAATGCCAAATATTTTTTCTTATTCTAGAAAATTCTTTATAAATTACATTTCACTACTGGCCTAATAGTATACTTTATAGATGGGACATACTTCATATACTTTACATGTGGAAAATTGAGATGGCTACATAATTTTTAAAATAGATATGAAAAGAAAATGAAGGTGTAATGTTGCCATTGTATTATAATCTCAAACGTAAAAGAAATTACATGTACATATATATTTTTTAGACCAACATCAACTGTGCTATAATCCTTATCTATCTTTCTACCTAAAATCTTTTTTACTCTTTGGATATTAATTAAAAACAGTAAATTTACTCTTCTTTGACATAAGATGAATGAACAAAACATTTACAAAAATCTAAGTATTAATCACTATAACAGTTATGGTATTAAAGGTCATGTCCAAATATATCTTTCTACACACAGCCAGTATTAAACACTGCTGGTTATTAACTCTGCAAAAAGTGTGTATGTATGTGTTAATTTAAAACTATAGATGATGAGCCGTTAAAGGAGAAACTACAGTGAATCACACGTTCTATAAAATATTCTCTTTTTTTTTTGAGGTTTAAACATCTCCTTCCAAACCCCCCTAGAAATCAAATCAATAAAGAAGAAATATGGATGATAAGATGTGAAACTTTAATATATAGTAGACTGGGCATCAGGCATCTATAAATAATACTGTTTAGACATTTTTATCAAAATAATCAGATAGAGCTCACATTCTCATACATTTTATGTGAAAACTAATTAATAACTATGAGCTTAAAGCTCTGTGTATGTTAAAATGTTGTGGATCACATCACAGCTGTCTGATTTCCATATTTCACTTTTTCTTTGTTTTCTGACCCTCCTCTCCTTGCCTCTTCTCTATGTGCCTCAGTCTTCCTGGTGGTCTCTGGAGCTGTTATCACCTGCCCACCTCCAGGGCTGCCCCTTTTGCATCAGTTTCCTACCTTGAAGGTGCAGTTTGCTTTCCGTGCTTTGCAGAAGGACGGAACTCACAGAGTCCAGATTGTCATAGCTGTTACAGCCCAGAGGACCAGTGCGTGTCTCTGTGACCTAGAGAGGACATTAAGCGAGAAAAGTGTGAGACAGGAGAATTAGTTTACGGCAGATCCTAAGGAGTGATTCCACACCTGAGTTGTCTGCTGAATGCTCGGCCTGCGACTCAAACTGTGTGTGAGTCTGGCTAAGCAGACTGCACAGTCAACATGAGCAGACACACAGACTGAGTCCATAATGTCCACTATCTTCCACCAGCTCTCACTTTACTAGGACACACTGAGTTTTATATAAACAAATACATTATAAAGCAATGCTACAATTCTAAAGGCCAGGCTTCAGAATCAGAAAAAAAACTATCATTAGTTCAAAGCTAGGCCATTTATTTGCTGTGTGACACCAGGAAGCTCTTAACTCCTCTAAGTGTCAGCAAGCTCCAACTCTCAGTGTCTTCCAGGGAGAATGAGTGGCACAACTTTGAGTGTTCAAAAATTGCCAGCTGATTACCAAATGCCTCTGCAAATTACAATGAGTACATAGGCACTATTATTGGGCAAGAACAATACCATTGTCTCCATTTTTTAAAGAAGGTTCAGCAATAACTACAACCAGCACCACTGTGGGGTTAAAAAAATCTGGATTCTCTTGTGTATTTGTGACTTTGTCTTCTAAGATTCGAGGTGGTGACAAAAGGGAATATCAATTTAAAATAACCTTGGAATTAAGGGCTTAGCATATAAAGGCTCCTTTGTCCCTTTACTCACCATTCTTTGGAGGTGTATTAAAGTTTGTGTTCAGCTGTAAAGGTACAGCCTCCACTGAAGGCAAAGTCAACTTGCAGGAATTTCAGTACGTAGCTTCTCTGTCACTTTCTACCTGTGTAATCCTAGGCTGCTGGCATCTGTCTCTTTCTCAGACTCCAGTTGCCCTTTTGTGTGAAGTTAGCAATGCTCTTTCATCAGGTAAAGAGATTATTAAAATTATCATTACCATCTTAGTTATTATTAACGTTATTCGTATGTGCACCTGTAAACTTGCTCATGTTTTGTAAGTGGGACAATACATCCTTACGAATGTATACAGAGACCAGAGGGTAACTTTGTGGAGTTTGTTCTCTCCTTCCATATTTATGTGTAGGTGGAATGGAACTCAGGTCACCAGGTCACCTTTACTAACTGAGCCACCTTGCAGGTCCAAGGTATCATATTTTTTATGTACTTGGTATTTAGGATATAATAATTCAATTAGTGATAATTGCACTTTCTAAAACAAAAATTCATTACTTTTGTGACAAAGAATATTATGCTTCTTATTGAGTAAGACTTGACACCACTAACGTATGTTACTATAGTTACCCTATCTGGGTCAGAGGCTGCATTTCAAAAAAAATCTGAGAATGAGGCAAAGTTGTAATGTGCTGATGCCTGAGACAGTGGCAAGTAAAGGCCTAAAACATGCTGGGGAAAAACTAAATGTAGAAGCCAGGTTTAGTGTAAAAAGGGCTCATCGAGAGACTTCTGGGCAATTTGTCTGAGAAATCCCTGCTCAAGAGGAAGGCTGCACATTCCAGGATGCACAGAAAAGGATTATCTCCTGACAGCCCTTCAATATCTCAATTCTTCACCCCATCCAGGGCCAGAGACCACTGGGTAATAATGAAAACCGGGCCTTTGCAGCTCCCAACTCTGATGGCTTCATAAAGATCTGTCTCTCAATGCCAAGCTCCTTAGCAGCAGAATCCTCCCAATATAGGCAATTTTCTTGGATAAGCTGACCCTATGTTTGTCAATCTGATTTATTTCTCTCCTTACTACCTCCCTGCCCAGAAACGCACTCCTGCCCTCCATGGGTTTTCTTCTAGTGATCAATTGCTGATTCAAGCTGCCCGAGTTTACCTTGACTTTTCTTTCTGTCCTTTTTCCCTGGAGACATTTAAGGGATTCTTAACATGAGGCAAGACCTACATATATTCAGAAGTTAGGGTGAAGACTCAGAAGCAAATTTCAGGCACAATCTAGTTTAAGAAAATTTAGGACAGGAAAAGTATTCCTTGGACAAATTAATCCTTTATTTCAGGAATGTCCTCCCACAAGCTCTTTATAGAGGTCATCTCTAAACTCACACTACTGGAAATAAGTCCTAAATTTCCTGTACTCCAAGCCACCAACTTGAGAATCCAGCGCTTCTATATCCAACATGTCTGCTTGACTTTGAATTAGTTAAAATTGAATCAGCTTACAAATGTACTTCTTTCATAGACATAGTCAAGAGCTCAATAATCACATGTGAGTAAAGACTACTTCCTGGCCAGCACAGACAAGTATTCCCAGTATCTCACATCTCTGAAGGTTGGGAGGTGTTGGTGCAAAGGAGCGTGACTCGGTGAGCAGTGTGCCTGATTGTTCACTTGTGTAAATAAAGATTTATTGGAATACAATGACCCAAGCAAGTATATGCATTGTCCGTGGCTACTCTTATGTGACTGCAGCAGACCTGAGAAAGTAGCAACGAAAAGGCTGCAGATCTCAAATATTTATTACTGGCATATTGCAGAAAATGTTTACTGATTCCCAGGCTAGAGAATAGTGTTTTAACCCCTATTAGGATATTCTCAAGATGGACACCTCCGAGCAAAATGCATAAAACTGTGCACCTCAGTTTTATAACCAAGAAAATAGGTGATGAGACTGAACAAAGAAACAAGACTGTTGTAGACACTGATTATTCGGGTTGCACTATTCTTAGTATTGTTAGCTCTGTGATCTTTCACAAATTATTTTACTCTTAGCCTCAGTCTCTTCAATTTGAGTGGTGACTGGACAGCCACTCTCTCTCTCTCTCTCTCTCTCTCTCTCTCTCTCTCTCTCTCTCTCTCTCACACACACACACACACACACAGAGAGAGAGAGAGAGAGAGAGAGAGAGAGGAATGAAAAGAAGCTGTTTAACAGAGACTGATAGGTATGTTAATAATTCTGCAACAGTCACAGCTAGAACATATTAATAAGTCATTATATAGGGCTACTTTAATAAAGATAATCATTTTGTCAGAGAGGATTTTGCAATATCCATCAGAGTGGTTGGTTGGAGGAAAACAAGGTGCACTGATTGATATAAAGCAAAGAATTGTTTGTTATCTGCTCTCAGAATGTCTGTGCCATGATTCTGTTGAGTTGAGAATCTAAGTGCACCCTCAAGCCATACCTTGATTGCTCCAGTTGATATCTGGATCTCATGGAGCCTTCTCATGGTGCCATCACGGTCGACAAAGTAGGATGATGCAAGCTGGTGCAAAGCTTCAACACTTTGAGTGGCATTCCCTGACTTCCGGTCAAGGCGACTTTTGTCCATGTACATGGTCAAAGCTTCCTCTCCTGAATGGGAAAGGGAAGAAGATAAGAAAGCTTGCTCTAATTTCAGTGCAGCAGGAGGTGTTCCAGAACCTGAGGACAGGCTTATTCTCCAATAAACCTGTCCAAATAACCCACTACCTATGAAATCAAGGGCACAGTGCAAAAGATAAAATTCAGAGTTTGCTGTAGATACAATTAGAGTAATGGCCATAGAATAAGGTTCGGACACCAGAGTACATCACCAAATAAAATTGTAAATACATCTCAAGAGCTTTGTCTAAACTAATGAAGCCTGCTACTTCTAAGAAAGTGCATGACGAATTTTGCATCGATATTTTTCCTTGTTCTTTTTTCTTCTGTTTTCCTCGATACAATTGAATTCTTCCTTTTTTTATTCTCTGTTCTTTTCTCATAATTTCCTTGCATCCAAACTGTATTTCTTCTCTAACCACCCATTATTAAATAGACAAGTGACAGCTTATAGATATGTAAAGATAAGCAGGTGCATGAAAAGAGAGTGAATGGATAGCTAAATACTTGGGTAGATGTGGGAAAGGAGAGCGAGCGAGAAATGATTGACAGACACTTTTTAGATGACTCAAGAATGGGCAGAGGAATTAATGTATGAATGAAATATATCTTACAGAGATTATAAATATGATTGTATAAATTTATAGTTTTTCTTCAATTAGTTTTCCTAGAAATTCATGTGTAGGTTCATAAAACTATCAACATATAAGGTATTGGATGTGGCTAACTTGACTATTTCAATGGAAGACTGTGAAGGAAGCTCTAAATGTGGCCAACAAGTAGACATGCCTGCCACACTCCTGCCTCCATTCTCCGCTGAGGTAACATGATTGTATTTCTTAATTTTTATGTCCCCCATTTAATCATTAGCAACAGCAGCAATTCTGGAAAAACAGAAAAACAAAATGGACAAAAGAGACAACAACAACAAACTGTGCTTGGGATTATGAGCAAGAATAAATTAGGCAATGAGTGAAAGGTATTGAGAACTATCTTTAGTTTGTTTTGGCATTTGAAAATCAATTAGCATTGGGCTCTGACCTCAGCTCAATGGTAGACCATTTTCTGAGAATGCATAAAGCAAGCCCTAAACTCAGTCTTCAGCCACCACATGGAGAAAGTGACAGAAAGAATGTGAAAGGTATGGAAGCTGGGAGTGAAGAGTAAAGGGACGATGGAAGAGTGGAAGATGAAAAAAGAAAGAAAGAAGTGCAGATGTAAAGGTGATCCAGGTATGGTGGGTACAACTTTAATCGCAGAACTCAGGAGGCAGAGGCAAATTGATTTCTGAGCCTGAAGGGAGACTGGACAACGTAATCACCCCCAGACCAGTCAATGTCACATACTGAAACCTTGTCTCAAAATAAACAAACAAACAAAGAAAAAATTAGGAAAACATGCCAACCAGAAAAATAGATAAATGTTAGAGAAAGGCTAGGGAAAAAATACAAGTGGAGGGGACAGATAAGAGTACATATCATAGTTCTTTTGTATACATGTCCATCAAAATTACAGAATTCTTTAAAAAGAAAATAAAGTAAAATCATTATTACAAAGTAAGCAGGTTGATTAAAAGTGTCATTATAGACCCATAGCCTGACCTGTCTTGATGTGAACTAGTTATCACCCTTCAATCCATCATATGTAAAATAGGATGCAAGCTATACCTACTTCATACAGTTGTCATGAGGATTAAATTATTACAAGAGATGCTTATATCCTGCATGACACACAGCAAATACTGCCTTATTATTATTTTTAATGATTGGATACTATCAGGTTTCCTATTATATAGTATTTACCATTACCATATAATCAATAAATAAAATATTTAGAGAACAAAGCCTCACAGTACATTCTGAGACCTAAAACCTGGTATCTAGGACAACTAGAATGTTTCTAGAATACTGATGACTTTCTGAGTTGAAGAAAGAAAAAGCAATTTGCTTTCAGGAGGAGTTTGCCCTCTTCCCCTCCTAAATGTTTAGCTTTCAAATTTTACCCAGATTTCAGGGCCAGTTTTTGCAAGAAAGACACAGAAAATTTTAGTTTAAAAATTTAACACTTCATATTAGTAGTTCTCTTATTGGTACCATGTTGAGTAACTTAGATTAAGTATAATGTACTATTAAATTGATTTCCATCTTTTTTTTTCTTTTTAAAATGTAGTCTTGAGAAGTGTGTCGACATTATAGCCCTTGAAAAATTGATTAGGAGAGAGGTCAGTGGAACGTATTTGCTTAGTATCTACCAAGCTATGGCTTTAAATAACCAATACCATCTCTCTAAAAATGTTTATTGTTATGAAAAATACAGAAGGTAACATACAAATGAGGGATGCTCTCTCAACCTGGAGTCTTGATGGAGGGCTCGGGCCCTACCCTGAACGAAATGACAGACTCTGGAGATCCCCCATGGAGGGCCTCACCCTCCTTTGGGAATGGAGTGGGAATTGTGGGGGGGGGCTGGGGTAGTTGCTGGGGGGGTAGGGGAGGAGGTGAGGGAGAGGGAGCTGGGAATGGCATGTGAAACATGCTTGTTTCTAATTTAAATAAAAGAAAAATGAAAAAATACAGAAGGAAGAAAGGAGGGAGGAAGGAAAAGGAGAGGATTCAGGGAGGAGTAGGAGGGAGTGACTAGGACAAGTAAAAAAAAACAAAGAATGGGTGATTTTCTTGGTTACTAATGGTTAAAGGCACAGATCTGAGAACTAGACTAGCCAGGCACGAACTAGATAATACATGAAGAGAATTTGAAATGGTTTAGGAGGATCCGACTTGGGATTGCATTCTGTTCCTATTTTCCAGAAATGATTCCAGGAGACAGCAGCTTCAGACCATTTCCAGATTAAAGATGAATCACCAAGGCATAGGGACATGCAGATAGGAATGGAAACAAGTATGTAACATTTTTGTGGAAAACATGAGCCACAAGTCCTCAGAACCTGACATGCTCCACTCAGGGTTGACATTGCTGATCTACAGAATGAACCCCTGTTTACTTCACTGTCAACAGCTCTGCTCTTTGAAATGTGACCCTTGTTTTTCTCACTATTGACTATTATGCTTTGTCAAATGAATCCACTTTGCCTCACCCTGCTTTTCTGTCCTAGATAACATTCATCCATTCCTCTTCCTCTGATAACATCGAATCTTGCAATCTATTTCCCACTCTTTACCCTACCTGGGATGATAACATTTTCCATGTATACCCACAGTTATCTTTCTTTCTGCAACATAGTCCTTATTTTTTATTTTCATTTTTTAAATTTAAATTAGAAACAAGCTTGTTCCCTCTCCCTCCTCTTTTCCCCTGTCACCCACCAACTCCCTATCCCATTCCCTTTCTGCTCCCCAGAGAGGATTAGGGATCTTCAAAGTCTGTCATATAATTTGGAGCAGGGCCTAGGACCTCCTCAGTGTGCTTAGGCTGAGAGGGTATTCCTCTATGTGGAAAAAGATCCCAAAGTCCATTGGTACACTAGGGATAAATACTGATCCACTACCAGAGGCCTATCAGTCTGGGTATCATGAGAAAATCCTTGTTCAGGTCAGCTGTTTCTGTGGGTTTCTCCAGCCTGGTCTTGACCCCTTTGCTCATCAATCCTCCCTTTCTGCAAATGGATTCGAGGAGTTCAGCTCAGTGTTTAGCTGTGGATTTCTGCTTCTGCTTCCATCAGATACTGGATGAAGGTTCTAGGATGGCATAAAAGTTAGTCCTCAATCTCATTAGAGGGGAAGGGCATTTAAAGTAGCCTCTCCACTATTACTTGGATTGATAGTTGGGGTCATCCTTGTAGATATTTGGACATTTCCCTAGTGACAGGTTTTGCTTTAAACCTATAATGGCCCTCTATTATGGTATCTCTTTTCTTGCTCTCTTCTATTCTTCCCCTGACTCAATCTTTCTGCTCCCTAATGTCCCCCTCTCTACTCCTCTTCTCCCCTTCTCTTTCTCCTAACTCCCTCCCCACTCCCCCCATACTCCCAATTTGCTCAGAAAATCTTGTCCCTTTCCAGAGTCTGTTGACATCATGGTGCTAGTCCTGCCTCCACCCATCAGGAGAGGGAGTGTCTCAGGACTGGCTGCAACCATCAGAGTATTGGACCTGTTTGTTCCCACCAGAAGAGAACCTTGCCCCCATACCCACCAGGAGAGGAAGAGACACCACCTGCAACCACTGGAAGAAGAGAAATGATGATGACAATATAAGAACACATTCAGTGACAGAAAAACCAATATGACACCACCAGAGTCAAGGAACTCTACAACAGAATGACCTGAACATCCCAATACAAAGGAAGCTAAAGAGAAAACTTTAAAAACAAACCCATGAAGATGATAGAGACCCTAAAAGAGGAAATGAGAAAATCTTTTAATGAAATGCAAGAAAAAACAAACAAAAAATTTCAAGAAATGGAGGAAAAGACAAACCAAAAATTGCAAGAAACAATTGAAACAGTGCAAGGTTTGAAAGTTGAAATAGAGACAAAAACAAAACAAAATAAAAAAAAAGAAAAAATAGTCTGAAAGAATGCTGGAATTAGGAAACCTGGCTAATGATCAGGAACTATAGATGCAAGTATAACCAAAGGATGTAAGAGATGTCAGATAAAGTCTCTGGTGTTGAAGATACACTAGGAGAAATAGATTCATGGACCAAAGAAAATCTTAAGTCCAACAAATCCTAACACAAAATATCCAGGAAATATGGGACACTGTGAAAAGACCAAACCTAAGAATAATAGGTATAGAAGAAGGTGAAGAAACCCAACTCAAAGGTGCAGAAAACATATTCAACAAAATCATAGAAGAAAACTTTCCCAACCTAAAGAAAGGCAAGCCAATGGAAGTAAAGAAGCGTACAGAACACCAAATAAAGTGAACCACAAAAAAGTGCCCTCATCACATAATAATTAAAACATCAAACATATAGAATAAATTAAGAATATTAAGAGTAGCAAAGGAAAAAGGACAAGTAACATATAAAGGCAAACCTATCAGAATTATTCCTGACTTCTCCATGGAAACTCTGAAAGGCAAAAGGTCCTGGATAGATATTCTATAATCACTAGGAGACCACAGATGCCATCCCAGACTACTATATTGAGCATAGCTTTCTATCACTGTAGATGGAGAAAGAAAGGCATTCCATGACAAAACCAGATTTAAACTATACATATCCACTAATCCAGCCTTACAGAAAGTACTGGAGGGAAAACTCCAACCTAAGGAAATTAACTATACTTACAAAAACATAGGCAATAGATAATCACATTTTACCTAAAAACCAAAAGAAAAAGAGGGGTAAATCCACACACAATACCACCACTACCAACAAATCCAAAACAAACAAGAATTAACACTTAATAATCCTTAATTTCCTTCAATATTGATGGTCTTAACTCGCCTATAAAAAGACACAGGCTGACAAAATAGATGTGACGACAGAATCCATGCTTTGGCTGTATAAAATAAACACAACTCAACAGAAATTACCTCAGAATTAAGGGTTGGGAAAAGATTTTCCAATCAAATGGACCCCCCATCCCCAAAAAAGGTGGTGTAGTTATCGTCATATCTAACAAATTAGACTTCAAACTAAAATCAATCAAAGTAGATGAAGAAGGTCATTTTATATTCATCACAGGAAAAATCCATTAGGAAGAAGTCTCAATTCTGAACATCTATCTACATTCATAAACAAAACATTACTAAAACTCAAATCACATATAAGACCTCACACAGTTACAGTGGGAGACTTCAACACCCTACTCTCACCACTAGACAGGACAACCAGACAGAAACTTAACAAAAAACCAAAAGAACTAACAGAAGTTATGACCCAGTTGGATTTAGCAGACATCTATAGAACATTCCATCCAAACACAGTACTTATCTTATTCTTTAGGGATTTCTGGGTTAATACACTTTTCACTCCACTGGAGCAGAAATGCTGTGAGATTGGAACTAGTTCCTTGTCATTCCCTCTTAGCACAGTGTGCATAGGGATTGTGTACTTGGCAAATAATGATAAAAATATACATGAATAAATATGAAAGCATTCCAGATCAACAGTACTTATTTATTTACTTATATACTTCAGCAGTCAGACTGAAATCTCCCAGATGATGGTGATCCAGGAATATCCTGAGGTTCCACTTATCTAGACTTGACTGTATTTCTAGCAAGATGTGTAGATTTGCATTTTCTGATGAATCCTCAATCCCAGTAGTATAGTAGGAAATGCTACAATTCTCTTTGAACCTGAAAATATCCAGTTTAGAGATGACTTTACATCCAATCATACTTTGAAATTCAGGGACAGTGGGCAGTAGGGACAGGAAATGTGAATCACCCAATTCATCTTTCTAATGTTCCCAATGCTTCTCCTAGGCTACAACAGAGAACAGATGTTCAGTTATCATTTGACAGATAAATGGATGGGCAGAGGATGAGTGTGTGGACAGATGATTGGTTAAATGGACTCATCGATAGATGATAGAGAAGTGTATAGTAAGTGAATTCTAGGAGTTAAGGCCATGAGTCAGTGGGAATAAATATTCCACATTTCAGTTCAGGCTCTCTTAGGGGCCTATGGAACAGAAGGTGAAATGAGTCAGTTCCCTCCGGACTTACAGCTGGCAGAAGCAAACCTTAGATCAAAAGGGGTTAATGGACTTCTTGCTGCATTATTAAGACTTAATTTCGTGTGTATTAAGAGAATGTGCTGTTTGGAGCTGCATTCCCACTTGGGCATTTCTGCAAATTGCCTCTTCACCCACGTGGGCCTCTTCACAGTCTTCTCGTCCTCCAGCATCTTCGCCTCACTGTCTGCAGCATCTTTCCTCAGAGGGACACAGCAAGACTCAGACACACAGAGGATAGAAAGAGTTGGGAGTCTGTCCTTTTGCCCTTTCATCAATGGAAAATACTGCTCTGGGGAGGGACTGAGGAGACTGTACACAGGGATGTTGCGTCATCCCATCCCTCCTCCTTTCTTTAGAGACATTATGATTTAATTTGCAGGCCTCTTCTCAGTCAAATGAAAGTTTTTGGACATGCAGTGTGGGGAATACCAAGAATACTCACAAAAAATCCCCACAAATAACTGAGGAAAATGAGCCCACATACTCACATCTAAAAAAGTATGAATGCAGTAATATAACCCCATACAAGTAAAAGCTCACATATAAGCTATATGCATGTTTCATACTTGCTTGTATGTGAGACTGTGCATATAGATATACCCAGGGATAGTCACTCATAGTCAGGCTTTGGAAGGCATCCATGTCTGCCTGTTAAACAGGAAAGGACATACTCCACTCATGCATGTAAACTTAGTCAGGCACATCCGACAGATTACTAGTCTGCAAGATGTTTTCTCTGCCCCAAAGCATGGTTTTCAGAGGGACTAAGGAAAACTATTACATGTAGTCCCAGACACAGATTTTTGTGTCTACATTATCAGATCATTCACATGGAGTATTTTTGTGAATTTAACAATTTCCATTAAAATTTGAAGAGCAGTGGAAACGCCTAAGCTGTGGGTCCCTCTTCCAGCTCGAATGCACACTTCCCACTCCCTGTCCTTCTGTTTCCCTAAAAAGCTCAACAAATGCTCTTCCTGTCCTGTACATGACAGTTCAAGGCTCATCTTTTGTTATTTAATTATGCCCTTAGGAACTTACTTGACACCTCAAAAGGTTTATCAAAGCATTTCTTCTCTATGAATACAGTGCTCCTAGAGAGAAAAAAAAACCTATAATAAATAATATTATCTACACTTCTTTCTGTAGCGATAGGGAAATGGATATCCCGACAAAAAAGTGAGTTTTGGGAATACCTCCCACTCTTCTAGCGAGTGACGGGCTATGGCTTCAAACACAGGGTTCCCTGAGGTCTTTAGCTCCGTTAAATAATAACAGTGAGGATAGTGACAACAGCAATACCAATTTGTTAGCTGCCAGTATGCTAAGAATTTTCTTCCCTGCAGCCATGGGCCAGAGTTTGCTAAGAACTTTTAATACATCGTTTTGTTTTTAATCCTCACAGTATGTCTTTAAAAAAAAAAGATTATTATGACTAGGTACAAAAAGGAAACTGAGGCACAGAGAAATGAATATTTGCACAAGTGGTACTAAGCTGATAAAAATTATGGGGCAGACGTAGGAAGTGGGAGATCTTATTCTAGATCCTGTCATTTTCTTTACAACTCCTCCCAAACCCTTGCCTCGTAGGGCAACAGAAGGCCCCTCAGAAATACTTTTTCAAATGCAAGCAAATGAGTGGATGAGTGAAATAGTGGTATATAAAGGATCTCACAGTTTCTAACTCACAGGATTTGATCAACAGTAAATCTCTTTCTCCTCCATGCTCAGGCCTGCCACAGTGAGCCTTGAAAGAACATTAAGGGACCACTGTCCAACACCAGATTTCAATCCAATGCTTTGCATATTTTAAAGCATTGTGTTGTAAAAACAGGATAGGAACATGGTTCTGTGAATAATTTACCACCTTGCCTCAGAGAAATTAAAAGTATATTTCATGGAGGAAAAGAAAATTGCCCTTTGTTACTTGGGATTTCCAAAGACTGAGACCAAATCATAGCTTATAAGAAAAGAGCCGAATTAGTAGCAACAACTTTTTTTCCCAGCATTCACAGGAAAGGGCAGAGGTGAACACCACGCTCTGGTGAACACACCTCTTCTCACTTTACAGTCAAGTATAATTCATACTAATGATTCCAATTGAGAGTCCCAATTAATTTAATACCTGCTTAACAAGAGCTGTAAATAAATGTCGATCAGTTGGTTGTTGGGGTGGATAGGTAGTTTGATGAGTGACCAAGCTGTTTAAAGAAATAACTGATACTTAATTTTAAGAATAATGACCAGGAAACCTTAATTTTTCACTTAGCTGTGGTATTTATTAGCTATAACACCTCTGGGCCTGATTTTGTTATTTATAAAATAGAAGTATTATGATTTAACTTGTAGCTTGGAGAAATATAAAATGTCTACACTGCAGCTATCTACATCAGTTAGTGGCTAAAATGGTTCTAACGGTGAATGAATTTATCCAGTCAACATCTCTACTCATATTCCCCATGTTATCAGATTATTGAACTTCCATTCATCAAACTGTATACAAAATTTCTGGGGACATGCCTTAGTAAGCAACCTCTTGCTGTGCAAGAATGAGGACCTAAGTTTGATTTCCCAGAACCTACGTAAACAGGTAGCCATGAGAGCATATACCTGTAATCTAAGACAGAAAGCAACTCTCCCCTATGTCAATTTCTGGACTCCATGCATACATATGCAGACACATTGCTGACATCAATGAGCATGTACGTGCTTACAAATTAACAGTGTATAGTTAGCCTGGAAAACACTGCCACCTGCATTTATCAAGCCAATCCCTATTGAATTAAATGCCATTGCTCCCATGAGCCTAATCCTGAATATCCCAAAGGAAAAGACTCCTATTGGGATCACACCTCTGTCTGTCCAACAAAATAGTAATTGCTTTTCCTGGCATGGTCCATAACTAAGTACATCTAAGCAGTTCTATATAGATGTTGAAACACCAAAGTTTTTCAGACAGTACAGTGAACATAGGCACTGAAGGAAAAAAAAAGAAAAATAAACCACCGTGGTGCTTCAGGCATATGAAATGATACATTCAGGCAGGACACTTAACCTAAATGGCCCAGTTTGTACCAGTTCCCATAATTCCATTGTCTTTTCATTGGTTTCATTCTGCTCCCTTTCCTCATCTCTCACAGATGGATTGCCCTGAAAGGGAATATAGGGAAGGCTGAGTAGAGCAAAGCAATTGCCCTACTTTTCTGTTAACCTATTCCAAGCCCATATAAGATGCATATGGTAGTCCACTTATATAATGCTAACCTCAGATATCACCCCTTAATGTTGACTTAAACAACAACAAAAATTGCTAAAAATTCCTGACATTTAATTTTCTTGAGATTAGATACCATGATGACAGTGATCACGTGAAGCATTGCTAACAGTTCTTTGAAAGGTTAATTCATATTTCCACAAGAATTAGTGCTCCCAAAATAGACTTTGTGGCAATGTAGATTATCTCTTCAGACATAATCACAGCAGCCAAGGTGACTGGTACCCCTGGAAATACATAGTTTGGGGTGATATATAATGAGGTGAATATGTCTTGGCTCTCAGAGAATCTCATTCACTTGTCATCCTTTATATAAAATGATGTCCTACCTCCCAATGTAGCAGAGATGAGCAGGTGGGTGCCGTATTTTTTGATGATGGTATCAATGAACTGCTGAGTGGTGGGCCTCCGGCCAAGCAGACGGATGCTTCTTTGAAACTCCGGCATGAGGGGCACTGGATGGCGAACAAGGTCTCTCCTTTCTATGGCTGTGTTCCTCACCTTCCAACGGGCAAACTCCCTGGGCAGGAGAAATAAGCAAGATTACTCAGTCTTCATTTGTAGCCATGAGCCAAAGACCATCCATCCATCCTGTTGCTGGAGTTTCCTATGACAATTTGGCCCCAAATAAGCACACTAAGACATGTTAATTATAAACTGTTGGCCAATTATTAGGGCTTCTTATTGGCTAACACTCTCTTAATAAATAACTCACTCCTATTAATCTAAGTATTTCCACATGGCCTTATCTTACTCCTTCCTCTGCTACATGACTTATCTCTTGCTGTGGGGCGGAGAGGAGGGTTCTCTCTCTTTCTGCCTATAATTCCCAGAACTCTCCTTGTCTCCTAGCCCCACCTATCTTCCTGCTTCTATTGGGTAAACAGTGTTTTATTCATCTATCAATAAGAGAAGCATATATATAGAAGAACATCCCCCATCACCATTCCAGACAAGTACCTCTCCTAGATGAAAGAGAATCTACAGTTACTTCCAGTTTGGTTTTTTTTTCCACATTGTATCCAACAATGTAGTCAAGTTAGCCTGGAATTAACCTTATGGCCCTGACAACTATTGCGCTCATGATAGTTCTGGTTCCTCTTCTCAAGTACTAGGATGACAACTGTCTTCAGCTCTATAATTGCTTTTTATATTTGCTATGTGACACTTTCCTTTAAGATGTACAGCCCTCTGTAACCCACAATGTTTATTGAGAATCATTGTGATTATTAGGCTACTTAGAGCCAAGGTCAGGCCCTGAAGCTTCTTGTATAAAGAATACAAATGGAAAGACTGAGTTAAATAAAATAATAATTGTGATCTATAGACAATAAATGTTTGAGGTGATGGTTTTTATGCATTACAGTCAACAGGGTTAGCAATCTCATTATTTTGTTTATCACACTACTCATGGAAGAACAGATTGCTATCCATTTCTGATTCCTTTTAGATGAACTAGATATCCAATCCCACCTACTTACTTGCCAGTCACTCTCATTAGACTGTAAATGCATTAAACAAATAGAAAATTATCATTTAATCCCAGACTCACACACTAATCACCTCAGGAATGTTCTGTATGGCAGGATTTAATCCAAATCTTGAAGGGAGAATGAAGAAGCAAGTGATGAAACAATGTAAGGGAAGCAGGAAGAGAAGTAGTGAGGGAAGCGTGTACAGAAACAAGCAATGGACAGACTCTAAGCACAAAGCTACCTGATACCCAGCATTTCACAAAGTAAGTGTAGGGCCCAGAATTCCTGATAATGCTATGCTTCAATGTGAGTTCACAGAACATATTATTTGGAAGGAAGAAAGCAATATTCCAAATACCATATGAAGAAAATAGGAATCTCCCCTCTTCATTTAATATAGAAATGATCAACACAGGTAAGCAATGAATGCAAATATTGTTCAACCTGCTGAAAATTCTGTGCTACAGCATTGGACAAAGCATTTTCTTTCTCCATACATCATTCTTCATCTATAAAACTCAACAAACACTATTTCCTACTGCTGGTATGGGGAATCTATGAAAGATAGTATGAAAATGCCTTGAGAAACTTCATGACATTACTCTAATATGGAACATTTTTTAAATAAATTTATCTTTTCAAAAATATTGCCAGGTATTCACTTATAAATCATTAAAGGCACATTCATTGTGAACTTGAAATATGCAAACTAGGACAAAAAACAGGCTTTTGATTCAGGTTGTTTTTGTGCTCTCAGCAGTTACCATTTTTACCAATGATGCAGCTTGCCTGGAGTGACTGTCTCTCTGATCTGCATTGGATACAGAGTCTGTCCCTTGAGATAAATACAACAGGTCATCCCAGATAAATGATGAAAACCAACATTTAATGAAAAGTGCTTTCTCTCTCTCTCTCTCTCTCTCTCTCTCTCTCTCTCTCTCTCTCTCTCTCTCTCTGTCTGTCTCCTCTCCTCTCCTTTTACAGCAGTATAGGAGAAATAGATGAAGACAGGAGAAGACAAAACAGAACAATATGAGAATCATGCCAGAATAAGATCTGATAATTCAGTGGTGGTTTCTGAACCTTCACTTTTAGAAACCTGAATTTGGAAGATTTGAAATCAAAATACATCTATGAGACAGAGGAGCTATGATCCATATTTGCATATGTGATTGCTGTCCATGACTCTGAATAAAGGTCAAATTCCAAAGCAACATGAGGCATCATAGAAAGGTATTCAAGTCAATCAAATGCAATCAACAAACCCCTAAAGGGTACCTATGATCACATTACAGCACCTGTACTGTGGGACATACAGTCTAACAGACAAAGGATAGCACTTCAAGACTGTTGTAGATTAAGTTGTACTGGACACACGGAAGAATATGAGTAGCCCATGTCTTTGAGGAACAGTTCTGAATGGAAGGTATGTGAATACTCTATTTTGAAGTTGGAATATGGTGTTGATTAATAGAAATGCAACCCAAAGCTTTATCCATGTGGATACAAGGATAGAAGCAAAGGCAGGGATCACTATAGTTAGAAGGTAGTATAGGAGCGTCAGAGAGGAAGGGAGGAAGTATGGGGGGGTTGGTATTAGGAAATAGGATACAACAGGAGGGCTAGCTAGGTCTATGGAAGACTTTGAAGAGCCAGCAATGAAGTAAGATAGTAAGTTAGATTTTAATCCCAGTGAGTCCTGGACTCAGCAATTTTGCTTCTACTAAGGAATATGAAAGTGATAGCATAGTGCTTCATGATTAAGTTATAATATCCCATACTATCATCTTCTCTTTGTGTCCTCTCTCTCTCTCTCTCTCTCTATATATATATATATATATATTTTTTTTTGCACACTATCACACTGTAAGAAGTTCCATGGAGAAAGTCATATAGAAAGTACTCTAACCCAATAGAAGCTTCCAATCAACAGTTTCTGACAGCCTTAGATCTGGAAATAAATGAGTCTTAATAGTGATTATGTGCATAAACTGGGAAATTGATCTCTACCAGCACAGCTAGATGATGACTGAAGCCTTGTGAGATACCCACCCAGACTGCTAACCAGCATTAAGATGCTATTGTTGTTTTATGTCACTAAATTGTGGGTAAACCTATTATTCAACCATTGATGATTAATATGAGGTAAGTTGAGTTACAAGCTATGTCTGACAAGAGTCTTTCTGCAGTAGCTTATGCTTTATACTAAAAAATTATTTATACAATAAATATATGTATGTAAGCATGCATTTAAGAAACCAGTCACATAATTTTCTACATATTTATTGGAATCTTACTTCTGTGGTCTTCTTTTCTTTTTTTTTTGCCTGAAAATTACTAACAGCAGATACTGTATGTTCTTTTATTTATTTATTTTTCAGTTTAAATTTAGATAAGAAACAAGGTTGATTCACAAGTCAGCTCCAGATCCCTCTCCCTTTCCCTACCCTCCTCCCGTGCCTCCCCCACAACCCCCCATAATCCCCTCATTTCCCCAGGGAGGGTGAGGCCCTCCATGGTGGCGTCCATAGTCTGTCATTTCACATAGGGCAGGGCCTAGACCCCTTCCCCAAGAGTTCAGGCAATGTGTGGTCTTCTTTTTGCATGTAAAATTTCTTATGTACCTCAAAATGAATATTTATCTACACACATAAGGTGTTAAGTTAACTTGCGAAGGATCACTCAGATAGTTTGTCATGCATGACTAGTAGCTAATGTAACCAAACTTTCCCCTTATTTCTGCATTTAATGTAAATATTGAGAAAATACATAGAAAGAACCACCAGAGATATAGAAGACTGATGCCACCCTCATTGATCAACAAAGCAAAGAATAATTTATTCTCTAATAACCTCCACAGACTTTGGGACACTCACTAGATAAATATCCAGGACTCACTATGGGTGTTGCTTCTGAAGAAAACAGGAAAGAAGTCAACATCAAGTTCCCAATTATTCTTTCATGTAGTAGATGTAAGACTTGTAAGAATAAAAGGCACATGACATCCTAAACATGTTTCCAGGTCCATTTAAAAGGCTTGGATATGGTACTGGAGAAATGGTTCAGCTGTTAGGAGAGCTTACTGCCCTGGCAGAAGACCAGAGTTTGATTCCTTATACCTAATAGCAGCTCACAATGGATTGTAACCCCAGCTCTAGGAGACCTGGATGCCTCTGGCCTCCATAGGCATTATTATTCATGTATACACTCATATGTATGTGTGTGGACATACATACACATATGCATAATTAAATAAATATAAATAATAAAATAAATCTAGTAAGGAAGGAGAGAAGGGAGGAAGGAATTAGCTTCATGTGTGGGACTCCCTGCTCAACTCTAAATTGAGGGAGGGTGGAAGTGGCTGATTTCGGAGCAAAGTTTGCAAACTCTGATCTGTTCTTGTAATCATAATTTTAGTAAAGGGATCCAAAAGGAATGGTCCCCAATACAGCCTATTGACAGGGGATAGTGGGAATAGAGGGTATCCAAAAATTCTGTGCAAATTGATGTTTGAATGAAACAAGATTTGGCCATACAAATTTCAGAAAGGGTGATGGTTTTAAGAAAAAAAAGAAAGATAATGAGAAGGGATAGGGCACATAGAAAGAGAAGTGGATGTGGATGTGTGTGCATATACATGTCAATAATATTATCACATGACTTCTCTGGGATGAATATTTTAATGTCCTCTCCATGGATCCCTAATGAGGCTGCAGGGCTGGGAAACATGTGGTTCTCAGTTTAGACATGCAGTTAGTACCAGAACTCTCTCTCTCTCCTCTCTCTCTCTCTCTCTCTCTCTCTCTCTCTCTCTCTCTCTCTCTCTGTCTCTCTCTCTGTCTCTCTCTCTCTCTCTCTCTCTCTATCTCCCTGTGTGTGTGTCTATGTATCAGAAAGTTAAACTGTTATTAGCTCTTGTAAAATTCAGACTGCAACATACATTCTGTATGTATGTGTTCATGTATATACACAGTGCTGTGTGTGTATTTGTGAGTGTGTGTGTTTGTGTGCGTGTGCGTGTGTGTAGGCTAGAGGACCTTACTTTTTGAGTCAGTGCTTCTTGATGAACCCATAGCCTACAGATTTAACTAGACTGGTTGACTAGAAAACTCTAGGGATCCAACTTTCTTTTCCCTGACACTCTATACTAAGACAACAGATTCATACCACTACACATTCATTTTTAATTGCATGCTAAAGATTTCAATACAACTCTTCATACTTCATGGAAAATGGTTTAGCCCTGATACGTCCCTCCTATCACACCAACACTGTTACTTTTTTTTGTTTTGTTTTACAAGACAGGCTTTCTCTGTATTGTTTTGGAGGCTGTTGGTCCAGCCGGGCCTGGAAATCACAGAGATCCGCCTGCCTCTGCCTCCTGAGTGCTGGGATTAAAGGCCTGTGCCCCAACACTGTTATTTTTAAAACACACATTTTTTAAAAATTACTAGGTGTGTGTGTGTGTGTGTGTGTGTGTGTGTGTTTGGGTGCGTGGGTGTGCGTACCCACGCACATGTATGGGGGAAAATTTGAGGGAGTGAGTCCTTTCCTTCTACTATGTTTGTCTTGTTGGTTGAACTCAGGTAATCAAGGTGGCCACCAAGTGCCTTTATTGCCTTTAGGTGGGATGCCAACTATGTCTCCATAGGGCAATGACTCCGACTAAACATGTTCAGAGACTAATTTATGAAGCTCTGTAGCAACTATAGGGATGCTAGGGCTAAAACAGTAACAAGAACAGAATTCTAGAATTGTAGTATACTTTTCCCAAAATGAACTCCAGTAAGTAGACTCCACACCACTTTGATCTGTTCTTATACATGCAGTTGAAAAGATAACTATGTATCCGTGATTTCTGTGCTTGCGGTTATTCCAGCCCTTAAGTTGAAGAAGTAAACAAATAGATTTTAAAAAGATTTGCTTTAAAACAGTTTATATTCTTGTGAGAACAGATATATTTCAAAGAAACCAGAATGTGGGGAGACTGTTGTTCAGACAAATAAGGAAAGAGAAAGAATGAGTTGTCCAGGCATTCTATATTGTGATTGAAATAGGACTTTCTCATTTGAAAAAAAAATTGAAGGAAATGAGAAATCATGGAGCCATCTGGTGGTTGAAGACTGATTTGCAGTGAAAGAAGAGTGGGTGCAAAGATCCTGAGGTAGGAATAATATTACCTTATGTGGGGATCATTAAGGAGGCAGGCAGAGTGGAGCAGAAGCAGCAGTATTAATGATCAATGACATAAAACCAAGCAACATGATTATGTGAGATTGGAAGAGTATAGACATTGAAATTCTCTGTTAGCCTCAACAAAAATTAAACTGGACACTACACAGGTTAGGCAAACAGCATGCCACTGAGCTATATTTTGAGTCCTCATTATAAAATCTGTCATATAAAATGCTAAGAGACTGTTTTCAGCCAATTCAATCTGATTGTATTCGAAGGACAGGAGTCAGAGAAGTGTTTTCAGAAAAGGACCAGATTTTAAATTCATTAGGCATCACAAACAACTACTCAAATCCATTCCTGTGCTTTGGAGCAGTTACTGGTAATATGTAAACAAGCAAATATAACTATATTCTAATAAAATAATATTTACAGACGTTAAGTGACAGGCTAGATTATGCCTGTGGAGAGTATAAACCCTTCTTTTGAAAGCTTCATTTTGACCCCATTCATAGAAGATATCAAAATCAATTTGCCCAATTCATGGATTGGAAAATGGAATGTCAAAAAGCTTAAATTATAAACCCAAGAAAAGAGAGAGCAAAAGACTAAAATGATTTAATCAGAGCCTGTGGCTCCTAACTGCAGGTGCTGGTGACTTACCATGTACCATGCCACCTGAGAACAAGTAAGATAAAATAAAGTGAAACAAGGAAGAAATGCTGCCTATTTGCTCTGCCAGCCCTGGAACAATTTCATGGAAGTGCTTAGTGACTTGAGAACAACATAAAATAGATCTTTCCTTCGGATCCCACAGAGTAAGTAAGTCCCCCTGCAGGAAAAGGAAGAACCTACCATGACACAGGATAGGCAGAATATGCTTATGCCCAATTAAGCATCCCAGCAGGATAGGTGAACCAATTAGACTGAGATTTAAAAAAAGGATTCTGGATGGAAGTCATGAAGTGTCTACCACAAGACTGAAAGCAGGAGGGTGAGTGATGACAAGGACAGTGCATGGAGGAAGAATGGAACCTCAGGGGCAGGGTTTAAGGAGAGCCTGAAAGGAAGGTGTAAGTCCTAGGCTTTCATTTAGAATAAGCATCACCTATATAGAAAAACTCTTCATCCTCTTTAATAACTCTTTGCTTTTGTATTCTCATTCTCTCTCTCTCTCTCTCTCTCTCTCTCTCTCTCTCTCTCTCTCTCTCTCTCTCTCTCTGTCTCTCTCAATACTTTGAATGCACATTGCACTGAAGTGGGCGAAATGGTTATCAAAATAGGCATGAATCAGACTGTACAGAGATGTGTCCCCTCCCACACAGTAATGCCTTCATCTGCTACATAAAACTGATAGAATAAGATCACCTGCATCCCTGACTCCTTCAGCCTAGGAATTGAAGATAGTAATTCTAGGCTTTGTCACCTGACTGTGGTACCTACTGTTTACAGTCTATGAAACGTAAATAGTAACTCAGAGGGATGTATTCAGCTTGACTAAATCATAAAACACAGCACCTAATGCAGCCAGGCCTCAATAATATGTTAATGTGGTATTTTTCCAAAGCATCATATTTTATCATTTTTAAAATTCAAAAAAGGAGGCAGAAATATTATAAGTGGGTAAAAGTACTTTCTGGACAAGCATGATGAACTGAATTTAACCTTTATGGTAAATGATTCTGTGGACCCCCCCCACACAACATTTTACACCACACCACACCTCATGTAAAACCCCAAGATTCTGGAGGGTAGAGGCAGAATGATAGCTGGGACCTTCTGACTAGCTTGTCCAACTGAATTAATTCAGTGAGAAACCTTGTCTCAAGAGAATTAGGTAGCAAGTGATAAAGCAGGGTGCCTTAATATATTCCTCTGACCTATAAGCGTGGGTGGGTATACAATTATGCACCTCCCCACACATGTAGGCATACACACAGGGACACACACACAACACAAGGGCATATCCATTACATGTACACATACATACAAGTAATAATAACAGCATAAAATGTAGAGGATAAAGGAAAAATAATCAACAGGAAAGGAAGTCTAGGTGAAAATATCACACCAGAGTGATTCTATGCAATCCAGAACACTTGAAGAGTGTGAACTATCAGTATCTTTGAGTATGCCTATATTCAAAAGACAACAATAAATCATAGCCAAGAGGAATGCAGTCAAGAAGATAGCAGGGTGGCTGTTGCTTAATGTCTTCTGAGAAATATAGATTCTCTGAGTTCATGGTAAGTCACGATCACCTGCTATAGTTTCCTAGGGAGACAAAGGCAGTGAATTCTGAGTGATGTCCTCAAAACAAACCCTCTGGAGAGTCTGAGTGGCTCTAGGAAGCCTGATATCTATGTGAGAACAGTACTCAGTAAAGCGACTGCATGAGGGTCAAACCCATTATGATGTAGGTATGCACTTCTCTGTGGTTTTGAATTCATCCAAAGAAACAACTTAGAATATTTTATAGACACTTTACGTCCAATAAATGTTTGTTGAAAGCATGATTGATTGCAGTTGCACGATGTTTGCATTTATTTATTCCTGGATGGCTTGTCCTTTTGGTTGCATTAGCTAATCACTTGGAAATAGAATAAAAAGAAGTCTCAGAGTTACAGTGTGATGGAGAAGAACTCTGAGACTGCTTCAGATATTGTTAGCAGCAAATTATCCCCAGAGATGAACAAGGGGAATCGCAGAGGAGGAGGGTAAGGAGACAAAATCATTGCACTGAGAAGAGAAGCGAGGGCATTTCTCTTGCCTGCTGTTCCCATTCTCTCCCACAGATCCCCAGCCAGCTCAAGTAAAGGTGAATCCAAGGGCACATGTGAAGTAGAAATGATGCATTTTAACGAGCAAGGGTGTCGGTGCCAAATCCCCTGCCTGCATTCATGCCCCAGAATGTAAGAGAGAGGACAGTTGAGGAGCCATGCCATCCAAGTGAATCTTTCAGAGAATTCTGGCTCAGAAATGGCAAAAAGAGAAAAGCATGCAAAAAAGAAAAAAATGTATAAAAAGAATGAAGTATCTCTGAAAATGTGATTATGAATATACTGTTTTCATTACAGGTAAGTACATTGGGTTAAGTTTAGAGAATAAAATAAGTTTTGCTTAGAATTTGCATGTCTCTTTTCCAAAGTGTGTTCATTTAAGTAATGATATTTTTAAAATTTAATGTACATGTTCATATGTACCACAACATAGATGTGGTGGGTCACAAACTTGCAACAGTTGGTTCTCTCTTACTCCATAAATTCTGAGTATAGAACTCAGGGCTTCAGGCATGGTAACAAGTGAATCAGTCTGCTGAGCCATCTCACTCACACAAATTATCACAATTTGATTCTGGTACCAAATAAGAGCAGGCCTGAAGGTTCATAAGGAAACAAAAGTAGGAGAAATTAGAGTGTCCAATCAGGAGAAAATAATACTTGAATGGAGCTAATCTTCTATCTGAGTAAATACTTAAGAAGCAGAAGAATAGAATCACATGCAAAAACGACACAAATTTCCTATAAATGGACCATAACCAGAAACACAAATGGAAATCTTCATATCATGCTCTTTGTGAAAACAAGGACATGTGGATGTGATGGGAATTAATATTGGAGAAGGCAGCAGGAAACCAACATTCTTTGCTACATATGGAGCAACCAGCACTTGCTGTGAAGCCCTGTGAACTTTCCCACCCACCTACTGCTTTCTACTAGAGAATCCAAACATGAAGATGGGAGAGATATTTAAGAAACCACCAAAGGATAGATATAATTTCACTATGTAGACAATCTAGGCTCAAAAGGAGAAGGAGTTGTCTCAAAGTTACAGCATCATTGATGGCATGATGGGTAAGACAGGGAAAAATGGAGGTTTCTTGTTTCAGATTCTGCATGCCCCACTCTAAAAATACCACTTCATTCCATGACTGAGATTTGTGGGTTCTGTAGAGCACCAAGCCCTGGGCACATCTTCACTACCATATATACTATCCCCTCACAAGAAGAACCTGGAAGCTCAAAAAGATTGTCAATCCCATCAGAGCAGAAGATACTGGACCTTAGGGAACTGAAGCCCTGCTTGGCAAATCTGTGTTAGAATATGGCTGGAAACCTAGCTACTCTGACTGTCCTGGTCTCTCCTCTGCTGAACTCAACACACCATGGAAGGAGACAATTGACTTTCCCAAATGTTTCACAAGGACACTGTGCTATGCTCCACAGGGCAAATTCAGGGTAGCAAAAACAGACAGACAGAGCAGGGCAGATGGTTCTGCTGGCAAAGTGCTTGCATGATGACCTAAGTTCTCTTCCCAAGTCCTCATGTGAAAAACCAAGAGAAACAGTGTAAGCTTCCAATTCAAGTCCTAGGGAAGACTGGAAAATTGTTACGGTCAAGTTTCAAAGAGAGACTGTGACACAAACATATAAAATGGAAAGCAGTTGAGGAAGACTCCCAAAAATGATGACAGGCTTTTATTCTAACAATCACATGTATTCATCATGTATGCATAAACACCCACAAGAATAGGTACATACTTACACAAACCATTATATATAACATACACTCACGCGCACACACACACACACACACACACACAGGTAGGGGAGGGGAGGGAGACTGAGAGAAGGAGAGAGAACAGATGCTTACTGTCTTATATATTTGAACAGAGGTCTTCTCCCAAAGATGCTATGGCACTGTGGAATGAGCACAAATTTTATAGCTAGGCAAATCTGCCTAGAGACACAGCAAGAAGATGTTCATTAGCTAAGGAATTGTGTGCACCTCTCTTGCCATCTCCAACCTTCTTCATCAGCAGAGTAGAAATATCAGGACTTACCCCGCAGGGTTGCTGGAAGGGTTAGACATAATGAATCCAATTAATCTGGCAGTAGTAGCTACTCAATAAACGTTAGCTCTTTATCCTTTGGCAAGGCATTCTAAAAGAGGAGTTTGTCGCATAACACATAACTTTTAATGGATATTTTAAATGATCTTAATATGCCTATGGGCTCCAGGGATTACACAAACTGCATATAAATAAAATATTTAAAATTCTGTTTACTCGATTTGTCTCTCCACTGATTTCCAAAGCATCTATTGTGAAAGCATGACTCATAACTAAATATAGATTAATAAAAGTTTGAAGCAGCAATTATTTTCCAATTATCCCAGATCCCACTAAAATATTGCAATTATATGAATTTTCTCTTTCAGATAACAAAATTTGAGAGCTTCAAGGGACCACAGAGAATGTCTTCAGCATTCTATCACTCATGAGATGGAAATATGGAGACTCTGAGAAAGGAAATTTTCCTGGAGTCACTCAGCTGTTAGCAAAAAGGATGATCTAAAAAAAATAACAGGTCTTTTTCTATCCAGGTCTCTTTTCATTTTCCTGGCCTACAGTCCATCTCTTCTTAAGAGAAAAAACATGCATGTTTTTCCCACAGCATGTACTACTGCATTTAATTACCAACTTCTTTCTTTGTGAAATATTTTAAGATTGAGAAGTATTGTCTTCTAGACCATAGCTGTCTCCAAATACAGCTCTCACCTATATTTCTCTCTCATTTTTTTTTCTTAAAGTGAACCCAAGGAACCCAGTGACAGAGAGAGAGGAGTGATGAGCAAATTGGCAAGGAATGGGCTGGCAAAACCAGCAGAGACGGCTGATCTGAACAGGGGAGTGCTCTTGGACCCCAGACCGACAGTGGGGAGGCCAGAATGGGACTGATCTGGACCCCCCAAATGTGAGTGTCAGTGAGAAGGCCTGGGCAACCTATGGGGCTCTGAGCTGTGGATCAGTGTCTATCCCTGGTATACAATCTGTCTTCATGTGCCTATGGCACAAAGAGAGATGCTCTCTCAGCCTGGACTCTTAGGGGAGTGCCTTGACCCTACCAAGAGTGAAATGATAGACTCTAGACATCCCCTATGTGGAGGGATTTGGCAATAGGGTGGGAGGGAGGGTGGAAGGGGAGTGCGGGAGGAGGGGAGGGAGAGGGAACTGGGATTGACATGTGAAACAAGCTATTTAAAATTAAAATAAAAAATGATTAAAAAAAAAAAAAAAAAAGAGAATCCATCCATGGCTCTGCTTTAAACTAGCTGAGAAATAAATTTTTTCCACTCATTCTATGCATAGGCAGTACATTTCTGGCCCTTTACTGGGAATTACAAAATCTAAAAACATCCTTTACTCAGCCTAAATATAGTCACTGTCCTTAAAAGACATTGATTTAATTCATGAGTTGAAAAATTATAGGCCACAGATTATCTTTTCCCCATGGCTTGTTATGTAAATAATATTTTGTTGGAAACCATTTCCAAGTTTTGCTCATGTGTACATTGCCTATAGCTGCTGCTGAAAAACACAAAGAGATGAGCACTCACGTCACAAAGCAAAAGGCCTTCTATGTGAAATATTCACTCTTTGGTCCTTTATAAAACCCATCTGCTGACATTGGCTTAACTCACTTGGTTAAGGGGTCAAATTACTTATTTTAAAGAAATAACCACGATTTCCAGATTAGAGGCTTATAGATTGAGCAAGAGATTAGTATATTGTTTATTTATTTATTTATTTATTTATTTATTTGTGGCCAAAGGATCCCTTGTTTCTAAAAATTTTTGACAACTTTCAGACAACATCAAACTGGAAAAGAAAGATGTTCTATTATGTATAGCCATACCTACTCCTACTGAAATAATTTTATGCTTTTTTCCATTATTTTGGTTGCAGCTGATTTGATATTTTTGTTTAAAAATTTCACTATATCGTCATGATCCTTCTTCCTTAGCTACTCCAGTGTTAAAATTATACTGGCACAATTTCAACCCCAAACATGGTCATTTCAATACCCACCAAGATGTCTAAAACACAAGTGACTAATGTACCCAGGTAACAACCATAAGAGAAACCAGCCTCTGAAATGAACTTTATAATCTGATGATCAAGGAAAGAGACTGACACTGAACATACAGATAGGCTCCAGCATCACCGCATGGGCATCTAAATCATCCTTTGGGTATCTGATTGACTGAAGACCACATTAAGAAGGAAGACACTATTAATTTTTCTAACTAGTGGCATCTGATTAGTTGCACTTCACAAAAACATGGCACCAATGTCTGAAATACAAATGGCTATAAATAACTGATAGAACAGCAGAGCCCTGATCAAGAAAGCACACTCTCTCTGTTAGAGTGGAGGAGAGGAGAATAGGATGCTTAGTGAGACCCAGGGAAGCCCCTGTCTTCTTCAAAGCTGAATAATTTACAAAGATGATTGACACATAATTATGGGTAGGATTGGTAATTGTAAAGATGGTTAGAAAGTGTCAGTGAGTCTGTCCTTAGTGAGAGGATTCCATGAATTATGGGGAGGGGTGAACATGGAACATTAAGAGCTGTCTTGTGAACCCCCAAGAGGAATGAAAACATGCCAGTGTGCAACCCATAATTGTTAAGACCACTGACATCTGTGTTAGTTTCACACATACCATGGTGACAGATAACAGTTCACAAGGATTTGCCTCTTTATCTTTTAGCTCTGGCAGAAGGATGTTCTAAAACATATTGGGAAATACCATCACAAAATTACAATGAGTCTGAATTTTATGAGATCTTTTCTCCTATAGCATTCACAAACTTTGCCCCTCCAAATTATCTTTTATTTTTTCTTCTTTCTTCATATGCCATTCTTAACTACTACTAACAAATTATTTGTGCTAAGCATAAAGTCATTTTGATGGCTAAATCCTACAAAGGCCATTGCCTGCAAGCTCACAAGCTCACTTTCCATAAAACAGTACTCAGTTTTGCTCTTCTCTGTTTCTGTCTCACTACCTCCTTTTGTTTCTGTCTCTCACATAGATGTACAAATAAACACCTCTCTCTTTCATCTGTCTGTCTCCCTCTCTGTGTGAGGGTCTGTATCTATGTCTCTTTGTCACTGTTTGTCTCACTGTCTTTGTCTGTGTCTCTCTCTCTCTCACACACACCAACACCTTTATTTTCTAGTATTGTACATGCTGTTTTTAGAGACTCATATGCAAATATATATATTAGGCATTAGATAGAGGCGATAATGTGCCAGACACCTTGTTATTTACCATAAGCATCACATGAGCTGTTTATGATGATGATTCTCATCTTATAGAAGAAATTCAGTATACAGATACCAACCAACTCTGACTATACTGTGCACATAACAGATCTGCTTTAGGATTGTTTTCAGCTTAGGATTTTGTCTACCAAACAAATTGCCTGTTATGATTCTCAAGTCCAGGAATTCATATGGATGATTCCTAAGCTATCATATATTGCTTACTTTATTAAGATTTTGCAACATTGTCAATATCTTTGACCTTCATAAAAGCTGCAACAGGACATGAGCTACATGAGCCCATGTAGCTCTGGGCTGTGGGCAAACACAATGAAAACTGACCACTTACTCTGACATGGAATGAACAGTGTGTACCGACTTAAATATGGTATGATGCTTTGAAGGATTTCAATTTCCCATTTGTAAAATGGAGGGTAAACATGAAACTTTTGTTTGCACATGAATCTTCTGATGTAACAACCTATCCTTCCAAATAACTGAATAAGAATCATTTGAAAAAAATTGGTTTCTATTTTAATGCTGGGGCTGTGAGAGAGAGTATAGGTAACTTGAATTTTGCTGGAGAAAGTCAAAAGAACAGGTCAATGAAATACAAATACATCTCTCCTATGAATGGAAGTAGCTGCAGAACACTATGTCTCCCCTCAACACAATATACCATGGGTGAAGAAGCACATTGTGAGTACTGTTTGACTCAGGTTCTATCCAGGTTTCTAGAAAGGAAGTTCCCTAGGACACCCACCTCAACAGAATGCCCAAAAGCACATATTAAAATACAGAAATAAGGATGCACTAAAAACTTAACAACTCAGGCTCAGCATCAGATTTTTGTAACAAGCTCCCAGGGGATTTTATATAGCGGGAAAACTGGGACAAATATCACACCTCGTTCTCACCTTCCTTTCTACCTCTGTACCTGCAGGTCACTCCTTCAGGACACTTTCTCAGCTCTGGTTCTCCCAGAACCCCAAAACATAAAATATTGTTTACCATGGGATGACAATAAAGTCACTACATTACCGAATAAATTCGAGAATCAGGGGCTGTGTCTGTTTTTTGTCTCCACTCCTAACATTGCCTGAGGTTTATAAAACACCCAATATACATTCCCTAAATAAACTAAGACAGTGCCAACAGGCTTAGATAGATCTTCTCTCCTTCCCAGCAAGCAGTGGCCCACATTCCCAGGCACTCCCCACATTCAAATGGTTTCACAGCCAACACTGTGTCCCTGGTGCCTGGCATGTTACCCAAGACTCTGCTTCCAAATTGTTTAAATCTTCAGTGACTTCCTGCTTCTATTTATTACATCACCCTGTTTCACATGTAGGCAGGGGTGGCAATTAAATCTTCAGAAGTGAGGAACTTTGGAGTTAATCCTGAACACCTTAGTGCTTTCTTTTTTCCCTTTCCCAATCAGTAGCATGTCTGATATGTCCAAAGATCTGTAGGAAAGGTGCCTTTTGGGATTAAATAAAGCAAGTTCATAGCCAAAACACACAGAAGCACAAATGCTATCCACCTGGTCCCTTGCTTCTGCCTTGACAACCTTAAACCATGTTGCCAAAATCATCTTCCCAAAAGACGGGCTGGCTCATGACACCTTCTACAACTTACAGGGAAGCAGTCATTAATTGCACTGGCTAAAATATAACTAGGAAAATGTCTTGATTCACACTGAAGTCTCCTCACATCTAGAAGAAAAATTCAAGTGCCTGGCTCTTTCCATTATTACCCTGTCCTCATTCCAGCCACAAAAGAGTTTTCTACAGGTATACACGTTAACAGCTGTCAGTGAAAGAAGACCAAAATGATGATATTTGGTGATGAAAAATTACAAAATCCAGACAAAGGAACACACAGTCATGAATTAGGACATAAAGCTAATTGCTTTTTCAGATTCAAATTCATCATCATAGCTTCCACCCGTTTCTTTTGGGATATTTGATAGTCAAAGTGTAAGACTGTAAGAGAAACTCAATGTCTTCAGAATGACCACTCTAAACACATAGAAGTTTACTGAGATATATAATTTGAAAATGGGCAGATGCTGTTTGAGTGACTCTGTGTGATGTTTCTATTTATGAGTTCACTACATTTAAATGGTTTTTAAAAAGACAGTGTCACCCACTTCCAACTTTGCTTTATATTTGCAGAAACCTTTAGTGTCTAGTTATTCTGAAAGATGCACCCAAAACTCCAATGAGAATGTTCACTTTCCCAGCTTACTTTAAACACCCAGACTTTACTCCTCTCTGGACTTACAAGGTACTTTGAGTCTTTCCATTTTGTTAGGGCCCTCAGTGAAGTGTACAAATGCATTCATTCAAATCCTACATAAGAAAAAGCACACCCTACATTATGTGCTTAAAACTTACCCATATTATCTGTATCCCCAAAACCATGTTCTATGTATTTCAACTCTCAAGTCAAGAATTATGTATTAACAGCCCTTTCCTGTAATACATTAGGAAATCTTGTAGAATCCACATAGCAAAGTCATTTACCATGGACACACTTACCAAATTGCTCTAGACTATTCTTGCTTTCTTTCAGATCACAACACAGCAATGTATTTATTGACATTAACTCCTACATTGTCTTTCATAATTAACAATAACATCTATTCTCTCTCTCTGTCTCTCTGTTCCTGTCTCTCTGTCACTCTCTGTCTCTGTCTCCCTCTCTCTCTTCTCTCTCTCTCTCTGTCTCTCTCTTTATGTTAACAGATATGTTTTGCATGGAAAAGGAAAAGATGTAGCTTGTTCAAGGTATTCTTAACACCAACTTGGGGTTCACATAATTGAGGCAAAAATTATCATGCTACATCTTCAGCTGACTCCATTACTCCCAGTCTATTAATTTACTCAATTGATAGTTTTAGAGCATCTTCTTAATTTAAGAAAGTATTGGATATGGAACAGAGAGTAGTCAGGGAGATCAGGAAAACTGCTGGCTTTGGTGAGCTTATATTCTAACAAGGAGCCAGACAAAAAGCACAACATTGCACATGAAAGTGATTTATCAAGTGTGTGCATTTCATGGGAAAGAGAAAGTAAGCCAACAGAAAATCCAGTGTCATAGGTTGGCACAACAAAGCTTCTCATAACAGCAACAAAAATGTCCATTATAATGAGTGAATTGAAAATTAGTGATGATAAGATGGCCAGTTTAGAGAGGTTAGGATGGCTAGTAGCATGCCCAAGAAATGGCAGCACTGAGTCTTAACAAGGAGTTTAGATTTTGTATTGTGTGACTTAAACACTTTCTGATTATTGTGCCAAAAGATCCACACAGGTTAAAGAGTTTATTTAAGCTTACAGTTCCTGTAGGATGTGGTCCACCATGACAAGGGAGACATGACAACAAGAAAGGAAGGCATGATTTAGCACATGGCACTTAGTTTATCATATTGTACCCATACACAGGAAAAGAGACATAAACTAGATGAGACCTCAATGCCTGTTTCTGCGAGGCTCTACCTGCTAAAGGCACTACATTTTTGTAATACAGAACCATCAGTGCGGTATACAAAGTTCAGACATGGAAACCTGTTGAAGGCCATTAATAGGGGTAAAATGAAAGCCACTTTAGTGGTCTGAGAAAGTTAAAAAGAACTGGGCGAGGTTTCAGAGTGATCATAATGACTGTTGTACACAGAAGAGTTGAAGGCAGAAGACAGAGTTGCAAGCAGAAATGCCAACAAACACACTACTGTGATGTGGCCTGAAAGAAGGATATAACAGTCTAGATGGAGATGATGAATGTGTACATGGGTTACCTATAATATTTTCTGATGTAGAATAGGAAACCAAGACTAGTACAGGATTCTTGACTTGAGAGCTCAAATACATAGGACAATAGCAAAGACTTTTAATGAAAATGGAAATACTGAATGAGGAGCATATTTTAACACAGAACTCAGAAATGTAGAACATGACATGGGAAGCCTGTGAAGGTTATTTCATTGCTAGGCTGTAGTTCTAAAGTTCAGAATTTTTTTAGGCTGCAGAATAAGAAACAACAGGATACATAGATTCTACAAAACCATGAGAACCAATGAGACCAAAGAAGAACCCAAACAAGTGGCTCAAGGGTTAAAGTCCTAGTTATTCCAAATCTAGAGAAAGAAACGAGAAGAATCTCAAAGACAGTGAGAAGGCTTTCCCAGCCATACGGCAGAAAATAAGTGAAGAGTAATGCTGAACTTCAACTAGGGATTAGTATGGACTATCCTATATTTACACCCTAACAATGTTTTATGTTTTATTTCCCTTAGCCATTCTTCAGCACAATTGCCATTTTCCATCTGAAAATAGACAAGGATGAATAGAGATCCAGCACATTTGTAACCTGTCCTATATCCTTCAGAGCTCAAGATAACTACCGATCTTTTATTAATTCATTCATGTTAACATGCATTCAGCCAAAATTTATTAAGTGCTAGACGTTATTCTAAGCACTTGAGGTAGATTAATGAACAAAATATTTGCAGATCTTTCCTCATGAAACATCTTTCCTCAAACCATAAGTATTTTATGCAAATAATTCATACATGTATAAATATTACAGAACAATTGAAAACTAACACGACAATATAGATTACATGTACTAGTAGAAAAAGCTCTGTTCGTCTGGCAAGTCAAGGTCGGTGTCATCGAGAATGTGATATGTAATCAATCTCTTGGAGAATATCAGAGAATGAGCACCTAGCAGAAGAGCTTTCTAAGCAGAAGGATTACAAGGAGATCTGGTTGAAAGGTTAGTTAATCTTGCTTGTCACTTTGATTGGATTGTGAAATATCTAGGGTTTGAAGGAAGCAAACTTCTGGATGTGTCTCAGAGTGTGTGAGGAAGGACTGGCTTTATGAAGGCTCTGACCTAATTAGGGGATTGATCCCCTGATACTTTCAATTATTGGGAGATAGTAGAAAGATTGGAGGTGGCTCATAGTTAGGGAAAGTAACTCTCTTAGGGCTTGTCTTGGGGATTTTCTTATGCCCTGAATTCTTCACATTTGTATGGCCTTTTTACTGTTTCCTGAGAAGAATAGCTTCCCTCATCCTTCTATGACTGTGCTGTTCCTAAACATCTGGGCCAAGTGACAATGAATGAAACTTTCTGAAACAATGATCTGAAATAAATGTTTCTTCTTTAAACTACTCTCTCAACTATTGTGTCCATGGCTTTGGAAAGTGTCATACTGCAACCCAATGAGCAGATTGAAAGTGTTGGCTGAGGACTAGGGAGCAATAGTTGCTAATATCAGAGCAGAACAGGCACCTAGCCAGTTGACCAGAGCTGACCACATGAGAAGAGAATGTAACTACATGAATGAGATGATCTGACATGTGTTTCACCATGACAACTCTGTTTAGGAGGAAAAGCAGGGAGGAAAGGGAAAAGCAATGAGGCCATGAGAAGCAAAGTCTACTGTCCTATTTCGGGAGACACAAAGGGCTGAGGAAGCAGGGAGAAACTGGAGAGGAAATAAGACTGTGAGATTATAAGTTTATGTTAGTAAGATTATGATATCCTACTGGAACAGCTGTGTGTTTGAGAGAAAAAATGGGATCAAGTAAGAGCAGAAAGGTTTAGAATTAAGGAACCTTCATTGTGGACCCTCAGCTACCTGATATGGAGAAGACTATGGGTAAGATGGATCTGGCTTGAAGTGGAAGGGACAGTTGGAAGACCATAGGATAATAGCTGAGACATTTACTATTTTTCCATGTAGAGATGCTTTCTGGGTAGTGGGAATAAATCTGGATTTGGGGGGAGGGAAGGTTTGAGAAGGCAATGTTAATGCCTCTATCATTAAAGCAATCTGACTACACATTTCCTTCTCAAACCAATATAGTGTAATTTGTAATTATTCAGCAGGAACAATGCTGGGCACTGGAACTGACAGGGAAGATAGAAAATAGGTATAGGATATTCATAGACAGAATCCTCAGAGTCTATCATGAAAACTGAATATATATATATATATTATATATAATTATACATCACTATGATAAAAGTAACTGTAAAAAAATCAGTTCCACTTTAATATGATTAAAAGCTTTCTTGGTAACAGTAAGTGGGTACTAGCAGTACATAGCTATAACACTTGACCTAACTTGAGGATTTTGTTAAAAGCATCCTAGGGGAAGTAAGATTTAAGTTGATACCCGATAAGGCAACTTGCCAAGGGCACAGAAGGAAGACGAGCATTTTTAAGGCAAAGAGAATTGCCTGGGGGTGAGACAGAAAGTGTTGTATAAGATGGAGTAAGAAACATTAAAAGGCCATTGAAGCTGGTATAAGGGGAGGAAGCAGTATCAAAATAGTAAGAGCACATGCTGGAAGGATCGATAGCAAGCAAATGAGATCCAATTTTCTTTTTAAATGTTATCCATGGCTGTTGAATAAAGGAAAGAAAAAGTAAATGAAATAATCTTGGAAATGATATAAGATTATATTGTAAAACAGTTACTCATTTTCTCAGGAATTTTAATGATACGGTTATTGATTTATGTTTATACATATTTATTATTTACATGGTAATGTGTTATTAATGTCAACCTAGTTATTATTTTTTGTATGACCCCATTCCAAGTAACAGCATGGCACAATATTTAAAAGCACGGCAAACGTGCTGTCTACAACTTATTTTCTACTTTTTCAGAGTCAAGGGAGAATAAGCAGGAAACCAGAGAAGGTCAGTTAGAAAAAAAAAAACTATCGATGACTATACCATGTGAATATAATGCATAAATTCTCAGATGTAAGTACATAGCTTTGAAAACCAAGAAAGTATAAAGGGGCCATAGGCTGGGAGCACAAGCAAAGGATTTGAAAGAGGAGTAGCAGAATACAGGTGATATGAAGTGGAAACAGAAAAACTGGGAGGGGCCTCCAACTGGGGACAGGGTAAAAAAATAAAGACTCTCAGGTTGCTGATATGACTCAGAAGTTACGGATACTAGACTCCAATCTGGATGACCTGATTTCAAATCATAGCACATACATGCTGGAAGAAGACCCATTCATGCAAGTTATTTTCTGAAATTCATATACATGTGAAAGAATGAACATATATACATGCAGGCAGAATTCAAAACATAAACAAGTAACAAAAGTATATGGTTGCTGATTGCCCTTTTGTTTCTCTTTTTCTTAGTGTTTACATTTTAAAAATGTAAAATACTCAGTATTTTAAAATAAAAAAAAACGTCAAGGGAAGGCAATTTTACACATATTATATAAGGTGGGTCAACCAGGCATCCACACTGGCACACTTGTGACAAAGAGAAAGCTGTACTCCTAAAAGTAGACAGTCACATGATCACCTGGGATGTTGTTAGGATGCCACCTCCAAGTCCTGAGCCACTGACACCCAAAAGAAAGACCAGCAGTCCAGACCCAACCTGGCAAGCATGGGATATGGAAAGACAATAAGGAACAGGAAAAGGAATGTATTGTGACCTATGTCTACTTATCTGGACTTCAGATGTTTTGTTCCCATGTTGTGGCTTGCTGTAGCAAAGCAAAACAAAATAAAACCAACAATAACAGCAACAGAAACAAAACAACAACAGCAAAAACCAAACAAACAAACAAACAAACAAAACCCAGCAAAAACAGCTTCCCTGGTGATCAAGCTGACAAGACATCTACTTCCCTTCAGCAAACCCTCCATGGAAACTGATGCCCCACTAGATCTCTCCACTGCCCCTCGGATAAGTCAGGCCAGGGTGTTTATGAGCTATTGCTCATTAATAACGATTGTAAACAATCTAAGCGCCCAGTTTCGTAGCAGGTCTGTCTTTAAGAAGTGTTTTTTGTAGGTCTGGAATAAATGTGCACATAGAATTTTTGACTTCCATTAAAAGTATGTATTCAAATACACAGCAACAGAAGCCTCAGGGCCTGCAGACTCCTGAATAGCAGCTCTGAATACTCTCTGAACTTCTGGGTAGGGGGAAAAAAAAGACAACAGCATATATCTCCAGTAACTAAGAAGATAAACCCAGGAGACACCAGGAAACAGAATGGAACTATTATTCTTCCTGTAGAAAAAGAGTAATTTTCCAAGTGTTTCTTCCCAAAGTCTTTCTGTGAACTTTTGAAAATTCTGTCAACTGGTGGATCTCAGTTTCCCCATGTGTAACCTAAATGGTATTAAGTAGTGTTTATTAAAGTCCTTTGTGTGTATGTGTGTGTGCTCGTTTGTTTGTTTTGAAATAGGAAAGAGAAAAATGAATTTCATTATAGCATCTTCAGGCATTTCTTTTCCTGATCTACTTGCCTCATTCATTGAAATAAGAGTCAGTGACTGTGAACACTGATTCTCAGTTTGAATGAGAGGAGAGGACTTAAGATGAGCGAGAGTGATGAAAAAGCAGAATTTTGCTGTTTATTGATGGTGCAGAAAGTTAAAGTCAGCAAAGAACTCTGGGAGGAGGGAATACTGTGTGCAACACTAGACTGATGTCATTGAAGGGGTGAAAGTGACAGACAAAAACTGGTACTTCTTCCAGCAAGCCTTCCAGATTTCAAGGTGCATATTGTGTCTTCAGCCTAAACTACCCCTTTACAATGGTTTTTTCTCTCATTTGTAAATATGAAGTGTTGAATGTCCATAGTTGTCACATATTTTCAGTATTACCTTACACAACTCTCAGAAGTGAAAGCTAAGGTTATTGAAAACCAAGGTGCAGTAATAGCAGGTTTAATGATGTCCTGCTATTCATCCAAGGGTGTCCAGGTAGTACAGACCCCTCTATAAGTATTTTCTTCTAATTTTCTCATAGCTTACTTTTCTACTGAATTGGAAGCTTCCTCAGAACAGATCATTCATACATGTTTTATTCTCAGAAACTAGTAAAGAGCTGAATCTTGTAACATGAGAAATAAATGACCCAGAGACTGATACTGGGGTTCAAGCGTCAAGCTGAAGATCAGAAAAGCCAAGCAGTTGACCACTAGCTTCTTACCTTTAGTGCAGGCTGAAAGGGCAAACCTGAATCCACCAAACCTCAGACTGAAACTCCACACTTCTATGTTCTCCTCAATGTGGTTGGAGAATCCTAAGACTTAGTCTTCCTATCCTCAGTGTGGCTGGAGAATGAATGCCAACTCTGAGATCCTGTTCCTGCTTAAATATTCCCTAAAAACTGGCATTAAAGTTATGTGATTCCAGGTGCTGGGATCAAAGGCATGAACTCTGCTACTCTTCACTCTTGTGTAGGCCATGGTGGTTTTGAACAAAAAGAGGTAAATCAACCTCTTAATCCTGAGTCCTGGGATTAAAGGTGTGGGCCTGGTTTCTATGGCTTGTGACTGACTTTGCTTTCTGAATCGTCAGGCAAACTTTACTAAATGATAAATAACACATCACCACAGAGTATGATGATCAAAATAAAACATAAATAGAAGGCATTGTACACTGAGGCTGAGGTACAGACTGTAGCAGGGTAGGAATCAGAAAGCAGAGAGTGAATGCCCTTGGCAAACTGAAGCCACTGAGTCACACATTCTGTTTATCCTGAGTCATTCCCCTGGTTGTCCAGCTACGGAAACTTTTGCTCTACCCAGCTGTGCTCTCTAAAGAGCCAGTATTTCCCAGATAAACAGAGAATGTCAAAAGGACGTAGGTAGTGGAAAAGCTAGCTGTCCTCTTCTAGTCCAGACTAATGTAGCCATGGAACACAGGACCATGAAATAGTCGACATGGGGGAATAACAAATTGCAGTCAGAAAAATGAAATGAAGAGTCAACTGAGTTAAATTATGGAATCAGAGAAGCTGAGAGGCATATTGTGCAGGGATAACAGACAACACATGAGAGCCATGTGTCTCTACCAATGACACTGGCACCATTTCATTGGACTGAACCTCTCCTGGCCTTGATTGGAAAGAGAATGTGAATGGATTCTCTCCAACTTGCTGCTCTAGAGTGTTCTATAAAATAGGAAGGATTGCACCATCCCCACCTGACTCCCTCATCAATCACAGAAACCAAGTAAGAAAATATGAAAAGAATATTTGTCATAACCATTCTGCAAATTAGGAAAATGGGGCCCTGAGGTATAAATATTTTTTGTCATAATAAAAAAACAACAAGAATTGGTATTGTATTACATATAATAAATGAAACATTTAACTTATAGGCTCTCTCTCTGTGTGTATGCATATATATATATATTTGAGTGTGTGTGACTGTCTCAATATTCACATGTATTATAACTAATCTATTAACATATATTATATCTAGTCAACACACATGCAATATAAATACACTACAGACATGTAGAACATGTATGTATCTATGTCTAAGTTTCTACATAAACAGCTATATATTTTATATAATTTAATGACTATAATAACCTCATGTTTTAAATCATATCTCTACTCAAGAATTAGAAATTTGAAGCTTTGGGGAAAAATGACTTGACCAAAGTTAACTAGATGTAAAATAAGAGCTTGGATTTGAACCAGATCTTTCTGACTATTAATTTTGGATACCTGAATTATAATAATATTTAAGTTGTGGCAGGTATTCAAAGGTTATATTTATCAATAAGAACATTAATACTTTCTGACAGATTTTTAGGTGTGTAGAAGTAGGACCCCTTATTACACATGAAGAGATATCACAGTTTAATGGCAAATTATTTCTAAATCCCTCACAATTCCATCCTTCCTTGAGCTGCGTACATTTTCCTAACCTCCACCAGACCTAGGTTATAATTATATGAGTCTCTAATATCACTGTTTATCTCTATTCCATCTAACACTGTCTAGAACACAACTACTGCTCCTTGCTATGGTTCACTGTGATTAAAGGCTTATCCCCCTGGGTGGCTCTATTGAGAAAAGACAAATCTGTGTGTGATGATTAGTGAGCTGTTCTTAGGTCATCAGATACATAGAGTGCTTCCTATATGACCCACTAAGTATTTCTTGCTATAGAGTTGTTATCATAGAAGGAAGGTGACTTTGCCTGACCACTTTGTGTCTCCCATTCTGATGAGTCCATTCACCCTCTAACATGAGCTTTTGCTATAATGTACTGTGACAGGCACCCTCACCAAAAGTCACTGAACCTTGACTCTCCACAATTGTGTGCTAAAGCTATTTCCTACTGTTCATAAGTAGCTCGTGAGATATTTAACTTTCCCAATGAAAAAATGACTGGTACAGTTATTCCTGAAGTATGTGTTAAGACTGTGAGAAACAAGTACACAGCACAATCTAAGCAGTTGCTTTAAATGACCCAAAATTGGCAAAATTTCTTGAACCAATATATTGGAATTTAGGGCTGTCCTGAAATTAATATGCCAAAGGTTGGGTCCACTACAATGTAGTAAAAGGTACCATGGTGTATCCTACAGTATCAGGAAAAGTAAGATCTAGTCACATTTACAGTACTGTGTCATTGGCCTTCCCATGCCATGACCTCTAGATTTCTGAACAGTAGTTTCTTTTTCATTTTTGAGATTCTAGTATTATTACCAAATTTCCCCCCTTTCAAGAGGGATATCCTACGAGGTACAACATGATGACATTTCAAACACCAAACCTGTTTACTAGTGAAGGGGTCACAGGCTTCTGGTTTTCAGAGAAAAGGATTTTCCCAGAGCAGGTCAGAGACATTTCCATTGTCCTCTCCATCTGATAGTTGTCACATCTCTGCCATCTCAGTTTATTCTCTTCCTCATCCCTTCATCCATGGCTGGTTCTTCTCATTCTTTTTATTTTCTTTGTTCCTTGTCCTCTTCACTCACTTACCATTCGTCTTGCTATCTACTCCCTTCTGCTTTCCTTGTCTTTCATGGTTCTCCCCTGACAGTAGCCAGACAAAACATCCTTACTGCAAGATTCATTTTCCTGAAATATCTGTAACAGTCATCTTAATTGGGTTCTTTCCTAAATACATCTAAAAGAAGAACCATAACTTTCTATCATATTTCCTAATGACAGTCATTTATGTTTAATTATCCAAGCAATATGTGAATACGTTTTAAAGTCTTAATTACAGATAGTAATGATGAAATCTTCTTAACTTTTCTTTTTATAACTGCATGTGTATTCATGTCTTTTTCGAAAATTCACAAATCTATTCTATGTATACACTAATATTTATGTAGAGTACTACTAGATGGATCACTATATAATATTTTTATTAAAATAATTTTATTAACTCTGGCAACTATATTTCATTACCTTAAAGCAACAATAAATCAAAAGACAAATGTGTGTGGTACGTGTCTGTAATCCTAGCATTTGGGTAACAGAAGCAGTAAACTGGCCTGACTTAGTAAGACAGAGGAAATGATAGCAAAGGACCATTCTGACATCTGTTACAGATTTTCTTGACCACCCAGAAAAGAAGCCTTTCAACTAGTTTTATGTCAACTTGACTACTTTATTAAGCTCTTTCTGTCAACAGCAATTTATATTCCACTTTTATAATAACTGTAACATTCTATATTATCAATAAAATATATCATATATATAGATTAGCTATTTTCATTGCTTTTACATTTTCAGCCATGCTTTCCAGAGTAGATACTGAGAGTTCAAACCTATCCTTGTTCCCTCAAGATTAAAGGTATCATATCTAAAGGTCTAAGGTGTGGTGATTGCATGATGTTTGGCCTAGGGTATGGTCACTGGATGTCTTGCCTAGATAACAAAGTGTCTGATCTAATGTGTGGTTACTGGATGCTTTGAAAATTAAGGAAGTAATCAAGTCTGTTTGTTTCTTGTATCATTGCTGTGGTTGTCCTCCCCCCTTTTTGGTTGGGGGATACATAACAACTTTGAGCAATAAACTTAGGGAATTTCCATCCCAAATCTATCTTCTGTCTCTGGTCTGTTTCTTTGCTCAATCTGCAAACTCCTTCTCAGGTAAGAACGAGATTAGTAACCTGAACTAAATACTTCTAACTCATTATTGCTATTAATGTTTTTAATAATAAGTGGAAGATTGAGCATTTTGTGTATTTCCCTGAGTTTCTGTGTTTGTAATCAAACTTTTTCCCAGCCCCCAGACTTGAAAAAGTCCATTATTTTTCCCATTTCCATGGTTTTTCTCTTTTTTGAAGGCTATGGAATTAGAATTACAGAGTCTGCTGAGTCCAGCTTTCTTCACTTGGATAATCTTTAAAGCCTCACTCCTCTTGAGGTGCTTATTGTTCATTTCCCTCACAGCAGCATGTGGCATGCATGAGTTGCAGCCTGTGCATTTGATGCCTAAGGACACTTGAGTTGTCTTCTGTCTTTATTTTACCCTCATATCTATATCCAGTCTTCCTTTCCTTCATCCCTCTGTTTCCAACACACCACTTGTCCAATAGCCTGGATAACACAAAAGCTTCAGACAGGAATCAGAGACTGAAAAACAAATGCACTCCTTTCTTCTTAACTCAACGTATTTAAAGACACCAGTCTGGAACCTGGATGGTGAAAATATTTACACTATTCGAAACTGGCAAGCACTAAAAATAAAAGCATTTCATAGAGGTGGTAGAGGGGAAGGAATGTCAATAATTGTTAAACATTGCAATCAAATGTTAAACATAGAGTACCACGGATTGGAAGAGAAGGGTCTGTGAAGGCAAACCTAGTGGCAAACCTCCAAGTCACTTGTAAGTGTTGAATGCGTAGTGTAGATCAATATGGGTGAATGCTTCAAAAAATACTGCCTTGTGGTCACAGGATGATCCTCCATGTCTTGAACTAATAAAAAATGTCTCAATTTTTCATCAAGAAAGAAAGTTGCCTGGGCTTTAAGCCTATTTACAGAATCTCTCCAGAGAGGAAACAGAGCACCTGTGAGGGCAGCATGGAGGGATATGGAGCAGTATATACTACCTTCCCAGCATCACACATCCTTCAAAGCCCTCCTTTGAAACTTAATTTTTTTTTAGTTTTTGTTTTAGTTTGCTTGTTTGTTTGGTTTTCAAGACAGTATTTCTCCATGTAACCATGGGTATCTCTGATCTTGCTTTTTAAAACAGGCTGGCCTTAGAGATCTGCTCTCATCTACCTCCCATGAACTGGAATTAAAGAGTGTGCAACCAACACCCAGCATCTGACGCACTTTAAAAGAGAGGTCTCCTTACCTCTGCATGTAGCATTTCTCAGTGGCTGGCCTCCTCTGACTCATGTATATGAGTCATGTCCTGTGCCCATTGTTTTTCTCCCCAGTGTCTAGCTGAGATGTATCAGTCTTGCTTTTGTCCTCCTCTTCACAGCTAGTGTTTTATGGTGGGCGATTGCTCAGGTCTTTTCCAAACTACTGGCTTCTCTGAGTCCCTGGTTTCTCATGGATCCCTAGCCACTCCTAGGCTCTCCTGCAGCCTTCCGCCCCCCCAACTGTAGGTAAAGTCTTGTTTTTCTGAGGAGTGAACCATTCCCTAGCATTCAGCGGTAGTGCTGCTCCCTGACTACTTGTAATCTCTGGGGAGTTTTTTTTTAATTTTCTGGCCTCATATAGAGCTTATTAGGCATGATTTTCATTTTCCACAGATTATATTTGTGACACTGCTCCATTGAGAAGCTTAAAACTCAGAGATGAATGATGGGTACCTGAGAGACTGAGGCACGCCCTGTAGTAGTTGAGTAAATAAGGTAAATTAATTTATCTTCTATGTTCTTAAATTATAACTCAAGCTGTATCTTGTCTATTGAATTTTTGTATACATTATATTCCAGATAGAGAATCAGGTATAATAGTTCACTTAAATTATATTTATAATAAAATTAAGGTTCAGAAACATATCACAATTTCCTAAGACTCAGAACAAATAGGTGTCAGGAGCAATCAGAGATTCCCAACCTCTTTAGGTATATATTTGTGTTTTTCACATAAAAAAGAAATACAACCATACGAACTTAGGATTCATGAGAGAAACTGGGTCTGAATTAATGAAAAGGCTGAGTCATTTAACACTTGAAAATAAACATCATATGATGAGTATCATAACTGAAAAATGTACTCTCATCTATACTCTTGTTTGGTAATCAATAATTCTCACTCTTTCTAAATTCATCTCTAAATTCTTCAGCTCCATGATTAATTATGGCAATTTTGCCCTGGTACCTACCTATGTGAGGTTCCCCTCAGAGTGACTCCCAGCTTATCCTGCCATTTATCAGTTCTCTTCATCACTCATGCCATGTCTGTTTGTGTACAGAGCTCCCCTACAAGAATAGATTGCCTTCAAAAAAGCGACCATGTTTTACTTACCTCTGTATCTACTGCATCTAACATAAAAATTCCCAGAAAGGTATAGGTGCTTAATACTTATGTCTAAAATTAAACCAGTGGGGAAAGCATTCAGAAGTAGCCAAAACTCAATTCATAATAATTGTGTAGAAAAAGGTAGAAATTAGCTAAACAAGTGTAGATCATTTAAGGCCTGTGCTAATGAAATGATGATAATAAATTATAATTAACACATCAATTCCACACACAAGAAAAGATGCCTACCAAAAACTGCTCAAAATATTTGCATAAATACCAGTGGTTCCCTAGAATATATATTCATGCCAATTTTTTATTTTAGTGATTTTTCTTTCTAAGAGAGAATGAAATATAGCTCACTACTTTCCCAAATCATCAGAATTAGTGGGGGTCAGACTTAATGAGGTCTATAAACATGTTCATATGGTTTGACCTAATAATCCTTCTCCTGGGAACATACACAAAGGAAATGAAATAACTCCATCTAAGAAAAATGCTATGCACACAAAGATCACAACAGACTTACTTACGAGGGGAACAGCCCCTTTCTCACACACACTCACCCAAAGTCAAATGTCAAACCTAAAGAAAACAGCAGTCTCATTAAACATTTTTGGGGACACAGGTAAGTGTTTGCCAATTTGTTTCTCAGCAATTGCAGAATGTTATGCTACAGCGTAAATGAAAAGCAGTATACATTGAAAGAGGAAAAAGTGTAGTGGCCTCAGTCAGTGGAGCATAAATAGGATGTTTAGTGTGTTAAGTTCTGTTGAATTAAGCTCAACTGTGACTTACCAGTGATTATTTTGTAGGCTACAATGAATGAGGGGTCTTACTACTTGATCTATCTCTAGCTATTTTCTCTTCTCTTTCATCCTTTGTTTAATTTTTTGGGGGGATCTTTGTAGGAAGCATTCATTATATAAAGGTAAATATAAAATCCCTGCCCTAACTACCAACCTGGAATGTAGAAGCAGCACTGGACTCATCTCTGTAGAGAACCTTAGAGGAATTCTGAGATGTACTAAATTATCAAACAGCAGCAGTGCCGAAAACTTCTGAGAAGAAAACAAGTACCCAGGGCCCAAGACTGCTCAGTGCTAATTTTATCTATCTAACTAATCAGTCAATCAATCTATCTATCCATCAATCTATCAACCAATCTACCTATCTATATATCTACCTATCTATCTATCTTCTTAGACAGAGTTTCTCTTTGTAACAACAGCTATGTCTGTCCTGGAATTCACTCTGTAGACCAGGCTGGCCCTGAAATTCATAGAGATCTGTCTTCCCCTGACTCCTGAGTACTGGGATTAAGGGTGTGTGCCTAGAATTACAACACTTCCCTCTTTTCCTTTCCTCTCTTCAACTCTTCCCACATCCCTGCAACTTGTTTTAAAATTGGTATCTATATGTATGTCTACATAGACACATGTATGTAAAGTCTCAGAGATTGAGAATGCCGAAGATATTTCAATGCATGTATACTCAATGCTACCAGCAGGAAGGTGAAGGAAACCCAAGTTATAGAATGAGTGTGGCATGGAGCTGACTGTACAGGGACCTGGATGGCTAAATCAAGGAGTTCAGCTTGTATCACCAACCCAGGTCCTATGAGAATAGAAATGAAACCTATTACCAATGGGTTAGGAATTACACATGACTCTCATTGCTCATTGCTTTTCATACTTGGCCTGAAAGAGATTCTTCCCCACATATGGAATATTTTATTCTCTTTTCAAGAGCTCTTCATTTGTCATCGGGGACAGAAAGTTGGACCTGTTTGCAAGCTATCATCAATTAGTTTGCATTTGTGGATGAGCTACCAGGAAACAGGACTTCTCCATCTGTGGACATTTCTGCATTGAAGTAAGCATTCGAAACTCAGTTAGGCAGTGAGTCTAGAGAACTATGGGAGCTCTGGCAGAGACAACAAAGGCAGAAGTAAGGTTGGTCAGACAGAATAGTATTCTCTATAGTAAAATGAGACTCACTGAAAATTGACAAAGTGTATGAAAGGTTATGAAATCACTCACAATTCTTCATTCTTGAATTGTGTCCTCTACTGATATGAATCTAGTATTTATGCATATCAACACATAAATGTCATCAAGCTGAATCCCGGTCATAACAGATGCATGGGTACATTATGTGGGAGTCTGCAATTTGCCTTATTTTTCCATTTGAAGGGTATTTTTTTTCAGATCAGCACACTCAAATCATTTTCATTTATTTTTGTAGCTTCGTGGTATTATAAGGATGAACCACAATTTCTTTGAAAAAAAATCCCCTGTTGATAGGGACTGGTTGTTTCCATTTCCTGTCCTTGGCTGGAGCAAACACTGCCATAATAAATACTGTTGTTAAGTGCACCTTTGTACACACAGCATTTCTTAGAGCTGATTCTTGAAGAGGAATTATAGAATTGTATCTCATACACATCCTGAATTTTCAAAAACAGTGATTTATACTTCCATTAGCAACATCTAAATGTATGAGCTTCACACCCTCCACAGGTTTAAGTAATTTTGACAGAGCCATTTATTCCACTGTCTTATACTGTCCTTTGCATGAAATTCCTGTCCCTTGCATGAGAATCACCATGGGTACAAGAGATGTCACTATTGAGGAATGTGCTGAACCTGAGAGTGGTATTTAAATGGGGAAGTAGCTGAAACCCATAACTTAAAGGAGACAAGGTCCTGAGGCTGGCAGCCCTAGCCCTTCAATTGAATAACAGGGTGATTCTGATGTGTTGGTTCTATGAAGTCAAACAACATGAAGTGAGGCTCTGGGAAACTTGCTTTTCTGTTTAGAAATGGATTTAGACTGATGGTATCTTTTAGGTATCGACGGTATCACTAAGATACCTAGGGATGTCATGGAAGGAAGACTGTAAAATAGGAAGGATAGAGGCAGGAAGGTAGTGATATAAAAGAGAAAACAGGAGGAAGAAGCAAAATAAGGACTAAAGAAAAATAACAAGGGAACAAATGAAAAAAACAAGCCTATTTCTACAGTTAAGTTATAGAAGAGACTTTTTAAAAATTTAATTTTCAGCAGTTCGAGGAGAAAGAGAAAGGAATTCCGAAGGAGACCTGGGGGTCAAGAATGCTATTCTTTTATTTTAAAATCTCCAAATTTAATTTTGCCCAGAAATAATGTTTTCATGTTGAGTGAAATCATGGAGAGAATAAAGGCTGGTCTCCAGGGAGAGAGCAGATGATAGATTACTCTTTAGTGTTTCATGTTTCTAAAGGCACTAGAAACATGACACTGTTCTCTGCCTCTTGAATGAAGGTAGGTTCTTTCCTGGGTAACATGATATTAATCACAGCTGCCTAAATCATCACCCTCACTGACTATTTCTTCTTAGGTTTTGCATACAGCTTTTCACAGTACAAATGAATGGTGAAGGAGAGGATGACTCAGTCATCAAAGACCAGAGTTGGATCCTGCAGCAACCAAGCAAGAAAAATCCCACCTACAATCCATGCTGTGAGTAGGCAGAGAAAAAGGGATCACTGGAGGGCTTGCTGATACGGAGAGTATCTGAGCTAGTGAGCTCCAGGTGCAGTGAGAGACTCTATCGAAAGTGTAAGGTAAGGAGCAATTAAGGAGGATAGTGATGAAGGATATAGATCTCTGGTCTTCAATATACATATCTGGCCTTCAACATGCATACTTGTGTAAGTGTACCTGTTTGAACACACACACACACACACACACACACACACACACAAGAACGATACACATGAACGATAAAAGTTAAATAAACAATGCTGAAAAGTAGACCTCACACAAGTTGAAGGTTAATTCCTTCCATCCATTGAGAACTACAGTGGAGGGGTCTCCATGACCAATTTGAGCACACATAAAACTGATTTTAAGGAACTCTAAACTTTGAGAATTCTTGAAACAAAAGATTTCCAAAGTTCTTGCCACTAAAAGAAGGTAAGTAGTGAAGGAGAGGTGACGCATTATTAAATAATACTCTCAGAGTGCCATATTTCCTAGTCAAGCATCTCAACAACAGTTGACACTATCATCTGTCCTTAATCCTCCCTACGTTGTTCCTTACCATTCTGTTGCTTAAATCACAGGTGTTGAATAATTGAAATTATATCCTGTGGTGAACTTTGGAATGACCCAGAGAACCTACAGTCCAGGTTTACCTGAGGCTGAATGAGTTGTAATCTGTGTCTATAATCGAATCAGAACTGATTAAAATACTTTTATTGACTCAAAAGCTGCTTCTCTACTTTGAGGCCTCTCTCTTTCCCTCCCGACTTGATTTCTGTCTATACACACTTTTACTTTTCTTTTATAGCCCTTCCCTCTTCGAAATGCTCTTGTTTTCTGGTGAAAATGCTTCGATTTAGGCTGACGACTTTCAGATTTAATAAATCGCACACTACCCAGTGACGTGATTCAATATCACATTAAGAAGGAGCAGAAGCCAATGAGCTCACATTCCCATGTATCCCCTGTGGGAGGCAGTATGATACAGGGAGTAGTCCTTAGCTCAGCTATCCATTCTCTATCAGGTTAGCGTTCTAACCCCAGCTCACCTCAGATTGATAATTGACAAAGAAAGACACTGAATCTCCCAGAAACTCTTTTTGAAATGGAGAGAGACACTCATGCTTTTTATTTCTGGGTGATGTAAACTTTGAACTAGTAGAAGGAGAACAGCTCAGATTCAGAAACAAAGAAATTATAATGGCGTTATTAAAGTCACTCTTTTCCCTACCCTTTGCTTTGGGCTTTTCGAGGGCTGACCTCAGTCACTTGCCCCCTAGCTCCATGCTGCAGAAAACCAGGGACCATTATCCACATTTTTCTGGAATGATCCCTAGAGTTTTTATTAGAGAAGCAAATACCAGATCACTTCACTCACTCCTCAATAAATGTGTTTATTACCCTGTAAATTCCAACATATCAGTAGCTTGTTATAGAGAGAAAAGGTCGCCGCCAAGAAGATATGTCATTCCACAGGAAATTTGGGTTTAATATATACAAGGGAGACAGCACATGGAAATCTCTTTGGAAATGATAAAGTCCTATAATGAAAAATACCACTACAATACTAGGCTCATTTCAGCAGATAAATATTTAATATAGATCATCCAAGATTAATTGCCTACTGAAATGTGCTCGTCCTCTGGCTGGGGAGGAAAGAGAGCATCTTTACGTGAATTTATGACAATGTTTGAAACAGACAAAGCTGAGCTTGTCTGAGGTTCATTTTTTCTACCAGTGAGTAATGCATCACAAAGCTCCCAAGGCCTTGTGCTTGCCTTGGGGCTGCTACTGCACTGTGGCATGGATGGTCACTCTTTTGCATACTAATTAAGTTATTACAAGCATGAAGAAAAAATAGAGTTCAAGAGAACTACTGAAATCAGTACCCTTATAAATCTAATGTGAAAAAAATTGGCTCTTCTGGGACTGGTGCAGAATGGATATGAACGCTGGGAACAGGACAAGGATGGGAAGAAGGAATAAAGAGGAAGAATGAACCAAAGGCACTGAGGAAGCTTGTCCATCAGGAAGTTAGATATGAGTGTCTTTGTGTACAGATAGGAAGACTCTGACACTGGAATCAGTTAGCTGACTCATGTAAGTAACAGCTCTGCTAGTCAGTGGTGGAGATATATACTAAAGATCTTTCTCATTCTAGATACTATCATTACCTAACTATTCTTGTGGGTGTGAAAGCTTTAGCCTTAGGGATTAGTGGTATGAAGAGAAGCCCAGTTTTGACTTTTGGGCTATAAGACTTTTACCACTACTATTGCCTCCCCCTTCTCTTTTATTTCCCTCTCTTCTTTAAATTCTCTCTCTTTTCTCTTCCTCTCTCCATTCCCACCTGCTTACACAATAGGGTTTATTGTAGACTCAAGAATATTTCTGGAGCCTCAATAGTAAGTTTCTGGAATTCAAGAAGATGTTAAGAAGAGGCCATATGAAGTTGTAATATGATTAAGCACTTCTCTTGTATTAAGGCTGGGTAAGGCAATCAAGGAAGAAGAATAGGTTCCAAAAAGCCAGCAAAGGAATCAGAGACAGCCCCTGCTCCCACTGTTAGGAGTCCCACAGAAAGAACAAGTTCCACTGCTGTAATGTATGTGCATTGGGCCTAGGGGAGTCCCATGAAGGCTAAGTAATTGTTCAAAATAAATAAAGAACTCAACAAGACATCAAAAAGCAAATAACCCAATTAAAATGAGTAGGGATATAAAAAGAATTCTCAAAAGAAGAACCTATAACAGCTGAGACATACTTAAGGACATGTTCAACATCCTTAGCCATCAGGGGAATGAAAATCAAAATGACTTTGAGATTCCATCTTACACCTGTCACAATGGTTAAGATCAAAATCACAATGGACAGCTTATGTTTGAGAAGATATGGAGCAAAGGGAACACTCCATCATTGCTGGTGGGAATGTAAACTTGTACAGATACTTTGGAAATCAAATGGCAGTTTCTTAGTAAAACTGGTAATCAACCTACCTCAAAACGCAGCTATTCCACTCTTGAGCATATATATCCAAAGCATGCTCAATATACATAGCAGCTTTATTCACAATAACCAGAACCCAGAAACAATCAGGCTGCCCCTCAACTGAAGAGTGGATAAAGAAAATGTGGTACATTTACACAATGGAGTATTTCAAAGATTTTAAAAGAAATAGCATCATGACAAATGCAAGGTAATGGATAGAACTAGAAAAAAATTGTCCTGAATGATATAACCCAGATTCAGAAGGACAAGCACAGTATGTACTCATTTATAAGTGGATATTAGCTGTAAAGTAAACTAGAATTACACTGTAATCCACAGATACAGAGAGAGCAGGTAACAAGGAAAGTTCAAAAGAGGAAAATTGGATTTCCCTGGGAAGGGGAAATATAATAGATTTCTTGGGAGGACTTGAGGCAGGTGCATATGGGAACATGAGGGATGAAGTAGGAGAGCAGAGAGGGAGACTACCGAGAGAGATGACTAGAAAGTGGGTGGCAATATTTCAGGGTCAGGTAGAAACTTATAGTAAGAGAAACTCCCAGAAATCTCCAAGGTTGACCACAGCAAAGACTCCTAGCAATAGGAATAAATTGCCTGAACTGTCCATCTCTTGTATCTGACCATACATGCAAATTTTGATGAAACTAGTAGGAATGATAACTGACAACATAAGGTTTCGATTTTAAGTCTCAAATGAATGTTGTTTGATGTTTTGAATACTCAAAGAAAGGAAGACAGGCTATAAGAGAGCATTAAGGGTAGTTAGGGATAACTTCTGGACTCATGTTCTAAACTTGAACCATGTCATCAACTCACCTAGGTACTCTCCATTCTCTTGCTGAGGAGAAAAAGGATTAGACAGACTTTGAGCACATTACCAGAGTAGAAGATTTTATGGTATACTAAACATGAAATTAGATGTATTTTTTTTTCTTTACAGAATCACCAAACACTTGGAAATTTCACCTTGAGGAATCAAAAGCACAGAGAAACTTGAGATAAGGGGAGAAAAAAGTAAAACAACTTATTAATCTTATCTGATCTATCTCTTCTCTCTGGGGACATAATGCTGGGTTATTCCAATTGCTGTTTATGTTTGTAGCACATTCCAGTTGTAAAATAAAAAAAATTATAAAGAACTTTAACTCTCCCATTTAAGTAGTTCTGACTTAGGAGAGACGTGTTTCCAAGGAACAATCCTGTTATCCATTCTAAGTATATCATTGCAGGGTGAAACTTCCTCATTATCTGACACAGAGAGAGTCCACATATTTTCCTTGTATTCTACAGCTCTTTTGGGAACAGAAGGCTCTAAGCTTGATTTTAGCTCTCAGTGTTGTCTGTGTTACCTGGGAAAAACACATTCACTTCTCTGAACTGCATCCATCTCATTGGTATAAATGTATGAACACATGTCTATGGTAGGGGATTTGTTTTTGTTTTTGTGTTATTTAGATTAGAAAGAATCTTATTTTATGTATCAATCCAGCTCCTCTCCCTTCCATCCTCCCATACTCTCCACCAACACCCCCACATCCCATCCCTTTTCTGTTCCCCAGGGAAGGGGAGGCCTTACATGGGGGATCATTAAAGTCTGTCACATCATTTGGGGCAGGGCCTAGGCTCTTCCCCATGAGTCTAGGTTGAGAGAATATCCCTCTATGGGGAATGGGTCCCCAAATTCCATTTGTACATTAGGAATAAATATTGATCCACTACCAGAGGCCCCATAGACTGTTTAGGCCTCCTAACTGACACTTACATTCAGGGGGCCTGGTTGGTAGGATATTTGTAATGATTTGACTGGTGACATACATCAGGGTGACATATATCAGAACATAGTCTGCTATACTGGACTTGACTCGTAATTAACAGAGAAGCAAATAAGTAAGACAATACAATAGATCCACATGATTAAAAACCCAAAAGCGTGAGGTGAACATGATAACCACTACACTATGGAAACTAGCTACCTTAATCGCCCTCCCCTGATAATGATATTGATGACTACCTTATATGACATGCTAGAACCCTCATCCAGTGGTTGATGGAAGCAGAGGCAGACACCCACAGCTGTGAACCGAATTGAACTCCTGGAGCCCTGTTGCAAAGAGTAGTGATTAGCAAAGGAATCAAGACCTGGCTGGTGAAACTAACAGAGGCAGCTGACCTAAACAAGGGGGAATGCATGGACCCCAGAATGATGACTGTGAGGCTGGCATGGGACTGATCCAGAAGACCCTGAACCTGGGTTTCAGAAAGGAGGCCTCAACAATCTATGGGGCCTCGGGTAGTAGATCAGCATTTATTCCTGGCACATAAATGGACTTTAGGATCCCACTCCACATGGAGGGAGTCTCTCTTAGTCTGGACACATGGTGGAGGGCCTAGGCCCTGCCAGGGATGATATGACAAGACGACGAAAATCCCACATGGAAGGCATTACCCTCCCTGCAGAGCGGAGGAGTTATGGAATGGGGTGTTGGGGTGGTTGGGGGGAGGAACGGAGGGGAGGGAGAGAGAGCTGGGAGTAACATGTGTACAAAAGTTAAATAAAAATATTATTGTTTTAAAAAACCCGAAAGTGCATGTGGGTGTCAGTTAGGAGGCCTGGGCAGTCTATGTGTCCCCTGGTAATAAAACAGCATTTATAGCTAGTGTACAAATGGACATTGGGAATGGTCCTCATAGAGGGATACTCTCTTATCTTAGACACACCGGAGAGGGCCTAGATTCTGCCCCAAATGATGTGACAGACCTTGAGGATCCCCATAGAAGCCCTCATGCTTTCTATGGAGCAGAAGAGGGATGGGATGGGAATCTTTTAAGAGCATGGGAGAATGGGAGGGAGATAGAACTGGGGTTGGTATATAAAATAAGATTGCTCCTAATTTAAATAAAAAAAGGAAAAAAATGAAAACCTTCAAGGGTCACAGGAGTAAGGCTCAAGTGTAGAAACACCAACGTTGCCATCTTCCTGGAGGATCAGGAGCCTCGCTCATACACAAAGGTGGAAACTGTAATCTATTCACTAGTCCATTTCTGATTTCCATAAGTGACAAAGTTGACATTAACAAGACATTTCAATTTTTAAGTAAGATTCACATATCTGTATTTTTCTCTAAAACACTTCAATTTTCAATAAAACATAATCTCACGGTTATTTTTAAAACTCATTGTGAGCCAACATGTCTTCAGGCCAAGGTTTTACTGCTATAATGCAACATGAAAACAAGACTACAAGTTGTTAAGTGTCTGAGTATTGATATGCAAGGTCTGCTTCCCATAACCTTTCTTTATCTGTACTTCAAACATAAAGATTCATTAAGGGAGGATAAATCACTGCAACCTCACAGAATCTTTCTGTATGCAATTAATTCACTAGGAACTATGCCATGGGTATATGATTCTTAGAGGCCTGGTATGTAAAAGGTATTGTTTTCCTTTTAAAAAACTATCACTGTGTCATTAGGTACAAAGGCATAATTATATATTATGCATATATATATACATATATATGTGTGTGTGTGTGTGTGTGTGTGTGTCTGTGTGTGTGTGGGGGGTGTCTGTGTGTGTGTGTATGAGAGGAAAGATTTCCAAAATCACAATTCTGAAAAGGAAAAAAAATGTTATTTAGGAATTGCTGAGCTAGTGACTAATCACTGAATGCATACTATGCATGATATATTGAAGGAAGAAAAAAAGGCATATCAGTGAGAAGATGTTAGGAAATGTTTTTCTTTAGCCTTAGAATGTGCTAAGCGTATGGTAAGCAGAGGTATACCTTATGTCTGGAAACAAACCCAATAGTGAGAAAATGACTGGCATACTGAACTACACTATTGGAACTTCCACTCCTGTGCTCAGGAAGCTATTGATTTTTATTATACCTGGGGCATTGAACATGCAGTATAGGAAGCGCGTGTGTTTGTGTGTGTGTGTGTGTAAGAAATAAAACTAAGCTGAATTTAATCTTAGAGGATCAGCTAATGCTTTGTGGTTCATAAAAGGAAAAACATTTAATTAAGCTAGTATTACAATTTGGGGACTGAGGGAAACTAATGGCATGAACTCACCCTAGAAAAGAATATTCTAAAAGTAGTACAGAATGAGAACCTAGGTGAGGTTCAATGAATGACCTGTTTGATAGAGAGGGCTAATAGATGTCTAAGGTTTTCAGAAATCTCCTTAGGAATACCTAGGACACATACATTTCAATTGCATCTGGTAAAGTGCTGTGTGTCTAGCATCAGAATAGTTACTCATTCTAGGTTTTCATCAACTCAGAAATCTAGAAGAATGTACACGTTTGTCATTGAAGCATAGACATAACTGTAGACGCTGCTGTCTCTGTTTTTAATAGATCACATAACCAAATCTTAAATCTGCAAATCTGATAATTTCTTATAAGTTCCTTGGGCTCTTAGACTAGTTGTTCTCAACCTTCCAAATGCTATGACTCTTTGTAACAGTTCTTCCTAGAGTGTTTACCCGCAACCACAAACTTTCTTTCATTGCTGTCTCCTAACTTCAATTTTGCTACTGATATGATTTGTAATGGAAATAAGTGATATGTAGATGGTCTTAGGTAACCCCTGTGAAAAGATCATTTGTGCTCCAAAGGGGCTGCAAACCACAGGGTGAGAACCACTGCCTTAGATCAAGCTATATGTTGTCTCTTGCTGGCATTAGGTTTACAGTCACTTCATTGGCACAGATTATGCTATATTTCACTCCTTTTTCTTGATTCATCAGCAACTATCTTTAATAAGTGAATTTGGAACTTTTGGTAAAAGCAACAAAGGCAAGTGGTCACCTATCTATCTATCTGATAGATAATTGTGAAACTAGATTTTCTTCTGCCTTATTCCCATGCATGTTCATGTTGGTGTATATACAGAAGACAGGGGCGTGTGTATACTTATATGAAAGCAAGAATTTGATATTAGGTATTTTCCTTGAGTACTTTTCACTGTACTTTTGGAAACAGTGTCTCTCATTGAACCCATATTTCCTTGATGCAGTTTCTCTACGTAACCAACGAGCTTTAGTGATTGACTTGTTCTGTCCTGGTGATGCCCACTCTTTAGCGTCCTTCTGAGCACTGGGTTGGTAGGTTATGCCATCATACCATACACGGAATACAGATTTTACATCCTGAACTATGGTCCTTGAAGATGATGCATGACAAGTATTTTACTGACTGAGTGATCTGCAACCTTGTTTTCTTCTAAAAGAACAACACGGCTAGAAGTGGTGATACATGCCTGCAATCCACATAGTAAGTTCAGTGGTAGCCAGGGCCACCTGAGAAGAGCCTGGCAAATGAGGAAATCAAGAAGCATACACAGATGCATAAACAGGAGGAGGTGTACAAAAGTAAGAATTATGTCTCTCTGTCTAATGTGAAGGTGGCCAAATGTCAAGACGGAAGTATATACAGGGTCAGCACGACACAGTACAAAATAGCAACCAGGGGTAAACACAGAGCTACAGAATGACCACCATCCAATAAAGACTAGCTGTTACTAAAAATTGTATTATTTTTGTTCTTTGGTATGGAAAAGAAATGACTTTAGAACACTCATCATCCTAATGGCTTAGACCTTTAGCCAATGACACTATCATTATTGAGGTCAGAGAGAACCAAGGGAATGGGAGTTTGTGATTTTTGAAACTATCTGAAGGAAGGTACACTTGGCAGTGAGATCCAAGAATTGGAAGGGTAGAAGAGATATAAAAGCTAGAGTTAGAAATGTAAAGAGTGCTGAGATATCAGTGATACTAGAAGAATGGGGTTTGGTGTGCTTTCCCAGAAAGAATGAAGGAAAGAAACATATTTGTTGAATATTTGGAAAAGAACCAGTTCTAGTATATTATTTAGACAAAATAATTATGGACAGAGTGACCCATGGATTGAGGCATGCATTCCCACTTCCATAGCAGATCTCACATAGATATTAGTAAAGGTGTTTATCTATTTTCACAAATTATGTAAATGCATCTTTTCCAGGCATGAAGCAGGCCCATGGCTGGTTGCGGCTTCAAATAACATGATTTATGAGGAATATTTTCTGCAGCAGATAAACTAAAAACTGTATATGGCCATCAAAGAAGGTAGCTTTAGTTTGTAAACACTGTGAAACATTACTGAAGCCAGTGCCTGACTTCTTCATACATCTGCCTCCAAACACTATGTAAATTAGAATTCCTCTGTTGCTATGAGTTTGCCAGTCCCCCATAGTCTTATAAAGGTATTCTGCCTTCTGATAAATCAATCCGTTAAGATTTTTCTTCAAAACCTGTCATCCAAATACCAGCAATGATCTTCCTAGAAACATACCAGAAGAAGATCTTGGCTCCCCATTCATGTTCTGTGCAAAGTTTCAAAGCTTCTAATGCATAACAGATACTATCCCAATTATCAGTAGATATTTTTGCTTGTTATGTTTCAAAAACAAGTTCCCAAGTAGTACTGAAAATCCAGCAGACAATGGCAGGTGCATGAGGAAGAAACTGAGACATCCAAGGGTGTCTTTCACTGGCCTTGTCTCCCAGATATAGGTGGGTGTTGCTCAACCAAACAAAAGGATCCAAAAATGGGAGAGAATTATAGAGTAGGCTGAAAGAGAAGTGCATAATAGGTACAGCCATGACCTTCTCTCTACCATCCTCCATCTGCAAGAGACAAAAGGAAATCTGTGCTAAGGCAAAGCGAGCTGGCTGTGTTTAATGATACATCAGACTGTTAATTTCAGGAAAAGAATCCTAGTTAGAAAAGTACAATTCCTAAAGTCCAAGGATGTCAGTCAAAGAGAGCAATAATATTCTGAAATGTTTGAGAATGGATGGAATCCACGTTACAAAAGTATATAAGAACAGGAAAGGCTTCCAGAAAACATTTAGTTCTATTATCACATTGTAGAGTTGAAAGCATAGAGCCCTGGACTTAGCCAATTACATTTCACAAATTAAGTATAAAGCTAGCATCTGAAACAAAGTGTCAAAGTATCTCCTGTTTCTACATGGAATGTTTCTCAAGATCTGCTTAAATAAAGATACTATTTTAATGTGAGACACTTTCAGAGCAGAAAGAAAAACGTAATAGCATTAGCTATATATGCTTTTAGTATACTTTAAAAAGCATTAGTTTATAGCTATTTACTTGTCTGTTATTAACACTATGCCATTAGCTCCTTCCAGTTAGGAGGTTATGTTACTTACTATTCATATCCATGGTAACCAGCAGAATGTTTGGCATAAAATGAGGTTTGAGTGCCTGCATTATGATAGGACATACAAATGATTGAAACCGAAGATAGATAAACACTAGGAGTTAAGACACTGCTCTCAGTCTACGTCTTCCTTCAAGTTAGTGTTTAATATGTCCTGCCAGTGCAGAAAATGTCTACCATAGTACCTGAACATTAAACAATAGTTTCTTTCCTCTAATAATAGATACCTCACATCTGTATCAGAGGTAGGTAGACCAAAGGTATCAAAGATTGGGATATACTCAACGATGCTAAGGAGTTTTTATGAGAATTTTCTTCTCCTTCTGTCCTTCTCTTTATCGCATCCCCCACTCTCATTTCTTCATTTTCTCTCATCATTTCTTATTGTGTTTCCTTGTCTGTTATGATTATGACTACATAAAAGGTCAAAATTTTAACTAAGTTCAAGAACACAAGACAAGGAATTCAGAAACCAGGTTATTAGTAAGATATTTTCCTAAAATATAGCCATGTATTTATTGATTTACAATCATCTGTTGGATCTCTCCATGAATAGGGTAAACACACACACACACACACACACACACATACACACACACACACACACACACACACACACGCGTGCGGAATTAAGGCAATGTCAAACACATGACCCTGCCAAGTTTCTGTTCTGACTCAAAGTTTCCAAAACGATCATGTGCTTTTGTGAAAGTACTAGTATATGTTATATTATGAATAACCAGTAAATTGAAACAGAGTCATCATCATCTCTGGCATATGATATGTTATAAAAATACTCAGGAAAATAGGTAATAACATAGAAAGCTTCTCATGATTATGTTCTAGTTCATGAATTAAGAAAAAGAAAAAATATCTCTTTCATCAGGAAATCTGAATATCCTTCATTATTCTTGCTCATGTAGGTAGAAGCTGCTCTCCAAGATTCTTCCTTGAAAAGGAATGAAAGAGTCAGCACTGATTTACCTAAATTGAGTGCCAGCCATAAGAAAGGGTTCAACAAGCAAAAAACATGCATAGAACAGTTAAAACAGTAGTTAACATCATGTGAGATACCTCAGATAGTATATAATACACCAGCACTTAAAATAGAATTTATAATAGGCAAGTCACTTGACTTCGCTTACTTAACCACAAAATATGTTATCATTAACTCCCACATTTAAGAATGTGTTTTCTGAACTTTAAAATATTATGTGCAGTTGGCATATTTGCATATGAGGAAGAACTGGGAGTGAAGAAAGGAAAAATGGAAGGGGTACTGTGTGTTACTTAAAGTGAAAACTAGAAGTTCTTCCTCTAAAATCCAGTACAGAGTAAGAATGTCTGTTATTTCCCTTTCTATTCAATATATTATTGGGGCAAATTTAAAAGGTTCTATGTTGGAGAGATAAAATTATCTGTTTGCAGATGATACTATCTGGGAAACTGTAAAATCAGAACAAATTATGATTTATCAATGAATTTAATAAATTTGCAAGATATAAAATCAGCACAAAAATCCATCAACATTTCCATACACTAGTGATTAGCTGTCCAAAAATTAAATTAAACAAAAATATTCAGTTATAATTAGCAAGAAAATGAATAAAGAGTGAGGAATAAATTTAGGCAATGAAGTGAAATATTTGCATTAAAAATATGAAACTGGATGAAAGAAACTAGTTAAACAAGACAGTGTTACAGGAACAGACAGCCTATGTCCATTTAATGAAAAGTTTAATACATTGTTAAATTTATCACATTGCCCAGAGTGACATACAAATTAAATGCTTCACCCATCAAGCAAATAATATCCCTTTATAAAAATAGGAAAAATAGACATAAAATACATAAAGAACTGTTAATGTTCCAAATGGTCAATGCAATGTTAAGAAAGAATAACCAGTATGGGGGTATAACATTTGCTGGCTTGAAAGCATATTACAAAACCATAGCAATCAAAGGAAGATAATTCTTGCCTAAAATCATATATAGATTTTAGATAGATTATAGATTTACAGTGTAACTTTGTAGACAGAGCAGAAGTACAGGCATGTTCTGTCTTTGAGAATGAATATGCAATAGGTAAAAGGTTTCAGTGATTACCCCACCCAATCTCTAGTGTGTGTAAGTGCAAATCAAGGATCATGTACCAATCACTGAGGGGATGCATGATGATCATCAGGGTCAACCAGCTAAGACTAAGGTTCCTTGACAGACTGCTCTCACCCCTTTTCAAAACATTCTTGTCATACTTTGTGTGAGAACTCCCTAGATTTATCTGGCCTCTTTGCTGTGTGACCCTGGGAAAATTAAGTTTTTCAGTCTGTTTCCTCATGTGTAAAATGAGGTCAGGGGAAGAGTACCATAAGCTGTGTAAGGTATAATAGGCCTGTATGCACTTTACTTACTGATGCCAGGTCATTGCTCCATCATATTAATATCCCATCAACTTTGTTTAAAAGATGCTGTCATCTTATGAGTCATTGATTATTCCCTAAGTTAAATAATTGCAAATGCCTTGTTCTTGGAGTCTCTCCATTGCTCTGTTTCTGTCTCACTTGCAACACTAAGCCAGCCAGGGAAAGTTACATTGAACTGGTGTTCCAATTCCTGAATACTCTTCTTGTGAAAATCACCATAGTCTAGTGGTTTTGATAGCCTGCCTTCTTTGTAGTATTAACAAAATAACAATTTAAGATCTGGTTTTGCTGAAACTAGCTGTAGTAAGGATTCTATTCCATACATAGGTGTAAGCAACGTGATCTTCATTTTTCTTCTGTCCCAACATCCTTTTGCAAAACAGAAGAATATTGAACTCATTATGCTGAAGCAGAAGTAATCCTTTCACTGGTCAGTTTGCCTGGGGTCAACTATTCTAACACATTCTGGACATCTGAAAGAATAGATATCTAACAGTCCATCACCAACATTACAGAGCTGTTGTCCTAAAATGATGTTCTGAAATCTGGCTATTCAAATGCAATTGTCCACTGCACTATCTTGCATCAGAGCAGTGAAAAGAATCCAACATCAGTCTTCAAATGCCAGTATGCACAACAATAGGGTCCATATTAACATGAAGATACTGGAGTTACTAAACGTATTTAGTTTCACTTTCTCTTTCCAGCATCAGACTGTGGCTCTATGGGGAGAGATAAAGATGATAAGTTGCCTTTTAGAAAGAATGACTGAAGGTTCAGAAAGGATAAATCACTACTCAAAGATCTAAGGCAAAATAGAATAAGACCCAATATAAAAATATTTCACAGATTGAATTGTCATGTCTTCTTATGGTCTGTTTTGTTGTATGCAGTAACTGCTATTATTGGGTACTATTTGTACCCTCAAAGCATCACGTGCTGGTACCTTAATAGCCTACACATCCAGGACGGTGGTATTGAGAATGAGGAATGAGGAAGCTATAGTAGGTAAGGTCTAATGGGAGATACTGAATTCATGGAAACTCTGTCATTGAAGGGGATTAATGCTGGTCTCCTGGAATAGATTTGTAATCAAGAAAGTACAGTACTGCTACTCTAAGTTCCACTGTCTCAGATAACTTTTAAGGTGATGGTAGGAGAGCACGCTTTCCCTTCTAAGCATTTCCAGGACGATGCCATACACCCGTTTGTGATGTAGCTGGTAGAAGGACTTTGCCAGAGCTAAGTTGATATTGACACCAAGTTTTTAGACCTCTAAAATGGCAAGCTAAATAAACCTATTTTATACATAATGTAAAAAAATAAAAATATTTCAACATACCAGCGTAAAATGGAGTAAGACACAACGTTCATAGTATTCACTCATGTTGCACAATCAGTTTAGTCATCATTTTAGATTATGACTTAACCTAATTTATGCATTCATGCTACATTCCTTGTACAAGATTTCCCTAGATCCAAGCCCTGTGATCTGCTCTAACTCAGTGGCCTTCATCATCCCCCTCTTCCAGCTCCCTAATTCCTCTCTTAGTTACTCTAGAACATGCCATCTCCCTAAGCTTCTAATTCTGGCGCATATCAAAACATCCCAGTCTCTGGTCTAATTATTCTAACACCTGCTTTTCCTCTAAGACTTCAAAACCTCTGACCTTCATTCACACTATATAGTGTCTACCACATCCACCCCTCTTTACATCTGACTTACATCGAAAAATTTAGTCATGTATTTATTTTTAATAATTCCCTTTAAAAATACATTTTAACTTAATATATTATGATACAAGTTTGTAATGATTATATACAGCTTCATGGTTTGACACATGTATATATTTTAGAATGACTATATCAAAGTAACTAGTATGTACATTGTCTAACAGATTTATTTTTGTTGCAGAGACACTTAAAATTTACCTTTTCTATAATTTTCACGCATACTGTAAATTATTGTTAAATATTGACATAATACATAGTAGCAGATTTGGGAACTCATTTCTCTTATAAAAATTAATTTTTCTTTTTTGACTAAGAGTCCTCCAACTCTCACATTCTCAGCCATTGGTAGATAACATTCTATTATCTACTTTTAACAGTTTGGCAATCTTAGGTTCCATACATATAAGAATGTGTGGTATTTGTTATTCTATGTATGGCTTTTCTCACTGACTATAGTGTCATCCAAGTTCATCCATGTGGTAGCAAAGGAGGGTATTAATTTCCTTTTAGAGACTAAATAGTATTTTACTGTGTATACATATATCACGTTTGCTTTATCCATTTGTATATTGTTGGACACAAGTCAGCTCCATGTCTTGGCTACAGTAAATAATGCAGCAATGGAGATGGGATTGTAGATATCATTTTGGCATACTAATTTCATTTCATTTGGCTGCACAGATATATTTAATTATAAGATTTCAGGATCATACTGTAGTTCCAATTTTTATTCACTATTCTCAATTCTCATACCTAATTATCTTTCCATCTCACCTATTGGCAAGTCCCCTCCTATAGAAACCAACACTACCATCACCCATATTCTATTAAAACTTTCAGTTACTCAGAAGAATATCTCATCTTCACAGTCTATGGTCACTATAAATAAGCTGGCACCAACCCCAGCAAAGCCTCCTCTTCTGGAATTTGTGTTTTGTTTTTGTTTTTGATATTTCTATTTCCTTAGTAAGAACCTCCCACCAATCTGCAGTTTGACAACTCCAAATAGCTTCAAACAGTGCATTTTCTGGCTTTCCCAACAACTTTTTTTTTTACTCATAAGGCATCCCAAAGCTGTCAGAGGTCCCTGAAATTCTCACCAAAGGAATCTATTTATTATTAGTTTTTCGTACCTCTCTCTTTCTTTCTTCCTCTTTTTTAACTCAAGGACATGTCTCCTCTAATCCTTTGGCACCTACCTGTATTCTTCTTGCATGCTCAGGAATTGCTTTTTCCAGACTAACCCCACTTTAAACCACAGACTTTTTCTCTCCTGTAAATGCCCCATCCCTCTCCAAAATGAACGGAGAAAAATATCTTCATTTCAGATCTCTACTCCATTCCTGTCTGTACTTCTTTAAAATATAAAAATCAAACCTCCTCTTTATTCTTATGTTTCAGCCCACTGCAATCTAGCATCTGTCCCTAAGATTTTATTTTAAGAACCCTTGACATAATGAAGATTTTTAAATCTGTAAGTCCTTCCTTAGTTCCTAGCTCATATAGTATATGAGAACTCCTGAGAATTGCTTGTTCATGACGTATCCTCTAAGTGTCCCTTTATTTTATATTCTACAATACAAAACACTTAGCCAGCTCTGCAACTTTTAATGTTTTTATTTGCTAATGCTAAATAGACTTTTTCATGAATGAACATATACCCAGGAGCTGTCACTGCAGGCCTGATGACTGTGGATATAATAATATGTTACTAAACTCTGTTTTAAGAGCTCAAACCTTCTCTGCACCTGACTACCAGGTTTCTATCTGGATAATCCACATAATATTAATTCAATATTTTCAAAGTCAACTCGTCGTGTTCAAATATATACAACATCAAAAAATGCATTCTCAAGCTCTTAAAACATCACCTACTCAGTGAAGCAAGTCAACAATGTTCCCCTTTTTCGCACTCACCCCAGAGCTGATGATTCATTGCTGAATGTATAGTTTTGACATTTCCCTTAGGTGATAAGTTTTTGCTCTCAGCCTCCATATTCAAGCACTCACCAAATGCTGACTCTTCTGACTCCTTAAAGTATCTCAGGCAATGATTGCATTCATATAAAATTCTTGAAATGTTAAAAATCATACACATGAAAATCTCATAATAATGGCAGAGTTCAGAGGTGAGGTTGGTAAAAGAGTGAAGTCTGACTTAAGAGAGTTACACAAGGCATCTATGTGGTGACATACCTGCCCAATATCTTGATGTAAGTGACCTCCTTACCATCTTGGAAACTCCTTATCAAGTTAAAACAGTTCAAAATAATATACAGAAATCTCCATTTCTGCTGCTTAATTCCAAGTTATTTCTTTTCTTTTCTAGAGTATATGAAAGCACTTTGTAACCTCCTGATTTTCTTCAATCAGTCCATTCTCACTATTTTAGCAAGAGAGACCTAAGCCCCAGCTAGAAGTTGTGCCATGTTAGTCAGCATCCTCTGAAAGATTAGCTGTTGTCCTGAGTATACAGTTTGCGAACTTTGCACTGAGATGATCCAGAAGAACAACAGGACCTGTCAACAGTTTCAAGGAAATGAGTGATACTTAACCTTCATTGGACCCATATTGGGACACATGCAGCTTTGCATTCAAATATGAAGTACCTTTGTGAAGCTTTACTTTGTACAATTTGAGAATTAGAAAATATTGCACAAAACGAATGGGTAGCATGAAATGAAGGTAGCAAGGGAGATCAAAGTATGTGAAATCATAGCACATAGCTGTGCCTATTTGAGAATTTGGTAAGAATAGTACTCTTCCTTTAGTTTCGCATGCATTATTTTTCTTCAAATAGCCAATAAGCATGCCAGGACATAAACACTTCATTAGGTTGTTGCGTTCTAACCACTTAATAAACAGTTATTAGTCTATGTTTGGCCTAGAGGAGGCAGAGCAAAAGTTTGCTGAAGCAATAAGATCTTGAAATACACTAAGGAATTGTGGGAGCTTTTGCCTTAAGATAAGGTTCAAAATACTTTATATAAAGTGCAAGGGACTCCATGACCTGACTGTGCTACTAACTGCTGGCATGCTAACATATTTTTCTGTCAACTTATACTAAATTACTTGCAGACTTCAGCACAAGTCTTACTTAGAACTCCTTCAAACGCATGTGCGCGCGCGTGCACACACACACACACACACACACAAACACATGCACACACACAATGTAAACATACGTAAACACAAACATAATGAGAGCATTGCAAGACTGATTTTAAAGACCTTTCTTGATATTATTGCCCTACTCCTGGCACTCCTCATACCTAGGGGTCAGTTTAGCTATTTCTTGCATCTTCTCAGCTGTCCTTTGGTGCTGTTGTTGGGTCAATACTGATTTAATGACATTAAAGACTAGCATAGCATCTGCAGATGGTATGAATCAACAAATGCACAGGCATTTCCTTCTTTTCATAAAGTACAGCAACTGCATGCCATCTTTCAACATTGAGCCTCTTCTGTCATTTGTATTCAGTTCCTTTCTTCTAATTCAAAGCACACTCCCCTGTCAATGTGAAATAAAATGGCTGTCATACTAGAAGCATAGAGGGCTGTCACAAACTCTCAGGGAAAGAAGCTGTACTTTGCTGACCCTCTTTGAAAAACAAACCTGCAATTCCATTAAGCAGGGTTATCCCTCCTGCACTAACACACACACACACACACACACACACACACACACACACACACACCTTGAGATGTTGCTGATTGCTGTGAAAGAACACAGGTGAGAAGCCATCCCTAGGGATGTATGGTCTCCAGAACACTCACATCAAAGATAACCTAGCAAGCACCCTGAAGCAAGAACCTGAAGATGAGATGTCACAGACTGCCCCAAGTCACCTGGACTGATTTATTAAAAGTTTGCAAATCATGGAATGTATAATATATTTTGAACTGATATATGTATGCTGATAGCCTGAAGATACCTTGCCATTGTGTTGGCCTCTTATTCTTATCACATGGGACTTCAGAGTTTCAGAAAGTTCTGTCTCTTTGGTCTTCTGTCTCGTCTCTGTGGTTTTGTTAGAAATGTTCACTTGGTCTAAGAATGGTATTCAGTGTACCTTCATAAGTTATCTATGATACAGACCTCATGTTCAGAAAGTTCCAGTAAGATAACTCTGAAAGAGGAGCTGTTTCAGAATCTCCAGGTTTCTGTGTTTCAGTTCTTTATTTTTGCTACGAGTCTTAAATTACTTACATCATGCTCATCATATGTCCTCTTGTTGCACTTCCCAACAACTCTGGGATAATGTCGTTGTTGAAGAAGATGCTGGGGTCCAATGAACTTAAGCCATGTGTTTAAACTTCATAAGAACAGAGTGTAGAGTTCACATAAGCCTAGATACTGACTTCCATAAGGAAGTTTCTGTCCAGATGAACAAGGAATAGTCAGGTAAATATAAAGGATAGAATTCAAATGATTCTCTGGACCAGTGGTTCTCAACAATCCTAAAGCCAAGATCATTTAAGACAGTTCCTCTTGGTTTAGTGACCCCAGCCATAAAATTATTTTTGCTGCTACTTCATAAAATTATTTTTGCCACTGTTATGAATTTTGCTGTAATTATTTTTGGAGACTGAGTATTGCCAAAGGGGTGATGATCCACGAGGATCAATAATCTAGACAATCTGAGAATACGTTTAGAGAGACCAATAATACTTGCACCCAGACAGAAGTCTTTGAGAGCTAAAGAAATTACCTGGAGGCAGAAGTCTGAGAATTCTGGTTGCTCTCATTAGATACAAAGGTAACCAGAAGATTCAGAAAGGAGAATGTATCATGCCCAAGGTACAGAGTATAGAACTGGGAAGGGTGGGCCCAAACATAGCACAGAAAGAAGCCTGCTGAGGTAGTAAGAGGAACCTGTGGTTCCATGGACTTGGTCTTCACTGATAAAAGTTCTGCCTTTCTCTTGAGCTACTCTTATAGCTTTCTTCTCTCTCCCCTTCATCTATCCTTTATTCAGTAGTCAGAGTAATGCTCCAAGTGTGTAACCACTCACATAAGTTTCATATTTTGGAACTTAATATTTCATTAAAAAAACAAAAAAATCTTCTTAACATACTGAATTCAACTAGTAGTGCCCATATGTATGTATGTGTCATGTCATCTACAGGAGGATTGAAAAGTTACCAGTGGTCAAATACCACATAAAGTTGACTTAGTCTCTCCAGGAAGCCTTCATTGGCCAATAGCTCCTCAGAGAGATAATTACAGGGTGTCAGCCCCTCCATACTCCATCCTGTAATTTTTAGCTGGGTTGACGCATGATACTCTTGTGTATGTCACTACCACTGCTGTGAATCCCCAAGGGCAACAGAATACCAGGTCCAGAGGAAAATATATTACAGCACTCTCTGTCCTCCAATACTTACATTCTTTCTTCTTTATCCCCCCTATTCCAAATTATTGACTGAGCCTTTGGCAGTGGGATAGGTGGAGTTTAATGTAGGTCTACCATCTATGATAAAACTTATGCTGAGGACTTTCAACAGAAATTATTCTCTATATTAACCACTACTCAGGGCAATAAGAATCATAAATTTTAGGGATAGAAAGATGAACTATCTTTATAAAGATCTGGGTTCAGTTACCATCACCCACTTGGCAACTCAAAAACATCCAGAGGCACATGCAAAGTACCCACACATATATTCAGGCAGAATTTACGTATATGTGAAATGGATCTTTAATATTTTAAAAGGGTAATAAAAGTTTTAGATTTGTGTTGCTCCCAACTTCAGCCAAAAATGATTCTTTTTTAATTCTTAAGACATGTGAAACACAAATTCTAAGTCTCTGACTTGAATCCATTGCAAATCCATGGCTCAGTCTTCTTCCAAGCCAATATATTACACTATACAGACTCAAAATCAGTGTTTTCCAAATTGTAAAGCCTTTCTTCCATTAGAAGATGTGAGAATCAAATTTGGTAGGCACAAGTATCTTATAAAAGATTCAGAAAAGAAAAAATTATGATGAGTAAATAAAGCAAAATATATCCAAATGTGTCATGTGTGATAAGTAGGTGAAATTTTCTGTAACTGTTCATTTAAAATGCATATTTTTAAAACCTATGTCACTGAGTAGGATTACTGAAAGACAATGTAGAAGATCTTTCATTGCATGAGTCAAAGTCAAAATATATACATAACAAGATACTAGGATAAGCAGCTACATAATAAGACTCTGATAATTACTTGAAAAGTGAAGGATGGTTAAAATGAACTAGCAATCTCAATTCCTGTCCACTGTTGGCTCTAAGACTTGGTTGTTCCATCAAAACCACTGGAAACATATTCTCACAGTCCAGGAGAATTTAATTCCAGGCTTTTTCCTATCTTCTTATATGCCTTAGATGCTTCTCTCACTGACCCAAAACTCCTTGAACACTGGGCACACAACTGTATTGTATTCTCTTCCATTCTTCCTTATGTTTGACACACCAATTCTATAGAAGGTGTTTTTCTGTTCATAATCATAGCTACCATGGCACTGCTCAGAAAGGCAGCTTCCCACATGACACTGGTAATCAGTCATTTGATTCTCAGTCATGGATAAAAGATCTGTGCATCCTTCCCCATTAAACAGTTCAAGGTTAGATCAGCAGGAATTTAGCAAACAGTTTAAAATAGAATAAGTAGTCTGCAGGTGGTACAGAAAAAGATCTCCTATCATTTTTTGTTGTGGGATGTTTGTACACTGTGTACAATGTATTGCTGTGATTGTTGTAATAAAAGGCTGAATGGACAGTAGCTACGCAAGATGTATAGGGAGGACTTCCAGGTAGAGAGAACTTTGGGAAGAAAAAGGCAATACCAAAAGTCCTAAGAGCTTAATTTCTGCTACTAAAGCAGTAATCATTTGGGGGGTCAGTTTAAAAACCCAGTAACAAGCTGTCCCTTGAAGAGAATGGGCAAATAAAATTCCTTTATAGACACTGCTCCTGACTGAAGCTGTAAAATTGTTCTGTAGAGATTTCCATGGTTTGCAACTCATAGAAAATGGCCTAGTAATGACACAGGATCAAAGAGGAAAATCTCAAACAGGTACCAAATTGGTGGCAATAAAACCATCGTTCTTGGAATTGGGAGGTCAATTTTAAATAGTCAACACTGCAGTTTACTTTTGAATTGACATTGTCCAAGAAAAAGTTGTTTGGTATCTTTCTCTATGCGACTCCTTCTAGGGAAAATTATAGGAAATTTGGATCAAGTGAGGGTGGAGATCGCTACCCCTTATGGAGAACCTGAAATCAGTCATAAGAACAAGGAACATTGTACCATATTCATTGTTTTGGAGCCCGCTGAGCATTTTCTAACAAAGAGACAAAAAATATGTTTATTACAAAGGGTCTGAGTTATGTTGTTGTTTTGTTTTATTTTGTTTTTCTGACACAGGTCATATATATCCAACTGAAAGTATCTAAACATCCTGTTTCCTAAAGAATACTTCATTCAGAGCAGGACCTCCCAGAATTCCCAGAATAAAGAATAACTGAAGTGGATGAGAAGTTTTCCTTAACTATGTGTCTAAGTCAAAAAAACAAAATGATTTACCTTCATTTTTGAGTACATGCCACTGACTATGTACCTATACCTGAACATTACAGGAAAAGGCCTTTCCCATTAGCTTCTGCAGCAAGACACATTGAGATCTATCCACTAAAGTGGGGCCTACCTTTAAACCACCCCAACTCAAATTTATGAAGACCCAAATCTAAGGAAATTTATTTTACTATTAGTTTAAAACCTCCCTTTTTATTTTTTCAGAAATACAAGTTTCTTCCTCAACTTCTGGAAACTGATTTTAAAGCTCATATGATAAAAAACTAAAAAAAAAACATAATAATCCCTGTTACAGAAAAAATTAATTGAAGGATCTGATTCCATTCCTGTCAATCAAAGACCAGACTCAGACAAAAATCCCAAAAATTTCACAAGATGATGGGACTTCCAAAATCAGGGGCCACATGCACAACTGGAACCCAGAACAGCACCACTCACTTGGAATAAAAAAGAACATGGACAGCATATAAGACATCTTCCTCATCAGAAGAAAATAAAAGTCAAGGAGATTTGGCCAATATCAGAACATAGTCTAACAGTAATGAAAGTCCTTCCATAACGAACCTGAAGCCTCAATTTCTCCACATATATATCACCATCTGCGAAGCAGCCTAGCATGGGTAAGGATACAATTTATTGTATCAGACTTGCCTATTACTTTACATTTTCTGGCATGAATTAAACATTTACCTTGCATAAACTATATGAATGCAGATAATAGCAAAAGAAATTGCAAATAATTATTGTAAAGACCAGTGGCAATCATTTTGCCAGTAAGCACAGTACAATGTTACACACTGAAAAGAGAAATGTTAATATTTTTAGTTATTTTCTTCACCATTATTATACATAAGAATCATTGTTTTCACTAAGTTAATTATGAAGTTCTTTTTCCAGAAAATGCCTTCTCATATCATGCAGACTAATAATTCCCACACCAATAGAGATACTGTCCTATCACCAAATGTCAAGGCTGCACTCAGAATCAGAGGTTCCAGACTTCCTTCGAAGTTCAACTATAATCTGTTGAATGAAACAGTGCTTGGCTTCTCTTTCACATTTACCTTTGTGAAAGTTTCCTGAGTTCAGGGGCACTGTCTAATACCTTGTGTATCCCTGATTCCCTCACGCAGAACTTCGGCCATATTTGATTTCTCACTGTACATCCACGAGTGAGTGCTGAGTTAGGAACGCTCCTCATTCATCTTAGAATCAAACACCCATATCCATCCATTCATTCAATGAACTTTACCACAAAACCTATTAAAAATATTTTGTGTGAAAGACATGAAGGAACACCAGGACCACATAATACAGCTGAGATTCACACAATTCTGAAATAGATAGGGAAGACAGGCAATTAAATTTGGTTTACCAATATGTGATTTATATCCAACATTCAGGCACATATACTAAACTTAAAGACAGGATCAGCATAAGCCACAAACCACTTCCATTGAAACCGTCAGGGAGAGCTACTCAATGAAAAAGAAACCACCTTAGCTACAGCACAGTGAGCATATTTACCACTGTGCTCCCTCTGACCCAACTCTTCAGAATTAAAATGCACAGTGGTACTATAATTTTCCTACCAAATCAATATTTGAAATTAATTAAGTGGTAGGTAGAAGCAAGTAAGCCGGGAGTTCAAGGCTAATCTCCACCATACAGTGAATTAGAGGCCAGAATAGATCATGTCTTAAAAATAAATAAACACTGACCTTCCTGCTTCACCCCTGAAAAAGAAAAAAAGCAACAAAAAATCACTTTTGAAATAAATGGCTACATTCACAGCAAATTTATAGATATCAAAATCTATAAACAGTTAACAGAAATGCAATGCAAAAAAAATCATTAAGAACTTAATCAACTACCCCAGCATCTCTGGAGCAGAAGACAGACCTCAAATTTTCTTGTTCTTTCTTCTATAAAATTCCTAGCACAGCATACTCAATACTTCTTTTCTTCATCACAACTATACCAGACACTTAATTCCATCTCAGTTTTATAGATGAGAAAAGTGAGCCTAGGAAATTGTAGAGCATCCACAGTCAAAACGAGTCCCTTTGACTAGGTAAGCAGCCAAGCAAATAAGAAGCAGAGGCAGACAACAGAACAAATTCAGGTCTTACGTTCTGGAGTGTCAGAAACTTTTTTTTGTATCGTAGCTTGGAGGCTCCCAAGTGTGTGATAGGATCAGCCAACTCACTCACTGAAAATATGGGACAGGGTCACAGTTTTCCCCACAAGGTAGTTGTGAGTAGTTAGTAACTACCCCTCTTATGCTCCTGAGCTGAAGTTAAATAGGTTATTTGAATTATTTTATTATAATTTATAGCTACAATTTAAACTTTACAAAGTATTTTCTTTTCTTTCTTTTTTTTTTTTAGTTTTTTTGAGACAGGGTTTCTCTGTATTGTTTTGGAGGCTGTCCTGGAACTCGCTCTGTAGACCAGGCTGGTCTCGAACTCACAGAGATCTGTCTGCCTCCCAAGTGCTGGGCTTAAAGGCATGCACCACCAATGCTCAGCACAAAGTATTTTCAAATAGTCTGCATGTTCTTTATGAGTTCACCTCTCAAAACAAAGTTTATAGAGCAGAGCCAATTCTTTTTTCTTTAAAGGAGAAGGTAGAGTATACAAGAGGCTATTGCTACCCTTTCTGTGGTTAGTCTTTGCTTATTCCCTTTATCCTCCTCTATCATTTGTATCTACACTAAACTCAGTGAAAGAGTAGGTACTAGATATACATGCTTCATTTTCCTGATTGCTTTTGGTCATCTCCAAGTTTCGAGCTAAAAAAACCAAAACAACTAACTGAGACTTCAAAGACAATACATCTTGCGTGCCCAGACTCTACATCCAGCTTCTTCCCTTCAGGGACTTGCTATAATATTAAGATGGCAAAACTTCATGGAATATGGAATTTCAGAGATGGAAAAGGTCTTGAAGACTACTTAGTTAACTTATCCATTGGCCATATAGGGAAAGTTCCTCAAATCGTTGTATTACATCACCAAAGAATAAAGAAACAAGAGAACTAGAAAATGTCAAGGTTCACTGACTTAGTTGACAATTCTACTACTATACCTTTGTATATTTGAGAGACAAATGCACAAATAATGTTTAGCCTTATAAACCTCACTAAGCTCTAGTCTATAGCCCTATAATTCATACTGCCTGAAGTGACACAGTATTTACCTCACAAACTAAAACCATTGCATGCACACATCTAATGGCACTTCTTTGTAAACACACCGGCATGAGCTCTTCACTGATTTTAACAGAACTCACACTGCCACTGGGAATGACTCTGTAACATGACTCTACAATGTATAGGCAAAATCTGTGCACAGGGAAGAAGATGACTTTTCTTTTTCCTTTTGTAGCTTCTAAGTGACCCTTGGTAGTAGCCTAGACTCTGGAGAGGAGGGAACTGACTGAGACTTCAGGGCTCATTTCTGAAATGCTTTATAACAGTACATGGAAAGGTTTTAGGGTAGCTCTTCCTTTAGGAAGCAATATCAATCTTAGGCATTCGTGTCAGCATACAGCAAAAAACACATGCACATTGCAAACTGCTTTAATGTTTCAGCAAAGCGGCATGTAGAAAGGAAACAGAATCAACTGACAATTGACTCAGTGACCATGAGCTAGTGGGTGCTTCCTCTGACCTGCAACTGGATGAGCAGACATCTCTGTGGATCCATTTGTATGTGTTTTCATGCACAGATTACCCCAAGTGTTAAATAACCAAAAAACACAGACTTAATTACATTCTAGAAATATCAATCCTGGATGTTTTCTTCATGGCTCTTAATATAAGTGTGTGCACACATGTGGTTAATCAATGTCACTCTCTACTCTGAGAGAAAGGGCAGTGTTTATTGTGCATATTATTTTACCATCTTCCTTAAACATAGTGCTGGGTCTATAACAATTTCTTAATAATTATTTCAGGATTAAATAAAGAAAAAACAGAATAACTAGATGACCAAGGGCTTGGCTTCAGGGTAGAACGCTATCATTTAATTACCCATGTTACCTTAGTTAAATCTCACATTTAATTTTAGAGCTAAAAAAATCTTAGTAATCAGTTCACTGAATGACTGAAAAATTTGTTTAAATGTTGGATTCCATCCCATAACAGAACCCATGTGTGAAACAATATTAAAGCAGATGCAAGCCTTCTCTTTATGGATGTGAAGGGCAGAGAGTCCTGCCTGGTCAGCCGTTTTGGTCTTCTTATCATACTACAGTGGTTTCTATGGCTACCTAAATCAGTAATCAGCAATTCACACAAGCACAGGTTGAAAATCACTAATGTGAATTACCTCTAACTTTTGGTAAATGTGGAAGGTGGTATAAAGAGACAAAGACAGGATCCTCTAGTATACAGATACAGATAAATGGAACTGTACACAGATAAATGAAACTGTCACCCAGCTGCCGGTAGTTCTAGCACATTCATTGGGATGGCTATGGACTAATAATCATAGTTGGTTTCAAGTCCATTTTCTAACTTTTCTTGACTATAAGACTTTGTTCAAGTCACTCATGAAGTGGTCTTTTGAAATGGGAAGAAAAATAGCCAAATGACCCCAACATGGAAAGTGTCCATGAGAGGCTCAAATGAAAGACAAAGTTATACATCAAATAAAGTTTTTTTTATAAAAAACAGACAGAACTAGATGTTCAGATCTCAAAGATTTATGTCATGCCCCATCTTCAACACTTCAAAGCTCAAAATATCCTGGATCAAGCATTTCAGAGACTGTCACATCCTCTCCAGCAACCAACACATACTCATAATCCTTGGCTTATGCATGATCATAAAACAGCAATAGCTGTACTCTGCTAGAAATAGTTTTAAGGATCAAAATTTGAAACAAGGCAGTTAACTATTACTCTCAGGTGGTTTAAGTATAGTTCTCCCAAGAGGAAGCCTTTTGAATCAATCATTATGTTAGAGTTCTGACTTTTTCTTTCAAGAGTAGAAATGTCAACAAGTTTTTCATATTTGTACTCAGATTCCACATTTTGTGCACTCTATTTTCATTTTTCTTTATATGTTACCTTTCCCTAGCAGTTCAATGATTGTTTTCTATTCTTCGGGGTGCACAGAAAGTTCATCATGAAATGACTCATATGCAGCACTGCTATGTCAGACCTCAAGACCTTGATGGGACAATTTTCACAGGATAAGCGTTTTCACCTGGTTGAAATTTCAAACACTCACTCATCTCCAGTAATCAGGACCATAGAATGTCTTGGCTACTTTCTATATCAACCACTTGGGAGGCCTAATGTCTACATTCAGGCCTTGCTCTCTGTAAGTCAACATTGTCCTTCTACTATACTTTCTTGCTTTCTTATTCTAATTGTTTCAGCAATACTAGAATTTGCATTTTCTTTCTGGACATTAAGACAAAAGTTGCCGAGTGTTTTTTACATTTCTTCAATGAAAATGCAGCACTCATGGTATGTTTATGATAACAACCATATCACAAATGAAAACCTGAACATCAATGATGTGAATGGATGCTATACATGTTTGTGCATATGGGTGCACACAAACATGATTATATAACATTATAGGAGATCCCAGTTATATAAAGAATTATACAATTCAAGGTAATGAAAAAATAGAGGAATGCATTTTAATTGAAAATGGTTTATAATTAATGCAGAATAAATCTAGCATTTTGAAGATATGTCAAGGATATTACAGATAAGTAGAACATGGAACCTAAGAAAAGTAGATGAAGAAAGTACTTCTGGTGGTTGAGGATCAGAAAACAGCACTGCAAAGTACAGCACTTATTTTCCTGAATATTTTGAACTAAAAATCTGTCATTCTCTCCTGCCTTCCTATCTCTTGTCCCTCTTTGTCCCCCAAATCATCAAGGAGAATTCTCCCTAAAGTTAATTCACATGTCTACAGATAGATTCTCTCAAAAGTAGCCCAATGGTTATGAATCTTCTTCCCCAGAAATCCCATCACCAGATGACAGTAGCTCACAGGACAGGGCACACTAGCCCAGTTATATTCTATCACAAGCTATTGCCTTTGTTTTGGTTGGATGCTCTGCATTTTATCTGCACCATTCAATTTCCCACTTGCTGCTTTTCTCCTGAGAGTTCTCTCTGTAACTCAGGATGCTACAAAAACTTCAGTCATCTGTTCCTTTGCCATGTCTCCTAATTTGCATGACTAATACCATGTGTATGCAAATAATTCAAATTGTTTTCTCTTTTTATCTGTCTACTATGTATGTACAATGTAGACTCATTTACTGAGTCTTCAAAAGGCCATTCCAGTTCAGAACTTGGTCGCTTTGGGGGGCCAAGTTCAGACTTGCTTTAAAAAAGGTTGCTCAGTGAAAGTCTCTATGAAAAATTCATGAATATATTTGGGTAGAAAACTAGATTCATTAATAGTATTTTCAAAACAGTAGGATTGTCATGACAATGGATACAGGTAAACAAAGGGTTAAACGTAAATTCTATAACTTTTGAAATAGTTTCTTTAGGCACCATTACTTAACCTAGTTTCAACTCAGTTACCGAAGCAACTGAGTAAAGCAGAGAAAAACAATCAAAATCTATATCAGATGAATACAAAGTAAAATGAGATACTAGAACAAGAGTCATCTCATGTGCATTAGTACTCAATAAATATTGGTTGTTTGGACTCATCATATTAATATTTTATGCAACACTGAATACATTCAATTAATAGCCTTTAAGGAGGTCACTGTCCCTTGTCCTAGAATTTTCTTCGCACAGCCAGATGTCAGACAATGTCTGGTCTCTCCAAAGCACAACAGAAATGAACGGCAAGGGCTCTCTTAGCCTAAATCATACCTGTATATTTTATATCTGGTTGTAAATCCTTGACGGTGTCTTTCCACAAAGGATAGGTAGCTCCTGGAGTGGTGGAAAGGCCCCCCTGTCTGAAATAAGCCAATCAAATTCCTTGGAGACATGTTGATCTGTCCCAGCTGGCTCCTGGTGGGAGGGCTGCACTGAGATACGGCCCCATACAAACAGGAAGTAGAGGAGCTCAACAAACCTCCAGTTCATGCTTTTCTGCCGGCCTTTTTCCTCTCATTCTTGCTCCATTCTGTGGAGTCCTGTAGAGAAAAGGATCAAGAAAAAAGAAAGGAGAAAGGGGGGGGGGGGGGAGAAAGTGAAAAGAGAAACAGGAGTTTAACATATCTTCATTAGCAGGTCATCAATAGAAAGTTTTAATGCTTATGAAATCATTACTGCTTTGTTAAAAGTAGAGGACCTACGGTGACTGGGGACACATAGTATTACTTTGCTTTGATGTTCACATGCAGTATGAAGGTATGCAAATTACATAGGCTATGGAGCATAATTTCCTTACATGTCTAAGGGCCTATATCTCAATCCTTGGTATATTACAAATATCCAGGTATATATGTTGCAAGTATGAAAGAAACAAATTAATGCACTAACAGAGTCTAATACACACAGGTAGGATTATGGGACAGAACTCATGTTTGTCCCATGTTCTGTCTTAACCAGAAACCTGTGTCTCATTACTGAGACTTGATGAGCAGTAGTGATGTTTTCTTCCTTTATACCATAGGTAGGAACACACTAGTACTTGTACTCTTTTTGTCTGCTCAGCTGAATGTCCAAAGTCTTATGATGATCAGCAATCTATTTTGGGTAGATACTTTAAGATGAAGAACTCTTACAACTGGTGAAAGTCTAAAGTCTACAGTCTAAAGTCTACACAGCTCAATGGAATCTTTTTGGATATAAACTTTATTTAAATTAGAAACAATCTTATTTTACGTATCAATCCCAGTTCCTTCTCCCTCCCCTCCCCCAATGTCCCCCACCAATCTCCCTATACCGTCCCCCATCAAAATGGGACCCAGTCTACCTCATGATCCAGCAATTCCACTCTTAGGCATATACCCAAAGGATACACACTCATACAACAAGGGCATCTGTTTGACTATGTTCATAGCAGCATTATTTGTAATAGCCAGAAACTGGAAGTAACCTAGATGTGCCTCAATTGAAGAATAGATACAGCAAATGTGGTACATTTACACAATGGAGTACTACTCCGTGGAAAAAAAAACAATGGTATCTTAAAACTTGTAGGCCAATGGATGAGTTAGAAGAAACCATCCTAAGTGACTCAATGGATTCTTTCTGGATCCTCAAGGAAGTTTTTGAACAGTCTATTCATTCATTGGTACCTTTAACCCTCAGTAAATCCCCAATCTCTTTAGTTGGACAATGTCACGGCACTATGGCACTATATTGGACAAAATTTCCAGTTCAAAAAAGACTTTAGAGGGGTAGAATCTTTTTTATTGAGGAAAATCAAAGCTAATAGCAGGAATTTTCCAACTTTCAGAAGATGTAAAAGTTTAATTTTGTGACCTCGTTGGTAGTCAATGCAAGCCTAACAAATTGCTGCTTGTCCCACCATTTGCCACATTCCACATGGTAAAAGTAAAACATATTTAAGTTGTATCATTTATAAACAACATTGTTTCAGGCAAATTATTTTGTTTGTCTTCTTTTACTCATCTATAAAATGCAATTAATGAGGCTACATGCACCAGAATTAACAAGGTGATTGAATCACACAGGGCAGAGTGTTCCCTCCAAGCCCTCCCCAAGGCACAGAACAAATGCTCACTACATGGCATAAATGATAAGGAAAATTGTCAGAATTGATATTAATGATATTAATGCTGTCAGGCACTGAGATGCATGTAGCTCAATGGTAAAGGACTTACTGCAACCATTGACTTGATGTTGTCAACTTGATTATCTTCTAGGAAATATTTTTGTTCACCTTTTTCTTACATCTAAATGAAGCCCAATTTAGCCTTGAAAGGCCCTTGAGGTGGTTCCTTTAAAAAGCTGTTGTTCTATTCTGTCCACTCAAGTCTATTTGCTCATTTTCTAAAACTCTATGCCAGTGCCTATTGTCTTTCATAACACCTCTGTGTTTTATGTGTGTCTTGTTCACTGGGCCGTGAGCCCTTAACTGGCTAGAAGCTTTACAAAGCTGTATCTTATCTTGGCTTGCTTTGTGACTTGGAACAGTCACAACCCCTCACTAGGCCTCTGATTTCTATGGATATCACTTAAAACTATGATGAGGACACACACATTTTGTGAACTGTAAAACCTATGCACATGATTAAGTATACCTTATTTGGTGATTTGTCCAGTTGAATATGGGAGGTCAGCAATGCTAGATAAGAAGAAATCACAGAGGACTGCATGTTCCTGCACAACTCAGTATTTCCCTCGATTGCTCAATTGCACCATTTTATAATGAGATGCCACAAAAATCTGCCTGTTGTTGCAAGTCCCAGCTGTCAGGGTAAGGGAGGAAAGTATGTGTGCTGAGTGTGAGATGGAAAAAAACTGAGGCCTGAAGTTTTGTTCAGAGCCTAAAACAAAGCTCTACATGTCGAATGCAGAACTGTATCAGCCCCACAGCTGCCAGGATTGTCTGCCAGAACCCACCAGAGTGATAAGGAGGATATGGTATAGGAATGATCATTTGGAGGACCCTGGAGTGAACAGCAACAAACTGTAATCACACTGTGCTACCCATACAGACATCCCTGGAGAGCCTGCTGTGATTGGGTGTGAATGGAGGCCTGTGAGAGAATACTTAACTGTTATTGAGAGGAAACAGGATGCAGAGTAGTGCAGCTTGCAAAAGGTTATATATCTAACACTGGAATGGTGTGTGTGTGTGTGTGTGTGTGTGTGTGTGTGTGTGTGTGTGTGTCAGAGACAGAGAGAGACAGACAGAGGGAGAGGGAGAGAGAGACAATTCATCCTGTAATCCTGGGTGTAGCTAAATTGTCTAATCCAGTTATTCACAAGTAGTTGTCATTATTGCCCTAGGCATGTCTTTGATTGTCACAATTTCACAACTGAAGGAGTGCTCTTGATATCCAATGGATAGAAGCAAGGGTTGTTACTAAACACCCAGGCATATACTGGTTAGCTCCTTACAGTGACACTGGATGTTAGATATCAATGGTTCCAAATTGAGGCTCTCATTAATTTAATTTTACTATGACCCCAGCAGCGTGCAGTGACTCCTGTCTTTTAGCTTCTGTTAAGTAGCTCTAGTTTCTACAATAGTTTTGTCTGGGTAATGGTCCACATGCCTCTTAGTTTTGAATGTCTATGATAATCTACATTACAGGATTTTGTGAAGTTAGAAAAATCATAGTAGGGCAGGGAATACAGCTCAGTCGTTGAGACTTACTTGGTATGTATTAAAATTTGAAATCAATCTTCAGTACTGGAAGAAAGGAAAAGGAAAAGAAAAAAAGAAGAAGGAGGAGGGGGAGCATCTTCCAATAAACCACATTCTCAGCCTTGAGCAATATGAGAATTTGAATTCGGGTCACCAGCACCCTTGTAACAAAAAGAAAACAAAACGACAGCCATGATGAAACAAATGTGGCCATGTGAGCATATAAACTCAGCTCTGGGAAGCAGAAACAGAAAGATTCGAGGGCTTGCTCGTCAGCCATCCTAGACAATCAGTGAACTTCCTGACTCAGTGAGAGAGCCTATTGAAAAAAACCAATATGGAAATTGATAGGGGAAGATAATCAGCTCCACACATTCAGCTTCCTTCACTCTGCCTCATAGCTCAGTGGAGCCGTTGTCCACGTTCCTCCTGCTTCTGCAATCTACAAACAATAGCTGTACTACAAATAGAAATCCCTGTTCTCCGGAACCGTGGCTGGCTCCTGAGACACAAATCTTAAAGATAGCCCTCGGAATCTTCCACAATGAATCTGAGAATAGTTGATCTTCTGAAAGGTAAATCAAAGGGATTCTTGCCACTGGGGTTTAGAGCCTAAGCCTTAAGGGCTAGATGTAGGCAAAGTGACCTTTTCAATACACTAGTTGCCCTAGAGAGCTGACACAGGCTGAGACATAATGAACACTTGATGACCGTGGCTGAACAGGAGTGTTGATATGCCTGCAATGCTATGAAGTGAATCAAGTTCAGCACCTACACAGCCTGTTTTCTAACTGCTGTACTCCAAATTATTCACATCAGAGCCACACACACACACACACACACACACACACACACACACACACACACACAAAGAAAAATATAACAACAGCACTTCCCCAGCAGCCAATACCAAGTTTATTCTTTGGAGTCTACATGGATTACTGTGCCAGGGTTCACATCCTGGACACGAGTGTAGGAAAGAATGTCCCTACCCCTGCCTCAAGATTCCCTGAGGACCAGGGTCAATAATTACATCTGAAGGCGGCACATAGCCCCTAATGGCTCCAGCTGAGCCAGTCTGGTGGTCTCATCAAGGCTTTTACATCCAAATCTGGGTCTTCAGCCAAAATGTCTCAGTGACAGGAAGACCTACAAACTGAAAGTGTGTGGCTATGCTAATTAACTCCCCTGAGTTTTGGTTTCTTGCCTCTTTTAGAGTACAGCTAGGAATGGAATAGGATGTTTTAAATGTAGCTATTTCAGCTCAGGGGACAGCTGAATCGTACAACCACTGATATACCATTCACATTCTGAGTGGAGGTCTGTGACCACCATAACATACTTACCAAAAAAGCAGCCAAATTTTACTTAGAGGGATTCTTACCCTCTCACCCACATCATAGCATGAAGTCTTTAAGATAGGAGTTAGATTTGAGTGGAAGTTGGTGGTGCAGAGCCCTCCCACCTACTCCCTAAACTCCTCAGGGGTTGAAAAGGGGAGAGAACTCCTCCACCCCCAGATTTGACAAGGACAACTCCACCAGCACGCTAAATGTGCCCTACAGCTTCGGGAACCATGGTAGAGTGCTGCCTAACTCATGCCAGAGAATTCTAAAAAAAGAATGCTAAAGAGAGGAGTTGAAAGAGGCAGGCTGAAACCTGGCAGAAGAGCAGGGAAATGACTGCCTAAGGCATGGGTAAAAGGAATGTGCAGCCTCCTCCTTTCCATGGATTAGAGATGGGCCACATGATAAAGATCGTCAGGAAGGTTAACCAGCACCCTGCCCCAGAGCAGCAATGAGTCCAAGTACAAGGAAACTAGAATGGTGCAATGCAGCTGAGAAGAGATATATTTGCCTACATCAAAACAAACAGTAGCAAGAGAGCTGAGAGAAGCAAAGCAGCTCAGACACTTCAAAGGTGTTGTTAACGATGGGTTCAGACTGCTGGACGTGGTGATATCAGGACTTAGGAAATGAACACAGAGTCTAAAGTACTGAGCCAGGCTGCAGTATGGCAGCAATGCTAGTTGAGAGTTCAGAGTGACAAAACCATTTTATGAAAGAGAACTAGCCATGTAAGGGATGTCTGTCTTCCTAACTTGTTTATTCTTGATGAAACCCTGTGTCCTAAGGACATCAAGAAGTCAGACAGGTTGAGTACAGTGAGTGATCTTGCAAGCAACAGAAGACTCTGAGTAGTGAAATTTCTGCTAATAAGATTATTTATTTGCAAATATTCTGTTATAGTGAGATACAAATTTGCCAAAAATAGCAGAGACTCTAAGCACCAAGAATGACCTTGCTTGAGACTATCAGTGTCAGAGTCCTGGATCCTGGCTTCTGTCTTAGCTCCAGATGAGGACCTCTGCCTAAAAGGTGTACACTTGCAAGTGAGCTTTGCTGAGTGGAGGCACCTGGACATCTGGTTCAACTTAACTAAGCAGCTTACACCTTCCCCTTTCTCTCCACAGTTCCTGCCAAAAGTCCTTTAAGAAGGCTCTAGACAAAGAGCTGAGGGTTGTTCTAGTCCCTACAACCTACCCTGCAATATGAGACCTGGGAAGTCTCCCTTTCTTTTAAGTGTCCTATAGTAAGAATATTCTTTCTAAAGCTTACCTACCCTGATCAAGGAACTCCAGTCTTTCAGATTATAACAAAGGAACCAAAAAGCCACTTGTCTGACTTTGGAGGCCCTTAAGTTCCTAGGACTTTAGTTCCCCAAGCTAAGCAAAAGAGCTGTAAAAAGATCTACCAGTTTCAAAATCATTCCAATATCCCTATATTATTTCAAGATTAATGTTTGAACATAGGAAATAGAAGTGAACTAAACTGTTTTAACATGTATGTGTGTGTGTGCATGTGTTTAATGACCCATACATGACACTGCATACAAGTAGAAGTCAGAGAACAACCTAAAGGGGTCAGTTCTTTCGATCCACTATGTGGAATCTAAAGATGGAACTTAGTTCATCAGACATGCAGCATTCCCCCTTACCGTATGATCCATCTTGCCAGCCCAAGAATTATTTTAAAAGTAAACTTAAAATGCCCAATGTTCTCTGAATTTTTGTTAAACTATCAGGAGAAATGTTATCTCAAAAAGATTTAAACAGTAAAAGTCAAACATGACACAGATTTGTTTTTGTTTTCCCTGTCTTATATATCCTGTTTAGCCAAAGTAAAGGTTTCATATAAAACACAACTCAAAGCCCATTTCATTGTGAAAGCCTCACTAACTCCAATTACAATTTGCTAATCAAGACATACAAGGTAAGAAAAAACTATTAGAAATTATGACAAATAAGTTTATTGCCAGTTTTCAAGTTTCACCCAAATATCAAATAGTCACAAGCCACCAAAGGCACAGGACTGTTGAACATAGTCTTGGTAGCATGCAGTTAAAAGGTACTCTTTATATGTGCTGAGTGTTACATAGCTGAGAGTTTTCTTATCTGTTACTAAAGCAATAGGCATGAGGCTTAAAATTAACCTTTATCCTCCAAAACAACAGCTATGGATTGGCAATAATAGGATCATCTTGAGGCAGTGTGAACAAGAAAATAGCAGTAGACTACAGAGGGCCAGCTTCACTACAACAGTATGCCAAAATAGTATCGGATCATATTTGCCAATAGCTGGACAGGCCACTCAAGATATTCAGAAAGACAAGATACATCGTACTTTAACATTCATGTTATTAATGCTGACCTCTACTTAAATAGCTGTTGAAAAAAGAGAAAATTGAGCTAGTTAAGCAATTTATGTAAAAAGCTTATATGCTTAGTCATAAGAAAGTATATTCTCCCTTTTTTGGTTGTGAACTTTAGCTTTTAATGACTGTGCCCCAAAGTCATTTTTCAACTAAATGTTACATTTATTGTGAAAATGGTTTAGAAACCAATGGAATGAGTACCAATTATTATAATTTGTATACTTTGTATTATATGCTTCATCAACTTTTCTAGAAAATCTCAGGGATTTCTCAAACATAAGCTATTCCAAACTAATCATACCATTGCCCTATCAAACATGATCTCTGTCCCAATGACACACCCAATCCCTCAAGCCATCCCTTTGAGAAGCTTGGGACTCTTGTTGACTTTCGTCATCATGTCTCTATCCCACCAACATGCATTCTTTCATACTCATCCCCTTCATGTGCCAATAAAGCCTCTTCCTGTCATCTCAGTAAGCTCAGGCTGATCCTACTGTTCTTCCCCTCAGAAACGTGACTTCTCCATGTACATTTATCCTGTTGGAATATTCCTACCACAGACATCCAATGACTGACTACCTTTCTAGCCTAAGCACTGGTAGCCAGTGAGAAGGTATCTATCTATACTGCTAAGTACAGCTAAGCAATAGCACTCCTAATGGAACATCTTAAACTAGCCGCCTTTTCTCCCTTAGTCCTGTATCTCATGCCACTGGATCCTCACATCAGTGTCGTGAATGAAGCATTAGGACCTGCATGGCTCAATTTTTTTTTGCTTAAACTTTTTCCTTTCCTTGCCCTGTCCATCCCGCTCCCTAGTTTTATCATAGACCTGATAAACATAGACATCACAATGTATTTTAAATATGAGAGCAAATAAAAAACCCATTGAGTTACAGCTAGATGCCATCTCAAATGTTTTCTTATTCCCCATACCACAAAATCTACAGAACAAACCTATCAATGAGATAAACAGCAGCATTTCTATCTATACTACAGAACAAAAAAATGCAGGCTCCTTTACAATGTAGTTTTTTTAGCAATGTCACATGTTCTTAAGATATCACATTGTACCAAACTGTTAACATTTAACTGGATCCTAAGCCAATTATTTGTTCGATGGCATAGGACGTTAATATATTAATCCCAAAAGCAAGCCATCTTTAGCAGTATTTTTTTGACAATCACAAACTGTCACAAAGGTGCTATAAAGATGGTAATGAAGAGAAAATAAAAGAAGCCAATCTGCAATGTGAAAGGTTCAGCAATATTTAACTTAAGAAGACCACTAAAATCATGATTAAAAACTGAAGTATGTAGAAGTTTTGTGTGATTTGTGTGAAGTATATGCAATTCTTGTGATCCTAAGTCTTAAACTTGAAATGAATACTGTAATCTTAAGTAGAGTGCAGTATTGTTTCTTTCATAAATATTTCATTTGAACCACATTTAGAAATGAGATGATCTAAATTCCTACATTTTGAGCTTTCTCCCCAGGTTATCAGAAGTCTCAGTAGGAGATTTTTTCAAAAGAGTAGTGAAATAAACATTTCACAGTGTTTTTCTGTGCTCATTTGTTAAAGTGCAGCAAATATCTATTGAGTCCATGCTATCCAAATAGGCTCTTGAATACTAGGACACAATCTAGAACAGAAACAGATGATTTCTGGAAAAGAAACACATGGAAGGGGCCATTCAGAATAAAGACAGCATATGTGTAGAGAGCCTCTGGCCTCATCTTCTCTGAGGATGCTTCCTGGCCAGGAAAGAAGTCCAGGAAAATAATGAGAGAACATAATTAATATGGAAGCAATTTTAAAGAAAGGAACTCCAGACAGTGAAGCCACAATCAACTGATGTCCTTTGTCTCCTACCTCATATCTCTCTGTAGTTAAAGCTTGCACTTTTCTATTGTTTCCTTTTGTGTATGTCCAGTATCTGGAACCAATCATGTTAGAGAAGCTAATCAATGTTTATTGAATGAATATATTGTAGAAATCAAGATCTAGGCTCACCCCCATGAGATCATAGTGAACCACTGACAGCTTACAAAAAGAAAAGCCTGGCTAATGTTTTAATTTTGCTTGGTTTAACTGTAAGGAATTCTGGAAAGATTTAAAGATGATGGTAATGTTAAAATGGAGGAAACTAGTTAAATGGACTAGGTTATATTTGACACGAACAAGTTCTTTTATTATAAGAGTAAAGAAGAAAAAAATAGCAAGGATTGGATTGTTGACAAGAATCAAGGATGGTGCCATGCATGATAGCAAGTAGTACAGGCAAAGGATTTGGAATCAATGATAAGTGCCTAGGAAATACTCAGTTGAGAATTTACAACAGACACCGGGATCATTTCATCCAAATGGAAAGAGAGTTACAGGCAGAGAGTGTCCATCACTGTGTTCTAGTGGCAGTTAGCACTCTTTGCATGCATGAGACCACCCAGTGAACACCAGTGGCTCAAAAGCATTAAAAGCAAACAATAAGCAATGCTCATGCTTGGGCAGCTTGCAGTAGGAAAAAACCTCATGATGTTTGTTGAGAATAGATTTCATAAACTGAAGGAGAAACAGATGTGAAGAAAGTGAATGTTATCTAGCTTTAACATCTATAGGGTTACACAACATAAGGACCAGAGATGCCTACTGTACTTCAGGGAACAGAGGTAGTAAATAGTCTTCAATAGTCATTAGATATTAAAGATTTCAAAAGCATTCAAGCATGAATGGGGGTCAAGGGAATAGACATAGACAAGTGTGAAGACTTGTCAAGTGCAGAAACAGCAAAAGCGTGACCGTCCAAATTCTTCATTCTGCCTGTGTCTAGTGGTGGGATACAAGTGGCAAAGGAAGAAATTTCTTCTCATGGAAAATGTTTAGTGCATTCTATAAATTCATAAGATAGCTATAATTACAGGGAAATTAAAAGTATGGGAAATAAAGGAAATAAGTGATTATTGAGAAAACTATACGAGATCTAAAATTGGAGTAAAATTAAAAAGATGAAAATCCATACTGAGATAAAACTAAAAAACTCAAATTGCAGATCAATGGACTACATTTTACTAGATACAACAACACAATGCGTTGTTAGAGCAAAGGAAGGGAAAGGTTAACTCAGAGAAAGCAAATTAGAGAAAGCCTCTTAAAAAGGAAGCGCCCTTAGGGAGCTGACATTTAATTTGGCCTCTAGTTTAAGTTAGGATTTGACAGATGAAAAGACAAAGAAAAAAAAGAAAGAATTCCAGATCCCTGGATCATGTGATCATAAAAATTCACCTGCTATGTACAAAGCAGTAAACGAGATGCTGCTATAGGTAGAGGAATGAGTTAAGAATAGCAGTGTTCTTCCCCACAGAGCTGTGTGGAAGAGTAAGGAAGCAGAATACAGCAACCAGTGTTACAGAGGTATTTATAATAAAAAGAAAACTGTTCACTATAGAAACAGGGCTTTCTGGTGAGATAATGTCTGTGAATTGTGCCCTATGTTTACTCTAACATTCAGTAGACCAATTGAATAAAATACAAATGATAATCACCTGGCACGAAGCTGTACTCTCATGAGAAAGCACTATCACCTTTCTGAAGATATATATCCCAGGATTCAGGGGATCTGTCTTTCAGCATGCTCACCATCATGTTAGAGTTCATACCATATTAATGATGGTGACAGAAATAACTTATGAACACAATGAATGGTATCAGTTGCGCCAAAACCTTTACATAGCTATATTTCATTTGGTCTCTATGATGGGAAATTTTGTGCTAGGTTGCTTGTTTTTAAGAATTATTTTCATTTCTTTTCCCCTCCCTGTGTGTGCTTGTGTACCTCTCTCTCTCTCTTTCTCTCTTTCTGTGTGTGTGTGTGTGTGTTGACATGTGTGTGTTCACATAAAGACAAGAAAAATCATTAAATACCCGGACTGCTGTGGCCACAGGCTGCTATGAGCTGCCACATATGGGTGCTGGAAACAAATTTCAGGTCCTCCAGAAGAACAGTAAGTGCAGATAAATGCAGAGCCATCTCTCCAGCCTGCTAGATTGCTTGAGTGTCCCCAAATCATGATCCCTCCCTGTCATCAAGCACTTTGTCAAGGAATTTTACAGCCCTGGAAAAGACAGAACCCATCAGCCATCACTGCCCTAGCTTTCTGTGGTACTCTCCTCACTGCCCAGCCTGCTGCACTTTGTCCTACACTAAACTGTTCATCGTATTCTGCTTGAAATAGTGAACTCACTCACCATTGACAATTTTCCTCTGCTACTGTATTTTTTGGTTTACAATCCAAAGTGCAATCAGGAGATTAGAGGACAGCCTAGCCTACATAGTGAGGCTAACTAAGGGAAAAACTCAGAAGATACTCAACAAGAAAATGCTGAAGCAAGACAGGAAAAAAAAAACAGAGAGAAAGAGAAGTAACCTCACTGATACTGGAGTCAATGCTGGGGTTCGATGCTAGTGTTAGTTGCTTTGGTGCCTTTGTTCCTTTAAGCTCCTGCAGCATTGATTGAAGATCTGTGTTTTTTAAAGTACACAATCCCTCCAGATTTCATCAGAAAATTTCACCAGAATTTTAAAATACTACCAGATTCTTTCATTTTAGCAATAACAAATTAGTACTCATTCAGGCATATTTGGATGAGGAGAGCAGGTTGGTCCTGAAGGAGCAGTCCCTAGGCATTCACTGAGGTTGTCTCCAGCCATAGGCTATGAATAATCAGCCTAGCCTAATCCATCTGTGCATAAGAAATGAAGCTTGAAGGTTTTAAGCCAGAAAGTAACAAGGTGTTTCATTGGGAGCTCAAGGTAAGAAAAAAATGCATATTTTGCATGAAAGGAACCTTAATCTTCAAAACATAATCCATTTTTCATACCAAAGCCCCTTCAAGCCTGGGAAGTCTGCTGAGGCCTCAAGTCAGGCAAACAGCTTGTGTTGCACAGATTAAGGGACCTTTGACCCTAAGGATCCATTTTGGTGAAACTCTCTGAAAGAGAGGCCTAGTTTATTTCTAGTGCTCACTCTCCCTTACAGAGACAGCCCTAAATGTATTCCGAGGACAATACTGCTTCCCTGCTGGGCTTGCCACACAGTAGGGAGTTAGATGAAGGAGGGCTCCTCAAAGAAATCTTTTGCCCCAAAATAACATACCTGCTTCCTTGCCAGGATGTCCTAAATGCTCATTATAGAATAAATACAGCTTTGATACTTTGAAAGGTCCTTCTCAAGGAAGAAGGCTAAACTAATAACAGAGAGAGCAGTTGGAGTGAGTGTGAACCAGTAGAACCAGGTGGCACACACTACCTCAACACATTCTCACAGCAACACACCACTGCTAGCACAGTAGAAAATTGAATTCCAGAAAATTTCCTAAGGTCACATGCCTAAGATTACACAGACATTCTCGTGTGCTCTTCTTAGATCTCACCATATCAGCAAGGGTGAGATAAAGCCTTAAGCAGGGTCATTTGTGGAACATAAACCAATGCCAGTTAGCTACTGCTGAACTAACCTGAGTTAGGATGCTTGAATTCTAGACCTACTCCAGATGCCATTGGAAATGTTAGACTTGGATCAATTGATGTCCCCAAAAGCTTAGAACTTACTTTCTATCTATGTGTTGTTACTTTTGTCTTTAAAGTAAGAGTCTGGGCCCAGAAAAGCTAGGTTTGGCACCTTGGTCCTAAAGACAGCAACTAAACGGATCAGTATTAGTAAAATCAGAGGATGTTATATTAAATGTGGCTACACTGGCCAGGGTAACGTAAGGGTCAAGTGACCTTCCAAACCCATCTCTGGGGGCTTAAATAAGGTTTGGGTTTAAATAGAAGATAAGTAGTCCTGTTAATTAATTCTATCATTGGTGTGGTCTCCCCTGCAAGGGAGTCTGACAAGTTGTCAGAAGTGTGTGAAATATTTTTACAGGAGCCAGGTTCCTCTTGGTTGTCAATAAGAACTTAGCTTTCTCCTTCTCCTTCTTCTGGGACTCCTGGAGCATTCTAATGTCTTGGAATTCAAAGTCTCAAAAGTCTGACAGTGAAATGGAAAGGCATGAGTGTTTCTCCGCATAATATCTTCCCTTTTGACCTTTACGTCATGACTAAGAAAGGGTATATTATGTGTTGTATGGCTATTATTGTGTTGTGTTTAATTTTGTCTCAAGCTTAACTTTGTCTTAGGCTGTTTTCTATGCTGATGGAAGGAGGAAAACTCTGCACATTGTGTGCCAGACAGAGAAAAGGAGAGTGAGTGCACGTACACACACACACACACACACACACACACACACAGTGGTGGTGCTTGGGAGGGGGCATAATTGAGCTCAATCTTGGCTTGCCTTGGATGTGAGGACATGGTGCCAGACAAAAGACATTGAGTCTGGGGAACTGAATGGATTTGATTTGTCTAAGCCTTAAGAAAGCAAATATTACTGAAATGTTGGCTGACCGCCACTGACTTCCAAACAGAAATGGCTTCCAGATATACTGTGGGTACTCAGCAGGGTCTGTTAGAGTGAGTGATGGGTTGGCTGTGCACTGTTGAAAAACAGAGAGAAAGATTATAATGTTGTCTTGACTGAGACTAGCAGAAAGTGCCAGCCCAAGAGAAAGAGGGAAGGTATCATTTGAGCCTCTCCATAAAGACTCAGAAAACTTGTGTACTCTTCACAATCGCCTCTGGAAATGGCTAAATTAAGGCTACCTGAGCCAACTTACACAATGGGAAGGGGCTCTGGGAATAGAAGACCTGGACCCAAGTCCTAATTCAGTCTTAGTTCATCACGTGAGCACAGCCTTCCCACAGAATCCAGCTTGTTTGTAGATAGAAAGAAGCTGGAAATTTTAAACAATCTCCAAGGACTCTTTTATCTTAGGTATTTTGTAGTGTACCATGGCCAGGTAGAAGTGACTTCTATTTACCAGGTGCTTTTTAGATATCTGACCAATTTTAATATTTGTGTGTACTAATAAGGGCTCCTCCTGTGCTAGGCATTATAGCTTGGAGGCAACTGATTTTTTAAACCTATATTCTGCATTCTAGTAGGTCATCCTTGTACTCAGAAGGTGGCAATTGGTCCAAGGTCATCCAACCTAGCCATCTATCTTCAGGAAGTACAGAATCTGATATTTGATGATTGGATGCTTATCATCATGATCATACAGAGAAGAAGGAAAGGGCTTTCTTCAGAAACCGCCATAATCTTTCATGATCACAAAGTTCCCTGACATTTCACTTAAGCCTGGCTTGCTCTCCAAGTGGACAGTACTTGTGGAAGCTGACACAGATGGGTAAAATTCTCCTGTTTTCCCCATTTCTTATGTCATGAAGGCACCCCCATACACATGCCAGGCAGACTGAGGGGAAGACCTGTTCAGATGTCAGTGTGACATTTCCTCCCCATGTTCTAGAATATTCCAGATTGTTTGTTTCTTAAAGAGAGTATAATCTAGTTGTTTCATTTTCTGGAAATGGAAACCATGGCTTTCTGTAGGTTCTACTGCTACTTAACTGCAGAAAATCAAAAGTGTGGGTGATATCCTCATGGCTACTCCTGAATACTATTTTTAGTGTTTCAAGTACCTGCTCTGTTCCTACTGACACTGCTTTTTCTGATAAGGCATTCTGTTGTTGTTTATTTGATTGGTTTGGTTGGATTTGTTTGCTTGTTTCTTTTTTAAACTTTGTTTTAGCACAAGGATCATTTCTGGTGAAATCAACATGCCAAATCCAGAGTCTAAATATTCTGAAAGCAAGCATACTGGAAAGTGTAGATCTCTGGGAAATACACTGAAGAGAGAGGGTGGGTTGAAAGCATGGGAGTGAAAGGCAGGAAAGAGACCTGGGAACATAGAGACAGAGAGGTTGTATTGATTCACAAAAGCAATTCTGTGAGTCAGGCTAGCTTTTCTTGGTCTGCTCTCTGCACTTCTGTGAAGGTACATGCACACACTCCAAGTTCAGAATTCTCCATCAGCATGCAAGGACCGAGTAACAGAGAATGGCAACTAGATGGTATGCATCACTAGACAGAATCAGAGGAAGATAACAGAAAGATGGAAACTGCAAGAACATAATAGAAATGGGGTGACAGACTCTAAGGAGAGGTTCCTAACTCTGTGCAAATGGATGGCACAGCATTTTCTTTTTTTAAAAAAAAGAGGGGGTGGGGTAGCTTAGAGGATAGAAGGGTAAAAGCAAAAAGCAATCAACTTCTACTCTATCACCTTGCTCCATTGCAATGCTGATTTTATCCTGTCTCACCTGAATAAAGCAAGCTCCCGATTTACCTCCCAAACTCAATCCTTTCTTTCTAAATAAACCATTGCAGAAAACAGTGCTCAATAAATGTTTGATGAGCAAATAATCAGCCTCAAACATTGATTTCATCATGCCATCGATGACAGACATTTTTTTCCTCCATCATTCATTCTACATGGTAAATAAAAACAAGCAGTTACAGAATATAGACAGCCAACCTTGAGGGATAAAATACCCGGGAGTAGAGTTTACAAAAGTAGTCTGTCAACAATTGGCAGAAAGCAAATGTTAAGCAAATGCCCAAGTCTACAAGGAAAGCAGATTGCCTCCATGTAGGAATAAGATCACTAGGCTACTAAGTAGCCTGTTGTGACAGAAGAAACCAGGAGAAACTATAGGTTGTTATAGGAAATCTCTCAACGTTGTAGTATGGAAAAAATGATCATGTACGGATGGATGAATGCATGAGTTAGTGAATGCTACATTAGTGTTCACCTTCAGTTTGATAGAATCTAGAATCACCCAGGAAAAAATTTCTGAGTATGCCTGTAGATTCTCCAAATAGTTCTCAACCTTCCTAAAGCTGCAACCCTTTAATACAGTTGTTAAGATTGTGGTGACCACCAACCATAAAATTATTCCATTTTTACTTCATAACTGTAATTTTGTTGCTTTTATTCATTATAATGTGAATATCTGACATACAGAACATATGATACGCCACCCCCAAAAGAGTTGTAACCCACAGGTTGAGAACTACTGCTGTAGAGGATTATTTTGCATATATAAGGTGCAATGGGAAGACCTGTCCACTACTGGAAACACCACTGTCTGACCTCGTTCCTGATCTGTCTAATTGGAACAGCAAGAGCACACCCCTACTTTCAACTGTAGTGTCTTTCTTGGACTGGATGTCAGCTGGGAGCTGAAGTGAATAAGCCCTTCCTGGTGTTGCTTTTGTCAGGGTATGTTATCACAGCCATAGAGCAAATCAAGACAAATGCCAACAGATATCACCAAGCAAATTCCGGACACTGGCAGTTGTTGTCTTTCAACTCTTTTATGGGAATTATTTCCCCTATTTTTGAGAAAGAAAGCAATCGCATGGAGTGACTAATCTACCACCAACAGCGTATTTATTTAAGATAAAATGTTTGTGTCCAAAACCAACCTTTTATATGTCAGCAGATGCAACTTTGTCCTTCAGAGCTACATGTGGTACACTCCCAGAATTCAGATTGATTTCAATTACCCTCCTGGGTTCTTTTGCACACTTTTGCTACATGTAGTTATAGATTCTGTGGTCATCTTCTCCTACTCTTATTCCTTCTTCTGCCCACATGCGCTTGTGTTCAAAGACCATTCTCCAAGTCACTGACAATGAATCAACCTCAACATCTGTCCAAGCAGGACTCTGGAGCTATGTTTCTTTTCCAGAAATGACACCTACTGTTATCTGAGGTACTGGTTTAGAATTCATACCCCATCTACCCTCAAGACACAGTTAAAGTGATATTATAAAGTTAAATAAGATATAAATCAGGACAATTAAAATAAAAATGGAACAAAGAATAGTTAAAACAAGTGAAGGAATAGATATAACCATGCACCTGGGATGAACTAATTGATCTGGATTTAGTTCTGAGGTTCCTGGCAGCTGAAATAAAGTGAAGTTAATTGGCCCCCAAGGGGCTAAAATCCATGATCAGGGTCTCATTAGCATGGGAATCCAACTATTGAAAAAGGAAAGGCTGCACTGAAAGCTGTGACAGTGTGCCCTAGCCCCAGGATGGAGGGAAGGCTCCAAGAACTAGGTAATCCATGACCCAAGAATTGACTCTTCGCCAGCAGATAGATCACAGCAACATAAAGAAAGAAAGTACAAGATTTGGGGACAATAATATTCTATAGGCCTCAGAAATAGTGCTACTTACTGGGTTACCAAGATAATACTTATCTTTTCTTATGTGTGAAAGGAGTTACCAGCCCTTGTTTATTTCATTGACATGTTGAGATAAATAACGAAAATGAGTAGCTGCCCAATCAGTGATGGAGTAGACTCAATTCACATTCATTCCTCCCATGTAATAATTAAAAAGCAGTTCCCCATTGTGCACAGCTTTTAAAATTAACTAGATAAGGGCCAAGTACCACATCTGCCTCAGTGTCAACCCCAAATCTTTCAACACCATAACTACCTTAGGAGTGTTGCATCACCTATCTGTATCTCTGTGTCTCCATAAAATGAAACACATGAGAATTTCTTCATGTTCAGGAACTAGACCTGAAGTTAATATATCCAGTCGGCCCATGGGAAAACTTCAAACAGTGCTACCAGGAAGACTGCCTTGTGGACAACTGGTGGTTTGTGAACAAAACTAATTCACTATTATTTGTGATGGTACTAGATACTAACTTTGTCCCTGATGCTTAGCTATAAATACTATAAAAACACTGTCACAGCTGAACCCTACCTACACTTGTGCTTGAAATTCCACACACAGCATCAAGCAAGCAGTGCACTATACCTTAACCACACAAGATTCTCACAGAAATAAATGTCAGGTAGACTGTACACACACACACACACACACACACACACACACACACACACACACACACACGAGGCCAAGAGTTAAATCCCCACCAAACACAGGAAAGAATAAAATTTCTTGAATGTGTCACTATCAACTGCACAGTCTTGTCAAAATTTCTTCTTTGCCTTTATCTAAGTTTATATCACTATAAAATAGATAATACTAAAATACACTGGCTGTGCTGTTTTTGGTTGAAATCTACTCACCCTTGCAGAGCACAGCATCTAATGCAATGCACCTAAGATAAGAAGCATTCAATAAGTGCTTCCATTACTAGTAGGACACTGTGTCAAACCCACTTTCTTCCAGTTCATTCAGCATATTTGTGTTTTGGCAGTTATGCTGTTGTCCAAAATGTGTCATGTCAGGTGTAACGGAGAAGGCCCATAGCTGTATTAAGTGCATATGCAAACAGATTGCTCAGCACGGCCTCTAGGGAATGAGATATGGAGTCAGCAAAGGGTGAATTTTAGAAGAGCACCCAATTAAAAACACATCAGTGAGAGAAAGCTGCATATATGGGTCATATTCTTCAAGTCATAAGCCATGAACTTAACATCTGCTCTATTCCCAACCTGGCACCAGGCACTTCAGTAACTGACTCACATTTCCACAAATCTTCATTTAAATGTTCTGGCTACTCCAATGTGGTCATTCCCCATGCAAAACACCAGCACCTCTTATAACAGCCATCTCAAAGTTGTTCTTGCATCTATGAGCCCATCTATATACATTTAATACCTACTCCTTCCTTCTTTCTTTCCATTTATGAAGGGTATTTCCTAACTAAGTCAGTGAATCATCCCTCCCACCCTCAGTCCCTGAAAAGTGATCATTGACAGATACTGAAATTACAGATGGTCTTACTTGCCTGATGTACAGAGAGACAGAGATGCCCCCAATTCCCCAACCATTCCTAAATCACCTACCCAGAGCTTCTTATTCTTCCTCAGTGCACATAGTCCATTCCACACAGCCTGAAATGCACTTCCCAATGTGCCCTCCTGGTGAACTTAATGCCTCTATACTATTCATCTTAAGCATCGTTAGTCCCTTTACAGAGTTCGTAGTTTCCTCCCGAGCCCCTATGGCATGTTGTGGGGGTGGTACAGAATGAAAGAACCTAATTGGAAGAAGGCTGTAGACTGAAAACTTCTCTTTCTTTCTCATTCTATTGAGCTTCTTTGTGTTTACTTAGTAACTCATTTAACATTCCTGAATATATTTCTTACATTAAAGTTTGGGAAAATAACTATATATTTTTCCTAAAGTGGAGGGTAGCATGAAGAATTGAAACAAACCATGTGGGATGTTTTGGTTCAGTGTCTTTCATGGAGCAAATTCTAGTTAAATAAGTTTTTACTTGAAATACAAACACACACACACACTAACACTCTCATATCATACTGTCTATTTAATATTAATATTTCTCATTATTGTAGGAGAAATGTCATTAAATATAAAGGTCATGCTATCAGGTTTGTATTTTTATCTACAACACAAAGCACATGGTAGTTATAGAATTTATATCAAACCATCAAACTCTTGCAGAATTTTTCCTATTTTTACTATAGCTTCTATCACAAAGTAAAGCATATTTATGCATGTTCATGAATAGATGAACAAGTGGGTAGATAGAGTCCAAGATTCTACAGTGAAATGCTTATCTGTCTGATATCCGTTATCAAGGTTACAAGCCTAAATTCCAACTCACGGCTTCCAAAAAATTCAACTTTAGATTTTGACCATCATCCACTTGTGAAACTATATTTATGTTCCTAAAAGGAATATTCAATCACATTCTATGTAGAAACTTCTGTTCATGCCTACTTTGTGTATGAGCATTTGTGCATGTGTATGGATTTGTATTCTCCTCCACTGTGTGTGTGCGTGTGTGTTTGTGTGTGTGTGTGTGAGAGAGAGAGAGACAGACAGACAGACAGACAGACAGACAGACGGACATAAGGTCTCGCTGTCAGAAAAAAATTCAATGTATATATAAGAACAAATCTTAATCTTCAGACCTCCCATCATGCACCGTGACCAGCTTTCTTTCACTGCACCAATGTTCAGTAGGTATTTCTTCTCTGCATGAAAGTAAAGGCATTGCTGAAAAACATCAGATTATCAACTGAATCCATGCAACATCTTGAATGCAGGTAGTAGCCAGATGGCAGCCTAATCTATGGCAATAAGCAAAATCCTGAGAGCCAGAGGCACCTACAACCCATGCCTCATTGAATATTCACAAGCACATACACATCTGATTCCACTCACAGTCTTCAAAACCTTCCCAGAGTGATCCAAACTCAAGCATTTTTATGAGGATTCCAGATTCCAAACAACTTTATTCTAGCAACTTAAGTTTCTTTAATTTCATTTTCAACTCTTCTTTCATCTTCTCATAAGTTCTTTTGTAATAAGAAGGTCTTCATAGCAATGAATTTCTGAGAATAGAAATCTTGTTTCTAGTCTCTACTGGGAAAAATGCCCCATCAGCTTTAATACTGCAAATATTCATCTTCCAAAATGAAATAAATGACTTTACCATGAACTCCTCAAAATACTCTTCAAAGGGAGAAAATTAGGTAATCCCAAATCTGTTCCATACGTGACTTCATCTCTTTAGCTACCCATTTTACTCTCTTTACCATAGTAACATGCTATTCATCTTTAAAGACTCCTTTTTATTAGGACTTTAAAAGGCAACTTGAAGCCAGACCTTCTGATACAGGTAGACCAGTACTCCTAATTCTATTTTTTCTGATGTGTGTCTTTATGACAAGTATAATCTAATAAGAACCTGGATTGTGCCAAGTGCTACTTTAAAATTTCTGCTTGGAGCCAGACAGTGGTGACATACATCTTTAGTTCAAGCACTTGGGAGGCAGAGGCAGGCAGATGTCTCAGAGTTCAAGGCCAGCCTGGTATACAAAGCTACACAGAGAAACCATGTCTTGAAAAGAAAAAAAAATCTGCTTGGTAAAGGCATGCAATCTTTACAATTCTATTTAGGTTTTGTTACTCTACTTGCAGACAGGGTAAATGCAGTACTGTGTTACCAAGCATCCTGCATGAGAATACACAGGTACTGATTTTTGGGGCAGGATTCACAACCAGACTTACGTGTTGCAGAATCTGGGCACTTAAAAACTAAGTCTACAAATATGACATCTTGACTGGAAACTTCCTATCAAGGTGACATACATCAAATAGATCTGAACATAGAAAAGATACATCTATATATTTTTTTATTTTATTTTTTTTAATTTTATTTTCCAGTTTAAATTTAGATAAGAATCAAGGTTGCTTCACAAGTCAGTTCCAGGTCCCTCTCCCATTCCCTCCCTTCCTCCCGTGCCCTCCCCTCCCCCCCCCCCGTTATCCTCTCATTTCTCCAGGGAGGGTGAGGCCCTCCATGGGGGTGTCCATAGTGTGTCATTTCATATAGGGCAGGGCCTAGACCCTTTCCCAAGAGTTCTGGGTGAGAGTGCACCTCACATTGTTCTATTGGAGTCCAAAGTCCGTGTGTATACTTGGGATGGGTACTGATCTCCTGCCCAAGGCTCAATAGATTCCCTAGGCCTCTTCACTGACACCCAGATTCAGGGGGTCTTGATCAGTCCCATGCTGGCTTCCCAGGCTAATGCCTGGGATTCAAGAGTTAACCTTTGTCTGGTCAGCTGTTTCTGGGGGTTAAACCAGCCCAGTCTTAATCCCTTTGATCATCAGTCCTCCCTCTCTGTTACTGGCTTTCTTGAGTTCAGCTCAGTACTTAACCAAGGGAGTCTGCCTCTTCTTCGATCAGCCACTAAATAAAGTTTCTGTTTCCCAGACTCTCTGGCCATAGGATTGTAGGCTGGCACTCCACAGATCTATGTCTAAAATCCATATATGAGAGAGTACATGCCATGTTTCTCTTTTTGTGACTGGGTTACCTCACTCAGGATGGTTTCTTCTAGTGTCATCCATTTGCCTGCGAATCTCATGATTCCATTATTTTTTTTTTGCTAAATAGTACTCCATTGTGTAGATGTACCACATTTTCTCTATCCACTCTTCAGGTGAGGGACATCTAGGTTGCTTCCACGTTCTGGCAATTACAAATAAAGCTGCTATGAACATAGTGGAACAGACCTCTTTGTTGTATGAATGGGCATCTTTTGGATATATGCCTAAGAGTGGAGTTGCTGGGTCTTGTGGTAGGTTTATTCCCATTTTTCTGAGGAATCTCCACACTGATTTCCAATGTGGCTGAACCAGTTGGCACTCCCACCAGCAATGGAGGAGTGTCCCCCTTTCACCACATCCTCTCCAGCATAAATTGTCATTGGTGCTTTTGATTTTAGCCATTCTGACAGGGGTGAGATGGTATCTGAGAGTTGTTTTGATTTGCATTTCCCGGATGGCTAAGGATGTTGAGCACTTTCTCAAGTGCCTCTCAGCCATTTTAGACTCCTCTATTGAAAACTCTCTATTTAGTTCTGCAGCCCACTTTTTAATAGGGTCCTTTGGTGTTTTGGAGACTTGCTTCTTGAGTTCTTTGTAAATTTTGGAGATCAACCCTCTGTCAGATGTGGGATTAGTGAATATTTTTTCCCATTCTGTGAGCTGCCTTTTTGTCTTGCTGACTGTGTCCTTTGCCTTACAGAAACTTCTCAGTTTCAGTAGGTCCCATTTATTAATTGTTGATCTTACTGCCTGTGCTACTGGTGTTATGTTCAGGAAGCTGTCTCCTGTACCAATTCGTTCAAGGGTACCACCCACTTTCTCTTCTAAGAGGTTCAGTGTGGCTGGATTTATGTTGAGGTCTTTGATCCATTTGGAGTTAAGTTTTGTGCATGGCGATAGACATGGATCGATCTGCATTCTTCTACATGCCAGTCTCCAATTATGCCACCACCATTTGTTGAAGATGCTTTCTTTATTCCATTGTATATTTTTAGCTTCTTTGTCAAAGGTCAGATGTTCGTACGTGTGTGGGTTAATACCCGGGTTTTCAGTTCGATTCCATTGGTCTACTTGTCTATTTTTGTGCCAATACCAAGCTGTTTTCAGGACTATAGCTCTATAATAGAGCTTGAGGTCAGGGATGGTGATGCCTCCGGACGTTGCCTTGTTGAACAGGGTTGTTTTGGCTATCCTGGGTCTTTTGTTTTTCCATACAAAATTGATTATTGTTCTTTCAAGGTCTGTGAAGAACTGTGCTGGGATTTTAATGGGGATTGCATTGAATCTGTAGATTGCTTTTGGCAGGATTGCCATTTTTACTACATTGATCCTATCTATCCAAGAGCATGGGAGATCTTTCCATTTTCTGAGGGCTTCTTTAATTTCTTTCTTTAAAGATTCAAAGTTCTTACGATACAGGTCTTTCACTTGTTTGGTTAGCGTTACCCCAAGGTATTTTATGTTGTTTGTGGCAATTGTAAAGGGTGATGTTTCTCTGATTTCTCTTTCAGCCCTTATTTTTAATTAAGCAGAATTTCACCCACTTACAACAATATGATGATGATTAGCTCTGGGCTAGACATTCCTCTAGGTATTACAGACCATGATATATACAAGTTATCTTGTAATATCCTCCAGTCAAATGAAGAATGAGAAACTGTCAGTGACCATAACCCTTCTATGATGCTATAAAACAAAGTCAAACATACAAGACAAATAGTTTGGCAAACATCAAATTATCAATATTTTCCAGTTCTGAAAAAAAGCATATGACTTAAAAAACATTACCAGTTTTCTATAAGACACCGTAAATGTCCAACAACAATATGTAGTAGGAAGGGAAAAACACCATAATAAAAGATACTCCACAAATTTCTGTACTAGCAACCCATGATCATTGGTCCAAGGAGGATGTTAAAACAAAACAAAACAAAAAAGGGTACACATGAAAGATAAACCTAAAAGCATGTTGCAGGAGTAGAAAAAGGATGAAGAAAGGGGTGCCTGCATTGGTATCCCTTGACTGAGAAAAAGGAGGAAAAAAACCTCATAGACCTTTCAGATATGAGTTTGTGGTTCTCTGGCTTTTCCTTCAAGGAATTTAGAATGCTATAAAAATCTAATTACACAAGAAAAAATAAAGGTTATGAGTTGTTTTATGGCCTTTTCACTTTCGAGTTCCGTCTCCAGTGAATTGCCAAAGAAGGCAGCTTCCATGATATTATCCGGAAATGTTAGGTATCTGTACCCGGCCAATAAGCTAAATGTGAAGACGTTAATTAACAGAAGCCCGGGAGCCCAACTCCCTCACAGAAATCCATTTCCCTTCCAGATGAAGCAGGAAGTTGCCCAAAAGGTTGTACTTCTAAGAAGCTCCCTTGATCCCAAATACCCCCTTGAAAAGTTTCAGAATAATGCCTGGAACTCCACTGCCAAAGTGATTCTTTTTCTTGAAATTCTACCTGATAGTCTTATTCTCAAGAATAAATAAACATAAATTGTCCCTTGCTCGTCATCTTCATCTTATAGCTTAGGAGACCTTCCTACAATGCAAAACTGATTGTGAGGATACTATCAATTTGACTTTGGCTCAAGTCATAAGGGTCACAATCTATGTGGGCCAATAATGTCAGCTTTTTTCAATGCCCAATTCCTTGTTAAATTGTTGTTTTGTTAGTAGAGTCTTTGTGTGTGTGTGCAATGAATGATGAATGGAAACCGATGACAGGGTCTGGCAAGCAGAAACTGTGAGGTAAAAGGCAGTTGTTGTTATTATTGGGTTCCTTCCTAGATCACGCCCTGATCAATGGCTGCCTCCCACTTCTAAATGAAAACTAGGATCAGTTTTCACTTCACTCCATTATTAACCCCATGTGTTACTCTCTATCAGTTACCAGCATATCTATGTTTGCTTTCCAGGTTATCTGTAGATATTTTCAGCAAGTCCTAACCTATTTTACCCCTTAGCCAAATTCCAAGTTATTCCTCCTCTTAGAACATCCTTCTAACTAACAACATCACCATCATAAGTACCTGCTGCAGATAAACTGTGTTATTTCTCTCTAGTTTAAAGATCAGTTTTGGATTCATATCAAAAATTAAAGGGAAGGTGTAGAGCTGTCTACAAATAATCTCTCCACCCTTTCATATGCCTATGGCTACAAAGTCTAACCTCCTCCATATCCTAAAGCATAGTGAACACTTTTGTGTCTACTAATGAACCTATGTTGACACAAAGTTATCACCCAAAGACTATAGCTTACATTATGGTACAGTTTTAGTTTTGGTGATGCATGTTTTACGGGTTCAACAAATACATGACAACATGAGTCTAATATTACATTATCACACAGAAGCCTTTTTGCAGAATACTGCATAGTTGTACTAATATGGTATGTAGCCTTTGTAAATTGATTTCTTTCACTAGTGATGTGCATTAACCTTTATTCATGTCTTTTCATGTCATAAAAGCTCTTTTCTTTTGAGGACTTCACTACCTGGGTATACCACATTTTATGTATCCATTTACCTCCTAAGAGACATTTTGGTTTTTTCCAAGTTTTAGTAATTCTGAACACAGCTACCAAAAACAATGTGCAAGTTTGTCATGTGAACATAGAATTACAATTGTTTTAGTTAAATACTAAAGAACATGTCTGCAGAAAGTACTTACAAACGTATGTTTAGTTTAATTTTGTAGCAGTGGAGATACATTAATAACTGTCAGGATTGAGGATTTGGGAATGGTTTCTTTTTGAACATTCAGCTCAAGGCCATTCTACCTTTTCCCCAGGTCCCCAGGTCCCGTAGGAAAATGAAACAATAGTTCACCCATTACTCCATATCAGAACACTATGCAATCACACCTGTGGGCTTTTGGAAAGCATGAATTTGCCTTGTTTGATATGGCATAGCAAAGCAGAATTTGGTGTATAGTGTTCACCAGCTAATAATCCATTAATTTAAATAAAAAGAAACAAACAAAATGAACTGACAAATGAATGGGTTGGCTGGATACATACAGTCTTAGTGTAGCATCTCAAATTTTCAAAACAGTTCTGCTTAGTTTAAACCATTTGATCATCAAAGGCTCTTGGGATTTTCACAGGAATTTCCAGCTCAGAAAGCAAGATAGATTTGCTAAGTTAAAGCATGGCAAACAATGGTTTAAACCTGTCTTCCAATGTTTCTCCCATAGCAAAAGATAGTGCTTTATTTTTATTTATTTATTTATTTTTGGTTTTATGAGACAGGGTTTCTATGTACTGTTTTGGAAGACAGTGCTTTGTTTAAGAAATGAATGAGAACTTATTAAAGATCTATAACACAGTGGCTGTGAATATGGCTCAGTTAAGAAAATACTCATGACAACCCAATCATGCAACCCCCAGAACCCACATGTAAGCTATAGACATGGATACAACTGTAACACCACCTCCAGAGAGGTGGAGGGGGCAGGGTCATATAGCAGAGACAAGTGAATCACTGAAGCTCATTGGCCAGCAAGTCTAGCTGAACCAATAAGCAGTAAGTCAATCGTTGAGACATTGCCTCAAAAAGTAAGAATGTGAAAGACACACATATTGACCTGTGGCCTTCATCTGCATGCATAGGTATGATTGCTGACATACATAGGAGTACACATACACACACACAGAGAGAGAGAGAGAGAGACAGAGAAACAGAGAGACAGAGAGAGAGAACCTCAATTCAAAAGCCTTTCAAGAATAGAGAGCACACAATCATGAGAGCAAATCTAATGACAGCATTTGGAAGACAAAGTGGGAAGAAGAAGAAACACGGGAGTGCCCACCAAGTCTCAGACACAAACTGGAAACTCAGTGACAATGGCTGAATATATCAGACATGCTAGTTGGGAGAACTTATGATAAAAAAAAACGCAAAACAGATTTTATCAATTTTCCTACTGCACCGATGCCTGGCTCTACTTCCTGCCCAGCATATCATGCTACAACTGAGGCTTCAGCCCTTGGAGAAAAGCCGAGAGATTTCTGCAAATGTTTTCTCTTCGACAGATGGAGCAGAAACTGAGAAGCGTTACAAGGAAGATGGATCGGTGCATCACATTTGCAACAATAAAAATGCAGCAACGGTTAAAAGCAGTCTTGGTTAAATAAAATTGGCAACACAGGGTTGGCCTAAATCTTTTTTTTATTAAAAGTGAAGGAGAATCTCAAAGTTTTACTTCAACCCCTTCAAGCTTCAGTGCAATGAATACAGAATGCTTATGCATCTTGGCTAGATGTCAGACAGAATAAGATTTATGTGAGTTCAGGTCTTAGCCAGGGAAAACCCCCAGCACAGGAAACTGAAGAAAAAAATGCAGAGAGGACAACTTTACAGACATAAATGCCTGGATACTTGAACCCCTGTAATAGCCCCCTCTTTACTTTTATCCATCTTCTGCCGTGTGGACAGCCACAGGTATTTACTTACTTTTGCTCTCTCTGTTTCTATTTTTGCCTTTGTTAACACTGAGATATGTAATTCTCAGGAGACATTCTAGGTTGGCCAGACATGGGCACCTTTAAGTACTATTCAAATGACTTGGAGACCTGACTGGAGACAGAGAGCTTTGGATGCTAAGATACTGCCAGTCTTAGAACTGAGGACACATCAGGTTTCAAACCTGGTGGAGTAGTGAGCCTCTAATCACAGATACTCTTCTGAACTACTGAAGGAACTTTTACTAAGTCAGAGCCCCACCCAGCATTATCTGACCCATTCAGTCTAATGGGCCCTAGATATGCACATTCTGAAAAATAACTGTTGGTGTATAATAACTTGTGGGATAGAAGTCTAGCAAAAGTACATAGTCATGTCAGCAATATGGTCAAACTTACGTTAAACTGTCATCCTTCATCTTTTGGGTGATTTTCCTATGTAACTCACATAACCTACTCTCCTTAAGTCCACAAGTCCAACCACAAACAGTTGCTTTTTGTTTTTAAACTGTTTTTTATTTAAATTAGAAACAAGCTTGCTTCACATGTCAATCCCAGCTCCCTCTCACTACCCTCCTGTTCCACCCTCCTAATCCTCCAACCCCCCCACCCAATCCCAACTCCACTCTCCAGGGAGGGTGATGCCCTTCTCGGTGATCTGTAAAGTCTGTCATATCGTCTCAGGGCAAGGGGTAGGGCCTCCCCCATGTGTCCAGGCTGAGAGAGCATCCCTCCATGTGGTATGGGCTCCCAAAGTCCATTTGGATGCCAGGAATAAATACTGATCAATATTGCTTGAGGCCCCAAAGAATGCCGAGCCCTACTTAATGACACCCATGTTCAGGGGGTCTGGATCAGTCCCTTGCTGGTCTCTGAGTTGGGGGAAGAATAGAGGAGAGCAGGGTAAGAGATACCATGATAAAGGGAGTCACTATAGGTTTGAGGACAGATATGGCACTAGTGAGACACCAACTGGCAATCTAATCAGTAGTGGAGAGGCTACCTTAATTGCTCTTCCCCAAATAATGTGACTGATGACTACCTTGTATGCCATCCTATAACCTCCATCCAGTGGCTGATGGAAGCAGAGGCGGACACCCACAACTAAATACTGAACTGAAATCTTGGAACCCAGTTGCAGAGAGGGAGGAGCAATGAGCAAAGGGGTCAAGACCGGGCTGGTGAAACCCACAGAAACAGCTGACCTGAACAAGGAGGGGTTCCTGGACAATAGTTGCTTTTCTGCATGGTTAATATTTAAAATGTGTGAAAGATATTTAACACAAATGTATTAATATGTATATATACACAAAAGCAGTAAGAAGTGCATGTTAGAAAGTACTGATTATCCCATGCACATGAATGCAGTCACAAATACACATACAGGAACAACCCCTAAACACACAAACACAACTATATTCATTAACTAGAACACTCAGATATATTAAATCCAATTTACCTATCATCTCTGGTATCTATCATAACTTCATTTCAAGAGATATTTGAAACATCATTCAAATAAAACTCACAATACTTAATAGTTACAAATACAAATACATTAATGTTCATTTAAGTACTTCCTTCATTGTTAGCAATATTATAGCTGCGTAACAAATGTATATCAAAACCATGCAAGCATTTATATGCCTTACTCCCTGATAAGAACATTTATTTCCATGCAAGTTTATTCACATATGAATACATTTAGGAATCTATGAGCACATTCAAGCACAAATGGCATATTCACATTTGAAAGCATTTAATCTCACTATGCATGTGAGTCATTCATATGAAGTCATAACATGCAAGATACACACACACAAACAAAAAATGCACTATACCAACAATCTATACATACTATACATCATATACCACACATATCACAGCACACACAAGCACACCAACAAACATACCACCATATACACATATCACATACTACATACTACATCATACAATACATAACACACAAACAATCCACATTCATACGCCATATCACACATACCATACATGAATACATTCTCTCTCTCCTGTACACATACTGCATAGTATACAACGTACCATACTCCAGGTAGAGCAGACAACATAAACACACATATGCATACACACATATAACATACACACTTGTCATACATACTACACACAAAACACACGAAGTACTCCCCACACCACACTCATATTCTAAATATATCACACATAGATAGATGCACACTCTTCTCTATACACATATCACATACACACCACAAAAATACATAAACAGTATAAACATACATAATTAACACACACGCATGCACACACACACAGACACACACACACACACAGAAAGCATGATCACCATCACTCACAAAAATATACATGATATAAAACAGAGAGTTTGACTTATTCTACATAATTCTTCAAATCAGGTTCTTCTTCCTGTCAAAATAGACCACTGAATATGAAGACCTGTAAGAGAACATAGAATCTGGAAGAAATAAATGTCACATATAAAACAGATGCCAAGATTAAAACAAGTCTATATGATCTGAGCCAAGGTTTCACAGGAAGCAGATCAACAATGGTTTATTGTGTACAGAGGAGGAAGAGCAGTGGACAAGAAGAGGGATAAATGCCTAAGTCATCAGATATGCAAAAGAACTGCCCAAGAAACAGCATAAAAATCAGTGTTGTGCACGAATATTAATCTACCTAAATCTAGCATTGTCCTAAAACAATGCATATTGGAGAAATTATTTCTAAAATTACAGCTATCATAAAGAGGATAGCAGAGCTGGCCAGTGAGTAAAGATGTTAATCCTATTTTGCTTCAGGCTCTCTCTTGCTGAAGGTAAGTATTTGTCTTAGTTTTCAATAAAGACAACCCTCACCCTTTCAGGAAATGCCAGAACATCCAGAAGATTTGTGTGTCACCACCATGGATGACATTTGGCCAATGTATTTACCATAAGTGTTATAAGTATTTTATCCCTCTTGTTTGTATTGCATAAACACATTTATTTAATAATAATCTCTGAGCTGCTATATACATATTTTTCATTGATAAGTCAGTAGACAAGACAAATAAAAAGGCTACCTTCTCAAAGAAATCTTCTAATGTCATAATCCTAGACTTTCAATATTTCAATATTGATGGCACTAAGATTGGAGATTTTTCATTCCACAAATATTCCTTTCTATGAATCTATGAGATGCTGACTCTAAGTTTTTATTATCCTGAGATTCTCTGATTTAAAAATTTGATAGCTTCTAAAATTCTACTATTATGATTCTCAGATATTAATATTAGAAGAATTTGACATTTATAGCTTACAATTTGAAGCTCAATTCTCTTCATGAAAATAAGGTTGCCATGCCATTCTCTGAAGCAGGAAAAACTTGAAAGGGCCAAAGTGTCTATACTAAGTAGTGAGGAGACAGAAGCCATGATCAGGAAAAACACTCTGTAGAGAAAAAAATCCTAAGTGCATGTCACTTGTCTCTCAAGGTACCTCCCTCTGCCAATTTTTGTCCTCACCTTTATTTTATGGTCCAAAGATTGAGAATACTTAATGCTACAATACAAGTACTGTGGAGGCAGACCCAGCAGTTTATCCTAGCCTAAATCCTGAACGCATGAAGAAAAATCTCCTAATAAATACTAAGGTTGAGGCAGCTGGGTTCACTGCTGCACGCCTCTTCTCCCTCCTTGTCAGAACTTTCTTCAACCTTCTTCACCTTTCCCCTCTCCTTCTCTGCATCCCTCTCACTCTCCTTCTCTGCATCCTTCCATATCATCTTTCAACAGTAATCTCCAGCTACACTAGTTAAGCAATTCTCTTAGAAATCCAAAGATTATTTCTCCTATTATACAGATAATGAAGCTGCGGCTAAATATGACTTGTCAAAATTCCTTGGGGTGATAGAAAAAATGATGAAGCTAAATTGTTGACTCCAATTCCATTGTTCCCAAATTCCAATGTTGCCCTACACTCTCCTTAAAAACAGTAAAAATATCAACTTCACAAAATACTGAGAAAGTCAAAATCTCAGACATGATACCCCTGCATTTGATGCCTGAATATATTTCTAAATAAATTTTCTCAATCAATTCTGATTCCTATTTTATGTTATCCAGTACTGGCCTTCCATACTCACCAGTTCATTTCATTTTCCAGCCTTTTTTTTTTTTCGTCTCCTGAGAGCGCTGTACATGGCATGTGTTTATTTTTCAATTAAAGCAAATTAAACTTAATTTTGTTTTGAGAACATTTTTTTAGAACTTCACAGCCCATGTTGAGATAATTGAGACCCTGCTGTTTCAGGAAGCAGTGTTTAGAGAGAGGAGGCCCTGATCTGACACAATCTTAAAAAAGCAGTCTTTAACTACCCCCTTCCCTTTGTCCCACCAACCCAGTGTTTCTCAAGTCCATCCACTTCCCTGCCACTGTTCTAGTCTAATGTGCATCTTCTGTACAGTAGCTACACCACAATCATGACCTGCAAAGGAGCCACCAAGGTTTTTTCTTTTCCTTCCCCCATGCACCTGTCATTTTCAACTGTAGATCTTAATCAAGTCAAAACTCTCTTAGCAGTCAGCAAAAAATTGTCTAAATAAAAATTAGCAGAATTTAGTCCTGAAGCTTTAAGTAGTTAATTTTGCATTAATCCTCTAGCCTCAACCTCTAGGATTCTCTCTGGACAGACTGAAATACTTCTGTTCCAACACTTCATCTGGAAGGGCCTTAGCTGACATCCAGCTACCTAGGCAACCCACAAGCCCACAGGGACAGACCTCGTCATCAAACATAGGTATACTCCAGCTTCAGCACCAGTCACTTTGCAGTCTCAGGTTGTACATCTGTACATCTGTCTGTCCTCACACTGTCAATGGCTTCAGATCAGGAAACCAACTCTATTCATGAAAAGTCTTTCAGAATCAGACATGTAGTAGATTCTCAAGAAATGTGCATCAGAAAATGTTAAGAAGAATCGAGCAGTAATACAATAAGCTACAAGAGGACACAGGAAGGAGAAAAGCATGAAAGAGAAAGCAGAATAGTAACCTAATAACAGCAGCAAAAACAACATCAAAAGAGATGTAGACAGACAGAAGGAAAGGGAAGTGTGAAACTTACATTAAAGCAGTGAAGAAACTTCTTTGTTTTCTTCTGGTAATTTTCTTACTACGATAATAATTTCCAAAAGAATGTAGATCATCAAAATTACCAAAATACAAATTTATCACAAATGTAATATTCTAATGTTTACATAGAAGATAGATTTTTCTACCACTTAGAGTTTCTTATACGTCACATAGAATACTAATATCTAATTGAAATAAATAGAGAAAGTTGAAATTATAAGGTCAAATAAATTTGAGAACACTTGAATTAAGGATAATTATATCCTTCTTTATTGTAGGAAACAAAAATGTGTTTAAAATGTTTATGCATTTACTATAATGCTTCTCTCAAATGTGTTGTACTGTCCAATGCACTATTCTCAGAGTTTGAAAACACCAAACAAAACAAAATAACAAAATGGTACCTAATGGAAAAAGACATGAGAATTTATTGAAGGAAAATTATTTTAAAACTGGACATAGGGCACTGATATTTTAGGCTTAGAGCCCTTCGTCAATTCAGTCCCTGTTGTTGTGGTAATCTTAATGTTTTCTCCTTTTCCTCCTCTTCCTCCTTCTGCTTTGTGTGTGTATATGAGTGTGTGTTGTCACAATTTAGGTGTGTGCATTCCTTGGCACATGTGAACATCAGGCCACAACCTCAATTGTCAGTCCTCACCTTTCACCACGTTTGAAACAGTATCTTGGTAATTGCTGCTGTATATGGGTGAGCTTCAAAAGTTCTGTTTCTGCTTACCTTGTCATGTGAACTTTATGACTAGAGATGCATGCTATCCTGTCCAGATTTACAATAGTTTAGTGGATCTGAACTTGGGCCCTTATGCTTATATAGGATGCACTTTATCTACACTGAGAACCATCTCCTTGGCCAGTGATTTCTTTCCCTGTCAAAACAGGATAATGGCTATGTGAAGTTTTAAGATTCAGCTTAGCTCTAATGGTTCTGGGATAAAGGCACACAAACTTTATTAGGTTCACCATGTCATCCACCTTCATGTATGTCCGGGAGTCTGAATTTTTCCAAGTTCAACTCCAGAGTAACCTCTAGCATTACCCTATATGGAAAACTGAGAGGAACTTACTTTTGGTCCTGAGGTCTCCTAGGCAAACATTTTATTTCCATGGAAGTCTATCTTAAATATGGAACACACTGTCTTGATATCATTTCATCTGCTGATAACAAATGTATGCTATGCATTCTAATGATAAAGGTGATAAAAGCACAGTTTTACAAGCTTTTCTCCCCAGGGCACACTCAGGGATATTTGGCTTGCCAAGACCTCAACACAATGGTTTAAATAGAACTAAAAGTTGAAAACATTGCTTTTAAGTTATGGTTAAAGCTTTGGACCTTCTTATTCACATCCTGCAAAAATACACTAAAGCAAAGCAGTTAAGAGGCACTGCTTGGGTTCAGGTATAATGTGGAAAGCTGATCTAGTCTCAGAGAGTGTCCCACTCTATCACTTCCTCCCTGCTTCCAAGGTGACTTCAGAATGGTCCTGTGAACCTCAAGCCTTCACTTCATAACTGAGAAAATGGAGGTCAGGGAAGGATAATTTACTCAAAATTCAAAATGAAAGACCTCCCGAGTCACCCATGATTCTCAAACCATGACACACAAAGTGATCTCTCCATAGGAAATTGTTTCATTTAATGCAAAGGTATCACTGCTTGGTTTTAAGGGACTGAATGTCACTCTTAACTCATTAGAAATCACAGATCACTTAGACAATCACCAGTGTTGTATGACTACTTTTACTCAAGCCAATGACGAGTACAAAAGGTGTGTCATTTAAATTTGACTTACAAATATAGGAAACTCCATTCATGGATTCTCCTATACATCAGGTTTTCTTCTAACCTACCATGGATTACTCATTAATCCCATTAATCCTACTAATTAAAGCACTGCTTATCCAAGTAATGTACACTTGTTACAGAATATGAGGAAACACAGCAACGCAGCAAAGAAAGAATGAAATTCATTCGTAACACATTATCTAAAAGAAGCCACTAATACAAATATGCACTTATCCAATAATCATGCGTTCTGTGATAATTTGTTTCTTGTGCTTCTTCAACCACTCACCAAAAAGTAAGGTAAAAAAAAGTACTGTTTACAGAGTACTTGCTGTGTATAAGATGTGTTCCCATGTGCTTCCTATATGTGATATTCACTCTCACATCAAGACTTTATGGAAGGTCCTGTTGCTAGCCTGTTGTATAAATGATATTTTCTATCATTCCTCCTCCTGGTATATAAACACTCAAACACCACAATTAGTCTTTGGACTCTATTCTATACTTTGTTTATTTCAATTTTCTTTTGTCCTCCAAAGGAACATTCTTCATAGACTGTGCACATCTAACTGACACCTTAGAGGGGGGTTACATTCTTAATTTAGAAACATTTGTAATTCTGTTGTAAAAATTAAGATAGGCTGGAGTTATCTTAATTTTTATCTGGGGTCTGGATGTTGCACCTGCTCTCTTAATAATGAATCTCCCCCTCTCTTCCTGTTGCTCACTCCACCTTATTCACGCTGCCCCCTTACACAGGATCCGACCTCAGAAGATCCCTCCAGAGCATGATCCAACCACTGCTATCTTACTCTGTTATCCATTTTCATTTATTCCTTCTCATACCTTCAGGAGTCAAGAAGAGTCTATCTGGTTAGCTATATCTAGGATGCTACCCCCAGGGTATGTGCCTGGCTGTATTCTGGATCTCCCCCAGGCCTTTTTTCAAAAGTCAGCACTTCCCTGGGCATTTCCTTTCCATATTTACATGAATTAGCATGCCCTCTCCCACCATGCCATCTGTCCCACCCACCTTCCTTCTCTAGTCATGTTCTATTTTTTCTTCTCTGTTACGTTTATCACCATCTGACACACACTATATTTTTGCTTGTTTATTTATATAACTTTTCCATCAATTAGAGCATAAGTTCCAAGATGGAGTTGGGGGGTGGGTGTCTTAATTGTGTTCACTGCTGTTTTCACAGCCTTAAGAAAAGTGTCTGACTAATGAACTGTACAATAACAAGTTCTCCTTGTGTTATTTATTTTTGTCTCATTTGTACATGTATGCAGACACTTGTATGTACATGTGAAACACATTTTATGCCACCAGAAATCTTTAATTTCTATCTATCTTTGTCATTGAATTAGTTCTCAGCTAACTTAGACCTTGCTGGCAGGACTATGACTGTGTCCATCTGACATTCACATAGACTCTGGGAATCTGAACTCCAATCTCACATTTGCCAAGAAAGTACATTAACCACTGACTTATCTTTCCAACTCTATTCTTTAATTTTAATATGAAGCAAACACAAGCAACTACAGGGGAGTCTCTATTTTCCTGCACTGCTATCCTGGAAGGCATTTGCTGCTAAAACAACTGACGACATCAATATCATCAACAACCTCTCATCAAAAACAAAAATAGAAACATTTTCATAATGCTACTTAGAATCATGTTGTTTTTGCTCTTATTTATCATCATAATCATCATCATTATTTTCATGTAGCAAAGTAAAGCTTTGTTACATTACATCTTGATTTCTTGCTTAATTTTTATCTCTTAAAGCATTTTGTTGAGATGTTCAAGCAAGCAACCAAACAAACCAAAAAATACATATTTTTGAGGGGAGTAGAATGTAACTTTGGCATTTCCATACAAACATATCATTATATATTTGTTCCTACTTATCTTTTCTCATTGTCTTATAGTTTACATCCTCCTGATGGTTCCTTTCTTTCCTCTCAATTTATTCCCACATCTGCTTACTCTTACATTAAGTGGAAAAGGGATATTTTCATTTGAAAATATAGGCGTAGCTAAACATGCTTTCCATTTTAAAACTCCACCCATTTGGCTTCTAAAAGTAGGTGATCCTACAATTATGAGTGACCTCATGGTCCAGTAATACAGAGAGACACCTCTATTTGAGCATTTTCCAATATCTCTATAGTTCTTTCAGCATCAGTTCTCTTGAATTCATGTGTGTGTATGCATAAGTAAACAGAACAAATACAGAGAAATATCTTGCAATATCTGGCTGATGAAATTCACACCATCTCCACCCTATAATTTCTTGAGTTGCTTTTAACAGTGATAGTGAGATCACTGTGATCAGAGGTGGTTTTGGAGTTACTGCTTCCTTTAAAAGGAAGATCTTGGCACTTAGCTCTGGCTCAGGGTTAGAAGGGAGCTTATTCTACGATTGCTGGCCCGACAACTAGGGTGCAAATAAACAGGCTAAGCTAAAGATCCTGCAGAGGCATTATGAAGTTAAATTACTATTTTAAGAGCCTTTGAAATTGTCAGCAAGAAGGCACTGGAAGTTTGGAAGATATTCACGATACTGAGAGATGAAGAAGGGAAAGAAGTAAAATGCAGATTGTTAGTGAGGATTTAAGAAGCTCCTTCCAGCAGTCCTGTTTATAACTTCTCCTGGAACAAACATAATGGATGCCTTCCCACTTCACATAACTGAAAGATCAGAACTGAGGGCAAAGTCTTATGACATAATGGTTGACGATCTGCAATGACTGACCCTGCCCAGGACAATAGAGGCCTAGTAGCAGGTATCAACCTCTACTACAAGAAGCCATCAAGTTGCTTGTGGAGGTAGGCTAGAAACTGCTACCAGCTGGACAATGCCTTAGGCTAATGCCAGAAGGGAGGGGAATTCAGGAAAAGCATGTCACATTCAATGTGCCGTGGTAGAGAAGAGCTTGGGTTCTGATATTGCTACTTATTGCATGCATGTCAGTGAGTTCCCCACGTTTTAGACAGAATGTCCTTGCTGTAAAGCTGGAAGGAATAATTTTAAATATGGAGTATCCTAACAAAGGATAAATAGAATTTAAAAAAATCATTTTAAGGTATTGGGGAATTTAATAAAGTAAATGGCATCAATGGTGTGAAAGGGAATCATGAAGATGAAGATAAAGAGTATCCAACTACTGTCAGTCATTCATGCCTTCAGGTAAACCTGATAGATGCACTGACCTCACTTATCAGAAACTGAAGCAGACAGGTACAGGGAGAGAGGCTGCAAGATTCAGGGCACCTGAGCCAACACAGGTTCTGTTTTACCTTAAGATAATGGATCTGGAAATGAAATAAGACAAAAGGAAAAGGAGAGGAAATTAACCAGGCCTATATGAACAATGACTTTCAGCTCTCATGGTCAATGACCTATCTACATCTGCTTTCTGACCCATAGCAGCACAGAGAAGCAAAAATTCTGCTTTAGCACTTCTGCATAATATTATACCTCTTTCCTTCTTTCTTAGTCTCTTCTATAACCACTGCTGTCACACTGCTACACTGTAGGATGCAGAGAGGGAGCTGGTTTGTAAAAATGATCCTAATATTTCCTTTGCAAGGTCATGTCTCCAACCTACAAGTAATCTCTTTTGTGTATATTCTTTTCCAGTTTGAAAAGAAGCCTAAGAACTGAGAAATGCTCAACCTGATACAACAGGGCATAGCAGGATTAAGAGCAATAATGGTTAATTCCATATGGTTGTGACAATCTGCCAGGTACAGTTTAAAACACTTAACAAATCTATTGACTAAATTCCGATCTCATTTCCATACAGAGGTGCTACTGCTCTTCTCATTTTACAGACGGGGAAGCTGACAAGGGAACATTACACAACCTGGCTAAGATCAGAGAGCTAGTAAGAGCACTAACTATAGGTGGGAGCACAGATCTTCAGACTCCAGCCCTCAAGCTTTCACTTTCTCTGCTTTCTAGTCAGATAGAATAGGTTCAAATCCTCCACGCCACACAATTGGCTTAGTGTTTGGTCTTCAACAGGGAACATTGTTGTTATATACCTTAGTTTTCACATCTTTAAAACGGGAGAGTATTCTACCTACTATGGACTTATACACAATATACAACAAAGAATCTACTATATATCTATTATAGTACAAGGAATATGAAACAAACAAGCTTGACACATGCAACACCAGTCCTGGAGTAGTTTTATAATAATGACATTTCAACTGCCCCTAAATATTGTGGGTGAAGACCCTGAAGTCTGAATAATCATATTTTTCCACAATGAAAATAGAGAGAACAAAATGAAGAAAAATGTGGCTGCCTTGCTAATATTTTCAGAAATCATTTGTAAGGCTTCGCTGGACTTTGAATGTCACTGTTCTGTTGATATGCACTCAGAACAAAGTTATTTATAACTCTCAACCCTTCCTAGCCTTAGCCATCTCTGGAAACAGTACTTGATGATGACCACTTCCTCTGAATGAGTCATGTCTCCAAAATGTGTCCCAGCCGCAAAAAACACATTACCAGTTCCTTCCAGGTAATCTATCTTTCATTCTTTCCCCTACACGCCTACCCATACTAAAATGCTGATTTCCCCCCTTTAAATGGTTGCTGTGCTCCTGTAGATGTTTTTATAGCACTATCAAGGCTCCTTATAGGTGCTGCCCCTACAATATGCCTATAAACGTGGAACTCATCAAATTCTATGAGAAATTTAATTTGCCCAGTACCTTGTAAACAGCAACATACTTGCTCACGGCTATGGTCTCCATCACATTCTCAGAATGCACTTCCAGATTTACCATGGGACTTCTGGATACTCCAGGGATTCCCACAGACATCAAGCATTCACCTATTTTTGCAGATGACTAATTTTTAGAATAGCAACTTGAGAATTTATGCTTTAATAGGGTGGGTCCTCTGAAATGCAGCCATCCCCTGGATATGTATGTAACCTTCTTCCATCCAGATCAACTTGTAATCTGTATGCTGGCTATTCCACACTACCCACAGGATCTTTTCTTTCCCACTGGCTCATTTTCTGGGGCTCTAAAATGTTAGATAAATTATACCTCAGAAAGCCTTTGGGACCTCTATTGGGTTAACCCTAACAAAAGGTTCTAGCTGTTCAGATGGGCCATTTATTTGGAGTCCTGCTGTTCCAACCTTTACAGTTTACACAAAAACGATTGCATCTTACTTTTGTTAATTGCCTTATGGATCTACCTCCCACCCTTGGGGTGATGCAGTTACTTAGCTATTCCCATGAGGATGCCAACATGTCTTTATACAGCTCTACACCGTGTGAGTACAGAATTTGCTAAGAATGATAGATTGTGTGCCTTTGTCGGACTCATTCTTCCTGTGTGGCGGTAGAAGGCAACAACGACAACTGACCACAGTTCACTTCTCACACCCCGTCTTATCCAGGCTATTCTCGTTAAGGCCTCTTGCAATCTCCAAAAGAGAGTTCCCCTGAGAGACAAAAACCCCCTTCACTGTCATACGAAAAAAGCTAATTTCACTTTTCCTTGCCCTCATTATTTTCTTAATTGTCTTCTTTGCCCCCTCAGTAGCAAGGACTGTCTGTGGATTTGTAGAAAAACTTTCTGGCTGCTTCCTTTGATATTAAGACTTGCACCGTTGGCAACAGATTCACCATATATCCTGCTCAGCTGCCCTGTCTTGAATCACAACCAGTGCTGTGAGATAGGACTTCTTTTAGATTTCTCATCTCTGAGGGGACATCTAATTCCCAAGATGAAGCATAACCACTAGGCATGTGTCTCTTTCTGATTTTACAACAACTTTGTCATGCTGAATTTCCACGCAACCCAGCAATATCTCTTCAGTGAGCCAAGCAACAGTAAGGTACTTCGAAATTTACAGAAGATAAACCTAGATAGAGAAAGATGCGCTTGTAAGGAGCCTTTATAGACATCGAGAGTGGCCAGGATTAGAATTAAGAACCATATGTTTCTATATTTATAGCCTATGCAATTTTGAAGTAAAGGAGATGTAAAATGAAAAGATATAGTCCCTGATCTCCGAGACCTTACAGTTAAGTGTACACCATCATCACTTTCTTTTCTGATGTCCCTTTCCCTTCTCCCAAACTCTGAGATTCTGAAATGGCAATTACCATTCCATTATGAATATTTGGGAATTTGTATATCTCTTCTGTTAGATGGCCTGCATTTATTATCGTTCACTAGCATATCTGCTCAACCACTTTGTCAAAATCCTTTTGCAAATAATATATTTGATAAATCATTGCAGCAGAAATTGCAGCTACATTCTACTCTTTCCCTCAGGTTTCAATTATCTGCTGCCCACACATTCATTCTCTTCCCACTTTTTTTTAATTTACTTTTGACTTTTCAGCCCAAGGATTTCTAGAATGTGGTACTCTAAGCAGGACTGGAAATTAAGATGAGAAAAGAACACAATGAAGTGACTGATTAAAAATGGGCATGATGAAAACATAACAGAGAGTACCTAGTAATGACCGACTGTCAATTTCCAGGATGCCATCTTTCCCAGACCTCATACTTCCTAACTAAAGATGTGTCAAGAGAAAGATGTCAAAACCTCTCACTCCCTTGTGCAAGACATTTCAGAAGTGGGCTTTCTCTGACTTTCCTGCCACATTTAATGCTTCATCCACATTGGGTATCTGTACATCCTTAGCCTTTTAACCATATCCCTGCATAATGCTCTACTTCTCTTTTTTATTCAAATCTCAACATCCGTATATTGCTCAGAAATGGCCTTTTCTTGACTAACTCATATAAACTTATATCTGTCTTCCTTTCTAGAATAGGATCCCTAATTACTTGCATGACATTTCATATTAGATTTAATTACTGTAGCTTTCTATTTGCTTGCACATTATTAGACATCTCTTCATCTATATGTGAACTCCAGTGAAAGCAGAACTGTGTTCATACAACATCCCTGATGTCTAAACCTGAACTGTCCATTTCAATGGCCACCTGCCACATACAGCTGTACAAATGAAAAACAATAAATACTACACAAAAGTCAAACCTCACTTCACCATTACACATCAAGCACATTTATGAGTGCAGGGGATATCATACTGGTTAGCACTGAGAACATTTTTCTTATTCTCCAAAGTTCTATTGGACACTACTATTCTAGGACAACATCTGTCAAGAATAGGACACTATGTTAACATCTACTGTCACTGAAAATAAATAAAACCTTTGTTTCAATCCTAACCCAACACACATCTTCCTCACACATTTGAGTTGAAACCCTCAAGATGAGATAATCTAAGGAATAGTAGTCATAAACTACTGTGCCGTATGAGACAGTCTTTTTATATGAATATCATAAGATTCTGGTCTCTTCTGCTTGAAGGAGAATATTTTTAATGATATAATTATATTTAATTGCTTACACGATTAAAGCATGTATTAAACTGATGACTAGAAAATAAATAATCATATTTGTTTAGTTACAGAGACTTATAAATAATGGGAAGTTTTACAGTCAAAATAAGGAGACATCACACAAATCTATCCAGATTTAACACCAGCTACTTTGTGTGGTAATGAACTCACTCACATTAATATTAAAACTGAGACTCGAAGACACATATTGGCGGTGTTACCAAAACAATTTTGATTCCCAACTAAGGACAAAAATTTGGTTATTGAAAAACTTTCAGAGGTTTTATATTAAAAAAATCCTCAGATAAAACACAATTTTTATTCTAAATCCAGAGGTTCTACAACAGTTTCATAAATAACATCAACTCCAAAGAACCAACAATATACTCCAGCTGTTTCTAGCATCCATTGAACAAGCAAATCTCAGCGATGACCAGCAATGTTGATTGTGTAATAGAAAAAGAAGGAGATGCTCAAGCAAAGTTCAGATCCTTTCCCTACTGCTTAAAAGGAAACTGGTCAACATGAGCTTCACTTTCTGCTCTGTGTGGGATGGGAAGCGGGATTAAAGGAGAGAACAAAACTAATGATCCTGTGGTACAGCAAGAACTATTGCCAAGTTAGATATAACTGCCCATCTACACAATCACCAGTCCCCCTGAGTTGTTGGACTATGAAGTGTAATTTTGAAGCAATAATGGATTTGCTTTGAGTAAATGAGGACAACATGTTTGAGAGAGAGAAAGAGAGAAACTGGAGAAAAACTGACATACTGTTGACGTTGTATATGGCCTGCAAAAGCAAACACTGATAGAACTACTGTGTAACAATCCCTAGGCATTAAAAGAGAAATGTTCCTAGTAAGAACACATGTTGATGTGATCAAGAGAGACCTGTCCCTGTGTGGCAGAAAAACAGAGCAAATAGAGACACAAACTAAATAAATAGGGTTTCCAACAAAATTATATCAGAACCCAGACAAAAAGATTGGTTCTCAAACATTCTTGGGAAGACTTCTTCAAAGGGTTATCTGAGCCAGATGCTAAGATGTAATTAGGGTATGTGGAATGGAGAAGCACATGATATAGTCATTATCTTTTGTTGGGAAAATTATAATAAAAACAATGGGGGAGTTGTTCTAAAAATTATTTGTGATACCCCTTTGTCTTCCTATGTTTTTGTTCATCTGATTACCAGGATTTCACTGACTTATTTGTTAAACTTTGGATTTTAGGTCAGAGGACACAGGGAGAGAGGATGTCATGACTAACTTGTAAAGGCCCGTTTTCATGATGTGTGCTAATGACTTCCACTAAGGGTCCAGTATGAGAAAGCACATGCAAATCAGAAAATATTTCCTTGCACATTGCAGGGCCTTGCAGGAAAAGACACTTTCAGAGAAACAGGACTTTTTGATCAAAAGCATAAACTCTCTTGAATGCGTTAAATCTTGAATGCACTAAGAAAGAGATGTCCCACTTGAACTGAACAAGAGAGAACATTTTTACAGTTCCCACCTATGCTGCTACAGATATATTCCCTGCAGCCTGATCCAGGCCTTCTCAACTCAGCAGGGGGGCCCAGAGCTGATTTGGAATAGCTGAGCTGTTTCTCCTTGGCTGAAATGGAGTCACAGCTCCCCCTTCTGGGAGCTAAAGTGCCATTTAACTCTAGGAAAGACAAATGGTTGTGAGGCTGTTAATGGCCTTATTGCAAATGTGCCTAAAATCCCCCATGTTTCTCAGATGCACCCCAAAAAGAACATCTCAAATACTGGCAACACCCTTTTTTCAATGAATTTGATTTCAACTTGTGAAGAAACTGTGACTTAAAGGACTTTATATTTTCCTCTCCCTGCAGTTGTGAGTCCAAGTTCACATACAAGCCACACGTTTACACAGTCTAGCTGAATTTCCCATGGAGACTAAGAGTCTCATCTGAGGGAATGTAGCCCTCTGTGTACACACCTGTATATGAAAGCCTGCACATTCTTGCATATGCTCCTGTGCCTATACCATGAATGTACAGAAGTGAGATTTTAATTAATGTAAATAAATTCATTTTCCTGAAGTATTTGCATGGATGGATCAGGATATACTTTGCTCTCCAGAAAGCAAAGTTTTACTCATAAAAGGCTTATATATAATCCAAATGCTCTACTGGGTACTGTGTGCCAGTTACATAGTCTGGTGTCCCCAAGTGCACCTAATTATCTTATGACATTGAAAAGAAAATCTATGTTATCTTAGCTCTTCTCTCCCTCCCACTCCCCCCCCCGTGTGTCCCTGTGTCCATGTGTGTGTGTGTGTGTGTGTGTGCATGCATCATTTTTAACATTTTTGTGAAATAAGAAGAATGACTGAAGCACTAGGCACTATCTCTCCTATGTCATGATTCCACATGAAGAAGGTCAGAAATGCATCTCTGAAACAAGTTCCAGAAGGACAGACAAGCAGTTGCCATGAGTAGGGGAGTATGGTGAGTAGGTAGAATTAGGAAATGTTGTGACTCCTTGGAGTGAAAAAGACTTAGATCAGGCTGAAAAAACAACCTGAGTTCTAGTCCTGGACATGCCACCAATTTGCTAGGGAATATTGGGAAAATGTCATCTTCTCTTTGAGTCAGAGACCTGCATATTTGCTCTTTAATATGCCTTCCAGTTCTGATCATTTATACATTGAAAAGAGATAATGAGAGCCTTTATCAACATGAGGGCTCTTCCTCTGTCTGTACTCCCTCCCACAAACGCTCTAGGAAGCTATGTTCTAACCTGAATTCTGTGAAGTCTACCCTATGGCCATGGCTTCAGCCTGAGAGATGATCCCATAGTCAGAGAATGGCATGTTTGCAAGTGCTTGCACGTAGAGCAGGCACCCACCAGCTGGGGCAGGTTCCTACAAACATACACTTTTGCTTTTAGCTCTCCTCAGAAGAAAGATATGTGCATATGTAAATATTTTAAGTGGGTATATTTCTATTTGCTTTCCTTCCCAAGTTGCCTTTCTAGTGAACCCTTAGAGACTCTGCAACCCACCACGGCAGCCTCATCTTCTAGCTTCGATGCTTACAAGCAGAATGGCTGCCATTTACCTTGAGAAAGTAGCAGCTGCCTAGTCTGGAAGCCATGCTAACAGCAGTAAAACTCAGCATTTTTGCTGAGTAGGGCAAGCCTCTAAGAGGCAGCCGGGAATCAAATCAATGCCTGGCTCCTAAACCACGGCCCAACTGTACCTGGGCAGGGTGGCCAATGTATTTACCCTACACAAGCTCCTAAAAGGTAGAGGAAATAGGAAGGAGACCTTTAACTCCAAGGGTCTTCCAGAGAACCTTCTTAGGGCGCCCCCCTTCCTTGGTAGTATTTTAGAGGCAAGAATGAACTGTGAGGTGCAAATCAGACAGCAGTTTAAGTCAACTACCACAACATTCTATCATGGATTCCTCACCCACAATCCCTAGCAAATTGTAGGTCTCCCTTGGTCCTTACACACATACAGAGGACCAACACCCAAGCACACACACCTATCAATCTCTCTCCCTCCTCCTGGTATCTTCGTAACTTCCTGGAGCCATAGAAAAGCACAGCTTTTAGAAGAGATTCTGGGTCTTCCAGAGCTTGCCTAAGATGGAGAAAGCCAAAAGACTGCGTCCTGCGTCCGAGGAAAGTACTCTATCAGTCTCCTGTCAAAGAAGCCAGAACTGCCCCAAAATTACGTTTTCTCTAGGACCCTGTGCAATTGTGGTGGAGAAGCACAACCCCAGAAGATGCTTACTCTTTTCCCCTGAAGAAATTCAGGCAAACTTGCCCAGACCACCGCCTCAAGGCCGGGGGATTGGTGTGCTGTGATTTCAACAGATAGACAGGGCTATCTCTCTACCCCAGACGTGCCATGCACTAGATGAGGAGATCCCTGACTTCCTTCCCTTCCTTTGCACTCAGTATCCAAATTCCCATCAGAACCCTGGAGTCTGCCCAGTGTGGAATTTAAAGGGACAGCATCGCCTTTGCCTCAGGTTTTGGACATGTCTCTTTTCATTTTAAACACCGAGTTTAAGTGTGCAGCACTACCCCATGGTTTAGAGGAAATTTTCCTTCAACAGTATCCACACTAGGCTAAATAAGGCACCGTCTATAATCCTATCATCTCCCGCAAACAAGTCCCGAGCCCTAAAATGAAGTCTACACCGGGCTTCCTGGTGGCTACGTGATCCTGTAGTAAGAACCCCATTCCATGTCCTGTAAGCTACAGGGACCTAATTAAAAATACACAGAGGCGCACACATGCAAAGACATACGTACAAGCACACATATACAAACACACATCGCGCTGAAAGTAGGTTATAAGGTCTATCTACACACACACACACACACACACACACACACACACACACACACACACACGAATCAAACGAAAACGACGCCGCACAGGCAAACACACACTAGCACCATATCAAGTTTCCACCATGGTACACACGTCGGGAGCGCGCGGGGACACACGCCACTTACTAAAACCCGCATTTAACCCTTGTTGTCCAAGCTACAGGGGACCCCAGTTCCCGGAACAGAAGAAGACTTAGCGGCTAGGGAAGCCGCCGGACAAGGGTGCAGGGAGGGGGAGGGGGGAGGCGCCGGCAGGGGCGCCCCGACTGCGGTCTGGGGCGGGTTCCAAGGGCAGGGGGGGCTGTGTGAAGCTGCGCCCCAGATCGCCTTACCTGGAGTCAATGTCCGTCTTTGGCGGAGAGCAGCGGTAGGACGCTTTTTATTCGGCTCGGTGGGAACTTGGAAGAGCCCTGCGTCCAGCTCGCATACCGGGGACGGCGAGGGGACTGCAGGCGTGGGGGTACCTGGCTTCTAGCAGCCTGGCTCATACTCAGCCGTAAAGTCCCCTTGGCTGGTCCCGAGGACAGGCATGAATCCCGGCTCCTGAAGGCGGCCACTACTCCCTCTGCCTCCGGCTCTCTGGCTCTCTCGCCCTCTCCTTCGCCTGTGCTCTTCTTCTCCTCCTGCCTCCCCCCGCGCCAGATCAGTTCGCAGCCGTGGGGACCCGGAGAGAGGCGGCTGGCGAATGGAGAGGGAAGTCCAAGTACGCCACGGTCTCCGGGCGGGGAGCAGCGGAGGCCGGCCTAGTCAGGGGGAGGGACTTCGCAGGCGACGGAGCAAAATGAATGGGGGAGCCTCTGCCTGGGGACGGCGAGGGAGGAGTCTAGCTGCCGGGTGGATTCCTAGGAGTGTTTTGTACATCTTTAGGAGAAGGAGGAGGAAGATGAGGGAGAGGACAAGTGGGGCCTCCAGGAGGGAGGGTCGGCTTGGGTGGGCCTAGGATTAGCCACAGGGGAAGTCGCAGGGGTCTGGGGACAGAGCGGCAAGTCTTTGTATAAGAGCACCCAGAGGGGAGGGACCTAGTGTGCTCAAATCTTGAATCCTGATTCTAGCTGAAACGAGTCTGTAGCAGAGTTATACGTGAGCATCTGGGTGTTTCTGATGATGCGGGAGCTTAGCATGGCTGCGTGTACATACCTGAGTGTGGGTTTTGTCTGAGGTGACGCACGTCTGAGTCCCACTGTGTCTCTGTGTTGCCCTGTGACTATTAGAGGTGGTTTTTCTGTGTAAGCAAGAACCTACTTAACCTCCCAGAATTAAGCATGCATGCTGTTCCATACATGGGAAGCAATGTTGGAGTGAGAGCCAGAAGAGAACGCAAAGTTCTCTAGGGACCACCAGAGACAGGGAAAATGCCTGGGTAGCGAGTCTAAGACAAGAATACAGATAGCAGAAATATTACGAATTCAGCCTATGGTGCAGGTAGAACCTTTCTCTCTCTGAAGCAAAACAGATGGCCTTTGCATGGTCTAAATCCCCACAGAGTATGCGTTCTGTATGTTTTGCTCTTCACTCAAGGCTCAAATCACACCAGAATATCAGATTCCTAGACCCTTGAAGATTTGGCAAGGAGGGGGAAGCTTGGGTGAAATTACCAGAGGGAGAAGCGGAAAGCCATAAGAAAAGTGTTGGACATGGTAAAGAAATCCAAATTCAGTAAGCAGTGCAAGTGCTGGGTGTGAACTGGAATTCTGTCTGTGTGTGATATTGGCCAACTTTGCTTAGCCTTCACGTTCTCACTTGTTTAATATTATATCATTTATCCTCTGATAGGGTTGTTGTGAAATTCCAAGTGAAATAAATATATGTTTGAATGTATATGTATATACAGAGAATGTATGTGTGTATATATAGAGAGAATGATCCCGAGCATGTAATTAATGCACATTGTGTATTATGAATTGCTGTGATTCCTAACATTATTAATGCATCTATTACCCAAAAGGTGACAAGAGATAGAGACGGTCAGTATAGAATACTAGAAAAACCTAGTTAACAGTAACTGAAGAGGAGTTTTGAAGCAAAATTAAAGAATACTTGAGTGCAAGACTAGAAATTTGAGAAAAATTATCATAATTGACAAAGAAGGTGTAGAAATAGAGGGAAAACAAATCAAGACAAACAGAATTGTACAGTGTAGGGCGGTGTGGGGAGAGAACAACAGAACCCACAACCATCTCCTCTGCAATGGAAATGAGAGTAAATCAGTACCACGGACAGCTCTCTGGCCACTGACCAAATGGGTGCTTTCTCCTCACCGGCAGAAATTTCTCTTTTTCTTGGGCAACCATTTTGTCTTTCCTTGGCTTCTGGCCTGAGTTGAGACCCTAATCAGTGGTTCTTGAAATGATTACAACTGAGAAATACATTCACCATACACCGCTTCCCTCGTTTATATTAGCACTGAGTTCTTGTTATCTTTTATCATTTTCTCAGTTCTTTTTCTAGCCCTCTTTCTTTCTATGTAATCACACTGCTTCCTAGTTATCTGCCCCATTCTCTGTTTTCTCTGTCATTCGATGTGGGGAGAATCCTCCTTCAAAAATACCAGCAACAGTTGGTGATGCAGTCTAGAAGTGAGTTCAAAAAACCTATTCAGATGAAGACCATTTTTCAGACTCATTCTTCTTCCTACCTCTTCCTTCATAATTTGTTGCTTATGGGAGGATGCAGTGAAATCGGACACTTAATAACACAAAATGTCTTCCAATGTTACAGAGCATCCAACACAGTCAATATTTCACTCAGAAGCATACAACCTTTTTCTAGTTTCAAATGCTGTGACATAGAGAGAAAGAGAATGGAGAAAAATAGTTGAAGTTTCACCAGATACTGATCCTCATTTAAAATATTTTCTTTATAAGTCTCCAAATTCTACGTGACAAGCCAGGGTCATAATTCAGTTGATAGAGTGCTTTTCTCACATGCACAAAGGTGTGGTAGCATGTGCCTAAAATATCAATGCTGGGGAGTTGAAGATATATAAACTAGAAGCTCAAAATCATTCTTAGTTATAGTGGCATTGAGGCCAGTCTGGGATACATGACACACTCTCTCATAAAGAAAACTACTGAGCAATATGAGACAAATGATACTGCCCCATTTTATATACAGGAGACTAAGCCCCTTGACGCATGAGTATCATACCTAGATGCATGCCACCATGATTTGACGAACCCCAGAATTTCACTCTCATGTCCAACTTTTAAAAGTTCAATGTGTCTCCAGAAAATGGTGGAGGAACCCTGGGATAACTGGATGATCTTGGAATTTAATGGAGCACTGTATCCAACATAAATACAAACCTGAAAACCTAGAATCCTACATGCTATGTGCCAATGGAAAATTTCATAGAAACTGTCCATTGAAGAGAATGTGAAGACTTTGAGGGGCATATTTAATGCTCAAGAGAACCTCATTGGTTCTGAGTTTTGGATAAAACCTCAACCTTCCTGGGACTTGGCTCATTTGCATTTGGTTCTGTTTAGCTGCCCCATTTTTATGAGATAAGGCTGAGAGAGCCATTTAAAACTGTCTCCAAAGAGTCCTTGGTCATCAGGAAAGTTCCTAGTGCAAAACATTCCTAATGACTTATGGAGAAAGCAATCAGAACCATATGGATCACATTTCTGCAGAAATACACACTGGTGGGAAAAGGTTTAGAGGCCAAAAATATACTTCTTTTTTTTCTTTGCCAAAGAAAGAACATTTAAGGAAGCTTGAGATATGTGAGAAATGTCTTGTTCTTTCTTTGGGGTGGGTGTTGGTGAGCAGCTGCTTGCTGTTTCCACAGAATTTACAAAAATCTTGCACGGGGGAGGAGTTTCCAACAAATTAAGGTAGACTTGAGTGAGAACTTACTATCCATGGGCCCTGAGGTGATTCTTTTTACAAGACCTTGATCAAGGACATTTACTCAAAAAATGGGATTATGAACCATCTCATTCCTATTGTGATGGATAAGATAATGCTTGTAAATCTAAGCTTATTTTGAGATTGTCACAATTGCTACTGACTGTGTGTGTTGTAGGGAGAAAAAAACTGTTTATGAAAATGCTCCGAACTTTTGATAAGACTTTTCTAAATCCCTTGTTGTCAGTTGTATTCAAGGATATCTGTCTTTGAATATGCTGGAACATTCTTTCCCACCTGCCCTTACTTATAAGAGTTGCCTCACTGAAATGAAAAGTGAAAACGACAGGAAAACAAATAATCAAAATGAAAAAACAGAAAAACAAACAAGCCAGCTTTTGATTTCAGAAATGCTAAGTGGTATAAAGAAGTTTCCAGGATAAAATAAGTGACTTACTTCACTCACCTCAAATAATGACAAGGTTTTCTCCTATTTGTGCAGAACTTTGAGCCACCTGCTGTCTCCCCAGGATTTTAAGTTTGCCATAGCTGTCTAACCACAGAGGGGTTAAAAATCCATTAATCTGGGGTGCTTTGGGTTTAAACTCGGCTGAATTTCTTGAGGGGTTGCTTAAAGTAGCATATGAAAGACTCAAAGATGAGTGGTTACCTGATTTCTGTCTTTCAGCAGCCTGAAGCTCTTTGCACAGCCAACTTTGGGCCAAATAATCATAGTGTATCAAGGAATATAGTTGTGACCACTAGAAGCCTTAGAAAATTCTGGAATAGCTCATAGAGAAACTTTGTATCTCTATCAGATCTAGGTATTGCAGGCCTGGTATAAAACAGCAAGAGCTGGTTTTTATTATATCTTAAAACAGTTGAAGGAGAAGAAACTAGTATTTCTTAGTTTTACATATGTTTATTTATTTTTGTATGTGTAGGGTATACATGCCACACTGTATGTTTTTGTGTATATTTGTGTGTGTGTGTGTGTGTGTGTGTGTGTATGTATGTACAATTTGTAGGTAGCAGTTTCTCTCCTTTCAACATATGGGTTCATGGGATTGAACTCAAGTATTTAAGATCAGCAGCTGCAAGCATTTTGACCCAATTAGACATCTCACCATATATATATATATATATATATACATATATATTATACGCATTTTCAGAGAGAGAGAGAGAGAGAGAGAGAGAGAGAGAGAGAGAGAGTGTGTGTGTGTGTGTGTGTGTGTGTGTGTGTGTGTGTACATGCCTGGCTGTATGTGTGGTCCTATGTTTCAGCTTCTATATATAAGTATGGTTCACCTTCATATGTGTATCGGCTTTTGGGAAACATGAAACTGACATCACATGATAGCTTCCATCATTCTCCACTTTATTTGCTGAAGCAGTTCTCTCTGCTGAACTCAGAGCTCACTGATGTGACTACTCTTGGTAGCCAGCTTGGTCTGGGGTATTTACCTCTGAATTCTGGAGTTACAGGTGGAGCAATACATTCCTGGCTTTTACAAAGTTTCTGGGAATCTGAACTAGTGATCATATGCTTGCTAGGCAAGCATTTTGATCACTGAGCTATCTTGCCAGATTGGAACTGATATTTATTAATATATATATAGGTCAGAAGAATTCAAGCCTTGCCTGTCTCTCACTGAAGTGTAAATAAACACCTGTTCACTGAACAAAATATATATATCTCATGTGTCCTCTGTTTCTCTACTCCCCTTTCCCAAATTTCCCCTTCTGATCCTCATCTCCCCTAAATCTTTTGGAAGCAGGGTATTTAAAATGAAATTCATATCCATTATAGGACTTATGCAAAACCTCATGGATTTTAAACTGCACACCAAACTCAGAACTGATAGTCTCAGACTTCCATGTCCTCCATTATCTGGGTCCTGTATTATTTCCTTTCATTTTATGCCTAGTTATCACCATATTTTGCCTCTGATAGCAGAAATGAACTGGTCACTGATGGTCAGTTCTGCACTTCTGACTGTATGTAACAATCATGCTGGTACCTCTAATGCCACTGCGATTGCTCCCAGCACAGGTACGTCTCCACAAGGACATATCAAAGCTTCTTAATAATGTAGTTCAAGTGCCATCTTCTCTGCTGCCCCAACTAGGATAAAGAAGGATTTAACATGCAATATATAAGACTGCACATAATCTCACTCAAATTTCTGTCTTTCTAAGAGGATGTACCAACCTCTCAATTCCAACCACCTTGGTCCTTTTCCAGGGCTTATAATTTATCTAGTTTGCTTGTAATCTTATATGTGAGCTTTCTGCCCCATCCATATCCTTCTCACCTTTCAAGTACCACTGTAAATATCACTTCATGGCCCCAGACAGAGGCTTTTTCACAACTGTTAATGTCTCCTTCTTTATAACTGTAATTAAATTATTATCAATGGCCTTATTCATGAAACGTATATTTCCTAAAGTGAACTCAATAACATAAAATAGATTAATAATGAAATTTGAGCATAAAATATACAATGAACACCAAGAGCTGCTCTCTTACCATCACAAGCATTAATAACCCATCAAAACAGTCTGTAATGTGGTTATTGCTGTTTTGGTCATTACCCCATTTTCAAGTGCAGAAAACACTAAAATTTGTCAGAATTCAAATGTGGAGCAACATAGCATAGAAGCCAAACATAAGGTCATACGCTACTTGCCATTTCACATGGAAGGAGCCTAGTTATATTTATTTAATACACAGAAGAACATTCCAACCCATTGAGTCATTATATACACTGTCTCTTCTATTTGTACAATATTCCTTGCTTTTAATGAAGAATCTTTTCATATGTCATTATTGTTTGCAGTTTTCCAGCTATCAGAAAACACATACTCATGTTCTAGAGTTTTGCTGACACATACTGTTTCCCTGAAGAAGAGTTACACCTGGATTAGTTTCCTGTCAGGTTCTCAATAGGCAATAATGGATGTTGTTTTGTATGAGTGCATGTATCCTAGTTTTGTTACGTATGACTACCCCCATGTCCTCTCTCCTCTCCCCATCTCCTGATGATAAACTTCTGTTTCCCTTAACAAGCAACTTGCCTAGTCCTTTGTCCTGGTAACATGAACTTCTAAATAAAAGAAGCTTGAGCACATGATCATTTTGATGGACACTCAAGGAATAGCCCTATTGGAAACTGCCTCAATAACCCCACCTTCATTGGCAATTCAGCAAGCATGGGCTTTTTGAAATCTCACATTGTTTATCCTTTGCTTTCTGAAACCTTAATTTTCTGTAGCAATTCAAAGAGGAGGTGGGTGCATCAGGTAGCTCCACTTCACAGGGCTGAAAACACCAGCTTATGTTTGGTGAATGAGTTCCAGAGCACTTTGTAATGAGGGACTGTCACTTGACCTGGGTATTCACTAAAGACTGTGCACTTGTCCTCTCTTTATTCCTCTATTGCTGTAGTCTAATCAGTTGCAACCCTTTCCCTCTTAGCTCTTCCCTTGTCTCTGTCTCTCCATCCCTGTCTCCCCCCCCCCACTCCCAGTGTCTCTGTGTGGTGGTCCACCAGAGGGAGCACCACATAAAGCTATGTTTAGCTTTTTCCTGCCTCAAGGTCATTGCCTTCATTTTCTAAAAGGGCCCCTTTTCCTTTTTGGGAAACCCCATTTCTAAATGTCTCACTTCATATACCTCTAGAGGTGTTACTCCTTCCTCTGAGTCTCAGGCATATGCATAAGACAATGAGGAGGCCTAGGGACTCTATTGAACCTTGGGCAGCAGATCAGTACCCATCCCAAGTATACACACAGACTTTGGACTCCCATAGAACAATGTGAGGTGCACTCTCACCCTGAACTCTTGGGGAAGGGTCTAGGACCTGCCCTATATGAAATGACAGACTATGGACACCACCATGGAGGGCCTCAACCTCCCTGGGGGGATGAGGGGATAAGGGGGGGTTGGGGGGAGGGCACGGGAAGAGGGGAGGGAATGGGAGAGGGACCTGGAACTGACTTGTGAAGCAACCTTGTTTGTTATCTAAATTTAAACTGGAAAATAAAATAAAAATAAAAAATTTAAAAAATTAAAAAAAAGACCAGAAAGTCACACCACCTGACTGTGATTGTTTTAGAGAGGATCAATCAGTTATAGAATATCTGATCAAATCTTCATTTAGTAGTTCCCTAAAATGAAATAGCAAAGCCAGAAAGAAAATTCTGTAGGTAAAGAGGCTTGACATAAAGCTTGATGATCTGAGTTAGGTTCTTAGAATCCACACAGTGGCTTTTGACAGTTATCATGTGACCTCCACACATGTATGTGCTACACACACACACACACACACACACACACACACACACACAGAGAGAGAGAGAGAATAATAATAATAATAAATGCAACTAAAATTAATAAAATAAAATTTTGATAATAGGCACAATTAGTAACTAACAACCAAGACTGAAATTCTTTCAATCATTTTTGCTACCACAGACAATTTTACTAGGAATGAAGGAAGAAGGTGTGGTGATATGTTTTTTATGATCTAACAAATAAAACTTGCCTGAAGATCAGAATGCAAAACTAGCCACAGCCAGAGACGCCAAGCAGCGATGGTGCACACTGTTAATCCAAGTACTCAGGAGACAGAGGCAGATGGATGTCTGTGAATTAAAGCTCACCCTGGCCTATATGAGAGGGAATCAGTATAAAAGAGAAGCAGAGCTCATGTCTTTAATGCTAGCACTAGGGAGGTGAAGATAGGAATGATGTGACTGGACTAAGAGGAATAAAAGCCAGGAAGAGACAGAAATTCATTATAGTCTAGGCAGTCTGAGGAACAGAGCAGTTTGGGGATGCAGTCAGAGGACATTATCAACTCTTTGGTCTGAGCATTGGTAGAGGTGAGAACTCTCTAGTGGCTTGTCACTTCGCTTCTCTGGGTTTCAGCTTTAACTCCAATATCTGTGTCTGATATTTTATCATTCATGATTCATATAGGCATAATGATCCAGATATTTCCAAAGTCATAATGGCTTTGCTATTGTTTTTGTTTGATCTTGTATAAGTTGCTACCAAGTATATTCCAGTAGATCTTGATGAATCAGGCAATTAGGTTTTAGATAAATCATCTGGCTTAGAGGAAGTAGAAGTAGTATTGTTACTAGTAAAGAAATAAACTATGAGCCAGGTGAATAGCAGCAATAGGATTCTGCCTCTGCTAAACACTGCACCAGAAAAGGTAAGTCTGTCTATTATTCCTGGCTGAGTTCTCAACCTTTGTAATTGGCAGAATTTTACAATGACTTCTAATAACAATTGATCTTATGTAATCCCCTCTCTCTTAGCAGTGTGGCTGCAATCTTAATACATAATGAGATATCAGCATTGTGATTGCTGTTTTGTATGGTGAAAAGCTGGACCAGCTAAAGCATGATAACTTTTAAAAGCAAAGAGTTTTCTCAGGATGCTTGCAGAAGAAGAGGCCTGAGTAATTCACTCCAACTAATTTGTAAGAAACTAGCAGCCATCTAGATTTTGTACTGTCTATGAAGATTACAAGGAGCCATGAGGGGCTCCTAGATATTGGTATGTATCTCTACATGACAGTGGGAAGGGAAATGGAACCTCATTTCTAAAACACTCACACATACCCAAGAAATTTTTACCAACAACTGTAAAACAAAGAAGAGAACAACAATCTCCACATTACAATAGCTCTAACTTAACTCTTAATTTCAAGATAATGGTACCACAAGTGAAGAATCTAGTCACTGCTTTCTGAATATCTGGCATACGGAAACCATGAGGGGTGCATGTTTACAAGTCACTAACTCTGTGAGGATTAACAGAAAGTTCATATAATTTATAAATAAAGAAGCAGGACCAAATAGTTTCTATAGTCCTGCCTGTCAGTTTCAACACTGTGGGTCATGTTACCTCTAGTACTAAACAATCTTAAGATTCTTAAAGTAGTCCTCCTCAGTCCCTTAAAGTCCACTTCATATCTATTGTTTCTCAGGATATATAGGAAGGGGAAATAAAATTACACTCTCCGTTCTCTTATACCCACAGAACTATTCTGTCCAGTGATTTGTGGGTATAACATCCTGCCCTATTGATGTAAGTTAAGAAGTTGCACAAACATAAAAACTGAAGATGGTATGTTTGTATGAATATTACTCATAGTAAAAGGGTGTTCTAATCCAGTGACATTATTTGTTATAAGTGTAAATAAACACAAATTATTGTCAAGTCAATCAGCATAATAGATATGAAAAATAGATTTTGGAATCAAATATATTTGAGTAGAATTCTTGCTTCATCATTTCCCATGAAGACATATAGTAACTCTTGCCATGAACATTACAGTTATAGCTTTCATCCAGTAAAACCACATCTCATTGGGAAATTTAGATCCAATGATTTATTTCAGAAATCATGTTTTGAGTCTCTTCTCTAAGCCAGATACACAATGATTACAGTTTCATTCAGAAGTGATGTGCATCCCACTAAGCTTCAGTGGGACTCATCATGTTCATAGTAGTTACATGGCCAATACAAGTTATGTAACTACTAATAACAGCATTTACTGGACATCCACATAGAATCAAGATTTCTCTAAATGGCCTCCATGTTGCCAGGCAGTGGTGGCACATGTGTTTAATTCCAGCACTTGGGAGGCAGAGACAGGCAGATCTCTGTGAGTTTGAAGCCAGCTTGGTCTACAGAGATAGTTCCAAGAGAGGCTTCAAAGCTACAGAGAAACCCTGTCTGGAAAAACAACACACACACACACACAAACACACACACACACACACACATACACACACACACTATGAATTAAAACATGGTTGTTATACATGTGTGTGTGACTTCTATGTGTTAGTTCATATTAGCTGCCACAAACATACCAAATAAGTCTTATGGTAATCACTGCCAATAAGAAAAGATTTAATAAGAATCAAACAAGGTTTTAAATTTTGATCCTTTGTTTTCAAGTTAAAACTTTTGCCATTATTCCTACCAACACTCACTGAATGCCTTTAAATCAAAGGAGTAGGACACTAGAAACATTCAGATTTTTTTCTTTTGAATGATGGGAATTTCTCCAGTCACATGTGCCACCTCCATCCCATGAGCGCTTCATATCTGAAATTCTGACCAAATCACTAATACTAATTTAAGTGTTAAATGAAACCACGTTACTAATACCACTGTGGTTAACATTATTTGTCATTTATTTCATGCCTACAAGGTTCCAAAGAATTGTCTAAGTGCTTCAAAAACATTGCTTAACTAATTTATTTAAATTACCTGAAAATAAGTTCAAAACCTTGTGAATCACAGATTACCAAATTATCATTAATGAAAATAAACTGAAAGGCTAGCAAGAGCTGAATTGGGGCTATAGCCTAGAGACCTCCAGAAGCTAAGTAACAAGGAATGCTCAAGGGGTAGGGAATGTATTACTCTCATTTTGAAGGGGAAATAGAATGGATATTGCCAGTGGATGTGGGGAGGGGCCTGGAAGGGGGAATTGATATGGGAACAGGAAGGATCAGGTGTAGGGAGGATAGAGGGAGAAACAACTGGAATCTCTGGGCATCTCTGGGATGATATAGAAACCTGAAGGAAATTCTCTGGAATCTATGCTAAGAATCCCAGCAATAGGGATATGGAACAGTTAATCTCCTGTAATCAGACAAGACTTCCAGTGGACGACTGGGACACCATCCCAACCACCAACCCTTCAAGCTACAACTTGCAATGCCTACAAGATATGCTGGGGTAAAGATGGCACAGAAATTGTGGGAATGCTCAGCTGGAGATCCATACCCTGAGAGGAAGTTTACCACTTTGGGCTAGGACTCAGAAGCAGCATACCCAGATACCTAGCATATAACCAAACAGGACTAACAAAAAGAAGTCAGTGAAATTATTTCCATTTCCAATGGTATTCTGCTATATTCATAGATTAGTGCCTAACCCAACTGTCATCAGAAGGGCTTTACACAGTAGCTTATAGAAGCAGATACAAAGACCCATAAGCAAACAATAGGCCAATCACAGGCAATCCTGTGGAAGAGGGGAAGGAAAGATGGTAAGACTCACTGGTGTCAAGGTTACCTCAAGAAAACCCACAGACCAACTAACCTGGGCTCACGTGGGGCTCACAGAAACTGAACCAACAACCAGGGAGCCTGCAAAGGACTGGTCCGCTGCATATATGTTGTAGTTATGTCGCTTTGTCTTCTTGTGGATCTATTAACAGTAAGAGTAGGGACCCACTCTGTTTTCTGCTTTTGGAACCCATTCTCCCTACTGGTTTGCTGCATCCAACCTTAATAGAAGAGGAAGAACCTAGTATGACTGAAGCTTGATATACCATGGCTGGCTGGTATCCATGGGATGTCTGCCTGTATCTGAAGGGAAACAGTGGAGATGAATGAATGGGTGGGTAAAGGGAGGAACTGGGAAGAAGGGAGGGAAGGAACACATTGGTTGGCATGTATAAACAACAAACAAACAAACAAACACCAAACAAATATAAAAGAATACAGAGCTAGGAAGAGTTGAGTTGGGTCCTGAAATGCAATGCTGTAATCACTTTTCCTACTTGCTATGCTCTGTGCTCAGCACCATTGTACAATCCAAAGCAGTTTGTAACAGGGTGTAAAGCAAGCCTCATCTCTTTGAATCCAGAGTGACATCTCTCTGGCCCAGAAAGTTTGTTTTACAGATATAGCTTTACTGTTTAGAAAAAGGATTGTTGACTTGTTGCTTTATAAACTTTTTAACACTGTGTATAATAAACGTTCTTGGAAATTAGCTTGGGTTCAATTGGTTAATCTTTGTATCAAATGTTCATAGATTTTCAATATCTCTTGCTGTTTTTTGCCCATCTCTCCCCTGGGGTAGCCATTGCCAAATCATCATATCATTCTCTCCTACAATATCCCCTCCAAATACTTCTTATTACAAACTTCAAGCCACAAACCTCAAGTCAAATATATCTGGCACTGGAGGTAAAACCTAGGGGCAGTCCATGTGTTCTCTCACTGACACAGGTGAAGTTCCTCACTGACACAAGTGAAGTTCTCATAGATTTTAGAGATGAAAGCATGTTTAGCTGATTTCATGATTAAATAGAAAACACCAATGTACCTTGTGAATTAAGCATATCTTTACCCTTCTATTACAACAGTCAAGTGACCAAATTCTTGTACTATTCTCTGTTTTATAACAAATGTCAGCACAGAAAATTGTTTTTGGAACCTGTGGCTCTGCTTCAATTGTTTAAAATGCAATCTTTATGAACCTAAGATATAGTTGAGTATGTCAAAATCTTTTTCAGTAATATAGGGCCTCTGAAGACTTTACTTGGTATAGATAACACCAGAAACAAATTGACAAATTAAAGTCTGTTTTACTTAATAACAAGAGGGTGAAACAAAGCCATCAATAATGCATTTACTCACACCTTGTCTCTGCTCAAACTTTTGCTTATATTAGACCTTGCAAATAATAAACCTGTTAAATACACAAACCACGATAAACTGAGACATCCACATCTGCACTCAGGATCAATACACACTCCACAATGCTGTAAGAATTTCAAAATTGCAAAAAGAAATGGTTTGTCAAAATTGCAATATCAAATTAGCACTGTCTTGATTATAAGTTAGCAGAAGCAACTATTCAACAAATTAAACCAATCAGCAAATGAAGATGGAGGAAGAATAGAAACAAATAGAAGGAATAGAAAGAGGGGTAGATGAACATGAAGGCTTCATAAATAATGACAAGACCAGGTAATGGTGAGGAAGAAGAGGAGGTGAAAGAAGAGGAAATTTGTTGAAACATGAATCTAAAAATGAAATAGTTGAGCATCCTTCAGGTTCCAATCAGTGTCACCAGGATCTACATTGATTCACTCTCTGCTTCAGTTGATCTGACTCTTAGGTTGACTTTGTCTGTCAAAGGCTCAGGTGCCAGGATTAGCCAGTCCTACTAAATGTCTTAAGACTGTGTTAAATTGGTTGTGATACAGTTGTACTTCTATCCATCAATTCCTATCATGGTCCGTGGATGCTACCAGCCTAGAGAACAACAAGATGGGATAAGGGGAAAGATGCCCCTCCCCCTGAGAAAATCTGAGTTTCTGTTTCCAGAAATATGAAGAGTTAAAGGCTGTACATGTCCACATTACCAGATCCTTTAACGCTAAACAAATGTTCTTATGAATCACATCTAGAAAAAGGATAAGACAAAATCTAAAACAAATAATTTTAAAATGTCCTTTTTATCACCTAAAATTTGGTAAAGAAACCTAAAATGGTCAATTTTTATGCTCCTTGTGATTCTCAGCAATTTGTTAGAGATGGAACTTCCAGATCAATATAGAAATAATATTTTTCTTAGTTTATTTAGGCTTGTTCTCTAATATTAGATACACTGCATCTTATTTTCAATTTTTAAAATTGTTTGACAGTTTCATGAATTCATATAATGACTTTTACACATTTTCAACCCTCATTCCTCTCCTTCAGCCTCCTGCACTCTTCCAATGGCACCCGTCTTTTTAGCGAATCTGTCACTTACTTTCATATCTTCTTTCTGGTCATTGCCCCACATTGGTGGGGAGCTATTCAATGAAGCAAGGGTAATTTATCTGTGGTTAAATCACTGAAGAAAGTGACATGTGTCACCTATCTAGCCTTAATTGCTAATCTTTCTGGGGACAAGGCCCAGCCTCAATCCATGATGATGGGCCAGGTCCTATGGAAGTCATGTGCAGATATCTACAGCAGCAATGAGTTGATGAGTGCAATATCTGTGTTGTGTCTAGAAGTTGTCTTTTTTTTGGCTGTTTATCTCTCCATCTTCAACTATTATATTATTTCTGTCTCATGTTCCAATTGTTCCAAGAGTCTTGAAGGGTATAATACAGATATCCCTAGAAAAGCCTAATACTTCACCAACACCTATTCTCCACACTTTCCAATTTAGGGGTTTCTTCATTGATGACTGCCTGCTTCAACAAGAAACTACTTTGACTAAGGTCATGGGCAGCACTGATCTATGGGTACCAACATGGGAATTTAGAGGGCTCTTTGGCAATGTGACTATTTAGCAAAACATTAATAATAAGTTCCAAAATACTTTATCAGAAAAGTTCTTAAATATTACACATTTTATTACAAAATGGTCATAGTGAATCTTGAATATTATTGATTTATTAGCATTGCAGTGGAAAGTAAGAGTTGATTTTATTTTTTGACTATACATGCCCAGATTCATAAACACCATAAAGAACAGGATAAAGTGAATATGATTAAGAAAAGGAATTCTAAAATGCTATTTTTAATTGACTTTTCCCCTCTGGCTCAAGTAGTCTACAGAGCATAATTATGGCATATGTATATATTGAAAGCATCAATCAGTTATAAGGAACATTATAGACTGTTTTCCCACTCCTTGATTTCTACTAGTAGCTAGAATATAGTGGTTTATTTAGTGCACATTAAGGAGTATTTCTAATCAATATGTTGGAGGACATATGAGGTCAGTATATGTAAGGAAAGAATGTGAGAATTGATATCAGAGAACCATGTCTTTCTTGTGGCTATTCTATTCTTTCAATAATGTAGCCCCTTTTTGTATTTATGTTATGGAGTTATATGACTGTGGTTCCAAAACTTTTAATCTAATATGATTTTGAATATTTCAACAAGGTCAGCTTTTGATGATATTAATATTCAATTAAATAAATAATCATGTCCTCTCTTATATTATCGGGCATCACCTAACTGATGGAAAACCTTCAGAAAACTCTACTCTCTCTGTGTATGAAATAATTATTCCAGGTTGCTTATCTTCATTTCTAATTGAGTTAGATATGTTAGCTATGTCTTGCCTTTATACTTAAATTGAACTAACAAATATCTTTTTTTCTCATCTTCTGGACTCAAACTAACCCTAAACTCTCATTTCTCTAGGTTAGCATCTACAGGTCTTGTAGAATCTTCAGAATGATTAGCCACCATAATTACATAAACCAATCCTTTACTATTTATCCATCATGCATCTACCTATCTATCTATCTATCTATCCATCTATCTATTATCTATCTATCTGTCTATCTATAATCAGCCTAACCTACCTATAATCAACTATCATTTATCTATATTAATCAACTATCTGTATCTATCATTTAATTACCCATCTGTCGTCTATCTACTATCCATTTCTGTCATCTATCTTTCTATTTAGGCATGTTTCTCTAGGCAATTCTAATACATACCTAAAATTATTCTTTAACCCTATTGTGTCCCAGTTAGAAGAAGACTGAATGAAGACATCACATAAACACATTCCATTTAAGCCAGCTGGTAAGTCCTTGAGCTCTGGCATTGACTCAGGAGCTAACTGCAGCTCAGCTGCCTGCTGTATCACATCCATCCTGGAGCTACAGGTCCAGGACCAGGTGCAGCACAAACACTGCTGCCCAGGTCTCAGCTCTATGGCAACAGAATCCTGGCTAAAGCCTTGCTAAGATGCACTTGCGATAGGAGGACAGAATGATATACTTCCTATGCTAGTAGGCCATTGTTGGCTTTCCAAAACTATGTCTGGTAACAGTGATCTTAAAGATTCTAATCTCCCATAGATACATTTAAAGCTAATGCATGAAATAAAGTACATCACTCTTAAAATGATATAAGGCAACACTTCTCTATGGTTATAAGTGCATTCCCATAAATGAACATTACCTTTGCATCAGGATGGACATAGGTTCAAATCCTATCTCTGTGGCTTGTGTCATTGATCCAGCTTGCAGTACTTCAGTGAATCTCACTTGGTGTGCATATGAAATTGGGCCAATCCCATTAAACTTAGAACTAAACAAGAATAAAATATATGACGGCTTGGCGTAGGCTCTGACACAAATTTCAATGAACCATTAAGCAAAAGCAGATGCATTTTATCTCATTGTCAAGAAAGTTAAGCAAAGGCTCTCGCCTTCATGTTGGAGGCAGTCTAAAACCCAGCATCAAGAGCATCCTCTGGTGTATAGTATATTTCCAGGATCTATCTGTTGAATGAATTAGTGAACAGAACTAGTGTATCTAGCTAAATTCATCAATATCTAGTCAAATTGTCTTTTTGTTGTTTTATTGTGGTGTATGAAGCTATGGGGACATTAAATATATAGTCAGTGACCAGAATATATTTCCTGCTTGGTTCATTAACATGTATTGTGACAACTACCCCGAAGATATGGCATGTTCCTCTGATATGTGAAATGTTATCATTTTTACAGTCTGAGAAATGAGGTGTTTCACTATTTTCAGTAGCATTTTAAAAAGCTTTTAAGCTGAAATTAACCTGAGAGCTAGGACATTGAAGCAATGTTCTAGCTCTAGCTAGTTCCACAAATTCTTGAGACATCCACCACCATGTCCCTCTGCTTTGCAAAGCTTCATGGAAGAGAGTAAAGGTGTTATTTTGTAGAGGGACTATATTCTACATTGTTACTCTGTAGATACAGCTTACTGAAATGTTCCTTGAGCTGGAATCAGAGATGGTTCCTTTCTCCTCTAACTACATTAGGAAATGTAGCCTGCAAACTGGAAAGAGGCTGCTAGGTTATTTTCCAATCCACTTTCAAGTGCTTGCAGCATTTGTGATTTTCAAACCAAAATAACCATGCTTCTCATCATAAGCTCAAAGCCAGTAGAATGTGCTCCTGTAGAGGTGTGTTGATATTCTGCTGCTTTCTGGGTCTCCCATAGAATGTGAACTGCATTTCTCCTCTGCAAACAACTATCACTCTGATGAGTGGTGATACAATTTGATTGTGCGCAGAATTCATTGCACAAACATCTTTCTCCTGGGAAGGTGTCATCTACTTTAAATAAGATCAGTGTGTCTCCACTGCCTGACTGCTAAATGATTCTGAATCTGAACCTCAATTTAAAAGGACCTGGTAAACAGAGGAATCCAAATGTTTCTGAAGGTTCTGTGCTTTTAGGATTTGAAGACCACTTGTCTGTATTTGAACAGCTACGGAAACTTGGGATTAGCAGATTCACTTAAAGCCATTTGAATCTAGGAAATTTAGTTTAGGCAAGAAAAATGATATTGAATACTGTTTTATGATTAGTAACAGGAATCTTTATTTAATTTTGTGTGTTTTTATTGCTGTTGATGTTACTTTTGTAAAGAGCCATCACCATCCGCATCCAATTTAAACTGCATAATCCTCCATGCCTCAGTGAGCCTGCGAAGTTCAGGTTATGGTAGACTGAGCAGGGGTCTTTTACTCTTGGGTACATCTGCATTCATACTGCACAGAGCCCCTCAGACTCTCATAGCATTCTAACTTGGGAATATTGTTGGATGGAAAGTGTAGGGCACAGGGGTTCTAATTTGTCCTGGTCCACTCTCTTTCCAGGGTGTGTGTTTGTATGTTTAACTGAACAACAAGGCCTGTGTTTAAAATTACCAATGAGGCACTGAACCAGTACTAAAATGTTCTTTGAAGGTCAAGTCCTACATTGTATTGGATCTCATTTTCAATTTCATGTTTATATCTGAAATACCAGGAAAGATAGCCAAGCTGATTAAAACTTTAAAATTATACTCATATCATGGCTGTGTTTCTTAAGTTATTTTTAGGTCATTGCTGTCCATGAACAACAAGAAAATGTTCAGGAAACAGAGAAATTGAGTTATCCCTTCTGAATTCTCTGTGGAACAAGCAGCAGCTGGCTACAAGTGGCTACTGCAAAACAGAAACATGACTGTTCTAAACTGAGATATGCCAAAAGTGTAAAGTCTGTGCTAGATAATGAGGAGAGAGTGTGGAAAAGAAATAAAACTTGTCTATCATAGTGCATATTGGTTACATGATTTTGAAATGGTGGCTTTTTGATAAATGGCACTTGAAATGCTATTATACTTATTTTTCCCATTTTGTCCACTCTCTGTTAACAGGACTACTGGATATTCTAAAGGTGATACAAAAGGGTCAGTGTAACTGAATGTAGTGAAGAAAGACCATTCTATTAATGAAAACCATGAAAAATTAGTAGGAGGCAAAAGATGAATGCTAATTGAGCATGGTCATGTTTACTCTTGCTAATTATTAAGAAAAAATACATGGTGACTTTGACAACTGCATGTCCATTTGAAATGTCTTGTAACTGAGATCAGTAATTTGACACAGTAATGTGCTAAGAAATCAAACCGTAAGAAACATGAGACTGGGAAGCAAAGATACAAGCCCACTGTCGAATTCAAGCTTCTTTTCCTACACCGAAGTGCACCTTTCTAAAATGTATTCTCTTTACTATAGCCAGTGGCCTAAAGATCTGCCATTCCGATTCTGCATCTCCACTTCTTATCTTCCTTTACCTATTGCTCGCAGGACTGCAAACAGGATTCAATATTGTTATTTTATTTACTACAACCATTTTTGGCCCCTTCACTCTGCTTGATGCGATACAAAAATAGTTTGCCCTTTGGGAGGAGCAAGCTGAGTCTGTGCACCTCCATGTCTGTATCGTGTTTATGAACCAGGCAGGTTGGATGGAGATAACAACTTGACTAAGTATGGCTCCAAGGGGAGTAGCTTTCTGGCTGAATTGATAATAGAAAATAGATAACTGCACTTCTGAGTCATGGACTGAACCTAGTCCAGTATTTCACTGTGGATTTTGTGTGACTACTCAGAGAACAGTAGGAGTTCGGGATCACCCTCCAACAAGACTTCTCTACTTTCCAATGCTCCATGCTTCCCCCAATTTTTATCCATTTCTATCTTGTGGTGTGAGTTCTATTTTTCTTCAAAAATTTCACTTCACTAGTTGCAAATGAGAAGTTAGTCCCCACTAATTCTTGCCCCCACAGCTAAAATGAGAAAAGTACTGAGGGTCAACCAAATGGTCTAGACACATAGAAGTGTTGTCTTTTCTATATTGTAAAGTGGAATCTTATCATCATTAGAGTGCCAGAATTAAATACTATACCTTCTACAATTTGTTTGGAAACTAAGATTTTACTAGTATCAAAAGGATTATTGAATTAGTGCCATAAGGTTATTTGAACATATGGCTCATATACTTAAGACACAGCGCACACTTTTAGTGATGAACGCACTGATACACAAGAAAGGGATTTGTACTCCGAATGAGGAACCTTGCACTTACTAAACATTAAGCACCTTCCACTTCGTTGTGGTAAACAACAGCTCTCTGACTGCATTTAAGACTTACTCAATGTGCAGAAAATCATAGCTGGTACTGGAAACCTACCCCACAACCAGGGGTTCATGAGATCATGCATCTTAGAAGAGAACCCATTACTGTCCCTTTACTAAACCAGGATAACTTCAAACTACATTGTAAATAATTATTCTTATGTAGCTCTCACCCTTCATCAAAGAAACATTTCTTTGGCTGAAATATAAGGAAGTAATTAAAGAAAACAATCAAAATAGAGAGAACAGCTGATCTTGGGGACCACAATCACAATTGACACAACACTTGAACCAAACACTCAGAAAATTCATGAAGAGATTATGGAAAGACTATGAGACCAGAAGGTCAGAGAATTTGTTGTGATACTGTGTCTTCTAGAAATGACAGGTAAGTATTTATTGACTGTAATAGCTCAGTACTATGACTGCCTAAATAAGACCTGAACAAGGAAGACAATATATATGATAATGTTGAGAGGGTAAATTTCACAGGATCCCAGCCCTAGTCAAAAATAACAGGCAACTAAGAAATGCTGTATACAGGAGAAATAATCTTACCCAATACTAAGCCCCTAATTGATTTTCCAATGCTAAGTGGTCAGCTCTCAAATCATATACATAGAAACAACATGATATGTACTCAGTAGATGGTATTTGTGTATTTATATGTTCATATATATGTAAAAGTAGCAAATAAAAAGCAGCCATGAATTTGAGAGGTAGTAAGAGGGGGAAAGGGAGTGGTTAGTATCAGAAAAAGATAAGGAAAATTGATAAAATAATATTTTAGTTAAAATTAAATAAATGGGTCTTCCACTTATACTGTATGGGATTATAATTTTCATTGACCTAAGTAAGCCTCAGTTTTCATATTTATAAAATATAAATAATCACTTTGAATGTTACTGTGTTGCTATTTGTGAACTCATCAAACTCTTTCCTTATTTTTTATTGTTTTATTTTTGAAAGAATTAGGCTCAATGTCAGGGAAATACTTCTGTTAAAAATTGAAAGAGGGAAGTGAGCTTGGGTCTTTCTGGGGCCAGTCCCCATCCCCTGTCCATCAACAATCCCCTCAGTCTTCCTGGGGCCTGCTTCTGGCATCCAGAGGACCGGTCCACACAGGAAAGGCATCAGCCCTTCCAGGCCCCAACCTCCAGTGACCCCAGCCTCAGGAAAGACATCAGTCCTTTCAGACCCAACCTCAACCCACCCAGGCTTCAGTTGAGCTTGGGACTCCCTGGGGCCACTCTCCATGCCTCGCCCATCACCCATCACCTCAATATTGCTGGAGCCAGCTCCTGGCATCTAGAAGACCTACCGACACAGGAAAGGCATCAGCCCTCCCAGGCCCCAACCTCCAGCAACACCAGCTTCAGCTCCTGGTATCTAGAGGACCTGCCCACACTGGAAAGACATCAGTCCTTCCAGAATGCACCCTCTGGTGACCCCAGCTTCAGCTTCAGCGCCCCCAGCTTCAGCTTCAGGAAAGGAGAATAGTGGAGACTGAAAGACCACACTTGTACCCACTGGAAGAAGAGATGGGAAGAAGACAGAATAAGAACTCATTCAGCAATAGAAAGTCCAACATGACTCCACCAGAATCTAGAGACTCAATGCCAGCAAGACCTGAAAAGCACTACATAGACAAAGCAGAGGAGACAAACCTTAAAAATTATTTTATGAAGAGGATAGAGAACCTCAAAGAGGAAATGAGAAAAATACATTAAAGAAATAGAAGAAAAACAAACAAAAAATGCATGAAATAGGGGAAAAGGTGAACCAAAAAATTCAAGAAATAAACAAATCTCTCAAAGAATCTAAAGATTACCAAGAAAAAAACAACCAAAAAATGAGGGAAACAACTCAAACAGTTGAAGAATTGAAAGCTTAAATAGAAACAATAAAGAAAACACAGAATGAGGGGATGCTGGAAGTAGAAAAGCTGGGTAAATGATCAGGAACTACAGATGCAAGTATCACCAATAGAATACAAGAGATAGAAGAGAGAATCTCAGGTGTTGAAGACTCATTAGAGGATATACAGTTAACCAAAGAAAATCTCAAAACCAACAAATTCCTAACGCAAAAGATGCTGGAATATGGGACATCGTGAAGAAGCCAAACCTGAGAATAATAGCTATAGAAGAAGGCAAAGAAATACAGCTAAAAGGTACAGAAAAATATATTCAACAAAATCATAGAAGAAAACTTCCCTAACCTAAAGAAAGATATGCCTATGAAAATACAAGAAACTTACAGAACACCAAATAGGCTGGACTAGAAAAAGAAGTCACCTCTCCATATAATAATCAAAACATCAAACCTACAGAATAAAGACAAAATATTAAGAGCAGCTAAAGAAAAGGCCAAGTAACATATAAAGACAATACTTCTCTATGGAAACTATGAAAGCCAGAGTATCCTGGACAGATGTCCTACAAATGCTAAGGGAACAAGGATGCCAGCACAGACTACTATATCCAGCAAAATTTCAATTACCGTAGATGGAGAAAACAAAATATTCCATGACAAAGCCAGATTTAAACAATATATATCCATGAATCCAGCTCTACAGAAAGTACTGGATGGAAAACCTAGAGCCAGTGAAGATAACTACACTCACAAAGACACAAGCAACAGATAATCCCACATTACCAAACACCAAAAATAAGGGGGGGGGGGAAGATAACCTACACACAATAACTCCACTACCAATAAATCAATCACAAACAAGAATCATCAGTCAATGGTCATTAATATCTCTCAATGTCAACTGTCTCAACTTGCCTATAAAAAGACACAGACTAGCAGAATGGATACGAAGACAGAACCCATCCTTCTGGTGCATACAAGAAACACATCTCAAAGTCAAAGATAGACGTTATCTCAGAGTAAAGGGTTGGGAAAAGATTTTTCCAATCAAACAGACCCAAGAAAAAAGCAGGTGTAGCAATCCTGATAGCTAACAAACTAGACTACAAATTAAAATCAATCAAAAGAGATGAAGAAGGCCATTTCATATACATCACAGGAAAAGTCCATCAAGATGAAATCTCAATTTTGATCATCTATGCCGCAAATACAAAAGCACCCACATTCGTGAAAGAATCATTACTAAAGCTCAAATCGCACATAAAATCTCACACACTAGTAGTAGGAGACTTCAACACTCTGCTCTCACTGCTAGACAGGACCTCCAGACAGAAACTTAACAAACAAACAAAGGAACTAATAGAAGTTATGACCCAACTCGGTTTAACAGACATCTATAGAACATTCCACCCAAACAAAAAGGGATATAACTTCTTGTTGCCACATGGAACCTTCTCTAAAATTGACCACATAATAGGAAACATAGCAAATCTCCACAGATACAAAAAAATTGGAATAATCCCCTGTATCTTATCAGACCAACATGCATTAAAATTAGAATTCAACAATAACACAAATCTCAGAACCCCTACAAACTCATGGAAATTGAACAATTGCACCACCCCTGGGTAAAGGAAGAAATAAAAAAGAAATTAAAGACTTCCTGGAACTCAATGAGAATGAAAATACAACATACCCAAACTTGTGGGACACTCTGAAAGCAGTGCTGAGAGGAAGTTTCATAGCACTAAGTGCCCACATGAAGAAACTGTAGAACAGTCACACTAGAGAGTTAGTAGCACAGTTGAATTCTCTAGAATAAAAAGAAGTAAACTCACCCAGGAGGAGCAGATGCCAGGAAATGATCAAATTTAGGGCTGAAATCAATCAAGTAGAAACCAGGAAAACACTGAGAAGAATCAATGAAACAAAGAATTGGTTCTTTGAGAAAATCAACAAAATAGACAAACCTCTGTCCAAACTAACAGAAAGACAGAGAGTGAGAGCATGCTAATTAACAAAATCAGAAATGAAAAGGGGAACATAACAACGGACACTGAGGAAATCCAGAGAATCATCAGGGCATATTTTGAAAATCTGTACTCCACAAAATTCAAGAATTTGAAGGAAATGGACAATTTCCTGGATAACTATCACTTGCCAAAACTAAATCAAGAACAGATAAACAATCTAAACAGAACTATAACCCTTAATGAAATAGAAACAGTCATTAAAAGTCTCCCAACCAAAAAAAGCCCAAGCCCAGATGGCTTCAATTCAGAATTCTACCAGAAATTTAAAGAAGAGCTAATTCCAATACTCCTCAAATATTCCACACAATAGAAGCAAGAGGCTCACTGCCAAACTCTTTTTACAAGGCTACAATTACATTGATACCCAAGCCACACAAAGACACAACTAAGAAAGAGAACTTTACACCAATTTCCCTCATGAAATTTGATGCAAAGTAGCAGGATACAAGGTAAACTCAAAAAGCTAAAGTGGCCCTATTATATACAGATGATAAAGTGGCTGAGAAAGCAATCAGAGAAACATCACCCTTTAAAATAGCCATAAACAGCATCAATTATCTGGGGATAATGTTAACCAAAGAAGTGAAAGACCTGTATATCAAGAACTTTGGATCTTAAAAGAAAGAAATCAAAGAGGATACCAGAAAATGGTAAGATCTCCCATGCTCTTGGATTTGTAGGATCAACATAATAAAATGGCAATCTTGCCCAAAGGAGTCTATAGATTCAATGAAATCCCTATCAAAATTCTGGCACAATTCTTCACAGACCATGAAAGAACAATAATCAACTTTATATGGAAAAGCAAAAAACACAGGTAGACAAAACAACCCTATACAAGATAGGAGCTTTAGGAGGCATCATCATATCTGACTTAAAGCTCTATTATAGAGCTATAGTCCTGAAAACAGCTTGGTATTGGCACAAAAATAGACAGACCAATGGAGCAAAATTGAAAACCCTGATTTTAACCAACACACCTATGGACACTTGGTTTTTGACAAAGAAGCTAAAACTATACAATGCGAAAAAAAGAAAGCATCTTCAACAAATGGTGCTGTCATAACTGGGTATCGGCATGCAGAAGACTTCAGATAGATCTGTGTCTATCACCTTGCACAAAACTTAAGTCCAAATGGATCAAAGACCTCAACATAAATCTAACCACACTGAAACTTTTAGAAGAGAAATTGGGAGATATTCTTCAATGAGTTGGTACAGGAGACAGCTTCCTGAACATAACACCAGTAGCACAGACACTGAGATCAACAATTAACAAATGGGACCTCTGAAACTAAGAAGCTTCTGTAAGGCAAAGGAAACAGTCAACAATACAAAAAGGCAGTCCATAGAATAGGAAAAGATATTCACTAACCCCACAGCTGACAGAGGGCTTATCTCCAAAATTTACAAAGAACTCAAGAAGCAAGTCTCCAAAGCACCAAAGGATCCAATTAAAAAGTGGGCTAGAGAACTAAATAGAGAATTCTCAATAGAGGAGGCTAAAATGGCCCAGAGACATTTAAGAAAGTGCTCAACATGCTTAGTGATTAGAGAAATGCAAATCAAAACACATTTGAGAGACCATATTACTCCTATCAGAATGGCTAAAATCAAAAACACCAATGACAATTTATGCTGGAGAGGATGTGGAAAGAGGGGAACACTCCTCCACTGCTGTTGGGAGTGCCAACTCGTACAGCCACTTTGGAAATCAGTATGGAGATTCCTCAGGAAAATGGAATCACTCTACCACAAGACCCAGCAATTCCACCCTTATGCATATATCCAAAATATACAAATTAACACAACAAAGACATCTGCTCCACTATGTTCAAAGCAGCATTATTTGTAATAGCCAGAACCTGTAAGCAACCTATATGCCCCTCAACTGAAGAGTGGATAGAGAAAATGTGGTACATTTACACAATGGAGTACTACTCAGCAGAAAAAAGCAATGGAATCTTGAAATTCGCAGGTAAATGCATGGCACTAGAATAAACCATCCTATGTGAGGTAACCCAGTCACCAAAAGACAAACATGGTATGTACTCACTCATATATGGATTTTAGAAATGGATCAGGATAGTACCAGACTGCACTTCCACTGACACAGAGTCTGGGAAACAGGAAAGAACCTAAGAGAGAGATATGCATAGTACCCTAGAGAAGAGGAACGAGGCAAGGTCCTCTTATCAGATTGTAAACACAGCGAGGGCTGGGGGGGATTGAGAGCTGAGAAGAAGACAGGGGGAGAAGAGGAAGAGAGATTTGGTCATGGGGGAACAGGAAGGTTGAGAGAGGGATAGAATAGGGGAAAATGGGAGTCATAGGTGAGAAGACATATCTGGCAACTGTGAGATCTCTAGTGATCTAAAGGGATGACACCATCTGTCAAGCTAAGCATTAGTGGAGAGACCACCTTAATTGCCCATTCCTGATAATGATCTTGATGTCTGTAGCCATCCTAGAACCTTCATCCAGTGACTTCTGGAAGCAGAGGCAAACACCCACAGTTAAACACTGAACTGAACCCATGGAACCCAGTGACAGAGAGAGAGGAGCGATTAGCAAGTTGGCAAAGAATGGGCTGGCAAAACCAGCAAGACAGCTGATCTGAACAGGGGAGAGCTCTTGGACCCCGACCGACAGCTGGGAGGCCAGCATGGGAATGATCCAGACCCCCCTGAGTGTGAGAGCTAGTGAGGAGGCCTGGGCAACCTATGGGGCCCTGGGCAGTAGATCAGTGTTTATCCCTGGCATATAAACGGATTCCCATGTCCATAACACAAAGAGGGGTGCTCTGTCAGCCTGGACTCTTAGGGGGATGCCTGGACCCTGCCGTGAGTGAAATGACAGACTTTAGATATACCCTATGTGGAAGGAAGTGGGGATAGGGTGAGAGGCTAGGGGGCATGGTGGGGGGTGCGGGAGGAGGGGAGAGAGAGAGAACTAGGATTGACATGTGAAGCAAGCTATTTAAAATTAAAGTAATAAAAAAATTGTAAGAGGCTCCAACAGAGGCCATACTAACAACCAGGAGCCCAGGCCAAGTCACTCTATCCTGGCCTGTAATGATTTGAAAGAAATGGACCCAAACCAGAGTTGCACTATGAGAAAGTGTGACCTTATTGAAGTAGGTATGGCCTTGTTGGTGAAAAGATGCTACTGTCAGAGTGAGCTTTGAAGTTTCTTCTGCTCAAGCTTACCTCTGTGTGACCCAGATTCTACTTCCTGTTGCTTTCTGATCAACATATAGCCAGCACCAATGCTGCCTGCATGCTACCACACTTCCCACCATGATAAAAATGGAGTGAACCTCAGGAACTATAAACTACCACCTCAATTAAATGCATTGCTTGTATAAGAGTTGCCATGGTCATGGTATCTCCTCACAGCAATAGAAATTATGCAGTGGCCATGCTGGTTATGGTGGCTTACAACCAGACTTGCTGAAGGAGGCAGGTCAGTGACTCTAACCACACATGGAAGCCCCCTGCCCTACCAGAGGCCATGCCATCACCCACATCCCAAGCTCTTCCTCTCTTCACCACCATATACTGACATAAACCTCTGGGAGAAGCTTACTGTTTGATAAGAAGTCACAAAGGTACCCAGAAAACTACAAGCCCCTTGTTTTACCATTGACCACACAGACACCCAGAACTCCAGAACACTTGCAGTTAGACAAGTGGCCATACTGTCTGCCAGAACTTTAGCCCCCAAGTTGGGAAGAAATTCTATACTCAGTTAGAGGCCACCCAGGACTTTAGAAGTCAACTTGGGAAGAAATTCTATACTCAGTTAGAGGCCACCCAGGACTTTAGAAGTCCAGCCCCCCAACTCCAGCTGAGATCTGTTATTCAACCACAGGCCACTAAAGTTAGAAGACCAGAGAGAAAACAGAAATCACGGTACAAAACACACATCCAACAAAGACAAACTCAGATATTGGCACCTAGAACTATAGTAACCCTAAGTACAAATGCCTGCATACCAGTGTAAAAATGTAGTCAACAATAGCCAGGACAATAAATCAACTCCAGATTTCAACCATCCCTCTATATCAAGCCTCAAATATTCTAACACAGTAGATGAACAATAAAATGACATTAAAACAATTTTATAGAGTAAATCAATAAATCTCTTAAAGTAATTGAATATAACAACAGATGCCCAGAAAATCCAAAAAATCAGTAGGTCATACTTCAAAACCCTGGGGTCCAAAAATGAAAGATCTAAAAGAAATGGAAAATTTTTCTGATAGATATAACTTAACAAAATTAAAACAGGGCCAGATAGAAAATTTAAGTAGGTTGGTGGTTGTGGTAGTGGCACTCAGGAGGCAGAGACAGGTAGATCTCTGTGAGTTCCAGGCCAGCCTGGTCAACAGAATAAGTGCCAGGACAGGCTCCAAACCTACAGAAAAAAAGCATGTCTCAAAAAATCCAAGTAAGAATATTTTTAAGTAGGCCTATAACCCCTAAGTAAATAGTAAATAGAAATCATTACATGTCTCCCAACAACAACAAAAAGAAACCAATGGTCATATGGTTTTCATGCACAACTCTATCAGACTTTCAAAGAAGAGTTATTACCAACATTCTTCAAATTATCCCACAAAATAGAAACAAAAAGAACATTGATAAATTCATTTTATGAGGCCACAGTCACCCAAACGACACAAATGTTCAACAAAGAAAAAGAATTACAGGCCAATTTCCTTCATGTAAACTGATGCGAAGAATTCAAAATTATACTCATAAAATGAATCTAAGAACATATCAAACAGTTCATTCACCATGATCAAGAAGGTTTGATCCAAGAGATGCAAGAATTAGTCAACATACAGAATGTGTCAGTGCAAGACAATCAACAATATAAACAAACTGAAAGAAAAATAGCATATATCTCATTTGATGTTGAACACACTTTGACAAAATCCAACATTTATTTATTATGAATGTCTTAGAGAGATCAGAGATATAAGGGACGTACCTAAACAAAATAAAGTTTATTTACCAAAATCAAATTAAATGGAGAGAAACTCAAAGCAGTTCCACTAAAATCAGGAACAAGACAAGTCCATCCACTCTCTCCATATCTATTTACATAGTACTTGAAGTTGTACATAGAGCAATACGATAACTAAGGGAGATAAAGGGATACAAGTTGGAAAGGAAGAAGTCAATGTATTGCTATTCAAAGATGAAATGGTAATATATACAAGCAACCCCCCAAAATATATCAGAGCACTCCTACAGCTGGTAAACAGTTCTTAAAAGTGGCTAGATACAAGAGTAACAAAACAGTATCCATCCTATAAACAAACTACAAGGAGGCTGATAATCAAATCAGGGAAAGAAAGTATTCACAATAAGCATTAATAATATAAAATATCTTGGGGTAACTGTAGGCAAGCAAGTGAAAGACCTGTGTGACAAGAACTTCAAGTTTGTGAAAAACTAAATTGAAAGATATCAGAAGGAATGACTTTCCATGCTCATTGATAGGTATGATTAACATGGTAAAAATGGTCAACTTATGAAAAGCTAGCTACAGATTCAACGCAATCCCTTTAAAGATTCCAATACAATTCTTTACAGATCTTGAAAGAAAAGTTCTCAATGTCACATGTAAAGATGGCAAACCCAAAACAGCTAAAAATATCCATCCCTGATAATGAGTTTGATGACTACCTTATATGCCATCCTAGAACTTTCATCCAGTGACTGATAGAAGCAGAGGTGGACACCCACAGCAAAACATTGAACTGAACTGCTGGAACCCCATTACAGAGAAGGAGGAGTGATGAGCAAAAGTGTCAAGACCAGACTGGTGAAAACCACAGAAACATCTGACCTGAACAAGGGAGAGCCCTTGGAACCCCACCTGATGGCTGGGAGACCAGCATGGGACTGAACCAGACCCTCTGGATGTGGGTATCAGCAAGATGGCCTGAACAATCAATCTGTGGGGCCTTGGGCAGTGGGTCTGTAGTTTGTCCCTGGCATACACATGGGTTTTGGATGCACCTCCCACAATGAGGGATGTTCTCTCAGTCTGATCTCTTGGGGAAGGACCTGGGACCTGCCCTGGTCAAAACTGGGGATCCAGTTTGTACAGCCACTTTGCAAACAGGATGGAGATTACTCAGGAAAATGGAAATCAGTCTACCACAACATCCAGCAATTCCACTCTTAGGCATGTACTCAAAAGATGCACATTCATATGTTTCACTATGTTCATAGCAGCATTATTTATAATAGCCAGAACCTGGAAGCAACCTAGATGCCCCTCAACTGAAGAGTGGGTAGAGAAAATGTGGTACATTTACACAGTGGAGAACTACACAGCAGAAAAAAAAACAATAGAATCTTGAAACTCATAGGCAAATGGATGGCATTGGAAGAAACCATCCTGAGTGAGGTAACCCAGTCACAAAAAGACAAGCATGGTATGTACTCATTCATATAAGGATTTTGGACATGGATCAGGGGAGTGCCAGCCTACAATCCTACTGCCAGAGTCTGGGAAACAGGGAGGACCCTAAGAGAGATATGCATGTTTCCCAAAAGAAAGGGAATGGGATAGGATCTTCTGAGGAGATTGGGAGCATTGGGGGAGGGGAGAGGGAACCAAGAAAAAGAGAGGGGGAGAAGAGTAGGGTGAGGAAGACATGGGGAAACAGGGAGGTTGAGTTAGGGGAAGAATAGCAGGATGAGGGATTCCATAACAGAGGGAGTCATTATAGGTTTGAGGAGAGATCTGGCACTAGTGAGATTTCCAGAGATACACAAGGATGACACCACCTGGCAATCTAAGCAATAGTGGAGAGGCTACCTTAAATGCCCTCCCTGGATAATGAGACTGATGACTAACTGATATGCCATCCTAGAGCCTTCATCCAGTGACTGATGGAAGCAGAGGTAGACACCCACTGCTAAACACTGAACTGAACTCCTGGAAGCCAGTAGCAGAGAGGGAGGAGTGATAAGCAAAGGGGACAAGACAAGGCTGGAGAAACCCACAGAAACAGCTGACCTGAACATAGGGGATCTTATAGACCCCAGACTGACTGCTGAAAGGCAAGTATGGGACTGATCCACACCCCTGAAATTTGGGTGAGGATGCCTCAGCAATCTATGGGACCTTAGGCAGTAGATCATTACTTATCCCTGGTCTATGACTGGACCTTGGCAGCCCATTCCACATGTATGGATGCTTTCTCAGCCTGGACACGTGGAGGAGGGCCTAGACCCTGTCCTGGATGATATGACAGACTTTGGAGATCCATCATGGATGCCCTCACTCTCCCTGGAGTTGGGAGGGTTGTTGGCTTTGGGGAGGAGAAGAGGGAGAAGGATCTTGGATTGATATGTGAAGCAAGCTTATTTCTAATTTAAATAAATAAATTAAATATAAGCAGCTCAAGAGAGAAAGAAGTCATGTGACAGAACTCCTTTTGTTAAGGAAAAGGGATCCTAAAAAAGGGAAGGGGGCACAGTGGATCCCAGCCTGATGGGACTTAGCCCTACCAGAGACTGCCAGTTTCAAAGTCCCATTCTCCACCTAGAGGACAGGCGAGGTAATCATGGGACTGTCTCCAGTCGGCCTTCAGGTGCCCAGAGCAGAACCACTGGAGACTTGGGGGACTGAGCACAGCTGATCACAGCCTGAGGGGACTTAGCCTGCCCAGAGAATGCAAGAGACTCCACCCAAGGTGCTAGACTGGCCTGGGCCTGTTTACAGCCCATTTTCCAGGGATCTGCTCACAATTAACCTAGGCCAGGGTACTACACACTGCAGCTTCCATCCTAGCAGGAGCCAGCCTGCTCAGAGACTGCCAGCATCCAAGTCCCATTCTGCATCCATGGGACAGGTGAGGGTCCACCCTACCCAGAGAGTGCCAAGGTCCTGATAAGAGGATGGCCTCCATCCATGCAAGAGGAAAGCCACCAGGGCGTTGGACCTGTTCTCACCCACTGGAAAGGAACTGTGATCACACCAGGAGAGGAAGAGACTCCTTCTGTACCCACAAGAAGAAATGATTGGAAGGAGACAATATAAAAATACACCCAGTAACAGAAAAACCAATATGATACCACCAGAGGCTAGTGGCTCTATACCTAAAAGACCTGAACAGCCCATTGCAGATAAGAAAGACTTTAAAAACAATTTCATGAAAATGATAGAGGACCTCAAAGAGGATGTGAGAAAATCCCTTACAGAAATGGAAGAAAAAATAAACCAACAAATACAAAAAATGAAGAAAAGGAAGAAAAACCAAACCAAAAATGTAAGAAACAGAAGAAAAGACAAACCAAAAAAATCCAACAAATGCAAGAAAGTGAGGAAAATACACAGCAAAAATTGCAAGAAACAATTCAAACAGTACAAGGGTTGAAAGCTAAAATAGAGACAATAAAAAATAAACACAGTCTGAAGGAATGCTGGAAATAGAAAATCTGGGCAAACAGTCAGTTACTACAGGTACAAGAATAACCAACAGGATACAAGGGATGGAAGAGAGAATCTCGGGAAAATATCCGGAGGCATCACCATAGCTGACTTCAAGCTGTATTACAGAGCTTTAGTCCTGAAAACAGCTTAGTATTGGCACAAAAATAGACAGGTAGACCAATGGAATCTGGTTGAAAACCAGACATTAACCCATACATGTATGAACACCGGATCTTTGACAAAGAAGCTAAAAGCATACAATGGAAAAGAGAAACACCTTTAACAAATGGCATAACTGGAGGCTGACATGTATAAGACTGCAGATAGATCCATGTCTATTGCCATGCACAAAACTTAAATCCAAATGGACCAAAGACCTCAACGTAAATCCAGCCACACTGAACCTGTTAGAAGAGAAAGTGGGAGGCACCCTTGAACGAATTGGTAAAGGAGACGGTTTCCTGAACATCACTCCAGTAGCACAGACACTAAGATCGATAATTAATAAATGGGACCTTCTAAAACTGAGAAGCTTCTGTAAGGCAAATGCCACAGTCAGCAAGACAAAAAGGCAACCCACAGATTGGGAATATTAACCCCACATCTAATAGAGGCCCGATTTCCAAAATTTATAAAGAACTCAAGAAGCAAGTCTCCAAAACACCAACTAAATAGAGAATTCTCACTAGAGGAGTATAAAATGGCTGAGAGACACTTAAAGTGCTCAACATCCCTAGACATTATGGATGGAATGCAAATCAAAGCAACCCTGTCAGCATGTCTAAAATCAAAAACACCAATGACAGTTTATGCTGGAGAGGATGTGGAGAAAGGGGAACACTCCTTCACTGTTGGTGGGTGTCCTGACTCCTACAGCCCCTTTGGAAATCCGTATGAAGATTCTTCAGAAAAATGGGAATCAGTCTACCACAAGACCTAGCAATTCCACTTTTAGGCACATACCAAAAGGATGTGCATTCATACAACAAGGACACCTGTTCTGCTATATTCATAGCAGCATTATTTGTAGTAGCAAGAACCTGGAAACAACCTAAATGCCGCTCAACTGAAGAGTGGATAGGGAAAATGTGGTATGTTTACACAATGGAGTACTATTCAGTGGAAATTGCAATGTAATCTTGAAATTTGCAGGCAAATGGATGGCACTACAAGAAGCCATCTTGAATGAGGTAACCCAGTCACAAAAAGACAAACACAGTATGTACCCCAGATTGATTGCTGTTTGGACAGCATGGGACTGGCTCAGACCCCTAAATGTGGGTGTCATTGAGGAGGTCTAGGTAATCTATAGGTCATTGGGTAGTGTAAAGAGAAGCTTTTTCTTTGCTAGCCGCTTTGGTTTATCCCCTGCCAGCCGCCTTGGCTCTGCCGCATTGTAGTCCCCAAATAAACACACAGGAGGCTATATTAATTATGAAGCTGTTGGCCTTGCTTGTTTCTTACTGGCTAGCTCTGACTTAAGTAATTACCCCATAATTGTTAATCTAAGTATGTCTCTTACCGGAGAATAGTTCCGGGCTCCTACCCATGGCGTTACATCTCGAACTCCTCTGTGTTTCTCCTTCCCAGAATCCTCCTGGACTCCTAGTCCCACCCATCTAGATTCCTATTGGCCAATAGTGCTTTATTAACAAATGTACAGGACTTCCCCCATCATCTCCTCTTTTCTGTTTAAACAAAAATAAAGGTCTTAACTTTAACATAGTCAAATTATATATATCAGAACAGTTATCAAATAAGAACATAGTTACAATATTTTAGCAAGATTTAAAGAAAATATCATCCATCCCATCCTTGTGAGTCCAAAGTTCTATATGTATCTTATCTTTTATCATAACTAAGGAAAACTATAATTATAACTATCTGTCTTCAACTCCATCAAAGACCACAGAAGGATAATATATAAACACTAGAAATGACAGAGACATCTTGACACCTGGACAGTCACCCAAAGTTCCTCTGTAACATTGGGGCATCCATTTTCAGCCCATAGGACACAGTGTGTCTGGAAGACTTCTCAGCAAAGCAGGAAATTTCAAACTGTCCATCTGCATCAGCAGTCTGTCAGTCATTTTTCTTTGTCCTGTAGAAAGTCTTGTAGACTCTTTCATGGAGCAGGAACCCTGTAAGACTGAGTTCAGTAGTCACTTTCTTGTGGGTCCTGCATGTCCAGTTTATACAACAACAGTCAAACAGTCTAGGCAAGAGCAGTTTCTTGACCAAATGGCTAATCTTGCCATGTTGAAAGTAAACTCAATAACAAGTTTCTTCGATGCCCATCTTCCTCTCAGACATAATTGGTGCTGCCAGGAGCAGACATTTCTCATTGTCAAGAAAAACCCTAAACCATTTTAAATGCCATTTTCTGAAGGTCTTTGAAAGGTTTGAAGACTATCTATCTCAAATATATTTCTGTATATCTTGAAAACCTAACTTACCTAACTATAAATTCTGACTATTAAAAGTAACTATCTATAGTCTGTATTCAATTATGCATTACATTTTAAAAGATAAGTATATGCACAATACTTAATCAAGAGGAGAAATATACATATCACAAAATTGACCTTGAATTTGTATCAGTAAATGAAAAACAATACCCATACCATAATTCCCCTTTGTTCCATTAAAAAAGGATTGGCTGTGATCACTAGCCAATTGTAAACAACCCCATTTAAATGAAAACAAAGATTTATAAACAAGATGGGAATTAGGACATCGCTCATTCCAAACTGCTTCATGCTGGAAGGGGACGCTGTTTATACCATGGGGATCATGACAAAACTCAGAAACCTGTATAAGTCCATATTTTCGGGGTCTGTAAGACTGCATCATCTTAGCTGTCTCAATTGTTTGAACACCTGGTCCACTGCTTTCGGGGGTCTTGGTTTGTCAAACCACAGAAGCCTGGAAGGAATCCTCAGCTTTTCATTTTCTGTGGAGACATAAACTGAAACTCCTTTTCCGAGTAACAAATCCTTATACTTAAAATTTGAAGTTAAGGCATTTATAAAAGATAGAAGTTGGATTAATTTAGCAGCATTTATAATCAAGTGTACTTTAGCAGCAGTTTCTTCCTGAGCAATGAAAAAACTGCAAAACACAATAGCATAAAGTATCCAGACTCTGTGTATTTTCCATCTTTACGTGGCTTATTTATTTATCTATTATTACTTTATTTATTTTAATTTTATTTATTTTTCTTTGAGACAGGATTTCTCTTTGGAAATCTGCCTGCCTCTGTCTCTGCCTCTGGAGTAAATCCTACTGGCGTGCGCCACCACAACACTGGCTTTTGTATTTATTTACCACTTTGCCGTTTCATTTTCTCTCTCAATCTCACATATATTTTTAAACACACTGCAAACCTTTAGAGGTTTTCTTTATCCAAGTCTGACTTTACTGTAAATCTTTACGTTTTTCTGGCCACGTGTCTTATCTGTAAAACCATGGCAGTTTAAACTGCCTTTTGTTCAAGATGGTGGGCGTAAGCGTGATTCCAGCTTACCACTTCAGTCCATGCTGACATCCAGCAAAAGCTGCCACTTCCAGCTGTACGTACATACCTTTCAATCGTTAGCAGAGTCTCTTAAAACAACCTTGCTGGGGTTTTTTCTTTCTTTCTTTTTTTTTTTTTTTATGTTGAGTCAGGAAGATTCCCGTAAGCGAGCCGCGTGAATCTCGGCTTGTCGCTAGCAAAACAGAGCACACCTGAGAAAACGCTGCTACCAAATATCTGTGCTTCTCTCTGTTCTTCTGTTTCTAAAATTCCTTTAAAGCTTTTGTTGTTTTGTGTGGAAATTCAATCCCGCTTCTGACAACCATTCTGTAAAGAGAAGCTTTTTTCTTGCTAGCCGCTTTGGTTTATCCCCTGTCAGCCGCCTTGGCTCTGCCGCATTGTAGTCCCCAAATAAACACACAGGAGGCTATATTAATTATGAAGCTGTTGGCCTTGCTTGTTTCTTACTGGCTAGCTCTGACTTAAGTAATTACCCCATAATTGTTAATCTAAGTATGTCTCTTACCGGAGAATAGTTCCGGGCTCCTACCCATGGCGTTACATCTCGAACTCCTCTGTGTTTCTCCTTCTCAGAATCCTCCTGGACTCCTAGTCCCACCCATCTAGATTCCTATTGGCCAACAGTGCTTTATTAACAAATGTACAGGACTTCCCCCATCAGGGTAGTATATATCCCTGTAGTACAAATAGACTTTGAGTGCCCATCCCACAATGAGGGATGCTCTCTCAGCATGGAGTCTTATGGGAGGGCCTAGGCCCTCCCCTGGATGACATGACAGACTGCAGATCCACCATGGTTGGCCTCACCCTTCCTGGGGACTGGAGTGGATATTGGGTGGGGCGCTGGGTGTCCTTATGAGGAGAGTGGGGGAAGAGGGCAGGGAGAGTGGTCTGGGATTGACATGTGAAACACGCTTGTTTCTAACTTCAAAAAAAGGGGGGAAGAAGGGGAAGACCAGCCTTCTTTGGGGACACGAGTAGCAGCAGAGAGGAAAGATAGGAAGGCAGAGAGAGAGAGAGAGAGAGAGAGAGAGAGAGAGAGAGAGAGAGAGAGAGAGAGAGACCCTTTAAAGGAAATTTAGTGAATGGTCACAGGAGGTGCTCATAAATGGCAGCAAATGAGGGTATATCCTGTTAGAACTCCAGAAGCAGACCATTACAAATTCCTAAATACTAACAGAAATGTGTTTTTAAAGATTATTTTTTAAAAATCTTCATGAAAGCTTACATGATATTACACCTTCTAAAATATACATGCATGACTTTCACATCCACTGAAGAGAGATTTATCATGATAGAAGTTAGATTTTATAACTAGAAATTTGGACAAAATGAAAGAAAACTTAGAGGCAAGATTTTGAACACAAGCTATGTAGAATTTTGAGGTCAGCACCATGCTGCCTGTGGTTTCTTCTAGAATCTATTTATACTATGTAAAACAATGAGGGGAACCTAGCCAGGCCCTGGATAATTCAAACAATGCAGGAATAGGAGACTGTAGTTAAGGAAAGCCAAGAAGGCTTAAATTTTCAGAGCTCAGAAACAACCACAGAGACAGAAGGCACATAGAGATCAATCTTTAGATATCTGCATAGAATTTATGTTCTGTTGAGTGAGCATAGTTGTATCTGTTGTGATGACACTGACTAGGACCAAAGAAAGAATTCTGATGAGCAGGAGGTTGTAATTCATTGGGGGATGTTATAGGACCAGGTTTGATGCCTGCTTTTACTAACCAATCTGTAAAGCGATGAACCATTTTCTGAGAGTGGTATTGCTTGAAAAGTATATTAAATTGGTCTCTGAATAAATACCACTCTGGAACAGTCAAAATAATTTATTTTAAAACAAGATTCAAAACAAATCAAATTTCAAGTCTGATAAAGCATGCTTGAACAAGGAAGATGTTGAAAAACTGATGTAAATCCCACAGAAAGGTCAGCATCCAGTGATAGAAATGCACAATAGCTGGTACACATCTGTATCCTGGCACAAATGAGGTGCAGGCAGGAGGAGTAGGAGTTTAAGGACAACCTCAGCTACATACTGAGTGTGGAGCCTACCTAGGTTGCATGAGACTATCTCAGAAGCCATCAAATAAACAACAAAATACAATGTCTAGTGTCTAAAATATGTATAAAATGTATACTTGTATGAAAAGTGCTTATGTAATATAGTATTGTATACATTTTTCAATTATCAGTTCTGCAAATCAGCCAAAAAACTATGATTACTGCCAGAAGAAAAGGAAATTAATAGAATGAGATGTACTGAATGAAAAGTTAAATTTGAATACACAGGAATTAAACTTACTATAGGAAACACACTCAGCATGTTCACACTGTAAAGGAAAATAAAGGAAGCAAAAGTAAAAATAAGAAATATCAAAAGATGTAAATGGAAGCTGCAAATATGAAAACAAAATGTGTGATATAAAAACAGTGTTAGTCACTGCCAAAGATTTTTCTAATAACTTAAGACATAATAAGGGGAAGATTCAAAAGTGAAACAGAGAGGGACGAATAACCAATAAGAAGGAACAAAATTCCAGGCATGGTAGCTCAAACCTGCCACCCCACCTCCAAGCATGTGGAGGCAGGGGGGTCAAGCCTCGAGGCCAGAATCATCTACGGAGCAAGTCAAAGCCAACCTTAGTTGCAGGAGACCTTGTCTCATAGAGAACTAACTAGATAGATAGATAGATAGATAGATAGATAGATAGATAGATAGATAGATGATAGACAGATAAAAATGGATAGATGGATGGATAGATTAATAGAGAAGAAAATGTTTAATGATCTTCAGTGCATTCTGGAGTAAAAGAAATGCTTTTTATAAAATCACATTAATAGGAGAAGTGTAATGAGATAGGAAGTTTCAAAAAAAATTAAGTTACTCATGGTTTCATTATAATTACATATGAGGAACGAACTATATAATATATACTTGGAATTTACCTATTTAGTAATTGTTTAAATGAATTTGCTTAAAAATGAAGAATTTTGAAAAATGAAAAAAATATTATCAAGATCCTTCATGTATTTGAGAAAAAATATTATCAAGATCCTTCATGTATTTGAGAGTTTAGGAGTACTGAGTTACAACAAAACACATATTATTTCAAAGCAATATTAATGTGCAAACAAAATATTAGAATGTTCAAGAGTGTCTAGAAATTAACAAGCTACTTTCTAATTTAAATTTAAAAAATAGAAAACAATAAATGAAATAAACTTATAATCAGTATACACTGGCCAAAACACAAGCAAGATAAACCAGGAAGCAGAATATACATTTGAAATCCTCCAATATTTTAAATTACTCAAACAAGATGCAAAATGAATTAATCGAATGAGGAGTATTAAATGAAAACAAAAATTTCCCTGCTCTTTCTTGCTTCTTGTTGGTTTATCTTCATTCTCTGCTATGTCCCAAATTCACTCAAAATTGCAACACAGTTGTAAACAAGTGAAAAATTTACAATGATTTTCAAGTAAATGGAGATTAGAACACATTAAAAATTGTGGATGGAAGCAAAACCAGTTTTTCAGAAAAATATACAGCGAATAGAAATATATTCTTATAATAAAAAGAGTGAAAGTCTCAATCTATTTCTCTGTTTAATTTTTACATAAAAACTAGCAAAACAATTAAGTACAACTAGTAAATAAAATCTGTCATCAGTACGGAAAATACAAGATGATTATAGTTTATACCAAAAAGTTAGAAAATTGTTAAGAAAATCAATAAAATAAAAAATGTAGTTGGAATGATGAACAAAATATGATAAAGTTCTATCTAGGGTAAATGGAAGGTTAAACAAAGTAGTTTATATCATAATCAGCTGTTATTAAATGAATATGAACTAACATATCAGAAGCAACTTTATGATTGGAAATTTGAAAGGAGTGGTAGAATGCAATTAATTACTTAAATTCCACCCATCAACCAAAGGTAAAGATGAGTGGTTCTTTGTTGTATGTTAAAAAGCTTTAAATGCATTAATGTGGGAACTGGAGAAATCACTCCATGGATAAAGCACAAGAGTTTTGAACCTCAGCCCTCACACACTGACTAGCCAAATTGATAAGCTCTTGGTTCACGTGAAACTCTGCCTCAGTACATGGCTTCACAAGCAATCAAGGAATAATGCATGCAGCATCTGTATCTGGCTCCCACACCCATGCAAATACACATGCATACATACACAAAAGTACAAACATGCATACACACATATGTATAACTCAAAATCTGCAAAGAAAACTCACTGTATGAATAGATTGGTGAGAAAACTTGCATGACTATTTCAATCAATGTAGAAGAAACATTGAAGAGATTTAACTTCTGATCATGCTAAAAAAAAATAAGGGGAAAGAAAGAACTTCCGGGAATAGCTGACCAATGTCTGCTTTGACTAAACATCTTCTCCATAAGATGGAACCCATACCAGACACTAAATAACCCAGAATCCTAGGACAAAACCAAACTTTACACTTCTGGTTTTTAAATAAAAGTATCAATGAAATGAATTCTAATAATATTCTGATATATTTATCTTCAGTGCCATATTTAGTCTTCATTCAAAACAGCATCCTTCAGCAGCATATGGGAACAGATGAAGGGACTTTTAGTGGAGGGAGAGTCTGATTGGGATGTCTCCATCAAATCTGCCCCCTCAGAAGTCAGGGAATCCTGCAGAAGAGGAGACATAAAGATTATAAGTGCCAGAGTGTATGGGGGATGACTATAAGTGCCAGAGTGCATGGGGGACAACAGGAGAGCAGTGCCCTTTAAATCCATTATGCAAGGTGGATATGAACTCACAGAGACTGAAGAAGCAAGCACAGGGTCTTCATGAGTCTGCACCAGGTCCTCTGTATATATGTTATAGCTACCAGCTTACAGTTTTAAGGAACTCCTGAGTGGGAACAAGTGGGACTCTGACACTTGTGTCTGTTCTTTGGAAACATTTCCTCCTGGTGGGTTGCCATGTCCCATTTTAATGTGATAATTTTTGCTTCATATTACTGTGTTTTATTTTGTCCCTCTGTGTCCCTCATCAGAAGATATCAGACACAGAGGGAATGGATCCAAAAGGTAGAGGAGTTGGAGAGAAACTGGGAGGTGTACATGGAAGGGAATCTATAATCAGGAATTATTGTTTGAGAAAAAACTCTATTTTCAATAAAAGGGATTAAATGAAAACAAATGGAAAAAGGATAAAGCATTTGGAGCAAATTTATTGTAAAATATTAACATCTTGGCACCCAATGCTTGAACATTTTGCTAAAAGGTTTTAATGATGGGGATATGTGTGCTGTATTCATGAATATTAAGATTCAAGCTTTTCTCTTTTTGTAGATGTCAAAATTTGATTGTATAATGTGCATGAAAATAAAAACAACTCACAACAGTGGTTGCTAATTTGAAATAGAACAAGTTAGAGAATTTAAGTTACTGAGTTGGAAGACATACAAACCGATGAAATAAGATGTTTGTAACAAACTATAGTTATTTGTGGATATAGGTGAATCTCAATGTTTATGTTATAAAAGAAGCAGGCACAAAGACAACATGCCACTTAGTTTCATCAACAGGAGACCCAGGAGGACACACAAGTCTCCCAGGTGATATTCAATAAGAAGCTTCATGAAATAAGGATTCAAGATTTACTTTGAAAGTTTACAAAGAATTCCTTGAGAGTGAAGGAAAATTATATGCTCTTATTATCATGATAATTATGTAGATATATACATTTCCGAAAACTCATGATTAAATTATATACTTTAAAAAAGTGATTACTGTAATGTACTTCTTCAATAAAGATGTGGTTTAAAATGAATATGCTGGGGGCTAGATACTTGATTCAGTGTTTAAGAACCCTTACTGCTCTTGATTTCCAATTCTAATACCCACAGGGAGACGCTCACAATCACCTGTAATTCCAGCCACACCCTTTTCTGAGGACTGCAGCCATCTGCACTCACATGCACATATTCGTACCCTTGCACAGACATATACATGAAATTAAAAATAAAACTTTAATATATATATTTGTTCATGGAGTCTATAAAGTTTCTAGTGGTGTTAAAATTGGTTATTATTATGTTTCAGGAGTTAGGTGAGATTCTTGTTAGCCTTCACTTACACACTCATATACTCACACTCTGTTTCTTAATTAGTCTTGGACAATCTATAAAGCATTGATGACACAATGCTTGGCAAGGTAGGCATAATTTCTATTATCATGATGTATAAATATGTACAGGCAAGTTCCATATCTACATATACTAATAGTTCTATAATGTGTTTCTTTTATTTTGTTGTAGAAGTGAGAAACACTTGTTATAATTTCTTGAATCACAGTGTCTTTGTATATTTTTTTGATATTTGCTTCTCTGATTCTCTAGACTTCCGCATAGTGATCATAAAGATGTGCCAAGTGCATAGAGTACACTATGTAGGTCAATTTCTGTCACCATGCATATAAATAAGATTCTGACTGCTTCCCAACCTGTGTTAGGATAAATACTGAAATGTTTGTAATTTTACATAAATGACTCAGTATTGGCATTTTAAATAGTCTTGGTATTTATTAGTTATATAAGCAATATCTTATTTAGACAATGCTTCTAAGTGAATAAGAGTAGTGGTACTATGTTGATATACCAAGATGAAGTGTGTTATTATAGAATTTCATGCTTGTTCTAACATAATGGACATTATTATCTACCTGTAAAATCATATCCTATTTTCCAAGTATGAAACCTTATCAATCATTGACTCCATTATCCTGATTTTAGACTCTCAATAACTTTCTCTTTTGAGAAAGATGTGACCTTCTGAGACCTTGATGTGACCTAACTCATTACTGGAAGAGGAAGAAATAGAATCCAGGTATCTTAATATTTCAAAATCCTGATTACACAGATTGCTACTACTTTGGATCTTTGTACTTATCAATGGCTAAAATTATACAGAATCTATACTGCTGTCTCCTTGATATACATTATTAATGACTCACTGCTTTTTCTGGGAAAATAAAGCTGTTACATGTTAAGAATCCTTTCTAACAATTTCCAACAGAGTTATTACCAATGGATCAAATGGTTGAGGTGAAATACAAAAGAGACACATGCATTCAAATGTAAACACACTGCAGAATATTTGGGAATCTATCTGCCTGTCTAAACAAGTGTCCCTTTGATTGTGTCTGACAATTCTTATGTGAACCATGCTTTTGATAACTTCTGTCTAGCACCTTGTAAGGTAAATTAAATGATGTATATGGAAAAATTCTGGAAGTTCTGACATTAAACAGTGGTAATTTGCTGCCTTCTATCTTGCCGTTCTTGAGTTGGCACTGTTTGATTTAGGAAAGGCTTATTTATTTATTTATTTATTTATTTATTTATTTTATTGCATGTTTATTTATTATTTATTTTACATACCAACTCCCATCTATCCCCATCCACTCCCCTTCCCTTTCAGTTGAGAAGGGTTAAGGCCTCCCATGGCAGTCAACAAAGCATGGCATATGAAATTAAGGCAGTATCAAGCTCCTCCCCCTTGCATTAGGCTGGGCAAGGCATCTCTCCATAGGGAATAAGTTCCAAAGAGCCAGTTTATTCATCAGGGGTAGGTCCTGGTCCCATTGCTCTGAGTCCCACGAATGACCAAGCTACTCAACTAACTCACCCACATGCAGAGGGCCTAGGTTGGTCCCAATCTGATTCCCTAGCTGTCCATCCAGAGTCAATGACTTTCCACAAGCTCAGGTCAGCTGTCTCTGTGGGTTTCCCCAACATGATCTTGGCCAGCCCCCTTGCTCCTATAATTCCTCCTCCTCCTTTTCAACTGGGTCCAGTGTTTGACTGTGGACCTTTTTCCGTTATTTGATAAAGGCTCCGTGATGACAATTAGGGCAGTCACCAATTTGATTACAGGGAATGCCAGTTCAGGCACATTCTCTGTTATTGCCAGAAGTCTTAGCCGGGGTTGCCTTTGTGGGTTCCTGGGAGTTTCCCTGGCACCAGGTTTCTCTCTAACCACGTAATGGCCCCTCTATCAAGGTACCTCTTTCATTTTTCTCCTCCTCCATCTCACCCCCAACTTGAACATCATGATGTCTCATGTTTTCATCCCCTATCCCTTCCCTCTATCCTCTTGCCCTGATTTTACCCAGGATTACTCATCTATTTCCTCTTCCTCTTCACAGGGATATCCATGAATCTCTTGTAAGGTCCTCCTTGTTACGTAGCTTCTTTGTAGCTGCAGATTGTCGCCTGGTTATTCAATAGTTTACATCTAATATCTACTCAAGAGTGTGTATATACAGTGTTTGTCTTTCTGTGTCTGGGTTACCTCACTCTGGGTAATTTTTTAGTCCCAACAATTTGCTTGCAAATTTTAAGATGTCATTATTTTTTTCCTTTCCATTGTTCAGAATTATGTTTCTTCATCCATTCTTTGGTTGAGGGGAATCTAGGTTATTTCCAGGCTCTGCTATGAATAATGCTGTTATGAGCATCCTTTGATTATATGCCCAAGAGTGGAATCACATCCTCTGGAGGGAGACTGATTCCTAATTTTCGAAGAAACCACTATGCTGGCTTCTAAAGTGGCTGTACTAGTTTCCACTCCAACATAGGTTGTCATTAATGTTTTTGATCTTAGATATTCTGACAAGTGTAACATGTTATCTCAGAATCTCAGAGTCATTTGCATTCAACAGCTTCCTAAGAGCTAAGGATATTGAACAATTCTTTGATTGTATCTTGGCCATTTGAGGTTCTTCTGTTGAAAATGCTGCTTAAATCTGTATCCCATTTTTTAATGGGATTATTTGGTGTTTTGATGTCTAGTTTCTTGAGTTCTTATTATATTTTGAAAATAAGCCTTATGTCAGATGTGGGGTTGGTAAAGATCTTTTCTCATTCTGTAGGCTGCCATTTTGTCTTATTAACAGTGTCCTTTGCGTTACAAGAGCTTTCAGTTTAGGTGGTCCCATTAATTGTTGATGTCAGTGTCTGTGTTGCTAGTGTTATATTCAGAAAGTAGTCTCCTGTGCCAATGAGTTCAAGGCTACTTCTCAATTTCTCTTCTATCAGCTTCACTGTAACTGGAATTATGTATAGGACTTTGACCCTTTTGGACTTAAATTTTTTTCAGGGCAATAAATATGCAACTATTGTCATTCTTCTACATATTGACATCCAGTTATGCCAGAACCATTTGTTGAAGGTACTGCCTTCTTTCCACAGCATATTTTTTGCTTCGTTGTCAAATATCAGTTGGTCATACGTGTGTGGATTCATTTCAGGTACTTACATTTGACTCCATCAATCCACATGTCTGTTTTTATGCAAGTACAAAACTGAATTACTATAGCTGTAGAGTAAAGCTTGAAGTCAGGGATGATAATACCTCCAGATGTTCCTTTATTGTATAGGATCATTTTGGTTCTCCCAAGTTTTTTGTTTTCCATATGAATTTCAGTCTTGCTCATCTGGGGTCTTGAAGAATTGTGTTTGGATTTTAATGGAGACTGCATTGAATCTGTAGATTGCTTTTGGTAAGACTGACATTTTTACTAAGTGAATCCTGTCAATCTATTAGCATTGGAGTTCTTTCCATTTTCTAATCTCTTCCTCAATCTTTCATCAAAGACTTAAAATAATTGTTATATAGGTCTTTCACTTGTTTGCTTAGAGGTACCACAAGATATTTTATATTATTTGTTGCTATTGTAAAGGATGTTATTCCTCTGATTTCTTTCTCAACGCTTTATCATCTGTATACAGGAGGATTACTGATCTTTTTTAGTTTGTCTTGCATCCAGCCACTTTGCTGAAAGTATTTATCAGCTAAGTATTTACTGGTAACATTTTAAAGTTCACTTATGTATAATATCATTCCATCTACAAATAGTGAAAGTTTGACTTATTCCTTTCCAATTTATATCTCCTTGTTATCATTCTGTTGTCTTTTGTTCTGGCTAGAACCCCAAATACACTAGCGAGTAGATATTGAGAGAACTGACAGTCTTGTGTTGTCCCCAATTTTAGTGGAATTTCTTTGCTTCATTTCAGTTAGTTTGATGTTGGCTGTTTGCTTGCTCTACATTGGCTTTCTGTTCTCTCCAGAACTTTCATCATGAGGGGTGTTGGGTTTTTATCGAAGACTTTTTTTAGCACCTGATGAGATGATCATGTGGCTTCTTTTTTGCTTTCAGTTTGTTTGTGTGGTGGATTACATTGATAGAATTTCATATGTCTTTATTTATAGTTGAGGAGAAGGTCTTTATTGTAGAGCACAGCCAGAGGCATCTTTAAGAGTCCAGAGAAGGGAGGGAAAGTAGTGCCTTGAACATGGCCAGTAGACTGAACCAGAACATGAGAGGAAGAGTGAGAGAGGAAGAGTAGAGAGAGAAAACAAAGGAAACCAAGAGACAGAGTCAAGAGAGCAAAGAGTCAAGATAGCAAAGAGTATGTTTGTGTGAATGCCAGGATTATACAGGAATGAGAAGCTGAGGGAACACAAGTTGATGGGCTGAAGAAGTTTGGGGTTGGGGCCGGGGTGAGAAGAGCTGAGAAGGGGATGTCAGCATGGACAGCATAACAAGTATTTTCCATACTGAGTATAGCACCTTTCTTTTGGGCCACCAACCAGCTCCCAAATCATGACATGGAGACTTATTATTAATTATGAATGTTTGGCTTTGGCTTATGCTTGCCTCCCTTGTCAGAGTCTAATCATTTACCAGGCCAAGGGTGAGCATAAAACAAAAAAGAAAAACAAACAAAACCTACATAATTAGCAATGGTTATTAACTTCTAAATTTAAATTTAAAAATTTAACCAGAGTGGGATTGAAGTTACATATATAGTATGCTGTAGTTTGTGTTGTTGGTGAACTCTAACTTTTCCCCATAATGATCCGATGAATTACATGGGAGTATTCCATTTTTTTGTATCTGTTGAGATTTGCTTTATGACTGAGTACGTGGTCAATTTTAGAGAACTTTACATGAGGTGCTAAGAATATGGTATTTTGATTTGTATTTGGGTGAAATGTTCTGTCGATATCTATTAAGTCCATTTGACATGTAACATCTGTTAGTTCCCTCGTTTCTATATTATGTTTCTGTCTAGAAGACCTATCCATTGGTGAGAGTGGGGTGGTGACTTCTCCCATTATTAATCTCTGGAGTTTGATGTCTGATTTATTCTTTAGTAATGTTTCTTTTACAAATGGGGTGCCCTTGTATTTGATGCATAAAAATTCAGAATTGAGACTTCATCTTGATTGATGTTTCCTTTGATGAATATGAAATATCTTCCTTTCATTAATTTTAGTTTGCAGTCTATTTTGTTAAATATTAAGATCGCTACACCAGCTTGCCTCTTAGTTCCTTTTGATTTGAAAATCTTTTCCCAACTCTTTACTCTGAGGTTACATCTGTCTTTGAAGTTGGTGTTTCTTTTATGCACCAGAAGAATGGACATTGTTTTCAGATTCATTCTGTTAGCCTGTGTCTTTTTTTTTTAGTGAATCAAGTCCACTGACATTAAGATATGCTGTTGACCAGTGACTGTGTCTTTGTTTTAGTGAATCAAGTCCACTAACATTAAGATATGATATTGACCAGTGATTATTAATTTCTGTTATTTTTTGGTTTGGTGGTGGTGTAGGTAGCATGTGTGTTTCCCTTCTTTGGGTTTTGCTATTGTGAGATCATTTGTTGGTGAGTTCCTTGGATTGGATTTTTCTTCTAGTATTTTCTGTAGTGCTGGATTTGTGGATAGGAATTGTTTAAGCATGATTTTGGCATGAAATACTTACTTTTTGATGTCTATGCATATTGAAAGTTATTCTGGGTATAGTAGTCTTGGCTGGCATCTATAGCCCTTAGTGTCTGCAACACATCTGTACAGGACATTCTGGCTGAGAGTTTTCATTAAAAAGTTGTAATTCTGTTAGGTCTGTCTTGGTGTGTTACATGGCCTTTTTCCTTTGCAGCTATTGAAATTCTTTATTCTGTGTGTTTAGTGTTTTGACTATTATGTGATAAGGGGAGGTTTTTTATTGCTGTTTTGTTTGTTTTTTGTCCAGCCTATATGGTGTTCTGTAAGCTTCTTGTACCATTATAAGCATGCCATTTTTTAAGTTAGGAAATGAGCTGGGAATCTTCTTTTTCTATCCCTATTATTCTCAGGTTTGGTCTTTTCATGGTGTCTCATATTTCCTCGATGTTGTGTGTTAGGAATTTATTGGACTTAACATTTTCTTTGACTTACAAATCTCTTTCCTTTATTGTACCTCCAATGTCTAAGATTTTGTCTCCCACCTCTTACATTTTCTTGGTGATGCTTGCATCTGTAGTCACTGTTATCTTACCCAGATATTCCATTTCCAGAATTCCTTTGGTTTGTGTTTTCTTTTTTAAATTTATTTAAATTAGAAATGAGATTGCTTGACATGTCAATCCCAGCCCTCTCACCCTTCCTTCCTCCCTCGCCCCCCACTAACCACACAACCTCCCACCCCATCACCACTCTGCTCCCCAAGGAGGGTAAGGACCTCCATGTGGAATCTTCAAAGTCTATCATATCATCCCAGGAAGGGTCTAAGCCCTTCCCTATGTGTCCAGGTTGAGACAGCAACCCTCCATGTGGAATAGGCTCTCAAAGTCCATTTGTACACCAGGGCCAAACACTGGTCTGCTATCTAAGGGCCCATAGATTGCTCAGGTCTCCTCACTGACACCCACATTCAGGGGGTCTATATCAGTCCTATGCTAGCCTCGAAGTCACCAGTGTAGGGTTCATGAGATCACCCTTGTTCAGGTCAGCTGACTGTGAGTTTTACCAGCCAGGTCTTAACTCTTTTGCTCATCACTCCTCCCTCTCTGCAACTAATTTCCATGAGTTCATGTCTGTGTTTAACTGTGGGTGTCTTATTCTGCTTTCATCAGCTACAGGATGAAGGCTCTAGGATGTCATATAAGGTAATCATCAGTCTCATTATTGGGAGAGGGCACTTAAAGTAGCCTTTCCAGTACTGGTTAGTTTGCCAGTTAGTGTCATAGTTGTAGATTTCCCTAGTACCAGATCTCTTCTCAAAACTGTATTGGTTCCCTGATTCAACCTTCCTTATCTCCCAAGTCCTCCTCTGCCCTTTTCTTTTCCACCTCTCTTTCTCCCAGCTTACTCTCCCTTGCCATCATCCCATTTTCCCAATCCCCTTAGGAGTTCTAGTCCCATTCTGCCTTTACAGGGTACCAAGCAAATCTCTCTTATGGTCCTCCTGGTTTTCCAGATTCTCTGACAGTGACATTGTAGGCTGACACTCCCCTGAACCATGTCTAAAATCCATATGAGTGAGTATATACCATGTTTGTCTTTTTGTAACTGGGTTACCTCATTCAGGATGGGTTCTTCTAGTGTCATCCATTTGCCTGTGAATTTCAAGATTCCATTGTTTTTTTTCCACTGAGCAGTATTCTATGGCATAAATGTACCACATTTTCTCTATCCAAAATTCAATCGAGGGGTATCTAGGTTGCTTTTAGGTTCTGGCCATTACAAATAATGCTGCTATGAACATAATTGAACAGATGTCCTTATGGTATAAATGTACTTTTTTTGGTGTATGCCTAAGAGGGGAATTGCTGGGTCTTGTGGTAGACTGATTCCCATTTTCCTGATCTCCAAATTGGCTGCACAAGTTTGCATTCACACCAACAGCAGTTTAGTATTCCCCTTTCTCCACATCCTCTCTAGCATAAACTGTCATTGGTGTTTTTGATTTTAGCCATTCTGATAGGAATGAGTTGGTATCTCAAAGTTGATTTGGTTTGCATTTCTCTGACTACTAAGGATGTTGAGCTCTTCCTGAAGTGTCTCTCAGCCATTTTAGACTCCTTTATTGAGAATTACATCTTTAATTCTGTATTCTACTTTTTAATTCGATCCTTTGATGTTTTGGAGACTTATTTCTTGAGTTCTTGCGAATTTTGTACATCAGACCTCTGTCAGTCGTGGGGTTGATGGATATCTTTTCCCATTCTGTGGGCTACCACTTTGCCATGTTTACTTGTACTTTGCCTTACAGAAGCTTGTCAGTCTCAAGCGGTTCCATTTATTAATTGTTGATCTTAGTGTTTGTGCTACTGGTGTCATGATCAGGACACAGTCTCCTGTACCAATTTGTTCAAGGGTATTTCCCATTTTCTCTTCTAAGAGGTTCAGTGAGGCTGGATTTATGTTGAGGTCTTTAATTCTTTTGAACTTAAGTTTTGTGCATGGTGATAGATAAGGTTGTAGCTACAGTTATGCCAGCACAATTTGTTGAAGATGTTTTCTTTTTTCCATTGTGTAACTTTAGCTTCTTTGTCAAAGATCATCTGTATGTGGGTTAAAATCAAAGGTCTTCAAATCAATTCCATTGGTCTACCCATCTGTTTTGTGCCAATACCAAGCTGTTTATAGGACTATAGCTCTATAGTAGAGCTTGAAGTCAGGGATAGTGATGCCTCCAGAAGTTCCTCTGTTGGATAGAGTTGTTCTGGCTATCCTGAGTGTTTTGGTTTCCCATATGAAGTTGAGAATTCTCCTGTAAAGGTCTGTGAAGAATTGAACTGGGATTATTTATTTTTTGTTTTCATTTTTAAATGTAAATTTCAGTTAGAAACAAGGTTGCTTCATGTTGGGGAAGTCCTGTGTATATGTCAATAAAGCACTGTTGGCCAACAGTGAAGCAAGATAGGGGGGACTAGGAGTCGAAGAGTATGCTGGGAAGGAGAAACACAGGAGGTCACGATGTAGCCGCGATAGGGATAAGAAGTTTGGAACTATTCTCCGGTAGGAGAAATACTTAGATTAACAATTATGGGATAAATACTTAAGTTCGAGCTAGCCAGTAAGAAACAAGCAAGGCCAACAGCTTCATAATTAATACAGCGTCTTGTGTGTAATTTGGGGACTACAACATGGCAGAGCCCAGGAGACTGGCGTGAGATAAACCAAAGCGGCTGACAAGAAAAAGGCTACTCTTTACAGCTTCACATGTCAATTCCTGGTCCCTCTCTCTTTCCCTCCCCTTCTCCCAGCAACCACTCCAATATTCCCCCATTTCTTCAAGGAGGGTGAGGCACTCCACGTGGGTGTCCATAGTCAGTCATTTCATCCAGGGAAGGACCTAGACCCTTCACTGGGAGTCCAGGGTAAGAGTGCATCTTTCACTGTTGGATGGGCACTCAAACTCCATTTGTATACCAGGGATAAATAATGATCTACTACCCACGGCTCTGTAGATTACCTAGGCCTCCACACTGACACCCACATTCTGGGGGTCTTGATCAGTCCCATGCTGGATTCCCAGGCTTCAGTCTGGGATTCAAGAGCAAGCCCTTCTCAGGTCAGCTGTTTCTGGGGTTCAAGGCAGCCCAGTCTTAACCCCTTTGCTCATCAGTCCTACCTCTCTGTCACTGGATTCCTCGAGTTCACCTTAGTGTTTAGCTGTGGGAGTCTGCCTCTGCTTCCATCAGCCATTGAATGAAGGTTCTGTTTCCCAGACTCTCTGGCCATGGGATTGTAGTCTGGCACTCCCCAGATCTATGTCTAAAACCATATATGAGAGAGTACATGCCGTGTTTCTCTTTTTGTGACTGGGTTACCTCAATCAGGATGGCTTCTTCTAGTGCCATCCATTTGACTGCAAATTTCAAGATTCCATTGTTTTTTCTGCTGAATAGTACTCCATTGTGTAAATGTACCATATTTTCTCTATCCACTCTTCAGTTGAGGGGCATCTAGGTTGCTTCCAAGTTCTGGCTATTACAAATAATGCTGCTATGAACATAGTGGAACAAATGTCCTTGTTGTATGAATGTGAATATTTTGGATATATGGCTAAGAGTCGAGTTGCTGGGTCTTGTGGTAGGTTTATTCCCATTTTTCTGAGGAATCTCCATACTGATTTCCAAAGTGGCTGTATGAGTTGGCACTCCCTCCAGAAGTGGAGGAGTGTTCTGCTTTCACCACAACCTCTCCAGCATAAATTGTCACTGGTGTTTTTTATTTTAGCCATTCTGACATGAGTAAGATGGTATCTCAGAGTTGTTTTGACTTGGATTTCCCAGATGGCTAAATATATTGAGCACTTTCTCAAGTGCCTCTCAGCAATTTTAAACTCCTCTGTTGAGAATTCTCTATTTAGTTCTCTAGCCCACTTTTTTTTAAACTTTGAAGCTGTTGGCCTTGCTTATTTCTTACTGGCTAGCTCTGACTTAAGTATTTACCCCAAATTGTTTTCTAAGTATTTCCCTTACCAGAAAAAAGGTCTGGACTTCTCACCCCTATGGCAGCTACATCTTGACTCCCTGAGTTTCTCCTTCCCAGAGTCTTCCTCGACTCCTAGTCCCACCTATCTTACTTCCCTATTGGCCAACAGTTCTTTATTGACATATACACAGGACTTTCCCATCATCTCCTCTTTTCTGTCTAAATAAAAAGAAAGGTTTTAACTTTAACATAGTCAAATTATATATAACAGAACAGCTATCATGCAAGAACACAGTTCCAATATTTTGTCCATCAACATTTAGCAAGATTTAAAGAAAATATCATCTATCCCATCCTTGTGAGTCCAAAGTCCTATATGTAGTCTATCTTTTATCATAACTAAGGAAAACTATGATAACTATCTGTCTTCAACTCCATCAAAGACCACAGTAGGATATAAACACTAGAATTGACATAGACATCTCACTACCTGGACAGTCACCTGAAGTTCTTCTGTAACGTTGGGGCTTCCATCTTCAGCCCATAAGGCCACAATGTATCTGGAAGACTTTTCAGCAAAGCAGGAAATTTCAAACTGTCCATCTGCATTGTCAGTCTGTCAGTCACTTTTTGTGTCCTGCAGAAAGTCTCCCAGACTCTTCCATGAAGCAGGAACCCTGAAGGACTATTTGAGTCTAGCAGTCATTTTCCTATGGGTCATGCATGTCCAGATTATACAACAACAGTCAAGCAGTCCAGGCAAGAGCAGTTTCTTGCCCAAATGGCTAATCTTGCCATGTTGAAAGCAAACTCCATAACAAGTTTCTTCGATGCCTATCTTCCTCTCAGATGTAATTGATGTGCCAGTAGCAGACATTTCTCATTGTCAAGAAAAACACTAAACCATTTTAAATGCCATTTTCTAAAGATTCTAGCCCACTTTTTAATTGGATCCTTTGGTGTTTTGGAGACTTACTTCCTGACTTCTTTGTAGTCAGATGTGGGGTTAGTGAATACCTGTTCCCATTCTGTGGGCTGCCTTTTTTTCTTGATGACTGTGTCCATTGCCATACAGAAGCTTCTCAGTTTTAGGAGGTCCCATTTATTAATTGTTGACCTCACTGTCAGGGCTATTGGTCTTATGTTCAGGAAGCTGTCTTCTGCACCAATTCATTCAAAGGTACCTCTAATAGGTTGGTGTGGCTGGATTTATGTTGGGGTCTTTGATCCATTTGGACTTAAGCTTAAAATCAGGGAGGGTGATACCTCCAGATATAGTGTATTGAGTAATGTTGTTTTGGCTATCCTGAGTCTTTTGTTTTTCCATACAAAATTGACTATTGTTCTTTCAATGTCTGTGAAGAATTGTGCTGGTATTTTAATGTGAATTGCATTGAATCTGTAGATTGCTTTTGGCCAGATAGCCATTTTTACTATATTTATCCTAAGTATCCAAGAGCATGGGAGATCTTTCCATTTTCTGAGGGCTTCTTTAATTACTTTCTTTAAAGACTCAAAGTTCTTGTGATACAGGTCGTTAACTTGTTTGGTTAGCATTACTCCAAGGTACTTTATGTTGTTTGTGGAAATTGTAAAGGGTGATGTTTCTCTGATTTCTTTCTCAGCACTTTTATCCTCTGTATATAGTAGGGCTACTGATTTTCTGGAGTTGATCTTGTAGCCTTCCACATTGCTGAAGGTATTAATCAGCTGTAAGAGTTCTCTGGTAGAGTTCTTTGGGTCATTTTTGTAAACTATCATATTATCTGCAAATAGTGAAAGTTTGACCTCTTCCTTTCCAATTTGTATTCCCTTGATCTCCTTTTGTTGTCGTATGGCTCTGGATAGAACTTCAAGTACAATATTGTAGAGGTATGGACAGAGTGGACTGCCTTGTCTTGTTCCTAATTTTACATAATTTTGTTGAGTTTCTGTCCATTTAGTTTGATATTGCTGTATATAGCTTTATTATGTTTAAGTATGTTCCTGTCATCCCAGATCTCTCCAAGACCTTTACCATGAAGGAGTGTTGGATTTTGTCAAAGGCTTTTTATGCATCTACTGAGATGATCATGTGATTTTTGTTTTTCAGCTTGTTTATATGGTGGATTACATTGATGGGTTTTCATATGTTGGACCATCCCTGCATCCCTGGGATGAAACCTAGTTGATTGTGATGAATGATTGTTTTTATGTGTTCTTGGATCCGGTTTGCCAGTATTTTATTGAGTATTTTTGCATCAATGTTCTTTAGGGATATTGGTCTGAAATTCTCTTTCTTAGTTGTGTCTTCGTGTGGCTTTTGGATGAAGGTTATTGAAGACTCATAGAAAGAGTTTGTCAAAGACCCTTCTGCTTCTATTGTGTGGAATATTTTGAGAAGAATTGGTGTAAGGTGCTCTTTGAATTTCTGGTAGAATTCTTAACTGAGTCCATCTGGACCTGGGATTTTTTGGTTGGGAGACTTTTGATGACTGCTTCTATTTCCATAAGGGTTATAGGTCTATTTAAATTGCTTATCTGTTCATGATTTAATTTTGGCACATGATAGCTATCCAGAAAATTATTCATTTCCTTTAAATTTTCAAAATTTGTGGAGTACTCATTTTCAAAGTATGACCTGATGATTCTCTGAATTTCCTTAGAGTCTGTTTTTATGTCCCCCTTTTCATTTCTGATTTTGTTAATTTGCATATTCACACTCTGCTGTTTAGTAAGTTTGGACAAATGTTTGTCTTCTTGTTGATTTTCTCAAAGACCCAACTCTTCATTGCATTGATTGTTTTTTTTTGTTTGTTTTCCTAGTTTCCTGCTGTTAACACAAAGAAGCACTATCCTGAAACTGGCTTGAAACTACTACATCACTCTACACATCTCCGGACCAAGAAACTGAAACAGCACATCTTCTACAATCTGACCAGAGCTTCAAGATAAGAGCTTCAATCAACACTAGAACCCTAGTCAGGAACTTCAATCAAGCATCTCCTGCCATACTGAGACTGTCTGATCTACTGAGATTTTGTTATACTAACATTTTCTTTTCACAGGTCCCCATGAGATTATCATCGTCCCATCCCAGCAGGAAGTAGTTTTGAGAATTCCATGCCCCCTCTCCCTACTATTGATATTATAAGATAGTTTACACCTGTTAGTGTTAGTTTTCAATTATTTTAGAGTTGGGATTGGAAGGAGGTGTTCATATTTGGGTGTTTCTTTCAGATAAGTTTAGGTTTAGATAGAAATTTGATACATTTTGTTCATGGACACTAGTTAGTTGTCCTTTTCTAGACTAAAAGGGGAATTGTAGGAGGAAGTTTGATGCTGCCATTAAACATGTGACTTATTAGAGGCGCATACAGATGAGGTAATAAAAGGGCGGTTTACCACACCACTAACCACACCCACTTTAGGCAGGACTAAAGACGTATACGGCTGGGCATAAAGACGTATACGTACGTAGGCAGAACTACGTCACTAGCCAGGCCCACTTTTGGGCATGGCTAGGGGCGTTACGGGGGAAGGCATAAAAGACAGCACACAGGAAGTCTCGGTCTCTTTTCCTGGAGTTCGGCTTCTGGTCCGGCCGCTAGCTGAGAACTGTTTGGCTCCTCTGGGTTTGGTATCTTGTGAGTAATTTTCTACACTAAATACTTAGCTTTACTGTCAGTAATTGTGTGTCGCGTATCGTTACAGCGTCCGTTTAGCCTACACTCTAGTATAACTATTTTCCAGTTTCTTCATGTGGGACTTAGTGCTATGAACTTCCCCCATAGCACTGCTTTCAAAATGTCCCATAGGTTTGGATATGTTGTGTCTTCATTCTCATTGAATTTTAGGAAGTCTTTAATTTCTTTTTTATTTCTTTTTTGACCCAGGAATGTTGCAATTGTGCATTATTCAATTTCCATGAATTTGTAGGTTTTCTGCAATTTGTGTTATTGTTGAATTCTAATTTTAACACATGGTGGTCTGATAAGATTCATGGAGTTATTCCAATTTATTTTTGTACCTGCTGACATTTGATATGTCGCCAAGTATGTGGTTGGTTTTTGAGATGGTTATATGTGGTGGTGAGAAGAAGGCACGTTCTTTTTTACGTGGATGCAATGTTCCATAGATGTGTGTTAACCCTAATTGTGTCATAACTTCTATTAGAGCCTTTGCTTCTTTGTTAAGTTTATGTTTGGTATTACCGTATAGTGGTGAGAGTAGGGTGTTGAAGTCTCGCACTATAAGTGTGTGTGGCTTTATATGTGAATTGAATTTTAGTAATATTTGTTTTATGAACCTGATTGCCTTTGTATTTGGGGCATGGATGGTCAAAATTGAAACCTCATCTTGGTGGATTTCTCCTGTGATGCACATATAATTACCTCCTTCATCTCTTTTGATTGATTTTAATTTAAATTTGAATTTGTTAGATATTAGAATTTCTACCCTGGTTTTTTCTTGTGTCCATTTGATTGGAAAATAATTTCCCAACATTTAATTCTGAGGTAATGTCTATTTTTGAGATTGAAGTGTGTTTATTGTATACAGAAGAAGGATGGGTTCTGTCTTTGAATCCATTTTGTTAGCCTGTGTCTTTTTATGGGTGAGCTAAGGCCATTAATATAGAGGGATATTAATGACCATTGATTGCTCATTCTTCTTTGATTTGGAATGGTTGCTTTTGGTGGAATTATGTGTGGGAATTCCACCCCATTCTTCTTTTGGCTGTTGGTAAATTGGGATTATCTAATGCCTTTGTTTTCCTGGTTGTAGTTAACGTCCTTGGGTGGTAGTTTTCCTTCCAGAACTTTTTGTAGTGCTGGGCTAGTGGGTGTGTATTGCTTGAATCTAGTGTTTTTCATGGAATATCTTGTTTTGAGAGCTTTGCTGTGTATAATAGTCTGGGCTGGCATCCATGGTCTCTTAGTGTTGGTAGAATATCTATCCAGGACCTTCTGGTTCTCAGAGATTTCATGGAGAATTCAGGTGTAATTCTGATAGGTTTGCCTTTATATGTTTCTTGGCCTTTTTACTTAGCTGCTCTTAATATTCCTTCTTTATTCTGCATATTTGAGGTATTGATTATTTTGGGGTGAGGGGACATTTTTTGTAGTTCACTCTATTTGGTGTTCTGTAAGCTTCTTGTACCTTCATTGGCATGTCTTTCTTTAGGTTGTGAAAGTTTTCTTCTGTGATTTTGTTAAATATGTTTTCTGCCCCTTTGAAGTGTTTTTTTTTTCACCTTCTTCTATACCTATTATCCTTAGGTTTGGTCTTCTCATGGTGTCCCATGTTTCCTGGATGTTTTGTGTTAGGGATTTGTTGGACTTAAGATTTTCTTTGGTTGATGAATCAATTTCTCTTAGTGTATCTTCAATAGTTGGGATTCTCTCTTCCATCTCTTGTATTCTGTGGTTATGCTTGTATCTGTAGTACCTGATTGTTTCTCCAGCTTTTCTATTTCCTGCCTTCCTTCAGATTGTGTTTTTTATTGTCTCTATTTCAGTTTTCAACCCTTGCACTGTTTGAATAGTTTCTTGCAATTTTTGGTTTTTCTTTTCATCCATTTGTTGTATTTTTTTAATTTTTTGGTTTGTTTTTTGTTCTTCCATTTCTTGCAATTTTGGTTTGGTTTTTCTTTCATTGTTTGCATTTTTGGTTAGTTTTTCTTCAATTTTTTGAGGGATTTTCCTATATCCTGTTTTAGTGCCTCTATCATTTTCATGAAGTTGTTTTTAAAGGTGATTATCTTCTGTTTCCTTTGCATTGGAATGTTGGAGTCTTGCTGGTGTGGAGTTCTGGTATCTGGCAGTGTCATATTTGTTTTTCTGTTGCTGAGTGTGTTTTTGTATTGTCTCTTTCCCATCTCTTCTTCTAGTGGGTGCTGAAAGAGTCCCTTACTGGTCTGGTGGTTAGGGGACCAGTGTTCCATTTTGGTGGGTGCAAGCAAGTCCAATACTCTGGTAGTTCTCCTCTTCATGGTACTAGTCCTGGTTCTGTAGGTGGAGAAGAAGTCCAGGAGTCTGGGGTGCATAGTCTCCCTCCTAGTCCCCTGGTCCTGTTGGTTGAAGAGGAAACCTGGAATCTGGGGTGCATGGTTCAGCCAGGATGGGAAGTTCTGTGGCAGGCCCCAGGCAATTCCCAGGCACTGGAAGGCAGGCCTGGATACAGGGCCTGGTTTACCTAGTCCTGCTGATCCAGCTGGTCCTGCTGGTTCTGCTGGTGGAAGAGAACACCTGGGATCTGGGTTGCTTAGCTCCCTCCAGGATGGGAGGCTCTATGGCATTCAGTATAAAGTCCCCAGACATTCTGAGGTGGGATTTTGATGGGGAGTGTGTTGAATCTGTAGATTGCTTTTGGTAAGATTGCCATTTTTACTATGTTGATACTACCTATCCAAGAGCATGGGATAACTTTACATTTTCTGGTATCTTCTTTAATTCCTTTCTTTAAAGACTCAAAGTTCTTGTCATAGAGGTCTTTCACTTGTTAAGTTAGAGTTACTCCATGATATTTTATGTTGTTTGTGGCAGTTATAAAAGGTGATGTTTCTTTGATTCCTTTCTCAACACATTTATTGTGTACATATAGTAGGGCTATTGATATTTTTTTAGTTAATCTTGTATCCTGCCACTTTGCTGAAGGTGTTTATAAGCTATAAGAGTTCCCTGGTAGAAGTCTTTGCCTCACTTCTGTACACTTTCACATCATGTGCAAATAGTGAATGTTTGACTCCTTCCCTTCCAATTTGCATCCCCTTGGTCTCCATTTGTTGTCTTATTGCTGTAGCAAAAATTTTAAGTACAGTATTGAAAATATAGAGAGACAGTGGAAAACCATTTCTTGTTCCCGATTTTAGAGAAATCAAGCTGAGTTTTTCTCCATTAAGTTTGATGTTGGATGCTGGTTTGTTGTATATTGCCTTTATTATATTTACTTATGTTGCTGATCTCCCCCAAGACCTTTATCATGAAGGTGTGTTGAATTATATCAAATGCTTTTGCAGCATCTGATGAGATGATCATGTGGTTTTTCTTTTTCAGATTGTTTATATGGTGGATTGCAGTGTTAGATTTTAATATGTGGAAGTATACCTGCATTCCTGGAATGAAACATACTGGATCATGGTGTATGATTTTTCTGATGTATTCTTGGATTCGATTTGCCAGCATTTTATTGAGTATTTTTGCATCAATGTTCATGATGGAGACTGGTCTGTAGTTCCCTATCTTAGTTGTGTTTTTGTGTGGTTTGGGTACCAAGGTGATTGTAGCCTCATGAAGAGAGTTTGTCAGTGATACTTCTGCTTCTATTGTGTGGAACAATTTGAAGAGTATTGGTATTAGCTCTTCTTTGAATTTCTGATAGAATTCTTTACTGAAACCATCTGGTCCTGCAATTTTTTTCAGTTGGGAGTTTTTTAAAACTGCTTCTATTTCTTTAGAGGCTATAGGTCTATTAAAATTGTTTATCTGTTCTTGATTTAATTTTGGTTAGTGGTTTGTGTTTTCTATTGTATATATTTCAGGTTTCAAGTCTTGAACTATTTCCTTAACCTGTTTGTTGTTTTTTTCTTGGCATTCTTTGTTTTCTTTAAGGGATTTATTGATTTTTTCCAATTTTTTATTTGTCTTTTTCTCGACTTTTTAAATGGAATTTTTCATTTCCTTTTTGAGAGCATCTATTTTCTTCATAAAGTAATTTTTAAGTTTGTTTTCTTGTGTTTCAGCTGCATTGGAATATTTAGGTCTTGCTCTTGTAGGATTACTGGATTTTTGTGTTGTCATAGTGCTGTTTGGGTTGCTGTATTTATTTTTACAGTGGTGTTTACTCATCTTTTCTTCCAACTGTATTGGGTTATATATGTTTCCTATTGTTCCATATTTTGTGATTTACACCTGTTCTTATGTAGTCTGTTGTTTTTCTAAGTGGTATGATTTGTACCAGTGTCTATGTAGTCTGCTGGAGTTTTGAGGGGAAGGCTAGCCAAGGGAAAGATGTTCAGGTGCTTAAAGACAGGCATTAGGGTGGGTGGAGGGATAGAGCCCAGCACATGGCAGGGGTAGAAGCATGGACTGGAGGAACATTTGTCATGTTCTGGAGGCTGGTGGAGACTGCACAAGACCAGGTGGAAATTATTATTTCTTCTAGAAAGAAATCATGCTTAATCCTTGATTTAGGACCAAAGTATATTAAAAGGGACTAATTTTGATTTATTTTCATTTCATATTTTTCCCATCATATACAGCTATTATAAATTAGCAATACCGATCAGAACTGAAAAAGATGGTCTTAGACAGTGAACAATGAGTTAAACAGTGGCAGAAAATTGAGTGTAAAAGTTGGTGATTCAAAATGTCCCAGCCACATTTTCTTATCTGTCTGGCCAGCTGAGCAATGATTTTTTCCAACCATCAGAGGGTCATCTAGCCACAAGCATACTTTACCCTCTAAGCTGCTTACTTCTAGTACCTCCTAGTATGGGTGATGGAATTAAAAACAAAATAAAACAAAATGAAAATAAAAGCACTATTTGATCCTGAACACAGATACTCATATTGAGTAAAGATCACTGAGAAAATCCCCAAAGTTTCCATTATGCAAAGGGCTATGTATTTGTGGACAAGGACAACTATTTTAAATTTCAATGTAAGGGCTAAAATTCTCATGGGGGAACATGAGAAGTAAGTGATTAAGGAAGAAAACACCATGAAATAAATGGCACACAACAATTAATAAATGGGACCCCCTGAAACTGAGAAGCTTCTGTAAGGCAAAGGAACAGTCAGCAAGAAAAAAAGGCAGCCCACAGAATGGGAAAAGATATTCACTAACCCCACATCTGACAGAGGGCTAATCTCCAAAATTTATAAAGAACTCAAGAAACAAATCTCCAAAATACCAAAGGAATCAATTAAAATGTGGGGTACATTACTAAATAGAGAATTCTCAAATGGCTGAGAGGCACTTGAGAAAGTGCTCAACATCCTTAGCCATCTGGGAAATGCAAATCAAAACAACTCTGAGATACCATCTTACTCATGTCAGAATGGCTAAAATCAAAAACACCAGTGACAATTTATGCTGGAGAGGTTGTGGTGAAAGCAGAACACTCCTCCACTTCTGGAGGGAGTGCCAACTCATACAGCCACTTTGGAAATCAGTATGGAGATTCCTCAGAAAAATGGGAATAAACCTACCACAAGACCCAGCAACTCGACTCTTAGCCATATATCCAAAATATTCACATTCATACAACAAGGACATCTGTTCCACTATGTTCATAGCAGCATTATTTGTAATAGCCAGAACTTGGAAGCAACCTAGATGCCCCTCAACTGAAGAGTGGATAGAGAAAATATGGTACATTTACACAATGGAGTACTATTCAGCAGAAAAAACAATGGAAACTTGAAATTTGCAGTCAAATGGATGGCACTAGAAGAAGCCATCCTGATTGAGGTAACCCAGTCACAAAAAGAGAAACACGGCATGTACTCTCTCATATATGGATTTTAGACATAGATCTGGGGAGTGCCAGACTACAATCCCATGGCCAGAGAGTCTGGGAAACAGAACCTTCATTCAATGGCTGATGGGAGCAGAGGCAGACTCCCACAGCTAAACACTAAGGTGAACTCGAGGAATCCAGTGACAGAGAGGTAGGACTGATGAGCAAAGGGGTTAAGACTGGGCTGCCTTGAACCCCAGAAACAGCTGACCTGAGAAGGGTTAGCTCTTGAATCCCAGACTGATGCCTGGGAATCCAGCATGGGACCGATCAAGACCCCCAGAATGTGGGTGTCAGTGTGGAGGCCTAGGCAAATCTATAGAGCCTTGGGTAGTAGATCATTATTTATCCCTGGTATACAAATGGACTTTGGGTGCCCATCCAACAATGAAAGAAGCACTCTTACCCTGGAGTCCCAGGGGAGGGTCTAGACCCTTCCCTGGATGAAATGACAGACTATGAACACCCTCCCCATGGAGGGCCTCACCCTCCCTGGGGAAATGAGGGGATATTGGAGGGGCTGGTGGGAGGGCTTGGGAGAAGGGGGAGGGACCTGGAATTGATATGTGAAGCAGCGTTATTTTTTATTTAAGTTTAAATTTAAAAATAAAAATTAAAAAAATAAAAAGGCATGCATAACCAATGGGAAAAAATGATAAAAATGAGGAAATGGATATAGCAATATATTTGAGAAGATGCTTTTTAAGCCAGAATCTGAGAGGTTGAAGCAGGATTGCACTGATAGAAGAGCATAAGGAGTCGGTTGGGGTCCAAAAGCTCTCTCCTGTTCACATGGGACTGATCCAAACCCCCTGAATGTGAGAGTCAATGAGGAGGCCTGGGCTACCTATGGGGTTCTGAGCATTGGATCAGTGTTTATCCCTCGAATACTAACAGACATCATGTGTCCAAAACACAAAGAGGGAGAGGGTTGCTCTCTCTGCCTGGACTCTTAGGGAAGTGCCTGGACCCTACCCTGAGTGAAATGATAGACTCTAGATATCCCCTATCCGGAAGGAATTGGCAATAGGGTGGGATGATGGGGGGGATGGTGGGGGGATGCGGGAGGAGGGGAGGGAGAGGGAACTGGGATTGACATTTAAAACAAGCTATTTAAAATTAAAATTAAAAAAGAAGAGCATAAGGAGTCTATAGTTGAAAGGAGGTTTTCATATACAAAAATCCAAACTATGTTGAATGCAGTCAGCAAGGTGGTTATTGGTTTACATTGCACAGTGGGGATAAGAAACATTCATGTTTTCACATAAAGGTTTGCTAATTAAGCAGAGTCTTACACAAGATGGTAATACTTTAAATCCATCTCTTGCTTTACCAGGTAAAAAGTCTTTGCAACGTTTGTGGAAGGAATGTGTACTTGGCCCTGGATAAAAGGAATAGAGATGTGAGTTTCTTAAAAGATGTAATGGTTCTGATTCTCTGAAAAATTGTAGCAGAGTTACAAGCTCTCAGGCAGTTACTGTTTTGAACCCAACAGATCTGTGTGGGCTGCTAATAATCATATGAAATGTAGACATATAAATAAACACGCCTCTTTCTAAAAAATTCTGCAATTCTGCACAAACCAACAACAAGGAACTTAAGTTTACTTAGGGGCCATCCACTGTCGCTGTTTGGAAGTCCAGTCATGTAGGAGAGAATCAATGTGTTTCATGGGCCCTGTGTGCCTAACTTTTCATGTTGTCTAAATTTGTAACCTGAACACTGTATTTCCTTAATTTTTGAAATGCAATGTGTTTTTGGCATTCAGAAATGGATAAGGATAAAATAATTTCAGAAGGCAAGATGCTATTATTATATTTACCTTCACATGAGGAAATACTCATAGAAGGACAAATGGGAGGGGACAGATCCTACATAGATCAGAATTCAAACACAAACTGAAGCCTGAGATGGAGGGGATGAGAGGAAGTGAAAAAGCAGAGAGTCCAGCATGGAAATCAACCCCATCAAAGACTGAATACTATAATCAGGCCTCTGTATGGAGAAAGTTTTACCTTGTGGAACCTCAGAGAATAAAATTATACTTGATAGAGGAAGAAAAAGACTTATTAAAAATCAGTTATCTGATGTTTAAATAATACAGCTGCTAAAATGAGGCTTCTAAGTAAACCTGCATGGAGCTAATTAGTTCTGCATTTTGCCCATAACCTCATCATCCTTTTGCCTTGACATAAGACAAGATGGGTCCAACTATTAGCACATAACACTGAGTATGTGATAAAATTCTTATTTATAGAGGATAAATTCTATAAGTTAGTCTTCAAATCTAACTACTTTGAAAACTAGGTAAAGTTGAGAAGTTCACTAAAGACTCTGAGCTGGGAATCCACACTCCTGAGTTCATGGACCATTCTTGTTATTTACTGCCTGCACAACACCATGCATTCCTCTGCTCTCTGCATGCACAAGCATGGGTATATACACCCTTATACAGACAAAGTACACATGCAATACTACAAACATCACTCCCACAAACAAATAAAGAGTACAATGTTACAAATTATAGTTTAGCATTCAGGATTAAAATGACCATTTTAACATTGAAAGAAGCATAAAAATAAGGGTAAGTTCTGCAACATTTTTGTGATTAGCCACAACAGGTTACTGAGCCCTAGAAATATAGTAAGGGTGATGAGGAATCAATTTTATAGAATTTTGAAGTTTATTTTTATTTATACATGTACATGTGTGATTGCTTTTCTTTAAGTTCATTACAAATATAAAGTTGCTTGAGGAGGTCAGAAGAGGGATTCAGAACCCCTGGAACCAGAGTCACAATGGTTTTATGTCACTTGGTATGGGGGCTGTGAATCTAGGCCCCCAGTTGAAAATGCATCTATCAGATTTCTTGTAGGCATGTGTAGGAATATTTTTAGAATAATGATAGAATGATTGATTTGGGACCTGCATATTCCTCTGAATTTTATGAAAAAAAAAACAAAAACAAAATGCAGGCTGAACAGTCCATAGAAAACAAGACAATAGTCAGCATTTCTGCTTCAGTTCCTGTCTTTTGGCTCCTGTCTTAAGTTCCTGCCCCCAACTTCCTCTTGTGATTGTCTGTAAACTGTGGGCCTAAATAAGCCCTTTCCTCTACAAGTTGCTTTTGCTAATAGTATTTTAACATAGCAAAAGAAATCTGACTAATACAGGGATCAATAATAATAAGGCTATTATTGTTTGGGTTTAATTTAGATCTCTATAATTTTAAATGAGCACTAAGTTTTGATGATTTGTGTGGAAGAAAGTAAACTATCCCATTAGTGGAATTGCCTGTGTGGGTCAAGAAATCATTTGTCATGAAAATTTGAAGATCTGAGGTAAATTCCAGAACCCAAAATAAAGCAAGGCTCAGTAGCCTACCTGAGATCCCTGTGTTTCTGTGGGGGAAATGAAAGACTGAAGTGCTAAGCAGTCTGGGATAGGCACAGGCAACAGAGAACAACAAACAGAACTTATCACAAACAGGGAGAAGGTGAAGACTGATAGCTCAAGGTTGTTCTGGAACCTCCACGCACACACTGTAGCATTAAGAGCCTGCACATGCAGAGAAAAAGAGGGGAGGGGGACAGAGACAGAGACCGAGACAGAGAAACAGAGAGAGAATATGTGTACAAACATCTTGCACATATATCATAACACCTTTCCTCCAACACGTTCATCATATAAACATAAAATAATTTTAAACGAAGAAGCAGTTGTTCCCTCAGGTACAGGAGAACAAGAAGGCTGCATAGGATCAAATGTAGCCTTTGCATAAACTGGCAGAGTCCAAAGTACTCCACTGGGATTCCACACTATGTCAAATCAGAGCTCGTGGAGCATATACAATTAGACAAGAATATGAGATTAGTGTTAAAACAGCAACCCTGGTCTATAACTAAACAGCCTCACCATAAAATCTCTGCTAACCCTATCTTCCCATCTTCCATTTCACCGTGTAGGTAAGATGATGATGCACAGAAGAAAGGCTTTAAATTAAATGCATATGTCACTAGTAGTAGCTTCAGCCGGTACACATTATGCATCTATTTATAAGTGCTCACTTTATTATGATTATAGTAAAACAGAGAAAGTAACACTAAACACATGCTCCTTTTTTCAGGATATTGTTGATTTACATAAAAGTATGTATATATTTCAATTTAGAAAGCAGAAAGACTTAAATAAAATAAGGCACCATTAATGTAATAGCTAGGGCTAAGTTTGTGAAATGGTACCCAAATACCTGGAGTCTGGGAAACTCTCTGAGAGTATTGAACCTTGGGTCCCTTAACTGAATGTGGGGACTGTGAAAAATCTGAAAGTGCAATGAGCAAAATTTATCCAAAACAAAGTGCCATTAATCGGAGGCAGTTCTCCCTCACTACCCTGATGATTTCATAGTCACCTCTTGCCCTGAACAACACACAGCACGTGCTCTTTACATGACTCTTTACATGGTGCATGCTGTCATCATACCACTTAGTGTCAATGAGCACTGCCTGGAACTTCTTGGCTTAGATCTGAGACTACTATGTCGTTACTGACATATAAAGTTCCTGCTCCTACAGCTATAAAATGGTTTAATTAATGGAAAAATTACTACTTTTAGCTTTTCCCTATCATCATTCCTCAGCAGGTAAGTTATCATATTGTTATGTCTTTGGGTTGTGTTTTGTTAGAATGTTCGATATTAAAATTCACTGCTGGAGTAGCTGGCTTGAATTTCATAAATGAGCACTGGATGAATTGTGGCTTGGGACTAGAACAGAATTTCTAAGAATTTCTGAGATGCCACTGTGTACTATGTATTTATGCAAAGTGCCATTCTTGGCATTGGTGGTTATAAAATCAAAATATCAGTCAACTATGAAAACTGTGAAGATGTTCTATGTCCTGCAGTTTCAAATGTATAACCAAGATTTAATTACTTATGTACAAGATGCTTAAACCATATCCTTCTTATACATATGTAATCTTGGCTTTGTTTTAAGAAAGAACAAATTTTATCCGTACCAAAGAATTATTTGTAAATATATTTCTTTATCCTTTGTTACCAGTATTTGATTAATAGATCTAATTTATCAACTCTATGTAAAATATTCTCATAAAGAAGGATCACAAATAGAGCTTAAGAATGAAGTCCTGTGTAAGGGGGTACAAAAGTTCACGCCCAAGGTTGTTAATGCTAAGAGACATCTTTCCCTGAACACAGTCTTTCTATGAGCCTGGAAGAAAGCCGGAAGCAGAGGTTTGGCCATGGAACTCAGCCAGCCCCACGTGGAGAAGGAAGAGGGAATTCTTGGGCACACCAGGAAGCCTAGGAAAGGTACTTTAATAAAAGTGCTACTAGGTATTTCTCTTGACAGGATCTTAAGAGAACATAGACACCCAAAGAAGAAGGGGACGGGCTACAGAGGTACGGTTTTCAAGCTTTGCCCTAAGGTTGCTTAGGAGGAAAGTTTGGAAACTTGTGAGACTCAGGCACCTCCTCAAACATATGTTTGTTTAAACGGAAGCCCAATAGCAGGTGCCTGTCTTTTGCTGTGTAAATGGCAATCGGCATTCCGACTGCAGGCAAATTCAGATCCTAACACAATGAGTTCCAACTGTCGCCACTGGACCCCCACTCACACAGAAATTTAAATAGGAATCAGCGCTGCAGCATCTGCAGTCCACCAGCATGTCCTTGATACAATTGTTACACTATTCTAGATCCTGAAAATAAATCAATTTGCATGACAGCAGAGTTTGTTGTGAAGAGCCCTGGGCAGGAGGCAGAAAACCTACTTTGCCCCGCTTTTGCCAATTATTACCAAAATAACCTTTTGTCCACCACATATTCCCTGGGCACATGTGTGTCCTGGAGTGGAGGTACTAAGCCTCGTATGAACCACGTTCAAGGGAAGGATGAGTTTGTTCACTGGGAAGACTTTGTGCTCATTTTCTGTTCGGGGAGTGAGACAATTAAATGGCCTCTTGGCCACTGTTGTTATCTAGTTGTTTTGCTTGCCAAGATAGAGGATGCGTGACATTAGGCATCCTATCAGGTAGGCTCTTTAGCCAACCCATTTATTATTATGTACTTAGTTCTTACTTTTAAGCTGCTGTTAAGTTCCATACAAATTTGGGATGGTTGCCCTAGCCACTGTGACTTTGGCAAACCGAAATAGATGTATTTCTGTACTCTGAACTATAAAGATTTATTAGTATAAAATGCACACCAGATTTCAAAAGCCTAGTGTGAAAATAGAATGAAATGTCTGAGTATTGTTTTCTATTGACTGAAATCTGAAACAAACTTTCAGATATACCTACTCAAGTAAAATATAAATATTGCGTAGATGGCCACATGTTTCTTTTTGTTGGACTAATGCAGCTACTATAAAACCATTAAAATTACAAATTTCTGCTGGAAAATAACATACTAAAATGAATATTTAAAACCCTAGGATGTTTCTTAATTGGGTCTGTCACTGTTATAGAAAGCTGCAAATTCTGGTTCCAATAAAGAGATGTCCACTTTGAATGTAGTAAAATAAAGTTGCAAACATGATTTATATGTTTTTCTTCGTATGTGCATGCTTATGTGCTTGCCTTGCATCTTGTATACCACATGAATGCAGTACCTGTATGGTCAGAAAAGGGAGTCATATCTCCTGTAACTGAAGTTACAGGAGCTTGTGAGTGTCTTATGTGAGGGGTCAGAGTCAAACTCTAGACTGTCAATGCCTTAAAATGCTGACTTATCTCTCTAACTACATCATTTATAGTCTTATTAAATAAAAGTACTAGAAAGATGCAGCAGTGGAAAAACAGAGAAAAATATTTGAAGTCAGCAACTCATTTAGTCAGACAAGGGTAAACATTAGAACTCAGCACCAAATATACTTATGAGTTAATGTTGGTGTTAAGTCTTTTGTGGGCAAGAACAGGGCTTTGCTCATCTCCTTATGTGTGGGTAGCTGGGAAACACTGAAGACTCACACTGTCTTAAGTAGAGTCGCTTGTCAAAATTATGGCATCAAAGGATCAACCAGGACTGTTTTACTAAACCATTGGCCACCTGTGTGGCATTTGATCAAGTCAACCTACTTTGGGGTCAATGTAACCTCCAGTATAAAAGGTCACTGAAAGAAGCTCGTTCAACATTCTGCCAAAACTGGTTGCCTGACTGGAAGTTAATGGCTGTAGAGATGTTGGAAGGTTGCAGATCCAGAGACAAATTATCCTGTTGTGGAATGTCTTTAACACCCTATTAGTCATTCATTTTCCACTGGTGTTTGACATAATAGTCATATCATGCAAAATTTTTTGGTATGTGGTAACAGATTTTTAGCATCTAACAACAAAAAACCTGAAAATGCCATCACATTACATCTAGAGCCTGTAACTGAAGTTTCTCTGCTATGCCTATCCTAATATGCCTCCACAAGTGAACTTTAAAAGTGTGCCTATCTATGACTTCTTCCTGTTATTACAAAAAAGTTTAATATAGAATTAGAATTGGAATATGGAATTTGCCAAAACCTAAATCTGTGTTTCCAGGCCATGGTCACTCTACATGGCTTAAGAATGATTTATGGCATATCTACTTCAAGGCGAGAGCTGTACTTTTAAGTCACTCTCATCTGTATCAGAAAGAAATAGGCATCAAGACTCCTAAGGTTCTTCTTAGGTCTGCAATGCTGTAATACTAGAATGATGAGTAGAGAAAAAAACAGTTCCATCTCACATCAGTTTTGAAATGTTTTTTGATTTATTAAAAGCCATAAAGTAACATTTTATAATTTTGTCCCTCTACCCAGAAGGGTGCTTAGGGAAAATTAGAATAATGGAGAATCCTCTAAACATTTTGCTTCCAATTTTAGCAGATGATTCACAAAGGAGAGTAATGGACACATTTTTTTAAAGTCAATGGTTACTGGTGTATCACCAAAGCTGCCTGGATCATATATTGAAATTCCTTAGGGAAATACAATTATATAATCCATTGGAGATCACAGGAGAAAGTCAAGGGACATTCTGACTGTGTATAAAAATTCTAGCTTTGAGTATGCACTATGGCCAAAGCAGGCCTCTGGTAAACGAGATGTCAGCCCTGTGAAGCCTGTTGTAAGCAGTTCTGAGAAGGAACCATATAGAAACCCAGGGATTTCTTCAGTACACAGCATCATGATCATGGAACATCTCTAGCTTTTGACACTGTCTAGAAATGAAGTTAAATATAAAATTATATGAGAAAGATAGACATAGGTAGATAGATGATAGAGAAAAAGTAGAGATAGGAGGAAGAGAAGGACAAGAAGAATAATTAACCTTCACCAGTGTTTACATTTACTAAATGAACCACCATTTTGTTTTAACACAATGCATTTATCTTAAATCTTGGTTTTCCCCTATATGTCAGAGCATCCTTTTTCTAGAAGGAGGTATTTTTTCATTTCTCCAGACTGCCTACATATATCCTATCTTCCTAGTGTTTAATTCAAATACAAATGTAATTGAAGAAATACTATAGTGGACGCACATGAATGATACTCACACAAGGTACAAAAGAGAGAGTGAGCATGATGGAGATAAAGAAACCTGTATTATTTTATTACCTGAACTAAATATCCCATCTCTGATCTCTAGTTTAACTATTTACAAAATAAGCATTAAATTAGCTCTACATTCTTTTTTTAGTACATTTAATACACATAAAGTCTACCTCTATTTACATTAGAACCAATTATGGTTAGGTCCCTAGCTTCTCTGCTAATTCCAAGGTTAACAACCTCTGTTGCAGGTAAAGCATCACTTTCTGATGAACTAGGTGAATAATATTAATATCTAGGAAGTCATTATGAGGAGGGAAAGCCAGGATAGAAAGGTCTATAGTACTGAAAGGGCAATGGGCAAATTAACCATGGTAGGAAGACTAGGTCCAGGGTGGTAAAACTTGGTAGAAAGATAATAAAAGCAGGATAAGTAATTCTGAATTTCTTAACCCATACTTAAAAATGTGAAAATTAAATGTAAATAATTATGATTAATTTTATTAGAGTCATTTTCATACTGACATCCCTTTCATATTCTTCCTGTTTCTCTCTCTTGGATTTCTCTGTTGCTGGACTTTCTATTTGAATTAAATAGCTAGACTGTCCTTCAGAGGGATAGAATGCTTCACAATAATACACAGTCAATAAGTAATTTACTTTTTCTATCAAAATCCAATACATTAAACAGGGCAACATCTTGTTGATGTTTATTGTTTTTAGTCCAGAATGAGAGTACAATCATTTTAGTATAGAACATTACCAATAAGATCATTCAGTTATTTTTACCTAGATCTGTATGGTGAGCTATCTACTTCATAGCCTTCTGTTTCAAATTTAACCAACCAAATATTAATTATTCAACAGTCACATGTGTCTAATGACTACAAAACTAGATAACACAGATCTAAATCTTGCTGCTCAGATGTGTTTTATAGTCTTGTTCTAGCCCATCACCTGAGATATTGGTACAAAGAGAAAAATCTCGTGCACTATCTCAGACATCAGGAATCAGAACCTGTACCTTCATAGAAGCTAATTCATGTGTTTACACAGTGAGAATTGTGAGGTCATATTTTTCCCAACAGTCACTACCTTGACTCTCACATCTGGCCTCACCTACTTTGCTAACCAGTTCCCTACCAGAGTCCTCTGTTAACAAGGTGACTATAAGGGCATTCTTTTCTGCACTGAGCAACTATTGGTGTTATTTGTTTCGTCTGGAGATTCCCCTCAACTGTATCCCCATCTATGTTTCCCCATGAATAAATGTCACTTGAAATCCAGTTTTGATGTCATTTTTAGTGTCATTACCACACCCTACCTCTCTCATCCCTATCACACTTCTAGACTATTGAACTCTGTAGTTCCTCTATTTTCTTCTATGCTTTAAATATGTGAGTCTCTTATTCAGTAGGGTGTGATGATCCAGGTTACATGGACATCATTCTTCCCTTTCATCATAAGTATCTGGTGTATAACAGGCAGTGAGAATTCACCTTTTGTAGGGGAGTCTAGTAAGACAGCAAAGTGAAAGAAGAGAAAAAGGAAAACAGGAAGTTAACTTCCTCCATGGTAAAACTGAAGTTGCACTTTCTGTTTAGAACATTCTCAATACTTCGCTGGTGTACTGAACCAGAGAAAGAAATCAGCATGGAGCAAAGGCTACTGTGCCCTGGACTTACGGACCTCACCTGTTAAGGAATGAGCCTGTATGAATTTAAGGGCTATTCATCTGGACGCCTCACTTTTCCAAGCTTCAGCTCTCTCATGTCTAGTAGGATTGAATTATGCCTATATCACACAGCTGTTACAGAAGTTCAGTGAAAAGATGCTCCCAAAAGCCTTTGTGAATCACAGAGCTATGAAACAGTGAAGAAGCATAGTCCAGTCTCAGACATCACAGCTCCTCACCAGCTCCACTCCAGGTGCGGAGTTTCATTTTCCACTTGAGTTTAGAAGTCAAATATTTAGCTGTGCTAATGGGGTATTGGATCTTTTCATTATGGCCCCACCACACGGTGTGTGCAGCTTTACCGAGATAATAAAAGATGTTAGACCTGGTCTCGCCACTGTTTAATGCAGAAATGCTATGAGAACACACCTGGGGTGCGACTTTGAATAGAATCAGTGGTAAAGCCATCCGTGTCCCCAGCAGAGATAAAAGCATTAATATCCAATTTCACCCTCAGCCAACACTAGCATGGTGTTGATTAAAATTATTTTCTACAGCTTGACTTCCTTAAAAAAAGAAATTGTAAGGGTGTGTGTGTGAGAGAGAGAGAGAGAGAGAGAGAGAGAGAGAGAGAGAGAGAGAGAGAGAGAGAGAGAGAGTTAACAAACTGTACATGTGATGTCTATGCTTGATATCTGGCTTTACGTTTAGTTTCAGTGGCATAGATTTCACAGTCCCATAGTTTATATGAGATTAGTGAGGTTTTGTAAAATGCCTAGCCATCCTATGCACATCGCCTTCTATACTACTGTGTATGTATCTGGATGCCCCTTGCCTCAAGCATGTTTTACCTGACATAAAAGACAAAGCCTCTGCTACTATTCCTACTTGTTTAGTGAGAAAATGTAAGGGTGAAGGTGAGCATTCTGGCTCTTTGGGCAGGTTAAAATATATGTGCTGGGTGTGGAAGAAATGGACACAGTTGGAAACTGCTAAAAGGCAGAGATCTGAGTGAACAATTAGAATGAGCTGGTCTATCTGACAAGTATGAAGCGTTAGGAAAGACTTCTATATAGCATGGGGTGTAAAATATGTGATGGAAGTTGGGAAAGACCCAGCGTGGCAATGAAAGTGGAAAAAAGTTGTGAGACATATGTGCACACATACATACATACCCAGACAGATACGCACACATACATACAAACCAAGAGAGATACACATTTTTACTTACTGAAAATTTATCAGGAATCTTGTCACAACTGTTATCCCCAAGCTCCTTTCTTCAGCCTAGAGATGAAGAAACATAGAATCAGAATCATACATCTGCAAAGACTTAGAGACAGTCATACAATTATACCACAAAGAATAAAGATGTGAATTCTTTCCTGGTTTGTCTCTAAACATTCCTTCCTTCCTTCCTGGGGAATAAACATATGAATACTTTCTTTGACCAAGACAATCCTCTTCTAAAATTGCAGCTGCTCTGTAGAGCCTTGCCAGGGTTCTTGCCATTGTGCCACCATCACTAACCCAGGTCTCCTCAATCTTGTTTGCCGCTTTCAGCATTGAAATCAGTACCCATCAACACAATTCAGATTATGTAGACTTCTCAAGGAAGACACTCTATCATCCCTGCAACCTCACCACTGTCTGTAAAATGAATATTGCTCTACTGGTGGAGGCAGAGAAGACATCACAAGAAAGCTAGCTTTTGATCTACGTTCTGATCAGTGATCTATTCTTGCAAAAACTGATTTATTCTGCCACTCATGAATTCAACCACATATCCAACATTTTTTTGAATTTTGAGCATACCTACATTAAAAAACACAAACTATGCAATTACAAATGAAAGCTAATGGCGAAAGGGAGGGAACACATAAATTTCAATGAATAATATAGGACACGATTATTGTAGAGACTGATGCATGTTCAAGGTGAAATTGTACCATCAGACCACTAAGAAAGAGTTTATGGAAGAAGACTTACCTGAACTAAATTGATAAAGAAAATAACACATTCACTTTATGTCAGGCATTTTGTTTCACACTTTAAACCACAATACAACTGAATGCTATTGGAAAATATGAGAATAATTAGAAACTCGTCAAATTCTCCAGATGATAAGTAGGAAACCAGAGTTACTATATCAAGTAGCCAGTGTCAGAAAAGTAGGATCGATCCAAATTAGAAGAAGTCTAGCTGGAAGAACTTCACAATTATATTAGCTACATTTCTTCACCCTGACCACAATAGGTGAGAGAGAAATTAAGGAAAGGGATATTTATTTTGGTTCACAGTTTCAAAAGATATTGTTCCCCTTTGGTGGCAGAGGTATGGCTGTGGGGGAGTGTGTTAGCTTGTTCACATCTTAGTAAATGTGGAAGCACTTATAAAGGTTCACATCAGAACTTTGGCTATTACTTTCAAAAGATCTGGCCCTACTGACATACTTCAGTCAGATATTCTCCATTTCCTGGAAGTTTCAAAGAGCCTCCAAAATAGTACACCAACTAGGGAACAAATGTTAAGAATATAAGCCTGGTTATCCTTTGCTTTATATATAATACACACTTATGAGTGACTACATACTGTGTTTCCTTTCTGGGTCGGGGTTACCTCACTCAGGATATTTTTTCTAATCCCATCCATTTGCCAGTAAATTTAATGAAGCCATCATTTTTTTCTTGCTGAGTAGTATTCCATTGTGTAAATGTACCACATTTTTCTTTTTTTAATTTTAGAAACACTCTCACTTACATATCCATGACCCCCATTCCCTCTTGCAACCATCCTCCCTTGCTTCCTACCGAACCCCAACCCAACCACAACCCACTTCCCAGGGATATTGAGGCCCTCCCCTGAGTATCATCAAAGTCCATCACATCATTTCGGGAGGGCCTGGGCCCTTCTTTCCTTATCTGAGCAACAATCATATCCCTCCTTAGGGAATGGGCTCCCAAAATCCATTTGTGACCTAGGAATAAACACTGGATCCACTGTTAGAGGTTCCATAGACTGTCTTGGCCTCTTGGCTGGTACCCACATTCAGAGAGTGTGGTTCAGTCCAATGCTGGTTCCCCCACTTTACGACTAGGTTCTGCATGCTCTCATTAGGAGAGGCCAGCTGTTTCTTTGGGTATCTACAGCACTGTCCTGGTTAATTTGCTCAACTTTCCTCCCTCTCTGCAACTAGATTGCAGGAATATGACTCAGTGCTCAGATGTGGGTGTCTGTTTCTGTTTTGATCAGCTACTGGATCAAGACTCTAAGAATGGTAACCAAGGCAGTCATCAATCTCATTATAGGGGAAGGACATCAAAGGCAGCCTCTCCACCACTGCCTATATTCTTAGTTGGGTTTTCTCTGTATATCCCCTACCATTTCCTCTGTGCCAGACCTCTTTCCAACCTGTATGGGCTTCCTTAATCAAGGCATTTCCTCTCTTGCCCTCTTGTCCCCTCCCCATTCTCCCCCACTCCCCTTACCATCTCCCTCTTCTCTCTCCTGGTGCTCCCAATTGCTCAGAATTCCTTACACCCCTCCCCTTCTTCAGGGGAACATGCATTATTCTATTGCGGCCCTCCTTGTTTCTTAGGTCCTCTGGTGGTGAGGATTGTAATCTGGTAATCTTTTGTTCTATGTCTAAAAACCATACATGAGTGAGTACATGCCATGTTTGTCTTTTTGTGACTTAGTTACCACTTTCAGGATGGTTTCTTCTAGTTCCATCCATTTGCCTATGAATTTCAAGGTTCCATTGTTTTTCTCTACTGAGTAGTACTCCATCATATAAATGTACCATATTTTCTCTATCCATTCTTCAGTTGAAGGGCATCTAAGTTGCTTCCAGTTTCTGACTATTACAAACAATGCTGCTATGAACATAATTGAACACATGTCCTTATTGTATGAATGTGCATCTTTTGGGTGTATGCCTAAGAGTGGAATTGATGAACTGATTCCCATTTTCCTGAGGAATCTCCATATTGATCTCCAATGTAGCTGTCTTTCAGTAATTTTAGATTCCTCTATTGAGAATTCTCTATTTATTTCTGCACCCAATTTTTAAACTGTATTGTTTGGTGATTTGGTGCCTAGCTTCTTGAGTTCATTGTATATTTTGGCTCTGTCAGATGTGACATTGGTGAAGATCTTTTCTCATTATGTGGCCTGCTGTTTTGTCTTCCTGACTGTGTCCTTTGCTTTACAGAACTTCTCAGTTTCTGGATGTCCTATTTATTAATTGTCAATCTCCATGTCTGTCCTACTAGAGGTGTGTTCAGGAGGCATTCTCCTGTACCATTTCATTCAAGGGTACTCTTCTAAGAAGTTCAATGTGACTTGATTTATGTTGAAGTCTTTGATTCATTTGGATTTTAAGTTTTGTGCATGGCGATAGAGATGAATCTATGTGCAATCTTCTGCATGCCAGCATCCATTTATGCCAGCATCATTTGTTGAAGATGTTTTTTTTATTCCTTTATGACTTTGCCATCTTTCTCAAAAGTCAGGTGTTCCTAGGTGTGTGTGAGGTTTAATATCAGGGTTTTCAATTAGATTTCATTGGCTTACCTGTCTTTTTTGTGTCAATACCAAGTTGTTTTCAGGAGTATAGCTCTATAGTAGGGCCTGAAGTCATGGGTGTTGGTGCCTCCAGAAGTTCCTTTATTGTACAGAGTTGTTTTCGCTATCCTGAATATTTTGTTTTTCCATGTAATGTTTAGTATTGTTCTGTCAAGGTCTGTGAAGAATTGTGTTGGGATTTTGATGGGGTTTGTATTGAATGTATAGATTGCTTTTGGTAAGATTGTCATTTTTACTATGTTGATCCTACCTATCAAAGAGCATGGGAGAGCTTTCCATTTTCTGGTGTCTTCTTTAAGTTCTTCCTTTAAGGACTCAAAGTTCTTACTGTAGAGGTCTTTCATTTGTTTGGTTAGTGTTACTCCCAGATAGTTTATGTTGTATGTGGCTATTGTAAAGGGTGATGTGGTTTCTTTCTCAGCCCATTTATCATCTGCATATAGTAGGGCTGCTTATTTATTTTAGTTAATTTTGTATCCTGCCACTTTGCTGAAGGTATTTGTCAGCTGTAGGACTTCTCCAGTACACTTTTTCAGGTCACTCTTATAAACTACCATATAATCTGCAAATAGTGAAACTTAATTTCCTTTTTTCCAATTTGTATCCCCTTGATCTCTTTTAGTTGTCTCATTGCTCTAGCTAGAACTTCAAGTACAATACTGTCTTATTCCTGACTTATTCCTGATTTTAGAGGGATTGCCTTGAGTTTTTCTCCATTTAGTTTGATGTTGGCTGTTGGATTGCTGTCTATTGCTTTTAACATGTTTAAGTATGTTCCTGTTATCCCTGATCTCTCCAAGACTTTTATCATAAAGTGATGTTGGGTTTTGTCAAAGGTTTTTCAGCATCTAGACAGATGATCATGCGATTTTTCTCTTTTAGTTTGTTTATGTAGTAGATTACATTGATGGATTTTCATATATTGAACCATCCCTGCATGCCTGGGATGAAGCCTACTTCGTCATGATGGATGATTTTTCTGATGAGTTCCTGGATTCGATTTGACAGTATTTTGTTCAGTATTTTTATATCAATGTTCATGAGGGATATTGGTCTGTAGTTCTTTCTTAGTTGTGTCTTTGTTGGGCTTGGGTACCAAGGTAATTATAACCTCACAAAAAGAGTTTGCTTCTATTATGTTTAATAATTTGAAGAGTACTGGTATTAGCTCATCTTTGAATTTCTGGTAGAATTCTGCACTGAAACTATCTGACCCTGTGTTTTTTTGGGAGGGGGAAGATTTTTGATGACTACTATTGCATTAGGGATTATATTTCTATTTGAAGTACTTATCTGTTCTTGATTTAATTTTGGTATGTGATATATATCCAGAGAATTGTCCATTTCCTTTAAATTTTGCAATTTTGTGGAATACAGGTTTTCACAGTATGAACTGATGATTCTCTGGATTTCCTGTGTCTGTTGTAATGTCCCCCTTTTCATTTCTGATTTTGTTAATTTGCAGGTTCACTCTCTGACTTTTCATTAGTTTGGATAAAGGTTTGTCTATCTTGTTGATTTTCTCAAAGAACCAACTGTTTGTTACTTGATTCTTTGTGTTTTTACCTAGTTTCTACATTATTGATTTCAGTCCTCAATATGATTATTTCCTGACATCTACTCTTCTTGGATGAGTTTGCTTCTATTTGTTCTAGAGCTTTCAGTTGTGCTATTAATTCTCTGGTGTGACTATTCTCTATTGTCTTTATGTGGGCACTTCTTCCTATGAACTTTCCCCTTCACACTGCTTTCAAAGTTTTCCATAAATTTGGGCATTTTGTGTCTTTATTGTCATTAACTTCTAAGAAGTCTTTAATTTCTTCATTTATTTCTTCCTTAATTCATGTATGGTGCAATTGTGCTTTGTTCAATTTTCATGAGTTTGTATGGTTTCATTTGTGTTTTTGTTTATTTCTAAGCTTAAAGCTGTTTTTCCTACCAATTCTCCTCCTGTCCTCCCTGCCTCCCTCCAGGCTCACTACCTGTCTACTCCTCCTCACAGGTAAGGAAGGTCCCCATAAATAGTCAACAATGTTTGACATAATAGGCTGGAGCAGGGCCAAGCCCCTTCCCATGTATTAAGACTGATCAAATCATCACAACACAGGGAATGGCCTCCAAGAAGCTAGCTCATTTGACAGCATTATATCTTGATCCTACTGTCAAGGAACATGGCATTCTACCATAGGGAATGGGTTGCAATAAGTTATCTCATGTACTACTTTTGTATTGCGGGCCTACAAATAAAATTTCAAACTAAAATCAAAGTAGATGAAGAAAGGCATTTCAAATTCATTACAGGAAAAGTCCATCAAGATGAAGTCTCTGTGTCCCAAATACTAAGGCACCTAGATACGAAAAAGAAACATTGCTAAAGTTCAAATCACACATAAAACCTCACCCACTTATATTGGATACTTCAACACTCTGCTCTCACCACAACAGAGGACCTCCAGACAGAAACTTAACAAAGAAAAAAAGAAGTAACAGAATTTATAACCAAATTGAGATTAGCAGCCATCTATAGAACATTCTATCCAGACTCAAAGAGTATACTTTCTTCTCATCTCCACATGGAACATTCTCTGAAATCAATCACATATTCAGAAACTTTGCAAGCCTCCACAGATACAAAAAATTAGAATAACCCCATGTATGTTATCAGACTTTCGTAGGAGTATGTTGAAATAGGCTTTCACTGTGCAGCTCTGGCTGGCCTGGAACTCACTTTGCAGACCTGGCAAGTCTTGAACTCACAGTTACATGCCTGTCTCTGCCTCCCTAGTGTTGGGATTAAAGGCATTCTCCACCACCATTCATCAAACTACTGACATTCATACTGACATAAAACTCTATTTTCTTTGAGTTCCAATGTGGACTGTAGATGAACAAGTCTTTAGAAATCTTCCATGTATTTACATCTAGATTTAAACCTTGAAGATATCCAGCATTTTGGATTGAGTGGTGACCAGGTTACCAGTCCTTCCATCACTGAAAATAGCTTTTGTTGCACTCAGTAGCCCCCATCAGTAATATGTTAGTTTATTAGATGTCTTGTACAATATGTATACATTATATAAGTTCTGCTCCAACAGAGAACCATGCCTAGTATAGGCTCCCATCATAAAGGGGACTTCTGTAAGAGCTTGACTTTTATGCAGCTATCTAGAGGGATGCAAAGAAAATTTTCAAGAAAAACTATAATAAAGTCATCCTGTTGGTGGTGGTACAAGCCTCTAATTCCAGTACTAGGGAAGTAGAGGCAGGCAGATCTCTGTGAGTTTGAGGCCAGCCTAGTCTACACAAAGAGGTCCAGGACAGCCAGTGATACACAGAAAAACCACGTCTTTAAAAAAAAAAGGGCAAGCAAACAAACAAAAAAGAGTATTATGAGGTCAGCTCTGAATGTGGAAAATGGATGAGGGTACAGTGAAGGGCTTTTGATGACAAGCTAAAGTGTGCTTGCAGTCATGTGAGAATGTTTTAGAAGAGTTAAATGAATCTATCTTTGGACTATTTTCTCTATGTGTGTCAATCTAATCCATTAAAACGGAAACGTCTGAGTTTATTTGATTTCAGGAAATGATATATTCATTATGTTTTTCTCTCTTCTTTTTCCCTGTGGGTCACATATCATTGCATGCAACGGCCTTCAGGTTCTGTTTTCACCAAGAAATGTACGTTTGGGGTTGTCGGGTCTGTAAAACATGAAACTAACCATTGTCATATTTTTCATGCCCTCCTCCCTGCTTACCCAGGAACTCAAACTAAATTTCACACTGAAAAATCTGAGCAGCTGACATGTTCCACACAGCAGACACGGGGTGTTGCTGGCTAAAGGTCGATGTCTCTGTCATCAAACTATGCTAATTCTGCCACCTCTGTTTGATGGTAAAATTTAGACGACTTGAAACTTGGTCTTAAGCTGTCATAAACTCCCTTAGGACCAATAGGACTTGCTCCCAACTATTTAAATACACAGCCATATCCAGATAATAATCAGCATTTCTGCCAGTCCGAATAACAGGAAATAGTGGACAAACCAAGCAGGTTGGGACTCTACGTTCTAAGAGATAACCAAGGCCACACAGTGGTCTTGATTCTTCTACAGATTAGAGCTCTTTGGGATACATGACAACTCCCTTGTGTGACTTCAGATACATGGTTTCTAAAAGTAGTAAAGAAAACCCTAACAAGAGACTATCCTTTGAGGCAATCTCTTAAAAGTGGTGTGTGTGTGTGTGTGTGTGTGTGTGTGTGTGTGTGTATGCACATGAATGAGAAGGAACATGTATAGAGGTTTGAGGACAGAAAACCTATAGTATTTAATTTTGTTGGTTCTCTATGTGAATTCTGATTTCTAAGCTTAGTGTTAAACAATTTATCCACTGTGCCATATTGCTCAGTCACCTACCACACTTCCCCAAACACCTCTGTCATGGGTTAGCATGTATACCCTTTTGCAACTGTGTTATCTGAGGTCAAGACCTGGACTATGTTAACATTGCTTACATATATAATGTGCTTCTCTGAATACAGCAGGCATGTATTCTGTGCTAAGCATGGGGTATCAATGATTGTTACCGTGTTTTATCTTTCAGTGCCTTTAAAGTGATTTAAGAGTTTGCTGTTATGATAGTTAAGCTGAGAGCATGCATCTGATGGGTGCTAATGAGCATCATTTCTCTCAGGATCTGTCTACATTTTTGTTGCTCAGCACAGTAAGCTGATAAACTTTGGAGCACAGGAAGGCTCCAGGGAAGAAAAGGAGAGGAGACAGGCCTAATGGTGAAGAATGATCCTACCAAAAGGCATCTTTGCAATTACCTAGTCCACAGTGCAATGCATTCTGCATTGTTCTCACTAAAATACATGCTCCTTCAATTTTCTATCACTTATGAAACAATTAAAAATAACTACTCTTACTGTTGTTTAAATGAAGACATTTTGTATATACAGTTAATATATATAAAGAAATGACTTCAAGATTATTTGCTCTAATATGGGCATTATGCAATCAATTGGACACCTTCCTTAAGATGGAGGTTTTGCTGAATATTAAGTAAAAAAACAGTTTGTCAACCCTACTCTGAAGATTAACATATGGAAAATGAGAGATGATAGACAGACAGATAGATAGTTATGTAGTTACATACAAAGATTGACTAGATAGATGATAGGTAGATAGATAGATAGACAGATAGATAGACAGACAGATAGGTAGGTAGGTAGGTGTGTTACTTTGTGAGGTATTTCTCTGTGTATATTTTACTGACTGAACTTATAGCCTTGCTCTTCTAACTCTTTTTTGCCTTTCTGCCTATTCTACCCCAGTGATACAAGGAGCTGGACACCAAAATGGTCTGCATAAAGAAAGACCAGGATAGTGCCTGTCTGCACTTCCACTGACAGAGAGTCTAGGAAACAAGAAAGAACCTAAGAGAGATATGCATGGTACCCCAGAGAAGAGGAATGAGGCAAGAACTTCTGAAGACATTGGGAACACAGCAAGGGGTAGGAGGGAGTGGGAGCTGGGAAGAAAAGAGGGGGATAAGAGGAAGAGAGAGTAGGTCAAGGGGGAACAGGAAGGTTGAGTGGGTTGTAGAATAGGGAGAAGAGGGAATCATAGGTTAGAAGACAGATCTGGCAACTTTGAGACCTCTAGTGATCTAAAGGAATGACACCAACTGGCAAGCTAAGCAATAGTGGAGAGACCACCTCGAATGCCTATTCCTGATAATGAACTTGATGTCTATAACCATCCTGGAGTCTTCATCCAGTGACTGATGGAAGCAGAGGCAAACACCCACAGTTAAACACTGAGCTGAACCCAAGGAACCCAGTGACAGAGAGAGCGGAGTGATGAGCAAATTGGCAGAGAATGGGCTGGCAAAACCAGCAGAGACAGCTGATCTGAACAGGGGGAGAGCTCTTGGACCCCAGACCAACAGCTGGGAGGCCAGCATGGGACTGATCCAGACCGCCTGAGTGTGAGAGTCAGTGAGGAGGCCTGGGCAACCTATTGGTCCCTGGGCAGTGGATCAGTGTTTATCCCTGGCATACAAATATACTTCGTGTGTCCATAACACAAAGAGGGATGCTCTCTCAGCCTGGACTCTTAGGGGAGTGCCTGGACCCTGCCCTGAATGAAATGACAGACTCTGGATATCCCGTGTGGAAGGAAGTGGTGATAGGGTGGGAGGCTGGGGAGGATGGTTGGGGGAGGGGTTCGGGAGGAGGGGAGGGAGAGGGAAGTGGGATTGACATGTGAAGTAAGCTATTTAAAATTAAAATAATAATTAAAAAAGAAAGTCACAAAAAAGAAAGACTTCAGACCTTAAAATAGGGCCAGAAGTAGAGTTTTTTTTTTACGAGACAGGGTTTCTCTGTATTGTTTTCGAGGCTGTCGGTACAGCCCAGCCTCGAACTCACAGAGATCCGCCTGCTTCTGCCTCCCGAGTGCTGGGAATAAAGGCATGCGCTACCACTGCCCGGCTAAGTAGAGATATTTATGGAGTGGGGTCTTTGGACTCCTTAGCTGAATGATACCATGGAAGTTGTTTCTACTAAGTTTTGTGTTGGGAACTACTTCAGAACCTAACAACACCTCTTGCATTCACAAACATGTGGCATAGGTTTCCAATCCCTTTTCTATGATCCCAGAGAGAAACCAATCTCTACAGTCTTCATAGACAAGTCCTCAGCCCCTCCCTCCAACTATAGGAGTCTGCATCTTGGAACAGAGACAGACCAGACTAAAATTCTGCTGAAGGCTAATGAGATATATCACATGTACGTGACACTTGGGTCAGACAAGCACCTACTCTTCTGGGGCCTGAGGCTTACTTGCTAACATGGAAAGGAAAGGAATTTGCTGCTGAGGCTTGCAAAGAATATTTTGCCAGAGATTCCTTATAGACATTAAAATTTGGAATGCTTTTAAAATTCTCCCAAGACACCAATAAGGGTAGAATTCACTGGGGATGGGAGTGGAAAGAAGAGAGATCACATTCTGAAATGGTTGAGAAAGTACTGAGTAATGCATGTTATCACCATGGACTGTATCTGAACTAATTTTGAACATCTCACTAATTTTGTAGCTTCAGCAATGCTCAGTTCCCTGGCTTCTTACATATGGATTAAAAATGGAAAGTACAACTTCCTAGGATGGGAAATATACCTGGACAGGTAAAGAACATGCCATGCAAGCCCGAGGACAACAATTCAGATTCCCAGTACCCACTTGAAAGTTCTGTCTGCATGATGGTCCACTTGTAATACCAGTGTTCTGTAAACAGAGACAGCACAGATCCTGGAAATAAACTGGCTATTTAAATATAAAAAATCAGTCAGCTGGATTTCCAAGTACAACCAAGGACTCCTCCATCATACAAATGAGTAAATGAATGAACAAATGGATAAAGCAAAAGAGAGCAATGGAGGATAACAGTACACATTTAATGTCAGCTTCTCCCTGCAAATATGGGTGCACATATAAGCACACATACCACATTTACATTTTTCATTGGATACATGCTCGATAAATAAATGGTATTTTTTCTGCCTTAAGACATTTGTATGATCTAACATTTCTTATGAGATGTGAGAACATACTATGTCTCTGGCAGACAAGATTGGAATGAAGAGACTAAGCCTGGTCATGACATAATACAAAAAAGGGTGATGTTGAGCAAGAGATTTGAATATGGTTTCAGCTCTTATGAATATGGGCAGTATAACCTCAGAATGCTGATATACTATAATGGCTATGAGAATGAGCACCAGAGCCAAGCTACCAGGGTTTGAATCCCAGCTCCATTACTTGATAGCAGTATGGCTCCCGATAAGTAATTTAATCTCTCCTTGCTACAATTTCCTCATTTATAAACTTGAGATAACAATAATGCCTATCTCACAAGGCTGTTACAAGTATTAAATGCATTAATATGTGTAAAAGGCTTGGAGGAGTGCCTAGTACTTAGGAAAAACCTGATAAATGACAAGGATTCCCACAGAGTTTTGAGTAAGGGTTAGATGAGATAACAGTCTTAAATATGTGGTGGCCAACAGGTATGCTAAAACAATAGTGATTGCAGTCTTCAGTACTACCCATTAGAAAAACAGAAGCAACAGAATCTCTGTTCTCCACAGATATGAAACACTTCATAAAAGACAAGTTCCTCACCAGGTCTTACAGTGTTACATCTAATCTTCCATGTAACTTTTCTGTTCGAATGAAAATTCTTCAGTAATTTACAACTGAAAACTAAAATCTAGCCTCTGGACTTCTTATATGCCCTTGCTGTCTTCCTAGATGAGTTTCTAGAGCTTCATTTCCTCGTCCTACAAGGGTCCTCACCTCTAGCCTGCATTCATTGCACAGTCTGTTGACTCCAGGATGCAGGAATCACATCTCTTGATACACAGGGGCTATGATAAGCCTCATAGCAATTTGTCTGAAATGCTGTCAGCCTAACAAACACAGGGCATCCATCAAGTGGAGAGTATATTGCATGTAGTAGTAACTTTCACACTGATATTCACAGTGACCATCATAGGCAAAAATCAATGCTCTACCTTTATAGATTAAGTACTTAAGCTCTGCCAGTTAAAATGTTGCAGTTGTTACAACAAAGTAAATGCATGAACCATTCAAATGTTGGCTTGTCCTACTTCCCTGGCTCATTACTTTTGTTTTAATTTTAATTGATTCTTTGAAGGTCTTATGTATATATAGAATGTATCTTGATCACACCCACTTCTAATCACCCTAACTTCCTCAGTAATCCCATCATATTTCCCACTTCAGTTTATGTTCTTCTCAACTTTGTCTATTTATTCATTTGTTCTCTTATTTAGCCCACTGAGTCTAATTGGTGTTGCCCATATGTACAGATGTGTGCCATCACTCAACAGGGAATGAATAAATTATCAGCCACAACCACCCAAAGAAAATGAGCTTTCTCCCCAAGCAGCAATCAACTGCCAATAGCACCTCAGCTAGATAAGCCTCAGGCTCACCACACTTCCATATTGGAACTCTATTGGTTCTGTCTTGTGCAGGTCTTCTGTACATGATCAGATCATCAGTGCTAGTGTTTCCTCTCTGCAATAGTGATACTGTATCAAACTTATTTCCTTTACATTTCATTTTTAGCATTGTGTGTGTGTGTGTGTGTTTGTGTGTGTGTGTATGTGCATGTGTGTGGGGGGGTGGTCTGGGACTCAGGATGTAGACCAAGATAACCTAAAACTTGTGACAAACAATCCTACTGCTTCTTCTTCCTGGGGTCTGACTTCTGATTACCAGCTTTTTATTTGAAAAGAGTTTTACTCAATAATTTTTCTTAAAAAGCAATATATCATTGAAATGAATTCTGAAAACAGACTAGCATAGGCAAAATTTTACAATTCATATGGAAGCACAAATGCCCTTTATAGCCAGACCAATGCTAAGAAGCAAATCTTGGTAGGCATCATCTTTCCTAACTTTAAATTATGCAATAGAGTCATAATAATAAAAGCAGCATGGTACTTGTTTCAACTCTGATAAACACCATGGTCAAAAGAAACTTTAAAGATAGTTGGTTATTACTGAGGTAATTCACGGCGAGAAGTGAAGACAAAGTTAACCCTGCTTACTGGCTCCTGCTTCCTTACTTATGCTCCACAGCTCTCCTAAACAGCTCAGTCCTCTTATTCTGGACTCTTCCCACTGAATCTAAGCTGACCGGAAATCAGTTTGACAGTAGAAGCTAAGTAGAGCAGAATTAATACAAAAACAGACATGTAGTTCAACAGAATATAATACAGGGCCAAGAAATAAAGCATGAACCCACAGCCAACCAATTTTTGATAGAGGTGCCAGACACAGTTTACCAAGGCATACAAATGAGCTTTGGGAGCCCATTCCACATGGAGGGATGCTCTCTCAGCCTGGAAACATGGGGGAGGGCCTAGACCCTGCCCCAGATGAAATGACAGATTCTGGAGATGCCCCATGGAGGGCCTCACTTTCCTGAGGGAATGGTTTGGGGATTGACTGGGGGCTGGGAGGACTGGTGGAGGGGCAAGAGAGGAGCAGTTGGAGAGGGAGCTGGGATTGACATGTGAAGCAAGTATGTTTAAATGAAAAAGAATAATGGAAAAAAAAGATGATATTAGCAAATGTATATTTTCACTTGTAGAAAACTTAAACTGCATCCTTGCCTCTCACCCTGTGAAAATATCTCTCAGAATGGAGCAAAAAGCAAAAACTTTGAAACTGTCAGAGAAAAATACAAGTAGGCATTGGCAAGGACCTACTGGATAGGGTTCCAATATTTTAGGAACTAATTGCCAGAACTGATAAGCTAGGATTATGCTAAACTCAAGAGCTTCTGCACAGTGAAAAGCTAACCAGAAAGAAGAGGTAGTTACATAAATGGAGAAAAAACTCTGACAGCTATTGTAGAGAGCAGACACAGTGAATAGACAGTTATCAAAAGAAGAGTTATAATTTACTAATGGTTTCAAGGAAAAATATTGAATATTGTTAACCATCAGGGAAATGAAAACTAAGAACATGTATCTATTTATTCCAGTGAGAATTTCTACCATGCACAAAAGAAAAAATGTGAAGAAAGAAAGGAATAAACCAGTATGTAAAAACCAAGTAGTGCTGATTAGGATGTGGAAAAAATAGAACTTTTCCGTATTGTTGGTGGGAATATAAATTAATTGGTCATTCTGGAAGCCCATATGTACGTCATCAAGAAATTATTAATAAAACAACAGTAGGTTTCAAATATGCCACTCCTGGTGTACATCTTAAGAAATAAAAGGTAGCATACATAGTTATACCTCCTTATTCATGCTATCATAGCATTATGCACTACATAAAGTTATATAATCTGTCTATGAGCTTATCAATGGGCCAGTGAAAACAAAATTTGTGGTCTACATGAATAATGACATTCTATTTAAGTACAATGAAAAGTTATGTGATGTTCTTTGAAAGAAAATAGATAAAATTGCAAATCATAATTTTAAACTAAATTAAGCAGTCTCATAAAGGCAAACACTGAATATTTTCTCTCAAATTCATAATCTAGACTAAAACTAAAAAAAATCCTTGCTGTATGAAGGTTGAATGGAGTTTACTTTTAAAGAGGAAAGTAAACAATGACAGAGGGCAAATGGATGAGTAAAGTGATTGGTAAGATGAAAGCACATTATATTTGTGTAAGATACCAAAATTAAATATCTCATTCCTTTTAATTAAATAAGAATGAGATATTACAAAACAAATTCATCTTATGATCTATTCCAATCATCTCTTCTCTGAGAATCATCTATAATGTGAAGTCTGACAACAAGGGCATGGTGGTTAATCCTGACTGTCAAATTAAGGGGTTCAAAATGACTATAGAAGCAAACTTCTTGGGAAAGCTTTAAAATGTTACAAATATCAGGTTTATTGAGATAGGAAAAGTCAGATTTATGTGATACCAATATGTGGGCTGAGTTCTTAGACTGAACAAAGCAGAGAAATTCAGCTGAGTTCTAACTGTAGAGCAATAACCAGTCTTGCTTCACAACTTTGATTGTAATGTGAATAGCTACTTTCTACTCCAGACAACATGTATTACATTCCATGTTTGTCTGAATCTTTTGTAACTTTAAACCAAACCATTCCCTCCTAAGCATTCCTCCCTTGATCTGGTTTTTGTTAGATATTTTGCTGAAGTAATGAGAAAAATCACTAATAAAATGATGTTATTATTGTTCTCATAGTTAACACAATTGGACGATTTGCTAGATGTTTGCTGTTTTTTCATTCTTTTGTTTATCAAGTATATGTGAGACACATAACTGCTGTTGCTTTCAGATTATTTGTTATCTTTCTGTAGATTAGTTCATAGAACATGACCTATAAATTCAAACATGAATTGTTTGGTCATGTGCAAAGTTACAATATTAAGAAATCTATAAATCAGAATAGATACCAGAAAACCCAACATTTAGATAGAATTGGTATGATGTATATGTTCATGCTAAGGCTCTCTCAAAAACCAAAAAGAGCCAAACTAACACATTTTAAGTCCAATAACTTACCCACCCATTAAATTTTAAACATCTATTGAAAAAAGAGCACTTATATGAATTTTATGTGCCTAAAAATGCTACATCTTATATCATATGAATCCTCCCTTCAGATCCCTTTTTGAGACTGGAAAGATAGCTCTCCTTTTAAGAACAATTCCTGCCCTTACAAAAGTTCCAAATTCCAAATTGATGGCTCACAACCATCCTTGGTTCCAGTTCTAGGAGATACAACCTCTTCTGACCTCTGCACTACACACATGTGTTATAAATGCATACATGTAGACAAACACTCACACACATAAACTAAATAAATTTTGTACTTCATACTCAACTAGAAATATCTATAGAAGGCATCAAACTAGAAATAGACTTTGGTAAGTGTCTTAGAAGACGTGGATAGCAGTTGAATGTGGATACTATGGGAGTAGAAAGGAAGAATACCGGGGGAGATAGAAGTTAATTAGGGAGACATAGGAACAAGGGAAAACAAAGGAGTCTGAAATTGTCAAATAACAAAACTACTCAACAATGAACAAAAAACAAGGATACTTAATGTAGGATTTATATTCATAAAAACTGAACTGTGAAATACATATTGTTGATGACAGGTTGAAGAACCAATTTATTCTGTTTGGCTGAAAGTGCATATGACATGACTGTTACCACCTAGAAGCAAAAGCTGCTGCAATTGTCCGCATCAGATTATTTCTTTCTTTCTTTCTTTCTTTCTTTCTTTCTTTCTTTCTTTCTTTCTTTCTTTCTTTCTTTCATTTCTTTCTTTCTTTCTTTCAACAGGTAATTTTTTTAAATTTAGAAATAAGCCTGTTTTAATGTCAATCCAAGTTCAATCTCCCTCCCAACCTGCCCTGTACCCCGACGGACCCCCCATCCCATCCCCTTTCTGCTCCCCAGGTGAGGCCTTCCATAGGGGATCGTCAAAGTCTGTCATATCGAACTCCCTACATCCCCTGGCTCCATCTCCCTGGGCAGTTTCTGCACCTAGAGAGGACCTGCCCATCACTGAAGGATCACCCTAAGTCTGCCCACACCTCAGTCTTCAGTGCCTTCCTGTCCTTACCCTGTGCTTAAGAGAGGACCTGCCCATCCCAGAAGGATCACCCTGAGGCAGACCACACCTCAGTCTTCAGTGTTTTACAATCAGTCCTTGCCCTGTGCTCTGAGCCGCAAATCCCAACATCCCCCTGATTCTGTCTCCCTGGGTGTTCTCTGCCTGGAAGCATGAAGCTGAGTCTGGCAACACCTCAGTCTTCAGCGCCCTCCATTCTCTGCCCTATGCTTGTGCCCCTGCCCTGTGCTTGAGTTTTTAGTTTGTTCTGGTCTCAGCCCTGTGCTTGAGAGTGTCCCAGACCCAACTGAATCCATTGAAGTATTGGACCTGCTTAAATGCACTAGAAAGGATCCCAAGACCCAAACCCAGCAGGAGAAGAAGACAGCCCATGAGCTCCCACTGAAAGAAATGATGGGAAGAAGGCAATATAAAAACACAACATAGAGACCAGTATGACACCACCGGAGTCTAGAAACCTTACACCAGCAAGACCTGAACATACCAACACAGATGAAATAGAAAAGAATGACCTTCAAAACAAACTTCTGAAAGTGATAGAGGCTGTCAAAGAGGATATAAGAAAATCCCTTAAAGAAATGGAAGAAAATACGAACCAAAAAAAATGCAAGAAATCAACAAATCTCTTAAAGAAAGCAAGGAAAGCCAAAAAAAATTGAACAGATAAAGGAAACAATTCAAACATTTCAAGACTTGAAAAGCAAAATGGAGACAATAAGAAAAACACAACTGAGGTAATGTTGGAAATTGAAGGGCTGAATAAATAATCAGAAACTACAGATGTAAGCATAACTAACAGAATACAAGAGATGGAAGACGGAATCTCATGCACTGAAGATAAACTAGAGGAAATAGATTCATCGACAAAAGAAAGTCTTAAATCCAACAAATCCTTAACACAAAATATTCAGGATATATGGGTCACCGTGAAAAGACCAAATCTAAGAATAATAGATATAGAAGACAAAGAAGACCAGCTCAATAGTGCAGAAACATATTCAAGAAGATCATAGAAGAAAACTTTCCCAACCTGAAGAAGGAGATGCCTATGAAACTACCAGAAGCTTACTGAACACCAAATAGATGGGACCCAAAAAAAGTTCCCTTGCCACATAATAACAAAAACACCAAACATACAGAATAAAGAACAAATATTAAAAGCAGCAAAGGAAAAAGGCCAAGTAACATATAAAGGCAAACCTATCAGAATTACACCCAATTTCTCCATGGAAACTATAGAAGCCAGAAGGTCCTGGATAGATATTCTACCAACACTAAGACACCACAGATTCCAGCCCAGACTACTATTTCCAGCAAAACTCTCAATCACTATAGATGGAGAAAACAAGATATTCCATGACAAAACCAGATTTATTCAATACATATCCACAAATCCAGCCCTACAGAAAGTTCTAGAAGGAAAACTCTGACCCAATGTAGTTAGTTAACTATACTCAAAATAACATGGGCAATAGACAATCTAACTTTACCAGAAATCAGAAATAGGAGAAAAACTCACACAAAACCACCACCAAAAATGGATCCAAAGCAAACAAGAATCGACAATCAATGGTCACTAATATCCCTGAATATCAATGGTCTTAAATCAGCTATAAAAAGACACAGGCTAACAAAATGGATATGAAGACAGAATCCACTCTTCAAGACAGATGCTACCTCAAGGTTAAGGGTTGGGAAAAGACTTTCCAATCAAATGGACGTAAGAAGCAAGTGGGTGTAGCTATCTGAATCTCTAACAAAATAGACTTCAAACTATAGTTAATCAAAAGAGATGAAGAAGGTCATTTCATATTCATCATAGAAAAAATCCATCAGGTAGAAGCCTCAATTCTCAACATATATGCCCCAAACATAAAGGCACCCATGTTCATAAAAGAAACATTACTACAACTCAAATCACACATTAAACCCCACACCCTTAGAGTTCGAGACTTCAACACCCCACTGTCACCAGTGGATAGCCCCACCAGACAGAAAATTAACATAGAAACAGTGGAATTAACAGAAGTTATCACCCAATTGGTTTTAACAGACATCTATAGAACATTCCACCCAAACAAAAAAGAATATACATTTTTCTCAGCACCACATGGGACCTTCTCTAAAACTGACCACATACTTGGCAGTAAAGCAAACCTCAACAGCTACAAAAAATTGGAATAAAACCATGTATCCTTTCCGACCACTATGGCTTAAAATTAGAATTGAATGTCAACACAAATTGCAGAAACCTCACAAACTCATGGAAATTGAACAATGCTCAATTGCATCACCCCTTGGTAAAGGAGGAAATAAAGAATGAAATAAAAGACTTCCTAGAATTCAATGAAAATGAAGGCACAACATATCCAAACCTTTGGGATAATTTGGAAGCAGTTCTAAGAGGAAAATTTATAGTACTAATTGCCCAAATGAAGAAACTCGAGAATTGCCACACTGGAGAATTAATAGAACACCTGAAAGCTCTAGAACAAAATGAAGCAAACTCACGCAGGAGGGGTAGATGCCAGAAAATAATCAAATTGAGAGCTGAAATCAATAAAGTAGAAACAAAGAAAACTACACAAAGAATGAAATGAAACAAAGAGTTGGTTCTTGGAGAAATTCAACAACATAGGCAAACTTTCATCAAACCTAACCAAAAGACACAGATCAAATATGCTAATTAACAAAATCAGAAATGAAAAAGGGGACATAACAACAGACACTGGGGAAATCCAGAGAATCATCAGATCATGCTTTGAATATCTGTACTCCACGAAATTGGAAAATCTAAAGGAAAACTATACAATGGGAAAAAAAGCATCTTCAACAAATGGTGCTGGAGTAATTGGTTGCTGGTATATAAAAGACAACAGATAGATCCATATCTATAACCATGCACAAAACTTAAGTCCAAATGGATCAAAGACCTCAACATCAATCCAGCCACACTGAATCTCTTGGAGGAGAAAGTGGAAAGTACCCTTGAACAAATTGGTACAGGAGACTGCTTCCTGAACATAACACCAGTAGCACAGACACTGAGATCGACAATTAACAAATGGGACCTCCTGAAACTGAGATTAACAATTAACAAATGGGACTTCCTGAAACTGAGGAGCTTCTGCAGGGCAAAGGACACAGTCAACAAGACAAAACGATAGTCCACAGAATGGGAAAAATATTCAAAACACCACATGTGACAGAGGGATGATTTCCAAAATTTGCAAAAAACTCAAGAAGCAAGTCTCCAGAACACCAAAGGATCCAATTAAGAAGTGGTGTACAGAACTAAATAGAGAACTTTCAATAGAGGAGTCCAAAATGGCCAAGAGACACTCAAGAAAGTGGTCAACATCCTTAGCCATTAGGGAAATTCAAATCAAACAACTCTGAGATACCATCTCACTCCAGTGGCTAAAATCAAAAACACTGATGACAGTTTATGCAGGAGAGGATGTGGAGAAAGGGGTGCACTCCTCTACTGCTTGTGGGAATGCCAACTTGTGCGGCCACTTTGGAGATTGGTATGGAGATTCCTCAGGAAAATTGAAATCAGTTTACCACAAGATCCAGCAATTCTACTCTTAGGCATTGACCCAAAAGATTTACCCTCAAACAATAAGGACATCTGTTCAAATATGTTCAAAGCAGCATTATTTGTAATAGCCAAAACCTGGAAAGAACCTAGATACCCCTCAACTGACGAGTAGACAGCAAAAATTTGGTACATTTATACAATGGAGTACTACTCAGCAGAAAAAAATTGAATCTTGAAATTTGCAGGCAAGTGGATGGCATTAGAAGAAACCATTTTGAGTGAGGTAACACTCACAAAAATACAGATATGGTATGTACTCACTCATCCATGGATTTTAGACATGGAACAGGGCACTGCCAGCCCACAATACCACCACCAGAGAGTCTTGGGTGCAGGGAGGGCCCTAAGAGACATATGCATGGTGACCCAGAGAAGGGTTATGGTATGAGATGTCCTATTTAGATTGTGTGGAGAAGGGGAGAGCAGAAGGAGATGAGAAAAAGAGAAGGAGAAAAAAGGAGGGGAGAGGAGGTCATGGGAGAGCAGGAAGGTTGAGCCAGGGTAAGAATAGAGGAGAAAGGGAAGGGAGATACTATAAAAGAGGGAGCCATTATAAGTTGGAGGAGAGATCTGTCACTAGTGAGATCTTCACAGATCTACAAGAATGATGCCAACTGGCATTAAGGCTACCTTAATTGCCCTCCCATGATAATGAGAATGGTGACTATCTTATATGTCATCCTAGAACTCTCATCCAGTGGCTGATGGAGGCAGAGGCAGACCCCCACAGCTATGGACCGAATTGAACACTTGCAACTCAGTTGCAAAAAGGAGTGAATCAAGATCGGGCTGGCGAAACCCACAGAAGCAGCTGACCTAAACAAGGGGGGAACCCATAGACACCAGACTGATGACTGAGGGGCCAGCATGGGACTGATCCAGGTATCCCTCTCACCCAACCTGGGTGACAGAGAGGGGTACTTGGAAATCTGTGGGACCTTGGAGACTGGAGCAGTATTTATTTCTGGCATAAAGATGGACTCTGGGAACGCATACTGCATGGAGGGATGCTCTCTCAGCCTGGACACATGGGGAAGAACCTGGGCCCTTCCTGGGATGATGTGATAGACTCTGAATATTCCTCATGGAAACCCTAGCCCTCCCTGGGGAGAGGAGGGGGGTTGGAGTGGAGGTGAGGGTTGGGAGGTTTGGGGGGTGGAGGAAGGGGGAGGGATATGGAACTGAGAGTAGCATGTGTAAAAAGTTAAATAAAAATATGAAAAAAGTCTGTCATATCATTTGGAGCAGGACCTAGACCCTCCCTGTGTCTCTATGTGGAGTGAGTTCCCAAAGTCCATTCATATACTAGGGATAAATACTTATCCACTACCAGATGCCCCAGAAATTGCCCAGACTTCCAAACTGACAACCACATTCAGGAGGTCTGGATCAATCATATTCTGGCTTCTCAGCTGTCAGTCTGGGGTCCATGAGCTCCCCCTTATTCAGATCAACTGTGTCTGTGGATTCCTTCAGTCTTGTCTTCATCCCTTTGCTCATCACTCCTTCCTCTCTCCAACTCGATCCCAGAATTCAGCTCAGAGTTTAGCTGTGGGTATCTACCTCTGCTTCCATCAGCTGATGGATGAAGTCTCTAGGATGGCATAAAGGTAGTCATCAATCTCATTATTAGGGAAGGGCATTTAAGGTAGCCTTTCAACTATTGCTTAGATTGTTAGTTGGGGGTCATCCTTGTAGATCTATGGATATTTCCCTAGTGCCAGATTTCTATTTTAACCTATAATGGCTCCCTCTATTATTATCTCTTTCTTGCTCTCCTCTATTCTTCCCCTGACTCAGTCTTCCTGCTCCTTCATGTCCTCCTCTCCCATCCTCTTTCCCCCTTCTCTTTCTGCTAAATCATACTCCCCTCCCCCACACTCCCAATTATCAGATTTCTTAACATTCCTTCCTGTGAGTGGGTTAAGGTCATTATACCCTCTCTTGATATTATATTAAGTTATTCACTCCCACATACTGTCTCCAGATATACATTATTCCAGCCCAGTTTCACATTGTCTCTGGAGTTCTCAGAGTGGAAAAATAGGAGGTGGCAAACAATTGTTGTACAGAAATAATGGAATAACTTACAGTTTATGGGTGATCAAATGGTAGTTGAACTGGGACTTTTTGATGTTGCAGACATTTGGATTTACCCCAACTCCTGCAGTGTTTCATTGACTATGTTATTGTAATTAACCTAAGGAAACTCATTTGTTCACCAATCTGAACATTTTATGTTGTTTTTATTATTATCATCATTATTATTACTTTTCTGTCATTGGGGGTATATCTAAAGTAAATAGACATTGGCTCACATCTCCTCAGGAAAACTCACATAACATTTGATTATATATCCAAAGATGAATAATTCTATCTTTCTTTCTTCAGGTTATTGATTCTTCTGTTTCTCTTTTTGCTTTTGTTGTTTTGATTATTTGTATTATTTGATTATTTGTATTGATTATTAGTATTACAATATGCTAACAAATGTGTCTTATTAGAAAAACACCAACTAATGCACTATTAAGAATTGGGATTGACATGTAAAACAAGCTATTTAAAATTTAAAAATGTTAAAAAATAATTTCCATTTTTTAAAATTTTAAATAGCTTGTTTTACATGTCAATCCCAGTTCCTTCTCCCTCCCCTCCTCCCGCACCCCCCTTCACCCCTCCCTCCCACCCTATTGCCAAATCCTTCCACATAGGGGATATCTAGAGTCTGTCATTTTACTCTGGGTAGGGTCCAGACATTCCCCTAAGAGTCCAGGCTGAGAGAGCAACTCTCTTTGTGCTATAGGCACACAAGACAGTTTGTATACCAGGGATAGACACTGATCCACAGCTCAGGGCCCCATAGGTTGCCCAGGCCATCTCACTGACACTCACATTTGGGGGTCCAGATCAGTCCCATGCTGGCCTCCCCACTGTCGGTCTGGGGTCCAAGAGCTCTCCCCTGTTCAGATCAGCTGTCTCTGCTGGTTTTGCAAGCCCATTCTTTGCCAATTTGCTCATCACTCCTCTCTCTCTGTCACTGGGTTCCTTGGGTTCAGTTCAGTGATTAATTGTGTGTTTGCCTCTGCTTCCATCAGTCACAGGATGAAGGCCCCCGGATGGTTATAGACATCAAGTTCATTATCAGGAATAGGCATTCGAGGTGGTCCCTCCACTATTGCTTAGCTTGCCAATTGTTGTTATCCCTTTAGATCACACGAGGTCACTCTGGTGCCTGATCTGTATTCGATCCTATGATTCCCTCTTCCCCTATTCTACCCCCACCCCCTCAACTTCCTGTTCCCCCATGACCAACTCTCTTCCTCTTCACCCCCTCTCTTCTTCCCAGGTCCCACTACCTCCCACCCCTCGCCGTGTTCCCCATCCATTCAGAGGATCTTGTCTCCATCCTCTTCTCTTGGGTACTATGCATATATGCATATCTTTTAGGTTCTTTCCTGTTTCCCAGACTCTCTATCTGTGGAAGTGCAGACTGGCACTATCCTGAACCATGTCTAAAATCCCTATATGAGTGAGTACATACCATGTTTGTCTTTTTGCAACTGGGTCACCTCACTCAGGATGGTTTCTTCCAGTGCTATCCATTTCCCTGCGAATTTCAAGATTCCATTGTTTTTTTCTGCTGAGTAATACTCCATTGTGTAAATGTACCACATTTTCTCTATCCACTCTTCAGTGGAGGGGCATCTAGGTTGCTTCCGGGTTCTGTCTATTACAAACAATGCTGCTATGAACATAGTGGAGCAGATGCCCTTGTTGTATGAACTTGCCTCATTTGGATAAATGCCTAAGAGTGGAATTGCTGGGTCTAGTTGTAGATTAATTCCCATTTTCCTGAGGAATCTCCATACTGATTTCCAAAGAGGCTGTATGAGTCGGCACTCCCACCCGCAGTGGAGGAGTGTTCCTCTTTCTCCACATCCTCTCCAGCATAAATTGTCTTGGTGTTTTTGATTCTAGCCACTCTGACAGGAGTAAGATGGTATCTCAGAGTTGTTTTGATTTGCATTTCCCTGATGGCTAAGGATGTTGAGCACTTTCTTAAGTGTCTCTTGGCCATTTTAGCTTCCTCTACTGAGAATTCTCTATTTAGCTCTGTACCCTACCTTTTAATTGGATCCTTTGGTGTTTTGGAGACTTGTTTCTTGAGTTCTTTGTAAATTTTGGAGATTAGCCCTCTGTCAGATGTAGGGTTAGTGAATATCTTTTCCCATTCTGTGGCCTGCCGTTTTGTCTTTTTGACTGTGTCCTTTGCCTTACAGAAGCTTTTTAGTTTCAGAAGGTCCCATTTGTTAATTGTTGATCTCAGTGCCTGTGCCACTGGTGTTATGTTTAGGGAAGTGGTCTCCTGTACCAACTCGTTGAAGAGTATCTCCCACTTTCTCTTCTAAAAGTTTCAGTGTGGCTGGATTTATGTTGAGATCTTTGATCCATTTGGACTTAAGTTTTGTACAAGGCGATAAACATGGATCTATCTGCAGTCTTCTGCATACCAGTACCCAGTTATTCCAGCACCATTTGTTGAAGATGCTTTCTTTTTTCCATTGTACAGTTTTAGCTTCTTTGTCAAAAATCAAGTGTTCATAGGGGTGTGGGTTAAACTTAGGGCTTTCGATTCGGTTCCATTGGTCTACCTGCCTATTTTTGTGCCAATACCAAGCTGTTTTCAGGACTATAGCTCTATAATAGAGCTTGAAGTCAGGTATAGTGATGCCTCCTGAAGTTCCTTTATTGTATAGGGTTGTTTTGGCTATCCTGGGCCTTTTGTTTTTCCATATAAAGTTGATTAATGCTCTTTCCAGGTCCTTGAAGAATTGTGATGGAATTTTGATAGGGATTGCATTGAATCTATAGACTGCTTTTGGCAAGATTGCCATTTTTATTATGTTGATCCTACCAATCCAAGAGCATGGGAGATCTTTCCATTTTCTGGTATCTTCTTTGATTTCTTTCTTTAAAGAGACAAAGTTCTTGATATACAGGTCTTTCACTTCCTTGGTTAACATTATCCCCAGATATTTGATGCTGTTTTTGGCTATTGTAAAAGGTGATGTTTCTCTGATTTCTTTCTCAGTCACTTCATTATCTGTATATAATAGGGCCACTGATTTTTTTGAGTTTACCTTGTATCCTGCCACATTGCTGAAGGTGTTTATCAGCTCTAGGAGTAACCTTGCCGAGTTTTTCGGGTCACTTATGTAAACTATCATATCATCTGCAAATAGTGAAAGTTTGACTTCTTAAAAAAGAATTTAAAATATTTGGGGGAACTTCTTTAGGAATATTTGAACCCTAAGTCTATATTTCAAATTTATTTCAACATTTTATGAATTATTTTTGTCTTAAAGTCAATGATCCACATCGCTGCTCAGAACCCTTATTCTACTTATTCACTTAGAAGAAATATCCGGACACTGGTATATCTCTCTCTCAAGGACATAATGTATACGATAGGCTGTTTACATTGCTAGCTTTTACAAGATCAGATTGTGAGGTAACCTGTGTTTAACTCCTTAAGCATGGAATGTTCTCCAGAGAGTGATGCTGAGAGCATCTGTGTGTCAATGAATACTACATATCTGGCCTTATACAATTTCCATCTCTGTATTCAATTTAACCTATATTTTACAACTATTTGGTAAGAAATTTGAATGCTTCTCCTTTTAACAAGAAGGAATATGGGCAACTATTCCAGAAACTGAGGTCATTTTATTATTTCTGACCAAAAATAAAAAACTCCATTGAAGAGCTGAGTCTAGTGTTTAATTACTGTCAAAAAGAGCTTCTGTGTTGATTACATGTAATAGAGGAAGACATTTTTGGCTAACATCCTCCAACATCTTAAATAATAGCAGACATTAATTATCCCCATATAGGAGGTAAAATTACAAAACTATTTTAGGTAAAATGGACAACTCAAACTGCAAGCCTATCAATACGTAATTTTGTTCACTAATGATCATGAAACCCTACATTTGGAGATGCTGGAAATTTAGGAAGCAACTTTTGTATGTTTCTAAATGTCAGTGTCCCCCTTTTATGATTTTGGTAATACCCCATTACAACTTTTCACAGGTTATAAAACAAGCCCACTGTATCCCTTGTTGCCAGAGATACAAGTCAACCTTTACATACAGACAGTTCTATTGTCTTTACGAGCTCATTTAGAGTGTAGGGATTCAGGTTTCTTTCATGCATTCTTGATTAAGACAATATACTTTTCTCCCACATGTAAGTTTACCTAGTTGCTCTTATATGAAGGAAAAGTGGGGGAAAGACTCAAAAGGTTTGCCTCATACCACACAGAAATGTGGGCACCTCCTAGCTATTTGATAATTTCTCAGCAAATTTCCATACTGGTTCTACTAAGCATTTTAAGAGCAAGCTATAGAGAGAGTTGAAGTCTGTAAACTGTCCATCTGAATTTAATTGACCTATGTGACCTTTCAATTCTGTCCTTATTCTGATTTCTCAGTCCAGAAGTCATACTGCTTTTTTTGAATTATCTTTCTCTTTAGAATCCCAGTAATCGAATCACCTTTCCTCTTGACTATGCTCATGTCTATTAACAATCTGGTCTACTTCTATATTACTAATCAAGAATTTTTTGGGGGATTCTCTTCTGCCTTCCTAAATTAGGTAGCCATTCACCATGGCAACAGATATCTGAGAAAAGCAACAATGGCTGAAAATATTTGCTTCATCTAACTGTTTCAAGTCTGTGGTCACTTGTCTCCATGGTTTCCTGATCCTGATAAAGTAGAAACTAGAGGTGGGAAGAATTTGTCAGAGCTAAACTATTCACGCAAAGGAAGCAGAGAGAAGAGGGGAGATGCAGAGACAAATCACGCTCAAAGTAAAATACTTGCTTCTGTTCGAATTTAGGAGTTTTCTTCTTTCTCCAAAGTTCCATCAAACTAGTATTCTATCTAATGTATTAATGTGATCATTAATTCAGTGGCCTCATGAACCAGTAACCTCTCAATGATTGAATGCTGGCGCCAGTACTTCAACAAGAGCCTTTAGGGAACCACTTCATGCTCTAGCCTGAATATTATCCAAAGGATAAATCAGGTTCAAGGCATTTTCATCTGGGTCGATACTGGTTCTGCTCATAGTTACTTTCTTTCTCCTCCTGTGTAGATATGTTTTGCCCTCCAGTGTGAATGAGAGTTTGATTCTTAAGTTTTTTTCATCAGTAAGCCTGTGTGTATTGCTTCTCTTGTTATATTAAACATAAGACTTCTCCCTTTATCTAGGAATTGCATCATCCATATCAAAGATCAGTAGAGTTTGTAAAATACTTTAGACCTTTTAGTCCACTTCTTGTGTGTGATAGCTATTTAACTCAGCTACAGTAGCATAAAAGCAGCTACACATGTCATATCAATGAACAAATGTGGCTGTGCTCCAATAAAATTTACAAAAGTAGGCATGTGGCCAGATTTATCCTGTGGGCCATGGTTTCATTCCTTTGATCAATAGGACCAATTTAGGTTGGAGAATCATACCATCAATTTACTGCAATCTATAATCTACCAAAGATTAGTTATAACATCTCATATTTGACAGCAGAGTCAAATGGCCACTTCAATTTCTCTTCATCTTACTCTCTCACATGATAGGCAGCATGCTGAGTTGATAAGGCTTCAATGTGATTTTCCTGCATTGATTTTGAAAGGAAGGAATGCTTAAAGGCAAGACGGGGTAAGGAGAAACTTATGATGTTTTTTTTGCTGCAATAGTAGACCTTGACTAACAATGGCTTAATCCAAAGGCTAGTTTTTATTCATACAACTAGAACAGAATCAGTTTACCCTATGATTGGTTGAGTGACTGAGCTCACTTTCAAAAACATAGGGCATTTTACATTTTTTCTAATTTGCCTCCCCTCATCAAATTGGTTTCTCCTCTGTCACCTTGCAGTGCCAGAGAGATGCAGTATCACCAAGAATCAAACATGCTAGTTTCTTTCTGAAATATCAAGGTAAAAAGCAGCTAAAGGACCATCTTTTCCTGTAAATTTCCTTTAGAAGGAATAGGAATCCTTCTAAAAACATTTCGCTTAAGGTTAGCCAGAATGAGGTCACTTGCTCACCTCTAACCAATGACCAGAAAAGACAAATGGGTATTCGCACATTGGCATGAAGCAGCCATGAGTTTTCCACAAGGAATGAAATATACGACCCCAAGCAAACCTTGAGAACTGAGTAGAGAAAGGAGTAGGGAGTGTTTGAAATGAGAACTCATTGGCTTTAAATGTCAGTCTTTGCATAAATCACTAGAAGCTCTGGCTAAAATGTCTTGAGATCTACCCTAGAAGTACAGGCTATATGGCAACTGAAGAGAATTCCGAAAACATTCTTCATGGAATCCTACTGTTAACATAATAAGAATCCATCACTATATGGATTTTGAGATTTCAGTGACAATAATGTACTATCATTTCAAACTTTCAGCTGTTGTAAAAGCAAGATGCAAATATAAAAATGCCAGGAGAAGAGTTTCTCTGTTTATGGAGAAAGAAGTAGAATTAAGACTTTTTAACTGTACTGCTTTTAGTTCAAGGGGATTTTATTTACATATCTATTATACACATCCACAGCTACAAGGTGGTATGAAACCAAGGCATTTTCATGTAAGCAGTTTAGTTAGTATTTCATTAGACAGCATTAAGAGGATTCCTAGATCTGAGGGGAACTTAAATTTAATCATTAACACAATATGATCATTGATTCAAACTTCCAAGCTTCAGTGCCCACTGATGGGAAAGAGAATGGAAAACTTTGTATGTTATTGCTAGGCACTTTTTGAAATCACAAATGAAATTATCCTTCTAAAGCATTTATCATTCAGCTTAGTGCCTTAAATACTCAATAATTGGTAGCACACATTGCCATCTCTGTCCTACTGGCAGCAGAGAAGATATCTATATTTGTATTTACAAACATTTGTAATTATTACGACTGCCTTAGCAATTTTCTCATTTATAGATTTGAACGTAATTCTCTGCTATATAAAATAACAGCAAATTTACAAAATTAGTTGGTTGAGTCCTGGACTTAGCTTGATTCTTGATTATCTAATCAAAATTTCTAAGAATCCATATACTAAATTCATACTGATCAAATGTGACCCAGTTTTACAGTGCACACTGAGAAAGACGTAGTGCTGGGGAAAGTTGCTCCCTATGTCTCTCTCCTTCTCCTACCTCCCCATCTCTTTCCTTTCTCTTCCTTATCTTCCCCTTTCTCTTCCTCTTCCTCTTCCTCTTTCTGGCTAGATATGCAGAAGAGCTACTTACTGGAGTAATTAAGAAAGGAAGTTAAGGATCTCATTGAGAGGTCCAGGAGACTACTAGATGAGTCTCTATCTGTTGAGAATTGAGTGCAATCAATTTCTCCCTCTGCCTATCCAAGGCTGCAGCTGTAAAGCAGCCAGTGTGTAATCAATGGTAGCCTTGAATGCAGAGGAAGAAGAGATAAAAGTGTGGCTGGTGTGAATCTCAGGGGCAGTCAGCTACCAGTAGATCTGCATGAGCCCAAGGTCAGCAACTTGGGATCCCCTTTTTTCTGTCCCTTTTTTACTCTTTATCCAGTTCTCTAGAAAAAGTGTCAAAACAAGATGGAATGGTTAAAAAGCAAATGAGAAACATTCCTGGGAGCTCTGTGGAAAGAAAGAAAACTCATTTGCTGAAGATAATAAAAATAATAATAATCTCATATTCATCATCATAAACATAACTGCAGAGGTTGTAATAATGACAGGGCACCTGATTTTATCTTCTGCTCTATGAATGTTAAAGCACAACACTACACTGAAATGAAAGTCATTTAAGAACTGTAGTTTTACAGCAAATGGGATTCATCATATTTAATAAAATGCTAATTGATATAGAGGAAAGAAGTCTGATCTTTCTAGGTTTGTAGATTTTTTCATTAAAGCAGCATTCAGCAGGATGGATATCCTAACACACCTACTGTACTCAATGCTTGGGGGAGAATTGTTATGAAGCCTAGTGAAAGCATATGGGTAAAGACTTATAGATGGGTATTCTTGGCACACATCAGAATTCTGGCTGTATCCTTTTACCTCTTGATCAATAGGAACCACTAAACATTCTCAAAAGAAGACTATCTACTTGTCTTTTGGAAGTAGAACTTTTGTAAATAAGACAAAGTAATGAGAAAGTTATGAAGAATGCTGAAAAATACATCAAGGAGAGAGGCTTGAAGAAGCTAAGCATAGAATGCAGAAAGCAATGGCAGATTTTATTCCCAAATATTTTCATTCCAAATCTGTTGTTTTTCAGAATATTTACACAATGGTTGCAGGAGCAATTACTCTGTATATATGCTTTAAATATCTCTGCTGCTCTGCAGCTAAGTGACCAAGGACAGTCTGATTGACAACACTGGGACTCAGTTTTTCCATCCATAAAATGGGGATGAAATGCCTCACTGTCGGAGTAACTCTGAGTTGAATTTAATAATACATGTAAGGATTTTTAACAGAGTCAGTGACATGTTGTAAGATTTTGATATATGTTAAGTGCCATTATTATTAACTTCAAATACCCTCGTCATGTTTCCTTTCTGAACCTTTCTTCTACTTCTTTTGACATTTCTTTGAATACTTTAGTATCCTGAATTAATTTGTGGCATGATGATGAACTATTAGGAAAGTTACTTTCACTTAGAGGAACTTTTCTTTAACTTTTTTGAACACACTACCCATTTAAACATCATATATCATATGAAGAATGGTTAAGGGAGATGAGAAAATGTGGCAAACCATCTTCATGCATTTCAAGAGTTGTCAGTTTGAGGAGTAATGAGTCTCTGACTTAAGTTCAAAGATAAAAGTTTGAACAATGGATGCAAATAACAGGGAAGTCTTTAAATTATAACAAAAAATCAAAATGCTAATGATTTGGGGTGACTGAAAATCACATGCTTTAGATTGTACTATAGCAAGTTCAAATTGACTCTGTCTGATACAAAATGCTTTAAACTAGAGATTGACCTAAATGGTTGGCTTTAAAGCAATGATGTTTTATACTTACTAGGAATGAAATAAATAAAAAACACATATAATTGTATAGAGTTTTATATATGAGTGATTTGACATGTAATGGTGTAGCCATCCTGAAACCTAGAAGTAAAATTCAGCCTACAATTGTGTGTGACCTTTTCAGAACAGGGGCAAACAATATTCTATTCAGTTCACCTCAACCTGTCATTCCTGCTTCTCTTACTCTGGTGAAGAGTATCTCCTTATTTCAACTACCTGACATGATATGTAAACCCAAACTAGATGTCAAAAGTACAGCTTTGCATTCTAGTTCTTCCAATAGCTTACTTCATCACTTCAAAGCAAGAAGTTCTCCCTAAATGTTGTTTCTAAGTAAGAGGGTTGGGCTCAAAATCTAATGCTCTTTTGTTCTTTAGCAACTGTGAGCTCTGAGGAGCAGCCAATATAACTCTAAAACCTTTGGAAACACAGAGACTGAGCTCTTTGAATAATTCAGACTGATGTGTTCTCAGTTCTATGGAATTGAATTTGTCATCATTAATAACAATTCATGGATCAGTTATCAAACTTCCTGATTTTTCTGGTTTCCAAAGTCATTACAAACAATACCATTAATATATCCAAGTATTGTCAATATATTCTCTGTTTAGATGATGCTTTGTGGGTTTTAATTAAACATAGTTGAAAATCCTCATGTTTTTGGTAGTGGATTCATAGCTCACCAGCAGTTTAATTTTTTGTTATTTCTGTAGTTTTCTGTCTGAGACAGACAATGAAAATTTTAAAATAATTGACAGGTAGAGAAAGAATCTAACAGAGGGAGGGTATGAAGGAAGAACTTATGAGCATGGTGAATATTTTTGCTGTAGCCTTGTGTGTGAAGGAGCAACTCCAACTGAAGAGTCTGGATGTATTCACTAATTCATTGACATTGGGTACTTTTCCTGCTCCCATGAAAATGAAGTTCATCTTATCTGATAAAATCAGGATCTGTTATTGTGGATTAATGGAGAACCAGTTGATGAAAAGGGTAGAAGTAGGCTGGAACACTGAAGAACAGAATCCTAGCTAGGAGTTCTTTTTAGTCACATTCCCAAAGAAAACTGAAAACAACCAGATATTGATTAGTTCAAAATTCAAAGGACAATCATATTAAAGCAATTAAAAGATAAAAGTGCCAAAGGTAAAATACTTTCCTAAATCTTTTCAGAGGCAACTAGTATTTTGCTATGTATACAAGTAGATTACTCTTTCTGCAAATGTTTTCACTTGTTAAATTTACATATATAGTATAGGTAAATGTGCTGTGAAGATACATGCAAATATATTTATAAATAGTGATATGAATGTTTGTAATACATATGTACCACACATATTAACAGACAATATAATTCAATTGCTTTAGCACCCATGTTTGATTAGCTATGTCATATGTATGCTTTTTATTAAATACAAAAATATAACTTCATTAACAAGCACAACTCTGTATTTAAAATGTCTAGTTCCCTCCCAGAAAATCATCTGTGAGCCATTTTTATACTTTTCAAGTTTTCTATCACAAGACTACATTACGTACTGAAGTATTTGTAAAATGGATAAATCAGGTATACAAACATATTGTCGAAAAAAAATCAATGTAATTAGAAAATCAAAGTATGAGTCTTGAACCTGAATGTACCTGAATTTGAAATGCCAAACCTGCCCCAGTGGACTTTGTGATTTCAGATGAGTTATGGTATCTAATTGAGTTTCTGCTTACCCATTGAAAATAATGGAAAATAATAAATAAATAAACACACTGATAAATAAATAAATAAATACAATTGGCAGAAGAAGGAAGCTCTAAAAACTAAGCTGCTGTTCTGTCTTTTGAACAGAATCATGAAATGGTAAGTATTTAGTAAATATTCACTATCTTCACCATATGCAACTCCATCCTGTTTTCATTGAAAATTTCATCAGACATTATAAAATATGTGCCAAAGTGGCAGAACTTAACAAAAATCCTACCTTGTATTCTTAAGTTTCTGATACCACAGACTGAAGGCAGTCCTTCACTTTTGGATGTGATGTTTGGGGTTGTACACTTCCACAGAATGGCATCCATTTTCCCACATGAGAATTGTTTGGAAAATTTACAAAAAAATTACAAATTTCAAGTAAATAATTGGTCACACATGTTTGTTGACGGGGTGGCAGAAGAAATAGTTACCTCTATATTTTAATTTTAGTAGCATACTGTGATGTGATTTACACATTCCATCTTATTTATAGACAACACAAAGTTGTACAAACATGATCATCAGCAAATTAAAAATATATTCATTACCTCTAAGAGTCCCATGACTCTTAGAAGTCACTCCTTCATGTCTGACTTCCTGAGAAACTACCATATATTTCAGAACTTACTACCAACATTTTACAATAGGACAGCAGCATGTGAAAATTCCTCTTTCTCCTCATATCTACTACTAAATCCTTTATTACCTGTCATTTGTATGATTACGACTACAGAGTGGGATCTCATTGTGGATTTTTATTGCATTAGTTGAACAACTAATGACCTGCATCATCTTTTTGCATGTGCATATTTTATTTAGAGAAGTACCAACTAAAACTCTTTACCCTCTTTTCATTAGGTGATCTACCTACTATTTAGTTGTAAGACTTCTATATATATTTTAAATACAAACTCTTCACCAAATGTATGGTTTGCAGATTCTTTCTAATTCTGTGAGGTATGTTGTCACATTTATCAGAAAGTCCCTTGTAGGATAAAATATTTAATATGTTGAAGTGTAATTTATCTATTAGCTCATTTTTCACTTGGTTAAGTCTAAGAAATACTGCCAAACCCAATGTATCCAAACCTAACACTGGAATTTCTAAGTGTTTTATACTTATGTTAGTCCTTACATGGATATTTTTTGATGGTCTGCTTTTGTTTTGTACAGTGTCATTTGTTCAATAAAATATTCTTTGTTCCACTTTACTATTTTATAACTTATCTGTAAAATCAGATTTCTTTCAAGTTTCTCATTTCAACCTTTTAGAAAATTATTTATTTATGTATTTTGCATCCTGTCCATAGTCTCCCCTCCTTTCTTTCCTCCCAGCCCCTCCTCCCCATCCCTTTCTGTTCTGTTTAGGAAAGGGTAGGTCTCCCATGAGTATCAAAAAAACATTGCACATCAAGTTGTAAGACTAAAGCACATGCCTATGTATTAAGGCTGGATAAGGCAACCCAGTATGAGGACAAGGGTCCCAAAAGCCTGTAAAATAGTTGAAGACAGGTCCTGTTCCCAGTTGGGAGTCCCACAAGAGAACCAAATTACACAACTGTAACATATACAGAATGTGGAGGTCAGCCCCATGCAGGCTCTCTGCTTGTTGTTCAGTCTCTGTGAGCCCTGATGAGAACAGGTGAGTTGATCCTGTGAGTTTTCTTATAGTGTCTTTGATCCCTCTGTCTCCTGCAATCCTTTTTTCTCTCCTTCTGCAGGATTCCCCTAACTCTACCTATTGTTAGTCTGTGAGTTACATCAGTTGCTGGACAACACCTCTCTGATGACAATTGGGCAAGGCACCAATTTGGTCACAGAAGGTGGTCAAGTCAGGCTAGGATTCTAAGTTTGGGGGTGTCTTCCTTGAAGAATGCTGAGATATTCCATTGACCCTGAAATGCCCCACTGACCCTCTGCTTTCCAGTTCTCTCAGCTTCAATCCATCCTCCACATTATCACTCATGTTCACTTCCCTACATATCCTCAGTCCACTCAGGAAATTTCATCTATTTCCCCTTCCCAGCTCCCTGGATGCTCCTTCATGGACTCTCCTTATTACATAGACTCTGTGTGGATTGCAGCATGGTTATGTTTTACATTGCAGCTAATATCCAATTATGAGTGAATACATACCATATTTTTTTCAGTCTGGGTTACATCACGTAGGATGATTTTTTTCTAGTTCCATTCATCTGCCTTCAGATTTCCTGGTGTCCTTTTTTGCCAGCTGTGTAACACTCAATTTTATAAATGAACCACATTTACTTTCTCCATTCCACACTTGAGAGATACCTAACTTGTTTCCAGTTTCTGGATATTACAGATACTGTTGCTATGAATGTATAGTTGAGCAATTTTACTTGTGCTATGATTGAACATCAATCAGTTTTGGTATATGATCAGAAGCCATATCACTGGGTTTTGTGTTGGGTTGAGTCTCAATTGTCTGAGAAACTGTACCTGTACAAGTTTGCCTTCCGACTAGCAATGGAGGAGTATTCCCATTGCTTCACATCCTCTCCAGCATGAGCTGTTTTGGGGTTTTGATTTTAACCATTTTAAGAGGTGTAAGATAGAATCTTAGTCATTTTGATTTGCATTTCCCTGATAATTCATGATATTGAACATCTCCTTACGTTTTTCTTGGTTATTTGAATTCTTCTGTTGAGAATTCTCTATTCAAATCTGTACCCCTTTTTAAATTGTATTATTTGGTTTGTTGATATGTATTTTATTAAGTTCTTTATATATTTTATAGTGAACCCTCTGTTGGATGTGGAGTTGGTGAAGATTTCTCCAAAACACTCTACCTGGGATCACCTACAGCTGATAAACACCTTTATTCAAGTTCTTCTATAAAGATTAGCTAAAAAAATAAGTATCCCCTCTATATACAAATGGTAAATGAACTGAGAAAGAAATCAGGGAATCAACACTCTTTACACTAGCTTCAAATAATGTAACATATCTCAGTGTAACACTAGCCAATCAAGTGAAAGGCCTGCATGACAAGAACTTCAAGTCTTTGATGAAAGAAATTGAAGAAAATACCAGATATCCCATGATCAAGGATGGGTAGAATTAACACAGTAAAACTGGCCACCTTACCAAAAGCAATCTACAGATTCAATGCAATACCAATTAAAGACCCAGCACAATTCTTTGTAGAAGTTCAAAAAACAATACTCAACTTCGCATGGAAAAGCAAAAAAGCCAGGATAGCTAAAACAATGCTGTACAATAGAAAATACTTCAAAAGTATCACAACATCTGATGCCAAGCTCTACTATAGAGCTATAGTAATAAACACTGCATAGTATTGACATAGAAACAGATAGGTGGATCAATCAAAAAATTGAATTGAAACCAAAAAGAAAAACCACACATCTACGGAAACCTGATTTTTGACAAAGAATCTGAAATTATTGAATAGAAAAAGAACCATTTTCAAAAAAAATGCTGCTTCCTTAACTAGATGTTGGCATGTAGAAGAATGCAAATAGATCCATTTGTATAACCCTTCAAAACCTTAAGTTCAGGTGGATCAAAGACGTCAACAAAACCCAGATACATCACCCCTTATAGAAGACAAAGTGGGAAATAATCCTGAATGCATTGACACAGAAGGCAGGTTCCTGAACAGAAAACCATTAGCCAAGGTACCAAGATCACAATCAATAAATAGTACCTCATGAAATTAAGGACTTTCTGCTAGTCACAGAACACCATTAATAGCACAATGAATCAGCCTAGAGAATGGGCAAAGATTTCCATCAATATCATTTCTATCTTATTGATGTCTCCTCCTTGCTTTCTCGCTGTCTCTCCCTCTCTCTCTTTTCTTTCATTCTTTTTTTTAGGCAGCATTCCACTATCATTTTTTATCATTCTGTGTGAGGTTCTGAAATCATGATGAGTGACTTCTCCACATTTACTATTTCTTTTCCTTCCAAGATTATGTGTTATTCTGAGTTCCTTACGTTGACAAATCTTTAGAACCACGCAAATTTCTAAAGCAAACAAGAAGGATTTTTTTGGTAATTTCTTAAATGATATAATAATTGCCTCTGTTAATCTTCATGTTTGTAGTTTGAGTCCTCTCTTTTACCAAAAATATATCAATTTTGTTGAACTATTCAAAGACCTCAATTTATCTTTGTTTAAATAAACTATTTTTATTTTGTATTTTCTTTTTTCCCATTGTAATCTTTTCTATTTTCCAGATTCTGTTGATTCATATTTCTTTTACTTGTGTCTAAATGTTGGAAGTAAACAGTTTTTTAAAAAGTTCTCATTACTCATTGATAGTATATGCACTGAAATAATTAATAATAATAATAATTTTATTGAGTATCTACTATATTAGACATTCACATATATTATTGCTAAACTCCTCAGAAGCTCCCAAGATAAATAACTTTAGTGTCATTTTACGTACGAAAAAACTGGAGTCCAAGAAATTAAATTAACTAAGACTGCATTGAAGATAACATGAATTTCATCCAGTTTTCTATTATCAAAATTGATGCTGTAGCTATGCAAGTAGAGAAAGTTTGAGGAAAGCATATGAAATTGTAAATCTTCTCATATCAGCCCATTTGACTAAAAGAATTGACAAAAGATATCTATCTTAAACTCAGCTTTCCTATTTCAGGACAGTCACTATCTTCTCAATCTTAGGTTTTGCAGTCAGTCACTCTTTGCTGAGAGATTCTGAACATTGTTTTTTAGAGGAAGTCCCTCCTCATTGCCCAGATTCCATCCAATCTCTCATTCACTTAGCATGTTTGTTAATGTGCTGTCATGTATTTGTTTATTAATAGACTTTGGTTTCCTATCTTTATTTTATTTCTATATTAGTACATAAAATTTAAGATCAAAGAGACTAGTAGATGTGGGTGTCTTTTTCATTGTTTGTCTTGCCTTTTGATCCACTTTCAGAAAACAAGTTTGATAACTATTTACTAATTATATTAGATAATAAAATGAGAAATAACTAATACATTCTCAGACACAATTTTATTGATTTTTTGTTGTTGTTTTGTTTGATTGTTTGTTTTTGGATTGTTTTGTTTCCTTTTGTGTTTTTCTTTTAAACTTTCTTTTCTTCTGAATGGGAATTTGCAAGTGCAGAGGGCACATTCGAGGAAACAGAGACAAGTGGGATTGGAATGGATGATACAGAATTCACAAAGAATCAATAAAAGTTAAAAATATATCTGTGGAATTCTTTATAGATTATTTCCAAGAATAAAAATATCTACAAAACAACACAAGTTAATAGAAGGTAGATAATCCCATGAAAATTACCATTAGAGTTTCATTCATCAGTCCCTATATTTCTACCTTCATTGTTGGCTCTTCTCTCCCCCTCCTTTCTGGGTTTTATGGCCTCACATCTCAATTATGTCTACTTATAGACTCTAGTAGCCTGTTTAAGAATCATTCTTTACACATTAACCATATTCTAATATGGCTACTCAAAAATGCTTGTTTGTGGTGTGGATGAAATTTGATATTATAGCTCCAGCGGCAACATCTAACCAAGTCCCCTTTTCACATTAATGGTTTCAAATTATAGAAAAAAGTAGTGCAATTGGTCAGGGTTCCAGCAATTCTCTGAAATTGGTATAACTAACAATACAGGGTCATACATGACCTGGAAAACTTATTTTTCTCACCTGATCTTCATTTACTGGGTTTGAAATGATAGGTCCATTGCATATTTCAAATTCATGCCTAAAGTTTAAGTTTTTTTTTCATTTAAATTATATGAACAGACAAGTTCTTATGTATAGTATGAGAGTAAGAGAGATTGTTCTCAGCAATACACAAAAGTGAAATTTATGGTTTGAGTCTATTCTAGACGGGAAGTAGAAGTTCATTCATGAGCTAGTTCATGAGCTTCAAGTCTAGCTGTCTTCCATTTATGGGAAATTCAGCCTAGAGAAGGTGTCTTGGCTCCTGTTGTTGAGGAAATTACATTATTGGATTTTTAAATAAACCATTGGCCAGAATATCTAAGAGCCTTTCTTGCAGACCTTGACAGGTTTATCGTTTTTTTTAATTAAAAATCCTAGCCTGGGGCATACTGAAAATGCCTTCACATTTGCAATCAGTACTTGTGTTTTATACTTGAAATGCACATTAAATGCTGGAGCATGGAGTGACCTGATCTTGGGACTGCATTCACAATATTCCTGACTGTGTTGAAATTGGGTGCTTTTGATGGATGTTGCCTTTCATCTTTGTTAAGGGCCACATACAAGATGCCCAGTTACCTCAATGTGTGAAGGTCAAATTGTTATTTTGTCTTTCCCACCGAAGGGATGAAACCAGTGTGTCAAAAGACATTATAAAACTTTGTATCAGCACAACACAGTGGGTCAACACACATTATAAAACCTGGTACCCTTGAATGAATTGTTACAGGGGTCCACTTCCCGGGCTACTCCAGTAGCACAGACTCTAAAATCAACAATTAATAAATGGGACCTCCTGAAACTGAGAAGCTTCTGAAAGGTAGAGAACACAATAAGACAAAAAGGCAACCCACATATTGGGAAAAGATATTCAGTACGGCCATATCTAACAGAGGGTTGATCTCCAAAATTTACAAAGAACACAAGAAGCAAGTCTCCAATACACCAAAGGATCCAGTCAAAAATGGGGTACAGAACTAAATAGAAAATTCTCAGTAGAGAAGTCAGAAATGACTGAGAGACACTTTAGAAAATGCTCAGCATCCCTAGCAATCAGGGAAGTGCAAATCAAAACAACCCCAAGATATCATCTTACTTCTGTCAGAATGGCTAAAATGAAAAACTCCAATGACAGTTTATGCTAGAGAGGATGAGAAGAAAGGGGAACACTCCTTCACTTCTGGTAGGAGTGCCAACTCCTACAGCCACTTTGTAAATAAGTATGGAGATTCCTCAGGAAAATGAGAACCAGTTTACCACAAGATCCAGCAATTACATTCTTAGGCATATACTCAAAGATGCACATTGATACAAAAAGGAATTCTGTTCCACTATGTTCATAGCAGCATTAATTATAATAGCCAGAACCTGGAAGCAACCTAGATTCCCCTCAACTGAAGAGCAGATAGAGAAAAATGTGGTAAATATACACAGTGGAATACTATTCAGAGGTAAAAACAATGGAATCTTGAAATTTGCAGGCAAATGAATGGCACTAGAAGAAACCATCCTGAGTGAGGTAACCAGTCACAAAAAGAGAAGCATGGTATGTATTCACTCATATATGGATTTTAGACATGGATCATGGGAGTGCCAGCCTACAATTTGACTGCCAGAGAGTCTGGGAAACAGAACCTTCTTCCAGTGACTGATAGAAGCAGAGGCAGACACCAACAGCTAAACATTGAACTGAACTCCTAAAATCCAGTGACAGAGAGGGAAAAGAAATGAACAAAGGGCTCAAGACTGGGCTGATTTAGCCCACAGAATCAGCTAACCTAAACAAGGGGGGAGCTCTTTAACCACAGACTAATGGCTGAGAATCCAGCATGGGACTGATCCAGACCCCCCTGAATTTGGGTGTCAGTCAGGAGGCCTAGACAGTCTATGGATTCTTGGACAGTAGATCGGTATTTATTCCTGACATACAAATGTACTTTGGGTGACCATCCCACAGTGAGGGATGCTCTCTCAGCCTGGACTCTTGGTGGAGAGTCTAGGCCCTGCCCTAAATGAAACAGACTCTGAAGATCCCCCATGAAGGGCCTCACCATCGTTGGGGATCAGGGTGGGTATTGGGTGGGGAACTGGGAGGCCTTGTGTGGGGCTGGGCAGGGAGGGGAAGGAGAGGGAGCTGGGATTGACATGTGAAGAAAGTTTGTTTCTGATTTAAATTTAATAAAAGAGACAAAACAACTGAGGAAATACAAACTACATAGAAAATTCATAACTGAATAAGACCTTTTTACCAATCAATTCAAATCACAGAACAATATGAATGCATGCATGTAGTATATGTGCACTCTTTAAATCTATTTACCAACGACACCAAGAAATATCAACACCTGCACATCCTGACAATATGGATGAATGAGGGTCAAGCTTGTACTCAGAAACACAAGAATGCTTAGAATAAGAATGAGTCCATAAGCATACACAGTAAAATTATGCAATGATTTTTCACTAAAATCTCGATTTCTTGCACATAATTTACAAACTATCCATAGGTAATGCCTTGGGATCTTTAACCAGCAATGGTTATCTTCTACTGTATGTAGATAAATAAAGCCGAAGTCATGGATTTAGTTCATTTACTTTTTTATTAATACTTCCCTGGTACTACAAGGATTAATGCAGGATTCTGAAAAGTATTATTTGTTGTTTATTTACCCAACAGAAATATAGATTTTATATATAAGCTTAAGTCATAATGATAGACACAAGATAAAACATTTCAGAAGTTTCTCCCTTACCACATATATCTTTTCTTCATCATTGTATATGTTTGAGATTTAGACACCTAGTGGAAAAATTATTATCTAAAAATAATTCTTAAATTCTGTCATTTGGTTCCATATTCAGTCCTTCCTCTGTTTTGCACATCATCTGTTTTTTGAAACATTCTGTCTCAACACAAACCAATGTGACCTGGTCAGGTCAAGACCTCAGACTTAAACCTGGGCACATAGAGATGTATTATACATGGTTCTGAGGCCTAGTGAGTCATATAACAAGATAGATAAAAGAACAATCATGATCTGATAAAAGCAATAACCAGGGTGGAAATTTTGAAAGAGTTACCAAAAGTTACTTATGGTAAAGTTGCTATGACCAAAAGCTGTTTTTTTTCCACAAAACTTCTTTGCACTTTTCAAAGGACAGATAATTCTTATTTCTTGTAAACTAATAAACTCAACAATTAATGAACTCATGACAAGGGAAATGAGAAACCTAACGGGCATAAGTAAGTCTAAAGAGAAATTAATATTATGGTTAGTATCAAAATGGGCATTCTTGTACATAAATGATTCAGAACTGCAACCATAAAGATGCATCTGAAAAGTTGACTATAAAGTAAAAGAGAACCTAGTATGACTGAGAGGGTGGAAGTACATCCCTCAACTCTTCACCAGCAGAGAAATTTTTCTAAATTAACTGACGACAAATTCTTTTGTTTCTAGTGGGCCCCTTGCTCCAGTTCCCATGATACAGGCTCTACGGTGTTCCTGTTTCCATGGCATTGCTCAGCTGTGTCATTTGACCCAGTAAACTTTGCACCCCTTCAGCAAGTGTAACTCATCCTTCCCATGATGAATTCATAGTTTTGTTCTTTGAAATCAAAGAAATTTTGCTCAAAGAACAATGGTCCAACCTAAGGAGACAAATGATCATTATGTGTAAAAGGTATATTTTGATGCCCAGAATCTGCAAAAGAAACACCCAGATAATTATTAAGTGAATAACAAAGCTGAACATATAGAGCAGTTACAGGATAAATACCAAAATAACTTGTGAAGTGTGTTTGTAAAATACCTTATTTAAAACAGCAATAGAAAACTATAACACGGCCATGAATAGCTATAGCAAATTATATGAAAAGTTTTTTTTTTATTTAGGTTAGAAACAATGTTGTTATACATGTCAATCCCAGCTCCCTCTCCAACCCCTCCTCCCTTGCCATCCCCACTAGGTCCCCCAGTCCCCCACCCAATCTTCAGTCTGATCCCCTAGGAGGTGAAGCACTCCGTGGTGGATCTCCAGTAAATGTCATTTCATCCAGGGCAGGGCCTAGGCCCTCCCCCAAGAGTCCCGGGTGAGAGAGCCTCCCATATTGTGGCATGGCCACTCAAAGTCTACTTGTACACCAGGTATAAATATTACCAAAGGGCCCATAGATTACCTAGGGCTCCTCACTGACAACCACATTCAGGGGGTCTGGGTGAGTTCCATGCTTTCTACATAGCCATCAATCTGAAGCCCAAGAGCTCCCCCTTGTTCAGGTCAGCTGTTTCTGTGGGTTAGACCATCCCACTCTTAACTCCTTTGCCCATCTCTTCTCTCTTTCTGACACTGGATTTCAGAAGTTCAGTTCAGTGTCTGTGGGTATCTGCCTCTGTTTTCATCACTGGATGAAGGTTCTGTTTCCTAGACTCTCTGGCAGTGGGATTGTGTGCTGGCACTCCCCTGATTCATGTCTAAAATCTACAAACATACCATGTTTCTCTTTTTGTGACTTGGTTACCTCACTCAGGATGGTTTCTTCTAGTGCCTTCCATTTGTGGGCAAATTACAAGATTCCATTGTTTTTTTCCACTGAATAGAATTCCATTGTGTAAATTTACCACATTTTCTCTATTCACTCTTCAGCCGAGGGGCATCTAGGTTGCTTCCAGGTTCCGGCTATTACAAATAATGCTGCTATGAATGTAGTGGAACAGATATACTTGTTGTAAGAATGCGCATCTTTTGGGTATATGCCTAAGAGTGGAATTGCTGGGTCTTGTGCTAGACTGATTCCCATTTTCCTTTGGAATCTCCATACTGATTTCCAAAGTGGCTGTACACATTGGCACTGCCACCAGCAGTGTAGGAGTCTTCCCCTTTCTCCTTATCCTCTCCATCATAAATTGCCCTTGGAGTTTTTCATTTTAGCCATTCTGACAGAAGTAAGATGATATCTTGGAGATGTTTGGTTTGCATTTCCCAGATGGCTAGGGATGATGAGCACTTTCTCAAGAGTCTCTCAGCCATTTTAGTCTCCTCCATTGAGAATTCTGTATTTAGTTCTGTAAACCATTTTTTGACTGGATCTTTGGTGTTTTGAAGACTTGCTTCCTGTGTTCTTTGTAAATTTTGGAGATCAACTCTCTTTCAGATGTGGGGTTAGTGAATATCTTTTCCCAATCTGTGAGTTGCCTTTTTGCCTTGCTGACTGTGTCCTTTGCCTTACAAAAGCTTCTCAGTTTCAGGAGATCCCATGTATTGTCGATCTTAGTGTCTATGCTGCTGGAGTTATTTTCAGGAAGTGTTTCTCCATACCAATTCGTTCAAGGGTGCCTCCCACTTTCTCTTCTAATAGGTTCAGTGTGGCTGGATTTATGTTGAAGTCTTTGATCAATTTGGACTTAAGTTTTGTGCATGGCGATAGACATGGATCTATCCACATTCTTCTACATGCCAGCATCCAGTTATCCCAACACCTTTTGTTGAAGATGCTTTCTTTTTTAAATTGTATTTTTTAGCTTCTTTGTCGAACATCAGATGTTCATACATGTATTGGTTAATATCAGGGTGTTCAATTCAATTCCATTAGTCTACCTGTCGATTTTTGTGCCACTACCAAATTATTTTCAGGACTACAGCTCTATAATAGAACTTGAAGTCAGGGATGGTGATGCCTCCAGAAGTTGCTTTGTTGAATAACTTTGTTTTGGCTATCCTGGGTCTTTTGTTTTTCCATACAAAGTTGATCATTGTTCTTTCAAGGTCTGTGAACAATTGTGCTGGAATTTTAATGGCGATTTCATTAAATATGTATATTACTTTCATTAAGATTGCCATTTTTTTCATGTTGATCCTACGTATCCAAAAGCAAGGGAGATCTTTCCACCTTATGGTGTCTTCTTTGATTTCTTTTTTTAAAGAGTCAAGGTTCTTGCTATACAGCTATTTCACTTGTTTGCTTAGCATTTCACCCATGGTATTTTATGTTGTTTGTGGCTATTGTAAAGGGTTATGTTTCTCTGATTTCTTTCTCAGCCCTTTTATCTTCTTGAGAAAAATAAAGCATAAAAATTTCCTGAATACCTAGGACCAGAAAAAGAGATACCACACAGAAGGTGCAGTAATGTCTAGAGATCAATTTCCCTTAAATTTCATTGCAGGCTTATTATGTTTTCCAATAAAAATATTGAATTGTTAGACCCTTATTAAAATCATTCTAAACTTATCCAAAATAATGATAGCAAAATCGCTGTCATTTTTAAAAAGTCAGATATATCCAAAATGTTTGCTTTCATATTTCATGGAAAAGACAGTATTGTCAGTTTTTGTGAAGGCACACCAATGGGCAAATATGCATTAAATAGTTCATCTTATTCCTCCTCAAAAACTTAATAATCACTTCAATAGGATCTCAAGTGTGAGGATGAAATGTTATTTTCAGCACATACACTGGGGTTCTTATTCAAATCTTTAAAAGTCTTGGAGGGTGAGAACTTCAGGCTCACTGAGAAGGAAGAGCAAAGTTGTAGTGACAACTGAGCCATCTGAGGTATAATGGACACACAGAGGTTGCTTTTGAGTTTAGAAAGAAAACCACACAAACAAAAGAAATGTAGATATTATAGTAAAGAATTTTTTAAAAACACATTTGCTTCAACTTCAAAGATATCATTGAAACAGTAAGAAAGACTGCAAACTTTCAAATAAATGTGTATATAACAACAATGCTTAAAACATAAAGGGTATCTGTGTGAAACATTCACATTCTAATTTATAGCAAGCTGTAAAAAGCCATGAAGAAGCAATTCAGAAAAGAGAAAATATAAATGCTAAATAAACATATGTTTTAAAGTAGCAACCTCACTAGCAATTAAACAAATGCAAATTAAAGCAAAGAGCTATTATCCTCACTTCTCAAATTAGCAAAAGAGGAGGGGAAAATTCAACCCTAAACAGGGATTTGTGAGATCAGCATTCTGCTCTGCTGCTGGGAGACAACTTTCTATATATTTTAGAGATGAAGGTTAACAATTCTATCTAGAGGCAAAAACCTTAAAATATTTAAAAACAGTATTCATATTTGTAAGATGTAAAGAAAATATGTGAAACACAATTTCACTCGAAGATGCACATTGCAGAGATTTCTGGGTATTTTTTGAGATTTCTGGTTTTTAAATGCATATGTACTATTAACCACATATTTGTTTTAAAATTTCAAGTGTGTGTGTGTGTTGTGTGTGTGTGTGTGTGTGTGTATGTGTGTCTATGCATGTACATGTGGGTGTTGGTACTCACAGATGACAGGATTTTCCAGTCACTATAGTGCTGGAGTTACAGGAGGTTGTGATTTACCCAACATGTTGTTGAGTTCAGAATTCAGGTCCTCGGAAACAGCAGTATGCATTCTAATTTCTTGAGTCATGTCTCCAACCATTTAATAGCATACTTAGAAAAAACATTACAACTTACAGTTCCAGAGAGCTAGTCCATGGTTATCATGGAGGGGAACATGAAGCACACTACCTACCAGGAATGGCACATCATCCTGCAAAAGTAGCTGAGAGCTTTATATCCTAATCTGCAGAAGATAGATAAGAGATAGATAGATAGATAGATAGATAGATAGATAGATAGATAGATAAATAGATATATAGATAGATGGATGGATGGATGGATACATAAGATATGTAGGTACACAGGTATGTAAGTACATTTGTAAATTGGTAGAGAGAGATTGGTAGGCCTTTTAAAGCTCCAAAACCACCCAGAGTGACATACCTCCTTCAAAACTACTATACCTTCTGTTAGTTCCTTTGTTTATTTTGTAAGTTTCTGTCTGGTAGTTCTGTCCAGTGATGAGAGTGGGATGCTGAATTCTGCCACAATAGGGGTGTGAGGTTTAATGTGTAATTTGAGTTTTAGTAATATTTCTTCTATGAAAATAGGTGCCTTTGTATTTGGGGCATAGATTTTCAAAATTGAGACTTCATTCTAATGGATTTTTCCAATGATGAATATGAAATGACCTTCTTCATGTCTTTCGATTAATTTTAGTTTGAAGTCTAATTTGTTACATACTAGGAAAGCTACACTGGCTTGCTTCTTAGGTCCATTTGGTTGGAAAATCTTTTCCCAACCCTTAACTCTGAGGTAACATCTGTATTTGAAGGTGTGATGTGTTTCTTGTATGCAGCAGAAGGATAGATTCTGTCTTTGTATACCATTGATTGTTGATTCTTGGTTAATTTGGATTCATTTTTGGGGGTGGCATTGTGTATGACAAGAACTTTGAGTCATTAAAAAAGAAATTAAAGAAGATAACAGAAAATGGAAATATCTCCCATGCTCTTAGATGGGTAGGATCAACACAGCAAAAAAGGCAATCTTATAAAAAGCAATCCATACACTCAGTTCAATCCATATCAAAATCCCAGCACAGTTCTTCATAGACCTTGAAAGGATGGTCTCAACTTTATATTGAAAAATAAAGACCCAGGAGAGTGAAAACAACCCTGTACAATAAAGTAACTTCAGGAGGCATCACCATCTCTGACTTCAAGCTCTAATATAGAGCTATAGTCCTGAAAACAGCTTGGTATTGGACAAAAATAGAGAGTTAGATGAATTAAAGACTATGATATAAACCCATATGCCCATGAACAACTGAACCTTGACAAAGAAGCTGAAACTATACAATTGAAAAAAAAAAGCATCTTCAACAAATGGTACTGGCATAATTGAATGTTGGCATGTAGAAGACTGCAAATGGATCCATATCTATCTCTATGTACAAATCTTAATTCCAAATTAATCAAAGACCTCAAAATAAATCCAGCCACACAGAACGTCTTAGAATACAGGTACCCTTGAATGAATTGGTACAGGATACATCTTCCTGAACATAACTCCAGTAGCACAGACACTGAGATCAACAATTAATAAATAGGACCTGAAACTGAGAAGCTTCTATAAGGTAAAAGACACAGTCAGCAAGACAAAAGGGCAGCCCTTAGACTGGGAAAAGATCTTCACCAACCCCACATCTGACAGAGGGCTGATCTCTAAAATATACAAAGAATTCTAGAAGCAAGTCTCCAAAACACCAAATAAAAAATTTGGGTACAGAATTAAATAGACAATTCTTTTGGGAAGGGAAATTTTTAGTGAGGCACACTGCTGTCAGTCTTGCTTTCAGTAAATTCTTTAAAGTTTGGGTATGTTATCTTTCCTTTTCATTTAAGATGTTTTTAAGTTCCTTCATGATTTCTGCCTGAAGCCATTTCATTTGAGGGCTACAGTGTTTAATAACCAAATACTGTTAGTCTTCCAATATGCCTTTTGCTGTCAATTTTTGGTTTCATTCTATTACAATTGGAAAGGGTAATGGGTGTCATTTAGTCTTTTGTGTGTGTGTGTGTGTGTGTGTGTGTGTGTGTGTGTGTGTGTGCAGGTGTATTTGTGAAAATTCTTAATAGAGGAATCTAACATGGCTGAAAGACACATAAGAAAGGTCAACGTCCTTAGCCATCAGGGAAATGCAAATCAAAAAAACTCTAAGATACCATCTTACTCCTATCAGAATGGTTAAAATCAAAAACACCAATGATAGTTTATGCTGGAGAGGATGTGGAGAAAGGGGAACATTCCTCCACTGCTGGTGAGTGCAGACTCATACAGCCACTTTGGAAATCAGTATGGCATTTCTTCAGGAAAATGGGAGTCAGTCTATGATGAGATTTAACAATCCCACTCTTAGGCATATACCCAAAAGATGCACATTCATACAACAACAACATCTGCTCACCTATATTCATAACAGCATTATTTGGAATAGGCACAACCTGGAAGCATCATAGAGGCCCCTCAACTGAAGAGTGGATGGAGAAAATGTAGTACATTTACACAATGGAGTACTACTCAGCTGAAAAAAACAATGGAATCTTGAAATTCACAGGCAAATGGTGGAACTAGGAGAATCCATTCTGAGTGGGGTAACCCAGTCACAAAAAGACAAACATGGTATATCCTCACTCACATATGGATTTTAGACATAGAGCCTACAATCCACATCACCAAAGAAGCTAGGAAACAAGGAGGACATACATGGTCCCCCAGTGATACAGAAAGGGACAAGATTTCCTGAGCAAATTAGGAGCATTGGGTGGGGGAAGATGCCGTGACCTCTTCGACCAGCAAGGAAGACACTGACTTGGGAACTCTTCTCCAAGCGGTTTATTCAGGAATCTTGAAACAGTCTTCTTCTCCCTGGGGAAAGCCCGCCCACAGCTTATATGACCTAGGCATAGCCAACCCCAGCACGCCACTTGGCAATAGCAGATAGGTCCACATACATGGAAGCAAGCCGTGGACCCAAGCCTTGACCAAATATGGAGTTGTTTACTCCGAGAGCGCTCACTGTTGGGAGGGTAGTAGGTGGAAGTGGGCACCATCTTTAAGGCGCAGCCTGTCGCAGCTCTCCACAGGAAGAGGGTGTTAGCAGAAAGAGAATGGGAGAAGAGAAGGGAAGAGAGGGACATGAGGGAGCAGGATGTTTGAATTGGGGAAAAAATAGAGAGAGTAAGAAAAGTGATACCTTAGTAGAGGGAGCCATTATAGGTTTAAAATGAAATCTGGCACTAGAGAAATGTCCAGAAATCTACATTGTTTAACCCAACTAACAATCTAAGCAATTGAGAGGCTACCTTAAATACCTTTCTCCAATAATGACAACCTTATATGTTGATCCTTGAGCATTCATGCAGTAGCTGATGGAAGCAGAGACAGACACCCACAGCCAAACACAGAGCTGAACTCTGGAATCTATTTGTGGAAAAAGATGAATTATTAGCAAAGGGGTCAAGACCAGACTGGAGAAACCCACAGCAACAGCAAGGGGACCCCAGACTGATTACTGGAAAAAATAGCATAGGATTGTTGCAGACTCCATAAACATGGATGTCAGATTGGCGCTCTGGTTAATCTATGGGGCCTCTAGTAGTGGATCAGTATTTACCCCTAATATAACAATGGATTTTGTGAGCCTACTCCACATAGAGGAATACTCTCTCTGCCTAGACACATTGTGGAGGGTCTAGGCCATGCTCCAAATGATATGATAGACTTTGAAGATTCCCCAGGGAGGGAGCAGAAAGGAGATGGGATAGTGGATGTTTGGGGGTAGAGGAGAAGGTGAGGGAGAGAGAACTGGGATTGACATGTAAAACAAGTTTGTCTCTAATTGAAATTATATATATATATATATATATATATATATATTAAAAAATACAAGCCAGGCAGTGGTGGCGCACGCCTTTAATCCCAGCACTCGGGAGGCAGAGGCAGGTGGATCTCTGTGAGTTCGAGGCCGGGCTGGACCGATAACTTCCAAGACAACACAGAGAAACCCTGTCTCGTAAAAACCAAAATAAATAAATAAATAAAATAAAATAAAATAAAAAATACAAACAAAAATGGCAAGAAAGATATTTTTCTTAAAAAAACAATATTCAAACTCAGAGAAAATAGCATGAAGCTTCCCATTGCACATTTTTTCACACCCTTCCAACTATCAATGCACATAACTGTACCCACAAGTTATTCTGGGCATTCCTCTGTTATGAAGTTCATCAATTTCTGCTGTGAGTCACAGCCATTGCAATACAGATAGAAAGAGAATCACAACCTGATGTGTCCAGGTAAACACTGAAAGAGTGATTCTCAGCAGGACCCCTAAGTTTAGGGTGACAATGAAAGCATGTTCTTCTGTCCTTTTGAAGTCTTCCCATTGACGAGAAGGCAATTTTATATGGAAATTAAATGTTCACCCCAGCACCCTGGCTAGACAGTAACTAAAATCACCAAGAGAAATATTATAAGCCACATCATCATGGAAAGCATTGTGGTGGATTTATACAGGACACAGAAATATACAGATACTACATTCCTATTTCAGTACATTTATGACCTCAGCTATTGGGTCTCAAGCTTGAATGCCCATGTGATCCCCAGGGGACATTTAAAATTCCTAACTCTCAGTACACCTGGAAAAATGGTAATTTAATTGGCCTAGGGTATGGTCTGTGCATCATGGGGTTTAAAGCTCTCTGGGTGATTCTAATGGGCAGTCATGTTTGGAAACTACTGTCTAAAAAGAGCAAAAGATGAAATGTTTAATCATAAAACAGCCTTGATGATATCATTTCACTGGGTCATATCCTTAATAGCTTCCCCATTGTCTGTATGAGTAAATTCAAACTATTATTTGGCATCCAGGACTTTATAAAATCTACTGTTTATTGAACTTTATTCACTAGGATCCTCCAACAGAAGATGTAGTGCCCAAGTTCCTCTTACTCCATTCTAGACAAAAAAATGGGTTTACTCCAGCCAATTGTCTACATGAAATAGGTTTTGAAAGAAAATGAAACCCTTACAATTCTCAGTAAGAAAAATGTTATGATTGATCTGTTGGCCATGTCTAACATGATTAGAACTTTTCAGGGAAAGGGTAGTTACGTATTAAATATTTGCAGGCTGGCATTATTCCTCTGTTCCTCCTATCTCCTGATTTGAGCAAGTCCAAAAGTCTTCTAAGCACAGCATGGAAATTTCTCCTCAGTGAAGCCCTCTTGTTGTCTTTCTTATTCTTCATATCTTGCCTTATACAATTCACTCCATCCTCAAACTCTCCATTTGTACCCTACTACCACCTTTTCCCATTGAATCAATATTTGCTATTGTATATATGGCAGATATTTTAAAATTCTAGTATTGAAACTTTAATTCACATTAAATTGAGCTGTAAGTTTCATCAAATGACACCTTTAAGTCAGTAACTCTGAAGACTAGTGAACTGCATATCCATGGAATGTTTTCACATTTCAATAACCATGGTTACTTTATAAGACCATAGAAGGCTTGTTGTGTATTCTTCCTTGTGTATTAATTTTAGCAATAACCCAAACACAGTAAGTGCTTATTTTTATGCAATTAAAAGCATAGCAATTCAAGATAGATTTGATAACTGATAAGTAATATGTGTAGACACAGGATGGAAGAGGTTGTGCTTGTTTGGGATTATAAGAATATATTTTAGGACCAACTGCCTGGGCCTGGGGTCTGCCACTGATGCTTCCATCCCAGCAGAGGTAGCAGCAGCCAAGGTACCTTATTTTCCTGCTGTACCCAAGGAACTAGAACTAGACTGGCTGCCTAAGGTTGGGATCTACTGCTATGTTTTCCATCCAAGTGGCAGGAGCCAATGCTCCCTAGTCTCTTGCCACCCACACAGGTCCAGGTGAACCAGGTACCTTTCCTGGACTGCCTTCCTGGGCCTGGGCTCTGCCACTGAGGCTTCCATACCAGCAGAGTTGGCAGGAGTCAAGGTACCTTATTTTCCTGCTCTACCCATGAAACTAGGACTAGACCGGCTGCAAGTTCTTGGGGACGGCCGTGGTGGCTTCCATCCCAGAGGCAAGAGTAAACTCACCTCAGCATCATGTTCCATCCACCTGATTAAGACTATCAGGGCCCATCTCCAGGTCACACTCCTGTGCCTGGGGTATACCGCTGGAGCTCCCATTCATCCCATTGGGATCCAAAGCACACCAGCATCCTAGACCAGGAAGTGGAGAACTACAAGAACAGTGGACATGCCTACACCAACCAGAAGGAAACCCTGGTCCCACACCCATCAGGAGAGGAAGAGGCACACTCTGGAACCCATTGCAAGAATGGATGGGAAGGAAACAATATAAAAACACAAGGAGCAGCAGAAAAATCAATATGACACCTCCAGATTCCAGAGACCCTACTCCACCAAGCCTGGAACACCTCAACATAAATAAACTAGAAGATAATGACATAAAAAACAATTCATGGAAATGATAGAGGCCCTAAAAGAGGATAAAAATCCCTTAAAGAGATGGAAGAAAAAACAATCCAAAAATTGCAAGAAATGTAGCAAAAGACAAAACAAAAATTGCAAGAAATAATTCAAACTGTACAAGGGTGAAAATCTGAAATAGAAACAATAAAAAACATAGTCTGAAGGAATGCTGAAAATAGAAAAGCTGGGAAAAAGGTCAGGTACTACAGATGCAAGCATAACCAACAGAATACAAGAGATGGAAGAGAGAATCCCAGGTGTTGAAGATACACTAGGAGAATGAGATTCATCAACCAAAGAAAAGTTTAATTCAAACAAATCCCTGACACAAAATATCCAGGAAATTTGGGACACTGTGAAAAGACCAAACTTAACTATAATAGGTATAGCAGAAGGGGATTGCCTGGAACTTCACAGCCAAGCACCACAGATCCAGGTCTTCTCTTCCACCAACAAGAACAGGAAACCAGCAGATCCAGGTAAAGAAGGCCCGGCATCCTGACTTGCCTTCCAGTGACTGGGGAAGGCTGCAGAGCTTCTCATCCCAGTGGGAGAACCCCAGATCACAAGTCTTCTCTTCCAACAAAGGGACCATGGCTGAAATCAATAAAGTAGAAACGAGGAAAACAATACACAGAATCAATGCAACAAAGAGTTGGTTCTTTGAGAAAATCAACAAGATAGACAAAGCTTTGTCCAAACTTCCCAAACAGCAGAGCATGAACATGCAAATTAACAAAATCAGAAATGAAAAGAGGGACATAACAATGGACTCTGAGGAAATTCAGAGAATCACCAGGTCATACTTTGAAAACCTGTACTCCACAAAATTCGAAAATTTAAAGGAATGGACAACTTCCTGGATAGCTATGACTTGCCAAAATTAAATAAAGAACAGATAAGCAATTTAAATAGACCTATAACCCCTATGGAAACAGAAGCAGTCATCAAGTCTGATAACCAAAAAAAGCCCAGGTCCAGATGGCCTCAGTGCAGAATTCTACCAGAAATTCAAAGAACAGCTTATACCAATTCTCCTCAAAGTATTCCACAAAATAGAAGCAGAAGGGTCTTTGACAAACTCTTTCTATGAGGCTTAAGTAACCTTGATCCCTAAGCCACACAAAGACAGAACTTCAGACCAATATCCCTCATGAATATTGATGCAAAAATCCTCAATAAATAACTGGTAAATCAGAGCCAAGAACACATCGAAACAATCATTCAACATGATCAAGTAGGTTTCATCCCAGGGATGCATGGATGGTTCAACATACAAAAATCCATCAATGTAATCCACCATATAAACAAGCTGAAAAACAATAATCACATGATCATCTCATTAGATGCTGGAAAAGCCTTTGACAAAATCCAACACCCCTTTATGATAAAGGTCTTGGAGAGATCTGGGACAACAGGAACATACCTAAACATAATAAAAGCTATATACAGCAAACCAAAAGTCAACATCAAACTAAATGGACAGAAACTCAATGCAATTCCTCTAAAATCAGGAACAAGACAAGGATGTCCACTCTCTCCATACTTTTTCAATATTGTACTTGAAGTTCTAGCCAGAGCCATAAGACAACAAAAGGAGATCAAGGGAATACAATTTGGAAAGGAAGAGGTCAAACTTTTACTTTTTGCAGATGATATGATAGTTTACATAAATGACTCAAAGAACTCTACCAGGGAATTCTTATACCTGATTAACACCTTCAGCAAAGTAGCAAGCTACAAGATCAACTCAAGAAAATCAGTAGCCCTACTATATACAGATGATAACAGGACTGAGAAACATCACCCTTTACGATTACCACAAACAACATAAAATGCCTTTTGGTAATGCTAACCAAACAAGTGAAAGACCTGTATGACAAGAATTATGAATCGGTACAGAAAGAAACTAAAGAAGCCCCCAGAAAATGGAAAGATCTCCCATGTTCTTGGATAGGTAGGATCAATGTAGTGAAAATGGCAATCCTGCCAAAAGTAATCTACAGATTCAATGCAATTCACATTAAAATACGAGCACAATTCTTCACAGACCTTAAAAGAACAATAATCAATTTTGTATGGAAAATCAAAAGACCCAGGATAGCCAAAACAACCATGTTCAACAAGGCAACATCTGCAGACATCACAATCCCTGACTTCAAGCTCTATTATAGATCTATAGTCCTGAAAACTGCTTGGTATAGGCAAAAAAAGAGACAGGTAGACAAATGGAATCAAATTGAAAACCCTGATATTAATCCACACATATATAAACATCTAATCTTTGACAAAGAAGCTAAAAACATACAATGGAAAAAGAAATAATCTTCAACAAATGTTGCTGGCATAACTGGATGATGGCATGTAGAAGAATGCAGATTGATCCATGTCTATCACCATGAACAAAATTTAAGTCCATATGGATCAAAGACCTCAACATAAATCCAGCCACACTGAGCCTCTTAGAAGAGAACGAATTGGTACAGGAGACAGCTTCCTGAACATAATGCCAGTAGCATAGACAGTGAGATCAACAATTAATAAATGGGACCACCTGAAACTGAGAAGCTTCTGTAAGGCATAGGTCACTGTCAGCAAGACAAAAGGGCAGCCTAGAGAAGGGAAAAATATTCACTAACCCCACATCTGACCGAGGGCTGATCACCAAAATTTACAAAGAACTCAAGAAGGAAGTCTCCAAAACACCAAAGGATCCAACTAAACAGTGGGCTGCAGAATGAAATAGAGAATAAGTTAGAGGAGTCTAAAATGGCTGAGAGGCACTTAAGAAAGTGCTCAATATCCATAGCCATTGGGGAAATGAAAATCAAAACAACTCTGAGATGCCATCTCACTCCTGTCAGAATGGCTAAAATCAACAAACCAATGACAATTTATGCTGGAGAGGATGTCGTGAAAGGGGAACACTCCTCCATTGCTGGTGGGAGTGCCAACTTGTACAGCCACTTTGGAAATCAGTGGGAATAAACTTACCACAAGACCCAGCAACTCCACTCTTAGTCATATATCCAAAAAATGCCCACTCATACAACAAGGACATCTGTTCCACTATGTCCTTAGCAGTATTATTTGTAATAGCCAGAAATTGGAAGCAATATAGAGGACCCTCAACCAAAGAGCGGATTGAGAAAACGTGTTACATTTACACAATGAAGTACTATTCAGCAGATAAAAAACAATGGAATCCTGAGATTTCCAGGCAAATGGATGGCACCAAAAGAAACCACCCTGAATGAGGTAACCCAGTCACAAAAAGAGAAATATGGCATGTACTCTCTCATATATGGATTTTAGACATAGATCTGGGGAGTGCCAGCCTACAATACCATGGCCAGAGAGTCTTGGAAACAGATCCTTCATTCAGTGCCTGATGGAAGCAGAGGCAGACTCCCATGGCTAAGCACTGAGCTGAACTCATGAAATCCGGTGACAGAGAGGGAGGACTGATAGCCAAAGGCACTAAGACTGGGCTCCTTTAACCCCCAGAAACAGCTCACCTGACAAGGGTTAGCCCTTGAATCCCACACTGATGCCTGGGAATCAAGCATGGGTCTTATCAAGACCCCCTGAATGTGGGTGTCAGTGAGGAGGCCTAGGTAATCTATTGAGCCTTGGGTAGTAGATCAGTATTTATCCTGGGTATACAAATGGACTTTGGACTCCCATCCAACAATGAGAGGTGCACTCTCACTCTGAACTCTTGGGGGAGGGTCCAGGCCCTGCTGTAGATGAAATGACAGACTATGGACACTTCTATGGAGGGGCTCACCCTCCTGGGGAAATGAGGGTATATTGGGAGGGGTTGTTGGGAGGGCCTGGTTGGAGGGGAGGGAAACATGGTGGGACCTGGAATTGACAGGTGAAGCAATCTTGTTCTAATTTAAATTTAAATTTAAAAATAAATAAATATATATGTATATATATGTAAATATGTATATAAAGAGAAACATATATTTACAACATACCGAAGGACATCCCTCATCAACCACTGGCCCCTCAGAGCCAAGCCTACTTTGCCTTTGAATGCCATGAACCTGAAAAAGGGGTCAACAAACAGCTGACCAGGACCCAACTGCCCCAGGGGTTCAAGAACTCACCCATCATATTTGATGTGGCACTCCATGAGGACTTGGCGGCCAACAGAAAAAAATGGTCAGAAAACATATTCAAAAAACAATAGAAGAAAACTTTCCCAACCTAAAGAAAGACATGCCAATGAAGGAGCAAGAAGGTTAAAGAACAACAAACAGAGTCGCCCCCCAAAAATCTCCTCGACACATAATAATAAAGACCCCAAGCATACAGAGTAAGGAAATAATATTTAGAGCATCTAGGGAAACATTCTAAGTTACATATAAAGGCAAACCTATCAGAATTACACCCGATTTCTCCATGGAAACTATGAAAGCCAGAAGGTCCTGGACAGATGATATTCTACCAACATTAAGAGTCCATGGATGCCAGCCAAGACTGCTATTCCCAGCAAAGCTTTCAATCAATATAGATGAAGAAAACAAGACATTTCATGACAAAACCAGATTTAAACAATGCGTATCCACTAACCCAGCCCTATAGAAAATTCTGGTAGGCAAACTCCAACCTAAGGAAGTTAACTACAACCAGAAAATCATAGGCAGGAGATAATCCCACTTTACCGACAGGCAAAAGAAAAAGTGGTGGAAATCCACATAAAATTCCACCACCAACAACCATTCCAAAACAAATGATAATGAGCTATCAATGGTCACTAATTTCCCTCAATATTAATGGTCTTAACTCGCCCATAAAAAGACACAGGTTAACAGAATGGATTCGAAGACAGAATCCATCCTTCTGCTGCATACAAGAAACACACCTTGGCTTCAAAGACAGAAAAGGATTTTCCAATCAAATGCACCCACGAAACAAGTGGGGGGTACCAATCCTAATATCTACCAAATTAGACTTTAAGTTAAAATCAATCAAAAGACATGAAGGAGGTTGTTTCATATTCATCACAGGAGAAATCAACCAAGATGAAGTCTCAATTCTGAACATCTATGCCCCAAATACAAAGACATCAAATTTCATAAAAGAAACATTACTAAAACCCAAAGCACATATAAAACCTACACACTTGTTGTGGGAGACTTCAACACCCCACTTTCACCACTAGACAGGACCACAAGACAGAAACTTAACAAGGATACGAAGGAAATAATAGAAGTTTTCACCTAACTGGGTTTAACAGACATCTATAGAACACTCCATCCAAACACAAAAGGATATATCTTCTGTTCAGCTCCACATGGAACCTTCTCAAAAATCGACCACATACTTGGCAACATAGCAAACCTAAACAGGTGCAAAAAAATTGTAGTAACTCCATGTATCTTATCAGACAATCACGCCTTAAAGTTAGAATTCAACAATAACACAAATCGCAGAAAACCTGTAATGTCATGGAAATTGAATAATACAAAATTGAAACATTCCTGGGTCAAAGAAGAAATAAAAAAAAGAAATTAAAGACTTCCTAGATTTCAGTGAGAATGATGACACAAAATACCCAAACTTATGGGACACTTTGAAAGCAGTGCTAAGAGGATAGTTCATAACACTAAGTGCCCACATGAAGAAACTGGAGAATAGTTACATGAGAGAATTAACAGCACAAATAAAAGTTCTAGAACAAAAGGAAACAAACTCACCCCAGAGGAGCAGACACTAAGAAATAATTAATTTGAGGACTGAAATAAATAAAGTAGAAACTAGGAAAATGATACAAAGAATTAATATAACAAAGAATTGGTTATTTGAGAAAATCAACAAGATAGACAAACCTTCATCCAAACTTAGGAAGAGGCAGAATATGAATATGCAAATTAACAAAATTCAGAAATGAAAAGGGAGACATAACAATGGATAGTGAGGAAATCCAGAGAATCATCAGGTCATATTTTGAAATGCTGCATTCTACAAAATTTGAAAATTGAAAGGAAATGGGCAATTTTCTGGATAAATACCACTTACCAAAATTAAATCAAGAACAGATAAGCAATCTAAACAGACCTATAACACCTAAGGAAATAGAAGCAGCCATCCAAAATCTCCCAACCAAAAAAAACCACAGAGCCAGATGACTTCAGTGCAGAATTTTACCAGAAATTCAAAGAACAGGTTGTACCAATTCTCCTCAAAGTATTCCATGCAATAGAAGCAGAATGTCTTTGCCAAACTCTTTTTATGATGCTTCAATAACCTTGCTACCCAAGCCACACAAAGATATAACTAAGAAAGAGAACTTCAGATCAATATCCCTCATGAACATGAATTAAAAAAATACTCAATAAGAGCCGGGCGGTGGTGGCGCACGCCTTTAATCCCAGCACTCGGGAGGCAGAGGCAGGCGGATCTCTGTGAGTTCGAGGCCGGGCTGGACCGATAGCCTCCAAAACAATACAGAGAAACCCTGTCTCGTAAAAAAAAAAATACTCAATAAAACACTGGCAAATTGGATCCAAGAACACATCAGAAAACTCATACACCATGATCAACAATGCTTCATTCCAGGGATACAGGGATGGTTCAACAAATGAAAATCCATCAGTGTAATCCACAAACTGAGAAACAAAACATCACATAATCATCTCACTATATGCTGAAAAAGCCTTTGATAAAATCCAACACATCTTCATGATAAAGGTCTTGGAGTGATCTGGGATAACAGGAACATACATAAACATCATAAAAGCTATATACAGCAAACCAACAGCAAACATCAAACTGAATGGAGAGAAATTCAAGGCAATTCCTCCAAGATCGGGATCAAGGCAAGGCTGTCCCCTCTCCCCATATCTCTTCAATCTTGTACTGGAAGTTCTAGCTAGAGCAATAAGACAAGAAAAGGACATCAAGGGGATACAAATGGGAAAGGAAGAGGTAAAACTTTCACTATTTGCAGTTTACTTAAGTGACCCAAAAAACTCTACCAAGGAACTATTACAGCTGACAAACACCTTCAGCAATGTGGCAGGATACAAGATCAAGTCAAGAGAATCTGTAGCCCTACTATATATAGATGATAATAGGGCAGAGAAAGAAATCACTGAAACCTCACCCTTTACAATTGCCACAAACTACATCAAATACCTGGGGTTAGCACTAAGTAAACAAGTGAAAGACCTGTATTGAAAGGACTTTGAGTCTTTAAAGAAAGAAATTAAAGAAGACACCAGGAAATTGAAAGATCTCCCATGCTCTTGGGTAGGTAGGATCAATATATTATAAATGGCAATCCTGCCAAAAGCAATCTACAGACTCAATGCAATCCCCATCAAAATACCAGCAAAATTCTTCACAGACCTTGAAAGAAAAATTCTTCACATTATACGGAAAATCTAATACAGTACCAGTTAATAATTAGAAAGGGTTTTTGACAGAACAGTGACTGCTTAACTTGATCCAAGTCATGCTTCTAGCTTTACTACCTGTTTCTGATAAAGCTTCACTGCCTGGGTCCATCACCAACACACAATGAAAGGGATTAAATGACATCATGGATGTCAATGTGTTTTACTAAGTAAGATGAGGTTGGAGTAAGGTGCTTGCAGTATAATGACCATAGCAGGAATGACTCAGCAGGAAAGCCTCACTTAGACATTCCTGAGTTCAGAGCTTTTTTACTTCTTGTCTACACAAATTTCCCATTATTGTTTTTTCTGTGAAAAATTGGGGCATGTTTCTAAACCATATTTTCCTCTGATGCCTAGAGCCATCTGGTTAGGCTGTAAATCTTTCTTTTCAGTGTTAAGATTTATGTTTCTTGCTGGAAAAGATACATTGCAATATGCGCACACAGAATCATATATGCACACACAGAATCACACAGATGTGTTCTAGGAAAATGGACAGTGCATGAGGATCATGATGGAAAAATTGTGATTTTGTAATCACATATGCAGGTAGAAAATGTAACGTGTAATTACAGACAGCATATGATTTCATATTAGATGTTAAGCTTTCCTGTAAAAAAGGTGCCCAGGAATCAAACTTTCTAGTTCCCTCTGTAGCACATGGATAATAAGACCAGAAACTCAGAACACTCTTCACTTTGTCACCTCTACCAGTCCTGAAATGAGTTTTGAGGCCAAGTAAATGCTTAACCCTGGTTGAACTGTGTCTCTGATATGACAGTCATGAGGAAAAGTAAAATTAGCTCTCATGACTTTCAAAATGGCTTGAGGAAAACAAGTTGGTTTATATATTAAATTTAGCTGGAATTTACATTTTGATAGGCCAAGAGTCTGGACAAAATTCTACAGTAACCTATCCATCTACCAGAGACATTTGACTTCTCCAAAGAATTGCTTACATGGCTTTTAAAATTCATCTGGTAGGTGAGAGTTGGGAAAATTTTTAAGAGAACCATCTTGTTCATCTTATAACAGTACTCCTACCTAGCTCATAAGTCTTCAGGTAGCTTTCAATAAAGCCAGTGGAGACAAAGATACCCAGTACAAACTTTGTGCAGTGTCCTTCGATTAGTGTGTCTCCTGTTGATATCCATTTCATTCATTTCACACTTTATTACACTTTCAAGCTCTTTTCCCTATAAACCCATGGTCCATTCAGGACCTGCTTGCCCAAAACAGATAAAGAAAGCAGCTGTGTGTCTCCATATTACCATTCCAGCATACTTCTGAAACGCATCATCCTCTTTGCAGTGACTCTAGCTCTAGACTCTGAACAAGGAAATATCTTTATATCTCTTCCGTCTGAATTATAATGACATCTAATATATATATATATATATATATTGTTTGTTTTTTCTCAATATATATTTTGATTAAAATTAGAAACATGAATGCTTCCCATTTCAATCCCAGCTCGCTCTCCAACCCCTCCTCCCTTGTCCCTCCACCAGCCCACAAAACCCCCCAACCCATCCCCACATCATTCCCCAGGGACGGTGAGGCCCTCCTTGGGGGGATTTCCAAAGTCTGTCATTTCATTCAGGCCAGGACCTAGGCCCTTCCGAATGTTTCCAGGCTCAGAGAGCATCCCTCTATTTGGATTGAGCTCACAAAGATCATTCATACACCATGGTAAACACTGATCACTAACCAAGGCCCCAATGATTTCTGTGGCCTCCTCACTGGCACTACTTTCATGGAGTCTAGACCATTGCCTTGTTGGCCTCTCAGCCATCAGACTGGGAATCAAGAGCTCCCCCTTATCTGGTCAGCTGTCTATGTCGGTTTCACCATCAAGGTCTTGACCCCTTTGCTCATCATTCCTCCATCTCTGTCACTGGGTTCCAGGAGTTCAGTTCAGTGTTTAGCTGTATCTGTCTCTGCTTCCATCAGTCACTGGATGAAGGTTCTAGGATGGCATATAGTGTAGTCATCAAACTTATCATCAAGGAGGGGTTATTAATATAGTCTCTCCACTATTGCTTAGTTTGCCAGGTGGTGTTATCCTTGTAGATCTCTGGAGATCTCACTAGTGTCAGCTCTCTCCTCAAGCCTATAATGACTCCATCTATTATGGTATCTCTCATACTACTCTGCTCTATTCTTACCTAGACTAAACCTTCCTGCTCCCCATGGCTTCTTCTCCCCTCCTCTTATCCCTCTCTCTTTTTACTGGTTTCCTTTGCCCTTCCCCAATGTTCCCCATCTGCTCAGGAGATTTTGCAAGTTTAGAATAGCAGACATGGCTTTCCTTTTGTGAAACAGGTCTTAAGTTAAATTAGAAAGCTGTTGATTACCTTATAATGTCTATACCGCTAACATACAATTGGACAGAGCTTGCAAACCTGGTCTTTATTGTAGCTTTCAGGACTCATATTTGGATAAGACTACTGATTGTCATATAACATCTTATGAGTACTGAGATATTGATATCATTAAAGAGGTAGCTTTCTGCTCACATGTTCCTTAAACTTCCTAGCTTCTAATGAATTCAGCCAGTAAGTAGCAGGATCTCTCCCTTCATTGTTCTGAATTTCTTGAGGCTATACTGTCACCACAGCTATTGTGGATAGGCTGTTACAATACCTATTGCTTTATTAAAGCATTAGTATCCATACAGTTCCCTCTGACATGAGAACTGAGATGACAACAGTTGCTTTTTGTCATTATCCACAACATACTTTACTACTATTGGCCTTCTACACACATCTTCATTTCCTCAGTAAGCAAACATCAACTTCTCTGTATACAGCATTTGTTGCTTGCCAGGAACCTATCTCAACGAAGAATGAAAGGAATAGTCTTCCACATCCATGAATCATTCTGACACCATGGGTTGTTGACAGTGGAATGACATTCATAGTGACAGAACAATGAAAGTTGAAGTTAGGAATTACTCAAAACTTTTATTTTTCCCTGTCCAAAAGAGAATGCCAAGGCTGCACTCAGAGCCATAGGTACCAATATAATAACTTCACTTGATGAAATGGGCCTCTGCTTGGAAAGCAGGAGAAAGTATTTCCACTGATACAAAGTTCCTCAATTAGAAATGGGGGAATGGTTATTTCTATCAGGTCTGTTGGAATAAAAACTCGGAAACAATCATGTACTGTTTATTGTGGCTCCACATCTATTCAATTTTGCACTTGGCTATGTGATGCAGAACCAGTACTAGCATCCTACTGTGTGCATATGTCCTTCCAGTCTCTCCAGGATCACTCATTATCTGTACCACCTGCTTTTCTAAAAGAAGAATCTCATGGAAGATTCCTGTCCTTAATTGTGAGATCTCCTAAACTTTGGTATCTAGCTCATGAGTTGGTCGTTTCTTCCTTCTTTTACTTACAGCTAAAATGTCACTTGATAGAGTATCCTGGCCAACTTAAACAGAACTTTAATACACTGTTTTTCTTTATAATATACAATATTACTTCAAATTCATATAATTATTCATTTCTTTATTTCCTAGCTTTCCCAAATGGAATATACAAATTTAAAATATCTCAGGTCTCTACAACTGTATCTGGAAAGCATAGTTGTTATAGTAATATAATGTAATCATGTTAGTTAACATTTATTCAAAATTTATTATGGACTAAACCGTACTTTAACTGTCGTATGCTCATGTACTCATTTCCCTCTCTCAGAAATTCAATTAATATGACATAATCATAGCTTCTATTTCATAGCTGACAAAGTAGAGTATCCCTAACTATGTGAATGATCAGCCCATAACAAAGAGAATACATTCGATAAGTAGAGAAGGAGGGTTCTGAAAACTGATAGTTAGATATGACTTGTATCTCAGTAAATATACTCCCATCTGAGTCACCCACACAAGGAAGTGGTTTGATCTTTTTATGTATGTTTTTCTGTGTATCGCTATCCCTAACCTACTTGTAAGCAAATTAAATATGACTTATATCACAATTTTTGGTTTGAACACTGAAAAAAATTATTCCCTTTCCTATCATACTAATTCACACGATTCAGCTATTTTTAATAAAAAGGAGATATTTCTTACCTAATTGTTAATGTAATTCTTTAAGGAAAGAACATTCACAGTACATCTTATAAATCATATTTTAGACGACTAAATGGCATTTGATAGATAAAAATACATGTCCTAAGTCATGTATCTTGGTCCAAAAATTTGAACATTTTGGTAAAAATTATAGTAGGAATATCAAACACGTTGAATATTTTGACATGTACAATGTAGGGGCCACACTTTTCATACTCATATTTGAATGTATATGCCTGAGTCTGATCCCAGTGTCCATTTGGAATTGGGGAGGTTGTACAAAATGCATTCAGATAAGCAGGTATTGTGGAACCATTAGAAGAGAAACGGCACAGTGGGTAATTAAAAGTAATTTTAAAAAAGATATAAGATCCTTCTAGAAACTCAGGGTAGCACATTCCCACCCCTTTATTTGCTTCTTTTCCTCAAGGCCCTAGGATAAGAACTCAACCATACATTACAACATTTGCTTAACTTAGTTCTGCTGTTCAGAGAGGTCAACCTGAAACAGTAATTTATTTCTCAGAGCTATCATAAAGGAAATGCAATATGTTGATGATTAATAGAGAGCATAGTTTCCATTAAGCAATTGTTGGTTCTAAAGAGGTAACAATTCAGAGACAATAGGAATGAGAAATGAAGCTATTAAACAGAAAAGGGAAGAAGGGGCTAATGACTGTGTCAGTCTTTGTTATAGAAAGTTCATCAGTTTATCAAGACAGTTATAGGCAAGTAACAAGAACATATACGACACCATCAGGAGGTATAGAGCATGAAGTGGCACTAGAAAATGGGTGGAGATAGTGAAAGGCACATTTAGTTTGTGGCATTTGTGTGTGCTTTGTTTAAAGACAGTAAGAATAACCCCAACAACAATTATGAGCAGACCGTGCTGTAGAAACACTTGCAAGGAATTCAGCAATTCAGTCCTAAGAATAAAGGATTCCCATCACTGAAAATATTTGCTTACTTGATACCAGGAGGGTGTAATTACTGTGCTCCTGCAGATCAGGCCACAAGCTTCATTTGCTGCAGTCATGCTTCAGTTGTTCATCTTTCACAGCTGTTCTTACTCTTTTCTGTCACTTACTCATCTCTCATTAGAAGTGTCTTTGTCATCAAATACCTCAATTAATTATTTGGAATAATCCCAAAATATTTATTGTTGTATTCTTTTCTCGAGAAGATCTTAGATATAAAGAGACATAGAACTTCACCTACATACTCCATCTTCCACAGGAGAAGGATAACAGTGGACATAGATGTGACCTACAATGAGTGTAGGTGACGTGTAATTAGGATGAAGTTTGCCTAAAGTCTTTGGAGAATGTTGACAGATATGCAGGTGTATGGAGAAGTATGAAAGGAGTAACAAGTCTTTCTGGTCAAAATAATCCGGAAAACACTGTGTTAAACAAACTTTAATAAATTTCCTTCCTATAACACTTTTTCATTTTTCCTCAATATATGTTATTATTTAAATTGGAAACATGAATGCTTCACATGTTAATCCCAGCTCCCTCTCCAACCCCTCCTCCCTTGTCCCTCACCAGCGCCCCCAGCCCCCCACACAGTCCTCACATCATTACCCAGGGAGGGTGAGGCCCTCCTTGGGGGGATCTCCAAAGTCTGTCATTTCATCTAAGGCAGGACCTAGGCCCTTCCCCATGTGTCCAGGCTGAGAGAGCATCCCTCTATTTGGAATGGGCTCCCAAAGATCATTCATACAACATGGTAAAAACTGATCTACTACCCAATGCCCTAACAGGGGACTGATCCAGACTCCATGAATGTAGTGTCAGTGAGGAGGCCACATTTCCATTTTTAATATGTACAGATGCATCAAGTCTCCAAGAATGGGCTTTTCTGGGCAGAATTTATAAAATATTCTTGCCACAAAAGCCTTTAGAAAGAAGAAACTTAGTCCAGGTCCTTCTTTGTATTTTCCTGGATTAGAACCTGTTTCCAATTTTTAAAAAGATCAGGCAAAAGTAAAATAAATCATTAGCATATGGTGTGGCCAACCTGTGGTTTTAAAACTAATAATATTTCTGTTTTGAAATTGGGTAATTTGTGTTAAGAACATATGTTGGGATTAAAATATCCTAGTGTATTTTTCCTTTAATGACTATAAAGTGTCACCCTTATCTCTCATAATTACATTTTGTTTGAAGTCCATTTTGTTAGATACTAGAAGAATACATGTTTTTGTTTGTGAGGTCAGGAAAAAGATTGATCCTGTTTTTTGATTGAATCTGTTGGTCTGTTTCTTCATTGAGGAGTTGAAACTATTAATCTTGAGTTATTCTTGAATAAATTGCATTTATTTCTATAAATAGAAACTTAACAAAATGAGAGCTTTATTAAACACATTTGAATTTCATTACATAAAATGTAGCTCAAGAAGAAACTTTCAAGATGTATTTTTCTAACCTTCTCTATTCATATAAAAAGCAAGAGAGATACCATATCCTATCTCAAAAAGTTATTCTGAAAATTAAACAAATAGGCATATTTAACAGATATATTTTGTTCACTGTTTACATGTTCACTGTTATTATTTCATAGATGAAAATATAACTTCCCATTTAATAAGGATTAGAGATTCAGAGACAGTGCTTGAAGACTGTGTCAAGATGAATCTAACCTTTACTTTTCAATAAAAATGGGGTTGAAGAGTTTTCAAAAGGAATAAATGGAATAATTAAGGTGAAGGCCTTAAACTGTATTCAGTCTCCATCAAATAAGTGCACCTTAGAGTTCCTTCAGATGCAAGTGTTAATAAGGCCTGATATGTATTACAATCTGGTCTTGTTAAACTTAAAAATTAGGCATATTTTCAGTATAATTTAACAGGCAAGAAAAAGATGTATCTAAGAAGTGGAATGATACATTGTAATTGCATAGACAAAAATCATGGGAGATATGAATAAAATTTCACTGGTGTGGTATAAACACTATTGTTCTCAGACTCTTTCTTTTGGCTTCAACTGTGTCAATCCATACTCATACCTAAATGGGAAGAATGAAACTGTTATGTTCAGTATTTCACTGACAGAGTATTCTTGTTGCTATGTTAAAGTTATGTTTTCTGTAAGGTTATAGCATGAATCCTCAGTGGTAGTGAGATTATAATGGTCTTCATTATCATGCTGATAGCATTTAGAATCACTTAGGAGACACAAGTTTCTGGGTGATTCTGAGGAAATTTCCAAAGAACATCCACTTAGGAAGGAAGACCTTACTGGACTTTGTTTGTCACTGCTCCATGGCCTGGTTTTCTGGACATGAGAAATGGAAGGAATGAGTTAGGTGTCATCTTCTCTTTCTCTGCTTCTTGTATTGCCCAGAGATAAGCAGGATACCTGCTGCCATATCTTCCTCCTGAAGTCCCTCTTTTTAAGTCAACTAGTTGGTCAGAGCACTAAGAAAGTAACGGATACAGTGGTATTTGTTCCACGAAAACAGTATATAAAATAAGGTAAATTTTATTATACAAAAGAAGTCAATTGGCAGGAAGGAGGACCGACTACATCTCAAACATCACATGCAAACAATAGAGCATTGATGGAAAAAAATCTGTGATGTGCACATGACCTATAATGTATCAAAGCCTTCTGGCCAAGACAACTTGTGTTTCTAGACTCTCTCATAGCTCTTGTCTGATTCCTTTCCTGTTGGAAGTGTATAATTCTTTAATAAACTAGGTTTGTGCAACTATCCAGCTAACCCTGATCTTTATTCTTTGCTTCTATAACACAGAACTTAGAAATCCAAATAGATGCCCATTAAGCTCAAATATCTATCAATAAAATTAGTCATTATGACTTCTCCTATATTCAAGAAGTCCAATAATTTTCCCAGCCATGGAGGGAAGCAGCCAGATATTAGTGTATAGAGGGTTCTCATCTTCATTATGGAAGCTCAAGACAGTTAGAATAAAAAGCCAAAGAGCTCCTGTGGTCCTCTACCTGAAAGGTACAATGATACACTAAATATAATGAATTCTTTGAAACAGTTTTTTCCAATTCTGACTAAGAGAGGACTGAGAATGTGAATACTCAAAGAATCAATTCAACCTGTATATCCTCTGTACATATCACTGGATAGGCAAGTTGCTAAGAAAAGACTTGAATTCTAGTATCTTCTTTACACACAAAACTTTGTACATGTCTTCAGGCAGGCCTATTAAACAAAGGCATCTCAGAAGGAATGGCCTGTAGGTGTTCTCACAGGCAGATCATTCAAAGGGAGCTTTTATCTATGGCTGTGCTACAATCTCAGTTTATGTTATATCTGAGAGTTCAGAGATGATCAAGAAAAGCAACTGTAACTATAACCACTTATTTCTAGTTTTAAAAGCCTAGACAAAGACATTAACCTATTTTCCTCCCAGGTTGTCACCTCATGGTAATTAGAGTCATATTAGCATATGAGAAGACATATTTATGCAGTACTTTCATCAGGTAGGGCCATGAACATGATCCTACAGGAGGGCTGTATGAGGACTCTGAACCATTATCTCATTTCTTCCCAAATCATGGTTAAGATTATCAGGAATGTAGTGGTCCCTGTAGGAACATGACCACTAGATATAGTATGTCTTTGAAGGGTGTTTTTTCTACCTACTGTGTGAACTTGGATACTTTCTTTACAGTTATTTACTTATACACAATATGATTTTAGTATTTAGTTCCTAAGTGAAGTTATCTAAAAAGATTATTTGACTTTAATAACATGCAAAAAGGACATATTTGTTTGTGATGATATAAAACTGGCTTGAGAATCCTCTGAAAGACATGTCTCAACATTTTGGGGGAAAAGTGTAATGTGGTGATATATTTTTTAATGATTTAATAAAGCTTGCCTGAGGGTTCAGAATGCAAAGTCAGCCTCAAGATATAGAGATCAGGCAATGGTGGTACACACCTTTAACTCCAGGACTCAGGAGACAAAGGTAGACAGATATTTTTTTTATTTAAAGGCCACACTGAGATATATGAAATTCATCCAATCTGAAAGAGAAATAGCTCACACAAAGGTTATCTCAGCACTTGGGATCATATTCCTTCAATCTCAGGACTAGGGAGGTGGAGAAAGGAGTGATATAGCTGGAGGGAGAGAGGAATATAAGATGGGAAAAGACAGGAACTCAGAAAATTGCAGCCTGAGTCTTGGTGGAGAGCAGTTCCAGTCTGTGTGTTGCCTCTGAGGATTGTACTCTGAGGATCTCTGGAGATATGATCACCCAATTCATCCTGAGGTAGACGTAAGAGTTAGTGGCTGGCTGCTTTGCTTTTCTGATCTTCATCTTGAACCCCAATATCTGTCACTGGGTTTTATTATTCATGCTAAAATGCAATAATATTCTGATTTATCTTTAACTTGGATTGCTAACCCTGTGTTTGTTTCACATACCGAATAAAGATTAGTTTATTGATCTTTCCCAAGTCCTATCAGTGGAACAGTAAAATCATCCCTCGTCTATCAACCAATGAAGCAGAAGAGGTCATATTTGTGGATAATGTAGGTGGTATAGCAGAAGCATATTTTTGGATAATGTAGGTGGACTCGCTCTACCAGAATCAGTCTTAAATATCTCAACAATGGAAATAGTACAGTACCTAACAGCAAAGCCATTTTTTGCCACACTATTACATTATTAAATAGCTATGTCATGTAAACTATAGTAATACTAGAAGGTTAAAAATGACTTCACAATGTACCACAATTATCACTGTGTGAAAACAGAGGTATACTGAGAATGAAATGGATGTGAATAATAAAATGAAGGCACCAGAGATGACATGTTTTGTCTAATGTTTTGTCAAATGTCCCCCAGTATAGTAATAGTACACTTATTCAGAAAATACAGCTGCAATTAAAACCAGATGATGCCACTTGCACCAAAAAATAACTGAAATGAGAATGAAGTCCTACGAAATTTTCTGACACAGAAATTCTATGCTTCAGTTAGAGTGGGATTTTTTATGGGCAAACTGGGCATCTGATATGTATATGTGGATGAAGACAAATCCCTCACAAATGAAATGCAAAGTCTCAAGTGAAAAGTTTTATTTTGATTTAACAGTCAATAATCCAAACTAAATGCCAGCCAATTAAGAGAAATATGGTTTGAGGGCCTCACAATTCTGTATTATTAGTCACACATCCCTGACAAAGTTGCTAGACTTCCATAAATTTGTTTTTAATGATCGGATTATATTTATCTAATGCATGCTATCTCTCACATTAAGATGGAATTAAATGCACTGTTTACTATGTCATATGCCTTCATGGCTTCTACAATCTTCTCCTTGTTTTTCTTTTGAGATCAGATAACAATTTTCAATGCATCTGTGTAACATCTGGTAGCCAAAACAATTCTGCTGGAGAGGGTTTTAGTCTCAGAATTTCATGGGTCCTGGTACAAAACTGGTAAATCATTTCTTATCAAGTGCCAAAATGCATCTAAAGGGAATATGCTTAAAAAATAAGTCATGACTGCCACTCCTCTTCATCTCTAAGCCAGGGAATGCCCTCACACATAACTGCTAAACATTTTATGTCAAGTTCACACAACTTGGAAGAGGAAATCTCACTGAACTATTGCTTCTTTCAGACCACTCTAAGGACTTGTCTTTGAGACATTGTCTTGATTGATAATTTATATGGGAATGTTCAACCTACTCTAGGTGTTGTCACCATGAAGCAAGTTATCATGGTTTGTATAGGAAAGGAAGGTGGTTGCTTGAGTGTCTGGCTTGACTTCCCTCATATGGGGACTGTGTTTAGGACATTAAAGTAAAATAAATTCTTCCCTCCCACATCATCTGTGATCCTGGTGCTTATCACACCAACAGAACGAAAATTAGAACACAAAGAATTTCCTGAAAAAGGAAAAATACAAGACTCATTGATGTTTTGTTGCTTGTTTATTTTGTTTTGTATCCACTTATTAGTGACAACTTAACTCCAGAATAACTAAATCAAAATATTTAACACTGTTTCTTTGGAAAATCTATTCACTCATGTTGGATGAATAATACACAGTGCTTCCTCATTTGGAAGATATTTCCAATTATAAGATTTATGGCTGAGATCACAAGACCTTCTTGTGGATGGAGAATTGTGTTCACATACATATCCACCATAAGAAAGTTTATCAACTATAATGTTTAGTAAACATGATACTTATTATAAGTAAATTAGAAACATGGAGTTGTGTATTATTCCATTTCTACTTACTCACTTATTTTTGAAAACATAGTGACCAAGATCCTTTGACTTATTTCTTTGCAGATAAGAAATCTTAGTTTGAGTCTCAGAGGTTAATGGACTTTATAGCAGAAGCAGAAGTTGGTTTCAAAATAACTCTTCTGGTACAGGTGTGCACATTAAAAAGACTTCCCTCCCCAGCTATAAATACTTTGGACAAATGGAACAGCATTGACTTGAAGAGTCAAAGAGATTTGTCATTATCATTAAGCAAGGCTTGACTAGAAACTGGCTAGAATGAATCTGTAGTTATCTATAGAAGATGATACTGAAAGCTATTACCATTTGCTTGCAAGTTGCTGAATTACAGTAGCAAACATTATTTACATACTATTGAATATTTTCCAAATGTTTAGCTTTTTAAACAATCCCCAGTGGCCAAGGAGCTCCACTGCATATCAAGCATCTTGTGGTAGTTTTAATAGGAATGGCTTCCTTAGATTCATATTTTTGAATGCTTAATTATTGAGGAGTGGAACAATGTAGAGAGATTAGGAGTTGTGGCCTTGTTGAAGAAAGTGTGTTCCTGGGAGCAGGTTTTAAGTTTTCTGAAGACCATGCCAGTCCCAGTGATGTCTCTCTTCCTCCTGCCTATCAATCCAGATGCATAACTCTCAGCTACTTCTCCGGCACTGTGTATGCCTGCATGTACCATGCTTCCCACTATGATGGCCAAAATCTGAAACTGTCATCTCCAATTAAATGTTTTCCATTTTAAGAATATCCATGGTCATGATGTCTCTTAACAACAATAAAACACTAAAACACATCTCCTATATTCTATGTTCTTATAATTCATATGACCATATTAGTTTATAGTACCAGATGTTCTATTGGGTGGATAAATAATATTGCAATGGGAAAATGTGGCAGGGAGAAAAGAAACTTATCCATATCTATAACTCAGACCTAGACATTTTTATTGCAGAATACTATGTAAACCATATTTTGATTAGTGTGTATGTGTTTGTATGTGTGTGTGTGTGTGTGTGTGTGTGTGTGTGTGTGTGTGTGTGTGTAGCAAATGTAAACGTATCCACTGAGTCCAGAAAACTGAAGATGATGTTAAGTCCCTGAAGTGGTTGTGAGCTCCCTAGCAGGGATGCTGGGATCCAAACTCAGGTCTTCTGGAAGAGCATCCAGTGCTCCTAACCACAGATGAGCCATATCTTTGGTCCCCAGAATAGAGTTTTATACTACCAACTAGTCTACTTTAAGAATCTAAATGGAATCTAAAGTACAGTTAGTGAAATAAAACCAAATCATGCAATGAGGATAAAATATGAAATTATTATTCTGTTTTGTAGACAACCCACTACAGCATAATGCTATAAATAACAATGAGGTGAAACTCAAACCTGGGATTTAAAAATCGTTTTCTTTCTTTCTACCTTTGCAATCCATTTATCATCCTATTTCATTTTTAAGGAAGCTAGGTCCAAATGATATTCAATAACTGTCCCAATACGAAAGGTTCATCAAACTTTGATGATATGACTTAGCACAGTGATTTATATCTGACATCTTCTCTCCCTTGGATCCTCTTATTTTTCTCTACCCTTGTTGATTCCTGCCTCATACTTACTCAACCCTTATAAATAATATTTCCTTCCACTTTTATGATTATTGGTGGTTAGATACGATAAATTTTGATACTAGTCAACTGTGGAGAAGATATTAAATACATTAGCTAATTTCCCCCTTAATGCCTCATTCAATATGAATCAATATTGGCTTAATAATTAACACATTTAAACATTTTATGTATTTTTCATAATAGGATGATCTATGTTTATTTTATTAAGTTGAAATATTTAGTTTCCTACCACCAATAGCAAAGACATTTCAACTTGGAGTTTTATCTTTAGATGGGTCTGGGGCTGTCTGTTCATTTGCAAGGGAGCTGACTGCTTCTCCTTGACTTAAACCCTGTGAGCAGATGCTTATGCTAAGTTCAAAATAAGTTGACAACATCTGCAAAAATGAAAGGATAAATTCTGATTAGTGAGCTTTTCCAGAAACTTGCTGAAATTGTGGTACCAGGCTGCACCAGACTCTAGGCCTGACTCTGTCCTCTCTTTAGTCTCCAAACATACTTTGTGTTGGTTAGGAGAGCCAACATCTTCAGTTCACAGACAACACTGAGATGTGATTCCAAACATAGATTAGAGTAGTGAATTCCCAATCAGTGATGATCTGAGTCTTCTCTCTTAAGTAGGTATTTAGCAATTTAGTTAATATTTTTGGTTATTTTGACCAGACCTTTGATCATTTGCTGTTTGTAGGGAAAGATAGATTTTCTAAATTCCAGTTTAGAAATTGATTAATTTGAGACAGAGGAAGAAAGAACTTATACCAACACCTGTGATTCTCTGAGATCAAATAAACATTTGAAGGGTTTGAAGGGATTAGGGAATTTTAGATGTTCTAGTCACCAGGTGACAGTAGACTGATACATTCAATAAAAAGTAATAATAACTCAAAACACACCTATGAAAGGATTAAGATCTATCATGGTCTTAGCACAAGAGAGTTTTCAATATAAACTTTCCACTATAAATCCCCAAGTCTGTCACTAAATTATAAAATATTTCTAATTTGACAAATATTGTGGATATAACCCATTTACTATTAATGTCCAAATAATGTTATTTTCCAATGTATGATAAAAAATGTGAAAGCATGAATGATAGAAGACACCATCTTTTTCATAAACACATTAAGGTAACAGAAGTGTATTTTTATGTTTTACTGATTAGAGCTTCAAGTCAGGTATATGACTATAATCAAGGGCTAGTCGTCAAAATATAATCATCAAGCAAAATGTAGATTCAAAAAAAGGACCAGGGCAGAAGGGAAAGGAAAACCTCAGAGATAAGTTTTTCTTGGAGTTTCTTAGTGTTAATCAAGAACTTGTGTAAATTTCCAGTTGTCAGTTAACCCCCCAAGACAAGCTGGTCCCAGAGACAGGGGTGGGTCACTGAGCAGACAAGTCTATACAGGTTCCACACACTCTGGGACTGTCTGTTTCTGAGAGCAATAGCCTGAGGGAATGAGGTGGCAGTCTGAGTACATATTGGCGCAGAGCAACTGGGAACAGAAAGCAGTTTATTCTGCTAGATGATTTACAGCCTTTAAAACAACTCCCCATTTCTGCAAAATTCTTAATTTAATAGACAAACATCTTGTGGTGAGAGCTCACTAGTAACAGAACTGATGGGATACATGTTGGAAGATTAAAGAGTCTTAAGAAGAGAATGCATGACTCTGGTATGAGAACAGGAAAAAATTCCATTATGTGGCCTCTCCATTTTCCCAAAATGAAAAGCTTTAGAAAACCACTCACCAGTTAGAACAAAGGATACTGAATGTTTCATGAAGACAGATGTAGTCATCATGATTTAAAGGGATCTTAGTGGCTATATTGCCCAGCAACTCTTCATTAGAAGTCTATGCAGTGAGAGACTGCATTACAAGGAAGTGAGATATCTCACCAAGGTGGGTTGTTAACTAAGTTAGTAAGAATGTCTCAGGGCATATATTATTCAACTAGTCATTAGTCTTTGTCTCATAGTTGACATGAAACTATTGGATGTGTGGTACACAATTACTAGGTAGCAAAATGTAAAGCACTTAGTATGTCTTCCAAAAGTAGCTAAAGATGTATTTGGAGAGCCTTTGGAACACTCTTCTGGAAGCCTAAGACATTTTCTCCCATTATAGTGTTTGGAGTTTGGGTCATACTTTCTGTGTTTAATTCCCCATGAGAAAATTCCCCATCTCCTCTCAAGCCTTGGCTTGCCCCAGCAATCTCTACTCATTGCCAGTGTAATTTCTGTGAGCTGTACATAAGTCTTAAACCTTAATATCCCAGGAGGAAAACCAAGAGGAAGTCAGTGATTCGGGCAAGACAGTGAGGTGTGATGCTAATAGCAGATCACGTAAGTAGGAAGACTGTGCAGTTGGGGTGTTTCAGGGTCATGGATTTCATGAGGATAATGGCACCTTCTCCATTACAAATTAGCAGATGTATACAATATAAATACAACATTAGAATTTGCAGCCATGACTGAGAAAACACAGTTAGGAGACTGAAAACATTAAACAGGAAAATCCCAGAATAGGTTCTTTGAAAACACATGAAGAATCAAGACAACAATATAAAACTTCTTTATTGGCCTATATGGGATATTACTTTGAGTCTTGATCTGATAGGGCTTTTTTCTTGTTGCTAATTGAAGATGACCTGGAGCTACTGCCCTGAAATGTGTGTTAGATTATTGTCAGGGATCTCTAAATGTAGGCAGAACCATGTGCAAATTGATAGCAATGATATGCAAAACTCCAATTTCTATCTTCCCATCTCACTGAGTATATAATTTAGAATGATTAGTCTGACCTGTATAAATTTCAGTTTTATCTTTTATACTGAGAACATGGTCATAGATAGCTCCACGATTTGGGGGAAACTCCTCTCTCTCTCTGTCTCTGTCTCTCTCTGTCTGTGTCTCTCTCTCTCTTGTCTCTGTCTCTCTGTGTGTGTTTTATGTGTATGTTTGTGTAACAAATATTTTCCTTTTCCCTACTGTTTGTTAACACTGGGTCAGAAATCCATCGAGGCTGATCAGCAGCAGCAGTGGTCTTCCTGAGGTAGAGCTTTAAGACTGATCCCATCTGAGAGTGTTTAATGCACTTCTACCTTGCAAATTAAAGGTTTGCTTAGTCTGTAAGCATTTTGTCCCATCTGATCAGTTATTGGATGGATATTTGGCTTTTTCTTTGCATATTTGCTTTGAATTAAAAAAAATCAGTCTTAGGAAGCATATCTATTGATTTCTTTAAATGAAGTGTATTTGTCGAGCACTCATCATGTTCTGGATGTGGTAGCCCTTCTATATTTTAAAGAACTTCAACTTTATAACTGATAGTGATTTCTGAAAAATTTTTAAGAAGAAGGAAAACAGGGTTTAATTATGTTATATATAAAGTTCACTTTTACAGTCTGCAGTATGTTATGTAACAGTATGAGTATGTGGAAGATTTCTTGATTACAGAATTCAAAAGTGGGGAAAAGTACAGAGGAAAAATTAAGACTCAGAATAATAACCATATCTAACCACTTCTTGGCTGCTAAGAACACTGAGTCAAATATAGAAAGAGGAAATTGAATGTGGACCAATAGTAAATGCTCTGCTAGGTCCTAAACTCATCCCTGTAAACACAGGATGAAAGAAATATGAGAAATTGTGAGAAACCACATATTTGAGGCTGCACTACTCCTGCTGCTTTTTCTTGTCCAGCCAGGTCCCAGCACCCTTCTCAGCCACAAGCAATCACACAGATGCTATATTAGTTATTAAACTGTTGGCTGAAGCCTAGCGCTTCTTATTGTCTAAATTTGTCTTAATTATTAACCCATTTCTATAAATCTGAGTATTCCCCTGTGGTCTTGGCTTGCCAGAGAATACCTGGACCTGTTTTTTTCTTTGTCTGCTACATGTTGTTTGTCTCTGGTGGGTTCTCCTGCCTACCTTTCCTAGAATTCTACTCATCTCATAACCCCACCTATCTTCCTGCCTCATTGACCAAACTTTGTTTTATTGATCAACCAATAAGAAAACATATACAGAAGGACATCCCTCATGTAACTATCAGTGAGGGCTAACAGTGATATAACTCAACAATGGACTCTGAATGGAACAAAAAATGCTACTGTGTTACATGTTGACATACATATTATTTCATACTTGGTAGAAGGAACATGATGACTCTGCTGTAGTTAACTACAGGTCTGTAACTGCGTGTGCAATTTCATTGTAGTTCTGATACAGGAGAGGAAAGAGGTTATAAATCAGATACATAAAACGATTGGAAGGTTGATTCTGGTCCTCAGTATGGAGAAGGGAAATATTGAGGGAAGTAGCTTTGCAGCTATCTGGCAACATCTGAACATCAATAGAGAAAATCAGTGACCATTAGAATAATAGAAATTATATGGAAATTGCATGAAGATACAGATGATTGCAAGAGGAAGGAAAACTTCCTAAAAGTTAAACTCCAGCTTCAAAGCAGTCTTACTTGTCCCTTTGATGCATTATTTGGGGAAAACACCAGAGCATACTTGTGGAAACATTTACAGTGGGTGTTAGAAAATCATTTTGTAAAGTCAAGGAGTACAGCCTAGACATGCTCTAAGCACAACCAGCATTTGCTGAGAAGAAACAATAACATTCTAAAATAGTAGTCTTGGGTCATCAATATGATTTGTGTTAAAAACTACACAAGAAATGTTTGCTACATGGTGAGGTATATTTTGAGAAACTTCATTATAATTTTAAAACTGGGAAAGGAATAATGAATAAAAAAGGTTGCTCCTAAAGTTGAGGCTATGACTGTACCATAAAGAATAAATCATAATATCAGGAATATATTCACATAGAGTATCTTAGAGTTTAGGAGGCAGGAGTATAGTTCAGTTGGTAGAGTGATAGCTGACCATGCAGGAATCATTGAATTGAATCTGCAGCATTTTATTGTGGGGATACACAACATAATACTAAAACTCAGAGGTAGAAGTAAGAGAATCAGATGGTCAGGGTCATCTTCTTCTGCTTATGAGTTGGGAGTTAGTCTGGAATACATGAGGTCCTAACTGAAACAAGAGAGGGAAAAAAGAGAGAGTTTCTGAGTTGGTATAAACATTTTTACCCATTATTTCTTCTCTAAGTCTCCCTCAAAGTAACAATTGCTACTATAATCATTCATTTACCGTATTTGAATCCATTACTTTTGAAACAGACTAACTCATTGGCATGGATGAACAGCTTGGTTTTAGAGGCCACCTTCTTAATTTCAAATGCTCAGTTTTGTTTTCAATTTTATTTTAAATTACAACACTAAATTGTGTCAGATGAAGGGATTTGTGGTATAGAGACGTAGGGAGCAATTTCTTTAAATGTGATATGTGAAAACCTAACGATTCCAAGTTCTGTCCTTAGTAATAGAAAGAAAAATACTTCTGAGCAAGAAGATCTAAGAAATCATAAGAAGGGAAAAAGATGGAACTGTACAAAGATATTCAAAGAGCAGCTCTATGGAAGGCAGTAAAGCTCTATGGCAGGCTGAATGCAAGTGTATTTGTTCTTTCCAACACAATGAAACTGGAAAGAATGGTAAGGATAGGGAATGATGGCTCCTTTGGGAGTGGGACATTACTGCTTTGCTCTGTTGAACAGAAAGTTTTGATAATTATATGCTGTGGTGGCAGGTAATTTACTTTTTTGAAATATTGTAAGACCTGTGTTGAAACTGAGAGAGATGCCTAAACATGTTTAGGAAGGAGTTTTATAATTTTCTAGGTATATTATGAATCTGAGTAATGCCAAGAGCTACCAGCAGGGAGTGGTGTCCATCATTTTCTGATGAACCAATAAGACCTTAGGCAAGAAGATTTTTTTTTGGACATTAATGCTTAAGCACCACAATGTGTTTTTTTCCCTTAGCTCTTTATACTTCCAAGATTACAATGCTATAACTATCCCCATAATATTGTTTAGAAATGACTCATATATAATTATTCATTAAAATTATATTTCTGCATGATTTTATATGGCTTGGTTGTCCCCCAAAGAATCATGTGCTAGAAGCTTGGTCCCAAGGCAGTGGCACTGAGAAATATTGTGAAACCTAGAGGAAGACATCATGCATGACATTGCTTTCAAAAGGAATTGAGGTTGAGTATATGGCTCTCAAAACACATTCAGAAATTTCCTTATGAAAGCCTGGTCAGCACTCCTGATAAGGCTTGTTCTAAAAGGATAAGGGTTGGTCCCTCCCTCATGCCCTCTTTCTTCTTGCATCACAATTTAACTGGTTGCTTCTGCAATTATAATTCACCATGAGGCAACATAGCAAAAGGAATGTATTTGTCAGAACCTATACCACACCAAGTGTAGCAAGTCCCCACACCCAAACCTCAACTGTAGACGGGGAAAACTTTGTATTGAAGAAAGGATTTGTCTTAGAGTACAGCTCCAGGGAGTCAGCTTAGGGTTACATGGTCCCATGTGAATAAAAAACATCATAGATTTGGAAAAGTTACACAAACTTTTTAAAAATTTAAAAATGACCTGTGTCAAGTACTTTTTTACAATAACAGACTAAATGCAACAGTTCATCTTGCCTACTTGGTATGTTTGAGGAAAGTCTCTGTGCTCAGTAGTTTCATCGAGTACATATTGATAAGAAGACCATCATTATAGTAAGAAGGATGATATTAAAATCCAAATATAAAAATGAAGCCATAACCTAGGTAGAATGAGATACTGAAGTCCAGAAAAGAGACTTGATGGCCTAAAGTAAGTCAAGAAAAAGTGTTCCTTGTGTGCAATGCCAGTGTACAGTTGTGAGTAGCACAGACTCTATTATCTTCTGAGTCCCCAGTATACTAGCTGCGTACTAGAATAATAATCCCTCCATAATTCTAAGTGTGAAAGGAGCTGACAGAGAGCTTGAGGTGATATGAGGTGACTTCATATGGCCCTAGAACATCAGAGTTCCCTCTTATGCCACATGCTTTGTTATTACTAAACCATTATGGAGAACTTTGTGGACTGGAATGAAGACAAAATTAGAGTAGGAAAGTAAGACATCTTAGAACTGCTTTCTGAGAGAAATAAGGCCTCTAAGAAGCTCAAGACAGATAGGTGGTTACACATGGAGTCAAAGGGAAAGTAGGTAGTGGAGCAAAATCTTTCAGGGAAGGATAGAAACTTTCTTTTCTTTTTACTTTACACCAGTTCTAGTTCCTCTGGTCTCACCACTCCCTTTTGTGGTTTAGACACTGAAAGTCACAGAGTAGCTTTAAATAGACCTACAGTCTGCTCAGAAGTACTGCCTCTCCATGAACTCAACCTTTTTAGAATACAACCTTTAAAGAAAGTTTAAACATTAGATAATCAAAAATAAGGAATTTTTTTTCTAATGCTGTTTGCAAATGTCATTTGAGGAGTGAGGAGTCTAGCTGGGGAACTGTGAATTTTGTTTTATGTTCAGGGAGTTACTCCAAAGTTTGAGAAAGCATGTACAACCTTCTGGAACTTCCCTTTAGTCTTTACTAGAATCAAAACAATGTTTTCTAGATATTACTTCTTGTGATACTGTCTTCATTTGAGCAGAGTTTCTGGACATGATGAATCTCATAGTTCCTTTCTCCTCTGAAAAAATATTGAGACTTAAGAAAACCATTCTCAGTTTTGCATGAAATGATACAGTTAGCTGTGATTCATGTCTCTTTGGGCTGCGAAAGGAAAGGAGAGAAATTCAAAGAAAATTCAAGTGAGAGCAGTTGCTCTTTGTATGTAGAGGGATGGAGATATGCCTGTGATCTGTGTGTGTGTGTGTGTGTGTGTGTGTGTTTGTGTGTGTGTTTGTGTGGGGAGGAAGTGTCATGAGTATGTGAATATGCATGCAACTTGTTTCTTTATTGCCCTTTAAATTATTGCTCTAAGATAGGGTCCCTCAATGAATTTGAAACTTGTTTTTACTTACTGGTTAGCTAGAGTGTTCCAGATATCTGCTTGTCTTCATCTTTCAGTGCCATAGCTATGTGGGTTTTTTAACATTGGTCTCATGCTTTGGTAGCAAGCCAAAGAAAAACATCCTAGGCTAGCCTAACCTCTGCCAGAAAGTTCAGCCACCACCCAAAATCCTCATCATAGTGATTCCATAGCATATGTAAATAACTCACAGGGACAGGTCAAATCAGAGATTATAAAAAGAACTGGAGACCAATGGGCAATACAGACTAAGTCAGGTGTGAGAATTGGGGAAACAAACACATGAGAAAGCACAGGGGATGCTGTAGAAAATTTTAATGTATACCATCATTCAAGGCGGGCTGACAGAGATACCCTGTATTAGTGAGGTTTATATAGAGCAATAGAACTTATAGTGAGTCTCCATCTTTTCCTCCTCCCCACCTCTATAAATATGTACACATACATTTGACTTTATTTCACTGACTTATAGGCTGCAATCCATGTAATTCAACAATGGGTGGCTGTGAAAAGAAATCCAGTAGTTGTTCAGTCTACAAGGTTGGATCTTGGTTGGACTTCAGTATATGTTGGCATCCCAAAGAAGTAGGCTCCTCACCCTTTCTCTGATCAACTGGCTTTTTGGACTGTAACCAAGTCAACTAGCCCCCCTCACAACCAAGCAACCAGGAGCCTGCAGAGAGAGCTAGTCTACTCACTCCTCCACTCAGGGCAGAGGGCAGATGCCAGAGAGAATGGGTCAGAGAGTGTTGGAATTGCTTTTTCCAACAGAAAGGGAAGCCTGGTAACCTACCCATCAGGAGAAGAAGAGGTTCTTTCTGCACCCACTGGAAGAAGTGATGGGAAAGGGATAATATAAGAACACACTCAGCAACAGAAAAATAAAAATGTCAGCTCCAGTGTCTAGGGAATCTACACTATCAAAACCTGAATACCCCAATGCAGATGAAGCAGGAGGGAATGACCTAAAAACACCTTCATAAAAATAATAGAGGCCCTCAAAGAGAATATGAGAAAATCCCTTAAAGAAATAGAAGAAAAAATAAACCAAAAGTGCAGGAATTGGAAGAAAAAACAAACAAAAAATGCAAGAAATGGAAGAAAAATACAAACCATAAATCCAACAAATGCAAGGAATGGAGGAAAACACAAAGAAAGAATTACAAGAAACAATTCAAACAGTATAAAGTTTGAAAGCTGAAATGGAGACAATAAAAAAGCACAGACTGATGGAATGCTGGAATAGAAAAACTGGGCAAATGGTGTACTACAGATACAGGCATAACCAACAGAATTCAAGAGATGGAAGACAGAATTTCAGGTGTTGAAGACACACTAGGAGAAATAGATTCATTGACCAAAGAAAATCTTAAGTCAAACAATTCCCTAATACAATATATCCAGGGATTATGGGACACTGTGAAAAGACCAAACCTAAGTATATAGATATAGAAGAAGGTGAAGAAACCCATCTCACAAGGACAGAAAACATATTCAACAAAATCATAGAAGAAAACTTTCCCAACCCACAGAAAGATATGCCAATGAAGGTACAAGAAACTTACAGAACACCAAATAGTGTACCACAAAAAATGACCCCTCATCACATAATAATCAAGACACCAAGCATACAAAATAAAGTAAGAATTTTAATAGCAGCCAAGAAAAAAGTCAAGTAACATATAAAGGCAAACCTATTAGAATAATACCTGAGTTCTCCATGGAAACTCTGAAAGCCAGATAGTTCTGGATAGATATTCTACCAACTATAAACGACCACTGATGCCAGCCCAGAGTATTATACCCAGGAAAGCTTTCAATCACTATAGATGGAGATAACAAGATATTCCATGACAAAACCAGATTTAAGAATTATATCAACTAACCCAATCCTACAGAAAGTTCTGGAAGAAAACTTCAATCCAAGAAAGTTAACTACAACCAGAAAAAACATAGGCAATAGATAATCCCACTTTACCAAGGGGGTGGAAATCCACATACAATTCCAACAACAACAACCCTTCCAAAACAAACAAAAATGAGCATTCAATGGTCATTAGTATCCCTCAGTATTAATGGTCTTAACTCACCCATAAAAAGGGGCAGCCTAACAGACATTCGAAGACAGTATCCATCCTTCATTTCTATAAAAGAACCACATGTCAGCTTCAAAGATAGATGTTACCTCAGAGATATGGGTTGGGAAAAGGTTTTCCAATCAAATGGACCCGAGAAACAAGCAGGGGTAGCAATCCTAACATCTAACAAAGTAGGCTTTAAACTGAAATCAATCAAAAGAGCTGAAGGAGGTCATTTCATACTCATCACAGGAGAAATCCCCCAAGATAAAGACTCGGTTCTGAACACCCATCTGAACACCCAAACACAAAGGCATCCATTATCATAAAAGAAACATTACTAAAACACAAACCACACATAAAACCTCACACACTTATAGTGGGAGGCTTCAACACAGCACTCTTACCACTAGACTAGACTACTAGACAGAAACTTAACAAAGAAACAAAGGAACTAATAGAAATTATGATCCAATTGGCTTTGACAGACATCTATAGAAAATCCTATCGACACACAAAAGAATATAACTTTTTCTGTGTGCCATATGGTTACCCTCTCAAAAATCCACACATACTTATCAACATAGCAAACCTCAACAGGTTCAGAAAACTGGAATATCTCCATGTATCTTATCAGACCACTGTGCTTTAAAGTTAGAATTCAACAACAACACAAATTGCAGAAACAATACAAACTCATGGAAATTGAATAATGTGCAATCGCACCACTCCTGGGTCAAAGAAGTAATAAAAAGAGAAATTGAAGAATTCCTAGAATTCAAAGAGAATGAAGACACAACATATCCAAACTTGTGGAACACTTTCAAAGCAGTGCTAAGAGGAAAGTTCATAGCACTAAGTGTCCACATAAAGAAATTGGATAATAGTCATACTAGAGAATTAACAGCACAACTGAAAGCTCTAGAACAAAAAGAAGAAATCTCACCATGCCAGAGCAGATGCCAGGAAATAATCAAATTGAGAGCTGAAATCAATAAAGTAGAAACTAGGAAAACAATACAAAAATAAACTTAACAAAGAGTTAGTTCTTTAAGAAAATCAACAAGACAGACAAACCTTTATCCAAACTTACCAAACGGCAGAATGTAAACATGCAAATTAACAAAATCAGAAATGAAAAGGGGAATATAACAATTGACACTGAGGAAATCCAAAGAATCATCAAGTCATAATTTGCAAATCTGTACTCTACAAAATTCATAAATTTAAAGGAAATGGACAATTTTTTCTGGATAGACATCACCTGCCAAAATTAAATCAAGAACAGATTAGCAATTTAAATAGACCTATAACCATTATTTCCTTAATAGAAACAGTAATTAAAAGTCTCCCAACCAAAAACAAACAAACAAAAAAAAACATGTCCAGATGGCCTCAGTGACGAATTCTACCAGAAATTCAAAGATCAGCTTATACCAGTTATCCTCAAAGTATTCCATGCAATAGAAGCCACAGCACCTTTTCCAAATTCTTTTTATGAGGCTTCAATAACCTTGCTACCCATGCCACATAAAGGCACAAGAAAGATAACTTCAGACCAATATCATTCATGAACATTGATGCAAAAATACTCAATAAAATACTGGCAAATCAGATTCAAGAACACATCAGAAAAATCATACACCATGATAAATTAGGTTTCATCCCAAGGATGCAGAGATGGTTCAACAAACAAAAATCCAGTGTAATCCATTTAACCCACCACATAAACAAATTGAGATACAAAAATCACATGATCATCTCACTAGATGCTGAAAAAGCCTTTGATAAAATTCAACATACCTTCATGATAAAGGTCTTGGAGAGATCTGAGATAAAAGGAACATACTTAAACATAATAAAAGCTATATATAGCAAACAAACAGCCAACATCAAACTAAATGTGCAGAAACTCAAGGTGATTCCTCCAAAGTCAGGACCAAGACAAGGCTGTGCACTCTCTCCATACCTCTTCAATATTGTACTTGATGTTCTAGCCCCAGCAATAAGACAACAAAAGGAGATGAAGGGGATACAAATTGAAAAGGAAGAAGTAAAACTTTCACTATTTGCTGATGATATACTTTACACAAGTGACCCAAAAAATTACGAGGCAACTCCTACAGCTGATAAATACCTTCAGCAAAGTAGCAGGATACAAGAGAAAGTCAAGAAAATCAGTATCCCTAGTATATACAGAAGATACAAGGGCTGATAAAAAACTCAGAGAAACATCACCCTTTACAATTGCCACAAACAACATAAAATACCTTTGGGTAACCCTAATGAAAGAAGTGAAAGACCTGTATCACAAGAAATTGAATGTTTAAAGAAATAAATTAAAGAAGACATCAGAAAATGGAAAGATCTCCCAGGCTCTTGGTTAGGTAGGATCAATGTAGTAAAAATGGTAATCTTGCCAAAAGCAATCTACAGATTCAATGCAATCCCCATTAAAATCACAACACAATTCTTCATAGACTTGGAAAGAAAAATTCTCAACTATATACGAAGAAAGACCCAGGATAGCCAAAACAAACCTGTTCAAGAAATCAATGTCCAGAAGCATCACCACCCATGACTTTCAGTTCTGTTATAGAGATATAGTACTGCAAACAGCTTGGTATTGGCACAAAAATAGACAGGTGGACCAATGGAATCTAATTGAAAGCACTGATATTAACCTACACAGGAATGAACAATTGTTTTTTGACCAATAAGCTATAAAATTATACAATGGAAACCAGAAGGCATCTTCATGAATGGTGCTGTTATAACTGGATGCTGGCATGGAGAACACTGCAGATAGATCCATGTCTATTGCCATGCTCAAAACTTAAGTTCAAATGGATTAAAGACCTCAACATAAATCCAGTCACTCTGAACCTCCTAGATGAGAAAGTGGGGGGATTCCTTGAATGAATTTGGTACAGGAGACTGCTTCCTGAATGTAATACCAGTAGCACAGACACTGAGATTGACAATTATTAAATGGAACTTCCTGAAACTGAGAGGCTTCTGCAAGGCAAACAAAGGACACAGTCAACAAGACGAAAAGGTAGCTCACAGAATGTGAAAATATAGTCTTTAACTCCACATGTGACAGAGGGCTGATCTCCAAAATCTACAAAGAAGCTAGTCTCCAAAGACACCAAAGGAATCAGTTAAAGTGGTCTACAGAACTAAGTAGAGAATTCTCAATAGAGGTTTCTGAAATGGCTGAGAGACACTTAAGAAAGTGCTCATCATCCCTAGAAGTCAGAGAAATACAAATCAAAACATCTCCAAGGTACCAACTTACTCCAGTCAAAATGGCTAAATTCTAAAACACCATTACAGCTTATGCTGGATAGGATGTGGAGAGATGCGAACACTCCTCCACTGCTGGTGAGGGTGACAACTCATACAACCACTATGGAAATCAGTACGGAGATTCCTCAGGAAAATAGGAATCAGTCTACAAGACCCAGGAATTCCATAGTTAGGCATATACCCAAAAGATACACATTCGTACAACAAGGATGTCTGTTAAACTATGTTTATAGTAGCACTATTTGTAATAGACAGAACCTGGAAGAAACCTAGATGCCTCTCAACTGAAGAATGGAAGGAGAAAATGTGGTACATTTACACAATGGAGTACTACTCAACAGAAAAAAGTAATAGAATCATGAAATTTGCTGGCAAAGGGACAGCAATAGAAGAAACCATACTGAGTGAGGTAACCCAGTCATGAAAAGACAAACATGGTATGTACTCACTCAAATATGGATTTTAGGCATGAATCAGGGAAGTGCTAGCCTACAATCCCACTGCCATTGAGATTGGGAAACAGGAAGAACCCTTAGAGATATATGTATGGTACCCCAGAGAAGGTGGAATGAGACAAGATCTCCTGAGTAGATTGGGAGCATGGAGTGTGTGAGGAAGCCATGAAAAACAGAGGCGGAAAAGAGGAGGAGATCCGAGGTAATGGGGAAGCAGGAAAGCTGAGTTGCGGGAAAAACAGAGGTGAGCAGGATGAGAGATACCATAATAGAGGGAGTCATTCTAGGTTTGAGGGGAGATCTGGCACTAGTGAGATTTCCAGAGATCTACAAAGATAACACCAATTGGAAAACTAAGAGATACTGGAGAGACTAACTTAAATGTCCCTCCCTGATAATGATTTTGATAAATATCTTATATACCATCCTAGAACCTCCACCCAAGTGAGAGACAGAAGCAGAGTTTGACACCACTGTTAAACACTGAACTGGACTCCTGGAACCCAAAGATAGAGAGTGAAGAGTGATGAGCAAATGGGTCAAGACTGGGCTGATGAAACCCAGAGAAACAGCTGACCTGAACACAGGGAAGATCTTGAACGCCAAACTGATGGCTGAGAGGCCAATATGGGACTGATACCGACATCCTGAATGTGGGTGTCAGTGAGGAAGACTAGGCAATCTCTGGGGCTTTGGGTAATAGATCACTATATATATCTCTGGCATTTTGGGTACCCATCCCATAATGAGGGATGCTCTCTCAATCTGGACACATGAGGAAAGGACTAGGCCCTCCCCAGAATGAAATCACAGACTCTAGAGATCCTCCATTGAGGTCCTTAACCTCCCTGGGGATGGAATGGGGATTGGGTGGGAGGCTGTGGGGGACTGACATGGGAAGCCAGCTTGTTTCTAATTTAAATATATAATAAAAAGTGAAAAAAGAAGTAGGCTCCAATGTCAATGAAGGAATGGATCCACTAGCAAGGCAAAGGCAAGCAGGCAAAGAGAAAAATGTTACTTCTACTATGACCTCATATATACTTGGAGCCAAAATTATTCCCCAGATTAAAGGTGTGTCTCCCCACCTCAAGATCCAAATCAAAGATGTGTATCTTCCTACTTCAAAGTTCCCATCTAGTAGAGGATTCACCTGCTTCAAAGCAAGCAAATCCCCATACTTCACTGCCCTTCACACTTCTCTGACCCTTAGGCTTACTACCATACAGGAGGGATGGTAAAGAGAATGGAGAGAGGTTGGAAATTTCTTTTCTCATAGTTTTATAGGAATTATTTTGGCAAAATTACATGCGCTACATGTAGTACTAAAGTACTGTGCAATGAGAATTAGCAATTAGTCATTAACTTGAGAGACAGCCAGGAAAGGATGTATGAGAGCTTTTGGAGGGATGAAAGTGAAGCAAGAAATGTTGTAATTATATTACAATTTCAAAAATACTTTTTATTTTCATTTTCTTGTTATGTCATGTTGGATTCTCATATACAAAACTGGCCGTGTAATCTGGAGGCCATTTTAAGGCAGTATGCTGATACCATAGACCAGTAAACCTGAGTTTCAACATTGCTATCTTTCTGTATCAACTCACTTTGGGTATGCGATATTTTCCTCCAGTGTTTATTGTTTCTCCTCTAAGTTACAGTTTTACTTCTACGTTGCTATCAAATTTACTAGAAAGTTAGTAAAAATGTCTAACCCCATCACCACTCCCTGCCTTCCTGCCTGTATTTGGGCACACACACCTTGTTCTTCCACTTGCTACTGTTAAATTTTGTACGTTTTCTTCCTCTAGATTCCATCTCTACCTTTTTGCTTCTTTGTCCCTTTGAGCTCTCTGATTTGACAATGTGAAAATCATCCTGGCCTCTCTGGATCACACTTGCTTTCCTCTCTAAACAATCCCTGTTATCATGGAAACATAATTGGCCAAGTAAAATTTCTCTAGCCACCAAGTCCATGGAGACCTCTTTACTTTGACTAAAGAGTAGCTCTGTGTTTCCAGTTTCTAGACCAGAACCTCAGTCAAGCTGACGGCTCTTTGCTTGTTCTCACATGCCCCATTCAATGCTTAACCAATTCCCACTGAATATATTACAAAATATGTCAAAGATGTGAGCATTCCTCACGACTTCTGATATTTATATCATGTCTCCAGGATAAGAGCTACAGCCTCTCCACTGCTCTCTCCTGCTTGCTCAGTCTTATCTTTACCAGTACTCTAAAACAAGCTCCTGAAAGGCTTTTAAAAAAGAATATGAGCCATGGTTGTTATTCTGCTATTCAAAAGTCTTCCTCTGATCATTGCTTTCCTGCCTTGTTCAGCATATGTGACAGACATGACTTGCTTAAGCTGTGTCACCTAGACTCCCCTGACTTCCTCAGCAAAATTTAGCCTCTCTGTCGCATGACCCATTTGACCTCAGTTTGCTTTCTTTCTGTTTCTAGGTCACACTGTGTTCTTGTATTGTTATAACTCTCACAAGAGACAGTCCCTCTGCTTTATATGATAGTGCTCCCAATGTCTTCATGTGAACTGGTATCTTGCTTCTGTGTCTTTGCTCAGCTCTCACATACAGATGTTTCAGTCAAAAGTGTCTCGTTTTCTCCTTCTCCCTCACTCTCACCCTCTTCTTCTCTCTTCTTCCCCCTCCCTTAATCTCTGCATCTTGGTCTTCCTCATTTGATGATATAAATCATCAGTTTCCAAAGAATTATTGCTTTATTGATTAATTTTTTATCTGTCTTTTTATATGAGAATGAGCACCATTACTCTGTCTCATTTTAGGTCTGAGAATAATGCTTGCATATAATAAAAACTCCAACATGATTATGTAAATAAATAAGAGAAGAGGATGGATGATCTAATATGGGCTTATACTTCTGGCAATGGGCAGAAAGAATTCAAGGTCATCCTTATTTTAGTTTGATCAGCCTAGGTGATATGAGACTATATTTTAAAAACCCAGCCACAGCCAAAGCAGACACAAATTGAAAACAAAATTGTAGGGAGACATCTATGTACCAGTAGTACTGACCACGCCCATTTGGGTGAGGTCCTAGGTACATAGAATATATGAGGAGATAAAAGATCTTTGGGGAGAAGACACTTTCTCTTTGAATTCTTGTTGTGACCTGGCAAGCAGTGTGGGGACCTTTGGTTCTTGGCTTTCTTGGCTTCTCACCTAAGTGATTTCTCCCTCAATAAAATATTATGGGACACCCTACTTTGTGTAGATTAATATTCCCAAATTACAAAAGAAATTAAATAAGGAATGAAAGAAGATAAGAAGTAATGCAAGAAGAAAAAAAGAAGGATCTAGTTTTAGTTAATTTATCTAACTTTATTAAATGATGATGTATTTGATTCTAGGAATAATATAACACCAATATTTTCAAAGACTGATAAGAAGAACACAGGTAATATCTAGTTGACCATATTTTCTTTTTTCCCTCATTATGTTTTTAAATTATAAACATGAATGCTTCACATGTCAATCCCAGCTCCCTCTCCCACTCCTCCTCCCTTGTCCCACCACCAGCCCTTCCAGTCCCCCACCCAAGCCCTACATCTTTCCCCAGGGAGGGTGAGGCCCTCCTTGAGTAGAGGTAAGTATAGAGGAGAGCAGGATGAAAGATACCATAATAGATCGTGTCTTTATAGGCTTGAGGAGAGACTGACACTAGTGAGATCTCCAGAGATCTACAAGGATTACACCATCTGGCCATATTTTCATATGACCTTTATTTTAACACTGGAAGAAAGTATTCATTAGACTCTTCATTACTATACCAAGATGCCTGTGGCAAGGTGTTTTACAATGAAAAAAGGTTTGTTTTTGCTTTCACTTCTGATGCATGATTACAGGATCTCCCATAGCCTTCACTCTATGTGGACAGATACAGCATTGTGAAGCTCCAATGGGGTCTCTGTGCACAAGGGCTTGGCAGAGAGTTGAACTGATGATGTTGGGAAAGCTTACTCCATGATGTGCAAGTCCTGATGCTCCTGCCATTCATCATTGTAACAGGAAGCAAAAATGCATAGTGATTTCTTGTAGGGGATTAAAGTCTTGGTTTCCTAGTAATCTCTCTTGCTCTGACTTCTTTTCAGGTTTTTCTACATATGCTGTAGAAATCTCTGTAATCTCTGGATTAGCTCCTTCTGGCTACAGAGTATTAAATTCTAGGTTATGTATACATTAGCCTTTGTTGTATCATATGCAACCCTAAACACAGTTAGTGAAAACAATGACCTAATTCCTTATAACGCTTAGATGGCAGTCTGGGATACTTTTAGAGAGATTTGCTTTTTCTCTTGGTTGGGGTCTGTAATCTGAAATTAAACCAGTTTATTATGACTATAGCTGAGATTATTTACTTATGTCCATGTTATTTCCTATTGTATAGCAATGCTGCTCTTTCAGATAATGGTTGCAAAAATCCAGAGGAATGAGTGGGATGTCCCAAATGTCTTCTAGGAACAAGATTCAGAATATATGCTAGAACTTCAAAATCCTGTTATAACGGTATAAAATTCAGTATAAAAGATATCAAGAACTGTACACAGTCTACAGTCTAACATTCTCACCTTATATAGATTGTGTTTCATTTCTTCTGAAAATAAGTCACTTGCATATCTAGTGCAATTGTTCTTATATGCCTGTCTTCATCAGTGTTGTCTTCCATAACAATAGAATGCGTGTCTTACAAACAGCAGAAACAATTTTATCATAACTCTACAAACTTTGAAGCCTGAAGTTAGTGCTTGCATAGCAATGTTATTGAGAATCCTCTACTGAGTTAAAGCTAGGTATCATCTTGTGATATTATGTAACAGAAAACATGCACAACTTTCTGTAGCCCATTTGATACAAGCTCTATATAGATTCCTTGTCTCATAGAATAGCTTTGATTGTTACAAACACCCAACAAAAGGAAAACAATAATTTATTTTGTGCTTGAGAAGACATGGCAGAAGGAGCATGAAGCTACATAGCTACACATTGTCTGGATCTGATTTAGAGAGTGATGTGTGCTCATGTTCAGCTCACATTCTCCTTTTCCTTTATTCTGGGACTTTAGTCCATGGAATGGTACACCTTTCTTCCCAGTTCAATTAACCTAATCTAGACATGGTCATAGATTTGTTTCCATTGTGATTTGTAATCCAATCAAATGACAACCAAATTATGTAGGCATGAATAATTTTAACAAGCGCATAGCCTTTAAAGCCTAATCACCCCTTAAAACTTCCATACTTACCTTAAGGGCGTCTCATCATTTTGACTGGGTAAACCCAAACATCTGGTCTATAATAGTATCAAATACTGGCCTTTGAAATTTATCCTTTCGCTTAATTTTAACAAAGTTTCATGAATACATTATTTTTATGATGTTTATTACCAGTTTGAAGATGCACAAAATAAAAACTAAAAATTTCTTGACTTCACTCAAAAATGCATGGCAGTACTGCAGAGTCAAGTCTGGTGATGCCTAAGTGTCAATCAGATTCTCAGCCTTAGTACTAATGGCCTTTGAACCTCATGAATGCCTGCTGTGGAGAGCTTCCTTGTTCACTGCAGAATGGATATCTTTTATCCTCCTATTACTTTTTCCCTGTGTATTTCTGTGGCTCTTAGCAAATTGATATGGATTCCATCAACAATGGTCATAGAAAACATAGGTAGTACAATGTGTCTGCAGTGCATTATTTGTCCATTACCTTGTAATTTCTCTTCTTCTGCATTCCCTGGAAGTGTCTCTAATTTCTACTCCAACTTCTGCCTGTTTCTTTCCTTCCATAGTTGACCTTCCTATGAACACAAGCTTCACAAGTTTTATCAGATGTCAAGGCAGCCTGATAATGATGAAACACTTGGGCAATAGCAGCAACTATGCTCTTCCTGAATGTTACTCCTTCTTCAAGAACCTAGTGGCCTCAGGCTACTCCTTGAAACCTGCTTTCTTTCTTTTTATTTATTTAATTTTTTTTTGGTTTTAAGAGACAGGGTTTCTCTGTAATGTTTTGGAGGCTGTCTGTCCAGCCTGGCCTTGAACTCACAGAGATCCGCCTGCTTCTCTCTCCAGAGTGATGGGATTAAAGGGATTAAACTTGCTTTCTTGGATCAGCCTATGATGCTTTATCTGTCAGCCTAGTGGCTGCACATAAATCTATAGAAATTTTTATTATTATCTGTAGCCCCAAGGCCCCCCAGCCAGCACCCTCCCAGTCACTCAGGCTGTGACCTGGAGTGCCTCCTGATCCCATAGCCCTGACTCTGCCCCAGCCATGATGTGTAAATTTAAACTAAGTCTCCATCATTCTATTTATCAACAAAGACTCAGAGAGCAGATGTGGAGATGAAAACCTGCTAGATCACAGAAGTTAAGAAGAAACAAAGTGACCTTGCTTTTTGGCTGGAGATCCAGCAAGACACGGTCACTGCATTCATCCTAAAAACAAAAGGAAGTGATAAATGGTAGTCCCACACTTTCCCTACTTTTCATCTTCTCTATCCAAATTCCCGGCTTCTCTATTGCTAATTCCAAGCAGCTGGTCTCTGGCTTTGCCCCATGATTCAAGTTTAACTTTATTAACGTCTTGGAGTGTCACTTTGCAGTAAAATATCCCACAATAAGCCTAGGTATTAGTTTCTACCAAATTTTAAGACTTTCAGTGTCCTTGGTTGCTCCCCATCCTGATGGGTGTACCCTGAATCACAGAAGCTATCACAGGTAAATATGACACAAATATATACATATATTTGAATAAGATATGTATTCAACTACATATATACATATATGATTTTATATGTGTATATACACACATATATACATATACATATATAAATGCATACAGGCATATATGTATTTTTTTCTAAATAGGACCTAAATTCTGAAGGCTAAATTTGTATTCCAGTTCTACCAATTATCATTCATATGGTAGGGTCCAATATGCTATATAGGGACTTTCTATATTAAATGTGACTATCTCTAACAAAAAATACCTATTACTTACGAAGGTTGTAAGTATGGCCAATATAAGGGGGACTAAGGATAAGTCAGCTCATTCTTTTGAAATTCTAGATTATACCTGTGAGTTGAGATGACCAAGTTTACATCTATCTTCTCTTTCTGATGTTGAGCCCTTTGAGCTTCAGCAGGCAGAGGCAACAACTCTACAGAGATGCATAATCAGTTCTCACAAAAATAAGGTCAGAGAGCCATAATAGGTATTTTTGTATATGTGTTCAGTATGTAAAATGAGCATGCATTTGGGTGCACACATATGTATATTTAGTAGTTTTGCTCCCCTAGATGACACCAAGCCATAAAAACATAACCTGTCACTATCATGAAGAAATAAGCATTCATTTAACTCATGGATCCTCATGCCATGTGAGGACATTCTTCTTCTTGCAAAGCTATCTGTAGTGACTGTTCTGATTGGGTTCATTATGGAATCTAAAAACAGTGTCCCTTGAAGATTACTCTGGAGGAGACTGATGTTAAACAGGAAATGCTCCCATTGAGTAGTCACATTTCCCCCCCTGGATGTAACATATTCACAAACAAAACAAATTACTGAGACAAAACAAATTATGTGGCCACCACAATTCCTATGGTTAAATCCATGTGGGAACATGTGTGGTTATAGAATAATCAATTGCAACCTTACTTTTAACATAGTAGCTCAGACCATGGTTCTACAAACTGCCTTATGCCTCTTAGGAACCATGTCCTGACAAGAAGTGGCTGTGCATGAATTGCGGGCAGATCTTCTGCTGTGGATTCTCGAGTAAACCGACATTGGTGACTGGGAAAAGAGAAAAATCTATAACAGTTTGTCTGAACATGGGGATAAGAATGCTTATCTCTGGAGCAAGAAAACCTGAATTAGATCTTTGATTATTTTCTTTAGAAAAATATAGAATCATGGGCTCCTCAAAATCTGAAAATTAGAACCCATCTGTCTTATATGTTTTATTAAGTTTTAAAAATACATCTTTGAAAATGCATCATATAGTTTTTTTTAATTTTATTTTCCAGTTTAAAATAGATAAGACTCAAGGTTGCTTCACAAGTCAGTTCCAGGTCCCTCTCCCATTCCCTCCCTTCCTCCCGTGCCCTCCCGCCCTCCCCCCCCCCCCCCCGTTATCCCCTCATTTCTCCAGGGAGGGTGAGCCATTTTAGACTCCTCTATTGAAAACTCTCTATTTAGTTCTGCAGCCCACTTTTTAATAGGGTCCTTTGGTGTTTTGGAGACTTGCTTCTTGAGTTCTTTGTAAATTTTGGAGATCAACCCTCTGTCAGATGTGGGATTAGTGAATATTTTTTCCCATTCTGTGGGCTGCCTTTTTGTCTTGCTGACTGTGTCCTTTGCCTTACAGAAGCTTCTCAGTTTCAGTAGGTCCCATTTATTAATTGTTGATCTTACTGCCTGTGCTACTGGTGTTATGTTCAGGAAGCTGTCTCCTGTACCAATTCGTTCAAGGGTACCACCCACTTTCTCTTCTAAGAGGTTCAGTGTGGCTGGATTTATGTTGAGGTCTTTGATCCATTTGGACTTAAGTTTTGTGCATGGCGATAGACATGGATCGATCTGCATTCTTCTACATGCCAGTCTCCAATTATGCCAGCACCATTTGTTGAAGATGCCTACTTTATTCCATTGTATATTTTTAGCTTCTTTGTCAAAGATCAGATGTTCGTACGTGTGTGGGTTAATACCCGGGTTTTCAATTCGATTCCATTGGTCTACCTGTCTATTTTTGTGCCAATACCAAGCTGTTTTCAGGACTATAGCTCTATAATAGAGCTTGAGGTCAGGGATGGTGATGCCTCCGGACGTTGCCTTGTTGAACAGGGTTGTTTTGGCTATCCTGGGTCTTTTGTTTTTCCATACAAAATTGATTATTGTTCTTTCAAGGTCTGTGAAGAACTGTGCTGGGATTTTAATGGGGATTGCATTGAATCTGTAGATTGCTTTTGGCAGGATTGCCATTTTTACTACATTGATGCTACCTATCCAAGAGCATGGGAGATCTTTCCATTTTCTGAGGGCTTCTTTAATTTCTTTAAAGATTCAAAGTTCTTACGATACAGGTCTTTCACTTGTTTGGTTAGCGTTACCCCAAGGTATTTTATGTTGTTTGTGGCAATTGTAAAGGGTGATGTTTCTCTGATTTCTCTTTCAGCCCTTTTATCATCTGTATATAGTAGGGCTACTGATTTTCTTGAGTTGATCTTGTAGCCTGCCACTTTGCTGAAGGTGTTAATCAGCTGTAAGAGTTCCCTGGTAGAGTTCTTTGGGTCATTGATGTAAACTATCATATCGTCTGCAAACAATGAAAGTTTGACCTCTTCCTTCCCAATTTGTATCCCCTTGAGCCCCCTTTGTTGTCGTATGGCAATAGCTAGAACTTCAAGTACCATGTTGAAAAGGTATGGAGAGAGTGGACAGCCTTGTTTTGTTCCTGATTTTAGAGGAATTGCGTTGAGTTTCTGTCCATTTAGTTTGATGTTGGCTGTTGGTTTACTGTATATAGCTTTTATTATGTTTAAGTATGTCCCTGTTATCCCAGATCTCTCCAAGACCTTTATCATGAAGGGGTGTTGGATTTTGTCAAAGGCTTTTTCAGCATATAGTGAGATGATCATGTGATTTTTGTTTTTCAGCTTGTTTATATGGTGGATTACGTTGATGGATTTTCGTATGTTGAACCATCGCTGCATTCCTGGGATGAAACCTACTTGATAGTGGTGAATGATTGTGTTGATGTGTTCTTGGATCCGATTTGCCAGTATTTTATTGAGTATTTTTGCATCAATGTTCATGAGGGATATTGGTCTGAAGTTCTCTTTCTTAGTTGTATCTTTATGTGGCTTGGGGATCAAGGTTATTGAAGCCTCATAGAAAGAGTTTGGCAAAGACCCTTCTGCTTCTATTGTGTGGAACACTTTGAGAAGAATTGGTATAAGCTGTTCTTTGAATTTCTGGTAGAGTTCTGCACTGAGGCCATCTGGACCTGGGCTTTTTTTGGTTGGGAGACTTTTGATGACAGCTTCTATTTCCATAGGGGTTATAGGTCTATTTAAATTGCTTATCTGTTCTTGATTTAGTTTTGGCAATTGATAGCTGTCCAGGAAGTCATCCATTTCCTTTAAATTTTCGAATTTTGTGGAGTACAGGTTTTCAAAGTATGACCTAATGATTCTCTGGATTTCCTCAGAGTCTGTTGTTATGTCCCCCTTTTCATTTCTAATTTTGTTAATTTACGTGTTCACTCTCTGCTGTTTGGTAAGTTTGGACAAAGGTTTGTCTATCTTGTTGATTTTCTCAAAGAACCAACTCTTCGTTGCGCTGATTCTTTGTATTGTTTTCCTGGTTTCTACTTTATTGATTTCAGCCCTCAATTTGATTATTTCCTGGCGTCTACTCCTCCTGGGGGAGTGTGCTTCTTTGTGTTCTAGGGCTTTCAGCTGTGATGTTAATTCTCTGGTATAACTGTTCTCCTGTTTCTTCATGTGAGCATTTAGCGCTATGAACTTCCCCCGTAGCACTGCTTTCAAAGTGTCCCATAGGTTTGGGTATGTTGTGTCTTCATTCTCATTGAATTCGAGGAAGTCTTTAATTTCTTTTTTTATTTCCTCTTTGACCCAGGGATGGTGCAGTTGAGCATTATTCAATTTCCATGAGTTTGTAGGTTTTCTGCAATTTGTGTTGTTGTTGAATTCTAATTTTAAAGCATGGTGGTCTGATAAGATGCATGGAGTTATTCCAATTTTTTTGTAGCTGCTGAGGTTTGATATGTTGCCAAGTATGTGGTCGATTTTTGAGAAGGTTCCATGTGTTGGTGAGAAGAAGGTATATTCTTTTTTATGTGGATGAAATGTTCTATAGATATCTGTTAATCCCAGTTGGGTCATTACTTCTACTAGCCCTTTTGCTTCTTTGTTGAGTTTCTGTTTGACAGTCCTGTCTAGTGGTGAGAGTGGTGTGTTGAAATCTCCCACTATAACTGTGTGGGGCTTTAGATGAGATTTAAGTTCTAATAATGTTTTTTTAACGAATGTGGATGCCTTTGTATTTGGGGCATAGATGTTCAGAATAGACACTTCCTCTTGGTGGGTTTCACCTGTGATGAGTATGTAATGACCTCCTTCATCTCTTTTGATTGATTTTATTTTAAAGTCTAGTTTGTTAGATATTAGGATTGCTACCCCGGCTTGTTTCTTGGGTCCATTCGATTGAAAAAATTTTTCCCAACCTTTAATTCTCAGGTAATGTCTGTCTTTAAGGGTGAGGTGTGTTTCCTGTATGCAGCAGAAGGAAGGGTTCTGTCTTCGAATCCAATCTGCTAGTCTGTGTCTTTTTATGGGTGAGTTAAGGCCATTAATATTGAGGGATATTAATCACCAATGATTGCTCATCCTTCTTCGATTTGCGAGGGTTGTTGTTGGTGGAATTATGTGTGGAATTTCACCCCTTTGTTCTTTTGGCTGTTGGTAGAGAGAGATTCTCTAATGCTTATGTTTTTCTGGTTGTAGTTAGCTTCCTTGGGTTGGAGTTTTCCTTCCAAAATTTTCTGTAGGGCTGGGTTAGTGGACACATATTGCTTGAATCTAGTTTTGTCATGGAATATCTTGTTTTCTCCGTCTATAGTGATCGAGAGCTTTGCCGGGTATAGTAGTCTGGGCTGGCATCCGTGGTCTCTTAGTGTAGGTAGAATGTCTATCCAGGACCTTCTGGCTTTCAGCGTTTCCATGGAGAAATCAGGTGTAATTCTGATAGGTCTGCCTTTATATGTTACTTGACCTTTTTCCTTAGCTGCTCTTAATATTCTTTCTTTATTCTATATGTTTGGGGTCTTGATTATTATGTGGCGAGGGGATTTTTTTTGTGGTCCACTCTATTTGGTGTTCTGTAGGCTTCTTGTACCTTCATTGGCATGTCTTTCTTAAGGTTGGGAAAGTTTTCTTCTATGATTTTGTTGAATATGCCTTCTGCCCCTTTGAGCTGGATTTCCTTTCCTTCTTCTATACCTATTATTCTTAGGTTTGGTCTTTTCATGGTGTCCCATATTTCCTGGATGTTTTGTGTTAAGGATTTGTTGGATTAAAGTTTTCTTTGTTTGATAAATCCATTTCTCCTAGCGTATCTTCAACACTTGAGATTCTCTCTTCCATCTCTTCTATTCTGTTGGTAATGCTTGTATTGGTAGTGCCTGTCTGTTTGTCCAGCTTTTCTATTTTCTGCCTTTCTTCAGATTGTATTTTTTTTAATGACTCTATTTCAGTTTTCAACCCTTGCAGTGTTTGCATTGCTTCTTGCAATTTTCTGTTTATCTGTTCGTCCGTTTGTTGCCTTTTATGAATTTTTTGGTTTGTTCTTTCTTCCATTTCTTGCATTTTTTGGTTTGTTTTTTGATCCATTTCTCGCATTTTGTGCTTTGTTTCTTCTTCCATTTCCTGCCTTTTTTGGTTTGTTTCTTCTTCCATTTTTTTCATTTTTTGCTTTGTTTTTTCTATCATTTCTTGCATTTTTTGCTTTGTTTCTTCTTCCATTTCCTGCCTTTTTTGGTATGATTCTTCTTCCAATTCTTGCATTTTTTGGTTTGTTTTTTCTTCCATTTCTTTGAGGGATTTTCCAATATCCTCTTTTAGGGCCTCTATCATTTTCATGAAAGTGCTTTTAAGGTCGTTCTCTTCTGCTTCGTCTGCATTGGAATGTTGGGGTCTTGCTGGTGTGGAGTCTCTAGAATCTGGCGGTGTCATATTTGTTTTTCTGTTGCTGACTGTGTTTTTGTATTGTCTCTTTCCCATCTCTTCTTCTAGTGGGTGCAGAAAGAGCCCCTTACTGGTCTGGGGACCAGAGTTCCCTTTTGGTGGGTGCTAGCAAGTCCAATAATCTGGTGGTTCTTCTATTCCTTGTCCAAATGCTGGTCCCGTGGGTGGAGAAGAAGAACAGGAATCTGGGGCGCTTATCCTCTTACCTGGTCCCCTGGACCCTATGCTGGGTCCTTTTGTACTTGATCCAGAACAGCTACTCCCCTGGTCTCCCTGGGTCCTTTGGTTTCCTGGTCTCGTTGGTGGGAGAGAAGACCTGGGGTCTGGGTGCTTGGCTCCCGCCGGGATTGGGAGCTCTGTGCAGGTCCCAGGCGATCTGCAGGCACTGGAGCACAGGCCGGGAAGCCGGCCTGTTTACCTGATGCTGCTGGAAGACCATCATATAGTTTAATAGCAAAATTTTAGGCAAAATGAGAATTATCTTCAAAATTCTTATATTCAATTCTATGAACAACACTATACTCAATGAAAAGAATTGTCAATTATATTTCATCTCCACAGGCCCATTTATGATTATATATGTATTGATGACTCTCTCTGTATATCTGTCTCTGTGTCACAATAACCCTTATGTTTCTTCCTTCCAAACCCTCCAATGTGCTACTCCTTATTCTCTTTAAAATCCATTTCCTCTTTTTTCAATAATGGTTGTTTCATGCACACATGCACACACCCGCACAAATCCATGAACATATATATGCATATGCATGTACATATGATAAATATTTACATATACTGTAAATATATCATCTTACATGAAAAGAAGAGAACATTGTAATGACATTTAATAATCTTGAGAAAATATAATCCTGCATTGCCTCTATGAATATATTGTAATCTGAGAATAATGTGTTATTAGGAGTAGCAAACCTTTACAAATATTGACTAGGGAGAGAGATGTCTATAGAGGAACAGTCAAGAAGATGCATGTTACTGTCTCTGATGTTGGCGAAATGGGGCCTGAAACAAGATAAGGGCAAGCATAACATCATAGAGCTTCAAGAATTGGGTATGGCTCTGGAAGCATCTACAATCAGATTTCTAAACTAAGGAACCACAACATATGTGTGTTTATTAGGCCATTAAGTTTGGAATCAATTTTTCCCTGAGAACAGAACACTCAAATGAACCTCATTTCCCCTGTGCTGAGTTACAAGCCAATGTGTCCCTCTTCTTTGCTTCTTCATGATGAGATATGAGCTATTCTTCTGTCTGTTCATCAAGAAGGAGCTAACCATACGAAAGAATACTTATTGTGTTAGCCTAAGTTTATAGACTTTAAACAGGTATCATCTCCCTAGCACGGCCAGATGTAATATTAAAGCCTATTTAACTTAATGAATAGAGTATCTTAATTGTATTTCAATCTTCATTACTTAATTGTGAAGGTGGGTGAATAATTTTTCATATATTAAGGTGGGTGAATAATTTTTCATATATTAATTAGTGTCTTAAAATTTTCTACTTACAGCTTTGACTAATTAATCAAATGATCTGTTTGCAGCATGGCAATAATTTACAAACACTGCACATCTTCTTAATTCTTTATCTGTTATATCTTTTCCAACTGTTTCTGTCTTTAGATATTAAGTGTATATATACACTTGAAGAAACAAACATAGATATGAAAAGTTACTTTTTCTTAATTCATGTGTATGTTAACCTTACACACACACACACACACACACACACACATACACACACGTATTTATACATCAGTCTGAGTCAGCTTTTCCCTCTTTGCATCTACCAGCCATGTGACTTTCAGACAAACGACTTTCTAAACTATATCTGTTTTCATTTCTGTATAGACCAGGATGTCTGACCCATGAACCTAGGAAGTCTCCTGCCTGACTTGCATCTTACCATAGGAACATTAAGGTTGCAAACACACATTACCATGCACAGATTTAAATAGATTTGACAAAGGCCTTAATGCTTCCATAACAGACATTTTGCCTGCTGAAGTATTTCTCCAAGGACACAGTCACAATTTCTTGTATTTTCAAGATTGTGATATAATTATATCATTTACTCTTCCTTTTCCTTTCCTCCCTCTAAAGCCTCTCTGATACCTTACACCTCACTTTCATTCAAATTCATGTTCTCTTTTTCCCTGTTTTTATATATACATAGGTATTTATTCCTTAATGTATAAGTAGAATTTGCTTAGCTCATATAATTTTCCTTGCATTTATATGTTTCAGTGCTGATCACTTAGTATTGGATAATCAGTTTGATATCCTTCCCTAGGAAGGAAATAGCCTTTTATTTTTTGGCATTTCTTGGTTCCTGTATTTCTCTATCTAGGGTTGAGACCCCATGAGCTTTCCCTCTTCCATGTTAGAATGTCATTTGTGTTATCTTTTTTATATCATTTTTTATTTTAATTTTAAATAGCTTGTTTTACATGTCAACCTCAGTTCCCTCTCCCTCCCTTCCTCCCGCACTCCCCTTCCCCCTCACCCTCCCACCCTATTGCCAAATCCTTCCACATAGGGGATATCTAGAGTCTGTCATTTCACTCTTGGTAGGGTCCAGGCACTCCCCTAAGAGTCCAGGCTGAGAGAGCATCCCTCTTTGTGCTATAGGCACAAGATGACTGTTTGTATTCCAGGGATAGATACTGAACCACAGCTCAGGGCCCCATAGGTTGCCCAGGCCTTCTAGCTGACCCTCACATTTGGGGGGTCGAGATCAGTCCCATGCTGGCCTCCCCACTGTCGCTCAGGGGTCCAAGAGCTCTCCCCTGTTCAGATCAGATGTCTCTGCTGGTCACTCTGGTGCCTGATCTGTCTTCTATCCTATGATTCCCTCTTCCCCCTATTATACCCCCACCCACTCAACTTCCTGTTCCCCCATGACCAACTCTCTTCCTCTTCACCCCCTCTCTTCTTCCCAGGTCCCACTCCCCCCCACCCCTCGCCGTGTTCCCCATCCATTCAGAGGATCTTGTCTCAATCCTCTTCTCTTGGGTACTATGCATATATGCATATCTTTTAGGTTCTTTCCTGTTTCCCAGACTCTCTATCAGTGGAAGTGCAGACTAGCACTATCCTGATCAATGTCTAACATCCATATATGAGTGAGTATATACCATATTTGTCTTTTTGCGACTGGGTTACCTCACTCAGGATAATTTCTTCCAGTGCTATCCATTTCCCTGCGAATTTCAAGATTCCATTGTTTTTTTCTGCTGAGTAATACTCCATTGTGTAAATGTACCACATTTTCTCTATCCACTCTTCAGTTGAGGGGCATCTAGGTTGCTTCCAGGTTCTGGCTATTACAAATAATGCTGCTATGAACATAGTGGAGCAGATGCCCTTGTTGTATGAATTTGCCACATTTGGATATATGCCTAAGAGTGGAATTGCTGGGTCGAGTGGTAGATTAATTCCCATTTTCCTGAGGAATCTCCATACTGATTTCCAAAGAGGCTGTATGAGTCGGCACTCCCACCAGCAGTGGAGGAGTGTTCCCCTCTCTCCACATCCTCTCCAGCATAAATTGTCTTCGGTGTTTTTGATTTTAGCCATTCTGACAGGAGTAAGATGGTATCTCAGAGTTGTTTTGATTTGCATTTTCCTGATGGGTAAGGATGTTGAACACTTTCTTAAGTGTCTCTTGGCCATTTTAGCCTCCTCTATTGAGAATTCTCTATTTAGTTCTGTACCCCACCTTTTAATTGGATCCTTTGGTGTTTTGGAGACTAGTTTCTTGAGTTCTTTGTAAATTTTGGAGATTAGTCCTCTGTCAGATGTAGGGTTAGTGAATATCTTTTCCCATTCTGTGGCCTGCCTTTTTGTCTTTTTGACAGTGTCCTTTGCCTTACAGAAGCTTTTTAGTTTCAGAAGGTCCCATTTGTTAATTGTTGATCTCAGTGCCTGTGCCACTGGTGTTATGTTTAGGAAGTGGTCTCCTGTACCAACTCGTTGAAGAATATCTCCCACTTTCTCTTCTAAAAGTTTCAGTGTGGCTGGATTTATGTTGAGATGTTTGATCCATTTGGACTTAAGTTTTGTACAAGGTGATAAACCTGGGTCTATATGCAGTCTTCTGCATACCAGTACCCAGTTATGCCAGCACCATTTGTTGAAGATGCTTTCTTTTTTCCACAGTACAGTTTTAGCTTTTGTCAAAAATCAAATGTTCATAGGTGTGTGGGTTAAAATTAGGGCTTTCGATTCGGTTCCATTGGTCTACCTGCCTATTTTTGTGCCAATACCAAGCTGTTTTCAGGACTATAGCTCTATAATAGAGCTTGAAGTCAGGTATGGTGATGCCTCCTGAAGTTCCTTTATTGTATAGGGTTGTTTTGGCTATCCTAGGCCTTTTGTTTTTCCATATAAAGTTGATTAATGCTCTTTCCAGGTCCTTGAAGAATTGTGATGGAATTTTAATAGGGATTGCATTGAATCTGTAGACTGCTTTTGGCAAGATTGCCATTTTTATTATGTTGATCCTATCAATCCAAGAGCATGGGAGATTTTTCCATATTCTGGAATCTTCTTTGATTTCTTTCTTTAAAGAGACAAAGTTCTTGATATACAGGTCTTTCACTTCCTTGGTTAACATTATCGCCAGATATTTGCTGCTGTTTTTGGCTATTGTGAAGGGTGATGTTTCTCTGATTTCTTTCTCAGTCACTTCATCATCTGTATATAATAGGGCCACTGATTTTTTTGAGTTTACCTTGTATCCTGCCACATTGCTGAAGGTGTTTATCAGGTCTAGGAGTAACCTTGCGGAGTTTTTTGGGTCACTTATGTAAACTATCATATCATCTGCAAATAGTGAAAGTTTGACTTCTTCTTTTCCTATTTGTATCCCCTTTATCTCCTTTTGTTGTCTTATTGCTGTAGCTAGAACTTCAAGTACAATATTGAAGAGATATGGAGACAGTGGACAGCCTTGTCTTGTTCCTGATTTTAGAGGAATTGCTTTGAGTTTCTGTCCATTTAGTTTGATGTTAGCTGTTGGTTTACTGTATATTGCTTTTATTATATTCAGGTATGTTCCTGTTATCCCTGATCTCTCTAGGACCTTTATCATGAAGGGGTGCTGGATTTTGTCAAAGGCTTTTTCAGCATTTAGTGAGATGATCATGTGGTTGTTCTTTCGAAGTTTGTTAATATGGTGGATTACATTGATAGATTTTCTAATGGTGAACCATCCCTACATTCCTGGGATGAAGCCTACTTGATCATGGTGGATGATTTTTCTAATGTGTTCTTGAATCCGGATTGTGAGTATTTTATTCAGTATTTTTGCATCAATGTTCATGAGGGAAATTGGTCTATAGTTCTCTTTCTTAGTTGTGTCTTTGTGTGGCTTGGGTATCAAGGTAATTGTAGCCTCATAGAAAGAGTTTGGCAGTGAGCCTCCTACTTCTATTGTGTGGAATATTTGAGGAGTATTGGAATTAGCTCTTCTTTGAATTTCGGGTAGAATTCTGCACTGAAGCGATCTGGGCCTGGGCATTTTTTGTTTGGGAGACTTTTGATGACTGCTTCTATTTCATTAGGGGTTATAGGTCTGTTTAGATTATTTATCTGTTCTTGATTTAGTTTTGGCAAGTGATATCTATCCAGGAAATTGTCCATTTCCTTTAAATTTTCAAACTTTGTGGAGTACAGATTTTCAAAGTATGCCCTGATGTTCCTCTGGATTTCCTCAGAGTCCGTTGTAATGTCCCCTTTTTCATCCCTGATTTTGTTCATTAGCGTGCTCTCTCTCTTTTTTGGTTAGTTTGGACAGAGGTTTGTCTATTTTGTTGATTTTCTCAAAGAACCAACTCTTTGTTTCATTGATTCTTCTCAGTGTTCTCCTGGTTTCTATTTGATTGATTTCAGCCCTCAATTTGATTATTTCCTGGCATCTGCTCCTCCTGGAGGAGTTTGCTTCTTTTTGTTCTAGAACATTCAGCTGTGCTATTAATTCTCTAGTATGACTGTTCTCCAGTTTTTTCATGTGGTCACTTAGTGCTATAAACTTTCCTCTCAGCACTGCTTTCAAAGTGTCCCATAAGTTTGTGTATGTTGTGCCTTCATTCTCATTGAAATCGAGGAAGTCTCTAATTTCTTTTTTTATTTGTTCCTTTACCCAGGGATGGTGCAATTGTGCATTGTTCAATCTCCATGAGTTTGTAGGGTTTCTCCGATTTGTGTTATTGTTGAATTCTAATGTTAATGCATGGTGGTCTGATAAGATGCAGGGGGTTATTCCAATTTTTTTGTATCTGTGGAGATTTGCTATGTTTCCTATTATGTGGTCAATTTTAGAGAAGGTTCCATGTGGTGCCGAGAAGAAGGTATATCCCTTTGTATTTGGGTGGAATGTTATATAGATGTCTGTTAAACCCAGTTGGGTCATAACTTCTATTAGTTCTTTTGTTTCTTTGTTAAGTTTCTGTCTGGAGGTCCTGTCTAGCGGTGATAGCGGAGTGTTGAAGTCTCCTACTATTAGTGTGTGAGGTTTTATGTGCGTTTTGAGCTTTAGTAATGTTTCTTTCATGAATGTAGGTGCCTTTGTATTTGGGGCGTAGATGTTTAAAATTGAGACTTCGTCTTGATGTACTTTTCCTTTGATGAATATAAAGTGTCCTTCTTCATCTCTTTTGATTGATTTTAATTTGAAGTCTAATTTGTTAGATATTAGGATTGCTACACCCGCTTGTTTCTTGGGACTGTTTGATTGGAAGATCTTTTCCCAACCCTTTACTCTGAGATAACGTCTGTCTTTGATGTTGAGATGTGTTTCTTGTATGCAACAGAAGGAAGGGTTCTGTCTTCGTATCCATTCTGCTATCTGTGTCTTTTTATAGGCAAGTTGAGGCCGTTGACATTGAGGGATATTAATGACCATTGATTGATGATCCTTGTTTGTGCTTGATTTATTGTTAGTGAAGTTATTTTGTGTACTTTCTCCTCCCTTTTTCTTTTGGTGTTTTGTAAAGTGGGATTTTATATTGCCTGTGTCTTTGTGAATGTAGTTATCTTCCTTGGATCTAGGTTTTCCTTCTAGCATTTTCTGTAGAGCTGGATTCATGGATACGTATTGTTTAAATCTGGCTTTGTCATGGAATATTTTGTTTTCTCCATCTATGGTAATTGAGAAATTTGCTGGATATAGTACTCTGTGCTGGCATACTTGTTCCCTTAGCATTTGTAGGACATCTGTCCAGGATACTCTGGCTTTCATAGTTTCCATAGAGAAGTATTGTCTTTATATGTTACTTGGCCTTTTTCTTTAGCTGCTCTTAATATTTTCTCTTTACTCTGTAGGTTTGATGTTTTGATTATTATATGGCGAGGTGACTTCTTTTTCTGGTCCAGCCTATTTGGTGTTCTGTAAGATTCTTGTATTTTCATAGGCATATCTTTCTTTAGGTTAGGGAAGTTTTCTTCTATGATTTTGTTGAATATGTTTTCTGTACCTTTGAGTTGTATTTCTTTGCCTTCTTCTATACCTATTATTCTCAGGTTTGACTTCTTCACGGTGTCCCATATTTCCTGGATATTTTGTGTTAAGGATTTGTTGGTTTTGAGATTTTCTTTGGTTGATGACTCTATATCCTCTAATGAGTCTTCAACACCTGAGATTCTCTCTTCTATCTCTTGTATTCTATTGGTGATACTTGCCTCTGTAGTTCCTGATCATTTACCCAGCTTTTCTACTTCCAGCATCCCCTCATTCTGTGTTTTCTTTATTGTTTCTATTTAAGCTTTCAATCCTTCAACTGTTTGAGTTGTTTCCTTAATTTTTTTGGTTGTTTTTTCTTGGTGCTCTTTAGATTCTTTGAGAGATTTATTTATTTCTTGAATTTTTCCCCCATTTCATGGATTTTTTGTTTGTTTTTCTTCTATTTCTTTAAGGGATTTCCTTGTTTCTTCTTTGAGGGTCTCCATCATCTTCATGAAATAATTTTTAAGGTCTGTCTCCTCTTCTTCATCTATGTAGTGCCTTTCGGGTCTTGCTGGTGTTGGATCCCTAGATTCTGATGGGGATATGTTGGTGTTTCTATTGCTGAGTGAGCTCTTATTCTGTCTTCTTCCCATCTCTTCTTCCAGTGGGTGCTGGTGGGGTCTTTCCGTTTCCACTGGTCTCCTTCCTTCCTGAAGCTGAATCTGGGGATGCTGACATGGAGTTTGGGGCCTGGAAGGGCTGATGTCTTTACTGAAGCTGGACTCACTGGGGTTGGGGTCTTGGAAGGGCTGATGTCTTTCCTGTGTGGGCAGGTCTTCTGGATGCCAGGAGCGGCCCCAGAAGATCAAGGGGATGGGTGTTGGGCAGGGGGTCCCCGCTGGAGACCCAATCTCACCTGAAGCTGGACTCGCTGGGGTTGGGGTCTTGGAAGGGCTGATCCATTTGTGTTATCTTAATCAAGTCATGTTTAGGTTGCCATGTTGGTGACCACCATCCCTCACAATTAAATAATGAACATTATAAACAATTAAGATATTGTTTATCATTACTGAAAAACATAATGATCAAAATGCAGAACTGTGGATCCCAATTCTAATAGATACATCTACAAAACATTAGCCTACCTCAAGATCCAGCAATTGAATTCTTAGGCATATACCCAAATGATATACATTCATGGTAGCATTATTTGTCATATCCAGAACCTGGAAGCAACCTAGATGCCCCTCAACTAAAGAATGGATACAGAAAATGTCATACATTTATACAATGGAGTACCACTCAGTTGAATAGAAAACAATGGAATCTTGAAATTCACAGGCAAATAGATGGAATTAGAAGAAACCATCCTGAGTGAGGTAACCCAGTCACAGAAAGACATACATGATATGTACTCACTCATATAGGGATATTAGACATGGAAAAAAGGAATACCAGCCTATAATCCACACATCCAGAGAAGCTAGGAAACAACGAGAACCCTAAGAGAGACATACACAGTCCCCCAGTGAAGCAGAAAGGGGCAGGAGCCCCTGAACAAATGAGCAGAAGGGCGGTGCTATGACGAAGAGGAGTGTGTAAGAGGAAAGGGATGGAGAACAAGAGGGATCAGGAAGATTGAGTTGGGAGAGGAATAGAGGATAACAAGAAAAGAGGAACATCAATAGAGGGAGTCACTCTATGTTTAAAGAGAAATCTGGCATTAGGGAATTGTACAGAGATTCACAAGAATAACCCCAACTAACAATCTAAGCAATAGTGGAAAGGTTACCTTAAATACCCATCCCTTATAATGAGAATAATGACTACTTTAAATGCCATCTTAGAGCCTCCATCCAGTAGCTGATGTAAGCAGAAGCAGAGATCCACAGCTAAGCACTGAGCCAAACTCCTGTAATCCAGATTCAGACAGGGAGGAGTGACCAACAAGGCGTCAAGACCATACTGGGAAAACCCACAGAAACAGATAACCTGAGCAAGTGGAAACTCATGGACCCCAGTCTGACAGCTGGGGAACCAACAAAGGACCCAACCAGACACACTGAATATGGATGTCAGCTAGGGACACTGGGCATTCTATGGAGTCTCTGGCATTGGAACCAGGATATACCCCTAGTGCATGAACTGAATTCACGAGCCCATTTTGCATGGAGGAACACTCTCCGACCCTAGATACACAGGCTCTCCCCCAAATGATTTGACAGATTTTGATGATCCCTCATGGAAGGCCTCAACCTTCTTGGGGGCATGGATGGGGGATGCAATGGGGGGCATTCGGGATGGGAGAGGGAAGTGGGATTGATATGTAAAATAGTATTGTTTCTAATTTAAATAAAATTTATATATAAAATGCTCCTAAACTTAAGACGCAGAGAACAGAGAGGAAGAGGGTCTATTGAAAGATTTAAGAGTAGGAGGAAAATAAGCCAGATGTGAGTTTGAATCGCCTACATTTCTTGGAGAATCTATGTTTACATATATTTTTGTAAATCATGTTCCACTTCCTTTCATAATTATTTAGTCTGTGCTTGCATTTTGTTCTTTATAGATGTAAAACTTAATTTTGAATGTCAAGAGAATAGGGTTTTAATCTTTTTAGTGTGTGTAAGTGTTTTTCCTGCATGTATGTCTGGATAGTAAATGCATAATTGATGTCAAAGGAAGACACAAGAAGATGTCAGATATCCCTGGAACTGTAGTTACAGATGATTGTTCATTAGTTACCATGCAGGTGTTGGGATCTGGACCTAGGTCATCTACAAGAGTAGAGTAGAAAGAACACTTATCTTTTCAGTTCCAGAATTTAAATTTTTTCACCATGGAAAGCTTTTGCCTATACAACTTCCTGAATAATTCATTATTTCAACATCAATTAAAAATGCCACTTCAATATAGTATTGCATTTTCAATATTATTTCAAAACTCTGTCAATACTATCCTCATCTGTTTCATTGACGAAATACTAATGTTTTATTTCGCATGGATTTATGACTTAATACACAATAGGACAGGTTTGTCCCCATTTTCCTTCTGTTTCAGATAATCCTTATGACACTTGTACTTTTTAAAACATCTCTGGATAAATCCTAGGCAAAAGTTTACTATTTCAATATTAAAATGAGAAAAGAGACCTGGAAAGTGAATAAAATAGGGAAATTTGGGATGGGAGTCAGAATGCAAAAGGTGTTTTCTCTCTTTTGTCTTTTATTGTGCCATTCAGAGAAGTTAAAAGTATATCACTTCCAGCACCACACACACACACAATCAGAGATGGTTTTGGGGACAACATCTGTTCAAGGAAAGTAAGAAGGAAGCCTTGAGAAGAGTCCCAAATTGTTCTAAGGATCTATCCAAGCTCCATTGTCTCGTGACCCACATATAGTCAGTGCATATGTCAAACAGCCTGGTTAAAGAGAGGGGAACAGAGTTGAGTGCCTTCAAAAGAGAAAACCATTATCAACCAGTTTGCTGTGTGTACATTGTACATAGGTATTAGCACCAGTAACTAAATATTAGTAAATCAAACATGATACCCATAAACCTATAAGGGCCTCTAAGAAATGTACATAATGCATCATCTTTACTGTGCCATTTTGAACATTTCTCTGCCAACAAGTACAATTCAAGGGTTTCTGTTCTCACTACTCCTCTTCAACATTGATCTGGAAATCCTAAACAATTGCAAAAATAACTAAGAGACACAGCGATGTAAGAAAGGAAGAAGTTAATTCATATCTGAGAAGATGACATTATATTCTATGCAAAAAAACCACAAGGAAACTATGAATATATTAACAAATAACAGGCAAATTTGACAGGATTACCAAATACAATGTTTTATTTAAAATAACAGCTATAATCAGCTCATATGTCCAAGAGTAGGCAAAATCCACAACAATACTATCAAATCCTAGTATGTATAGGGAGAAGAATCCTTTCTCATTCATTGGTTTGTCAAATGTAAAATGATAATCACCTTAGAGGTTTGGTTATTTCTTGTATATTTAATAAACACTATAGCAAACAGAGCTTGGTATTTTCCTAAAATGCTTCAAAATCATGTCAACATTAAATTAGTACATGGATGTTCATAGTAGATTTTTTTCATATATTCAAAATATCAGAGCAACCAAGTCATTTTTCAGCAGATGAATGGGTAAATAAACTCTGAGGCACACGGCCAATGGAGCTTGCACTGAACTGAAACAAAATGAGCTATTGAACCATGAAAGGGCATGGAAGAAACATAAATGCATATATTAAGTGAAAGAAGGCAATTTGAGAAAGCTACATATTGTTTCACTCTAGTAGATATTCTGGAGACTGAAATTCTGAAGTGAAAATATCAGTGAATGCAACATTGGAGGGTGGGATAGATGATGGGCAGGTTATGCAAAGAGGTGAGGGAAATGAAAATGTTCTGTATGACATTCTGGCACTGAGTTGTGTCCTTATACTCATTTATCAAAATTCATAAAATGTGCAATAGCAAGTGTGAACATTAAAACAGAATCCACAGTGTGGCTTATGCTGATTTCTCAATAAAATGCTATCAGTTGTCACAATTGTCTTCCATTCCAGTTGTCAATAAGAACCACCGGAGAAACTCGGTGTGTGTGTGTGTGTGTGTGTGTGTGTGTGTGTGGTGGTTGCCAAGGAGCTTATGAGAAATCTTGCTAACATTCCAATGCTTCTGCAAATCTAAGATTCGTCTAAAAGAACAAAATGACTAGAAAGGAGTTTATTTGTTGGGAAAACTCATGGAGATATATTCTTACTCTTCTAGTAGTTTCTATAAACAGAGTATTATTTTAAAAATCAAGTGGATTGTGCATACAACAGTGCATAAGACAGAAAATGAAATCAAAAGAAATTGGTCCTACAATTTCATAAAATTGTAAAATAAGAAAAACCACTTACCAATATACTTGCATGAACTTTGCCCTAGAAAACAAAAAATAATTACTGAGTAAAATGAATAGGATCAAATTATCAAGACCCTTGTAGGTTAGCAATGGAATTGACCAATAGATTAATACAATAGCGGGATCTGAAAATGGCACAGTAATTTTAGGGACATTTGCTTGAATTTTAGCAAAAGTAAAAGAGAAATCCAATATTTTAAGCAAATATATTTGACTTGGGTCATGGAGTAAAACATACAAGTAAAAATTGTAAAACTTCTTAGAAATAACCAAAGGTGATTACATTTGTGATTGAGAATAAACAGATTTTTGAAGCAGTCATCAGAGAATAATTATGGAATAAAATGCTTGATTGTAAGATTTTTCTAAATTAAAATGTTGTCAAAAGATGGTGACAATTATGGCATAAACTATTGGAAAATACAACCATTCACTAAATGACACTTATTTTTGAGGTCATAAATAAATACAACATGTGTCCCTCTCCTTTCCTCCCTTCAAATCCTCCAATATACCCCTCTTGCTCTCCTTCATATTTACAGCCTCTTTTTTTGACTCATTGTTACTTCATTCACGTATATATACATACATACATACATATGTATTCTTAAATACAGTCTGTTCATTTTGTATAATGTTTCATATATATGTATATATATATACAGAGAGAGAGAGAGAGAGAGAGAGAGAGAGAGAGAGAGAGAGAGAGAGAGAGAGGGAGAGAGAGACACTGGAAAATTCATATGCTCTTTCTGGTGGGAAGGTCACTTCTCCCCTCCCATTCCTAGAATTGATTGGTTGATTATTGTTCTTTTAGTGTGTCATCCTTGTTCAGATCACATTTGGGCAGTCATACTGGGGAAAGTTTATATGTACAGCTTCTGATATTACTGGCAGACACAATATCTCACAGCAAAGACTATCATCCTACAGCTCTTAATTTCCTTTCTGTCTTCTGCAACAATCTACAAACATTTGTCCATACACTCACAGATAAATGTAGTCTTCACCTATCACCAAGGAAATTGTGTTTGAAGCAGAGACCTCTAGAGAAAACCACAACCAATGAAAATGCAGAGTTGTGGATCTCAGTCCTAATGGGTACATCCACCAAATACTCTCGCATTTAAGGCTCAATAAAGGACCCTTATCCAAGTATGGTAACGATTCCTGTCACTCAAAGCCAAAAAAAAAAAAGTACAACAAAAGGTAAAACAAATATCATGGCAAGAGACATAGACAAGAACTCAGTCTTTGAAGGGACTGCCACACAAGCATGGGGGCCTGATTTTGGATGCCCAACACCCTTGTAAAAAATCAATGAAGTCTTTAATCCCACAACTGTGTGGAACAATCTTTCAACTCAACTGGCCAGCCAGCCTAACTGAATCTGTGAGCTCCAGGTTCAATAAAAGACACTCTCTCAAACAACAAAAAATAAGCAAAATAAAAACCTGTGGTGAAGAGTGACTGAGGAAGATCCTTACATCAACCATAGGTCTCCAACATACACTCAACCCTCACACACAAACTATTGATAGCTATGAAGAAAATGTTCAATACAGTTAGTTATTTGCAAAGATGAAGAAAAATACAACTCTTACATTTGGTGGCATATAAAATGATACAGTTGCCATGAGAAAAATTTCTGACAAATTCCAAAACACACATGTGTACACCTAACCTAAGATCTGAAAATGTCCAGTCGTGAGATTACTTAGAAGAAATGAGTAGATGGTTTTATGTGTAAAAATGTTTGCTACCCATGTATGAGGACCTGAGTATGGATCCCAGCATCTATGTGAAACATGGGTGTGGTTATGTGAATGGGGTAAAGAAAGATTAGAAAGAATTCTGCGGCTTTCTGGGCAGCCAAAACACACACACACACACACACACACACACACACACACACACACACACAGATAGAGAGAGAGACAGACAGAGAGAGACAGAGACATAGAGATAGAAAAAGAGAGAGACTGACAGACAGGGACAGACAGAGAAACTGAGACAGAGAGACCAGACAGAGATAATCAGAGACTCACAGAGAGAGAGGAGCCAATGAATCTAAGATATCCAATGCCCACCTCTCAATGCACACACAAGGGCATGTACCAACACACACACACACACACACACACAAAGAGAGAGAAGCACCTGTGCACACATACATACACACACATACAAAGACAAGCACATGAATTATCATGGAGGAATTACTGTAAAGCTGAACTTATCATAAGGTCCATGAGATGGATAATACATAAATCTAAATAAGCCATACAAAAGAATACCATGTAGTGTTTTGAAAAGAATGAAGCAAGGATCATATATTACCCTAAGCTTAGTGAAAGAAGCCTTACTTTTATTATGATATGCTATTGATAACTTCAGGTGGTTGTACAGAATGGATAAATTTTATATAGAGTGTAAATGATTTAGAACAATTAGATATATCTGGGGGACTGAATGAACCTAGCAAGTAGATGAAAATGGGTATGAGGAGACAATCTGGGCAATATAGATGTTCTTCATCTTTAGATATATGTGGGTTGTGTAACACAATGCTCTTGTCAGTTCACAGCACATACCTCAATGCTTTCATATTCTAATAGGAAAACAGATTCTAAAGTGTTTGGAGTGCAAACTCCCTCCGTCTTTGAACTACAAAATCATAATTTAAAAGGTGCAACTGAATAGATTGTTATATGTGCTGTAAAATAAATCAGTGTCAATAGTGGCTCCTCAAAAGTTAAATGCAGAACCTGGAGGGTGTAACTAAGCAGCAGAACTTACCTAGGGAGAATAAAGTCCTGGGCTTGAACCCTACCAGTAAAATTCAGAAAAAAAGCCCAAAGCAAGAGCAAAATAAAGAAACAAAAACTCTTAGTATTATCATGAGATCCAGAAATTCCAATCTTGTTCACAGCCAAAATGTAGGTTAAAATATGATGAAAATATTATATGCAAGTGTATATATTAGTATCATTTATAATGACCCAAAAGTAGAAGCACTTGCTTCCAATATGGATTCTTATACTTCTGCATATCCACATAATGATATCATTCATCATAAATAATTGAAAATTGGCATTGATTTTTCTGGCTGTGATATGTAAAATAACATAGATTTAATTTCTATGTCAGTTTCAGAAACTTCTTTAACTGAGCCAAAGGTCAATGATACTACACATTAGAAAGTTGAGTTGTGCTGTATGTGAAATCTATTTGAATATGTCCCATAGTATGAGAATTGTCAATTTTCACATCTTGTTTGTGATTGTAAAGTTGGTAGTCTATAGTTATATTTTGCTGTATATTGAAAACTTTTCAAACAAGGCAATCTTTGTAAAATCTTGAATGTAACTATTTTGTTTAGACATAACATTCAAATCCCGTTATCAGGGACACAGAGATTCTCTAGTTTGAAAAGATAACAGCTGTTGCAACATCATCCATTCTATCATCCAGGATACACATGATATGAGACCTCCAGAGATTAATACACTGCAAAATCCACTATACCACCCTTGCTGAACTGAACCCTGGACACTGGAAAAGTTCTTTCTTGCATACTTCTGAAACAAACTGCCTGTTCCTCCAGCTGACTAGAGCTTGTACTTAACTCCTAGAAACTCTTTTTTGCACTTCATTTTACCTCCCATATGAAGTATTCTATGCTAATTTTTCAAGCTTTACATGTCTCATCTTTTCAAAAAATTTTCCCACATGTTCAAGATTCCAAGATCTTTTACTATCTTTGTTACTTGCCTTTCAAGCTTTTTACTTTTTTTCAGAATGTGCAAGTATTTCAAGATTTCAATACTATTACCCAGGTAAGGTTTAATTAGCACAAGGTAGACAGGAATGATCTCACTTTACTTCCATTAATACAAGACAGAATTACAATAGCTTTTCTAGGCAACCACAGCTCACTGCTATTGAACTTAAAACACGTCAGCCTCTATTTCCATGCATTACTAAATGTGCTGTGTTTCTTCTATCTTTACCTGAAATGTTCTTTTTTAAAATTCAAGGACTTTCCTCAGCAAGTGTTTTCAGAGTGCTAAGTGTCTGGATGCCTGTTTTAGTGGCCACCTACCTCTGAGAAAGCTGCTTCTCTGGATTTGCGTCATTTTCATGATGAATAAAGCATGGAGAATCGCTCTCAGCTGGTAGCGATATTCATAGACTTCCCAGATTGGAAAAGACCTTAAAAGACCTGCTCATCCCTCCTCCTGTCACCAAGCATGATGATAGCTACACTTATCCTCTCCAGAGAGAGGGCAGCAGCTGTCACCAATCTCTCTGGATCTCCAGGCTGTCCCTCTGTGACCCAGTCTCAGGTTAGCATATTCCTGTTGATTAAGAGTTTTGAGAGCCTTGGATGAATGCAGGACTGAAATTACCAGGAAGTAGTGGAAATAATTCGCCTGCACTCAGCGTCTTCTGCCTATAGCATCTGCCAAGTGTGGGGAATTGTGGGCAGGCAGAGATGCTGTGCATGCCATGGCGATGAAGGGGCCTGGAGATCCTGCCCCATGGCCGGATAATTGCTTATTCCCAGCCATTCACATGCAGGGGATGCTATGAAAAGAACTTCACTTCACCACATGCGTCCTATAATCCCAGAAGGGACAGAACTTTCTGTAGAAAGTAGAACTGTACACTACCAGATTCTCATCATAGACCAGATAGATCCTGAGACCTGAAGTCTTTTACTGGCAAAATTTGTGCATTCTTAGTAGGGCAGGGGGGGAGGGTGGTGTTCTGCTCTCTTGATCTTAGTATTATACTCATGTCAGTTTTTCAGCTCTTGCGATGCTTTTGCCAGTTACCATATAGTAGAACTAATGGTAAGGTATGGCTTTTAGATTCCAAGACTAGCCTTTACATATACAGAAAATATTAAATACTTCCAAATGCCTATTAATTACACAAAGTTTCTGAAATATGCATGTTTGTTTGTTTGTTTTTGAAACTTCTACCTCCAGGAAATGCCATTTGAGGGCCCTCTGCATGAGTTTAGATACTATTTAGTGATTTATTTCTAACAGAAATATTGTGGAAAGTACAACAAAATCACATTCAAATGGACAAAATGCCAAGCACAGTCTTCACCAGGCAATTTAATCAACAGGAATGTCACTGAGGACAATGGCCTCATAGATTGCATTCAAAAAGCTCCAAACTCAGAAGAGCCCCACATATAATATTTTATTTTGATGAGTTTGTATGCACGCGCGCACACACGTGTATGTGTGTGTGTGTATGTTATTTTATTTGTATCTTTGTTACACACATGGGAGTGTGCAGGTGTCTTCAAACATGTCTGCACATAAAAGCTGTAAGAATATGTTGGGTGTCTTCTTGGATGACTTCCCATCTCATAGCCTTGAGGTAAGCTCTCTCACTGAAGGAGAAGCTCACACTTCTTATTAGGCTGACTGCCAGGCACAGTCTTAGGATTAACCTGTCCCAGTCTTAACAATGCTGGGGTTATTATGTATACAAAAACCATGACTGAAATTTTTACATGGATGTGAGGGATTTAACCTCAGGTTTTTAAACTTACACAAGAACTGTTCGGAGACATTCAGTCACATCTCTTCTCCCCTCTTTAAGTTCAAACTTTTAAAAATGGCTATAGAAATTCTTTCTTGTATTTGAACTTTTAAAAATTTTGCGTGTATGGGTGTTTTATGTGTTCATCCATGTACCTCTTCCAAGTCTACTGCCTGAAGAGGCTTAAAGAGGGCACCAGACGACCACTAACTGGAATTATAGAGAAATATAAGCTGCCATGTGTGTCCTGAGAATTGAAATGTGTCCTCAGGAAGAGTAGCCAGGGCTCTTAATTGATGATCTTTTTTTCCAGAACTGATAACTTAGGATTTGCAACAATTTTATCCTTGTATTTGTATTCTTAGGATTAATTGCAATAAGAAAGTAGAGTACATCTTTTAATTTATTAGATATTAGGATAGCTACAACTACATGTTCCTTAGGGCCAACTGATTGGAAAATCTTTTCCCAACCATTAACTCTGAGGTAACCCTGTCTTTGAAGGTGAGATGTATTTCTTGTATGCAGCAGAAGGATGGATTCTGTCTTCACATCCATTCTGTTAGTCTGTGTCTTTTTATAGGTGAGTTAAACCATTGATATTGAAGTATTTCAAAGACCATTGATTATAGATTCTTGTTTGTTTTGGATTTGTTGGTGGAGGTGGTATTATGTGTGATGTTATGGCTTTTGGTAAAGTAAGATTACCTATTGCCTGTGTTTTTGTGAGTGTAGTTAATTTCCTTGGGTTGCAGTTTTCCTTCCAAACCTTTCTCTAGGCCTGGTTTCGTGAATATGTATTGTGTAAATCTGGTTTTGTCATGGAATATCTTTTTTTCTCCATCTATAGTGAGTGAGAGTTTTTCTGTGTGTAGTAGTCTGTGTTTGCATTTGTGGTCTCTTAGAGTTTGTAGAACATCTATGCAAGACCTTCTGATTTACAGAGTTTCCATGGAGAAGTTAGGTGTAATTCTTATGGGCCTGCCTTTACATGTTACTTGGCCTTTTCCCTTCACTGCTCTTAATAACATTTCTCCATTTTGTATGTTTGATGTTTTGATTATTATGTGGAGAGGGGAATTTATTTTGGTCCAGTATATTTGGTGCTCAGTAAGCTTCTTGTATTTTCATAGACATGTCCTTCTTGAGGTTGGGAAACTTTTCTTCTATGATTTTGTTGAATATGTTTTCTGCACCTTTCAGCTGGACTTCTTTGCCTTCTTCTATACCTATTATTCTTAGGTTTGGTGTTTTCATGGTGTCCCATATTTCTTAAATGTTTTGTGTTAAGGATTTAAGATCTTCTTTGGTCAATGAATCTATTTCCTCTAGTTTATCTTCAGCACCTGAAATTCTGTCTTCCATCTCTTGTATTCCGTTGGTTATGCTTGAATTTGTAGTTCTTGATCATTTACCCAGCTTTTCCATTTCCAGCATTCCCTCAGTTTTTGTTTTCTTTATTGTCTCTATTTCAGTTCTTCCACTCTTTGAATTGTTTCCTTCTTCTGTTTGGTTGTTTTATTTTGTTGGATAATTGGTTCTGCCTTCAGTTCTCTCTCTCTCTCTCTCTCTCTCTGTCTCTCTCTCTCTCTCTCTCTCTTGAGTTGCTTTGAAGAGAAACAATACAGTGGTTTTATGCCAGTAATTAGCACTATAAAATCCTCCTCTGTCCTCTATGAGTAAAGTTATTTCCCTGTTTAATCATCTGACTATACTAAAAGTAACAGAAAAATGAAATACCTGAAAATTAATTTGGTTTTTATTTCATCAGTATGTAAAAAGTTTATTGTTGTATGAATGTGTGCATATCAAAAAGTGAAATAAGACCGTTGAATTACCTTGGTGCAGCATCTATTTTAGTTAAGAACAAAACACACACAAGTGTAAGCATACAAATATCAATTTTACAAATTTTGTACTTCTGAATATAAGTTCAATATTCTTGTATTTGTATTTAAAACTGTCAATGACATATGATAAAATTCACCAAAATAATTATTTTTTTCTATTTGGAATGACACTGAATAACAAATAAGCACTATGACAAGCTGAAAGAGAAATTATTGGCAGAAAAGGAATACTTATACTTTAGAAACTTTAATATTTACCCTGATGTTTGGGACAGAAGATTGTACAACTTCATCCTGCACTAGTCCTCCAAATTTATATAGTCAGCCTTGTATGCACCTCAGATATTACATCAGCCCCTCTTTGTCATTTCTTCCAAAATACTGAATTCCAGGATAATCACTAATAAATACAAAACAAATTCAAATATATGCTATCTCAGGATACCAGAAACAAACTCTTCAAATTTCTAGGTCTCTCCAACAGGTCATGCTCAACTATATACATTTTTGATTCATGAATACTTTCATCCCATCAGAAACACTGGTAAAAATCACAGAATAGAATGAAATCTTTCCACTATCCTTCAGAAGTACATGTACTGTCTTTGCTTTAGGAGATTTAAGACCAATTCAATAGTCCACTCTTAGTTGTCACAAGGCCAGCATTATTACCAACTCCTGGAAACTTATTTGAAATATAAAATATTGGGTCCCATCCAAGATGAACTAAGTTAATAATTTCAGAGTTCTGATTAATGAGACTTATGGTAATTATGCTATTTACTAGTGGTGAGAGGAACTATAGCATGGCAGATTCAAAGACAGAGAAAGATGTGTTAACAATGGAAGCAATCTTGCCAGCAGACTGGGCTGCTTCAGCTGCATTGTTTGTTCCATTAGGCACCTGGTTTCCCTTTTCCTTATAGACTTACTTTCTATTAGCATCTGAATCAGGAAGAACAGGTGAGAGGAACATTTCCAGCTGGTGCAGGGTCAGCATCGTGGTTGGGCTACTTTTTGATCTATTCTCTTCCACCTAGGCTGTAGATTGTCATATTGATTCTCAGTATAAAAAAGGTTAGACCAGAAAATATAAAGAGCTTTTTATGGGTATCAGAGATTTAGCATATTCTCTTGTCTTTTTAATTTACTTGTTGTTTTTACACTCACACAGTTGTGTGATAAATGTTTTCAAACCACTTGTTTTCCTGTGATAGGTTTGCATCCATTCTCTTTGAATTCTTTTTTTTTGCTAGAGTCTACTTCCCTGCCCCTTATAATGTTGGTGATATCACAATATCTTGGATTGACCTATGAAATATTAGTATCCATGACATAGGATTTTGAATTTGCTTCTGTATTAAATCTACATTTGTTTACAATGAAAGAGAAAATATCATTGAACTGGTGATTAAAGTATTTTCTTTCTCATAGCTTTTGCAGATAGAAAGTTCAAGATCAAGATAATGAAAAGTGAAGCATCTGGCAAAATATTCTTCTTGGTTGAGGATGGATGTCTATCATATCCACGAGTCACAGAAATAGAGGACAGAGACTGAAGAGAGAGGAAGAAAGTTAAAAGGGAAGATGAGGAAGAGAGGAGAGTGGGAAGAGAAAAGAAGGGAAGGGTAAGGGGGAAGAGGTGAGAAGAGGAGAGGAGAGGAGAGAAAAGAAGAGAAGACAAGACAAGAGAAGACAAGAGAAGAGAGAAGAGAAGAGAAGAGAAAATAATCTTCCCAGTGCCTCTTCTCAAGAGGGCACTACTCTTGTTGGGAAGTTTCTACTCTCATAGCCTAATACTCTTCTTAAAGCTCTGATGCCAAATACTACCACATCATGAACAAAGGTTTTGCACATAAGTTTAAGATTACATAGAATTATGTGCAGTCCATACATTATGTCATAAGCCTATTGATGACCTACCTCTAATCACAAGAACTGTTTGCAATAGATAGTCAAAGAAATGTACAGACAATCTGGATCAAATATAAACTCAAACTTTGGCCTAAAGCCAAGCCGAGATGATCCATCTATATCCAACCACAACTAATTTACATGTTTATGAACATAAGAAAATAAATGTGTTTTAAACCATTCAGATTTGGTGTTCTAGAGTACATCAAGATTAAATCAGAACCATTTGCAGCTAACATTTACAAAACAGACCAAACATAAATCTTCCTGGGCATTCACAAAGACATCCTTGAGCATGTTCATAATCATGACATGAATAATCATTGCTGTCATCATGCAGACTAAAAAATATCAAATTATCGAACAAATTTTAAAGACATTAGAAATAATGGATACATATAAGCCAAGTGAAAATAGTTGAAAACTTTCTATATGATCAAAGAACATCTGCCTACTTCTTCTGACGAGCTTCTAAAATACAGATTCATAAGAAATTACTATGTAATAAGACAAGATAAACCAGAAAATATTTATGATTGTCATATGACTGGTCATGATGGACTAGATTGACTTAATAAACACCAGCAGTCAGCATAGTACTAATACTCCCATCCTCAACTGTCTATAGTATTTTACTTTTCATGAAAATGTGATACTTATTGTAATCAATTTTAGTGATTTTAATTCTCCTCTCCTTCTTTCTTGTCTACCTCCCCCTCATTCTGAAACTATCCTTCCCAACATGACTTCCTGATACTTTCTTTTTGTGTGGACTACTAAACTTACTAGAATTTCTTGCCAATCTTAAGTGGCAGCTTATTACTAGAGCAAGGCTAACTAGTCAGTGGATACCCTAATAATGAAAATTACAGGAATCTCATGGCCCCTCCACCATTCATGCTGAAATGTTAACAAGCCTCATCTTGTACAAGTCTTTTATAAATCACCACAGATGCAATGAGTTCTGGAATGCAATGGGTGTGTCATGTCCAGAAGGCATCTTCTACAAGACTTTTGATGACTGCCTTGTCAAGCTGAGGATGATCTGATAGATCAAGAACAAGGTTTCTTTATTTTGTGTATGTTCTATAAAACTTAAAGTCCTGATAAAGAGAAAGTCAATAAACTGTACAGGACATGACTTGACCTTGGTTATTTGAAATCACAGGTGAACTAACATCAAATAAAGTGGCAATCCAGAAGACTTGACTCAATTCATGGTTAAACTTAATTGAACTTATTATCTTATTTCTCTAAATGACTGAGTTAGTAAAAGATTCTTCTCTGGGGTAAAATGACACTTATTCCAGTCTAAATTTATCTAAATTTTGATACCTAGAATGTAAAAAAGCAGCAGTCTGTGAAAAGGAGAATAAAACTCTTACCCATAAACATAAAGTAAAAATAGTTGAAAGCAATAACTCACATATGATAAAGATATTGGAAGTAGTAGATCATATCATTTAGAAGGTACCATTAGTAGTAAAATAATTTGGAAGAAATAAAAAGATTGAAAATGTGCAGAAATTTCATGAGAAAATAGCCTCTAAAACAGACCTAAATACATAGGCTTAAATTTAAAGTATAATTTTTCAAACCAAGAAATAATTGGATGGGCTTAACAGCTGAAGACACACAACTGAATAAAGGAACAGTGAATTTAATGACAATTCAATGGAGATTATCCAACCTGAATCACACAAAGAAAAAATAATGAAAAAGACATAGTTAGAGCAAGATCAAATGATGAAATTGGAGATTCAGAAGGCAGAAATAGGACATAAGAAGTAGTAGAAGAGATAATGGCCATGAATTTTCCAAAATTTACCAAAAAGAACAAATTACAAAGTCAAAAATATCCTTGCAACTTTGCAAGGATGACAATAATCCAGTCAGTGTCCAGGTACCATAATTGATCACTGAATATTCTGATTTTCTCTTAAATGAAAATTTCCACTCTTTCTGTTGACAGTGCTGGCTGACAACCTAACTCTAGTGGCTTTTATTCTCTTTAAGCAGACTACCCTATGTTGAATAAATCCCAGGAAAGGACTACCCATGTCTCCATCACTGTCTGGCTTAAAGAAAACTTTTCTCACATAAAGCCAACAAGAGAAATGATAATTGGCTCTTTTTAAATGACAATACCACATATTGTGAGTATAACCTACAGTGATTTGAATGCAACTGACTCCTATAGGCTTATAGGAAGTGGCACTATTAGGAGGTAAGAATTTTTAAGTACTAGTGTCCCTGTTGGAAGAGGTATGTCATGTTCGGGTGGGCTTTGAGATATTCTCCTATGTTCAAGCTGCACTTGGTATGACAATCAGATCTCTTCCTGTTGCCTACAGGATCAGCTCCTTCTCCAGCAACTTGTCTGCCATGACCTGCCTTGATGATAATGAACTAAACTCTAAAACTGTAAGCTACCCAATTAATATTTTTTCCTTTATAAGAGTTGCTATACTCATGGTTTCTCTTCACAGCACAAGGCACTCTAACCAAGACATACCTAAAGAAATACATTATGTACTCACTCATATATGGATTTTAGACATAGAGCAATGGATTACCAACCTACAATCCGTACTGCCAGAGAAGCTAGGAAACATGAGGACCCTAAGAGAGACATGCATGGTCCCCCAGAGAAGGGGTAAGGGACAAGATCTCCTGGGCTAATTGGGAGCATGGGGGTGGGGAGAGGGAGTTAGAAGAAAGAGGAGAGAAGAGGACATGAGAGAGGAGGAAGATGGAGTCAGGGGAAGAATAGAGGAGAGCAAGAAAAGAGATACCATATTAGAGGGAGCCATTACAGGTTTAGAGAGAAACCTGGCACTAGGTAAATGTCCCGAGATCTACATGGTTAACCTCAACTAACAATCTAAGCAATAATCAAGAGACTACCTTAAATGCCCTTCTCTGATAATATAGATGCTTTTTGAAGGGAAAAGGTACAGCAAATAAACTCTTGCATAAAAAGCTGGCAGCCTGGGGGGCTTTGTTCTAAGGGATCCAGAGACCTTTTGCAAAGGGATGTTGTGATTGATTGCTACTGTCTATCTGAAGCAAGGAATGAGGGAGAGGCAGCCAGCACTGTGCATACCTGCCGCCCTAGCTGGAGGAAATATACATGCTTATTAAGGGAGTTTGTGTACCAAAGAGTCTCTCAATCTAATAGGACAGACAGATACATAAACAATGACACACAAAAAAACAAGACACAAATGAAATATTAACAAGACTCTATGATAATATTTTGGAGAAAAATATGTTTTGACAGTGTGGATTGATAAAAGCCTTGCAGCGGTAACCAACTTTGAACTAGGCTTTAAATAGAATTAAATCATCTGCGAGTACAAATAAAAGTTAGACTGTAAGTTGCTTTTGGATTTGTCCCTTTTCTTGCAAACTGTGTGTTTTATTTTGCAATTTGTCTTTATAATGTATTAGTCTTAGAATTGAGGTTCTTAATATTAAGCATTTTCTTCAAGTTCTGCCCCTCCTTCCTTTAGAAAGCTACTTCACATCCTTACATGCTGTGTTTTGTATGTTCCTATTTACAACCCATTATCTTGTACAACAAGAAACTGGGATCCATGTCCAGGACACATAGACAGGAAAGGATTCCCACTGAATTACAATACATTGATTGTCATCAGTATGTATCAGTTACTTTCCATGAAATATGATTTCTTCTCCCAAAACATACCTTTGAAATGAAGGAATATTTATAAATGTAATTTGTTACTTTTTTGCACCAGACACTGTCTGATGAGATACAGGTGTTGGAGTTCAAAGAAATTAAACATCCTATTATGTACCTGGCATCTAGGAAAGTAGCTGAGCAAAGAAGAGGAGGTCTCTGTTCTGATTCTACCTCTGCTTTCTTCTGTATTAACAAAGAACCATATTACTTCTGAGTCATCATGCTATTGTTTGTCAGGTGAAAGAGTTCAAGATGATCTCTATGTAGTACTGTGAGATAATTTCTTCTATGTTTATAAAAAGGGTAATTCTATCCAAGAAAGACTTATGATGGGATAGGAGGTTAGAAACAGTCACTGGGAAGATATTTCAAGCCACCTTTTTTATGCCTGTTGTAAATTCTGTTATTTTTGTTAGACATATTGGAAACCTAAGCAGGTATTCTTTCTCCTTTACTAGATAACACAGGAACTGCAAAATATTTGCCAGCCTGATAATTTACATAGCAGTAGCAAGAAGGGATTGACATGTAAAACAAGCTATTTAAAATTAAAATAAAAAAAGTTAAAAAAAAAAGAAAATGACTTTAAAAAGTTGTCTAGTCAGATAGTGACATGTGAATTTAGAAGCCTCAATCAGAGTCATTGATAGCAATAGAGAAGTTGGAATGACAACATGGAATCAGTTGATTTTTATTCCTCGTAGAAGAGGAAGTGACACTGGGCTCTGAATAGTAGATGACTATTAAAATCTAGGCAGGCATATTTAAGACTAATAGCACACATTCTTAGATGCTCAAAATACCTTGAAAGCAAATGGCTAATGAAATGGAGATCAAATGTCAACATGGCAGGTGATTCAAATGAATAAATATCCTGATTTTATAAAATAAAAAGTCATGTGGATAAATAACTCAAAAAATGAAAAAAATATCTTTCCAGATACAAATGTGGTACCTTAAACAAATTCTTATATATGTCCTCTAGGGAAAAATAACATAAAATTATATTTCAAGATTCTATTTCATTTTGACTCTGATTTAGTCAACAAGGGTTGAGAACTCATTTCCGAATGCAAGCTTTGATCTTTCCAATGTCAGGAATCCAATAAAACCTATTTTGAAAGTTGCTAATGATGATTCTTGTGTAATTCAACAGATCCTGTCACCAAACATTTCCCAAGAATGTCACCAAATCTGAGTTATATGAATAGAAAACCTGGAAAATGGTTGAACTTTGTAGAGTTCCCCATGGTTTCCCCCTTGAAAAACCAGCTAGCAACCCTAATGATGTGACATATAGCTCTTCTCATTAAATGAGAAAGAAGCAATGACAAAAAGAAGAGACACCACAGAGTCAGGCTGTGGATCCACATGGATCCATGTTAACCTTTTCTGCTCATGTAAGCTTTCATCTACACGATGTAGGTGTTGTGCTTTAAAACCCAGGTTATGTTTTGTTGCTGTGGTTTGCTTGTTTGATTTTTTTTTCAGTGTAACATTCTGTTAATAACTCCTTCCCAAATGTTCAGGTCCCAAAAGTCATAAATAAAATGAAAAAGTAGAAAAGACATGAGGGGAGCTCCCAGGAAGTGCAAAGCTACTTTCTCTAATGAGACTTGCTTCAAAGAACAAGATCTAATGAAGAGCTTTGTTTCAAGAGCTGAGATAAAAATATGCCTACCTCTGCTTGCAGGCCACATACACATTCCTTCACTTCTCTTCAGTCACCTTCTCAGGGAACACATGTTATGGCTTTTGCTTGGAGGATCTCTGGGAGTTTTATTTTTAAACTCAGCTTACAGATGGATTCAGTGAACAGGATCCTTCTTTTCTAGTCATTTTCATCTGACCTATAGCACCTGGAAGGCATCAGACATCATGATATTTTAGAATTCATCATGGCAGCCATTAATGTTCCTATAATTCCCTTATGGGTGCCGCTTTCAGTTGAAGAGTGACTGGCAACATAAATGCCAGTATCCAGAGGAAAGGTAATAGACAAAAGGACAAACAGATAAGGTGAAGTACTGCCTGACTGGATCTGAGTGAGAAGGCACACTCAGAGGTCTCCAGACCAGTGAATGTAGTTACCACAGTGACAAGCATCTATTCCAACTTTTCAGACTGTGCAAGGCAGAGTGTGAAAACTTCAGTGAATAATTCTAAAATGTAGGATGGAAAGGGAAATGTCCATACATTAACTGGTGTTTGTATGTATGGTATCAGGCCTGAGGGAAGGGCATGAAGGCAAGGTGTTTTGGTTTGCTTTAAATGCCCAAAATCTACTCAGTAAGGAAAGGGTTTATTTAAGTTCACGGCTTAAAATACATTAAGGGAGGAAGTCAAGGCAGAAATCCCAAAGCAAAACGTAAAACAGAGGTTGAGGACAATTTCCCCAAGACTGTCACCACTCACAGTAAGATGTGGCCATTTCTCTCTTTTTTCCCACGGAAAAAGTTGTGTCTTTATTATACCTTTGTTATTATTTTGTGAAGAGGTCTTCCTATATAGAGCAGGTTGACCTTAAATTCACATTTCTTCTAGCTTTGATTCCCAAGTACTAAGAGTACAGGGATGTGCCGCCATGCCTCTCCTTTTGAATACTAGAGTTCTTTGATTTTTCTTTTTTCTTTAAGTTAGGAACAAGCTTGTTTCACATGTCAATCCCAGCTCCCTCTCCCCCGCTCCCCTGCTCTCCCCAACAGGCCCCACAGTTCACCACCCAATCTCCACTCTGATCCCCAGGTAGGGTAAGGCCCTCCATGGTGGATCTCCAGAGTCTGTCAGGAGGCCTAGGTAATCTATGGAGCCTTGGGTAGCATTTATTCCTGGTGTACAAATAGACTTTGAGTGCCCATCCCACAATGATGGATGTTCTCTCAACCTGGACTCTTGTGGGAGGGCCTAGGTCCTGCCCTGGATGAAATGACAGACTCTGAAGATGTGGCCATTTCACATCAATCATTAATGAAGAAAATTTCCATAAACTTGCCTACACATCAAACTGATGAGATAAATTTTTAATTGAGCAATTCTCATTTCATTTAAACTTTACAGCATTTCAATGTAATTGAGATATATCTGACTTATAGAAGATTAAAAACTATTTCCTGGGTCTTGTGGTAGACTGAGTCCCAGACTGTACAAGTTGGCACTCCCACCAACAGTGGAGAAATGTTCCCCTTTCTCCACATTCTCTCCAGCATGGGACTGATCGAGACTCCCTGAACGAGGTGCCAGTGAGGAGGCCTTGGCAGTCTCTGGGGCCTTGCGTAGTAGATCAATATTTACCATGGCATACAAATGAACTTTGGGAGCCCATTCCACATGGAGGGATGATCTCTCAACCTGGATACGTGGGGGAGGGCCTAGGCCCTGCCCTGGATGAAATGACAGACTCTGGAGATCCCCCATGGACGGCCTCACCCTCCCTGGGGAATGGTGTGGGAATTGGATGGGGGACTGGGGGGCTAGTGGAGGGTCAAGGGAGGAGGGGAAGGACAGGGAGATTGGATTGACATGTGAAGCAAGTTTGTTTCTAATTTAAATAAAAATATATTAAAAATTATTTCCTTTATAAAAGTATACCCACCGTGACTTTATGCATCCATCTATCTGTATGCACAACTCAGTCAATAGCTTATTTGTTCATCCATCAAACACTTTATGACCATTTACAATGAAGGTGCATTATTAGACATCAGGATGCTGTTGGTGATCCATACTCTTGAAGAATTCATGGTCTAGTAAAAATGCAAAATTTTAGTTCAGATTAAAGTTTAGTGGAGAATATTCTGTGAAGTGAGCAAGCCTATAGTGTTTGGAAAATCCAGAGTCCCAAGATTTTCAGTGAGAAATCTTATCCAAGTTCTCCTTAGGAATGTTTTCCAGAGTACATATAGCTTTGAAACACAAATAATTATGTTGGATTTTTAATTGTGACTCATCTTAACTGAATAACACTGAAATTTGCCTGCCTTAACAAGGCTGCCAGATATCAACACAAACCTACACAACATGTATGTACACCTACACCCAGGCTGAAGACAAACTGGTATCGCAGCACTATGCCTTGATGAGCGCCTGCCTAAGACAAGACTGCATTGGATTATCTCTGCTGTGGTAGAGGGGCACTTTGCACTTCAGCTGATAAAAATGGCCCCTCAGGCAACACTAAAAATGAAGTGCACAGGCTGCCAGCTCTTTGGAACGTGAGAGAAAGAAGTCTGAACTGATCGAGGAAGAGCTATTAATTACAATCGCAGCTCAGGCCTAAGACTGGTGAGAAGAGCGTCTCCCAAAAACCACTTATCTCAGCAGTAAATGCATAGCCTCAACGGGTGATCAGATTGGTGACTACCTGGGTTGTCATCAGAAAGTCTTCATCCAGTGATTGATGGAGGCAGATTTAGAAACCCAAGGCCAAACCTTGGCCTGCACTCAGGGAGTCCTGCTGAGGAGAGGGAGGAGGGATTGCAGAAAACAGGGTGGTCTGGAACATCCAGGGGAAAACCCACAGAAACTACTAGCCTGACTGATGAGAACTCACTGAATTTCAGCTGACAACCAGGGAGCTTGCCTGGGACTCACCTAGCTCCTAGGCACATTTGTGAAAGGTAGGTATCTTTGTCTATATGTGGGACTCCCAGCAGTGAAAACAGGTTCTGTCCCCAGTGCTTCGAGTGGCTCTTGGGAAGCTATTCCTTATGTTGTATTGCCTTGCCCAGCCTGACTACAGGAGGAGGTGTTTGGACTTATGACAACAACTTGATATATCATGCTTTGCTGAAGCTCCTGGGAGACCTACCTCTTTTTGAGTGATTATAGTGGAGGTGTGGATTAGGGAAGGACAAAGGGAAGAAAGGGGAGGGACAGAAGGGTGCAGCTGGGATATAAAATAAATTAATTAAAAATCACTTATATCAGAGAAGGAAAGAATGTTGTCACCATCTGTTCCATCTCAGCAACTGAGGGGGATTGCTGGGGCTGCATGATCACACACACACACACACACACACACACACACACACACTTCATTTGCATGAAATACATGGGTCCACATTCGGATACTAATTAATAACCAGCTTTGCCATACAGTATTTGCCTTCAGTGTCGTTATTTCCATTCATTCTTACAATGCCTTTTTTTGTTGTATTAATAAAGAGTCCTTTCCAATTCATACATCACTAGTTTTCTCCAGACTCTTTACTGACTTTTAACAAGTCTATGCAAAAGGGCAAGTTACTTAGAAAAGATACTATTTTGCATTGACATATTTTCCCCCCACTGTGATCCCAGGAAAGGAGCCAGCATTCCTGACTTGCCCTTTGAGAAGAATTATGATACATCATTCATCCTGGTAAACCACACAGGAAAGTATCACGTTTTGCCTGTTTGTTTGTTTGTTTTCTTAAGAGGGATGAAAAGAGTTGCACAGGAGGACGAGTTCCTCTGCACACACCTTAGTTGAACTTATGTGGTAGACACTGGCCATAAGGGACCCTAAGCAGGTGAACAAGAATGGGCTTTCCAACTCTGTTCATTCTGAAAAACTATCATGCAAGAGATCCTTGAGTATTGTGAAAACTATATGTCATAAAAATAGGTGTCCAGTGTTAACATAGTAGCCAAGGAACAAACCTTATAGGAAGACTGTGGTAGTTTGAATGAATATAACCGCGAAAGAGAGTGGCATTATTTGGAGGTGTGGTCTTGTTAGAGTTAGTTGGTTTTGTTGGAGGAAGTGTGTCACTGTGGGCTGGACTTTGAGGTATCTTTTCTCATATTTCATTATATGTGACAGTCAGCTGACTTCCTGCATCCTTCTGGTCAATGTATAGCCAGCAGCACATCTGCCTAAATGCCTCCATGTTCCCCATCATCATGATAATGGACCTAACCAGTGATGCTGTACTCAGTTAAACATTTTCTTTGTAAGAGTTGCTATGGTCATAGTGTGTCTTTACAGAAGTAAAAAAACAGAATGAAGATAGAGACATTTTGTATAATTAAATGGAATAAAGAATGGTTCCCTCCCCAATTTCATAAAGCTTACGCCACCATCAAGGCAGATAAATGAAGCAGCACTAAAGGGGGGTATTTGCAAGATGCATAACCATTTCCATAGACACATTGAACCTACAAAAATGAGTTAGTTGATTCGATGATATAGATAGTTACAGATCATATGAACTTAGGCTTATATACAATGTCCCCAACATTACTTCTATGCATACATGCACATGTGTGCATGTGTGTATCTGTGTGCATGTTAGCAGGTGTGCATTTTTGTGAGTGCGTTGATTCAGGGACAGGAAGTGGTAGGGTTGTCTGAATATCTTAGATGTTTACATGAAAGTAATGGACTTCTTAGAAGCCCAAATTAACATTATTGAGTAATATAGAAAAAAGGATTTAGAAAGACAGGATGAAAACAGCCAGGAAGCAAAGCTTCCTGATGAAGGGCCAGGATGTCTTTTACCATAAGCAGCATCAAGGCCAACATCAGATTGGGTGTCTGCCTGCAAGGTGTATTGGAAACCTTCTCCCCACGCCAAAGCCTCCTCTCAGCAATTCTTCTGCACCCTGGATCTTCTCCCATATGTCAGTCTTTAGGTTGAAGCAAAGTGCTTATGTTTAGAAAGTGGTAGGAGGAAAAATGTTTATGCATTAACTCTTTATACAGATAGTAAATTAGTTACATTTTCTGCCTAGAGATGGAGTTTCATTGTGTGTGTGTGTGTGTGTGTGTGTGTGTGTGTGTGTACCTGTGGAGGACAGAGGTCAGCATTGGGTGTCATCCTTCACTGATCTCTATCTCATGTTTTTTTTATATTAAAATCAGAAACAAGTTCGCTTCACATGTCAATCCCAGCAACATCTCCCTCCACTCTGCCCAAACCTCCCACCAACAACCCCAGACCCTCCTAATACCCACTCTGTTTCCCAGGGAGGTTGGGGCCCTCAATGGGGGATATCCAGAGTCTGTCATTTCATTCAGGGAAGGACCTAGGCTGACAGAGCATCCCTCATTGTGGGATGGGCACCCAAAATCCATTTGTCTGCCAGGAATAAATACTGATCTACTACCCAAGGCCTTATAGATTGCTTAGGCTTCCTCACTGACACCTACATTCGGGGGGTCTGGATCAGAACCCTGGATCAGTTCAAGAGCTCCCCCTTGTTCAGATCAGTTGTTTCTGTGGGTTAAATAAGCCCCTTTGCTCATCAGTCCTCCCTCTGCCACCGGGTTCCAGGAATTCAGCTCCATGTTTGTCTGTGGGTATCTGCCTCTGCTTCTATCAGTCATCGGTTGAAGGTTCTGTTTCCCAGACTCTCTGGCAGTGGGATTGTAAATTGGCACTCCCATGATCCAAGTGTAAAATCCATATATGAGTGAGTACATACCATGTGTGTCTTTTTATGACTGGTTTACCTCACTCTGGATGGTTTCTTCTAAAGCCATCCATTTGCCTGCAAATTTCAGGATTCCATTGTTTTTTTTTTCTGCTGAATAGTACTCCATTGTGTAAATGTACATTTTCTCTGTCCACTCTTCGGTTGAGGGGCATGTAGGTTGCTTCCAAGTTCTGGCTATTACAAATAATGCTGCTATGAACATAGTGGAGCAGACATCCTTGTTGTATGAATGGGCATCTTTTGGATATATGCCTAAGAGTGGAATTGCTGGGTCTTGTGAAAGACTCATTCCCATTTTCCTGAGGAATCTCCGTACTTATTTCCATTTTTTTTGTATCTGGGACGATGCTAGATAGTCTGTAAATGTATTTCCCTCTGTCTTTTGGCCTCCTAATTCTCACTTATGAAATGCTTTTGTTGGTTTTAGCTTGCTTGGAACTTTGTTCTCTCAGTTTGCACATGTCAGTATGCTGCACATATAGTAATCAAAAAAAACACTGTGTAATGTATGGACCATAGTATGGTGAAGAGGATTAAATGATATTGAAGTAAAGTGGGAGCTCAATAGTTTCTATCAATAACTTTGTCATCAGCAAAGTGTCACTGGTCTGTCATCAATAGCCTATGAATATTGGGACTGGGGATTTATCCATTTTCTAACAGAAATCATGAATGGTTAGCAATAGGATGAATGTATTATTTCTTTTTAGAGAAATGGTAGAAAACTTCCAAAGGCTAAAGAGTCTTCATCAGAAAAAGCAGTCCTGAGTAGAGTCCTGAGCCTAACACAATGGAAGAGCACAATCTCACCTGCTCATGGCTGTGACGTCATAGACACTGATGGCGGTAATGACAATTTCTTTAGTCTTCACAAGCTAAAATAAAGAACGTAGCATCAAATGACATGTGTTACGTCAGTAGTCCCATTCTAAGTTACCACCAAAGTCCTCCAATTTTGCAGTCTGTGAACTCACACTGATCTCAACAATATACAGAAGCTCGAAGAAAGAAACATTCATAAAAGAAGGGAGCTTAGACAAGTTCACACAGATGACCAGCTCCAGACTTAGTACTGGAACTCAGTTTGTTGGACTTATATGCTGGAGAACATTGCATTTCCACACCATCAGAAAGAAAATTGCAGTTCTAGCCAGTGACAAAGTAATCCATCATCTTCAGCTCTAATTCTGTTTTGCAGTTTACTAGGACCCAAAGTGGTTCCTTCTGCCTCTTGTTCTCATGAATTAAGTGGCAGATCTGGACAAATCCTGAGGACCCTGTGGCTTTAATGATCTGTGCTCCCACAGATCACGTGTCATAGAAGCTGTCAGCTGTCTGAGTGGGAGGAGGACACAGTATAACAGGTGGTGTCCCTGACTCTAGTAGGGAACTTGGCAGGGCTCTCTCCCCCAGTGGGGACAGGGAGGGTGGGAGCTGACAGGTGGATCTGCCCACTTTGGTGATAAGCTATGATTCACCAAGAAAAAGAAGAGAAGAAGGAGGGCACATCAAGTCAGTGCCATAGGACTCCACAAAAGCTGTCTGTGATCTTCTAACCCAGGCCTCCCAGGGACTCACCATGCACAAAATGCCTGGAGATAACTCAGGCAAGCCCCAAATTGTATTTCAATGTTCTCACTGAAATTCAAGAAGGACACTATTTTTTAAGATTAAAAATACATTGGAATTATTCAGAGTTTTAATGACTCACTTTCTCTATGCTACAGCCAAAGGAATCTTCCTAAAAAAATAGGCCATGGTATTATATTCCTTAAAATATTTCACAATCACCACAGTTGTCCCAGAATTCAGGCAGATGTAGGCTTTTCTAATGCTCTGGCCTTCTCCCGCTCTTTTTGTCTGTATTAACTGTAATTTTTCATTTCTCAACAGACTTAGCACATTCTTATCTATACTGTATTCTTCCCTCGTTTAACAGCCACCTCTGTCTTCCTTTTGAGATGTTATTCGAGATTATTTGGTCAGAACAGTCCTTCTTGTCCCTCTTTAGTCTCAACTGTTTCTGTCTCTGACAATCTTTCTCATGACAGCACTGTATTTTCCTTCTCAGCAAGTACCTGTTTGCAATTATATGCTCTTTTGAGTTATATGCTAAATCCAAATTATCTAGAAACCTCGCAAGAACAAGAATCATCTTTATTCCTTCCTTATCTACAATGCAACTCCCAACACCATGCCTGCAAGACCTTGGATATTGAGTCAATATTGACAATTCTTTGTTTTAGGAGAGCAATGAATAATCACTGAGTTCCCGCAACAGGAAGAATTGCCACCTAATATACACTTCCCATTTTTCTTTCCCAAATGCTTTCATAGGAGTTTGTGCATTTATATAATTGAGGGCATGATCACATTTTTCCCAAGGGAAAGCTGCCTCACCTGTACAAAATGTAGAGGTTGTCAGAGAGATGGATGCGACAACATTCTAGCAGTATCACTTTGTTTATTCAGAAGTGAGTCTAATTTCTATCAAATCTCTGTTTAAATCTTAGCAAATCATCCATGGAAAATCAAAGTTTCCTGACTATTGTGGTGCAATAAGCACAAAGGAAGGGACTTCTAGAGTCTTCACTTTGTAAGGTATCTACAATGGTGAAACAGGGCTGGTTCATTTTGGATATAAGCAAGAGGGCAGGGTATACATTGGCAGATAATTTTGAAATACATAATAAACAAGACACAAATATAGTTTATGTTTCTAATTACACAATTCTAGAGAATATTATATATGATATAAGTGGTACAATGCTCTTCTATACCAGTATATAGCCTCCTTCCTCCACAAAGGCAGAGTTGAATGCTGCATATCCCTATGACTTTATCCATGAATGTTTATCTAAAGTCCTTACTGAAGGAGCTGAGCTTGACAGACTGTGGGAGTGACTATGTCATTCAACTTCAGAGTGAGGTCATGCAAATTAACCTGTAGAGAACTTGAGCTTAAGATGCGTTAGTTTTACCATCTGGGTACACTTAACACAGGGCATAGGGTACAGATGAAAGGCAAAGATTGTACTTAGACAAGCTGAGTTCAGATCTCAGCCTTGTACGTTTAAAATGTATTAGGCTTGAATAACTAGCTTGGATAACTAACTGGACCTCTTTAAGCCCAAGTCCTAATTGACAAATTGGTCATGTAAAAAAGACTAAGCCTTGATAGAGTACTCCTTTGAAGACTAAAACGCTACCCTAATGTCATCCAGAGTAAACACCAGCACAAATCGAATAGAGTGCTTTCTTGGCTTATATACATTTCATGTTCTTTTTTGTCTTGGTACTTGGCGGTTGTATTGCAGGCTTTAATGCAGGTTGTATTATTTGACTGCATTTTTCGTGGGAACATCTTTCCAAAATGTTAGTTGGCAAGGGGTGAAACCAAGAAATTCTCAGAGCCACCTGAATTCAAGAGGTCTTTTGCAGAAAACTGTGAAAAAAAACATGAAAAACTTCATGCTTCTACCTGGACTTGTAATCCAAGGATGGACTTGAAAGAACGAGGTGGGACGATTACTGGTTCTGAACAGGGACAAAAACTATATATGTATAAAATAGTAGTCAAACATGACTCTTCTTAGGGCTAAGTACTAGACACTATATTTTCTTCTCTTAATGCTGAGAATGGAAGACACTTGGGCTAGAACAATTTCTTCTTTTCTTTATAAGCATAAAGCCTCCAGTAAGGGCTGAGCACATTCAGACTAATAGAGGTAAAATTACTTTACATTACACAGTAAGTATATCTTGCTGATTCATTCATGCCTTAGTGTTTGTAGAGAGAACAATATAGGTAGGCACTGGCTTTAGATGTATGGCTATCAATAATCTGTCACTGTATAAGTCATTTCTCATGGACCATGTCATTTAACCCCTGCAGTAATCTTACAAGATAGTCTGAGCTTTAAGATAAAGCCACATGTACAAGTTACACACATCTAACTGGAAAGGGAACAAGTTTCAAATTGCAGGTACACAGACATATGGAATACACTGTTAATATCTTAGTATTCATGTACTCATCTTAAAATAGCCATGGTAGTCCGGGGATATGGTGCCCATTTTAGAGCAGGAATCAACTCAAGGAAAAAAAAACAATGACCATCCCTTGTGACACAACAGTTTGGAAAAAACACCTGAGTCTGAGATGCAGTACAGAATTGACTGGTCACAAAATTCACTGCACACAGGAATATCTTGAATCTTGTGGAATTCCCAAGAAATCTGGGCAAAGAAGCAGGTTTCATTTCCCAATCAAAGAAGCACTTTTTTTTCTGCCATGCATCATCTACAGGAATTTGAAATACTTCTTTAATGAGCTCTGGTTAAAGTTATCAAAAAAAAAGCTTTGTTCTGGATCCTTAGGGTATCAGCTCTCTGGTAAAGTGGAATTTTCCAGTGACTGCATAAAATGATTACTGAGTGACAATATCCTCCCACCTAGCACCTGGAGCAGACTCGGGATTCAGGCTCTATGCACTGCCAAGAAATTCCTGAGCCCTAGTGTCTGGGGGTTGGGCAGGCATGCTTTATGTGGGCAGGTGAATCTCTGAGAAATGTGATGCACTCTGCTCCAAAAGCAGAGAAGAACACAGAGAGACACCCACTCTATCCTGCAGGCCCTTGCTAAATAGGAATGTTTCAGTCCTAGAACACATTAGTCATGTTGATGACTACTGCTGACTTGAAGCAATACAGGATATAGCACATAACAGTGAAGGGGAGGCCCCTGGGCATGATCCATGCCAATCTTGATAGTTTGCTGATAATGAAATCGTGGTCCAGAGAAAAGCAGTGACATCTGGAGCTGTGTAGGGTTTCTTGAACTTTCACAGGTGTCTATGTAACAAGAAGTCTGGCTCCATTCTTAACCATCCTATTAGACTCCTGGCCACTGTAATTACACTCCGTCATTCATTTCAGTAGGATATTTCAAAAGAATTCCTTTGTTTGACAACACTGACCTTGGTACAGTGATACTATAGAAAATAAGAATCTGATCTCGTGGTACATACCTTCACACATTTTGGCAAATGCCACATCCTCAGTGAAGCCTTCAGAAGTCATTCCAAGCTTACATGTTTGTGTTTTATATATGTGTGTATCTTTCAAGAATTGTAGTATATATCATCAAGAACATAATAACGCCTGACAAATATTTCTTAATTATTTTATTAACTCAGTCAATCATCCGCAAACACTTGCTAATACTTTCTTATGTAAAATGTCTTATGTTGTTTTTTAAATGCAGTGATTAGAATTAAGAGACTTTGTATCTCTCCATGCACAATAACCCAATACACATACCTGTATGTAATGTTTAACATTCTTAAATCTAATTCAATTTTTTCTGGTGGTAGGGAGTACATGTCACAGGCCATGCAGGTTAGGCAGCCTTCATAAAGTCTTGATAACAGCTCTGTATAACACGAGCTGAAAATGAATGGAGATGTCCAAGTCAAAGGGATGGGAATTTTTGGAAAGAAGGGACATTGGCTGTAGGAAGAATGGTGGGAAAACAGAGCAATCTTAACAAGTAACACCAAATTCATCCTAAAGAACATTCCTGTTCCTTTTTTTGACTGTTATGCTCCATATAAGTTAACTCCTATCTATCTATCTTAGATCATTTTTCTTTGTTCTGATCCTCGCTCATTGTATTCCAGATATATTGGCTTTCACCTTGACCCTTGATCATCCAAATTATGTCTAATTGTAAGGATCTTTGTGCTTTTCTCTGCTTGTATACATATTCTCAAAAATCCCACCCTAAATTGAAAATTAGCTAAAAATACTTTTACTATGTACATTTACCTAACAAATAGTAAAGCAAGCAACACTGTACACTATATGATATCAGTTTCTTACCTTTGTGTGGCTAAATAGAAGCTGAGGAAGCAGTGATGGGGACTGAAGTTGACATTGTCACTATCTATTAACATGAGATAACCTACCATAAACCATATCATATCATAAGCTTGAGAGTAGGTAAAAGCATAGAAAATGCATATTACATTTTCACAATTGTAGTGAAGTCCAAAAATTGGAAACTGAAACGCAAAATTTGGCATCCATCCATATTATACCTCAGTCATCCAAACAACTGTTTCTTATTCACTCAGGACTTACCCAGATGTCACTAATTTACATAAAATGACCTACAGTTATTTTTAATCGTTTCTTCCTGGTATATTTTTATTCACTAAGCTTCCACTACCTGTCACTATGACATATCCTTGTTTATTTATATCATAATTATATGTCTTTTTGAAGATGAGGAACTTTCCTTCAAACATGTCTATGTCCTTGGCACTTACCCATCAATTATAAGCACCTTGGTAAATAATTTCTTCAATTAAAGATTGAATTACTAGCCTTCTTTTATGCCTAAATCACAATCTTTTACCATCAACTAACTTTTTGGGGGGAGATGAGGTAGGGGTAATACAAAAAATAAAACAACTCCTATCCCTGAGGAGTTTGCAAGACAACCTGATAAATGTCTATACCTATGAAGGCTCAGAGATCTCACAATGAAGAGAAAAGATTTGGGTGTGATGAAAGTATATACATAAGGCTAGAACTTCTCAGAAACACAGATAAGTATTAGATGAAACCATAAGAATGAAGATCAAGAAGGGCTTAGCTTAACATAGAAATACGCCAGGCACTCAATAAACATTTGATTTACTGAATAAATGAGGTATTTTACTCATTTCTTTTCAGAATTTCCTTACCTATCTTAAGAAGATGAAATGCAAGGTGAAATGCTGCGTATGAAGGCAAAACAGAGCTGGGCACAGAAAGGGAAAGAATAAACAAGCATGTACTTTTATTTATGACCTCCCATATGGACTACTTTCCTCTCATCGTGAATACTGATCATACAATATGACATTACAAACACTGGAGCAATAGCCCCTTGTCTTTATGGAGTGGTTGTTTCCTGTTGGGGCTCAGACCATTTTGTAGACATGTTCTGATTCATTCTGTTTCAGGTCTATTTGATTACAAAATGGTTCATTGTTTCAAAAGACGCATTCTTAGAATTATCCATTCTCCTTCTATAGTTACAAAGATTCACAAATCATCATGAAATGGCTCCAAAATTGCTACTGCAGGAATGAAGGTGAATGAAAATGGACTTTCTCTGCATTTGTAATATATGAACTCTTTAGATATTAGGAAGCTATTCTTTTAATACCCATCTTAGAAATAAAGGAAAACATATACAGTGATTTAGATGCAGCCTATAATGTGAAAATAAAGGTAGGATAAAGAACATTAATTCTCCACAGCATTAGCTAAGGCTGTAAAATAATAGGTAACCAGTGTGGCTTGAGATGTAAGACAGTCACTTCCAGAATAGGCTTGAGAACCATTGGTGATGTGAACATCTTCCTGAGCTGCAGATGACAAGGAGTAGCTTCTTCATTTGCTTTATATTCTTGCAATGCCCTTTAATTTTCTCCAACTTGCTTTCCTAACCCTATAGCAGAGCTATTTGACAAGGTGATCTCCATATTCCTTACATCAGCAAAATTTCACAAATATGTGACTTTGCTGTGACAATGAAATCATGAGCGCTACCACAGCTGCTGCCTCGTGCCTGGTCTGGTATTAGACAATAGGGTCATAGGCACACCATGTCTCCATGTTTTGTAGATCAATACAGCTAGTGTTCAGCTGCTTTCAAATTAGCTTTGCTTTAATGAACATTTGTTCAGTATCTACTGTATTGGGAGCACAGAAGTGATGCTGGGGCTCAGAGAATTTGAAAATGTGTTAATTCCATAAGTATACATGTAAACCAAACATTACATAAATAATACATAAATTATAAATTTATATAAAACATTAAGAAAGCCAAATTATTGACATGGGAACACAAGAGCCTTCCTGGCAGACACAATATGATCTGAATGTGAAGGGATGATTAATAAAGCTGGTCAAACACAATAAGCAAGGAAATGATAGCACAAGGAAAGGCATCCCATTCAGATGAAAGAACATGTATAAAGATAAAGAGGTGTGCATTTAGAAAGTCTGAAAAATGTGGATAACAGACAAGCCATGCTGTGAATAAAATGTGAATCATATTGCATTGGATAAGCATTGACCAGCCTTGGCACTCAAACTCACAGAAGCTTACTTACCAAGGTCACTGGACCCAAGCAAGTCAGATCTCCTAAAAGTCAGCTATGGGTAAGAGGTTCATGGAGCCTAACCACTTACTGTTTGTCTATTGACAACTAACAGATTCTAGGAGTAGGGGAGACATAGTATACTGTGTAACAATTAGTGAGCCCATGAGCCCTAATAAATAGTTCCAAACTCAGGTTCAACAAATTGACCTGGTTATGCTCTATGGGACAATAGACTAACAACAGTAATGAATATGGGAAAGAGATTTATAATGAAGCAGGGGGACTGGCAGCTGTAGGAGGGAAATGAGTTTGGAGAAAATAAGCAAAATGAACTCTATACATATGTGAAGGTATCACAAACAAAGTTTATTAATAAACTTTAAAACACCTCAAAACCCAACCCTCAATTTTGTACTGTCTTATAAGCAAGAAGTGGTGTTAGGAGTTCTTAGTAGTGAGTGGTCATGTTTCATCTTTGAAAAGAGCTTTATAAATTGCTGTACACTTCACTTAGTGAAAAATAGATCATGTTATTCTTGATCACAAATCAAATTGAAGTTCAGGCAAGTTTTTATACTTTAAAATATATTGTTATTACATTTTTATTTGTATGCATATGAGGATATCCCACAAATTAATAAATTGCTTCTAATTTTCAATTTTTTTTACAAACTTCTTTATTGACACTTTGGAGATTTCACGTCAAGCACCCCAATCCTGTTCACCTCTCAGTTCCTCCATATAGACCATACACCCATGCAGCGTGGCCCCCAAAGTTAATTAAAAGCAAAACAATCAGACAAAAAAAAACCCACCTAGATCAAAATCCACCTAGATCTTCCATATTTCTAACACCTCTTCATTCATCCTAGTGGCAGGGTGAACTACAATGTGTCACTCTGTATATGTTTTCATCAAACCAGCCCTACCCATAAAATATTTCACTGGTCCAGTTCAAAACTTCTAGCACACCATCATCACTGATCCTTCATTGAAATCCCTCTCAGCCCCTGAGTTATGGATATACCCAGGCTATTATTCTGCAAAACAAGTTCCTTGATTGCTGAGGTCCAGCCTGTATCAGTCCTACACTACAGGGGTCATCTATCCTGTACTGATGTCTTTGAGACTGTGTTCAGAACCAGCTGAACAGCCCCGGGTTAGACTCTGAGTGGGGGAGTGTGGATCAGGGAAACCCTAGCTACCCAACAATGTTAAGAACTAGACCTGGATATCTTGTCATTTCAGGAGGGCTCTCAGTCCATGCTGGAGACACCGGTTTATTCAAGAATCCTCTTAAACATCTTTCTACATGCTGGGGTACTGCCAGAAGATATCTATTATTGTGTATATAGGGCTGACTACGAAACACTTCCTTTAACCTTAGAGATGATCCTAGAATGCATGTACACAAACCCTCAGAACTCAGACACAAGTCTCAGGAGTCTTCAGGTATGTCTCACTGGTCCCCAGGCATGTCCTATTAGCCCCCATGCTGACTGCAGGGGCCTAGGTCTATTATTATGCAAACTAGAAGTCATTCTCCACTGTGGCCAGGCCATCCGGAGGAAACCAGCCCTCATCTAAAAGAGAATAGGAGATTCAAGCTCCTGGAATTGAGCTGAGGCCTAATACAGAAATACTATATTCCAACCCCAACACTTCATGCACTCCAGCCTGCCATAGATGGAGAAGATAATGTGTTGGACCATCCCAAGGCCCAGGATGTGGGTCTGGGTGAGAGTTGAGCTGATTGGCCACTGGCCAGTGAACTTATGGTCCCAAGTGGAAGCAGAGGCCACTCTAATCAGCATTGTCCCTTCAGCAAAGTGTTCCCTCAGTGACCAACATGGTTCCAGGTAGCTACCCAGACCCCTGATTTCAGCTTGGGCTTCAATGGTATCAGGAGTCATGGACATCAACTCAGACCCTGCCTAGAGTAGGGCACAGACCCAGACATGGCCTTGCACAGTAGTCTTGACCAAGTCAACACCACATTTCCAGGTGGCTGTAGCAGTCACTCAGATTGGCATGGTCCTAATGGCAACATGGCCCATGGGCATGAACATGTCAACAGGTTTTCATCTAGACCCTGGCGGGCAGCCGAGTGATCTTTGTTAGCACCATGGGCTGTGAACTTAAAACAGACACCACGTATGTTAGGACCGTGGTCCAGACATGCCCTTGGCAGCAGCTTTGGCACAGAGAACACCATAACCTCAGTAATAACACTGCATTCAGACACCAACGTGTCCAGATTCCATGTGACTCATACGAGCAAAAGACATCCACAGGGCAGTCTGGGTCCTCATGAGCTCACTTACCTAAAGTATCCACAAGTCCACCGATTCCATGTGGCTCAGGTGGGCAAAATACTCTCATGGGGTAGTCTGGGTCCTCATAGTCTAGCCTGCCTGCACCATCCCCATTCCTGCCCAGCTCCTTGTAACACTGAGCAGGTCAGTGCTAATATGATGGCAGAGTACATCGTGCTGAAATAGGAGAGAAAGACAGGCAGAATGGTTTGTGTGCTATTGCAACAGACAGTTCTAAAGAAGGGAGGGCAGTGAGGAATGAATGAGCTCATGTTGGAAGCATGTTTGCCACCTGGGACCTGGGTGACATCGAAGCCTGAGCTGTTGCCTATGGCCATGTCAGTTTTATATCCACACTGGTCTTTTGACTTAGAATGGAGGCCCACTCTTTTCTAAAGGGAAAGGGAAAGGAAGTGGATCTGGGGTACATGGGGTATAGGGACGACAGCAGGAAGGATTGGGGGGAGAGGAAACTTCACTTGGGATGTATTATATGAGAGAAGACTTAAGAAGGTAACATTAAAAGTTGTGATACTCCATTCTCTAGACCAGCTCTGAAAGAGGTTTTCCTGGTCCTCTAGCTTTAATAGCAGTCACAGCAGTACCACCACAGTTATGTTTTATACCAAATATCTTATGTGTTTTCATGTACTTTGCTTTCTCAACAAACTCAAATGTGCTCACCTGTGCCCACAACATGCTAGCCAAGACAGGCAATTGTGAGGAGACATGGTTTACTATGACATATTGTTAGTCTAGTTTGAGGACACTGTGGAATGAATCTATTCCCCCCCCCAAAAAAAACTCCATTGTTGTGACAGGCTTCCCACTGTGGTCTAATCAAATGACGTGATGTTTCATAATCATTATGTCCTCTGGAACAAGCACTCTCATAGAAGAGACAGGTGGGCCCTGTTGATTCCATATCCTTCCAGTCTCAGCTTAGACACCACATTTTCAACATACCCTCCTCACTACTCAGCCTACGGATTGTTACTAAATCCATGGAAACCAGACAAATGCCACATCTGCCACAATGATATATTTTTTTAATATTTCCTTTTCCATTTTATGCATGTCACATCTCTAACCGTTAATGGGCCGTTAATGGGCCAGGCATTCCCTTCATTGTCTGTATGGATTATGAAGTTTATATCTGACTTTGTTCAGGTGCAGCATAAGAAGTGACTTGAAAAGTCCCTGAACTTGACCATTTCAAATGTGTGGAACATAACAACAGAGTGACTGGAAACAACTGTCCAGGAAATTATCTTATTGTTTTAGCTGTGTTCATCTAATATACCTCCCTAGTTTGGGATCTCTTCTTAAAGAAGGGTCCATGCTTTTCTCTCCTTCTTGGCTCAGCCATTTCTGGTAGTCCTGTTCTCAGACTTCCTGCTCAAAAAATGCTTGTTGACACCAATCAAATTCATTTTGTAAAGATTGTTTTACCTGTACTAAGCAGGGGGAAATTTTAAAATGTAAAATTTGAAGATCTTGGCCATGGAGTCAGTAATATATGCAGAAAACCATGAAGAATCTCTGATCATGGCAAACTTTTTGAGATGTGTACAAGTATGAGATCTTCGTTATCCCTATAATTTCTCAGGGCCTGACTTTCACCAAGGCAGCAGAGAGACTAGTATCTTGAATCTGAATTTAGCAATCTTTTCTTAGGCAGTGGCTACTTATGTGGGAAATCTCCTTAAAATTATCAGACTACGCCGGGTGGTGGTGGCACACGCCTTTAATCCCAGCACTCAGGAGGCAGAGGCAGGCAGATCTCTGTGAGTTCGAGGCCGGGCTGGTCCGACAGCCTCCAAAACATTATAGAGAAACCTTTTTCTCGTAAAACCAAAAAAAAAAAGAGTTATCAGACTACACAATAAGGTACCTTGAAGCAAGAATGTCCCTCTTCTTTTGCTTTCTTTTCAGCTAACTTATGAAAAGAATACTTGGATAGGAGTAGCACTCTCTTACTCTTAGGCTTCGTTATGCTCTACTAGGCAAGACTTTGGTCTAGTCCCATTATATTCTCAATGGTCAGTTACTGAAGATAACATGGAAATGATATGTTTTGGTTGCTGACTGTGATGGGCATCTGTTTTTTTGGGGTTTTTTTTTTTGCTTACTTTGCATTCTGACATTTTTTTTCTTGAACTAGTCAATGAATTTTCTAGAATAATGATTGCCAAAGTTAAGCATAAGTAAGAATTATGTGAAGGATTGCTAAGACAGATTTTTGGGAATCTCCAAGTTTCTGGTTTTTGTAGTTCTTGGAAAAGGTTTGAGATTTTTTTGTTTAGGTAGAATTGGCCAGGATTTTCTAAGGTTATTCATCAGACAATTACATTTTGATAATAACTGCAGGAAGTTTAGTCTCTGACAATCTGTGGTGTTCAAAAGCTAATTTCTGTCTAGACTTTAAGAGTGGGAAAACGAATTAAGTCTAATTAATTTTTTGGTTTAGTCTCATGACTCAGCTACAAAGGGTTACTAGAGAGTCCAGAAGACACACAATGCCTATGAAATTCACTTTCATACTTTACTATAGAACAATTTTTCTGCTTAGAATGTTTGCCAAGGGGAGCATAAACCTGAAACCACGATGGTTTGTTGTGTTAATTTTTACTGTGGAGATATGAACAAACATCTATTCATTCTACACAGGGTACTGAAGATATCAAAATAAGGATGCCTATTACATCCAACTTGATGAACCAATGAATTTATTGGGCTTATAAAGCATGAATATAGAATTTGGGTGATGACGCTAAACTCTATATAACTACGACACTTTCAGTTAACTTTTTGTTTTCTTTATACACTAGCATAATTCAAGGTAAGAATTGTCACAAGAGAGATAATTTCTGGAATTCCACATAATAGTCTTGTTATTTTCCCCTCCCTCTTCCTAATATTATAGAGTGTTAAAAACTCTATTATAATTACCATATTCCTACTTATCACTATATTGGGTTGCTCATTTAGTTGCCATGACTACAAGGCCAAAGTTATCTCTATTTCAAGAATGGCAACAAGATAAAGCTATCCAACTATATAGGTGACCCTTCATTATATCAACTGAGGATATCAGCGATGAGATGTACAAGCACTGTTTCTAACACTTTTCTTCAATGTTTCTAGTTCTACTCTATCTTTACCAGATTAAAAAAATTATGGTGAGTTGATAATGCAGTTTCTTTCTTAACTCGTCAGCCAGGCAGAATAAGCATAGTAATTAGAAAAGAAGGACAAGCAAGTTTTGCCACATCTCTACTGACTTTCAGTTTCTCTATTTAATTACTCATTTACATTAGCAAGTTTCTCCGACAAAATGGCCCTAGGAGGCAAGATGAGAATATCGAATTGAAGAATGTTGCTTAATGTTTCACAGTAGAGAAAGGAGAAGGGGTATAATTCAAGCAGACTGATTTTTAGAAGCTAAGGACTTGCGGCAGGAGAATAGGAAAAAGGAGTCAAAAAAACATATGAAAGAAGCTAGTTGATATATTGACTGGTAACCATTTCACAACCAAGGATACATGTAACAGAAAAAGCATGTGAAAGAAAAACCCTTTGATCTCTGATGCTGAGAGAAGGTGGTTATGAGGTAAATGAACTGTAAAGGGTCATGATTATAGGGAATCCAGAGTCTTTTTAGCCTTGGGTCTCTCTTGACTCCCTAAATCATTTCCATGCTTCTGAACACCTTTGTCTTTTTAAATATGTGGTCTCCATTTCAATCACAGGAACCTCAGACTGTCAGAAGGTATCTCTGGACCCAAACCACAACTATAAAACCTGAGATTGAAAACTGTTGACTTCCCATTTAAATGAGGCCACATCGTCTTGAGGATATGATGACAGTGCTTGGTTTCTGTACTTATAAAATTGATGAGGCCTCTTAGACAAGCAAGAAAATATAAATCTAATTTAGCTTTGTCTCTGATTATTGAATGAGCCTCCATAAGCTCACTTCAAAATCCAAGAGAAATGTTTGTGTCACCTTCTGAATGTTTAGAAGTGGACATTCCTATCTATTCTATAAACTACACAGTCCTGCCTTGAATACTCTTCAGCACTATGTTTATGCAGCACTAATGTTATGAGATGATACCTAAATTCTCACCCGCTTTAACCCCAACTATGCCTTTAACAGTCCATCTGTCCAAATATTTCAGTTATGTTGAATATTGACCAAATCTTTAATCTATTTGCCTAATCAGAATCCTCAGTTAACCTCTAAGAACCTATGCCTAAACTAGAATTTTACTGATGCTAATAAGTATTTCATAGCTTAAAAGTATTTCCATCTTAAAAATGTACTCTTTGTTCCATGACTCACTTGTGTTCTTCCACTGTTCTGCTCTTTAATTTCTATTCATTTGTGTTTGTGCCAAAGTAAAATGTCACATTTGTGTCCACTTTTCTATACACTGATAATGGTAGGATTTGTTCTAGGATGGTATGATTATTCACTCTTTATTACCTGATTTAATTCTTTCAATAATTGTGCTGTTTAGATTTCTTTGACAGCTTTACAGGAGCTAGCATCATCTGGTAAGAGGAAACCTCAACTGAGATAATGCTTCTTAAAGACTGACTTGTAAAAATGTCTGTGGAACCTGACTTCACAAAGTGATTATTTAAAAAAATATATTAATCCTCTGACTTGAGTTCCTATTTGTAGACTCACAACATGCACCTGAACTATTAATCACCCTGCTGCAATGTTGTGTTTTTAAATAAAAAGAGTCCATTAGACCATCAACTAAAAACATGCTATAGGCTCAGACACTTATCATAACATGTAAGGGCCTCCTCAGATTGCTCTGAAGCTGCAATTCTAGCTGTGTTCCCTTGTAACCACCTCCCAAGGATACAGAACATGAGAACTATTCCATGCCCTTTCCGTCTGGCTAGATCCTTCTCTCTTGGATTCAGTTTCAGAACCTCTGCTAAGAATTCCTCCTCAGCATTTGCTTATCCAAACCTTTTCCATCCTCCAGGCTCCAGCCAAAAGCTTCCCTTGTCTATAACATATCCTCAGATTGCCTTGGCTGAATATAAGATCCATCTCCTCTGGACCTCCATGCTGCTTTTATTGCTCTTATCATCCAGCTTCTAGTCCTGTGTCTATTATTTATAGATTGAAGTCTCATGACCTCCCTAATCTGTAAAATATCTGAGTGCAACATTCCTTCATCATTCATCACTTTACTCCACATTGATCTTGGCTTAACACCGTTCACATATTAGAAATTCACACAAATAATAAACAAATAATGCGAAATAGATGGTGGATGGGACACTAACCCAAAATGTTCCTTCTACTCGTTTTCTATATTAATTTAAGTCTTACAATCCAAAATTAGTTGCAGCAGATGCACATAAAGTACTGTAATGGGGATGTGTCATTAGAACAGACTTAATGAGAAATATCTCCAATAAAGTAGCCAATGACTAGATATCCCTGGTCACTCAAAATCACAGCCTGAAGTCATCTACCCTTAACACCATTTTCATATAATATAATATGAAGTTCATATATATTAAGTATTATAAAATTTAAATATTTAATTACACAAAAAATGACCCCCCCCAAAGGACCAAGTGAAATTCTACCCAAGGCACTTATCTGTACCAGATATACTGTTAAGAGAAGCTTTTTCTTTGCTAGCCGCTTTGGTATATCCCCCGCCAGCCTTCTGGGCTCTGCCACATTCTAGTCCCCAAATAATCACACAAGACGTTGTATTAATTATGAAGCTGTTGGCCTTGCTTGTCCCTTACTGGTTAGCTCTGCCTTAAGTAATTACCCCATAATTGTTAATCTAAGTATGTCTCTTACCGGAGAATAGTTCCAGGCTTCCTACCCCCAATGGCGTTACATGTTGACTCTCTTGTGTTTCTCCTACCCAGAATCCTCCTGGATTCCTAGCCCCTCCTATCTAGGTTTTCTATTGGCCAGACAGTACTTTATTGACAAATGCACAGGCAAATAACAGGACTTCCCCAACATCTCCTCTTTTCTGTTTAAACAAAAGAAAGGTCTTAATTTTAACATAGTCAAATTGTATATGACAGAACAGTTATCAAGTAAGAACATAGTTACAATATTTTAGCAAGATTTAAAGAAAATATCATCCATCTCATCCTTGTGAGTCCAAAGTTCTATATGTAGTTTATCTCTTATCATTACTAAGGAAAACTATAATTATAACTATCTGTCTTCAACTCTATCAAAGACCACAGAAGGATAATATATAAACACTAGGATTGACAGAGACATCTTACTGCCTGGACAGTCACCCGAAGTTCCTCTGTAACGTTGGGGCATCCATCTTCAGCCCATAGGCCACAATGTGTCTGGAACACTTCTCAGCAAAGCAGGAAATTTCAAACTGTCCATCTGCGTTGGCAGTCTGTCAGTCATTTTTCTTTGTCCTGCAGAAAGTCTCATAGACTCTTCATGAAGCAGGAACCCTGTAAGACTGAGTTCAGTAGTCACTTTCCTGTGGGTCCTGCATGTCCAGTTTATACAACAGCAGTCAAACAGTCTAGGCAAGAGCAGTTTCTTGCCCAAATGGCTAATCTTGCCATGTTGAAAGCAAACTCCATAACAAGTTTCTTCGATGCCCATCTTCCTCTCAGATATAATTGGTGCTGCCAGGAGCAGACATTTCTCATTGTCAAGACAAACCCTAAACCATTTTAAATGCCATGTTCTGAAGGTCTTTGAGAGGTTTGAAGACTGTCCATCTCAAATATATTTTTGTATATCTAGAAACCTAACTTATGTAACTAGAAATTCTATTATAAGTAACTATCTATAGTCTGTATTCAATTATGCATTACGTTGTAAAAGATCAGTATAAGCACAATACTTAATCAAGAGGAGAAATATAAGCATCACAAAATTGACCTTGATTTTGTCTCAATAAATGAAAAACAATACCCATACCATAATTCCCCTTTTTACCATTAAAAAAGATTGGCTGTGATCATTAGCCAATTATGAACAATCCCATTTAGATGAAAACAAAGATTTATAAACAAGATGGGAATTGGGACGTCGCTCATTCCAAACTGCTTCCTGCTGGAAGGGGGTGCTGTTTATACCATGGGGATCATGACAAAACTCAGAAACCTGTATAAGTCCATATTTTCGGGGTCTGTAAAGCTGCATCATCTTAACTGTCTCAATTGTTGGAACACCTGGTCCACTGCTTCCAGGGGTCTTGGTTCATCGAACCACAGAAGCCTGGAAGGAATCCTCAGCTTTTCATTTTCTGTGGAAACATAAGCAAATTCTCCTTTCCCAAGTAACATATCCTTATACTTAAATTTTGAAGTCAAGGCATTTTTAAAAGATAGAAGTTGGATTAATTCAGCAGCATTCATAATCAAGTGTACTTTAGCAGCAGTTCCTTCCTGAGCAAGCAAAAAACTGAAAAACACAATAGCGTACAGTATCCAGACTCTCTGTGTATTTTCCATCTTTACGTGGCTTATTTATTTATCTATTATTACTTTATTTATTTTACTTTTATTTATTTTTCTTTGAGACAGGATTTCTCTTTGGAAATCCGCCTGCCTCTGCCTCTGGAGTAAATCTTACCGGCGTGCGCCACCACAACGCCGGCTTTTGTATTTATATACCACTTTGCCGTTTCAGTTTCTCTCTCAATCTCACATATATTTTTAAACACACTGCAAACCTTTAGAAGTTTTTCTTTATCCAAGTCTGACTTTACTGTAAATCTTTATGTTTTTCTGGCCACGTGTCTTATCTGTAAAACCGTGGCTGTTTTAAACTGCCGGTTGTTCCATCAAGATGGCGGGCGTAAGCGTGACTGCAGCTTACCGCCTCAGTCCATGCTGACATCCAGCAAAAGCTGCCACTTCCAGCTGTACGTACACACCTTTTAATTGTTAGCAGAGTCTCTTAAAACAACCTTGCTGTTTTTTTTTTTTCTTTTTATGCCGAGTCAGGAAGACTCAGGTAAGCAAGCCACGTGAATCTCGGCTTGTTGATAGCAAAACAGAGCACAACTGAGAAAATGCTGTTACCAAAATTCTGTGCTTCTCTCCGTTCTTCTGTTTCTAAAATTCCTTTAAACCTTTTGTTGTTTTGCGTGGAAATTCAATCCCACTCCTGCCAACCATTATGTTAAGAGAAGCTTTTTCTTTGAGAGGAGCCTTCCCGCCCGCCTGGTTCTAGACCCGCATGAGTCCCAAATAAACACACAGGAGGCTATATTAATTATGAAGCTGTTGGCCTTGCTTCTCCCTTACTGGCTAGCTCTGCCTTAAGTAATTACCCCATAATTGTTAATCTAAGTATGTCTCTTACCGGAGAATAGTTCCAGGCTTCCTACCCCCAATGGCGTTACATGTTGACTCTCTCGTGTTTCTCCTACCCAGAATCCTCCTGGATTCCTAGCCCCTCCTATCTAGGTTTTCTATTGGCCAGACAGTACTTTATTGACAAATGCACAGGCAAATAACAGGACTTCCCCAAGTGAAATTCTACTCAAGGCACTTATCTGTACCAGATATACCTTTCACTCCAAGTATCCTGTGACTCCCCATCGTAAATGAGAACCCATGAGTATACCTCTAAAAGACCTGAGTGGCTAGTACATCTGCATGAATTAATGATTCATTGTTTTTGGTTGAAGTTAAAGGTAAGACAATATAAGAAATTTGCAACTTAATAGAAGCCACAACTAGTGTTGAGTTTCCTTTAGTGGTGAAATGAAAAAGACCTGGGGGAGGCAGGCAGAGAGAATGCTTTTGTCGCTTAAAACTAACCAAGGTGTAACCCAGAATAAGAGCAGAGGAAGGAGTCTGATCTGGCAAACAGTTGCCAGTGTGCTGTCCAGCTTTGGCCCCCTTGATTTCCATAAAAATGGGAGACATGATCTGAAGAGGTCATCAATTCATTTTCTTATTGGAAGCTGAGCTAGTGTAACAGAGCCTGGGGCCTGTCAGCACAAGACTGTTAATGAATATGTTTCCTGTAGATAATTATAGGAAGGGGAATATTGAAAGCACTTAAAACATTTCATTCTTTTTAATTCATTAATTATATTGCAATTATCCTATGCTCAGAAGCTGTTCAGGAGGCTGAATTCCAGTTATTCCTGTGAGACTTCATGGGCAGAAATGAGGGCTGAGGGCTTGGAGAGAGAGGGCCTGAAGAGGAAACCTCAGAAAAAGGTTAACTATGCAGATACAAGAAGCTAATTGGAAAGCTCTTAAACAAAATCCAGGTTAATAAGAGTTGAAAAGAACAACACATCTTTTTCATAATGATTATTGCAATTATCATCAGTTTTCCAGCCCACATCAAAATTGCTTACATTTTTAACAGACCCATCATAGATAGCATGAGTGTTTCTACAAACACCTGGCCTTGACCTTGAACTAGGGAATTCAAAACATTTACTGATAGGTGTATCCTTTGGGTGATTGTAAAATTATGGAGACATTATTAGGAAGGCTGAATCCTCCTGTCATATACTAGAATTAAAGGGTTACTTTGTTCTTTTATCAACATGCTGTATGTGTCATAGAGGGTTGTGAGTGAACTGAGTCAATAAAGACCTCTGGGACCCCCATCATAGGACAGAGGAATGAGAATAGCAATTACACAGTTGAAGATAATGCCCTCACATAACTGTGGGAAATATTGTAAATTAAGCACAAAAGCAAAATGCAGATAATGTGGTAAGTTCAAGGACCATGGGAATTTGGAACATGATCATTAAGAGGAGTGGTAAGAAGGTTACAAATGTACTTCTGTTTTGTACATGTGCCATATCAATAGCATTGCCCCAAATTTCCATACTTTTAGACTTAATCTCCATGGCTTTCAAGTCATTAAGGAGATTGTTTCTTCCCTAGTAAGACTACTGAAGAAGTCCTGGATGTAAAAGAGGAGTTACAAAGAAGTTGCCCTCACTTATAATGGGAGCAGCAGTCTCATGTTTTTTAATTTGTTCCCTCATCATCCATCCTCTCTTCTGTCCTCTCACTATTCATTGAATCCCTCTTTTTTCCCAAGGCAAACTGCTAACCTCCTTGCCAATCATGGATAGTATTACTTTTGAATGGAAGACCCAACATCAGGCAATCTGGTGTAGACTTGTTTGAATTAAATGATTCTGTTCTTCTGATGCTTAAGGCAAAAAGAAGACAGAAAGCATGTGGTATGAAAGACTGCATCTGAGACATCTAGCACTTTCTTTATTTGAAATATAGCAGGTCTATATCTGAAATTAGATACTAAGATACTAGTTTAAGCCTACATGTGTGTTTCTTTATGCCTCTGCTATATGGCCGTGCTCATGTGACAAGATGGAAAGTGATAGACCACATGAATGAAAATGAGAAAAATCAACGAAGTTACCTTAGTCAAGTGATCCAGTGTGTTACAAAGACTGTCCAATGGCAAAAAAAAATTGTAGAAAATTGACAGCTTTCTATAAACATATGACAGAAACCCAAATACACCCATTCTGAACTATTAAAACATCATGGAATTAAAATATAGGTTTAATATAGGTATAATATTAGTATATTAGTATTTACTATAGGTGTTAATATTAGTATAATGGTGAAAAATACAGTCTCTTTTCCTATTTATAAATATTACAAGATAATGCCTTATAAATGTAACTAGACAACTAAAAATGAGATTTTAATTATTCACTTACAAAGGAGAATATCTGTCTTTAGGTTTCACTATGAACTGAGATGTATATTAAAATTTCAAATGAATATACTGACTTATGAAACTTGGTTTTTGCCTTGTTCTTGAAGGAAAAAGTGCCCTGGAAGACATGCAGAACCTGGAGATGGTAATGTTCATCTAAATCGGCTTACAGTGCCCTGTATTGTATGTGGGAGTCCATTTCACGACTATGTCAGCCAGTTAAGATGTCATTCACATCAGCTTCTTCCAGGGTCACCAAGGTTTCTGTGCTGGAAGATCAGAGCACTATGTTGTCTTTTAAAACCCTTCCAATAGATAATACTATTACTTTTTTGTTGTGCAGAGCAGAACCTTTGCATGACCCAAAGGACGTTTTCTTTGAAAAATGACTGCTTTATCTGTGTCCCTATTTTACTTACACCTACTCCAAGTCTAGTAAATGTTTTTCCCAGGGAAGATTGTAAGTCGTAAACTTCTGGTGACAAATGTCTCTCACTTTAGCCAACACCACGCAATATCTATACAACATGTTCTTAAGTGAGGATTTTGTTGTGATATATCTAAGATTTAAACTTCCATTAAACCTTTTTGTGACATCTGATGCTTGTGGAGGCAGTCCAATAAAAAAACCTCATTGTCCTTATTAAATAGAATGAGAAAATCAAGGTGGAAGCAAAAAGTGTTCTGAGAGCTAGAAACATAACTTACTCTAACTTTTTTCATGATCTATACTGTTCAATTAAAAACAGGAATAAATTTCAGTTTTACAGATATTATCTTATTAAATATTCTCCATGCACTGCAATGTATATGAGATTATCCCTGTACCATAAAAATACAAACTGATGAGGCTCAGAACAAGTTTCTTAAGACTCCATAAATACCAAGTAGAGATTTCAGTGATCAGTTCTTTGACCTGAGACTTCTTACCTACAAAATTGAGATACTAACTGGTATCCTGGTCTCATCAGAGATGTAGTACTGAACAGCTTAAGCAAAAAAAATATGTGTGAAGATGCTGAACAACACCAGCTACCATCCAACTACAGTTGGTTTTCATTAGAAATCAATGTTAGTTCCATGTAAATCTACCCAATTTTCATTTCTGGACTTAACAATATCCCATATCACTTAAAATTTTACAGGGACAATATCCCCAAAATATCTTCTTGGAGCTTCAAGTTTTGTTGGGATGGGAGGCCTAGTGTTGATCTTCAGCGTCTTTTGAGCTTCTCTGGATTGTCATGCTATCATCACCAGTCTTCTATCTGCATTGCAATAGAACAATTTACTGCTAAAAAGAGTGATTTTAAAACCACACTGTTTGTGAACAAAATATAATAACCACTTACTAGATGCTTTAATGTATGTAGATTATTTATCCTATTGTGCCTCAGTTTCTCTCAGAGGAAAACAGAGCAGAAAATGAGATTGCTACCTTGTGTGATTAGAAGAAGATAAAATTAGTTAAATATATGAAATATTTAATATAGCTCATATCAATTAATGAGATATATGAAAAGCTAAAAACTGTCAGCTCATATTAGCTCTGTTGTTGAGTCAACTTGGGAATATCTTAGAGGATAATTATAGTAAGGATGTTTGCTTCTCATTTCCTTATCTCGATAGACTCTCAACCAAAATTAGAAATATGCACATGTATTATGGGTACACGCATGATGCTGGTTAGCCTTGTGATTCTAATGGCAATGCAGGAACAAATTTCTATGATTTACTTTTGTATTATATCTTCTTATATCTGATGCTTATGGAGTCAGTGCTAGCTCGACATCTAAATCCACACAATGTCTTTACAAGATACTATTCCTTTAATATCAAAGGTTCCCTCATCTGTTCAATAAGAACAGGAATAAATTTTCAATTTCACATGCTGTATCTTATGAAATATTCTCCATGCACACCATGTATATGCTATTATCTCTGTGCCATAAAAATACAAGCTGAAGAGACTCAAAACAACTTTCCTAAGATTCCACAACTAGTAAGTAGAGAGGGGAAGATGTGCTTTTGACTGGAGTCATAGGTCAGTAATATCCACTCTTCTACTCTGAAGCAGAATATGAAATGGAGAATATCAGGTGTATGCAACCCATATGGGCACCTCCTCCCTTGAAATAAAACCATTGCTAGTAAGTTGTGGGAAGGTATACATAGAACAAGTGGGGTAACTGTCACTTGACAGACACACTGAGACACATTAGCATCTGGATAGGAATACAGATGCATAGACATTGAGCAGGGGAGACAGCAACAGCTATAACATTAGTTTTGAGTTAATTGCTATTTTGGTGTCCTTATGGAAGGAAATATCCACTGTGCATATTCATGCACCAAATGGAATTTATAACAATTTCTTTGAAATGGAAACCACTTGCCCCCTCCTCCATGGAGCTAATCCAATATCTATATTTAACCTAGCAGGATGGATAGCTTTACATTTGGGTGATTATTTATAGATACCCTCATGTTCTGTCTGCTAAAAGCCATAGGGATTCTGTCAAAGCATGTGGAATAGTTCCAGGTGTGTGATTGCATGTGAATCTGTGCCTGATTCTTTGTTGGTCAGGAATATCTGCAAGTTTGAACATTCATGAGATTCCAGGTATCTTCGCCCTTCAGTTTTATTCCCATTTTCCACATTTTCCAACATTAGGGATCTTATCTGAATGTGTGGCTGATTAAACAATACATTTTATATGGGGGAAGAAATTTATTTTCTGAGGTCAATCTCTAATGAGATATTTGGATATCCTATAAACTATTCTCCTTTAATAAATATTTATTAAATGCAACTTAATCCTGCTGTTCATCTTTTTACTAAATTCAAATATTGATTGAAACCCTACAATAAGATCATCTCAAACTTTTTCAATATGATTAAACAGGGCTTTACTTAATTAGCCCCAATGTCAAATTCGAAGTAGGCAAGGTAGATGAGATTTGTATGATATACAACCAATGAGACAAATGTTGTAGTACATAGAACCACAGAGCATAGTATAATTGCTTGGCACACTGTGCTTGACACAGATGAGAACTTGCATAATGATGGTCATGATGATAATTTTGCTTTTATTGACATGGTTAGAGAAATTGTCATAGATATATCCTGAATTTTAAGTTGGATTTCACAAGGCAGATAAGATGAATAAAACAGTAAACAAGACTGAAACAATAGAATTCCTTCAGGGAATGGTTAGAGGACCAGTGACTGAAATACATTATTCATGTAAAGCAAGAGTCTTAGGTAACACTTATAAAAATAGGAGTGGATCATATTAAAGGACCTTGAACTCCACACTATGAAGTAAGAAATTATCCAGTTTAATTTGGGGAACAAGTGGCAAATTACATTTTTTATTTTTATTTCTATAGCATCTATCTGTCTATTTCTATCTAGGAACATACAGAATATACATATTATATGCATTATACTTATGTATATGTGTGTATATGGAGAGACAGACACAGGCATACACACACAAACAAAGAGAGAGACAGATAGAGAAAGAGAGAAGAAGAAGAAGGAGAAGATGAAGAAGAAGAAGAAGAAGAAGAAGAAGAAGAAGAAACCTTTTGACTGAGTCATAGCTTAGTGCTTTCCATTATTTTACTCAGAAGCAAAATGTAAACGTGTATGTAACCCATACCAATGTTTGTGTGAGTATGTGTGTGATACACACACACACACGTTTATATATAAAATCAGTTGTTCTCTTCAAACTTAATATTTCTTTGGATTGATAGATGAAAACATTAATCATTTCAAATGTTCACTACTGTACCATAACTCATTGTATGATTCCCTCAAGAAATTTGCAGTCTAGAGTGGATAGGATATTCCTATGATTACAATGTAGTACATGTTGTAAGTAGTGTGATTATGTGCTTTGAGGATTTTTTCCTGGTATATTAGTTACATAGTATAACTAGAAATGACATGGCTTTTATTAATAACTTTTCTTTATTGACTTTGCCATATGAAGTATGCTTGTCAAAAAAACCACTTTACTAAGCCTGCATCTTTACCTTAATGAATACCCTTATTAAGTAAGTGTAACTGTTTCTACACAAATAAGATCAAGTTAAGAAATCTAATTGACTTCTTCAGAGTTCTAATGTTAGTACAAAATACAGGTGATAAATCAGCCCTTGTCACTTGTCACTGGTGTGGCATGTTGTGTCTAGGAAGAGTACAATGATACTTTGTATTTGGCAGACAGGTGAGGAAAGGTCCTAAGTGTTGTTTACTTTCTGTCTTGTGGTCTTAGGTCTAGTATTTCTTCATTTATCAATGATCTTACAATAATGGTCATTCAGAGGCAAAACTTTGTGAGCTCTAATAACTTTCATTCATAGTGACTATGTAATATGATTTCTCCAGCCTCATTTCTTAACATATTAGCAGTTGGATGGTCCTAAGCAAATGCATTCATAGTAAATTACTTCAATAGTAATAATATTTTAGTGATTTAGAATTAGCACACTTTACCATAAAGTTACCTCTAAACTAATTACTTTATGTGTATCTGAAGGCTGTTTATAAATCATTAAGTTTAATAAAATCACTAGGTTTTACATTGAAATTTTATTTGATATCCATTTCCACTTAAGTTATACATTCTGGTATATGGGTGTTATAAAGTGTGGGAATCTAGATAGAGTATTCTCACTCCTCAATGAATTTACTGAAATAATGCAAATCTCTCAGAATCAAAACAACCAATGTTCCTGTTTGATTTAGGACAATATGTTAATATTTCATGGATGTAACTTTCTTGTCATATATAGAAGGCATTATCTCACATCAGATATCATGGTCCTCTGGTTCTTCTGCTTTCATCTCTTTCTCTATGATGCACTCTGAGCCTGAGGTGTAGGGCTTGTATGTTAGGTGTAATAGCTCAGGCTGAGAACTTCATATTTTAAGTGTTCTCTATATTTTGATCAATTGTTGCTTTCTGTTGTGGGCTTTGTTCATAACAAAACAAAGTTTCATTGATGAGGAGATGAGAGCTACACTTATCTATTTACCCGTTATAAGGACAAGCCTTTATATTGTAGTCAAAACTTAAGTTGGCTTAGAAAGTGACAATAGAAGGTTCTCTGATAAATTCAATAGCATCGCCATTCATAAGTAATTAGTAGTACCAGAAATGAATTGATTACTATTGACAACACCAGACAGCATACCACCATAGAGGGGAGAAATCTCTCATATCTACAAACCTAACTGGAGAACTTTAAGCAATTAATGGCTGCTGAGGGAAGGAGAATCAGTCAGTTATGGGATGAACTCCATAATTGTTTATCTAATGTTGAGTCATCAGTCCTAAACATATATACATATAAGCAAAATAATGTGGACTCAGCAGGTTGTATGTATGTATGTATGTATCTAAATATGCAACACTAACAATAAAATAAAATCATAGAGATAATACATGGAGATAGGAGATCAGGGAGGTATAGGAAAGGACAACAGAGGGGAGAAAAATATATAATAACAAAGGACTAAAGATGATCAGATCCATTATACACGTGTATGAAATGTGATAAAACTTATTTTTTCTAAAAGTAGTAAATCCTAATAAATTGAACAAACTGACTTCAATCAATGTCATAATACAGCATCAATTAATGTTCTCCAAGTTGGCTTGGGTGGTTACTTGTAAAAGTGACATGATCTGGAATCACCTGGGAGACAAGACACACCTGTGAGAAATATTTAGTGTAGGTTAGCCTCTGTGTTAGCATGGCTGTGAGCAATTACCTTGATTGGGTTAACAGAGGCGGTAATACCAAAGGAGGGTGGCAGCATTCCTTGGTGTGCATCCTCTACTGTATGAAAAAGGAGAAAGCTGGCTGAGTTTGAGCCATCACCACTCTGTACTTCATGGCTGCAAATGTAATTGACCTGTGTTGACTCAAACTCCTACTGCTGTGGCTTCCCTGCTGTAAGGAGTGGACCCTCAAATCAGGAGCTGAAACAAATACTTCTTCCCTTAAATTGAATTTGTCAGAGGAATTTATCACAGAACAGGGAAAGCAATCAAGAGAGGTGGTGAGTGCTGGCATTCTGGAGAGCAATTGCTGCAGAGGGTGATAAGAAAGAGATCAGGACTATAGCATTAGAGGAATATGATGAACTTTACGACTTTCTAGACTTGACCTTCACAGTGATCATTGTGTTTGCATGCATGCTCAAGGTCTCTCTCTCTCTCTCTCTCTCTCTCTCTCTATATATATATATATATATATATATATATATATATATATAGTAAAAATATATATGTTAAATCTGTGCATGTGTCACACATATCAATGTATCAGCACATTGGACTGAAATCAAGAGATTTTTTGGGGTCTAGTAAAAATGCTGCAATTAATCATGTGACTATGAGTAAGACCTTATATTGCTCTGGGTATATTATCATATCTGTAAGCTGAACATTGTAAAGAAGAATATTCTTGAGTTTACTTCCACTATTACATCATAGTATTATAATCATAATTTTGTGATTCTATATTATAAAAAGAAAAGAAAGGACAATGCAAAAGAATAATTCAACATTTTAGCTAACTGTACCATTGTGACAAAACATCTTTTTGCTACACCACAAATGCCCTTGCCTTTTACTACTTTCTGGCAAAAAGAAAAATTTACATTTCTGAAAATATGTCCTAGATGTTCATTAGGTTACAATGACAACATTATAAAAGAACTTCTAGTGACAGTCTTGTCACCTATTAATAACTACAATTTCAGACAGGTGGAATTCTGGGATTTATGTTAATGGAAGGTAGGATTCTCTTTGATGCATTCTTGGTAGCTTCCAATGCACTAACTTAATAGCTATGGTGTGCTGGGAGAAAACAAGAAGACACTAACATATATTATAAGGGAAATAAGTTGGCTGTTGTACTCATTTGCATATAATGTTTAATTTTTACCAAATGTTTCATTTAAACACAGGCAAAAGTAATCAAATCTGAGAGGAGCCAGGGAGTTCAGGTAAGCAGCTGTTCCGGCGGAGGCATCAGGTACAACAGGCCGGCTTCTGGGCCTGTGTTCCAGTTCCTGGAGATCCCCTGGGTACTGCAGAGAGCTTCCAATGCCAGCAGGAGCCAAGCACCCCAGACTACGGGTCTTCTCTCCCACCAACGAGACCAGGAAACCAGAGGAGCCAGGGAGACCAGGGGAGCAGCTGTTCCAGCTCAGGATCAGGTACAACAGGATCCAGCAAAGGGTTCAGGGGACCAGGTGGGAGGCTAAGTGCCCCAGATTCCTGTTCTTCTTCTCCACCCACAGGACCAGAACGAGGACAAGGAATAGAAGAACCACCAGATTAATGGACTTGCTAGCACCCACCAAAAGGAAACTCTGGTCCCCTAACCACAAGACCAGTAAGGGGCTCTTTCTGCACCCACTAGAAGAAGAGATGGGAAAGAGACAATACAAAAACACACTCAACAACAGAAAAACAAATATGACACCACCAGATTCTAGAGACTCCACACCAGCAAGACTCCAACATTCCAATGCGAAAGAAGCAGAAGAGAACGACCTTAAAACCACTTTCATGAAAATGATAGAGGCCCGAAAAGAGGATATAGGAAAATCCCTCAAAGAAATGGAAGAAAAAACAAACCAAAAAATGCAAGAAATGGAAGAAGAAACAAACCAAAAAAAGGCAGGAAATGGAAGAAAAAGCAAACCAAAAAAATGCAAGAAATGAAAGAAAAAAACAAGCAAAAAATTCATAAAACCAACTAATGGATGAAAAGATAAACCAAAAATTGCAAGAAGCAATGCAAACACTGCAAGGGTTGAAAACTGAAATAGAGACAATAAAAAAAAACCACAATCTGAAGAAAGGCAGGAAATAGAAAAGCTGGGCAAATAGTCAGGTACTACCGATACAAGAATTACCAACAGAATAGAAGAGATGGAAGAAAGAATCTCAAGTGTTGAAGATACACTAGGAGAAATGGATTCATCAACCAAAGAAAACCTTAAGTCCAACAAATCCTAAACAAAAAACATCCAGGAAATATGGGACACCATGAAAAGACCAAACCTAATAATAATAAGTATAGAAGGAGAAGAAAACCACCTCAAAGGGCAGAAAACATATTCAACAAAATCATAGAAGAAAACTTTCCCAACCTTAAGAAAGACATGCCAATGAAGGTACAAGAAGCATACAGAACACCAAATAGAGTGGACCATAAAAAATAGTCCCCTCGCCACATAATAATCAAGACCCCAAATATACAGAATAATGAAAGAATATTAAGAGCAGCTAATGAAAAAGGCCAAGTAACATATAAAGGCAGACATATCAGAATTACACCTGACTTCTCCATGGAACCTCTGAAAGCCAGAAGGTCCTGGATAGATATTCTACCAACACCGAGAGACCATGAATGCCAGCCCAGACTACTATACCCAGCAAAGCTCTCAATCACTACAGACAGAGAAAACAAGATATTCCATGACAAAACTAGATTCAAGCAATAAGTATCCACTCACCCAGCCCTATAGAAAATTTGTAAGGAAAACTCCAACCCAAGGAAGCTAACTGCAACCAGAAAAACATAAGCAATAGAGAATTCCTCACTACCAACAGCCAAAAGAACAAAGGGGTGAAATTCCACACATAATTCCACCAACAATAACCATTGCAAATTGAAGAAGAATGAGCAATCAATGGTCATTAATATCCCTCAATATTAATGGCCTCAACTCACCCATAATAAGACACAGGCTAGCAGAATGGATTCGAAGACAGAACCCTTCCTTCTGCTGCATACAAGAAACAAACCTCACCCTCAAAGACAGACATAACCTGAGAGTTAAAGGTTGGGAAAAAATTTTCAATCAAATGGACCCAAGGAACAAGCAAGGGTAGCAATCCTAATATCTAACAAACTATATTTTAAAATAAAATCAATCAAAAGAGATGAAGGAGGTCATTACATACTCATCACAGGTGAAATCCACCAAGATGAAGTGTCTATCCTGAACATCTATGCACCAAATACAAAGGCATCCACATTCGTAAAATAAATATTATTAGAACTTAAATCGCATTTAAAGCCCCACACAGTTATAGTGGAAGACTCAACACACCACTCTCACCAGTAGACAGGGATACCAGACAGAAACTCAACAAAGAAGCAAAGGGATTACTAGAAGTAATGACCCAACTGGGATAAACAGACATCTATAGAACATTTCATCCACATAAAAAAGAATATACCTTCTTCTCACCAACACATGGAACCTTCTCAAAAATCGACCACATACTTGGCAACATATCAAACCTCAGCAGCTACAAAAAAATTGGAATAACTCCATGCATCTTATCAGACCACCATGCCTTAAAATTAGATTTCAACAACAACACAAATTGCAGAAAACCTACAAACTCATGGAAATTGACTAATGCTCAACTGCACCATTTCTTGGTCAAAGAAGAAATAAAAAAAGAAATTAAAAACTTCCTCGAATTCAATGAGGATGAAGACACAACATACCCAAACCTATGGGACACTTTGAAAGCAGTGCTACAGGGGAATTTCATAGCACTAAGTGCCCACCTGAAGAAACTGGAGAACAGTTATACTAGAGAATTAACAGCACAGCTGAAAGCTCTAGAACACAAAGAAGCAAATGCCCCCATGATGAGTAGACACCAGGAAATAGTCAAATTGGGGGCTGAAATCAATAAAGTAGAAACTAGGAAAACAATACAAAGAATCAATGCAATGAAGAGTTGGTTCTTTGAGAAAATCAACAAGATAGACAAACCTTTGTCCAAGCTTACCAAACAGCAGAGAGTGAACATGCAAATTAACAAAATCAGAAATGAAAAGGGGGACATAACAACGGACTGTGAGGAAATCCAGAGAATCATCAGGTCATACTTTGAAAACCTGTACTCCACAAAATTCGAAAATTTAAAGGAAATGGACTACTTCCTGGATAGCTATCACTTGCCAAAACTAAATCAAGAACAGATAAGCAATTTAAAAAGACCTGTAACACCTTTGGAAATATAAGCAGTCATCAAAAGTCTCCCATTCAAAAAAAGTCCAGGTCCAGATGGCCTCAGTGCAGAATTCTACCAGAAATTCAAAAAACAGCTTATACCAATTCTTCTCAAAGTATTCCACACAATAGAAGCAGAAGGGTGTTTGCCAAACTCTTTCTATGAGGCTTCAATAACCTTGATCCCCAAGCCACACAAAGATGCAACTAAGAAAGAGAACTTCAGACCAATATCCCTCATGAACATTGATGCAAAAATACTCAATAAAATACTGGCAAATTGGATCCAAAAACACATCAAAACAATCATTCACCACGATCAAGTAGGTTTCATCCCAGGGATGCAGGAATGGTTTAACATACGAAAAATCCATCAACGTAATCCACCATATAAACAAGCTGAAAAACAAAAATCACATGATCATCTCACTAGATGCTGACAAAGCCTTTGACAAAATCCAACACCCCTTCATGATAAAGGTCTTAGAGAGATCTGGGATAACAGGGACATACTTAAATATAATAAAAGCTATATACAGCAAACCAACAGCCAACATCAAACTAAATGGACAGAAACTCAACGCAATTCCTCTAAAATCAGGAACAAAACAAGGTTGTCCACTCTCTCCATACCTTTTCAACATCGTACTTGAAGTTCTAGCCATTGCCATATGACAACATAGGGGGGATCAAGGGGATACAAATTGGGAAGGAAGAGGTCAAACTTTCACTATTTGCAGATGATATGATAGTTTACATCAATGACCCAAAGAACTCTACCAGGGAACTCTTACAGCTGATTAACACCTTCAGGAAAGGGGCAGGCTACAAGATCAACTCAAGAAAATCAGTAGCCCTACTATATACAGATGATAAAAGGGCTGAAAAAGAAATCAGAGAAACATCACCCTTTACAATTGCCACAAACAACATAAAATACCTTGGGGTAACGCTAACCAAACAAGTGAAAGACCTGTATCGCAAGAACTTTGAATCTTTAAAGAAAGAAATTAAAGAAGCCCTCAGAAAATGGAAAGATCTCCCATGCTCTTGCATAGGTAGGATCAATGTAGTGAAAATGGCAATTCTGCCAAAAGCAATCTACAGATTCAATGCAATCCCCATTAAAATCCCAGCACAATTCTTCACAGACCTTGAAAGTACAATAATCAATTTTGTATGGAAAAACAAAAGACCCAGGATAGCCAAAACAACCCTGTTCAACAAGGCAACGTCCAGAGGCATCACCATCCCTGACCTCAAGCTCTATTATAGAGCTATAGTCCTGAAAACAGCTTGGTATTGGCACAAAAATAGACAGGTAGACCAATGGAATGGAATTGAAAATCCGGATATTAACCCACACACATATGAACATCTGATCTTTGACAAAGAAGCTAAAATATATACAATGGAATAAAGAAAGCATCTTCAACAAATGGTGCTGGCATAACTAGAGGCTGGCATATAGAATTCGGATCGATCCATGTTTATCGCCATGCACAAAACTTAAGTCCAAATGGATCAAAGACCTCAACATAAATCCAGCCACACTGAACCTCTTAGAAGAGAAAGTGAGTGGTACCCTTGAACGAATCGGTACAGGAGAGAGCTTCCTGAACATAACACCACTAGCACAGACAGTGAGATCAACAATTAATAAATGGGACCTCCTGAAACTGAGAAGCTTCTGTAAGGCAAAGGACACAGTCAGCAAGACAAAAAAGCAGCCCACAGAATGGGAAAAAATATTTACTAATCCCACATCTGACAGAGGGTTGATCTCCAAAATTTACAAAGAACTCAAGAAGCAATTCTCCAAAACACCAAAGAATCCAATTAAAAAGTGGGCTGCAGAACTAAATAGAGAATTTTTGATAGAGGAATATAAAATGGCTGAGAGGCACTTGAGAAAGTGCTCAACATCCTTAGCCATCCGGGAAATGCCAATCAAAACAACTCTGAGATACCATCTCACTCCTGTCAGAATGGCTAAAATCAAAAACACCAATGACAATTTATGTTGGAGAGGATGTGGTGAAAGGGGAACACGCCTCCATTGCTGGTGGGAGTGCCAACTTGTTCAGCCACTTTAGAAATCAGTATGGAGATTACTCAGAAAAATGGGAATAAACAATACCCAGCAACTCCACTCTTAGGCATATATCCAAAAGATGCCCATTCATACAACAAAGGTGTCTGTTCCACTATGTTCATAGCAGCATTATTTGTAATAGCCAGAACTTGGAAGCAACCTAGATGTCCCTCAACCGAAGAGTGGATAGAGAAAATGTAGTACATTTACACTATGGAGTACTATTCAGCAGAATAAAACAATGGAATCCTGAGATTTTCAGGCAAATGGATGACACTAGAAGAAACCATCCTGAGTGAGGTAATGCAGTCACAAAAAAAGAGAAACATGGCATGTACTCTCTCATATGGATTTTAGACATAGATCTGGGGAATGCCAGCCTACAATCCCATGGCCAGAGAGTCTGGGAAACAGAAACTTCATTCAGTGGCTGATGGAAGAAGAGGCAGACTCCCCTCGGTAAACTACTGAGCTGAACTCAAGAAAGCCAGTAACAGAGAGGGAGGACTGATGACCAAAGGGATTAAGACTGGGCTGGTTTAACCCCCAGAAACAGCTGACTTATCAAAGGTTAACTCTTGAATCCCAGGCTGATGCCTGGGAATCCAGTATGGGACTGATCAAGACCCCCTGAATGTGGGTGTCAATGAGGAGGCCAAGGTAATCAATCTATTAAGCCTTGGGCAGTAGATCAGTACTCATCCTGATTATACACATGGACTTTGGACTCCCATCCAACAATGTGAGGTGCACTCTCACCCTGAACTCTTGGGGGAGGGTCTAGGCCCTGCCCTGTATGAAATGACAGACTATGGACACCCCCATGGAGGGCCTCACCCTTCCTGTGGAAATGAAGTGGTAATGGGGAGGTTGGCGGGAGGGCACAGGAGGAGGGGAGGGAAAGGGAGAGGGACCTGGAACTGACTTGTGAAGCAACCTTGTTTCTTATCTAAATTTAAACTTAAAGAAAGTAATCAAATCCTATCAAAATATGCTATTGAACTTTCTATTGAAAATATATTGTTTCCCTTTATTATCAGATTTATTATAAAAACATTTGGTATTATAAATGGTAAATGATTCTTTTAATATAAATAATACTGAAAAATATCCATATATTTGCACCAAAATCATCTAGCTAACACTCCTTATTTGGTAAATATGCCTTTTGATACTAATATAGCAAGAATAATTTATGCACAGACACACAGCTAAGTAGTGAGGCAAGACAGCATAAGACCTAGAACATCTGCCAACAAGATTAGTTTGTTTGTACTGGGCCCTATTGTTGGGGGCAAAACTTAGTGTTATTATTCATAAAACTGTCTGTGAGTTACTTGGCCCTGAAAAACAGAGTGAGGACCCACTGTAGCAGAAGACCCCACCCAAAAAAAGAGAAAAAGTATATAAAATGCTACTATGTGAAGTATTTTGACTTGACCACCTTCATAATTCCTGTTCATCATGCAAAACACCATGTCTTTACCAATTTCCCTTAAATCAACTATCACAGGTCAAATAAATGCCCTTTACAAGAGAAGTTTAAACTTCACAGTCACTGGGAATCCAGAAATCTATGCTTCAATGAAAAGACAATGGAAAAATTATTGGAAATACAGCTCTTAATGAAGTTCTAACAAGAAGCTCTTACTTATGAGAGGTTGGTCTTAACAGAGAAACCTGCTCTATCTGTTATAGGTTTTTTTAAGAAAGAGTGGGAAGCAAGGAGATTAGCATGTGTTCGAAGTGTTGAAGATGCCAGCACCAAACTGAGATTTTTTTCCTTGACATTTTAACATATTTTGGAAGGAAATTTTTTTTCCACTCAGTGTCTTTGGAGAGCTATCCCATAGCTATTACATGCTGGACCATCCTAAATGGGCATCTTACACTTTGGAAAGAGCTGGGCTAGATAAAGCATTTCTCTTATTTAGACTCCTGCCTGTCTGATCAAAGAACCATATTGCATACAGCTGCAAGAAATTTCAACAATCATCTAGGAAACACAGCAGAAATGGTGAAGGTCCATAATCTAGAAAAAGAAGCCTGGTTTGTACCTTGACATTTAACTATATGAGAAATGAATTATCAACTCTGAACCTCAGTTTTGTTATCTACAAAATGGTATAAGTAAAAAAGCCCATCTCAATAGGGAGTTGTCATATTTTTTGAGAAAATATGTAATATAAATTAGAAGCACCCACTGAGTACATTTTAAATGTCAAGTTTTAAATTCATTGTATACTAAATCCTTGCAATATTCTATACAATAAAATCTTTTTACACTAAAGTATAAACAATCACCAGATGGACAGAAATTAATCCCATGTTATCTTATATTGATTATACACCTTCTTTATTGTGTTATCTTATATCGATTACGCATCTCCTTTATAATTATGTTTTAGACATGTAATGACAATGATTAAAGAAAAAGGACACCTTAGAGGAATAGGATATTGCAAGAAAAATTTTCACAGACAAAATCTATAGAAGTGATGGTAAGTTGTTTACTTTAATGATTTTACCAGTCCAATACTGCTGTTCACATGCTGTGTAAGAAACCACCTTGGAACTCAGTGGCTCACAAAATCTTTGACTTCACCGAAGCACAAAGCCAATTCCAAAGTGGGGTGGTACACTATGTTGTGTCTCCAAGCAGGAAAAGAAAGAAGAGTTGCTGGGAACAGTTCTACTTTATCAACATTGTGGTTAAGAATCAACCAAAGTGGGGGCTTGTTGGATTTCTAAGAAAACAGATTGGAATCTGCTTCTGGAACCCAAAAGTGCCAGCCTTTCACTGGAGCTAAGTGAAGTCACATATGTTTGAAATATGAAGTTTGAATCTCAAATTTCTTGTAGCCTTTCAGTTTTCCAGCTTACAGTACAGAGCTAGTAAGCAGTGAGTGTTAATTAATCGTGGCTCCACCAACATCATCATTATCACCAATACATTTTTACCAGGAATACTAAATATAGGTGGAAGGTCAAAACTTATAACAGACTTTCAGGGAGCAAGCAATAATGAAGATATCTCAAAATTTTATGGCTGTCTGTATATCCATTTGGGTAAAATCTGTAAGAAGGGAGAATGAGGCAAATAAGGAATATATTTTTATTGCATATGGCCATTTCAAAATCTTTGAAATTTGCACCATGAATATACATTGGTTAATAAAAATATTGTTTTAAAGAGATTTCCAGAAATCCCATTATTAAAAAAGAAATTAATACCTCAGGATAGGATGAATGTGTGCTTAATGTGTGTTATGGTTTAAATATGAAATTCTACAGAGAAGCTAGGTCTCAAAAAACCTAAATAAACGAGAAGGAAATGCCCTCTATAGGCTCATGTGTTTGGACATTTAGTACTGAACTGACGATGCTGGACTGGGAAATTGTAGGAATTTCAGAAGTTGGAGCCTTGCTTATGATGTAGGTCACTAGAGGTGGTCCTTGAGATTTGTTAGTCTCATCCTTTCTCCTGTCCTCTATGTGCTCCTCGCTGTAGAAGAAACATGATCAGTCCCTGCCTGTACTGGTTGCCATGTCTCCATGATGATGATAGTCTGCATCCATTAACACTATAAGCTAAAGTAAATATTTTCACTTTTAGTTGCTTTGAATCAGGTACTTGTTCAGGGCAAAACTAACTAATATAGTCCCTTTAATTTATTTTCCATAGTTCTGTAGCAGCAACAAGTCAAGGGAATGTTTTCCTCTATTGCTAAGAAAGGGAGATATGAGGCTTCTGTTTTACTTACTGTTAGATTTCCTTCTAGATATGGGGAGTGGTTCTGAAAATACAATAACTATGATAGATTTTTATCAATGGCCTCACTATTTACTTTCCTCTACATTCATAAGTTTTGCTTGGACAGTGAATTAAGCATGGAGAAGTTAGGACAAAAGCTCTCAACACTGGTTTAAGAGTCTAATCATGCCCCTACATGTGCATCTGCAAGATCCATCAGAAGAATACCTCTGGGTAAACTGTTGATTTAAGAAGGACAAGAAATTTGTGAAGTGAATGTCATTATGCCTGGAATACGGATACAGCTGAGCCCCTTAGAGATATGTAACTATGAAACACCTACTGCTATTTGTGGTTGTTCACATTTGTACAGTAAAATATGATTGGTACAGCAAAACTGAGAAATATTAAATGGTAGAATCCACTCTTAACTCTACACAACGTGGGAACAAAATGTTTTACCTCCATTTCTTCTTTTAATTCTCACACAATTCTATGAAAATCATTGGACATTACATTGTGTAGAGAGGATACAAAGACTCAAAAAAGTAAACTCTTTACAAGTTGGTAAAAATGGTAAAAGATGGAATTGGGAATTTTAACCTATTTTTATTTGATGTCCCTCTCCTTTATGTATAAAAATGCTGGAGGTATTTTCCTGTGAGAGTCTCTTGACCTAACCCAACATGCTTGACACTAGGACAGCCTTAGAACATAGGAAAAATGGAGTTTTCAGAGGAATGTCAAAAGACAGAGTTGTCATATTCATCTCCAGAGAGGTTTCCTCAGAAGAGAAAGCATCACCTTCTAAAGTCATGGTCCCTGAACAGTGTGCAAACTTCTGAGTTCAGAGGAGCCTCTGCTAATAAATCCTGAGTCAGGCAATAGCCTGAGGTATCAGGTTACTCTAGTCCCAAATTTTCCTTCTCTAGATAAAAAATTGCACTCTGCACTGCAGGCTAAGAGCTGGGACTCATTTGTTACTTTAAAGTACAAAGCTCCTTGTGTCACCCTTTGTTTGCAAAGCTCTTCAGGTTAGGGGGAAAAGATTCTCTCTCTCTCTCTCTCTCTCTCTCTCTCTCTCTCTCTCTCTCTCTCCCTCCCTCCCTCCTTTCTTTCTTCCCTCCCTCCCTCCCTTCCTCTCTCTCCCTTCTCTCCTCTCCATTTCCTACCTCTCCACAGAAGTCCCTAACCTAGCATGTTAGGGAGAAGTATTGCCTATGAATTCTGGAATCAATGACTTAACTGTCTGAATAAAATTATCATTTGATCTTTTCTATTTAAATTTCATAAAAGAAAATGGAGATCCCAAAAGGTGGGCCCCTGGTGGCACCAACACTTGAGAGTCAAAGGCAGGTGGATCTCTATGAGTTCAAGGCCAACTTGGTCTACAAAAAAAACCCAGTCTCAAAAAAAAAAAAGAGAGAGATTCCAAGAACACAATGGCATGAATCTTAGGACTTCTTTGTACACTGCACAAACCTGTCCTTGAAAACAATACCTAAGACTTGTTTCTGACAATGGGTCACATGTCACAGAGCATTAGTTGCCATCATGAGGTAGCTTCCATCAGAGATAAGCTTTTCTATCTGCTAGAGATCCTCATTAAACGAAATAATGAAAGTTATCTGCTAAGTCATTTTATTATGCCATCTATACTTTTGTGTGGAATGTTATTGATCAGGAAAAGGCATGGAACATGAACCTTTGTAGGGGTATGTCTGCCTCCAAAGCCCTATGATTTGTTGCTAGCATGTATGAGATTCACACAGAGAAGAGGCTTTCCCAAGGCCATGTGTTGTCTACACAGAAGATACATTTACATTTTCACATCACAAAATAGCTATCTTCCTCATAGAAACAAACAATTATCATTAATAAGAGTTTGCTGCATGTTTACAAAGCCTCACCCATCTGAGGAAGCTTCACATAATTCATTTCTTTTAGTCTACATTGGTGGTACTCAACATGTGGGTCATGACCCCTTTGGAGGTCAAACAACCCTTTCATAAGAATCACATATTAGATACCTTGCATATCACACATTTACATTGTGATTCATAACAGTGGCAAAATTACACTTATGAAATAGTAATGAAATAATTTATGTTTGAGGGTTCACTGCAGTAGGAAGAACTGTATTAAGGGGTTACAGCATTATGAAGGTTAAGAAGCAATTTTTTGCATGTTGTATTTACTGTATGTGGATTACATATTTAACAGGGTAACTGCTACAGAGCAACATACACAAGACTTCGGTGTCTTCTCAAGTAGACAACACATTCTAGTAAAAATTGCACGTGAAATTATTGCTTATAATAAAATTATTTTATAACCAAAATATTGAAAGTAAATTGTAGAGGATCAAAGCATATTTTATGTGCAGTGTGTCTGTGAGTATTATAGGAGCATTCCAAGACCTACCCTACTAGGTCAGGAAATAATTCTTTTAGGTAAAGGATGAGTATCTCTAGAAGGGCCAAGGAGATGATGAGGTAGTAGAAAACAAGAGATATGTGGATTCAGTTGAAAATGAACAATGTGGTAAAGAATCAGAAATTACATGCTACATTTATTTTTATGAGTCTGGACACTAGGAAAGGCAGAGAAATTTATGGATCTATAAATGGAAATATTATATGAATTAACTGATGTTAATATTATAGCTGCTTTGAGATTAGCCAAATTATTTAGCCTCACTGATGACAATACACCCCAAAGGGTGTAATTAGAACATACTTTTTAATTTCTGAGAAGAACCAAAACATAGAGAGGTGTAGATAATGGAATGCAGAGTCAGATGATAATGAAGATACTGAGAAGGAATGGGAATACAGGACATAAGCAGGAAGAGTGGACATTGGAACGAGGACGGATTTATCCCACTGTACTGAAGTAAAGAAGTCAATAATGAAATGAGCCCCATACCCAACACTGTTTAGAAAACAAAGCTATTTTGCTAGGTAGGTCATAGGTGCTGAGACAGACCTTAATTCTATTATTATACTAAGTGGATACAGTATCAAAATGAATCCTAATGAATTATTGCTAAATGCAAAGATCAATGTATCTTTAAACCCTCATAAGAAAAGTAGATGGTAATTAATACAGAGATCCTCAATTGGTCTAAGTGTAGCAAGTAAGAGACTATTGAATGCTCAACCATACATGGGATGTATATATAACACCCTTCCCCCCAAGTCTCAGGGATCATTGTGAAAGATGAGTAGAAAGACTGTAAGAAGCAGAGTGGTGGATAATATCAAGGAAACAGTGTATTCTGAACAGAACCAGGCAGTTGAAATATGAAATCAAATGACTGTAACAACTTGCACAATACCCATACAAGTTCAAGCCATAGAAATCCCACCATGGGGGGGATGGGTATGAAGTTCCACCATTAACTAAGTAACTATTGGCATTTGATAGCTGCTGTGACAGGGGCAGTTATTTTTATTTTATTATTTCTTTGATTTTTTCAAATATAATTATGTCATTTCCCCCTCTCCTTTATTTGTTTCAAGCCTCTACTGAGACTCCTTCTGTTCTCTTCAAAATTCATGGAGGCCAATGATGTGAAAATTGTGTAACTAAGCATTGGCACCACGAGAAAACTTCAAATCTTAATTTGGATAGTTTAAGATGGGGGGGTATATTCAAAGTTTTCCTGAATAAGCTTATTCTCTATTCAGAGTTCACAGTTTACTAGAAAATCAATTCCCAAGGAAATGATACCAGAGAAACAAATTCTACCTTAAATGTCTTGCTAGCATGTCTTACCTTATTACTATTCAAAATGGCATGCTGTGCCCTTCTATTTGCTTTTTGTTTTGTTTTGTTTATTTGTTTTCTGCTAGTTCTCAGCTCCCCATAGTTGCCTGTAGGTTTTTGTTTTGTTTTGTTTGGGTTGTTTTTTCTGGTTTTTTGTTCATTTATTTATTTTTTTCTCTAGGTTTGAGGTCACTTGAGCTTTGCCCCCTTCCATGTTAGTATGTTTACTGGTATTGTCCTTGTTCAGGTCAAATATAGACCTATATGTTGGTGAGAGTTCATGTTGAGTAGATTCTGACATTTCTAGAAGGTACTTCATAGCAAACTGCCTGATTCTCTGGCTCATACAATTTTTGACACCCTCTTCTGCAATATTTCCTGAGATTTAAGTGTAGGAATTATTTTTTTAATGAATCCATTGAGACTGAGCTCCACAACTGCATTTTCATCGGTTTTCTGCAATGGTCTCTTTCACCTGTTGCAAAGATAAGTTTTCTTGATGATGGATGAGGACTACACTTAATGATGGGTGCAAAGATGCATATATGGAATGATGTCATGGATTATGTAGATTTAGTAAAGTAGTGGTTGCAGATTTTCCTCTAAGATCTATGACTTTACTACCAAAAAATTAAAAACCTAGAGTACAAATAAGGCTGTTTATAAATAAATATATGCAGCTTAAATTAAAATTTCTCAGGGGGTCTGACAATGCTGCATCCAAATACTATCTAACAATAAAAACAAAATAATAATAATTAATAAATAAATGGTAACACCAGGCAAGATAAACCCACATTTGAGTTGTTGATCAAAGTTGTCAGAGAGACTTCTGAAATGGTACAAGTCATTCATTGTATTACTTCTGGTTTCCCATCAAAGGTGAAAGGTGTTCCTTTGTTGCTGAAGATACCAATCACTTCAGACACAAGGTCTAAAGGGCCCTGTGCTGTAGCCAACTGGAATGCCTCCCCCTTAAGAACTAGCTTTCATGATATCAGATGGCACAATGAAATCATCGAAAGGAGGGAAGCATCCAATATTCCTATCAGATATCAGGCCTAAGAACCACAGTGATGAACAGCATTGTAAAATAAATCTAAGGGTATGGTAGTGGCATACATACCTTTGACAGTAGACAACATATCTTTACCTGGATTTATATCCACTTATGATAGGACAATCGTATCTGGTAGTAGAAACCTAACTTGGAGGTAGTGGAGTCTCTTTAGTGCTGTTATCCCTTTTAGGTTGACCATACTCCAGGACCAGTACCACCATTGAGAATAGTTGAGTAGTTGGGCAACAGAAATTGTACTCAAGGTAAAAGATAAAATAACTCTTTTTTATGTTTAGAGAATATTTATTTGCACAGAAACATGGTCACAAAATATTTAGTAGAGAAAATAGTTTACAAAATACAACTGACAAGGCAACCTTTTTTTGAATCAACTCATAATACAAGGTTAAGCACACACAGACTGCTTTTGAAAGCTTATAAACTTTAGAAAGACACACATCCATATTTTAACAGTAATGGTATATAGGGAATAAGATGGAATATTTTACACATATTTCATTGTTTACTTTTTATTGTGAACCACGATGGCATAAAAAAAAACCAAAAATAACAACAATAGAAGGGCACTGTTTTTTTGAGGTCCTGTGTCCCTGGATATCACCTCACTTATATGTCATACAACTTTGAGGAAAAAGGTTTTTTTTCTACAGATGTGTAAAATTATGTATGCATAAATGATATTTCAAGTAAATGTGGAGTTTTTAAGGGGACAAAGGGGAATGTTGAGGGGAAAGAGGGACAAGAAGGGGCAAATGGGGTGTAGGAGGAGACACACATATAAGACATACTTGTATGAAAATGTAAAGTGAATAAATTCAACAAGAAAGCATTTGTTAAACTAGACTTTGTTTTGACCCCTTGATCGGACTGTAAATGACTTTTATGGACCTCACTGAATCCTCAGAGTCCCTCAAATGGGCTCTGTGAGGAAGCATGCTTACTGTGATCTTTGGAATGAAAAACCTACCAATTAAGATTGTGTAGTTTAATGCTACATCCCCAGTTTGTTGTTGGGGGAAGCTATGGAATCTTCATAGGGTGGAGCCTTGCTGGTAGAATTCCATCGCTGGAGCAGTGTGTGGAGTCTTGCTGGTAGAATTCCATCCATCGCTGTAGCAGTGTGTGGAACCTTGCTGAAGGAAGTACATCACTAGGGAAGTGCTTAGCTTGGCCTCATTTTTTTCTCTCTGCTCCCTGCATATACACACAATGGAATCTATCTGAGTGCCATGCCTTCCCTACAAAAATGGAGTGGAGCTGGATGCTAAAACAAAACAAAAAAATAAAAGAAATCCTTTTCCTCTGACTCAGTTTTTGTCATGGAATGTTTTCACAGCTACTGATAGGCTCACTTACATTATTGTGTGGAGCTATGGCTGGGGCAATGACACTGTCCAAGTTGAATAGATATGTGAGGGAGGCAAAGCAAATATTAGAGGACTTTTAGGAGAGGATAAATATATTCAATACATTGTATGAAATCCTGAAAGGATTAATAAAATATTATTTAAAAAGTAATGGAAGCAGAGAATATCCAGTCTCAAGGCTTACTGTAATTCAAAATTCAATGTATTTTTTAATTTTTTATTTAATTTAAATTAGAAACAGGTTTGCTTAACATGTCAAACCCAGCTCCCTCTCCCACCCCTCCTCTCCCGCCCCCCTTCAACCCTCCCCCAACCACTCCTCCAATCCCCACTCCACTCTCCAAGGAGAGTGAGGCCCTTCATGGGGGAATCTTGAAAGTCTATCATATATTAGGGACCAAGAAATCTGTGGAAGAATTTAAAAACCTGTGAATGACTTTTCACTGGATTATTCAGTGCTATGAAGCAGATTGGTCCTCCCTGTCTTGCTAATAGATTCATGACGAACACCAAGGGCTCAGGATACAGTTCCAGGTATTGTTGGTGAATGTGCACAGGCACAGCTGGGTGGGCACTCAGAATGGGGCTGCATAAGTGAGGCACAGCCATGTTCAGGTGATTAATCTCTGGTCTCCATTACTCTAAATGAGCTAAACAAATCCCTCACTGGGTCTGTCACACTGATGTTCTGCGTGTAAATTGTTCCTAATGATCAAGGGCAGAGGGCCAGTCCCCTGGCTGGTAAAGCCATTCATTTCATGACACTGTGTCTTGATTACATATTTCTGCAAGAGCATCCATTTGGCAGAGGAGCTGTTAAAGAAATGGTGGCAACTCTAAACTGTGTTTAGGGATGGGCTATCTCTGTCATGTATGGCTAACGTCATGGTGAACCTATAGATTTGGCATAGGTTCCTCACTGTACAAATCCATTTCTCAAAATCTCTACATTTTTTATGCAAAAGGTAAGGGGCTTGAGCTATATTAGTATTTCCAAATTTTCACTGAAACGCTGTTTGCTGTATAAAGTTTTCCTGTAATATTCACTTGCTATGCTTTAATTTTGAATCCTTATATGGTAATGCAAACTTCACATGAAACACTTCTCTAAGTGAGGTGAAGTATAACACTCGCTGTTAGGATTTGTGGAATTTACTATTGGGTAAGAGAAAACATGTAGCAATTAGTAAGGGTGGGAATCTGGACTATATTATTATAAAATCTTGTACCTGTATTCAAAGTAAGCATTCCTTAATCTTGACTAATGAGGCTTTGCAGTTTTGATGAGTTGTTTCTATGGTTACTTAGGACCTCAATATTCCACAGGTACAAGGATCAGGCATGTGTGAATGGCAGGAGCTTGACAGGATCACCCCTTATTTTTATATAAAACAATTTTAAAACTTTATGTCTAATATCCACTTATGAGTGAGTATATACCATGTTTATCTTCCTAGGTCTGGGTTACCTTAGTCAGAATGTTTTTTAAAAACTTTGTGTGGATTTATTTGTTTTATTATTTCATGTATGTGAGTGCTTTGTCTGTGTGTGTGTGTGTGTGTGTGTGTGTGTGTGTGTGTGTAAGGTTTACAAAATATATCCTTGATGTACACAGAGGTAAAAAGAGAATATTAAGTTACCTGGGACTACAGTTATACATATTTGTGAGCCAACATGTTGGTGATAGAATTAAACTTTGTTCTCTGAAAGAACAAGTGCTCTTAATCTCTAAACCAACTGTTTAACAGTATAAGTTAATCATATAAAAATTTATCCTGATTATTTTATGGCACTCTAAATGTTAATAAATTATCTGTAGCTATAACAAAACTTGATCATTGAAAGAAAAATAGTTTTCATTGTATAAGAAAATATATTACAAAACCTAACTTATACATTTTAAAACTTATTTTAAATTAACTGTGTTTACATATATGTGGGCAGTGCTAACTAAAATGAGTGGATTACCAAAAAAAAAGACATGAAGTTAGGAGGTATATGTTGTGTTGGGAGTATAGAAGAAGAGATACTGGGAGGTGGTTGGGTTAGATATTATCATATTTAATTGTATATATATATGAAATTCTAAAAAATATAGTTTTAAAAGAAATAACTAAAATGGCCATCTGTTTTTCAAAGGTCTCCATGCAGCACAGATTTTAAAAGATGCTCTAGTGAAATAGTGTGGGAAGTAGAACTGGGGAGCATGTTTGCTTTGTCTCATATCCTACTTGGAGCGGTTTCAGAGTTGTTATTGTGTTAATTTGTATTGTGTACATCTGATTAAACTACGGTAGTTTAAAGTTGAACTTGTTAACCAAATATCTTCATAGTACTGCGTAGAGCAGTTGCAGGACCCCTCAAACCCTTATCTGTCTATAACTAGAGGGACCTGTGGGAATTAGGCACAGACATTGGAATAGAACAGAACAAGGTCAGATAAGCTTGGGTTTCAAATGTGTGCAATTTCTAACATGCAAAATTGAAGACACTGCTGAATGGTAACTGATGTCACAAAGCAAAAGGAGTATAATACAACACCATGCAATAGTTCATAACCCACTAATGCTGATGGAAGAATGTGACAACCAAGCAAAACTAAAATCTCTATGACAATGAACACATGAGTACTACATATTTCTGAGTGATTTACATGTGACTTCCTCTCTGAGTTTTCATACACACACACACACACTCAAGAGAATTATGGTAAATAACTTTTAAGATGCATAAGTCCATTTGGGAGCCCATCCCACATCAAGGAATTCTCTCTCATCATAGACACATGGGGGAGGGCCTAGGCCATGCCCGGGATGAAATGACAGACTCTGGAGATTACCCATGGAGGGCCTCACCCTCTCTGGGAAGCAGAGTGGGGATTGACTGGGGAGGGGGTTGAGGGATTGGTGTGGTTGGGTGAGGAGGGGAGCGAGAGGGAGCTGGGATTGACATGTGAAGCAAGCTCGTTTCTAATATAAATACATAAATGAAAGAAACAAAGATGCACAAGTCCAGCATTTTTTCATAAAGTAATTGAATAAAACATGAAAACATGGAATGCTATCACAAACAGAAGAAATGCTGGAAGCCCAAGGAAATATTATGTGAGCAAATATTTATGATGGATGGTAGAGAACCTTTCTTGGTAATACAAAGAATAAAGATTTAATAACAATTAGTTATAATTACTGATTCAATGATTACTATAATCCTTTACAGAATTATCTACATTTCACTAAACTGTGGACACAACAATTGATAAGAAACAAAGTCTATTCCCTTAAAATATGCAGCTAATATATGTATGTGTGAGCAGATAAGAGTGTGTGTATATGTATTGGAAAAGTGCCAAAAGACACCACTTAAACAAATAAATGAGAATGTTAACTAGTGATAACATATTGGTGAGGATACAGGTTTGAGTACTATGATATCAACCTGAAATACCCTTATCTATCACAAGAGAAATTATTTAATTTTATCCAATAGCACATTAGACAAAAAAAGAGTTCCATGTGTCAGGGAGATCAGTTTCTCTTTTCTCCTTGCTCTGTTTTCTGTCTGTTTAGTTAACGATATAACTATCCTTTCCAATCTATACCTAGCACAAAGGACAGAGTACAAGTTTGTCTGTAAGAGTGAAGCTCAAAAACAACAAACTTCACTTTTGTTCACATCTCATTCTCCAGAGTTTGGCTTGGGGTTATATCACCTGCCAGAGAGCTACAAAATGTATTCTTCATTCTCTGTGGTCATTTACTAGCAGGGAAATGTCTTATTAGTACAGAAGAAAGGAATATCAGGTACTAAGGAATAACTAATGATCATTTTCATAGATAATAACATAAAACATGTATCAATCATAGTGAGCTATGTTTGCTAGAGTAACAACAATTCAGAATCTTACACCCCTTAAGCTTTAATTTTGCTTTAACTGCATGATGAATCAGGAGACCATGGTAAGTCTGTCATAGTAATCACTTAGAGGTCCATCACTGAGAGGTCCACCGTCATGTACTGCTAGTTACCAGGAAAGTAGGACTGTGATGTCTGGGACATCTTTCCTTGACAATTAAATGCTCAACAGGATTAATATAATTCTGACTCAAAACTCTTTGGCTAGAATCAGACACACAGCTCTACCTGTCCATAGGGAACCAAAAATTTAACCCAGTCCACATAAAGACAACAAATGAATATATGTGTATACATGTATATACATTTACTAACCATAAAGTGCAGTGGGACAGGGATGAATTATATAGAAAAGGGATCTCTTTTAATTTCATTTTTGTTCAGTTATTTTAGATGGGATTTGAATGGTTAAAAATATGTCATAGGTCATACAAATCTGGACATAAAAAATTTAAAAACATGACTGCAAACAGGGAAAACTGGATATGCAAGGAGAGTAACTGATGTCCCTTTCACTTCAGAGCAGTGTAACTAAGTGAGCATTGTTGCCATACCAGGTCTGAGATGAATAAACAAAGGGTATGTGATTATTCTAAAGCTGTACACGAGTGCACCAGAATTTGAACCCAAGTAGTGTATTTTGCATCAAAGCATTTAAATTCAATCACCAGTCCCAGCTCTACAATTAGACAGACCCTCTTAACAGCAGATGTAGGCTTTGTTAGTGCCCCGTAATGGGGGTACCAAAAGCCACAGGAACACTTCAGAAAAGTATGCAACTTCTTGATGTCACTGACCAGCCAGCTCTTGAAATGTTGGCCCAGTGAAGTAAGAGTGTAGGCACACACTCATTGTAGAGGAGACAATTGTGAAAATGCTTCAATCTGAGTGTGTGAGTGATAACACAAAGCTAGAGTCTGGCAGTGACAGAGCCTGAGAGATAGATTGGCATCAGTTTCTCCTGCCAACAGCAATGAAGAAATCTCATCAATTATTCAATGTTTTAGAACAATCATGTCTTCCTCTTTTGCCATGGCAAGACTATCTCTCTGAGTGCTTTTAGAGATTATCAGTGAAATGGTAGCAAAGTGAATCTACTGGAGCAGAGAGACCCTCTTCAGGGATCAAATTTGGGCTACAGTAGAATATGGATCAATCTAAGGAAGAGAGAAGAAACAACTCCTATAATACAAAATAGGGTATTGTAAACCTACAATGTGACAGTCAACCTTGTTCATTCCTGCTGCTGGCTTATATAATGAGGCCCAAAAACAGAAGTTCACTGTTGGAGTCAGCCAATTGCTGGCAAACATTTCTGAGCAACAATCTTGAGGCCACATGTAGGAGTCTTAACAGCAGGCTTTAAACATCAGAATGATTTGTTAGTTCAAAGACAGGACTGAAGTTTCAAACACGCTTGTCCTGGGCTCTAAGACAGTTCTGTAAACGCAGTGCAACTCCCTTGATGATTTCATTTCTCACCTTTCTCCTGTCCAATCCTTTTTTGATTGAGCTAAGATTTACAGTCACTGCCACATGGTGTAACTCAATGATGTTAAGTCATTGTCCCTGGAAGTACCTTTCTTTTACCTAAGTTAGGTACAATATTGATCTATAGTATTGATCTACATTCAAATACCATCACCTTTTTCTTTAAATGGCATTGCCCATGGAAATGAACACCTCTGATGTTTTTCCTTTGATTTCTTGTATTCACAGTACTTATTATAAGGGCACTATACATTTGAGCATTGTTTTCTTGTAGACTCTCCAGCTCATGGGATAGTCTGTATGAACTCATGCTCTATCTCTCCATTGCACTACTGTATCCCTAGGATTCAGAATTGTATACCACACATGAACAGTGTTCATTAAACATTCAAGAGGAAATGCATGATTAGAGTCAAGTGGGCAGAAACTAGTGTTCAAATCAAGGTTTCATGTCAAGGGAATAACAATCAGCCCAGACACTGGAAAAAAATGGAAACTGTAAATAGGCCAAAGTAATGGGATATCACTCAGAAACTGGCTTGAAGCTGCTGCATGGGTTTAACTATGTGTTCAGTGCCTAGCCAAGTCCTGAGACAGGCCCTTTTATCTTACAAGTTAGAGACATAGGAATCTCAGGTAGGATGCTAACATTTTTAGGATGATTACACACTCCAGAAGCTGCACCCATTGGAAGCTCTCATGTGTGAAATGACTGGAGCCATTCTCAGCTTAGAGAAGACTCCACTCCCATGACTTCTGTCTGTCACTGCTGCCCCACACAATCCATGTGAAAATCTACTTCAGTTGGAAAACTCACAAGTATTTTATCTGTCCCAAATAATAAAGTATTTGATGAGCCTAGCGTCAGGATCTCATCCTCTCATCTCTGGGTATGGACTGTGTGAGCCAAATAAAACTGTGAATATCTCTGACTTCCATTCCTGATCTGTCTGATGAGGTTAATGATGTCCGCTTACCTTACCGAGTTTTGAGGATTACAGTGAAGATTTTTGCCCATTGAATATACCTAATCCACAAATAAGAAAATCAAAGCTCCAAAATATACAAAACTTAAAATGTCAGCATTGTGACACCAGTGGAAAATTCCATGCTTGAATTCATATGACAGATTAGGGTCAAAATGTAAGTGCATTAAAGATGTTATATAAAATTGTTTTTAGTCTGCATGTATGAAGCATATTGAAGCACAAACAAATCCTGTATTTAAGATGTGCCAGTGGTGTGATACTACATGTTTTCAAATGTTTTAAATTAAAAAATCCAGTGACATAGTATTTAGAAGTCTGAAACACTAACACTTCTATATTTAAAAATTTGACATAAGGGATATTCTATCTATGCATTTAATTGCTTATCATTTGGAACTATTTGTGTAATATGGATTGCAATACATTTGTCTTAAGATCTAAAGATTCATACCTATTAGTTATAGATAATTATAGGTTTAAATTCATGGTTAAAGATATCTGTATTATAAAAAAAGTATCACTGACTCTATATCCAACATTTCTACTTTAAATAAGGCTTCTTTGCTGTCTCCACACAAGTCTTCATTCTAGTGGCATATAGGGCATAGAATAAGATTGTCATATTGACATGTGGCTATTAGGCATGTTATTTGTCCCAGTCTAGAGCCCTAACAAGGAATGTAAATTTTTTCAAAGAATGACATTATCAGCAAATGTTTAGAAATAGTAAATAATGATTGGGGATTTAAAACTACCTATATTATATTTTTATTGCTCAAAGATGCTTATAATTTCATAATGGATTATCCTAAAAATTTTACCTTCCATAAATTTTGACTAATTTCAGAGTACAAATTTCTGTTTCTCTCTGTGTTCTTAACACAAGCCAGACATGAAACACCTTATAACGCCAAACTCAAGAGAAGAGAAAACAAGCTTGGTGGGTATTAGATTATTAAAATGAAGTGCCTTTTTACTCCACGGAGTTCTTTTCATTTTCTGAATTCTATTGCCTTGGCTTATTTTTCAGAAACCCTACCTCAGACCCAACAAAACCTGGCAGTCTAGCAGAGTGAGGAAGATGCTGTCCTTGAAGCCTGCCTCTCACTCTTTCTGGGATTTATCAAAATAACTGACCTTCTCTCTTATTCTGCTCCCCTTAGCTATGTTTTAGTCTCTTACTCTCTTGTAAGTAGGGTCAGAGAAGCAATGTCCAAACGTCTTGCAGAACCATAATTCAATACATTCTCCATTGATTTCATTTCAATTAATCTTGATTCAATCCAATTTGCTATATTTCAATTCAATTATTTCCATTTAGTTTAGTAATTCCATTTCATTCAGCTTGAGTCAATTCAAATAAACTAAATTCCACTGACTCCAATCACATCTATGCTCCTTTTGGTGTCCTGAGCAATTTGTTGGGCTTGAGACTCTGGGATTGTGAGGGAAACAAAGGGCAGGCAGGCCCTTCTCCAAAGTCCCTGCCTGGAACAGAGTAAAGTCTCCATAGGTTTTCCCGGGCATTCAGAGAGGCCATGGAGTGTTTGAAAGACCATGGGAACTGAAATAAAATGTGACATCGGAGAATAAGAACCCACAATATGCACTGAATAAATACCTAGTAAATGGATGCTTTTAAACATTTATTGAATGTGAGTGAATAAATGTAAAAGGACTAATGCCTAAAGTTGATCTTTGCACACCCAACCAGGCTAACTCTTCGTCAAATCATATCACATTCTGATTCTTCTTAAAGAGCAGAAGGTGCTGAAGGAAGCCACAAGTTCTAACCCCTAGTCTGGGATCCTGCGGGTCTCCCCTTGCTCCCCTTGCTCCTATCCTGGCTAGGCTCTGCTCATACTGATCATCTAAGGAGAAGAGCTGGTTGAACAATGCCCTCTGATTGGCTCTGGCAGCTTCCAGAAGGGCAGAGCAGCAGGTGAGCAGGTGGAGCTCTGATTGCAAGTCCTATGAAGAGTTGAGAGGGTTTGATTAGTTTGAGCCTCTTACATTGAGTGGCTCCAAAATTCCCCAAGTGCGCACTTCCCTCCACTTGGCTCCTGTCCCTGGAGCTCTGTGTTCTATTTCCCACAAAAGCTGTCTCTTCCACTGATGCTCCCATTTTTATTCCCTTAAACTGATTAAAATTTAAGGAGTCTAAAAAAGAAAGAGGAAACATATAAAGATCTTACATTATGCCTGAGAGAATGCTCTGATCTTCATAGCATCCTCATGAGATGGTTCTTTTCACCACCCTCAGTGTATGAGTGTCGCATTGACTCAAAGTCACACGGTAAATAGTTTGAGAAATCTTCAAAGCTAAAGACACGATGCACATCCAACAGGGTAGCAGACATTGTCCATGACAGCTTCCTTTCCCATATTCCTATGGCCCTACAATATCCTGTGAGACCTAAGTTCACCACGCATGGCCTTTGTATACTTTCCAGGATAACACTTATGATCTGTCTCTATAGGAAACTGATTCTCTATCATGAACTCAGAACCAATTTAGCTCAAGAAGCAAGTTCCAGTTCTGAACTCCCGTCTGTTCTGATGGACAATCAACCCTGTCTGGCAGAGGGTGAGGCTACCTTCCAACGTGAATGGGGTTATATTTAAGCATATCTAAATGACCGACAGATAAAACTTCTGTCTCAAGAATTTTAAAGCTCATTGTCCTTGTCTACCTAACTTTATGCAAACAATACCTAAGAGACTAAAAGAATTATTTAATCAAAATACATGTACCAAATCCTACCGTCTTTAATTTCTACAAATGATGATGGATTCTGACAGGTTCATCAAATATATATTTCCATCTTAGAGCTGTGTATATAGCTTGATTTTGTGGTCTTTTAGACTAGTTAAGCAATCAAACAAAGAAAACTCAAACAAGTAGAAATAGACTGGAATGGTGATTACTCAAGATTAGGGAGAGAGGGGGTAACAGGGAGAAGTAGGTAAAACTTTTCCAATGTCTAGTTAGGCAGAATGGAAAAGTCTAGAGATCTAGAATGCAGCACCCAGAATTTACTTAGTAATAATACTGTGTCATTTTCTAAAAATTGTTAAGATATTAGACCTTAGTTGTTCTTACCATTTATGAGCATGCTGTCAGAAATAAATAAAAATGTTTGCAAGTTTCTATGTTTATGTTGGCTATTTTTTCCTCAATATATGTTTTTATTTAAATTAGAAACATGAATGCTTCACATTTCAATCCCAGCTCTCTCTCCTACCCCTCCTCCCTTGTGTCTCCACCAGCCCCCCAGCCCGCTACCCAATCCCCACATCATTTCCCAGGGAGGGTGAGGCCCTCTTTGGGAGATCTCCAAAGTCTGTCATTTCATTCAGGGCAGGACCTAGGCCCTTTCCAAAGAGAGAGCTGAGAGAGCATTTCTTTATTTGGAATAGGCTCCCAAAGATCATTCGTACATCTAGACCATGGTAAACACTGATCTACTACCCACGGTCGTCCCAGAGATTTCTGTGGCCCCCTCACTGACACTACTTTCATGGAGTCTGGACCAGTCCCCCTGTTGGCCTCTCAGCCATCAGTCTGGGATTCAAGAGCTACCCCTTATCCAGTCAGCTGTCTTTGGGAGTTTCACCATCATGGTCTTGACCCCTTTGCTTGTCACTCCTCCATATCTGTTACTAGGTTACAGGAGTTCAGTTCAATGTTTAGTTGTGGGTATCTGTCTCTGCTTCCATCAGTCACTGGATGAAGGTTCTATGATGGCATATAAGGTAGTAATCAACCTTATCATCAAGGAGGGACTATTATTGCAGTCTCTCCACTATTGCTAAAGTTTGCCAGTTGGTATTATAGTTGTAGATCTCTGGGGATCTCACTAGTGTCAGCTCTCTCCTCTATCCTATAATGACTCGATCCATTATGGTATCTCTTATCCTGCTTTCCTCTATTCTTACCTCGACTCAATCTTCCTTCTCCCTCCTGCCTTCTTCTCCCCTCCTTTTATCCCCCCTCTTTTTCCTGGTTCCCTCTCCCCTCCCCCAATGTCCCCAATCTGCTAAGGATATCTTGCCTCATCCCACTTCTCTGGGTTATCATACATCTCTATTGGGAACCTCCCTGTTTCTCAGACTCATTGGCACTGTGATTGTAGTCTGACACTCCCATGAACCATATCTAAAATCCATATATGATTGAGAACATACCATGTTTGTCTTTTTATGTCTGGGTTACCTCACTCAGGATGTTTTCCTCTAATGCCATCCATTTGCTGGAAATTTAAAGATTCCATTGTATTTTTCCACTGAGTAGTACTCCATTGTGTAAATGTACCACATTTTCTCTCTCCACTCTTCAGTTGTGACCGCCTAGGTTGCTTCCAGGATATAGCTATTACATATAATGCTGCTATGAACATAGTGGAACATACATCCTTGTTGTGTGAATGGGCATCTTTTGGGCATATGCCTAAGAGTGGAATTGCTGGGTCTTGTGGTAGACTTAGTCCCATTTTCCTGAGGAATCTCCATACTGATTTCCATAGTGGCTGTATGAATTGGCACTAAAACCAGCAATAGAGGAGTGTTTCCATTTCTCCACATCCCAGCTCCCTGTAATTGGTGCTTTTGATTTTAGCCATTCTTACAGGAGTAAGAGGATATCTCAAAGTTGCTTTGATTTGCATTTCCATAATGGCTAATGATGTTGAGGACTTTCTCAAGTGTCTCACAGTCATTTTATACTCCTCTATTGAGAATTCTGTATTTAGTTCAGTCCCCCACTTTTTAATTGGATCCTATGGTATTTTGGAGACTTGTTTCTTGAGTTCTTTGTAAATTTTGGAGTTCAGCCCTCTGCCAGATGTGGGGTTAGTGAATATCTTCTTCCAATATGTGGGGTGCCTTTATTTCTTGCTGACTGTGTCCTTTGCCTTACAGAAGCATCCCAGTTTCAGGAAGTCCCATTTATTAATTGTCTATCTCAGTGTTTATGCTACTGGTGTTACGTTCAAGAAGCGGTCTCTTGTACCAATTCGTTCAAGGGTACCTCCCACTTTCTCTTCTAACATGTTCAGTGTGGCTGGATTTATGATAAGGTCTTTGATCCATTTAGACTTAAGTTTTGTGCATGGTGATATACATGAATCTATCTACAGTCTTTTACATGCCAATATCCAGGTATGCCAGCACCATTTGTTAAAGATGCTATCTTTTTCCATTGTATAATTTTAGCTTCTTTGTCAAAAATCAGGTGTCAATAGGTTTCTCGATTAATCTCAGGTTTTTCAATTTGATTCCATTGGTCTACCTGTCTACTTTTGTGCCAATACCAAGCTGTTTTCAGGACTATAGCTCTATCATAGAGCTTGAAGGCAGGTATGGTGATGCCTCCAGACAATGCTTTGTTGAGCAGGGTTGTCTTGGCTTGGCTACTCGGTGTTTTTTGTTATTCCGTATAAAGTTGAGAATTGTTCTTTCAAGGTCTGTGACGAATTGTGCAGGGATTTTGATAGGGATTGCATTGAGTCTGTAGATTGCTTTTGGCAGGATTGCCATTTTTACTACATTGATCCTACCTATCCAAGAGTATGGGAGATCTTTCCATTTTCTGAGGGCTTCTTTAATTTCTTTCTTTAAAGATTCAAAGTTCTTGAGATACATGTCTTTCATTTGTTTGGTTAGCATTACCCCCACGTATTTGATGTTGATTGTGGCAATTGTAAAGGGTAATGTTTCTCTGATTTCTGTCTCAGCCCTTTTATCATCTGTATATAGTAGGGCTACTGATATTTTGAGCTGATCTTGTAGCCTGCCACTTTGCTGAAGGTGTTAATCAGCTGCAAGAATTCCCTGGTAGCATTTTTTGGGTCACTTATGTAAACTATCATATTATCTGCAAATAGTGAGAGTTTACCTCTTCCTTTCCAATTTGTATCCCCTTGATCTCCTTTTGTTGTCTTATTGCTCTAGCTAGAACTTCCAGTACAATATTGAAGAGGTATGGGGAGAGGGCACAGTCTTGCCTTGTTCCTGATCTTAGAGGAATTGCCTTGAGTTTCTCTCCATTCAGTTTGATGTTGGCTGTTGGTTTGCTGGATATATCTTTTATGATGTTTAGGTATGTTCCTGTTATCCTGGAACTCTCCAAGACCTTTATCATGAAGGGGTGTTGGATTTTATCAAAGGCTTTTTCATCATCTATTGAGATGATCATGTGATTTTTGTTTCTCAGTTTGTTTATATGATGGATTACATTGATGGATTTTTGTTTTTTGATCCATACCTGCATCCCTGGGATGAAACCTATTTGATCATGTTGGATGATTTTTCGCTCTTGGATCTGATTTGCCAGCATTTTATTGAGTATCTTTCCATCAGTGTTCATGATGGATATCCGTCTGACTTTCTCTTTCTTAGTTGTGTCTTTGTGTGGCTATGGTATCAAGGTTGTTGAAGACTCATAAAAAGAGTTTGGCAAAGGCCCTTCTAATTCTATTGCATGGAATACTTTGAGGAGAGTTGGTATAACTTGTTCTTTAAATTTCTGGTAAAATTCTTCATCTGGCCCTAGGCTTTTTTTGATTGGGAGATTTTTGATGACTGCTTCTTCCTTAGGTGTTGTAGAAATATTTAAATTACTTATCTGTTCTTGACTTAATTTTCGTAAGTGATATTTATCCAGAAAATTGTCCATTTATGCCCAAAATATAAAACCATCCATGTTCATAAAAGAAACATTACTAAAACTCAAAGCATATATAAAACATCATGCACTTTTAGTGGGAGACTTCAACACCCCACTCTCACCACTAGACAGGAGCACAATACAGAAACTTAACAAGGATATGAAGGACCTAATAGAAGTTATGACCCAATTGGGTTTAACATACATCTATAGAACACTCCATCCAAACACAAAAGAATATAACATCTTCTCAGCTGCACATGAATCTTTCTCAAAAATCGATTACATACTTGTCAGTATAACAAACCTTAACAGGTACAAAAAATTGGAATAACTCCATGTATCTTATCAGAACATCATGCCTTATAGTTAGAATTCAACAATAACACAAATTGCAGAAACCCTACAACTCATGGAAATTGAATAATTCACAATTGCACCACTCCTGCATCAAAGAAGAAATAAAAAAAGAAATTAAAGACTTCCTAGAATTCAATGAGAATGAAGACACAACATACCCAAACTTATGAAACATATTAAAATCAGTGCTAAGAGGTTATTTCATAGCACTCGGTTCCCACATGAAGAAACTGGGGAATAGTCACATTAGAGAATTAACAGCACAACTGAAAGCTCTAGAACAAAAGGAAGTAAACTCACCCCAGAGGAGCAGAAACCAAGAAATAATTAAATTGAGGGCTGAAATCAATAAAGTAGAAACTAGGAAAACGATACAAAGAATCATTATAACAAAGAGTTGATTCTTTGAGAAAATCAACAAGATAGACAAACCTTTATCCAAACTTACCAAATAGCAGACTATGAATATGCAAATTAACAAAATCATAAATGAAAAGGGAGACATTAAAACAGACAGTGAGGAAATCCAGAGAATCATCAGGTCATATTTTGAAAAGCTGTACTCCATAAAATTTGAAAATTTAAAAGAAATGCTGGCTAATTTTATGTCAACTTGACACAACCTAGGAAAGGAAACCCATTTGAGAAAATGCCTATATAAGATCAGACTGTAATTAAATCTGTATTTTCTTTATTTATTAATTGATATATGAAGGCCCTACCCCTTATGGGTGGTACTGTTCCTGGGCAAGGGGTCCTGAATCTTATAAGAAAGTAGACTGAGCAAGTCATGTCAAGCAATTCAATAAGCAGCATTGTTCCATGGCCTCTACATTGGTGTCTGTTTCCAGATTTCTGCCCTGATATCCTTCAGTCATAAACTTGAATATCAAAATATAAAGAAAATAAATCCCTTTCTTGTCATCTTGCTTTTAGTATTGGTGCTTAGCCAGAACAATGTTAATCCTAACTATGACAATAATGTCAGAATTTAATGAATAGCAATAAACTCACCGAAGTGTGATGGTTTTATTGGCATAAATTTGCCAAGTAATCTCAATTCCCTTGTTAATCAATGGATGCAAATAAAACAGAATATTTCCTATAATCTTAATAATTAGTATTAACTCTTACATCACACATTACATATCACACAGTTTTATATGTACACACACACACGCACACACACACACACATATATATATATATGTACATATATATATATATATATATATATATATTGTGACTACAAGAAGCTGCATCAGAGTTCAAGAGTTTTCAGACATTCCAAGTAGGGAAATTGAATTAAATGCAGATAATCTGTCTTATGTTTCTATCACTGTGATAAGACATCATAAGCAAGACAGCTTATAGCAGAAGAAACTTATTTTGAGTTTATACTTCCAAAAAGTTGGAGTCCAAAGTAAGTATGGTAGGGATCATGGCCACAGGCAGGTATGATACTAGAGTAGTAGCTGAGAGCTTACACCTTGAGATAAATCTAGGAAGGTGAGAGAGAGGAAGAGCTAATTGGGAGTGGTGCAGGCTTTTTAAATGTCAATCCTTAATTCCATAAGTCACCTCCTCTAGAAAGGTCATACCTCTTCAACCTTCCCAAATGCTTCTATCAAGTAGAGACAAAATATTCAAATATAACAGCCTGTGGGGATCATTCTCATTCAAACCATCACAGAATCTGTGGAAGTGTGACCATTGACCAAGCATATGCTGTAGAGGCTAGAAAAGCTACTGTCATAATGAATCTGCCCATTGTCCTCTTGACCCACATACTGAATGGTCAGTCATATAGAAGATCAGTGAGGGCCACTACCATCCCTATGACTCTAGCATGTCTGATAATTCCCTGGGTCTGGTTACCCAGAAGTTTTTTTTTACTTTTATTGATTCTTTGTAGATTTCACATCATGCATTCCAATCTCACCCATCAATTCATGTCTGTCCTCTGCTCCTGCAACCCTCCCTAATCAAAACCAAATGTAAAAGAAAACCCAACAACCAACCAAACAAACAAACAAAATAAGAATCCTGTCATGGAAGCTGTAGTGTGGCCTGTTGAGTCATACAATTTCCTGTTTGATCTATTCATCTTTACTTGCAAATTTTCTTTGCCGTGAGCTGTAGGTCTGACTTGAGGCCTCTGGTTTCTGCTACACCACCAATAATGAGTCTTCACTGTGTCCCCTCATGGTTATCATGTCTTTGTTCTGTGTCATGACATCTTGCTATTTTGGGTCTTCAGGTACATCCTGTTCACCTGTTCCAACAGTTCATAAATATGTTGGATCTTGGAGTTGAACCAACTCATAATCCTGGTTTTGGGCCTGGGTGATAGCTGTGTTTGTCAGCTTGACAGCTTTCCCTCATCTGTGGTGGGAAGGTAAATAACACCATACAACAGAACTGACATGAGAGGCTTACTTGGGGGAATGGAGGGGAAGACACACAGAGCTGGCCACTAGAGACAGGAGTGGCAGAAGGGATATAATGGATGCACATAGGGAGTGGCTTTAGCTGAAGATATATCCTGTCAGCACTAACAAGTGCATGTGCACACGGAATGCTCCTAGTGGCTGAAATTGAGAAACATAAGGGATGGCCAACTTAATGTCTGAAAGCTAACAGATATTACATGGGCAAGTGCTCCAGCACTGCCTATGCTAGTTTACCCAATGCATCGTATTTCAATGAAAGGGGCCAGGTCTCCCACTCTCGGGCCCTCAAATTCAGGTCCCTTTCACTCATGTCTCCAGGGCCAACTCTGCCATTTTGCCTAGGCAATGTGCAGGGACTTCTCTCAATATTGCATTTAACAGTATACAAGAGGGGTGGGAGGAAAAGGTCAGCTCTCACAACATCAGGGCTGGCTCACCTGCATCACCAACAACAGGGTCAGCTCTAGTGAGCTGCCCAGATGGAAAGCAGAGGCTGCCCCCTCATGTGCTGCAGTGAGTGAGAGTCAGACCTAGCTCTCCCATTCTTGTGACCCTAGGACCAACTCTCACATCTGCCACAGGTGGTAATAGGTTAGGAGGAAAGTATCTTTCCCTCATTCATGCCACCACATGGCAGACAAAGCAGGGTCAGGTCAGCTCTCCTGCTCTCCCCCAGGGTTGGCTCAACTGTGTTCCTGACCACAGGGTATGCTCTAGTGGCTTTCCCAGGTCAGGTGCATACCTATAGTAAGGGGTAGGATCACCTTTCCAGAGTAGGAAAGAGTTCTGTACAGAGTAGGGCCAGCTCACCTGCTGCCATATCCAGCAAGGAGAAGGAGAGCCATCCTCGGACCAGCTCAGAGTGAGCCATGGACATTACCATAGACACCAGCAAGACCATGAACCTAGACATGGACTTCAGCAGGAGCTCAGACCCAGATGTTACCATATCCCCAGGCCACCAAGATAGGCATGAGCCTGATGTCAGCATGGCATCCAGACACCAACATGTTTCAAGGTGGCTGGCCAGATGCCAGGCATCAGGAGAGCTCTTGGTGGAAACTGGAGTCATGAACACCACTCTAGACGCCAGCCTGCATAGGGCTGTGAAACACACATGGCATTAGGCAGCAGCCCATGCCAGGATGTCTCCATGGCTCCAGGTGGCAGCACTGCCCACTCAGATAATCATGGCCCCAGATGTGGCACAGTCCTTGGACACCTACATAATCCAAAGTGACTGACTGGACCCTGGTCATTCACATGACATTTGGTTACAAAAAGAGGCCTGAACATCAACTTAGACCCTGGCCGCAGTAGGACCTCAGACCTGTCCTTCTACAGCAGCCCTGGCCCAGATGACACCATGGCCCCAGTTGACAGTGTGGGACACTCAGATCAGGATGCTCCTTGTGACAGCATAGACTCCAGACACCCTTATGACCACAAGTTGTCCCAGTCCCCAGGGATCAACACGGGATATGGGCAACATGGCCTATGGGCATCAATATAGACTGTGGCTGTGGTAGGGCCATTAACCCAGACTTGGTCCTAGGCAGCAGCCAATCCTGGATGTCACAATGACCACATGGCAATACCGGCCACCAAGCCTGTCATGGACCCTGCCCCAGAGTGGGCGTCAGACACCAATATGACTCCAGGTGACAGTCTAGAACCCTGGCATCAGCATGATATTTGATGATCTCAGGAGCAACAGACGTAAGTACAGACTGGCTGTGGCAAGCCACAGACCCAGATATTATCTTTGGCTGTAGCACTGGTCCTAATGATGCCACGGCTCCAGTTGGCAGCCCTGACCACCCAAGTCACTCTACCCCCAACAGTGGCACAGCCCGTAGAAGCCAACATGGTTACAGTCTGTGGCCCCAATTCCTGCCATCGACATTGGCATGGTGGCAACAGGGTCCAGGGACATCAACATAGACCCTGACTGCAGAAGGACCCTGAGTCCAGATACGGTCCTCGGCAGCATCCTATCCCAGGTTGTCACCATGGCCCCAGGTGGCTGTATAAGTCACCCAAAATGGAATGGCCCCTCAGTAGCATGACCATCAGAAATCAATGTGACCCCAGGTGGCAGCCAGGCCATAGGCCCTTGCACAGTCCCCAGCAACAACAGGAACCACAGACATCAGCACATGCCCTTGGTCATAGTCCAGGCCCCAGACATCTGCCTGAATTGGGTAGCCATTCACATCAGCTTGTTCCTCACCATCCTCTCCTCTCCTGATCCACCTCCTTCTTAATCTCCTAAACCATTCTACGTCTCCATCTCTTTCACATCCCAACACTTTATTCTCTCACCACTATGGTGCCCAATTGCTCAGCACCAGGGCTCTTGGTTGGGTCATAGGTGGCATTTGGTTGAATACTCCCTGCCCCAGTCATGAAGATGACATGGAACTGGTGCCTTTCCTATCTCCCATAGTACTAGGAGTACTGGGTTGACCAGTATTGGTTTGATGTTACCTCTGGCACCAGACAGGCTTCTGGTTGATTGTGACCCCCCCCACAGAGCCAAAAGTCTGAGGTGGGATGGGGGGCACCAGCTTTGTTGATTGCAAATTCAGCAAAATGAAATTTTTTAAAGATTCATTTTATTTGGGAGTGTGTGTGTGTGTGTGTGTGTGTGTGTTTTCTTATGTTATTTGAGTTCAGGTTTTGTAAAAAGCCAAAGAAGATATCAGATGCTTGTGAAATTAGAGTTTCAGGTAGTTATGTGCTGATTGATATGGGTGCAGGGACTAAACTCTGGTCTATAAGCAAGAAATCTTCATTGTCTTAAACAACCACCAAGTCATCTCTTAAGTTCATCCTGATACGATTTTACTATGCCTCCATTCCTGAACAGACTTGATTTACCCAATTATCTTTACAGAGTGGTGCCATTTTACTTGGAGAAATAAATAGATTATCAGTCTGTGTTACATTCTTGGTGCTAGACAGACAGCACTATTAGAATGCCCACTCAGGTACAGGATCATCCTCCAAACTTCAAGAGGGATTCAAAACTGTTTGTAAAATGGAGTCACAGGACAAGGCACACCATCCCCCACAAAAAAGTCAAGGTTTGTTTGTAAGTGATATGGATAATTTGGAACAGGGCACAACACAATTTCAATGCCAGAAAGTACATAAACAAACCAAATATCATTCTCTAAGAATCTAATCATCAACTAATGGATTTGGTAACTTTATTACCTGTGGTAATTTCACTACAAATATAAAAACATTGTTGTGAGTTATAAGTAAAACTAGAGAACATATCATTTTGAAGATGCTTAAGGTTGGAGAGGGGGCTTAGCAGTTAAGAGTACTCATTCCTCTTCTAAAGGCGCCAAATTCACTTTCCAGCAACATTCTTAGCTCACAACCATGTGTAACTACTCTTCCCAGGGCTTCAATTGCCTCTTCTAGCCTTTGAGGGTATCTAAAATCATTTGGCATACACTCATACAGACAGTCAAACTTACACATAAAATTATTTTATTAATAAATTTCTCCAAAGAAGCAGAAACTAGAAAGAAAAATGCCATCCATCATTCAGCTCTCCTACAGTTTCTCAGACTTTAAAGATCGAATGAGAGACTGAAGGCTTCCATTCACATGTTCCCATTCATTAATTTGGTCTTTTGTTCCTAATAAGATTGCACTGCTAGGAGTTTGAGAGACACAGCCAAAGATTCTCGCATCATAGATATCAAAAAATGAAAATAGAAGAAAGACAATAAAGAAGGAACAAGGTGAGATAATCAATATTGTGGGAAAATAAAAAGCAAATTTTGCTCGTGGTTGGGGTCAATGCTGGTCCTTAAATGTGCACATCGGGGGATTCATGTGAGAGTGGACAGAAGTGGGGTTGTGGTTGCTCAGATGTTGTGCATTTCTTCTTCCTAGAAAATGTCCCATACTTGGCTCCAGAGAGCCATCCTTATCCATCGTCCAATGATTGGGATTACACATCTCTACCAACAGGCCTAGCTTTTAAAATGTGGTTTCTGTGCTGGGTTACCTCACTCAGAATGGTTTCTTCTAGTTCCATACATTTGCCTGCAAATTTTAAGATATCTTTTTTTCCTGTTGAGTAGTACTCCACTGTGTGAATGCATTTGCTTTATCCATTCCCCAGTTGAGGGGAATCTGGGTTGCTTCCAGGTTATGGCTGTATAAAATAACATGGTTTAAAATTTAAGCTAATAATTAATTAAAAAACTAAAAATATGTTTCGGAGGTGAAACTCACATCCTCTTGAATTCAATGAATCATTTTTCCCTGTAGTCTGGTTCTACTTGCTTCTTTGATTCTTTCATCACCCCACCTTGACATTAATGTTATCATAGACTGATTCACAGTTATGCCAACAGAGTTACATTATGTTTGCAAATCTCTGAAAACTCCATGCATCCAAAGATAAATCCATAGTCTTGGACATGGTCAGATCTGAATACAGACAAGAGAAGTGGAAAAAAACCCCTTAGAGTTATACATAAGGAAACATTAAAGGAAACTGAAGTAATAGTGTGATTTCTCCTTTTATGTCTCCACATTCACAGAGATCCAAGCACCAGTTGGGACATCTTCCTAACATTCCCAAATCACCTTCTTTTCAAGCAAAATGAATAGAAAAAAATAGGACATGGCACTCTAAATTCAGTCCCTTCCCATGCTGGTAAGCAGCTTATTTAGCACAGTGTGTGGCCACCTTAAGAGCCTGGAAGAGGGAGTCTGCTGCTGAGAATTATCTCTGGGGGTGAAGAGGGTTTACCTGGATGAGTGAGTCACTGAGATGATGAGAAGAAAAAAGCAAACAGAAATAGGATGGCTTTGAAAAGACAAGAATCCCTGTTGGGTAGTGTGAGGAGGTGGTGGTCTGGAAACGCAAGAGGTGTGTATAAATTTTCAGTAGCATGGAGGTTGGAGGCATGGAACCTGAGAAGTGCAAGGAGATAAATGGTTTAATTCAACTCACATAATTTCACAGATGAGAAAAATAAGCAAGAAGAGGGAATGGAAAAGACTGGAAAACTGAAAATCTCCCCACAGTAATGGTTTTAGCATCTGCATCACAAAGATCAAAGCACTCATCACTGTAGATTATAGGTGCTCCTTTTCTTTCGAATGAGGAAAGTGGGCTTCTGAGAAGGAAGCATCCTGCAAAAGATTACACAAGAAATTAGTTTGAAAGTGAAACTTGCAGCCAGGAGTTAAGTTTCTATATTTTGTCCCTTTTAGGCACAGAAAGACACAGGACAAATTAGCCTCTACTTGACTCTCATAAGAATGCCTTCCTCTGGGATAACAAGGATAAGTCAATTTTCAGGAGTTAGACCACACATGTCTTTGAAAATAAGAAAAATAACAATAAAAAAGTGTGAAAAAGTTATTAGAAAAGATTAAATTTTAAGTTGAAAAATATATTATTCTGTTGAAGGAGTCAGTATCCCAAAGGGTAGAGTAACTATCAAGCGTCTGGAAGGCCAGTTCACATCAAAAAATGAGCAAGGATACATTGCCCTGTAAGAATAGAGTCTCGCTTTTAAGTCAAGACTAGAGAAGACCAACAGCATCCAAATATCTCACACAGGTTATCAAATTACCTCCCAAATGCATTTTTATGTAAATAGGAACAAAACAAATTAATTTATATGGTTGCTTTGGGAAATAAATATAAAATAATTAACATGTAGGAGGCATCATTATTTTTCTCCCCATGAAGAGAACCCAAGAAGCAAGATAGATCTTCTTAGTTAGAGTTCCTATGAAAATATCATTTGTTTTAAGAAGTATATAATTGCCTTTGGGAGGGTTCAAATTTTTAATTTCTGTAAGTATATATTACTCAAATGGACACACAGTTTACTACACTTCCTTCACATGGATCATTTCATCAGTATATCTCTCTGGGTTGCGACACTGATGGCTATGTTTGATCCATTTCCCAAGTCATAACTAATAGACTAAGAATATAGATAGGCTGAGTCCATGAGTTTGAATCTGAAATCACCAAATAAGAAGAAAAGGAAAAGAAAAATTGAGACCATCTCTCTATAGTTGAATGCAGCCAGTAAACATGAAAAATGTAAACCAAGGCTACATAGAATCTCTCAACCATGAAGGAAGCCAGCACAAGGAGTGGGACCGACATGTGAGAAAAAAAGACAAAAAGAAAGGCAATTCAGGCTAAATAAATGGAATCCATGATCCAAAGCATCTCTAGGATCCAGGTATACACTTTACACAAAGTTTGCAAGATGACCCTGTTTCCTACTAAATTAATTTCAGTTTGTCTAAGGTAACTTCATTTCTAAGGATTTATCTCCATTGGTAGATCATGAGATAATTATGCCTTCTACATATGAATCATCCCTGACTTTAAAGATCCATAAAATTCCTACTTCACTGCACACTCATCTGGAAGTCCTAATATGTAAGGACAGAAGAAACACTTAGGCTTCTGCAATAACTAAGTCAAAAACATTTATAGCATATCCTTTATACTCCCTTTCTTATGACCTAGTCTCCATTCCCTTCTTGGTTTTTCTTTCTTTCTTTTATTTTTTATCCCCTTTTTCTTTCTTTGTTTTGTTTTTTGATATAGGGTTTTTATGTGTAACATCCTTGGCTCACATGGAACTCACTTTGTGGACAATGATGGCCTTGAACTCACTGAGGTTCATTAACCTCTGCCTCCCAAGTGCTGGGATTAAAGGCATGTGACACCACTGTCTGGATTAGTCCCCACTTCTAAAGCAAGCATAATCATCCTACAATTAAGCACCATTTTATCTTTGTATTTGCTGCTTTGCTGGTTGCTGCAACAAACTGCATAACAACAATCAATTTACGAGGAAAGGGGTTGCTCACTCTTCTCTCAGACCCAATCCCTAGTGCTTCAACAAAGCACAAGTGACAGGCTCGCTTTAGCCCTATGTACATCTCCTTCTGATTCCACAGACTGTCTACTCTAAAACACACTACTCATCATCTCCAATTCATCCCTGTAGACCAATGCCCCAACTCAAACAGAAACTTCCTGCTCAATTCCAGGTCATGTCTGCCAGAAACCACTTTTCTACTCTCTCTCTCTTTTCTACTCTCTCTCTCTTTCCTTAGAACCAATCCTTCAATATGCTCCCTTCATCCCCGAACTACCTCTCCTGTGGATCCTACAGACCATTTTCTCTTATATCCCTTTCCTCACTTGTCACTGCATCCCAGCCACCAATGCCAGCAGGCAGTACCTCTGAATATACTAGCCAAGTAGGTCAGTAAAACAGATAACACACAGTCACCACACTCTCTGAAAACACAGAAAAGGAAATGAAACTGTGGGACAAAACACCCACCCAACAAGAAAAACCCAGAAATCAGCACCTAGATTTAAAATTATCACAAAACCTTATGTCTAGATGATGCTGTAACAATAAACAGCACACTTACTGAAAGTAGCACTAAGTATTTACTGTAGAAATTACTCACAAGATACCAAACAAGTAACCCAGATGAGCCAAGTAGTTTTCCCGCGGCCGAACCCGAAGCTGAACTCCGGGAAAAGAGACCAAGACTTCCTGTGTGCTGTCTTTTATGCCTTCCCCCGTAATGCACCCTAGCCATGCCCAAAAGTGGGCCTGGCTAGTGACGTAGTTCAAAGCCTATGTACATATAAGTCTTTACGTCTGTCTGTATACGTCTTTAGTCATGCCTAAAGTGGGTGTGGTTAGCAGTGTGGTAAACCGCTTTTATTACCTCATCTGTATGCGCCTCTAGTAAGTCACGTGGTTAATGGCAGCATACAGGCATCCTCCAACAATTCCCCTTTTAGTCTAAAAAGGACAACTAACTTGTGTCAATGAACAAATTGTATCAAACATCTATTCTATCTAAACCTAAACTTATCTGAAAGAAACACCCAAATCTGAACACCTCCTTCCAATCCCAACTCTAAAATAATTGAAAACTAACACTAACAGGTGTAAACTATCCTATAATATCAATAATAGGGAGAGGGGGCGTGGAATTCTCAAAACTACTTCCACCTGAGATGGGATGATGATAATCTCATGGGGACCTGTGAGAAGAAAAATGTTTTTATAACAAAATCTCAGTAGATCAGACAGTCTCTGTATGGCAGGAGATGCTTGATTGAAGTTCCTGACAGGGGTTTCTAGTGTTGATTGAAGCTCTCATCTGAAGCTCTGGCCAGATTGTAGAAGATGTGCTGTTTCAGTTTCTTGGTCCGGAGTTGTATAGAGTGACGTAGTTTCAAGCCAGTTTCAGGATAGTGCTTGTCAGGTGGAGTCAATGATGTGGGGCAGTTCAGATGCCTCCAGTCGAATCAGGTGAAGTCAAGGAAGTGGATCCTCATTTTCTTTCTGAAGCAGTTGAAGATTGCTGTCAGGAAAGCCCTTGTTCTCTGGAAAACTCAAGCATTAATGTTACTGGAAGAGGTGACAATAGGGAAGATGGTGAACCTGAAGGAAATTAGACTTTTCCGAAAAAGAAATCCACAGATAACAGTCCCTAATTTTATTTTTTTCTGTCTTATACCAATGGCTCTTTGATATAATACAGAAATTCTGAATTTTATTTAAATAATATGCTTGAATTTAGAGTAGGAGAGCCAATCCAACTCCAAAGCCAGCTTCAGTTAAATGAATGGACACTGAGGTATGTGAAGAAATAAAGATAAAAGGGTACTATGGAAAAACAATATAGAGAGATTTAGACTTTGATACCACACAGTGAGTTACTGTTTGTTTGATGGTCCTCAGGGTAGCTATTCATTTTTCTTCAGGAATCCATATGTCCAGTATTCTTTGCTGAGTTTACCTGTGAAGACAAAAAAACAAAACACTTCTCTTTCCTTTTAGGAGGTCACTTTACCCATGGTGGAATATGAATTTGTAGATGAGCTGTTATCTTCCTCCTCCTGAGATATCTTCTGTTCTGATAGAATTTTAATTACTTTTGATGGAACCCAAACCTTTTCTTCTCCTGTGGAAACAAAAGAATAACCCCATCCCCAACATAACACATATCCTGGTTTCCAGACTGAGGTCATAACATCCTTAAAATACACCGGTTGGTTCAGTTCAGAAGTCTTCTCTTTAGTCCAGTGTCTTTCTGCTGCAGTTTGTCCTTTTTCATCAGCATTAAGAAAATTCAACATTACTAAAGCATTATATAACCTGTGTTTAGGTCTTTGTTCTCTTTGGCTGTTTATGAAGCATCTCTTTTAAGGTTCGGTTAGATCTTTCAATCACTGCTTGTCCTGTGGGATTATAAGGTATACCAGTTACATGTTTTATAATATTTGAAAAATTGTTCCAATTTACTGGAGACATATGCTGGAACATTGTCAGTTTTTATTGTTTTAGGTATACCCATAACAGCCATCACCTCTAAGAGACGTGTAATAACAGAATCAGCTTTTTCAGAGCTGAGGGCAGTAGCCCATTGGAAGCCTGAGAATGTGTCTATGGTATGGTGTACATATTTCAAACTGCCAAATTCTGGGACGTGAAATACATCCATTTGCAAAAGTTCATTTCTGTGAATACCTTTAGGATTACAACCTGCTGGTAATGGAGTTTGATTGTAGAATGAGCAACTGGGACAATTTCTTACTATTTCTTTGGCTTGTTGCCAGGTGATAGAAAAACCCTTCTTTAAGCCTTTGCTGTTAACATGGTGTTTCTTATGAAATTCTGAAGCTTCCAACACATTACCTACTAATAAACGATCAATTTCATCATTGCCTTGTGCCAGAGGACCTGGCAGACCTGTATGGGATCTCATGTGTGTTTTATATATATAGGATGAGCCCTGTTTCTGATGATTTCCTGCAATTGTAAAAATAATGAGGTTAATTCTGTATTATCAGGAACAAATTCTGCAGCCTCAATGTGCAAGACAACTCTTTCTGCATACTGAGAATCCGTGACTATATTGAGAGGCTCTGTAAAGTCTTTAAGTACCATGAGAATGGCATATAACTCTGCCTTTTGTACAGAATTGTAAGGGCTTTGAACTACTTTACTTATATTTCCTCATGTATACCCTGCCTTACCTGATTTGTTTGCATCTGTGTAGAAGGTAAGAACTCCAGAAATAGGTAGTTGCCTCACGATACGTGGAAGAATCCAAATTGTTTTCTTTATGAATTTGATTCTCTCTGTTTTGGGATAGTTATTACTAATACTTCCCAAAAAGTCACTGCAAGCTATTTGCCAATACTCATTATCCTTCCATAAGGAGGAAATTTCCTCATTCATTAAAGGTACAATAATTTCAGCTGGATCTTTCCCAGTCAGTTGATGAAGCCTTAACTTACCTTTTAATATCAAATTGGAGATCTTTTCTATATATGTTTTCAATTTTTTATTCTGTTTATGTGGCAGAAATACCCATTCTAGAATGATGTCTTCCCTCTGCATTAATATTCCTGAGGGGTATTCTCTAGATGGTAAAATAACCAGAATACAGTCCAGCTTTGGATCCACACGGTCCATATGTGCTTCTAATATTCTCTTTCCTACCCATTCTAATTCCTTTTCAGCCTGTGCTGATAGTACTCGTGGGCTGTTTAGGTCTTTATCTCCTTTTAAAGCCATTTTCAGGTGTTTTAAATCATGCCCTTCTACACTGTAATTGAAAGATTTCTCCTAATAGTTTTTGAAGATCATTAAGGGTCTGGTAATGATCTCTTCTGATCTGTACTTTCTGCGGTCTAATTTTCTGAGCATCTATTTTATAGCCTAAAGAGTTAATAGAATCTCCTCTTTGTATTTTTTCTGGGGCAATTTGTAATCCTCAGCAAGGCAAAGTTTCCTTTACTGCTTCAAACATCTTTTCCAAAGTATCCTTATTTGAATCAGACAGTAATATGTCATCCATATAATGATATATTAACGAATGTGAAATTTTTTTACGAATTATTTCTAGAGGTTTATTCACAAAATATTGACACAAAGTTGGGGTGTTTAACATACTTTGAGGTAGTACCTTCCACTGGAATCTCTGTACCGGACTGGAATTATTATAGGTAGGTACCGTGAAGGCGAACTTTTCTCTGTCGTTTTCTTGTAACGGTATGGTGAAGAAGCAATCTTTTAAGTCTATAACTATAATAGGCCAATCCTTAGGAATTAGAGATGGTAACGGCATCCCAGGTTGTAGAGACCCCATAGGCTGAATTACCTTGTTGATGGCTCTAAGTTCAGTAACCATTCTCCATTTACCAGACTTCTTCTTGGCAAAAAAAAAAAACAGGTGAATTCCATGCACTAGTTGATTTCTCAATATGTCCAGCATCTAGCTGTTCCTGAACTAACTTCTCCAAAGCCTATAACTTCTCAGATGTCATAGGCCATTGACCCACCCAGATGGGTTCATCTGTCAGCCATTTTAAGGGTAGAGCTTTTGGTTGCTCTGTAGGTTTGGCACTAGCATCCTGCTTCTGTACAGCCTGTACATTTGGCATCTGTTTTCTGTACTGCCTTACTATATTCTTTGTACCACTAAGAGCTTGTCTATAATTCCTAGCTGATACAGGAGGAATGTTAATCTGTTTATTCCATTGCTGGAGTAGATCACGACCCCAGAGATTTATAGGAATATCTGCAACATATGGCTTTAACCTTCCTCTCTGTCCTTCTGGCCTCCCAATAAAGTCAATCCTTTCAACACCTACTAAGATGTCCTATTCTACCACCATTAAAGCATGTTGCATCTTTATGCCTGTTAAAATTCTTGGAGATTGCCTTCTCTACCCAGGCCTCTATATCATCACAGATAGGGTATTTGGCATCCTGGTGCCTCCTCAAGCCTGTAGAAATAGCTTCACCTACCCAAGCTCCTGTATCCTGACTTTTACATTCCAGGTTCGCTGTATGTAGGACCCATTTCTCCAATGGCGCTGATCTTATTTTTAATGGCCAAATTACCTGCCTGCATTGAGGATTCGCGTTCTCATATGCCAAAGATTCTATCAGGAGTTGCCTGGATTCTGGATTCGCTACCTGTACTTCTACTGCTCTGGATAATCTTTCTAAAAATTCAGTGAACCTTTCCCTTGGGCCCTGTAATACCTTGGTATAGGGTTGCATTATCTCTCCTGTTTCACAAACCTTATCCAAGGCATTTAAAGCAGCTGTACAGCATAAAGACAACATGTGCTTGTCATATGCAGATTGATCCTGCGTGTCAGTGTGAGGACCCTCCCCAAGAATCTTGTTTTGGGGTACTTCATGACCGTTCTTTAATTCCTGAATCTCTAAGGCTTTCGCTTCTTGCCTCCATAAAGCTCTCCAATGAATTTGACAAGAATTTTCGAGCACTGCGGAGGCTAATTGGGCCCAGTATTTTGGGGTTACTTTATTTACAGTGGCCCATGAAGTTAGGATCTCTCTGACAAAGGGAGAATGAAGACCATGTGAAACAATGGCCATCTTGATTTCCTTTAGATCCTTCATCTGTATAGGTTCCCAGTGATAAGCAATGGGACCATTTGATTGTTTTTTTCGTTGCTGGTTTTTCTGTTACAGATACTGGGAAAACCATAGGTGAACACATAGCAACCTTAGGGAGATCTTTCAGGCATTCGAGAGGTGTTGGGAAACTCCTGTCCTGACCTTTTGCCTGTATGTCTGATTCTGAAGTATCAGATTGAACATCTTCTAAAACCTGCAGTCTATTCATCATTGTTTCTCTGAGCTCTTGAAGTTCTTGGGACAAATAATTTTCTAAGGACATCATGGAAACTTTTTTTTACATTCATCATTTACTCGTTATTCCAAATATTTAATATCCACATCCTTAGAAAGTACCTCAATGGCATGTAAACTGCCTTCCACAAATGACATTCTATCAGCTAGTTTGTCAGTGCTCTCAGACATAGAACAATTCTTTTCTGTTAGCATTTCAATCTTATGTTCCAGTCTTTGTAGTTTGCTAATGAAATCATCGAACATGGAACAGTTTTGTTGGTTAAATGTTTCAACATTATGTTCCACTTTTTCAATTCTATCTGTTGAATACAGTTTTCCTGAAAGTAATTCAATTTTGTGTTCTGTCTCTTTAAACCTGTTTGTCAGACCTACATTATCATTTTTAATATCCTGAATATTTTCTACCAACCCTTTCTTACTATGCTGCAAGGAATTTTGCATTTCCTGAATTCTTTGTATTAGGATTTCAAAACTATCCTGTGATGACCGTATGATCTGCATAAATTTCATCCTATTTTTGAGCCATTTCTTTAGCAAAATTATATTGATTATGAAACTAATAACCACTATTGTTGGTAGGAAGTACCTTTCAGGTAGGTCCTCAACCCTTCCTAAATTCCCATCCATACAAAAAACAAGAAAATTCTTAACATCCTGCATCATAATGTTAGCTGACATTGTATAAAGCAGTTAAGTTTGTTACCGTTGGAGTAATTCAAGCCAAAATCAACAGGCTGCCAGCGAAAGAGCACGTGGCCGAAGTCAGCAGGCCACCAGTAAAACAGCACGTGGCCACGAGGGACATGCCGGAATATCACCTAACCTTACCGGCAGGTAGAAGACGCTGGTTCCTGGTGGCAGGAATCATGCTTTGCCGAGCGAAATGGTGTGGAACTTAGTGAAAGGAGAGTCCACGTGTGCCTGGTCGGGCCGAGGAGCAGCCGTTTTTCTGGGCACCTGGATCCAGACTCCAAAACTTCTGACACCAAACTGATGCTGTAACAATAAATGGCACACTCACTGAAAGCAAAACTAAGTATTTACTGTAGAAATTACTCACAAGATACCAAACAAGTAGCCCAGATGAGCCAAGTAGTTTTCCGCTGCTGAACTGGAAGCCGAACTCAGGGAAAAGAGACCAAGACTTCCTGTGTGCTGTCTTTTATGCCTTCCCCCGTAACGCACCCTAGCCATGCCCAAAAGTGGGCCTGGCTAATGACGTAGTTCACCGCCTATGTACATATAAGTCTTTACATCTGTCTGTATACGTCTTTAGTCATGCCTAAAGTGGGTGTGGTTAGCGGTGTGGTAAACCGCTCTTTTATTACCTCATCTGTATGCGCCTCTAGTAAGTCACAGGCTTCCTCCTACATCTAGACACCGGCATAAGAACACAATCAGTAATAATCAGGATAATACATCTCCACTAGAGCCTAGCTATCTTATCACAGCATGCCCCCAAATATTCCAACATAACTGAAGCATAAGGAAAAAAACCTTAAAACCAACTATATGAAGATGAAGATAATAGATGTCCTTTTCTCAGGGATCTTATTGCTGTGGAGAGATACCATGATCATGGCAATTCATATAAAGAAAAATACTTAATTATAATGGTGCTCTTACAGTTTCAGAGGTTTAATTCATTACTATCATGGTGGCAAGCCAGGCAGCATGCAGGCAGACATGGCACTGGTGATGACCTTAAAAACAACTTCCCTAAAAGAGGAAATAGGAAAATCCCTCAAAGAAATGGAAGAAAAAACAAACCAAAAGATTAATAAAATGCAACGAATGGACGAAAAGATAAAGCAAAAATTGCAAGAAACATTTCAAACAGTGCAAGGGTTGAAAACTGAAATAGTGAGAATAAAAAAACACATTTGCAGGCAAATGGAGGACACTAGAAGAAGCCATCCTGAGTGAGGTAATGCAGTCACAAAAAGAGGAAACATGGCATGTACTCTCTCGTATATGGATTCTAGACATAGATCTGGGGAGGGCCAGCCTACAATCCCATGGCCAGAGAGTCTGGGAAACAGAAACTTCATTCAGTGGCTGATGGAAGAAGAGGCAGACTCCCACAGCTAAACACTGAGGTGAACTCAAGGAATCCAGTGACAGAGAGGTAGGACTGATGACCAAAGGGGTTAAGACTGGGCTGGTTTAGCTGGGCGGTAGTGGCACATGCCTTTAATCCCAGCACTCTGGAGGCAGAGGCAGGTGAATCTCTGTGAGTTCGAGGCTAGGCTGGATTGACAGCCTCCAAAATAATATAGAGAAACCCTGTCTTGTAAAACCAAAAAAAAAAACTGGGCTGGTTTAACCCCCAGAACAGCTGACCTGACAAGGGTTAGCTTTTGAATCCCAGGATGATGCCTGGGAATCCAGCATGGGACTGATCAAAACCCCCTGAATGTGGGAGTCAGTGAGGAGGCCTAGGTAATCTATTGAGCCTTGGGTAGTAAATCAGTATTTATCCCATGTATACAAATGGACTTTGGGCTCCCATCCAACAATGAGAGATGCACTCTCACCCTGGACTCTTGGGGGAGGGACTAGGGACTGCCCTGGATGAAATGACAGACTTTGGACACCCTCATGGAGGGCCTTACCCTCCCTGTGAAAATGAGGGGATATTGGGGGATTTGGTGGGAGGGCATGGGTGAAAAGGAGGGAAAGGGAGAGGGACCTGGAATTGACTTGTGAAGCAACCTTGTTTCTAATTTAAATTTAAATTTAAAAATAAAATAAAAATAAAGTTTAAAAAAGATAACCCCCAAAATCCAAGAGATCAACAAATCTCTTAATGAAAGCAAGGAAAGCCAAGGGGAAAAAATAAACAGGTGAAAGAACCAAATCAAATAGTCCAAGACTTGAAAACTGAAATAGAGGCAATAAAGAAAACACAAACTGCGGGAATGCTGGAAAGAATCTCTGGGTGAATGATCAGGAACTGCAGGTATAAACATAACCGAAAGGATACAACAGATGGAAGAAAGAGTTTCAGGTGTTTCAGAAACACTAGAGGAAATAGATTCATTGATCAAAGAAAATGTTATGTCCAAAACTTACAATAATACCAACAAAAACAAATCCAAAAAATAACAGGAATCAACAATCAATGGTCATTAATATCCCTTAATATCAATAGTCTTAATTCACCTATAAAAAGACACAGGCTGACTGAATGGATACAAAGAGAAAATTCATCCTTCTGTTGTATACATGAAGCACACCTCAACCTTCAAAAGCAGACATTAACTCAGAGTAAAGGGTTGGAAAATGATTTTCCAATCAAATGGACCCAAGAACCTGCTGGTGTAGCTATTCTAATATCTAACAAATTAGACATCAAACGAAAATCAATCAAAAGAATAAAGAAGATCATTTCATATTCATCACAGGAAAAAGCCACCAAGATGAAGTCTCAGTTCTGAACGTCTATGCCCCAAATACAAAGGCACCCAGTTTCCTAAAATAAATATTACTAAAGCTTAAATCACATGTACAATCACACACATTTATAGTGGAAGATTTCAACACTCCACTCTCACCACTGGACAGACTACCAGACAGAAATTTAAAAAAGAAATAAAGGAGCTAAGAGAAACTAGGAATCAGTTGGGTTTAACTGATACCTATAGAGCATTCTATGCTAACACAAAAGATTATGATTTCTTCTCAGCAAAACACAGAACCTTCTCTAAAATTGACCACATACTTGGCAACATAGCAAACCTCAACACGCGCACACACACACACACACACACACACACAGACACACACACACACACACACACATTAAATAACACCCTGTATCTTATTGGATCACTATGGTTTAAAGTTAATTTCAACAACACAAATGGCAGAAAGTCTACAAACCCATGTAAATTCTACAATGCTCAATTACATCACTCCTGGGTCAAGGAAAAACTAAGAAAATAATTAAAGCTTTCCTAGAATTCAATGAAAATGAAGACACAACATACCCAAACACTTTTACAGCAGTGCTAAGAGGAAAGTTCATAGCACTAAGTGCCTACAAAAACAAACTGGAAAATAGTCTTACTAGAGACTTAACAGCACACCTGAAAGCTCTAGAACAACAACAACAAAAAAGGCAAACTCACCCAGGAGGAGTGGACACCAGCAAATAATCAAATTCAGGGATTGATAACTTTGTTAAATGATATCATAGGGCCTTCATCCAGTAGCTGATGGAAGCAGAAACATAGATCCACAGTTAAGCTCTGAACCAAACTCCTGGAATTCAGTTGTAGAAAGGGAGGAATGATGAATAAAGGGTAAAGACCATGCTGGGGAAACCCACAGAAACAGCTCACTTGAGCAATTGTGGCACACCAACCCCAGTGTGATAGCAGGGAAAGCATCATAAAACCAAACTAGGCTCCCTGAACATAGGTGTCATTTGGGGGTTTGGGCAGTCTATGAGGGCTTTCACAGTGGAACCAGTAATTATCCCTAGAGCTTGAATGGTCTTTGGGAGCCCATTCCCTATGAAAGGATATTCTCTCAGCCTAGATACATAGGGGAGGGCCTAGGTCCTGCCCCAAATGATATGACAGACTTTGATGATTCACCCATGGGAGGCCTAATCCTCCCTGAAGAGTGGATGGGGGTGAAATGGGAGGTTGGTAGGGAGAAGGGGAGATGGAAATTTGAGGGGACTGGGATTGGTATGTAAAATAACATAGCTTCTAATATAAATAAAATTTAATTTGAAAAAGAAAGAGAATTGTGGATCAGTTGCCTTTATGTACATTGATGCAAAAGTACTCAATAAAATACATGCAAACTTAATCCAAGAATACATCAAAAAGATTGTTCACCATGATCGAGTAGATTTAGTCCCAGAGATACAAGGATGGTTCAACATTTAAAAATCAGTAAATGTAATCCATATTACAAACAAACTGAAAGAAAAAACATCACCACAATAATCAAATTAGAAGCTAAAAGCCTATGCCAAAATCCAACACCCACTAATGATAAAAGTTCAAGAGAGAAGTAATGCAAGGGATATAACTAAACACAATACAGGCAATTTACAACAAGTCAGTGCCCAACATCAAATTAAATAAAAAGGAACTCAAAGCAATTCTACTAACTGCAAAAAAAAGCAAAACAAAAAACAAGATGAGATGGTCCACTCTGTTCATATATACACAGCAGCTGAAATCTTGGCTAGAAAAATAAGACATCTGAAGGAGATCAAGAGGATACAAATTGGAAAGGAAAAAGTCTTTAGGCTAGTTATGCTTCCCCAGAAAAGGCAGGAAACAAGGAGGACCCTAAGAGATCCTCCACCCTTCCCCAAGGGAAAATAGAGAAATTCTCCTGAGTAAATTGGGAGCATGAGGAATATGGAAGATAGTAGGAGGAGAGAGGAAGGAAGCAAGGGAAGGGAGAGAACATGAGGGATATGGAAGGTCCATTGTGGGGAAGGGCAAAGAGGGAATGCAAGGAAAGGGATACCTTGATAGATGGAGGCATTATAGGTTTAGCAAGAAACCTGACACTAGGGAAATTTCCAGGAATCCACAAAGATGACCCCAGCAAAGAATCAAAGCAGTAGTGAAGAGGGCACCTTAAACTACATTTCCTCTGTTATCACATTGATGACAACCATAATTATCGTCATAGAACCTTCATCTAGTAACTGGTGATAGCAGATTCTGAGATCCACAGCTAAGTACTTGGCTGAACTGGAGTCCAGTCATAGAGAGGGAGGAACATTAATACAAGCAAAGGGGTCAAGACCATGTTAGGAAAACCCACAGAAACAGCTGACCTGAGCAAGTGGAAGCTCACTGACTCCAGACCCACAGTTGGGGAACCTGCATAAGACCAAACTAGGCCCTGTAAATGTGTCTGACATTTGGGAGGAAGAGCTTGGACAGTCCTTTGGGTCATTAGCAGGGTACTAATATTTATCCCTAGTACGTGAACTGACTTTTTGGAGCCCATTTCCTACGGAGAGACCTCTTGTTCAGTCTAAATAAAAGGAGGAGGGCTTTTGTCTTTCCTCACGTGATATGGCAGAATGTGTTGATTTATCATGGGAAGTCTCACACTCTGAGGAGTGGAGAGGTTTGAGGAGAAGAGGGAAGGAGGAGGACAGGAAGGACAGCAAATTGGGGTTAGTATGTGAACTTCTGGAGGTATCACTATCCCTCATTTCAGATTTTGCAATAGAACTATAATAGTAGAAATCATATGGCATTGGCATAACAATAGACACACTGATGAATGAATTTGAATTGAAGACTCAGACATAAATCCACACACCTATGGATGCCTGATATTTTTATATAGACACTAGAAGTATACCCTAGAAAAAAAAGATAGTATCCTCAACAAATAGTGTGGGGGTAAAACTGGATATATGAATATAGAAGAATGCACATAGATCCATATTTATCATCCTGCAGAAAACTCAAGTCCAAGTAGATCAAAGAACTAAACATGAAACCAGATGCACTGAGCCAAACAAAAGAAAGTGGAGAATAAGCTTGAGCACATTGCCTATCTAACACAGGTTGTGTAGACACTAAGATCAACAACTAATTCATGGGACCTTCTGGAAGTGAAAAGCTTTTGTAAACAAAGGATTTCATCAACAGGACAAAATGGCAACCTACAGAATGGGAAAATGTTTTAACTAACTCCACATTCAGTAGAAGACTAATAGCCAAAATATGTAAAGAAATTTGGAAGCTAAATGTTAACAAACCAAGTTATCCAATTAAAAATAGGGTAAAGATCTAAAGAGAGAATTCTCAATAGAGGTCTTAAATCTATAAGAAACACTTAAAGAAATGTACAACATCCTTAACTATCAGAGAATTGCAAGTCAAAACTACTTTGAGACTCCACCTTACACTGGTGGCAATGGCTAAATCAATAACACAAGTGTATGTACATGATGGAGAAGATGTTGATCAATGGGTACATTTCTCCATTGTTGGTGGGAATGAAAGTTATATAATCATTATTGAAATTTATATAGCAGTCCCTCAGAAAATTAATAATTGGCATACCTCAAGACCCAGCTATACCACTTGTTGGCATATACCCAAAGACACTCCAACCCACCAAAAGGACACTTGCTCAACTATGCTCAGTGTGGCTTTATTCATAAGAGTCAAAACTGTAAACAATCTAGGCATCCATCAATTGAAGAATGGGTAAAAAATGTACATGTAAACAATGGAGTTTTACTCAGCTCTTTTTTAAAAATGACATCATGAAACTTGCAGACAAATCCATGGATCTATAAAAAAATCATCCTAAGTGAGGTAACCCAGACCAAAAAAAGACAAATAATGGTATGTATTCACTTAAAATAGATATTATTTAATTGTTATTATGTTAAATAAATAATGACCAAACTATAATTGATAGACCCACAGATGTTAGGTAAAGAAAAGGGCTCTAGGGGAAACACATGATTCTCTCTGGGAAGGGTAGATAGATTTTGCAGATAAACTGAGTGTGGATGGGGAAAGAACAAGAGGGTCAGGTGGTGGGTTAGGATGGAAGGAGAAAGTACAGCTAGAGGTGGGGGTTATTTGGTGTGGTGCTGTGGATACTTAGAATCTATGTAGGTGATCATAAGGAGGGCTCCCAGTAATGGGGATAAGGGGTCTCAAAGGCCCATCTTTTTAAGCCAGGCAAGACTTGCAGTGATGAGACTGAGTTGCGTTAGGTAGAGTTGTTGGCCAAAGAGATTCCATAGAGTTTCCCTAACAACATAGGCTGATGCTAGGAAAGAGGGTTTCTCTTCACAAACTTGCAGAGGCACTGCATTCCCAAGGACAACATCAGCATATCCCATTGAACATGGAGAACATCAGCTGGTACCTACATGCCTTCCCCATTAAGTTTAATCTCTTTGGTATGGAAAGGTACTCTGCAGGCTACTGAAGGAGAAACATGGACCCCAACACAGCCACAAAACCTTTGACTAACAATCTGTGATGCTTGCAAGTTGTGTTGGGAAACAATGGTACAGTATTTATTGGAGTGGCCAACCACTATCTGATTTAACTTGAGGCCCTCTCCAGGACAGGGTGTCCATGCCTACCACTGCTTGGATGGCCAGAAACCAGAGAATGGATAGTACAGAACCAAACATGATGGATCTAAAAACAAAAAAAATCAAAGAAATTGTTTCTAATGATATTTAGCTATGCTCATAGACCGGTGCCTTGTCCAATAGTTATAAGAGACACTTTCTTAGGCATCATATGGGAACAAAAGTAAAGAACCATAGGCAAACATAATGCAGAGAGTGAGGCTTCATTGAAGATCTCCATCAGGTGCCTCCCCTTGGGGAATCATGCAGAATAGGGGACAGAAAGTTTGTAGGAGTCAGACAAGATGGAGGGCACTAAGAGAACAAGGGCTGCGGAAGCAACTAAGAAGGGCACATGTGGGCTCACAGAGAGTGACAGAACAAAGACAGGGCATGCTTAAGTCTGAAGCAGGTCTCCTGTGCTTATATTGTGACTGTTAGCTTGGTGTTTTTGTGGGAATCCTAACTGTAAAAGTGGGTGTACATCTGACTCTTCTGCCTACTCTTGGGACTCTTTTTTTCCTCTTGGGGTGACTTGCTCAGCTTTTGTGTGAAGAGTTTTTGGTTTGTCTTACTGAGTTTTGTTGGACTTTGTTTGGTTACTGTATATTTGAGGCCTTCTCTTTTCTTGTGGGAAACAGAGAGGGCATTGATATGGGAAGGGGAGGTGGGGGGCAGCCAGGAAGAGCTAAGGGAGGGAAAAGGGTGGTCAGGATGTATTGTAAGAGCATAATCTATTTTTAATTTTGTTATTTTAAATGGAAACGGATTTTTACTCACAGTTTAGGTACACAGTCAATATAGTTGATCATGGTGACAAGAACATGAGGATGTAGTCAGGAAGCATAGATGAATGCTGATGTTCAGCTAACTTTCTGTTTCTCATTCAGGCTGAGACTCTAGATTATGGGATTGTGCTGTTCAGATTTAGGGATGTTCTTCCTCTCTTAACACTATCATAGACACACCAATTGATGCGTTCCTATAGTGATCCTAAATATAGACACATTGACAATATTAACCATCAAAATACTTTATAATATTCATCATATGGCAAATTTATTTTACCCCTATATATGCATTAAAGTCTTCAATATTTTGATAGAAATAGACATTTCTCAATTAAAAATTCCAAACTTTTACAGAGAACCTTGTGATGGAATAACTTGTCCCATTTCTATCACACCCAGGTCAACAAAAATCTACAGAAAGTTTCAACTTCTTATACATTGAAACACAGTTGTGTTGTGGAATATTATTTAAGGTGTGTTGCATTTGTTTATGTTGTGAAACTTTTGTTTTGATGATGCAAAGATATGTTGCATTCTTTTATGTTGCATTCATTTAACTCTGAAATTGTGTTACTTTGCCTGTCCAAAATACCTGATTGTTCTAATAAAGAGCTGGACAGCCAGTAGCAAGGCAGGGGAAAGGAGAGGTGGGGCTGGCAGGCAAGGAGAATAAATAGAAGGAGAAAAAGAGGGAAAAGAGGATCTAGGAGTAAGAGGACATCCTGGGCCAGCCCCCCAGCCACACAGTCAGACACAGAGTTAAGAGTGAAAGGAAGATTCACAGAATTAAAGGAAAAAGCCCAGAGGTAAAAAGTAATGGGATGATTCAGGTTTTCAAAAGGTAACTTGGCCAGCCAAGCTATGACCAGGCATTTATAAGTAGTGATATGACTCTGTGTATTTTTGGGGAGCCAGGTGCCAGACCCCCAAAAGAGAAAAGCATAAAAAACCAACCAGTTACATTCTGGTGCCCAATGTGGGGCTTTCAAATATCCACAGAGTCTGAGAAAGTTAAATAAAACAAAAGGACTCAACTCCTTTAAAAGGTGTCACTGTTCATCAGGTAGCATTAAATAGAAATGGAAAGCTAAGAAAAAATGCTTGTGTCAACACAGGTACTGGCTTCCTACAGCTAGAAAGGTTGAAGGCAGTTCCCAATAATGCACCTCTGACAGGGCGATGGGCTTTAGGCCTGAGAAGCAGGTAGAGCTGGAGCCAGCTGATAGAACAGCCCAGACGACTTGAGTCCTGCAGTTTAAAGTTTGCCCAAACAGTCAAAAAAGTCTAAAGGATAAACAGTAAAAGAGTTTCATACAGAAAAGTTCCAGACAGAGTAAAAACCCTAAATAAGTGCCAGTGTGTTTTACAATGTGCATAGACTGAAGAAAAAAAAAGAATATGGGTATAGACAGTCATAGAAATAAACAGTTTAAAAATAACAAAGTTAAGTCTTTAAAGAGAGAGTGAAAGTAACATAAAAAGAAAAGGCAAGTAAGATAGGAAATACACAGGTAGTCTGGACCCTGTATAGTATGGTGTTGATTTTGAATTATTTGAATGCTGATGAGCAAAAGACAGCTACAAGGAGACATGAGATTGTGAACAGGACTGCAAAATTGATGCAACCTAGATACTTTAGGGCTATCTTAATTTTTAAAAAAGAAGTAAAAAATGAGTTTTTCAAATGGAAACCAAAAATGCTTTAGGGAACAGGTTTTGCTTTTGTTTCCATGGAACAAAAGAGGCTGTGGATTCCTTCAGGAAGGAGACGGATCATGTTTGATCAGGGAGACCTCCTGAATTTTGACAGGTGATATCTATTAACGTAAGTTATAGCTGGTCTTCTTGGAACTTGGCCATCTTCTCACATTTTCTCAGGGACCATAAATATATATTTGCAACAGACAACAGGAAACAATCTGAAGAACATCATACCCACATGCCCAAGAAGTGATGTGGGTGGTTGTTACGGGATTCCTGCCTGGGTTCCTTTGTCACTTTAGCCCCCAAAATAACACGCAGAGTCTCTATTTGTTACAATGCTGTCAGCCAATGTCCAGGACTTATCATTGGCTAATTCTGTCTTAAGTATTAACCCATGACTACTAATATTTATTTCTATAAAGTCTTATCTTACCGAGAATGCCAGACACGTGCATCCTCTCCTCCAGGGAACACATAGTGACTGACTGTGCCTTCATTTACCAGAATCCTTTACTTCTCCTAGTCCCACCTATCTTGCTTCCCTATTGGCCAGCAGTGCTTTATTCATCAACCAGGAAGACAAACATATGCATAGAAGACCATTCCCCATCATTAACCAATAAGACAAACATATACACAGAAGACCATCAGATGGCCTTTGGTTATTTGGTGGGTCATGGATATGTGTTATATTTAGGGGAATATAGGATTGTAGGAGAAACTGCAGCTCCCTTACCCAAGCTGCAGTTGCCCTGTCCCCAGTGCCCAGGCCATCCCGTATGCCCAAGCACAGCAGGCACTTCCTCCCTGAGCCAAGCCACCAAGCCTGCCTCAATGCTCAGAGACACAGATGGAGAGACACCTGACCCAGAGACACCAATGAGGAAAGGACATACATCAGAGTCAGCCGCCTGAGCCAATAAGAACTTTGGAGGGAGTATAAACTATAAAGACAGGCCTAACTTCCTTAATAAACTAGTCTGCAACACACTCTGTTACTCACTGACTCCTGGTGCCTGAGTTGGTGGTGCTGTGTCTTCTCACCCCTTCCCCCAAGGGATGTCCAAGCAGGGTAACCTGCAACATACGATTAAAAAATGAACTATTAATTTCAGATATTTTGCATTGGCATGGACTTTCATATATTGATAAAGTTTAAGTTTAATTTTGTTACACTGTATATATGTTTCTACTCTTGCTGAGACTTTGTGCTTAAGTAGTTCATTTAAAAAGGCAATGTATAAATAAGAAATGAGGTTACTAATTAATCTATAATAACCAAACTTGTTGTCACATTAGGTATGTTTTCTAGGTTTAATAGGTATATTTTAGGTAGATAAATGACTTTCAAATGCTTCAAAATCTTTTAGAATATGGCATTTAAAATATCTTGTTAACCTATGCTTTTTCATGACAATGAGACACATCTGCTCCTGGAAGTACCACTTTACTTCATAAAAGGATGAGAATTAAAGAAATTTGATAGGTGTTTGCTTTAATTTTGGCCAGATTATCCATTTGGGCAAGAATCTGCTTTTACCTTGACTGATTGACTGTGTGTTCTTCAGCATGGAGATGCAAGACCCAGAGGAAAGTGACTGTTGAACTTTGATGAAACAAGGCAGGGAAGTCCTTCAACATTCCTGCTTCACAAAAGAGTCTGCCAGACATTCTGCAGGACACAGAAGAATGTGACTGACAAACTATGCCAGTACAATGAGAAAGAGTCCTTCAAATTTCCTGCTTTACTGAAAAGTCTGCCAGGTACTCTGGGCATGTAGGCTAAAGATGGATACCCTAATGCTGCAAAGGAATTTTGGGTGCCTGTCCAAGCAGCAAGATGTCTCTGTTGTTAGGTAAAACTACATTCTTCTGGAAGTCTTTGATGGAGTTGAAGACTAAATAATTAGAGTTATAGTTTTTCTTACTTATGATAGAAAGCAAATTAGCTATAAAAGTTTGGAATCACTGAGATAAGATTTATAATGGAATAATTTCTCTGAATTTGCTAAATGCAATTGTACTGAATATTGTAAATGCAGTTCTTACTTGATAACTTTTTGTGTTTTGTATCGTTTTACTATGTTAAAGTTAAAACCTTCTATTTTTATTTATACAAAGGTAGTAAATGATAGGGAATATTGCACATGATGTAGAATATTTGTCTTAATAATGCAAAGATGTGTTGCATTCTTTCATGGTACATTTGTTTAACTCTGTGAAGTTTTGTTACTTTGTCTGTCTAAAACACCTGATTGGTCTAATAAAGATCTGAATGTCCAATAGCAAGGCAGGAAAGCTATAGATGGGGTTTACTAGTAGCAAGAATAAATGCAAGTAGAAAACGAAGAAAAAGGGATCTAGGAGCAAGAGTAGGAAGAGGACATAAGCAGCCAGTCACCCAGCTACTCAGATAGCTACAGAGTAAGAATAAAAGTGTAAGAAAAGGAAAAAACTCAGGGATAAAAGGAAATGGAAGAAGTTAAGAAAAGCTGTCTAGCAACAAGCCAAGCTAAGGCAGGGCACTCCTAAGGAATAAATAAGACTGTGTGTGTTTATTTGAGAGCTGTGTGGCAGGCCCTCCAAAGAGAAATGAGTAAAAATCAACCAACTACACAGTCTCCTCTTGCGTCAATCACTTGTATGTTTAGGCAGAAGGCCATCCAGGCTGAGTGCCAGTGTACTCTACAAGCAACCACTTGGTTCAAGTGTGGGAAGTCTGGACATTCAATTCATTTGAGCAGCTTTAACAGCATGATAGCACCAGAGCATGGGATATGTACAGGGATGATGTGTGAAATGCAAATATAGGAACACTGGCCCTAGAAAACCAACTTCTTTGAACTGTGCTATTGTAAAAATGGGCAGTATGCTATCTGAGTTTGTATCCCACATGGGCACTCTCTGGGGATGACTTTGCTTCCTGTCTGCATGTTCCCTCACATGTATCAAGTTGTTGGCATTTCTAACTTCCTACATTCTCCATTTCAGCTTTTTTTTTCCTTCTCAAACCATCATGGGTATCTTGTCAGCAGCTACTCACAGCATCTTTTACTCTGGTACATAGTGGGAGGCCTTCCAGGCCATCTCTGGAAATCTTGGTGGAAAACTTGTTTATTCCGTAACATTTTCCTTCACTGTGACTGCAAAATAAGCATCACATAACTGATGGTAAAGTTCTAATTTTGTCTAAAGCAGCATCAAGGCCTTGTGAAACTACAGTTATTGTAACTTCTAAGTACTTTAATGCTTAATAGAGATCAACATATAAAACATGGTTTTATAGCAACCTATAGTTGTATTTGGCTCATGAAGCAGGTCATCAGTTCCTGTCCTAGAAAACAGGCTGTAATATAGAGGGCATCACAGGACTTGTTAATGAGACTGATATTCTTTAGATAGGGGAAAGGCAATGAGTTTAAGATAGAAATTCAGACTTACATTTGAAAAAGCAGCATATGGAATGGATTGGGGTTGAGGAGGAAAGATAAAGTTTAGAGTTGACAGCCAATTAAAAATTACTATCATTGCAATGGATGTGATATTTGTAGAGGTGCGCTATTGATGAGGATGCTGGGAGATATTTAAGGGCAAAATTAACATAACTAGTGTCTAGATTGAGGCTTTAAGAGGGAAAGTTCAGCAGAATCCTCAATGTATCTGCTTATCTAATGACAGATTGACATCTTATCATGGTACAAATGAGTGCCCTGTCCCACGGAGCATTCCAACAAAGTACAGATTGACATGGATTCAATAGACAGCAATGAGTGGATATGGAAGCAGTCAAAGTCTCCCAGTCCTGAAGGTCCATGATCCTTTTGTTTCTGTGATTATCTTTATCAATAAAGAGAACCAATGATTTGTTTAGTCAGTGAAGAATATAGACAAGCTTCACCCCCTGGATACAAATTACCTTCCTTTGTGCAGGCAGCTATCTACTTTTGACAGTGCTGGCATCCTGTTTGATGGGGCTAACAAAAAGTTGAAGCTTGAAACAGAAAGCAATGTGAGATTTTTGTGTTTTTCCAGCATTTTTTAAAATTGTGTGATATTTTCAAACATTTGTTTGCTGAATTGTAATTATTTCCACCCCTATCTTCCTCTTTCACCCCTGTTCCCCCTCCTCCTCAACAAGGCCCTCTTCTACTTTAATGGCTCCTTTTTGTGAATGGTCCACTGAATTTAACCATCTACTTTTCCGATGCATAGGAGAGAAGCTATGCAATGGAACAAAGACAGCCTATTTGTGGCTACAGCACCAAAGAAAACGATCTCCTCCCCAACAAAAGTTAGTTGTCAGTAGTTCCTCTGGGAGGTATAGAGCTTTAAGGACACATACCTCATCCACAATGAAACGTCTATGGGCCCAATCTTAGTTATACTGATGTCCTGAGTGTGATGGCCCTGTCATGTCTGGAAGATGTCTTTATGCTGCACATCCCCCCATCCTTTGGTTCTTAACTTACTTCCTTTGAGAATAATATTTCTCTGTCTTATTTCCACAATATGTTTTTATTGTTCTGATTTTGGCCTGATAATTGATTACTTCTGAATTCTTCTTATCTTTTAGATGCTACTATGCACGTTGCATATCCAGCTTTGAAAGCATTTTCCCCATATAGCATTTCCCCATCTACACTCAACTCATTGCAGTGATAATAATTCCATGAGTAATACCAGAATCATTTACTTGTGTGGCACGGCTCTTCGGGGGCTGTGATCCATTATGCCTCTAGGAGAGTTCAATAGATGCCAGTGCTACACCTGTGGAACTGAGTAGAGACGGGCACCTGATCTAATTTTCAGTTTCTTGTGTCTGAATAAAGAAATGGACCCGGGACACGTGGATGTGATAGAAATAGAGACTGTTTATTTAAAATTCGCTTGTTCAAGGCTATGAATATTGGAATTGGGCTTCCAAAACATTGACTAATTTTCAAATCCCCAATCACACACTGAAAGGGTTTTGTATATTTTTTTTCATGGAGGGAGTAATTTTCGGGGAGGGGCTGGTCGTTGTGCCAGGAATAGTAACAAGGGCTTTTGTAATAACTGCCTCCGTGGCTCAGAATGGCCTAGACAATGATTTTCTGGGTCCCTCTACTCGAGCCGCCAATGCGTCTCCCAGCCAGCAGAGGGCAGCTGCAGGAAGCCGTCCAAGGACAACATCCACCCCCATTAGAGTTAATTAAGCCGCACTAGACAAGAGGCAAATGCTTTTTTGCAGCGTGAAAGCAAACAGAAATACTCCTGGGCTGAGGGGAGCGGGAGATCAGCTGGAAGAGACGATTATCAGCTTCCAAGAAACCGGCTGGATGGAGCCTTGGTGGCTGCTAGCAGAGCCCAGTCTCCCGGGAACAAGTCCTAGGGGCTTCTCAAGAGCCCCTCCTCTTGCTGCAGACCCAGGAAGCAGAGAAAGTCTGACCTAGAGATGAAAATGCTGTGGAGCCAGCCAGCTGAGTGCCTAGAGCCAAAAGAGCAGACGGTTTGGAGCAGAAAACCCAACCCGGACCCACCAAGAAACGCATAAGACCTCCACAAAGTCTGTGCACACTAACAGCTGTAAACTCAGTATTTTGGACTTAACAATTTGTGTGGAAACCCAGCCAATTCCAAGCAAATCATATGCTTGGCTATTTGTCCACTGCCACTAAAGTACACACAGGGAGCATTCCCAAACTAACACACACACACACACATACACACACACACACACACACACACACATACACACACACACACACACACACACACACACACACACACCAAACAAAGAAAAATTGAAAGGCTCATCCACCAATTCACATGCATACCGAGGTCCTGCAGGTCCTGCTGGTTTCAGTTCAGAAAACCTGAATTCCTGTCCCATTTACATAAATCTCTGCAACCCTGATCAAGGTAAGGAGCCATTGTGAGCCTCAGTTTCTTCATGTGTAAGATGGAAGACCCATCCCGGTCTGGTTTCTTAGTCTTAGACTTTAGAAACCTTGAGTCCTCAGTTGGAAATTAGATGACCTAGGTGACCACATCAAGTGTCAAAGGACCTGTAGACAGCTCTCCATTTCTGTACCAAACCTCAAACCTAGGAGGACACAACCCAGGCCACATTCTTGTCCCCAGATCACATTAGTATCACTAAGGGTCTCCAGACCCATCGGTCAGGCTGAAACCCTAACAACACATCTGCAGTTGTCTCCCTGTGAGCACAGGACTCTATTCCATCCTCTCTTTTTTCACTTCACTAGTAAAGAGCTTAACAACTCCATAAACATACTTTGAAATGAACTCAGACTGTTTCCTGTCATGTGCATCTGTAGTTTTCTATTTGGATGTCCCCCATAAGCATTCGATCTATTATAAATAATTCTCAAGGGAAAAAAAACCTTTGTGTCTATGTATTTGCTCTCTATTCTTTTGATTCTTATTTTATCAAAAAATCTAAAATTAAATTATCAAAATTAAATCATACTTTAAGATCCTTTGTGCACAATGCCAAACTGTTTTGACATCATTGCATGTTCACAGCTTTGTTTTAAACTTTGGGTTTACCAACTCAATAGGCAAAAATATTATTTGGTGGCCTTAGGAAGCCTCTACTTAATTATTACACGGTGAGCCATTTTTTTCTCTTGTGAGTATTAACTGGTTATGTGTATTTCCACTTTAGGCGATTGTCTGCTCGTGCCCTCTGTTCATTTATTTTGTGGGGTCTTAGTGAATTTAATTGATATTCTTGGACTCATTATATAATAAGATGTGATCCTTTGTTATATTTGCTGTAGTTTTCTGGTTTGCTTTATGCCTATTCCTTTGTGGCTTCTATCAGTTCTAGGCTTATGCAGCCACTCATCCCCCAGAGACCTGATAAATATTCATTTCTAATTCCTCATTTTTTTTTCCTCTCTGGGTGATTTGATTCTGTAAGCTCAAGATTGTCACACATCTGTGGTTGTGGATTTAAAGATAAGCACTCCCAGTCCCGAGTTATGTTCCAATGGTAGAGACCTCTGAAGTGCTTTAGATACCTTCTGTACTCTCCCTCATCCTTTAGACTGCAACTTCCATGAAGGCAAAGGCTAGATCTGACTCATTCAACCTGTACACTTGGACCTAAGCACAGTGTCAGTCATATAGGATGGGTAAGTGCTAAATATCTACTCTCCAAATATCTCCCTGATGAGACCTTGTGGAAAATACTCAAATTATAGCTCCACATTTAAAAATGCAGAATGGGTGGCCAGGTGTTTCAGACGAGATGAGAGAGTGTGTGTCCCAAAGGCAAGATAGCCATTGCACAGCTCAACCAATGGATGATAATAATATGTAGAAAATGGTGCTAAGAGCACAGGGTGGTGTAACCACAGCAGGTATAGTGATGGACATAGAAATTGGACTTCACTGTTGAAGGGCTCTAATGTCATTCTGACATTTATGCCACAAAATTTCCATTCTCCACTGTGAAGCCAAGATGATCTTTTCCAAAGGTAAAATCTGAACATGTCATTCTGCCCTACACTCTGAATACTTTTCCCTAGAAAGTAGGATATCATTGAGATTCATGATAGTCTCCCGTGCCCTGCCTTGCTTATTCCCCAATCTTCTTTGCTTCCCAGTTTCCTCCTGCTTATATACTAACTCCTCTTATTGTTGGTCAATAATTCCCAGGTGGGTTAACTCAGTCACCTAGCTGGTCCCTGGGTGATAGGCATAGCAGATGATGCTTAAATTTGCCTGACCATATTAAGTGAGTAAAGTCATGAGCAGGTAGTGTCATGGAGATAAAATAAAAGCAAGATCAAGCTTGTGCTTCAGAAAAATAATTCAACGGACTCACCACAGAATCCATGTCGCCAGAGAGAAGGAATGATGTGGCATACAAATGACTAAGATGAGAAGCTGTTCTCAGAGGAGGATTTAATACAGAGAATCCAAAGCTGGGAGAGTGATAGGCAGTTGGTATTGGAAGGGAAGGAAAATAAAAGTGCAGACATCCAAACAAAAAAAAATAGCAAGAAGGAAGTGTAGCTCTCACTCTGCATCAAACATGCTTCTTCTTGCAGCAGACAGAGACCATTACAGACATTCACAACTGATAAAATGAAGAGAAAAACTAGCTCTGAGGTGCCTGCCCAGAGTTAATATATCCATAACACAAACTCTATACCTAAAGCTTAAAAAACATCACTGAAGATGAGATGTAGAGATAATAAGAGCCAGAACACCAGGACATCCCCTGCATAATTGTGTCTTGCACATCTGCCAAAGAAACTGCACCCTTGAAACCTCAAGAATATGGTTGTTTAAATAAGGCCAACACAATGACAATACCACCTCATGTCCATGAAAAGAATAGGGGAAGTCTCTTAAGGATTCAGCTCTACATGACAAACTATAGAAATTAATGGCTGCTGAGCAAGAGAATTGGATAAGCTTCTAATAGGTTATCCAATCCCAAGCAGTCATCCCTAAATACACACATGCTAACAATCCTCAGTGGACTCAGCAGGTTTGGTGCCTCTCTCTCTGTGTGTGTGTGTGTGTGTGTGTGTGTGTGTGTGTGTGTGTGTGTGTATGTGTTTGCATGAGTGAGTGTGTTTGCATATATAATAGTAATACTAAAGGAGAAGAGGTCATGTATTAGTGGATGTGGGAGAGATATGAGAAAGAGAGAGGGATAAAAACTATGTAATAAGTATTACATTTATGTAGTGCCATGGCTTCCAAAGGCTTAGAGTGGCTCCCATGATAGTCTCAGCACCATCATGCCAAGCAAAACAGTAGAAATCACCTCCATTTTCAAGATGAGAAAACTGAGACTCTGGAGTTAAGCTAATATCTCATACCTTGTCAGCAGTGGATGCAGTAGGGAACTGAGATTCCCACTTATCATCTGCAAGTAAATGTTTTGTGTCAGCATTCCCAGCTGCAGATGCCCTGCAGTAGGTTAAATCATGCCTTAGGGTTAATGATCCACGTGAATAATTTTATCTGACCTTTGGTCTGGGGAAGAGAATTGCAGTATCTTGCTTTTCCTTAAGCGAGTTAAAATATCCAAGGTAGAGAAGAGGTAGTTTGCTACCACATTAACTGTAAATGTCATTTGCTTGCAGTTATATCTCCGCATCTGACTTTTTCTTCCTTCCCCCATGGCTGAAATTACAACAAAATGGAGTAAGGGAAGGAAGAGATAAACGATGGCCTGAAAGAGACAAGGAATGACACCTGTTTTCAAGCAGACAGATGAACTGGAAGACCTAGATGTCCTTACTCCCTCCTTCTCAGAAGAGCGTCTTCATTGAGATTGCAATGAAAGGCACATGACTCCGCAGGAGGCAGGGCAGGGCTAGAGGAATAGTGTCTGGATCCATGAGCTGCAGACGAAGAGTGAAAGACCTGAGATGCTTTACAACATTCCTCAATGGAACAGCGTCCAACCTTCTCTCTTGGCACATCGTAAGCTTGCCCATTGTTTTGATGTCAGGTGCTTTATGGAAATTAAAGAAGACATATGTCGCTGTCATGTTTCCTTAGGCACAGAGAAAGAAACTGAAAGCAGTGGGGCATCTAGCTAGACCTGCAGCTATCTTTGAGCCTGAGTGCAAAAGTATAACAAAATCATGGCACAGAAAATGGTCTCATCTGGGAGACTCCAAAAAGTGCATCATCAGCCTTTCACAACTTCAGTTCTTCCTAGAGGAATGCCTACAAATTCAGGGAAAGACCCATTTTACAAGTCATCTCTAGTCACAGCATATGTCTGCAATGCATAATTGCTCTATAGCTAAATGTTGTCCAAGAAAATCTTAGATGTAAAAGTAGAAATTTTACCTAGATGTAAGCCTTATATCACACCCCTCCAGACAATCATTCAAACAATGGTCATGTTTTAGCAGTCATCAGTCAATATATTTTCCTTTCTTCTTTCTCTCAATCATTTTTCATCTCTTCAATTGTATTGTTTAGTTTCTTAGTTCCTTTTTTTCAATCCGCACCCTTCTTATGAATTAAAATCCATAGTTTATCTAGAACTGAGTTCTTCAGACCCTCAGTCCATGACATATTGTCTAAATTCATTATAATATTTAAAAGTTCACTTGGCCTATTCAGGCTGTATTTACACTTAGGTATAGAGACATCGTTTTGAAGTAAGAGAGAGTTGGTATGTAAGAAAGCCACAGTGGTTTGTGTGTGTGTGTGTGTGTGTGTGTAACTAAAGACTTATGGAAGGAAACGGAAGAGAATTGGACAAGGAACACAAGTCATATTCATTCATTCATTGATTAAACTATTGAAAAACATAGAGAAACATTTGTTATAAACTCACTGTAAGCTATGTCCTATCCTCACAAGTACCTGGTTTTTCCAGCGGTGAAAAGCAATCAGGGCAACCTATGACAACAGTCATATGAGGACTTCAATGACAAACACACAGGAGAATCAGTGACTTTAGGATCATCTCTCATAGCATTGAAACCTTTATGGTAAAGAGTATTTATCCCTGGCTTACAAATAGACTTTGAGTGCCCATGCCACAATATGAGATGCTCTCTCAGCCGAGACTACTGGGGGAGGGTTTAGGCACTGCCCTGGATGAAATGACAATCACTGGAGATCTACCATGGAGGGCCTCACTTTCCCTGGGGATCAGACTGGAGATTGGGTGGGGCACTGGGGAACCTGGTGGAGAGGGCGGGCAAGGAGGAGAGGGAGCTAGGATTGACATGTGAAACAAGCTTGTTTCTAACTTAAATAAAAAAAAGAAACCACCATCCTAAAAAAAAAAAAAAGAGAACAAATAAAAGGGATGGTATAGTTCAAGAAGCCAAAATGACTAGGATATACAAAATGGACATATAATACTGATGTTGAAAGCTTCCGTGGTAAATGTTAAAGGATAGGACACCTTTGTTTATAAGTGTATTTATATCCTTCAATGAAGAAGCAAACATATGGACTATTGAACATCTACAAGGAAACTTTGTCTTCTGCTAGAAGTGAGAACCTTTGGGTGTGGCTCTGGGTTCTTAGAATACAATGATTCTCGGGAATGTAGAAAGAAATAAGATGAAGTCAGAGAAAGAGTTTTCAAAATACAGTTTTTCTTAAAATTAATTCATGAGGAAGATGAGCTATAGGGCAGTAGCCTATGAAGAGAAAGTTTGTCACTTGAACACATTTGAAGGAAACAAGGCACTGATGGAAACACCAGTCAGTTCTTGTGTTAAGATTTCAGTGGGATGGGAAGGGCTGGTAGCAACAAGACCGGCAGGTTTAGGATTAGCTAGCTTAATAAGTTCCTTGTGCTTCAAGGCACAAGGAATGTCCCAGTAATCTAGTGTAGAACCCAAAATATTGGATTCAGTTGGGGTACACAGCTCAGGGCAGGTTATCATGAAGGAGGCTCAGTGCTTAATTTGAAGCAACAACAAGACAATATAAAAATGAAAAATAATCTGATGTCATAAAAGAAGTAGAATTGTACTAACAAAAACGTAGGAAAGTTGGAGGAAGGAATTAGGACAAACAATATAAAAGCATAAAATAACATTTAAATGGAAGTAAGTTTAAGAGATATAATGGTTAGTATAGTAATAATAGACTTTAAATTGCTGAACAAAGTGATAGCTGGCCTCATTAAGTGATGAATATGTGATATAATGCATATGTTTATGAGTTGTAAATCATCATTTACATAAGAACATCATTTTGTGCCTGATAAATATAATTTTCACCTGACAGCTCAAAAATATGAATAGCTAGTAGACACGTATCAATAAAATTCCTGGAAACACTGGGTGGGCCTCAGTTTCTTACTCCATTAGATACAACAAATGGTATGCACACTAAAGCATGATAATCACAATTAAAGGAGATGTTCTTACTGCAAAGTTTGTTAGCGGGGGTTCTGTAAATGAAAATTTTATGGTCATTGTTTTAAGATTATTTCCCAAAGGAACTAAGCATATCCTATTGGTCTGACATCAATCAGAACTCTCTAACTAACTCTCTCTCCAAACTGTACAAAAAAAGGAGTTTTTGATGGTGATGAAATACCTATTTGGGGGAGGATTTAAGAGTACATCCAGTGCACCAAGATACTGACAAGCAGGCTAATTGATTAAATGAAGGAGTAGGCTACAGTATGTCCCAAGGTATCCCAACCTTGAGGATGCAAGTATTGTGGGTCCATGATACCAATCCTGCTTGACAATAAGACATTTTGAAGTTAAGATTTCCTTATTACCTAGTTTTGATACACTGGAACCATTGGAGCTTAAATATGCATTGATTTCTTGAAATGAAAGTAGACATAGAAAAATGGCAAGGCTGGATGTAAAGTTAATCTGGAGCCCAGCTTGTCCCTCTACAAGGCTTCCAGCATTATAATAACTGAAGTTGAGGAACTTTGCTAAAATATTAACAGTTGACTTACAGTTGCTGTATCTCAACTTAATTAAAACCTAACTTGCAGAAGTGCACTTTTCTAAAGAGGTTTCTTAGCCAAATGTCACCCCATCACCAATTTTCCAATTCCGGAAATATGAAAGGATCTAGTATGGAGATACTTTGTTAATACCCTGGGAGCAAAGATAGATAGATTGAGCTAGATGGGAACACAAATCACTCTCCAGCTTGGGAACAGTCATTGGTAACTCTGATCATCTCTAGGTATACACTCACATGAGGGCCTTACAGAGGTATTCAGAATGCTACATCCTACCCATAATGTTACCTGACATTTAGGATGTCCTTATATTTCTGTATTGTAAGCAACTTCTCAGATTAGGAAGGCATTCCATCCACAAAGACCTTAACCATTAGCACAGATATCCAATACCCTTATCCTTTCATCATAGAAAGTGATTTCCATGTCACTCTCTCCTGCCCTCTGTGTTCAGCACCAAGCAAAGTACTACAGACAGACTCAAACAATTAAAGAGAAAACAGTCTTAGCTCAATTCAAGCATTTTACAATGCTTGAAACCTCATCACATTCCTGGTTCTGTACACCGACATTCATCTTCTCATAATTTATTTTTGTTTATTTTCTTTTGAATTTGAACACCATAATTTCCCATATTTGGAGTTCAGTGTGAAACCTATATGGTATTTTGTTAACTTTGAAATTTTTAAATACTAGTGTACAAAAAAACCAATAGCTACAGAGAAACACTGGAATTTAGAAACTGATAAATTAAAGCAACCTATATATTTTAAAACCTGTATGTTTAAAACTGTTGCAGGCAAGTGGATGGCACTAGAAGAAGCCATTCTGAGTGAGGTAAACCAGTCACAAAAGGATAAACATGGTATTTAGCCACTCATATATGAATTTTAGACATTGAACAGAGGATTGCCAGCTTACATTCCCACCACCAGAGAGTCTGTGAAACAGGGAGGACCATAATAGAGATATTCATGGTACCCCAGAGAGGGGAATGGGACAGTATCTCCTGAGTGGACTGGGAGAATGGGGGAGAGGGGAGAGGGAGCTAGGGAAAAATGAGGGGGAGGAGAGAAGGGGAGAGGAAGACATGGGGGAACAGGAAGGTTGAGTCAGGGGAAGAACAGATGAGAGCAAGATGAAAGATACCATAAGAGAGGGAGTCATTATACGTTTGAGGAGAGTTCTGGTACTAGTGAGATTTCCAGAGATCGACAAGAATGACACTAACTGGCAATCTAAGCAATAGTGGAGAGGCTACTTTAAATGCTCTTCTCTGATAAAGAGATTGACAACTACTTGTATGCCATGTTAGAGTCTTCATCCAGTGGCTGATGGAAGTGGAAGAAGACACCCACAGCTAAACACTGAATTGAACTACTAGAAACCAGTTTCAGAGAGGGAGGGGTGATAAGCAAAGCAGTCAAGAACTGGCAGGTGAAACCCACAGAAACAGTTGGCCTGACATGAGGGAGCTCAAATGACCCAAGACTGATGGCTGAGAGGCCAGCATGGAACTGATCCAGACCTCTTGAATATGGGTGTCAGATAGGAGGCCTCCACATTCTATGTAGCATGGGGTAACTGATCAGTATTTATCCCGGACATGTGAATGGACTTTAGGAGTCCATTACACATGGAGGGATGCTCTCCAAACTTTCTCATACTCATGTATTAATTAAAAAAAACTTTTTCTCTGACTTTAGTTTCTTTCTTTCTGCATTCCTGAGAATCATTGTATTCTAAGAACCCAGAGCTACACCCAAAGGTTCTAACTTCTGGCAGAACCAGAAGAAAAAGTTTCCTTGTAGATATTCAATAGTCCACACGTTTGCTTCTTCATTGAAAGATATAAATACACACATATAAACAAATGTATCCTTTCCTATCTTTTAACATTTACCACTGAAGCTTTCAATATCAGTATTATATGCCCATTTTTTTATATCCTAGTCATTTTGGCTTCCTGAATTATACCATCCCTTTTATTTGTACTCTTTACGACAGCAGTTTCAATGCTATGAGAGATGATCCTAAAGGCACTGATTTTCCTGTGAGTTTGTCATTGAAGTCCTCATATGACCTTTGTCATAGGTTGTCCTGATTGCTTTTCTTTTTTAATTTTTATTTTTAAATTTAAATTAGAAACAAGCTTGTTTCACATGTCAATCCCAGGTCCCTCTCCTTTTCCCTCCCCTATTACTATATCCTCCCACCAGACCCCCCAATGCCCCCTCATTTCCCAAGGGAGCGTGAGGCCCTCCATGGGGGTGTCGATAGTCTGTCATTTTATCCAGGGCAGAATTGCCTTTCACTACTTGAAAAACCAGGTTCTTGTGGGAATAGAGCCAGGATAGGACATAGCTTACAGTGAGCTTGTAACAAATATTTCTCTATTTTCTCATTAGTTTAAACAATGCATGGATATAACTTGTGTTCCTTGTCCATTTCTCTTCCTTTTACTTCCATGAGTCTTTAGTTTTATACACACACACAAACACATGCACACATACGCACACACACACACGTGCGCGCACACACACACACACACACACACACACACACACACACACACACCACTGTGGCATTCTTACATACCGACTCTCTCTTACTTCAAAATGATGTTTCTATACATAGGTGTAAATACAGCCTGAATAGCCTAATTGACATTTTAAATATTATAATGATTTTAGACAGTATGTCATGGACTGAGTGTCCAAAGAACTCAGTTTTCCTTAACACAGGAAACTAGATACAATATGGATTTCAGTTCCTAAGAAGGGTGAGGCTGAAAAAAAGGAACTAAGAAACTAAACAATACAATTGAAGAGATGAAGAAATGATTGAGAGAAAGAAGAAAAATATGCTGACTGATGACTGATAAAACATGACCATTGTTTCATTGATTGTCTGGAGGGGTGTGATGTGGGAATGAAAGTCAGACAATATGTTGCATTGTTAGAGATTATATGCTTTTTGTTTCCATGGGAAATGAAATGGGTTATAAAGATGACATGTGCCTTATACATGAAACAAAACAAATCACCAAACATTTCATACTTGTATATGTGCAGATACGTATGATGCCTTTCAAAATTTATGTATTTTCTGAGCAAGAGGACCAGACACCAATGAAAACAGGAGGCACAGGTGATCCAGGCTCTGTTGCAGGTTCCTCAGAGTTCTAAAACCAGAATATCTTCAAGACTGCTGAATGACATGATCCAGCCTCACAGACTATCCAGCCTCACAGACTCATTCAATCAGGTCTTCAGATAAGCCTCTGAGTTACTCATTGCACAGAGACTGGACAAGAAATAATGCAACTAACTATCCTAGGTCTTGACCACTATCTCAATTCTCTCAGGGTCTCCCAAAGATGCCAACACCTCCAATCACAGATAACTGGAAGCAGTCTAGAAAACATGATGCCCGCATTCCCAAGAGGGGGGTGGTTGGTTTTTTAACATTTGGTAGATTATAAATGTTTGTCATGGTTTAGGGGGCTTGTTTACAAGTTGTTATTCATCATGGTCAATAAAAAATAAAGAGATAGATTCAAGGATCTCTTTCTGAAGGAAAAAAGGGGGATATGGTATAGTACAGAAATGATGAGACCCATGGACACAAATATTTCACATTGGTATGGATTTTTATATTGATACAAATTTAAGGGTTTTTTAACAGTATATATGTTTTTGTTCTTCTTGTTTAAAGTATTTTACCTATGCAGCTCAGTTAAAAAAAGTTTATGTAAAGCTTTAGTCTTTAAAAGCTTTATAGGATAGACACTTCACTTTGCTGGATTTCACCTGTGATGAGTATGTGATGACCTCCTTCAACACTTTTGATTGATTTTATTTTAAAGTCTAATTTGTTAGATATTAGGAATGCTACCCCTGCTTGTTTCTTGGGTCCATTTGATTAGTAAATTTGTTCCCAACCTTTAAATCTCAGGTAATGTCTGTCTCTGAGGGTGAGGTGTGTTTCTTGTATACAGCAGAAGGATGGGTTCTGTCTTCGAATCCATTCTGCTAGCATCTGTCTTTTTATGGGTGAGTTAAGGCCATTAATGTTGAGGGATATTAATGACCATTGATTGTTCATTCTTCTTTGATTAGGAATGGTTGTTGTTGGTGGAATTATATGTGGAATTTCACCCCTTTGTTCTTTTGGCTGTTGGTAGAGAGGGATTCTCTAATGCCTATGTTTTCCATTTGTAGTTAAATACCTTGGGTTGGAGTTTTCCTTACAAAATTTTCTGTAGGGCTGGGTGAGTGTATACTTATTGCTTGAGTCTAGTTTTGTCATGGAATATCTTGTTTTCTCCATCTATAGTGATTGAGAGCTTTGCCAGGTATAGCAGTCTGGGCTGGCATCCAAGGTCTCTTAGTGTTGGTAGAATATCTATCCAGGACCTTCTGGTTTTCAGAGTTTCCATGGAGAAGTCAGGTGTAATTCTGATAGGTTTGCCTTCATATGTTACTTGGCCTTTTTCCTTAGCTACTCTTAACATTCTTTCTTTATTCTGTATGTTTGGGTCTTGATTATTATGTGGCGAGGGGACTTTTTTTGTGATCCACTCTATTTGGTGTTCTGTAAGATTCTTGTAACTTCATTGGTATGTGTTTCTTAGGTTTGGGAAAGTTTCTTTCTGTGATTTTGTTGAATATGTTTTCTGCCCCTTTGAGGTGGTTTTCTTCACCTTCTTCTATACCCATTATTCTTAGGTTATGTCTTTTCATGGTGTCCCGTATTACCTGGATGTTTTGTGTTAAGGATTTGTTGGACTTAAGATTTTCTTTGGTTGATGAATCCATTTCTCCTAGTGTATCTTCAATACCTGAGATTCTCTCTTCCATCTCTTGCAGTCAGTTGGTAATGCTTGTATCGGTAGTACCTGACCGTTTGCCCAGCTTTTCTATTTCCAGCCTTTCTTCAGATTGTGCTTTTTTATTGTCTCTATTTCAGTTTTCAACCCTTGCACTGATTGCATTTTTTTCTTGCAATTTTCAGTTTATCTTTTCATCCATTTGTTACATTTTATGAAATTTTTGGTTTGTTCTTTCTTCCATTTCTTGCATTTTTGTTTGCTTTTTCTTCCACTTCTTGCATTTTTTGGTTTTCTTTTTCTTCCAGTTCTTGTATTTTTTGGCTTTGGAAGCTCTGTGCAGTTCCCAGGCAATCCCCAGGCACTGGAACACAGGCCCGGATGCAAGGCCTGTTGTATCTGGTCCTGCCAGACCAGCATGTCCCCTGGTCTCCCTGAATCTGCTTGTTTACTGGTCTCATTGGTGGAAGAGAAGAGCTGGAATCTGGGGAGCTTGGCTCCTGCCAGGAATGGAAGCTCTGTGCAGTTCCCAGGCAATCCCCAGGCACTAGAAAGCAGGCCCGGATGCAGGGCCTGTTGTACCTGGTACCGCCAGACCAGCAGGTCCTATTTTTAAATTTAAATTAGAAACAAGTTTGCTTCACATGTCAATCCCTGGTCCCTCTCCCTCTGCCTCCTATCCTCCCATGAGCATCTACAAACTCCTTATCCCCTCTCCCCCAGTCCCCACTCCCTTCACCAGGGAGGGTGAGGCCCTCCATGGGGAGTTATCCATATTCTGTCATTTCATCCAGGGCAGGACCTAGGCCCTCCCACCAAGAGTTGAGGAGAGAGCATCTCTCTTTGTGAGATGGGCACCCAAAGATCATTTGTATTGTAGCATGAATTCTAATTGGTCTTAACAATAGAGACCTGGAGTCAGATATCCCTAGGGGTTAATGCTGAAAGAGAAGCAGAGAAGCCAGCACTAGTTCTTACCTCTACTGAATCCTCAGACCAAAGGAGTGATCCTCTCCTTATGAATCATCAGACTGAATGCTCTGCTGTCTCTAGGAATCCTCAGGCTGAATGCTGTCTCTATGAAATCTCAGACTGTCATTTGTGATAATCTTCTTGTTCACTGCAATGATTTATCACTCTTGGTTTAATAAAATGCTGATTGGCAAGTAGGCAGGCAGGAATTATAGGTGGGGCTACCAGACTAGGAGAATTGTAGGAAGAGGAAAGGCAGAGAAGCAGTCACCAGCCTGACACAGAGGAAGCAAGATGAGAATGCTTTACTGAGAAAAGGTACAAAGCTATGTGGTTAAACATAGATAAGAATTATGGGTTAATTTAAGTTGTAAGAGCTAGACAGTAATAAGCATGAACAATAGGCTGAAGAGTTTATATCAGTATAAACCTCTGTGTGTTTATTTGAGACTGAACAGCTGCAGAACGGTGAGAGACAGAAACTTCTGTCTACAGATTCAATGCATGAGCTCCTGTCTCTTCATGCCTCATATTCATCTCTCTCTCTGCCCAGCTATATCCTTTCCAATCTCCACCTCCTTTGTGCTAGGAATAAAGGTGTGTGATTCCAAGTACTAGGATTAAAGGTGTGAGCCACAACCACTTGGCTCTGTTTCTCTTTTAGACTGGATCAATTTTAGTGTAACCCAGGGTGACTTTGAAGCAACAGAGATCTACCTGCTTTTGTCTCCAAAGTGCTGGCAATAAAGCTGTGTGCCACTACTACCTGACATTTGTGGCTAACTACGGTAACTAGCTCCACACTCTAGGCAAGTTTTATTTGTTAAAGCACAAAATAAAATATCATCACAGTCTCCACATTATTTTTTATGCAAGGCTGGCCACTGAACCTAGAGCTTATTGATTTCACTAGATTGACTGGCCAGAGAGCCTCCTGGCTTCACACACCACCCCCTAGACACATGCACTTTGATTTAACTGGGTTGCTGAGCATCTAAGTCTGCTTGATTATTTGGCAAGTCATCAACCCTCCCCCAAATAGGCAACATATGAAAAACCATCAATGTAATCCACCATATAAACAAGTTGAAAAACAAAATCACATGATCATCTCACTAGATGCTGAAAATGCCTTTGACAAAATCCAATACCCCTTCATGATAAAGGTCTTGGAGAGATCCAGGATAACAAGAGCATACTTAAACATAATAAAAGCTATATAGAATAAACCAACAGCCAACATCAAACTAAATGGACAGAAACTAAATGCAATTCCTCTAAAATCATGAACAAGACAAGGCTGTCCACTCTATCCATGCCTTTTCAACATTGTACTTGAAGTTCTAGCCAGAGCCATACAACAACAAAAGGGGATCAAGGGGATAAAAATTGGGAAGGAAGAGGTTAAACTTTCACTATAAGCAGATGATATGATAGTCTACATAAATGACCCAAAGAATTCTACCAGGGAACTCTTACAGCTGATTAACACCTTCAGCAAAGTGGCAGGCTACAAGATCAACTCAAGAAATCAGTAGCCCTACTATATACAGATGATATAAGGGCAGAAAAAGATATCAGAGAAACATCACTCTTTACAATCACCACAAACAATATAAAATACCTTGGGGTAATGTTAACCAAACAAGTGAAAGACCTGTCTCACAAGAACTTTGAATCTTTAAAGAAAGAAATTAAAGAAGCCCTCAGAAAATGGAAAGATCTCCCATGCTCTTGGATAGGTAGGATCAATGTAGTGAAAATGGCAATCCTGACAAAAGCAATCAACAGATTCAATGCAATCCCCATTAAAATTCCAGCACAATTCTTCACAGACCTTGAAAGAATAATAATCAATTTTGTATGGAAAAACAAAAGACCCAGGATAGCCAAAACAACCCTGTTCAACAAGGTAACATCCAGAGGCATCACCATCCCTGACTTCAAGCTCTATCATAAAGCTATAGCCCCGAAAACAGCTTGGTATTGGCACAAAAATAGACAGGTAGACCAATGGAATGGAATTGAAAACGCGGATATTAACCCACACACGTATGAACATCTGATCTTTGACAAAGAAGGTAAAAATATACAATGGAATAAGGAAAGCATCTTCAACAAATGGTGCTGACATAACTGGAGGCTGGCATGTAGAAGATTGCAGATCGATCCATGTCTATCTCCATGCACAAAACTTAAGTCCAAATGGATTAAATACCTCAACATAAATCCAGCCACACTGAACCTCTTAGAAGAGAAAGTGGGTGGTACCCTTGAACGAATTGGTACAGGAGACAGCTTCCTGAACATAACACCAGTAGTACAAACACTGAGATAGACAATTAATAAATGGGACATCCTGAAACTGACAAGCTTCTGTAAGGCAAAGGACACAGTCAGCAAGACAAAAGGCAGCCCACAGAATGGGAAAAAATATTCAATAACCCCACATCTGACAGAGGGCTGATCTCCAAAATTTACAAAAACTCAAAAGCAAGTCTCCAAAACACCAAAGGATCCAAGTAAAAAGTGGACTGCAGAACTAGAGAATTCTCAATAGAGGAGTCTAAAATGGCTGAGAGGCACTTGAGAAAGTGCACAACATCCTTAGCCATCCTGGAAATGCAAATCAAAACAACCCTGAGATTGTAAAGGGAAGCTTTTTCCTTGAGAGAAGCCTTCCTGCCAGCCTGGTTCTAGTGCCACATCAGTCCCAAATAAACACACAGGAGGCTATATTAATTATGAAGCTGTTGGCCTTGCTTGTTTCTTACTGGCTAGCTCTGACTTAAGTAATTACCCCATAATTGTTAATCTAAGTATTTCTCTTGCTGGAGAACTTTCGGGGCTTCCTACCCCATGGCGTTACATCTTGACTTTCTTTGTTTCTCCTTCCCAGAGTCATCCTGGACTCCTAGTCCCACCTATCATGGTTCCCTATTGGCCCAACAGTGCTTTATTGACATATACATAGGACTTCCCCATCATCTCCTCTTTTCTGTCTAAACAAAAAGAAAGGTCTTAACTTTAACATTGTCAAATTATATATAACAGAACAGTTATCAAGTAAGAACACAGTTACAATATTTTGTCTATCAACATTTAGCAAGATTTAAAGAAAATATCTATCTCATTCTTGTGAGTCCAAAGTCCTATATGTAGCTTATCTTTTATCATAACTAAGGAAAAGTATAATTATAACTATCTGTCTTCAACTCCACATGGCATTAATACTTAATAATAGGTCTCTGGGTCATGATCTGGGAACTGGCTTATGGAAAAGAAAAGTCCACCTACATACCCTCATTCATATTACTGTCATCTCCCTTGCAAAGGTGAGCCTAAAGCACAGTGCAACCCTGCTAGACCACACCATTAGCCCATGTTGAGTCTATCTTGAAAGCTACGTTTGAATCCACTTGACCTGTGATTTTGCATTTTTATTTCTTTTCATAAGGGTCTTTGATGAGTTTTAATCACTTGAAGGAAATGTAAACATGTTTCCTTGTAAAATATAAATACCACAGGAAAGTCAATCACACATTTTTTTCCAAGCATCATTTCAAAAACTTGATTAGTTGACCCACCTGTGGGAACATGATTCAGGAAACAATATGTATGATATTGAGTGTATGGATCTCTGGGGAACTAATTTATGTAGGGGTTGGGAAATGCCTAGAAGGTCTGCAAATAAATCAGGGCATATTCTAGTAGTTTAAATCCTAGTTATTGAAGCTAACAAGCCCTCCCTCTGTGCTCCTTCCCTTTCTATGCTGTCACAAAATGATATGATAAGCTGATCAGTTCAAGAATAGCCAAGAAGTGAAAAAAAAGTAAAGTAACATGTTCTCCTTGCAATAAGAAAAAATGTTCTGTTTTGATAGTTTATGTTCTTTCTTAAATCACTTCTTCTATCATCTTCTTTATTTCACACATGACAAATTCATGAATTTCTTTCCTTAGACACTATTCATAATTCCTGAATCTTATTTTCTGCACCAGACCAGTAGCCAGAATAACACTGGAAATTCCAAGCTTCCTTTTTTTTCGTCTCTTGGCTGAAAACATCTACAGTCCTCTTTGTGCTAAGGATAAACTATGCTTTCATTTTGGTCCTTTGTGGTCTGAATATTACAGTCTACTGTACACTTCTTTCTAAAAGCTGTTCTTGTTTTATCTCACCAGAGACTAGAATGAGATCAGTGAGGCACTTGTCTTGGGAGCACAAAGGAAGGGAATGCCAAAACATTCAGTAATCAAGACAAATAGCATACTAATTTAATACTTTAAAAGAACACAATCAATTCAAGTAAGCCCATGATGAGTAAAACATCAAAAGTTTATATAAAATTTTCTGTGCCAAGTCATATTGGAGCCTGAGGCAAAAGAAAAAATCAGTAACACTGATTCTGTTTTTATTTAAACTTCTAATATTTTATTCATTATGGATTTTTGGCATTGATTTTGATTTTTTAAATATTAGCATTAAATATCAGACATAGTCTAACTGTTACATACAAGATATGAAAATATCAGATTACAAATGACAGAGAGGAGTATGAGAAACAGAAAAGATTTGAAATTCTAAAATTCTTCTGGTTCATTAGAGAAAAAGAGAGACTTAGAACTTAGAATTTGGAAGATGACATATATATATACGTATATATATATACGTATATATATATGGAATTGTGGTGCATGCAGAAATCCCTGGAGCTGAGAGGATGATGCAAGAAGATTATGAATCTGAGATAATCCTGGTTTATATAGAGTGTTTGAGTCAATGTTGGGCAACATAGCGAAGTCTTATGTCACAAACATGCTTAATAAATAGTAGATAAACAGATGATAGCTTTATAACAGATAGATAATGATATATAGTCAAGAGATAGATGATTGAGATATATGATAAAGAATTAATGGTAGATACAAAGAGATATTTAAGTGATAGAGAGATGATAGATAGACTGGTTGATAGAGAATAGATTGGTTGATAGATAATAGGTGATAAATAGATGACATAGATAGATTATATATGAGTAGATAAAAATTATATATACAGTAGATAGGCAGAGATTATAGCTAAATAAAGATAAGGAAAGAGAAGAGAGAAAGATAGAAACAGAGAGAAGGAAGGAAGGAAGAAAGGAAGGAAGGAAGGAAGGAAGGGAGGGAGGGAGGAAAGAAAGAAGGAAATAAGGAAAGACTGATTTGGAGGATTTTGTTTGGGAATTTAGGTTATCACAAAGTTCTAGAAACAGATCTGGCCTATGCTTCCTACCATTTCATACCAAAATTATAAGAGCCTGAGATATATGTAATTAAACTTTATGATGAGAAATTAAGTTACTATTATTTGTAAAACAGCAACCAGTGGTGAACTGAGGCCAAATTCTTTATTTATCCATTCATTTGCTCATTAAATTATCATGTAATAAGCATACAAAGAGAGGCTTGCTTGGAAAAATAAAGAATATTCTGTTTATTTTTATTTTAGGTAAGTGGGGGATGTGAAAGTGGATTGGGAAAGTTTTAATAGGCCCTACCCCAGATGACACATACAATATACTTATGCTGTAAACAATGTAACTGTTGATCAGAAACCTAAATTTAACAGACAACCTGTGTCTATTGAATCTAATAACCATTTTATAAGACTAACTTCAGCTCTAACCCTGAGAACTAAATAGGTGAGTATTGTATTTACATAATTTCTCCCATCCCTTTCACCCTTAAATTTCTCCCATGTTCATCCCACTTGCTCTTAAATTAATGATATGTTTTAAATTATAAACAAGCTTGTTTTACATGTCAATCCCAGTCCTCTCATCACACACACACACACACACACACACACACACACACACACACACACACACACACTACCTACTGAGACTATGGTTTTTCTCATATGTATATATGCTTAGTGCTGACTAATTATTGTAGTTCTTTGTGTAGGAGTGGGACCTTGTAAAACTTTCCACATGCCCTTTGGCATGTCAGTTAACATTGTCTTTATGCAGATCCTGCTTAGGTAGCCATATTGTAGAAATTTCATACCCTCTATGCCATGTCTAGAAGATACCACCTTAAAGCAGAAATCCTAGTTCTCTTTCTTATTTGATTTTTCTTCCTCCTCTTCCACAATGTTCTCTGAGCCACAGATGTAAGTGTTATATCATGTATTGTAGATATATCATTTCTTATTGGGCCACACAATATACCAGCATTTTACTAAATTATGAGAACACAGTGAGTATGAAATATATCCAAATAGGAGTCTTATGGAACAGTGTGTTTGAGAAAGGCATTGACTGAAAACATGACATGAGAGATTTTAAGTGGAACATTGTGATGTTTTATTATTAAATTTGGTTTATTGTAATGTTTTTGGTCTTCTTTATGGTCAGGAGAAACAGCAGATCCCCTGGACCTGGAGTCACAGAAGGTAGTAAACCACCATATATGTACTGGAAATGAAACCCAGGTCTTGTGCTAGAGTGGTAAGTTGTTCTTAACCACAAAGCTACCACTCCAGACCCAAATATATTGTGATGATATTTTATGTAGGAAATCTCAGGGCAGAGTAATAGTTCGCAACATGATCCAAGTCATCAGTGAATGATTTCTTGGGAGAGGAAATTTTTAAATGAAATATTAGATAGGGTTTTATGGGTTAAGTAAAAAAGGTTGCTTTAATGGATGACACTAGAAGAAACCATCCTGAGTGAGGTAACCCAGTCACAAAAAGAGAAACATGGCATGTACTCTCTCATATATGGATTTTAGACATAGATCTGGGGAGTGCCAGCCTACAATCCCATGGCCAGAGAGTCTGGGAAACAGAAACTTCATTTAGTGGATGATCGAAGAAGAGGTAGACTCCCTCGGTTAAGTACTGAGCTGAACTCAAGAAAGCCAGTAACAGAGAGGGAGGATTGATGACCAAAGGGATTAAGACTGGGCTGGTTTAACCCCCAGAAACAGCTGATCTGACAAAGGTTAACTCTTGAATCCCAGGCATCAGCCTGGGAATCCATCATGGGACTGATCAAGACCCCCCTGAATCTGGGTGTCAGCGAGGAGGCCTAGGTAATCTATTGAGCCTTGGGCAGCAGATCAGTACTCATCCCGAGTATACACACAGACTTTGGACTCCCATCAAACAATGTGAGGTGCACTCTCACCCTGAACTCTTGGGGAAGATTCTAGGCCCTGCCCTATATGAAAAGACAGACTATGGACACCCCCATGGAGGGCCTCACCCTCCCTGGGGAAATAAGGGGATAATGGGGGGGTTGGGGGGAGGGCACGGGAGGAGGGAAGGGAAAGGGAGAGGGCCATGTCCTGACTTGTGAAGCAACCTTGTTTCTTATCTAAATTTAAACTGAAAATTAAAAAAAAAAGAAAAAAAGGAAAAAAAAAGTTGCTTTACAAAAAGGATAAATGTGTGTTATCAAGCTGTCAGAAGAATCAAGTCTTCAGAAGAGAGGAGAGGGGTGATCATTGGATATTTGGAGGATGGGAAAGAAGAAGAGGAGGTGGGCAGGTGCCTGGATATAGAAATTCGAAGTTGATTCTTAGAATGACAGGCTTCATTCCAAACAGAGAAGCAATGTCATTTGAAGATCTTAACCTAGGAGCTGAGATGACCAGATTCAAGTTCTTTAAATAGAGTAAAAAAAGTCAGGAAATCTGTTAGGTGCCTATGCCAGTGAGATCAGTATTAGCTTAGAAGAGAACATGTGTATCCAGTGTTGCCCCCATTACTTCAGACTGTCAGGAAAGAGATGAAATTCATGATCATGAAAATGGAAAGGAAAGGCTAGATGTAGGAGATGTGGTGAAAAGAAAATTGGCAAGGCTAGTTCAATAAGTATCCCTTGATTGATTGAGTATAAATTAATGTTTGATTCTGTAGAAAGCAAACAAAGCATATAAATTATGCAACTGTTTAAAGATTGCTCCTTTATTTCCTCTTAGCTCTTTAAATGACATCAAATGTCTCCTCTTTGGATTGTATATATGTAACATGACATGTAATTAATCCTGCAGGTAGCAGCATGTGTAATTACACATATATGCACAGTGACTTGTAATTAGGCACACATTTATTGTGATTGTGCATTCGTGAATGGTTCCTGGTGTGTACGCAATTATGCATGTGTCAGTTGACATGAAATAACAGCTTGTCTGTGAACAGGTTAAGGTCTCAATTTCTACCTGGACCCATTAATTGGTATTAACCTACTTCTATTGAGAACAACATCTTTTGTACTTGATCCCACTCTACTATGAGAGACAGGTTTAAGAAAAATCCAAAGACACCAAAAGAAATATCTAATTTTATACAGTATGCTAACTATTGCTTTATGTTCATCAGCCACAAGTGAATATTCAAGTGATTTCCACACAACACACTATCTATGTATAATGAAATGTTCTTATATACATCAACATTATGTCATAGATTCTCTGGTAGTCCTTCCTGACAAGGAAGGCTGGCTGGTATGAACATAAAGGATGATATGCCATTATCCTTGGTAATGTTGAGAACAGATCTTCAATCTACCTGCTAATGAACTCCAACTTGGCCATATAAAATTGGACTTAGAGTGTAGACTGCACTGAGGTCAAGTCCTACAACATAGTTTGTAAACTTTTACACGTAAATTACTTTCTTTAAACCTTTGTTTTCTCACTTGGAAATAGGAAGAAAAAAATGTGGTGCTTTAGGGATCCAATGAGATGGCATCAAAAGGCTTGGCATGAAGTAAGAATCATTTGTTAATTATATTCACTTCTGTAAATTATCTCTTTCAATTTTTACTACTATCATACATCACAGACACTATTATTTCATATTGTATACATGAATTTCAACTATCATAAAAGTGAAAAGTGTCATGCAACTTGTTGGCAAAAGACAGATAGTTCTAATGAAATTCTACTTTTTAATTTTTTTGATATAAATAAAATTACACCTCCTTCATTTTGCTTCCTCCAACCTCTCCATGCATCCTTCTATTGTTCTCTTTCATGTTCATGGGCACTTTTACTTTAGATGTTGAGAATAATAAATATATACATGGATATAATCTGCTTAATACATACAGTGTTACTTATATTTATGTGTTTTCAGAGATAGCCATTTGATACTGAATAATAAATTACTGTGGTCTTCCTTAAAGAAGACTATTGTTCTCCTCTTAGCAGGAGCAGGAGAAAAATCTCTGCATTAGTGACATAGCAATTCCTTGGCCAGACAGTTTGACAGTGGAAAGACATAGCATTTACTTCCATTTATGGCTTAGAGAGTAGTGTCAAGTTATCATCTAGGGAGGGAATCTGCTGTTTAAAACAAACTCTTAGTGCAGTAAAATAAAAATGAGATGGTGTTCTAGGATTTTAGATTTGAGAACTGTAAGGGATAAGGACTTGTACTAAGGCAGGACTTCCAGTTTCTCTTCACCAGTGTCATCTCTCTTACATTTTGACTTGGACTTCTGCTTCCCATCCTTCACCTGAGATCTGTAGGATGTGTAGAAAGTGTAACTCTTATATACTTATATACATTATAATGGGAATGGAACTGATAAATTTACTATACAAATTAGTGAGAAGTTCCCTCCAAACACCACAAGTAAAACTGTTATATGACCTATTTACACCACTGCATTCATACTTGAAGGACTAGAAGCAAACAGCACACATATTCTGGTACATTCATGTTTATTGATGTGCTATTCACATTAGATGATAAATGTAACAAATCTAGGTGCCCAAGAGAAGAATGCTTGAAGTAAATGTGGCTGACATATGTAATACAATTCTATTCAGTTATAAAAAAGAAAATTATAGCATATCAGACTGTGGTAAATAAGTGATATGAGTGTTCATCCCTAAGTGCAATCTCTGTATTACAAAACCTTCTCAACAGGGCTCAGATGACATTGTGAGTATTAGAAGGGGAAGACTGTAAGAGCCAAGGTCAGGGAAGATTGCTGTGAAACGATGTCATCTAAACATGGCAGAGACATTATACTCATGAGCTTACAGCCAGCACAGTTGTCTAAAAATGAATTTCATAAGGTCAGCCAGTCAAGGTTCCAAAATGGAGAGGATATTACATATCTTCCCTGAGGAACCGCTGGCAACTGGTGGTCACTGCTGGGGAGAGTTAATTTTCTTCAGGGATGTGGGCCATGGTGTGTTTCCCATGCTCCAGTGGATGGTTCTATACTCCTACCTCCAGGACTAATTATACTCAATGTAATACAGTTCTTAAAAATAAAAGGATTTATGTCGAGAAGACAATGTGGAGGACAGTTCAGGAGCATCTGAGGATATGATGCAAATACATTGTATTCATGTATGAAATTACCAAAAGAATAAGTAAGAAATGTACAAAAAAATAACTAAAGATCATATGTTAAGAAAAATAAGCCAGACTGGGGCAAATACCATTTTTTTCATTTTTCATTACATACACAGTGTGTATATTTAAGTGTGTGTGTGTGTGTGTGTGTGAGAGAGAGAGAGAGAGAGAGAGAGAGAGAGATCAAAGTTCAAAGAGAACTATTGGAGGGGAAGAAGAGGTCTGAAAAAAATCGGAATTGGGTGATAATAGGGTAACTGAATACCTTTGGCATGAAAGGAGGAAGACCTAATGTCAGGGAAGACAGCCAGTAACAGATGCATGCAGTAGGTTCAGGGAAGCATGGGACTGGGAGCAGTAAATGTAGGCAACGTACAACAACAACAACAACGGCAATAATAGTAGTAACAAAGAATATATTGTGAAGACATCACTGCCATTCTAGTGTTTTTGGTGTAGGGAGTGGCTCTACAGCTACCCAAAAGAGAATTGTAAGTAGCAACCCAGCCAAAATACTCTTGAACTATAATCTGTCTCACCTGTATGATATGCTAGGGCAACATGACACAGAACTTGGATTGGTCAACCAATGTCTGAGTTAAACTAAAGCATGCTCCACGAGATGGACGCCATACCCAATACTACATAGGTGACCAAGGACCAGAGATTAGATGGCCCAGAGACCTAAGGTAAAACCAAACACTACTGGTCTTAAAAAAATCTCAGTAAGATGACTCTTAATGATGCTCAGCCTCACTCATACATTACTGCTTCATTCAGCCATCATCAGAGAAGCTTCCTCATGCAGCAGGAGAGAAGAGATGGATAGACCAACATTACACACAGCTCTAAATGGGATGTCTCCAAATGCTCTCTAAGAGCTCAAAGAATCTCTTTTTAAAAGATGCAGAGAGAGTGTAGGGAGTAGAGGGGATGGAACACACTAGGAGAACAAGGCCCTATAATCAACTGAGCATGGCTAGTATGAACTCACAGAGACTGAAGCACAAAGCCCCAGATCCTCTGCATGCATATTATACCTTTCAGCCTAGTATTTTATGGGACTTCTGAACATATGCATGAGTGTGTCTCAGATTCTTGTGACTGCTCTTGAGATCTTTTCCTTCTGTTGAGTTGCCTTGTCCAGCCTCAACGTGAGGTTTTTGTTTGTCTTGTCTTATTATATTGTATTTTGTCATGTTTGGTTGTTATCCTTTAGAATCTGTTCTTTCTAATGAGAAGTAGAAAGGGAGTGGATCTGAAAGGGAGGGGAATGGGGACAAACTGGAAGGAATAGAGAGGATACTGTAACTCAGATATATTGCATGAGAAAAGAATCTATTTTCAATAAAAGGAAAAATAAAACTAATATAATTATAACTAAAATTATTTTTTAAAAATGATACAACTATCCAATAAATACAAAATAAAGCAAAGAGTTTATCTTAGTGCTAGGGGTTTGTCTTACAATTAGAGTGTTTCCAAGCATTAGTAAGACCCTATATTTCTTTCTCAGGCCTTCCATAGAACTTAAAAGCCTTGTAGCTCAGTGACTACTAAACATCTGTCTAGCTACAGACAGGTATACTATACTATACTATACTCAGAGGATCTTGCAAATCTATCTACCTGTATCTATCTATCTATCTATCTATCTATCTATCTATCTACTATTTATCTATCTATCATGTGAGTGTGTTGGTGTGTGTGTGTGTGTGTGTGTGTGTGTGTGTGTGTGTGTAGTATATATTAGAAGTACTGAATAGCTTGGACACTGAATAAAATAGAACACAGAAGGGAATAATGGAAACAAGGGACCAAAAGTGTTTTAGGCAATAATTCAAAGTCTTCTGCTGTAAGCTTGGCATCTTATTTCCTCTCTCTGAGCTGTGTTTATTCAACTGGGTACCTATTAACAGGGTGTTGTTAATACCTTGCTCATTTTATTACTGAGATGATTAAATATGAATTTACAGTAGTAGCCACAGGAACCCAACTTATGTTGAAGGTCCTCCTCCTTTCTGTTCTTCTCTTCTTCTCCCCTGCCTAATCTTCCTCTTCTTGCTCCTCTTCATTCACACTTCCTTGTCTCTTTTCTCATCATTCTCTTCCTCCTCCTCCTTTTTCTTTCTTCCCTGTCATCATTTTAAAGATCCTAGCATGTAACGCTCTTGCAGGGTACCATGTTAGAGAATCTCAGTAAATATATGTTGACCTGAAATGGCTGAGATATTTTACTAAAAGTTGTCATGTCTGTGGGTTTAGTTTAAGCTGGAGACTATTTAAGCAACAAAATGGATTTCTCATAGTCCAGGAAGGCTTTTGCTGCTTTGTCAGCCTTTTGGACAGAGTATAGACAAAAGAGGAGAGCTCTCCCCACGGTCACAGCTTCCTGGTTTCCCACCTATAGCATGTCTCCTTCATCATAGGCTGTGATTCTACAACAAAACATCCCACACAAGACACAAACTGTCTGTCTTATATCCTCAGTTATCATGTCAGCATGGAGACACAGGCCGACAGAGTGACAGGAGGCTGTCAGAAGGCTGAAATGTTTTCTGTCTGCATGGAGAAAGGTTTTTCTGGAAATAGGGAGGGGAGGAATGTAGGCACCTCATGGGACTTGGCAGTTGATTTAATTTCTTTGTCATAAATAGTTTTTATTCTTATGCTAAAGATGAAAGAACTTAGAGGACTAAATATGGGATGGTAATTTAATGGTGGCACCACCAGATCCAGTGAGGTAGCTATTAGGATCCAATATAATGAATAAAAGCAGCCAGAGACAAGCTTTTCTTACCCACAAACTGACAAGATCAAGAATTGTCTGGAGTATGCCATGCTGTGAAAGCTGTACTTGGCCATTGTTCGGAATATTCCCTGAAGTAACTTCTGTTTCTGACTCCATCCACCAACTAGAATCTTCCTCTCTTTGTTAAATATGTTTCACTGCTTCAAGTGCACATCTCCACAACTTGCCTTTAACGTCTTAGTTCAATGCTTCTCTCTATAACACTTGATACTGCCTACTTGAGAACTTTCCTCAGATAAATTGTTTTGGAGTTTTTCTTATACACGATCAAATGTATTAAGGAGAAGAAACTTTATGCCACCCATTCAGTAAGCCTGGTGGTTTCTAGGCTGATTGGCAAAGTGAGACATTCCTTGAGCTTCATTTTCCTGGAGGGAGTTTACATGGTATAAAATGAAGTGTGTGTGAACCCAAAGTCCCCTTCCAATGTGAATTTCTATTGTACAGGGCATCTTAGCTGACCGGATGCTGGGTCCAGGAACTTCTTTGTATGTTCAGACTCACAGTGTTCTCCATAGAGCCTACCATTTATATCTAATAGAATAGGAAATGCCTAACATGACCAGAATCCTTGCGTATCAGTGTCTCTTCCCAAAGAGGTCATAAGTGGCAAAGCCCCATGTGGTTCCAGATGATTTTGACTTAAAATCTAGACTTTGTTCTCCTATTTCACTCTGTTCTTTATGTACATTTCTAAAAGGTATTATCAATCAAACCACAAAGTATGCCTGTAAGACACTTTAGAGGTACTACCTCAGCTTTGCAGCTCTAGGATTCACAGTCAGTTCCTGGGAACTCACATGACAACAAATCACGTTTGCCCTAATCTTATGTGCTGCTTGGCTGCCTCTGCTGTGATCCTGCTATTAAAGATACTTTACTTTTCTACACAATTTATGCAAATGGGAATGAACTTCACACAATGACACGAACATCAGCATCCAGCACTCACAGGAACAGACACGGGCACTGTGCACAGAAGCACCACCACCAGGTATGACTGATAAAGAGGTAAGTAAGCAGACCTTAATATACCTAGCTGAGGGTCAACTTATCATAAGCATAGACAGAGTATTGCGGAAAGTGCCCTGAATGAGGAAGCCAAGTGTTATGTTGTCAAAGCAAAAAGTCATTCCAGGGAGAAGGATTTGGTAGCATATTAAATGTGGCAAGGATAAGAAGAACAGCATAACACAGATCTGTTTTCTTAGAATAAAGCTATAGAGCAAGAAATAAACAAGGAGTGAAAAGAGGAACTAATGTATGCAAGCTCCAAAATGAGCACAACTGTATCTGAAGCTGAACTGTCTTCCATACTGGTTTCAAATTTTATGTGGTACATTTATGTTTTTGGATCCCTTTATTTGCACAATGGGGGTAATCTAGTCCACATTTTACAGGAGAAACTAAGTTACTACAAACTCAGTGGTAAGAATCTTGTCTCCCCAAGAGTAAGTGAAGAGCGAAATGTCTAAACTCAATGAACAGAAAAGGAGGGCTGATAATGAGCCTGAGAGATGAGATTGGTATGGCTCAGATCCCAAGGAAATTAGCTGTAGTAGGGAATAAGACTTCAGGTCTTCCCACCAAGAACTTGAAATGGAAAGGAAACTACATGAGTGAGACAAATTCTGTGCTATAGGGGAGAGAGTGGATGGTGATGGAGGAGCTCAGAGAAAGGTCCCTCACACAGCCTGGGGAGATTGGGGTACTCCCAGAGAAGGTGAGTGAGATGCAGTTTTATAGGACTTGATCCACCAGTGGGTCAGGATGAGAAGAACTGCATCTTTTTTTTAAACCCCAGCACTCATGCTCTCCTGGAATTTGGTGGTCATTATTCTCCTCTCTGTTTATTTGCATATATCAATGTTTGGGGGTTTCAAATATAATACTCAACTTTTAAAATTTCATACTTGTTAAAGTTCTCTCACATTCTTGTGAGTTTTCTTTCTTATAGCCTGGAAGCCTGAGAGATCCAGTAGCTTGATAGAGAAAAGACTCAATTCCTTAGTTTTAAGAATCATGCTTTGCTTAGCAACTCTTTGCTGTTCTGGTACTGCAGTAGGCACCTTCGTATGTCTCCTCTTTCATCTTCCTCTCACTGCAAAGGTATGCAATCCTGTTTATGAAGGTTATTTGCTCAATGTCAGAAATTAAGTGGGGGAAAATGTGCCTGACTTCAGTGCCTGGTCACCTGCCCATCAATTTCAACTATTCAAACTTCAGATAATATGATATTCTGAGAAAGTTTTTCCCACAAGACAAGGGAGAAAATGGTGCAGGTGTAAACCCAAGGGCAGTTTTTAAAAGCAAAAAGTCTTTTAAAAGCTTGAGTCTGGCTAGTCAAGCAAGGTTAAGAGATGTATCAATTCTCATTGTACTAGTTAGTGTGCAAGTGGAGTATGCGCACATATCCAGATGTGTGTATATGACTTATCAAGTCATTGAAATGATTTTAGTTGATAAGTATACATAGATTTGAGATAAGTTGGTAGACAGACAAAAAAGATTTACAGGTATGCAGATGGACTGTTAAAGGGGAAAATATGCCTTCCCAACTACCCTTGGGGTTGAAATAATGCAGTGCTTGAGAGAAGGGGTATAATATGGTTAAATGCTTTTACAGTTCCCTATTAAAGCAAGTGGATGGAAATTCATAAAATATTGATAGCATTTGAAAATGTGTTCCTTCACAGCTCTACCTGGATTCATGAGTGATAAAAGAATGGTTGGCCCAGGAACAGCCAGCTTACACAGGCTGGGACAATTCATATATCAGGGTGGCATGTGACAAAGTGATCCCATAATGAAAACAATGGATAATGCAAGTAGTAAGGTAGAGAAAAGAGGATGTCCTTTCATTGTCTCTGTGTTCAGCAAGGGAATTTCACATAAAGTAGATATATGCATCATGGAAAATGAAGAATAATCTGTATAACAAAGTGAATATTTAGCCCTACAAATATCTACAGACTTTTTTTGTACCCTGAGTATGAGGTCAAAAAAAGAGCACTTGACCTCACCATCTAGTCGCTGGCACAAATTGATTACCCCAAAAGTGACCATCTGGCCACAGGAGGTCAATCAGAATCTTTTCCTGGAAAAATTTTAAGTGCTGCTCCAGGGAACAGCAAATGGCCAGACACAGGCTACTTGTAACTTGGGGACAAATGCTTCCAAGAAACCAAAACTTAACAATAAACTAAGTAGAAAACATGTGTCATAACACCCAAACTATTAGTTCTATCATCTCATGAAACCAATTCAAGTTTATAATTTCAATAATTACTGTAATGACTAATAAATACCTATAACATTTATTGGTTATTTTGAATGTGCTGTTGATGTTTTTAAACTATTTCATCAGTCTTCTAGGAACAATGTTATGATTGCTGTTGCATTCCTATGCTACAGATGAAAAAGTTGAGGTTCAGAGCAGAGACAGCTTCCCAGTTCACATATTTAAAATCAAGAGTCAAATCAGTGGTTTATGGAGCCCTGAGTTTTAAATCAATATCCTCTGCTTCTTCCCTAAAATACATATAAAAAATGTAGACTGACTATCTTATATTAGAGTTTAGTTTCTTTGAAAAGCACTCCATTTCCCACACACTATCACCATGATGTATCCATGGACACTGTCTCTTATATAATCTACTCAGGATCTCACCGTCTCCCACCAGGGCTGGAGCTTCCTAGCTCACTGGTCACAACCCAGAGTTTGTCACAGCAGATCTGTCCCTTCACGTTGAGAATGTTTTTTCTTTTCTCTTCTTTTCTTTCTTTCTCTCTTTCTTTTCTTTTGTTTCTTCTTTGATCAAGCTACCACTTTGTTACTGGATCTTTACAGAAAACACATTTTGTGCAATACAAACGTCAGACTCCTCATAAGGCAGTCAATATTTCTCAAAGCCTCACACCAGCTCATCTTCCGAAGACATGACCTTCAGCAATCCCTGTATACATCTGTATGAAAACGTATCCAAGTTCCTAATATAACATCATCTCTTGCCTCTCTTATCTTACTTTCTTCCTATGTCTCCAGAAGATCTGATCCTTCTGCAGGATGAAAGTTCTGTCTGTGGTAAAAACCACAGCAGAGACATAGGTTTCTTGATATCCTACCCCAAAAGTGTCCACTATGATTATTCACTTAATATTCTCACCACACATTTGATAACTCCATTCAGTACTTTGAGTCAAAAAAATTAGTACTTTTTGTTTTGGATAATGAAGGTATTCAAGAACTCTGTTCTCTTACAATCCCTGGAAGGAGAAATATCTATTCTGCTTGTAAGATCATATATATATATATATATATATATATGTATGTATATATATATATGTATAATCAGCACCTTTAAGGTATTAAAATGATAGTACTAATTTTAATCCATAAATGAGAAGCTGAAGTCTGAAGTAATTTCTCAATCTTCAATACCTTAGGAAATGTTCTAGCGATAACTCACAGAATGTTAGGTGAAGGTCAGGATGTGCTTATCTAGAGGGTTAAAAAAATAAGATGGGGATATTTCAATACTTTTATCATTTGGCCATTTATTCCACTGACAAAGCAATAATCAGGTTATAGGTTTTGAGAAAGGAACTCTGGTTTCCCTTTCTTCTCTGAACAATGAGTTTAACAGGTAGAGCTCACTCTGTCCCACAACTGCTTCAACCTAGAACTTACTATACCTGTACTACTGCTGTTGCAACAGCACAGAAAAGCATTGAGGATTTCCATGGTCCCAGGGTAACCTGAGCCAAAGCCAACTTCTAGTACCCCCAAGCACAACTCTCATTCCCCTAAGCTTCAGAGTCCAAAGAACAAGCACCGTCTATTGTCCACAATTCTGGAAAGACTTTTTGCCACAGCTCCTGAATGTTTCCATTGGAATCATTGACTTTCCTTTTTGCGCACATTGTCATTATCAGTTTCTGTCACATAGAAACTCACTCATCATTAGGGACATATTTCTGTGGATTAATGAACATTATACTGAAAAAATAAATATGCTGATATATACAAATGTGAAGCCAGGATTTTTCAGAGTAGCTATAGACTCCTGAAGGTCAGTACAAGAATATTTTGGCTTCTGGAGATTAAATTGGGTTTTGCTGATACTTCATGATTCTAACATAGACATCAAAAACTAAGGCAAGAAAGGGGAATTTCAATATAAAGGCTCACTCTTCAGACATAGTCCCAGAAATTATGTTGTCCACAGGTGTCCTACTCCTAATACTATAATCAGCTCCAACTAAGTTAACCAGGAGGTATCTTTTAATGTAATGCAAATGCAATTAAATCCTACTTAATCTTAAGGAGGGTTGTTTGCCTGAATGACTCATAATTCAAAAATATCTGGATTTTCCCTTAAACTGTTACTTTACTATTATGACCTTGAGCAGCAAGTTCGGGTTTTAGTTTTTTAGGGTCTCAATTTCTTCTTTTGTCCACTATAATTGCTGGGATTCATAGCCTCATACAGGTTCTACTGCCCAGATATACTCCAAGCCCTTTGTCAGCTTCTTACTGCTCATACCTCAATCATGTCAAGTGCATTTCCTCCCTAGATTTCCTTATATTTCAAACTAGAGTAAGCTCTGATTAAGATGTCAAAGTGATTGTTTTCGTCAAGATGGTAAAGCCCATAGCACATATCCAACTTATATCCTTTCTCTTTTTAATTTTTATTAAAATAAGTTATGTCTTAGAAACATGCATGAATGCTTCACATGTCAATCCCAGCTCCCTCTCCCACCCCTCCTCCTTTGTCTCTCCACCAGCCCTCCCAGCCTCCCACACAACCCCCACATCATTCCCCAGGGAGGGTGAGGCCCTCCTTGAGGGCATCTCCAGAGTCTGTTATTTCATCTAGGGCAGGGCCTAGGGCCTTTCCCATGTGTCCAGGTTGAAAGAGCATTCCTCTATGTGGAATGGGCTCCCAAAGATCATTCGTTCGCCATGGTAAACACTGATCTACTACCCAAGGCCCCAGAGATTTTTGAGACCTCCTCACTGAAACTACATTCATGGAGTCTGGATCAGTCCCCTGTTGGCCTGTCCGCCATCAGTCTGGGGTTCAAGAGCTCCCCCTTGTCTTGTCAGCTGTCTCTGTGAGTTTCACTAGCATTGTCTTGACCCCTTTGCTCATCACTCCTCCATCTCTGTCACTGGGTTCCAGGAGTTTAGTTCATTGTTTAGCTGTGGGTATCTGTCTCTTCTTCCATCAGTCACTGGATGAAGGTTCTATGATGGCAATTAAGGTCGTTGTCAATCTCATTATAGGGGAAGGGCATTTAAGGTAGCCTCTTCCCTATTCTTCAGGTTATGAGCTCGGTCACCCATGTGGATTCCTGGGAATTTACCTAGTACCGTGTTTCCCCTTAGCCCCATAATTGCTCCCTCTATCAAGGTATCTCTTTCCTTGCTCTCCTCTCTCCTCCCCCGAACTTGATCTTCTTGATTCCTCATGTTTCCCTCCCCTCTCTTCTTCTCCCCTCCACTACCCCTTCTCTGTCCCCTCCCCCATGCTCTCAATTTGCTCAGGAGATTGTGTCCATTTCTTTTTCTCAGGGTTGGGGGTCCATGTATGCCTCTCTCAGGTACACCCTACTATCCTAGCTTTTCTGTGGTTGTGGATTGTAGACTGGAAATCCTTTGTACCATGCTAATTTTTAAGGGGCAAGGCCTAAGAGAATGGTGAACTTAGCTATTCAGACAGTTGATTTTAGTATACACACACTGAAAAACAGACCAGGAAAGAAGTAATATGCTACTAGGTTGAATGGCTGTTCAAATACTACCTGACCATGAAAAATTTTGATTATATTCCTTGAGAGTCAGCAATGATATCTGAGTTGGCTTCCAACCCCTGGCTTTACTCAAATTGAGATGACACTTCACTTGAGCCTGTGACATCTACTGCTTGCCTCTTGTTTTGTGGGCCTTTGTCACTTGATAGAACACATGGGAGAACCTTCTCAGAAATGCAGAATTCCTGACTTTAAAAGTCACAGTTAGAACTGGAAGTATCAATGCTCCAGCTTTTCACTTAAGGGCTTGAAGTTAACTTCATAAATTTGAAAGAATACCTGTTTAGGTTAAGCATCAACTCAGCTTCAGTATTTAACTCAAAAGTACATTTGCTAGTATGGCTAAACCTACAAGCCTAGTCTATCCCACCTCTGTAAGGCTGTCATGTTGAGCTTGCTTTTCAAGGACATCATTATACAGGGGCTTAATTGACTTACCCCAGCCAACAGTGAATACCACTCCATGACTATACTAAGCAACCCTAAGAAACACCACTTCTAGAAATGACCACTCGACTATTTTTATCTTCTGTCTTCTGTATAGCCCTTGTCTCATTGACTATAGTATCCTAAATGGTTTATAGGATGGAGTTATTACAATGCAGTGAATTTTGATCACCCCACGAGAAAATAACCAAAGAGTGTGTGTTTACAGAGAAATAAGTTTAATATTTCACAAGTATCATAGTGATATGGTGGGTATACAAATAGGAAAAGAGGGTTTGGCATTGCCCTTCATCATAGAGAGAAATGCAACTAGAAATCGCAAAATAGCCAAAAGGAAATGAGGGACAAGGAAGGAAAAAGTAGCCTCGGGAATGCTGGAAGGTTGATGACCAGCTGATATGACTCTTCTCAATTTTATTCTATGTATGTGCATGTTTGACAGCTTATCTGTTTATACATCATATGTGCAGTGCCCACAAAGGGCATCTTGGTGTGGGTACTAGGAATCAAAACTGCCACTGAGCAAACTCTCCATCTCCTCCTTCCAATTTTGGCTGCAGTTATATTTCTGTTACACATAAGCTCATATATCAAAAACTGATAAATTTTATTGTTATCATTACAGTCTACACCAATAAAGGATTTAAAATTTCACTCTTCTATAAAATGTTAAATGTTAGAAGCAAATTTCAGGGTGTTTCTAAGAAGCACAGAGGGAAATAGTATGTACATCTTCAATATACCTCATTCTTTGATATACCTCACTCAGAGTCTGAATTAGCAGGTATGACTCCAGCATTTTTCAGGGGTTATAAGAAACCTAGACTGCAAAAGTCCTTATATTTCCAAAAGCATATGATGTTTCAAAAGTAAAATCAAAATATGTAGTGTGAGGATCACATTGCTGTGTGGAGTAAGCATCGGTTCTAAATCCTAAATTCTTGGAGTCAGTCTGTTCTGTCAAGTAATGGTTGGTAAGCAATCAACATAATACATCCAAACATAAGTTTCTCTGAGGTGAGCAGCATTAAGGCCATTTTGCAGGTATGCTTATGTGATATGTTATTTCCCTTCATCGGAAATCTCAGAACGTGATTTGGAATAAAAAGCAAAAGCTGAGATTAAGAAAGGAAGAGAAGAAAGGACAGAAGAATGGGCAGAAAGAATTGGATTTAAGAAAACTTAAGGAAGGAGAAAAGAGAGAAAGAAAGGTAAGGATCATAGATTAAAGAGAGAAACAAGAAGCATGGAACCAAAAGAAGAACACGAGATAAGGGCAAATTGAAAAGGATAAAATAACAACATAGAAGTGAATGGGACCTGGAATTGAAAAATCCTGAATTCCAAGGCCAGCTTTTTTACTCATCAATCATACATGTTCTTGAATGATTTATTTTAATGCTCAAAGCCTTAGTTTCCTTATAGGTAAAATGGGAATGATGCACGACTTATTACTCAAAATTCTCACAAAAGTGTTTGTAGGTGGTAAACAAATATCAGTATGGAACTTAAGGGAAGCGCTTTGGTTAGCTCTGACACACACTGATGATATTCTTCATCAATAGGTGTTAGATGAGTTTGAAGAATGACATCTGTTACAAAATAAATCATATTAATGAAGTCCTCAATATTTAAACATTTTTTCACTTTTGGAGTATATTCCACTTGATATATTCAGACATTTTTAGCCTGTTGTTAATATTTGTGCTCAGAAATCGCTATCAACATTGATCAGCAATTTTATTTCTTGATGATTTCTGGTGAAATCTTTGGTAGATTTTAGAACCATTATTATGGTTGTTATAAAACTTACCTGCATCTAATAATATGACATGAAATAACCCACTGCTTCCTATTAACAAACATCAGACAATCATAACAAACCTTGTTTTCGTAGTCCTCCCCTTTTAAAACCAGAAACACCGTCCCTAAAATTTCATGGCTTGTGGTTTTCAGAGCCTGTATTTCCCTTTCTTGCTATCATTTCTACTTAGTTGTAGAGACAGATATATATTTAATGCTTACCAGCAGGCCTTCTGTCAATGTCTCTCCAGTCACTTTCATTCTGTGGTGGTTTGCTCAGGGGAGGCTCCTGGGAACAATATTTTCTGGGTTCCTGCTTGTTGGTAGCAGGTTTTCTACAGTTTTTATACTTGAAAGTTAGTTTGGCTCGGTTCATAACACATGGCTCATATTTTCTTTTCCTGAGCATCTTAAATATGTCACTCATTGTCTTCTGACATAAAGTATAGCTGTCAAAAGTCTGATGACAATCAGATTATTTTACTATTGTAAGGGACTTGGGTGTTTTGACTTAGAGAACAAAATGTAATTTTCAAATATATTAGTATTTGTTTTTTTTTTTTTTTTGGTTTTTACGAGACAGGGTTTCTCTGTATTGTTTTGGAGGCTGTCGGTCCAGCCTGGCCTCGAACTCACAGAGATCCGCCTGCCTCTGCCTCCTGAGTGCTGGGATTAAAGGCGTGGGCTACCACCGCTCAGCTTAGTATTTGTTATCTGAGTCTTTTAACATGCATATTTTCTTCCATTTAATATGTGATTTCAGATTTTTTTGTTGGTATTATTTTTTAAGTTTAATTTTTAAACCATTCTCCTCTAAATGTTGTCATTTTGCTTTGGCTTGCTTTGTGTGTGAATTCACACTACAATAAATACAATATAAATAAAATTAATGTAGTAAGATGTTACTTTTCCTATCCTTTTCCTCTCTCAGTCTCTTTCAAATCCATTTTATGTCTTTTCTCATTTATTTTGTGAAGGCAGTGGTTAAATGAATCCACAATACCCAAGACAAATGATAAATAGGTGTTTATTTGGGAAGTACTTACACAGATAAGAGTAAATAACCTCCAAGGTCTTCCTGCCCCAGAAGATGCAGTCTCTGCCCTTCTGATGCTCCCTGCAACCCAAGAAAGTGTGGGTCAGCCCCTCCTCTACCTTATAATGGTTCATGTGTGCACCTGAAACCATGCTCAAAGGGTGTGGCCACCTCTACAAGTTCACTGGCAAGACAAGATGCTACTACAATTTTGATATTTAAAAGTTTATTGCTAGGTCTGGAGAGATGACTCACTCAGCAGTTAAGATCACTGGCTGTTCTGCCCTAGTGTCTAAGTTCAGTTAAAAGCATGGACTTGGGAAGGTTCACAAAAGGAGATACCTCACACTCCAGAGGATCCGCCACTGCTTGTGACCTCCATAAGGCACTGCATACATAACATATACAGACAGACAAATAAACATAAATAACAATAATTGAAATATATCTTTAAAAATGTTGACTCCTCTTTACTCATTTCTCATTAGGCATCACTTGCCATGTTGACTGGCACATGTCCTTTTTTTTAGTTTAAGTATATTTTTATTCTGAAAATACCTTTTAATTTTAATTTTTAATTGTATTACAAGTAATATTTTCCTTTTACCACTTCCTTTTTCTAATTTGGTGGTTTATCTTGTTTTCTCGTCATTGTATTGATTTCTTCAGTATTATGTTGTATAGAAGTCTTCCAAAAGTGTACGGCAACAGATGAGGCAGGATGCTTACTCTCCCTTTCATTTATTAATACATGTGTATTGGATTCAGACTTAATTGTTTCCTGTCAACTCATGGAAACTTAGTTTCCTGGGCTCTTGGATAATAAGGCACTGGATCCAGACCTATTGTCGACCTTCACAGCCCTAGAACTCTCTCTTGTTTTGCATAATGTAGACTTGGACTCTTGGAGATATCTTTCTCTCCGTTGACTCTGCATTCTGCAGTTTCTCACACACATGGGTTCTTGTTATGAGAGGCAGATTATCTATATTCTTTTCTGAACTTCCCTGAGAATTTCTGCTCCACAGTGTACCTGGGGATGGACGAATCCCAACAGATTAAGACACTTCTTGTGCTTCTGCCTGCTACCCCCTGAGTGTCAGACAGAGATTAGACCCTTCTGCTTTGTGTTCTCCAGAAGGTATGTTACACCCTTCTGCCTCCTCCTTTAAAGAATCTGGTGCTGTCCTGATCCTAAGCAATCACACTTTACCCTCCTCATTTCCATAATTTAAGGTTTTGAAAATACCTTAATAATTCAGCGGGTTTTCCTTTTCTGCTTAGATAGATGATGTCGTTGGAGGGTTTTGAGTTTTTCAGCCTTGCTCTTTTGTTAATGAGGGATTTAGGTAGATGCAAAATCATCTTATCAATGTCATCTTTTCAGGATCTGCTACAGTGCCTTTTTGAGTGATCTTTAAAGACTCATTTACATTGACATCTAGCATGTACAGCTGTCATACAGCTAAGAATAATCACTGGATCTGTGTTAAAGGTCTGTCCTCATTTGTTACAAACACTGCTACATGACACCTAGAAACCTCATAAAACATGTACAAACAATATGTCTTTAGGTTGTTTTAGACCAATGTATTTTATTCAGACACTCTATCATTAAACAATTGAGGATTTCTGCAATGACAAAATTGGAAGCATAGTCCTTTACCTTTGATAGACAAGCAATTAGAAGAAGCAGCATGTGCAATATGCACATATGTACAATGTCGTCCTGTAAAAGAAAATGTTAGACATAGAGGATCACAAAAGAAGATCAACTCATATGACACTCAAGTGAGGTGACTGTGCTGACAAAAATAGAGAGCAAATGTATTTGGAAATTACCCCCACCCCATGCCCTGTGTGTGTGTGTGTGTGTGTGTGTGTGTGTGTGTGTGTGTGTGTGCGTGTGTGTGAGTATGTGTGTGTACGCATGTGTGCTCATGGGGAGCATGTGCCCATACACATTAATGTGTGAGTGTAGTCAATGGTAGTTAATTTCATGGTTATTAGATGGTCCCTCAAACCATAATTCTCCTACTTCATTTTCTGCACAGCTAATAACAAAAATCTTGTTTAGTGCTCCAAAATCAAGTTACATTTCTAACTGCTTCCCTATATGCCCATGCTAGGTATATTTTGAAGGAAATATAATATGTTATAGCAGAGACAGAGTTTTTGGTGAGCTGTGGGCAGAGAACTATGTTGTTCCCATTCCTGTAAATGAGATTGGTCAAAGAATATTTTATATTAAGTTTTGGATACCAATGTTGACTCCTTTTGACTCCTTTGTCAAGGGCTGGGACATGGATGTAACTTGACCTTCTTAGGTGCAGTATGTATTTTACACACACACACATGCACACACACACACACACACAAACAAACACACAGAAACACTCATGCACACCCTGTATACCGAAGGATTTATGGGAAACATGGGCTTCCCTGACTGTGGAGAAAGGGCAATTTTACCACATACTGCATAGCAAACATTCATAAGTCACCCTTCCATCATAATACTTTCCCCAGTTATGTAGAAGTTATCACATCATATCACACCTTCACACACATACCGTCAGCATCTCAGTATTCCTTTTTAGTCCCTTATTTCTTGATGAATTCTCACCCCCTCCCTAGGCATGTGTTTGTCCAAGATTTCACCATCCTTCCTGACAAGAGTGTGTGTAATCACCCCTCAGCTGGCTTCTGAATATTCTTCGTATATCTGTGATGATCAGTTTTATGGCATCAACTTGATTAGGCCAAGGAAGGCTCAGATAGTTACTAAACATCATTTCTGTATGGTAAGAGCATGTCCAGAAAAAAACAAATTACACCTGAGATGGTGAGCTAAGTAAAGCAAATGATTCTTCCCAGTGCAGCTAGCTGTTATTCACTATTGAGGGACCTGGGAATAACATGTTAAATTCATTCCACCTGGCCACATTAGATGGAAAATGAATCCCCTCTCCTTGGTTTCCCTTATTTGGGCCTTGTGACTTAAACTCAAATTTCCATCAGAAGTTTTCTGACTCCTGAGACATTGAATTACATCATCAGCTTTCCTACTTCTCTAGACTTTTATAACACACAAGGTGAGACTTCCTACCTCTGTAACTGTGACCTTAGAGTCATTCTCTTTCTATATATAGAGTTATATCATGTTCTGTTTTATCAATGAAACCTACTTATTCTCCAATCAGCCAATAAAAGTTCTTGGCTCAAATCTACTCTCCTCATAAAAGTAAAAGATGAGACATAATAGTGTTTATTGCAAGCATTTTGTGGCTTATTTTTAGAGCTTTTGTAGAAGGAAGAGTTTACTTCAGATGCTTGCTGTCCTTTCCTCATTATCCATTCAGGACAAATGACAAAATATATCCTGTGATTGCTATCAATGTGATTGGATTTTTAGCTGAACTGAAGACAAGAGATAAAGTATGCTCTTCATTTCTGTCATTGGAACATTAACATTGAAACAAGATAGATATGAAAAAGTAAGGTGCAGAAGAACATAGTATAAACTCACTGTGTTCTTATTTCGAATCATGAATCGTATATTTTTGATATACTTTAATTATATACAACATAGGCTAGAAATATCACAACATGTAATTAAAAGAATAGTACTGTTTTCATATATGTTTATGTGCACATATATGTTAGAGGGAGGAAAGGGAGAGGAAGAGAGAGAAAATAAGCACACAAGAAAGTAAGAACACACATTTGCTAATGGTGTCTGTAGTAGTGTTCAATAGAAAAAATATTATGCTGGTCATTGTAACAAAGCATTGTATAGTGCACTTAAGTGTCAGACAGAATGGCCTGATCCAGATAAGAAAATGAGCATTTAGTGAGACACATTCAACTGTGTCTGTAATTACTTCCTCCCAACAATTCATTCTTATTTCCTTTGTTCAGGTGACTAAAGAGAAATGAGAGGATTTGCCCAAGATCACACAACTTCCTTGACTCTTGAACTCATGGTCTATCCAGTTTCTGGTACCACTTCTCAAGTCCTCTCTGCCGACTCTATTCTTTGGCTTGCAATAAAGGGAGCAGGTCAGGGTATTACATGCACAGATGTTGATTCTATCTCTCCTAGCCAGTGGTCTGCCATGTAGTTCTTCTCATAGTCCACAGATCCGCAGCTAGCCACATTTACTTAGCTCACCCAGACAGAAGAAGCAAGAGAGGGGCTGCACACTCTCTCTAGGCAAGCTCTGCAGTCTAATCCTCACTGTCCTTCTAATGCTGGGATCGAAGCCCTCCCTTCTCCCCCACCAACCTTGCCACTGCAGATAGCAGCACAGCTGGAAAAATAGATAGGTCTTTCTAACCCTCTCATGCGTGTGCTGTGAGGCCAGGTAGCTCTATAAATATGGTAATGGCTTCTCAAGCATGCCTGGACTGGAAATGAGACTGAGAAACTGGAGAGAGGCTGTGCCCACCGATAACCACTGTGGCAACCTTACCAGAGGAGACAGTGCCTCTGAGGTTCAGGTCAAATTAACTATCCCCCACCCTAGAGGAGATCCCTTCTCCCCCTCCTTTCTCCCCTATTAATCGCCCATGCCCACCTGTTCTGTGATTACATTGAAGACATCCACGAAAGGAAGTAGGCAAGCAGCAGCTCATGTTTAGTCTATTACCAGGAGGCCTAGACTTTTGATAAAAAGCATACACCAGCAACAACTCGGCTACATTGATGTGTACAATAGAGAACCAGCTTGACACTTTCCTGCCATGGTCATACTGAGAAAACGACAGCTACAATAAAAAGCCAGATGCTTTCTCGGCCTAAGCAAGCACATGCTCAAAGATGCTCTGCTTATCAGCAGCCCTTCACCAGCTTCTCTTCACCTAGAAAAATAGAGAGCCCCTACACTGCCATTCACACACACCTGCATACACACATAAACACACACACACACACACACACACTCCAATATCAATGTCCTAGAAAATAGTGACAAGGATTCAAGTGACTTGAAATGGAAATAAAGCTCTTACTGTTGCTCTAATTCTTATTTTATCCTTTTTATGTCAAGTAAAACATGATGAATCTGATGGTAGATGGCCTTGTTAGGTTGTATAGTTGTCTCAATTTGACGCAACCTATAGTCACTTGGGAAGAGGGCATTAGAACTTGAGTTTTCTCAATTCAACTGGCTTGTGAACATATTTATGACAATTGATAAGTGGGACCTATCCTACAGTGGGTGGGACCTTTCCTAGCCTGGAGGGTAAAGGATGTAAAGCTACATGAGTAAAAGCCAGTAGGCAGCCTCCCCAAAGTTTGTCATCTTCAGATTCCTGACTTGAGTTCATGCTTTGATTGCCCTGGGTGATGGACTGTAACCTGGAAGTGTAAATCAAATAAACCCTTTCTTCTCCAAATTGCATTGGATCACAGTGTTTATCACAGCAACAGGAAATCAAACTATAATATCTATTTACTAAAAATTTAGTTTATTAATTAAATCAGTTCTTGAACAATTTTACACCTTCATAAGATGCAGTTTGGCTACTCCCTCCCCCTTAATCAACCTCAACTTCTTCATACCAATCCCTTTATCAAAGTCATACATTTTGATTTTATTATTCTATTAGTATAACCAGATCCATGTGTATGACCACTAGATTGGGAATATTTATTGGACCTTAGTGCTGTTTTCAGTGGGTATACATTGAAAATAATGAGTCTTGTTTACTGACTTTATCAGTAGCAAGCACATCAGCAGAAAGCCCAGGATGCCTTTTCTCTATCTATGACAGGGTACTGATGAGCCTGTATAAGGTCCACTCTTTTGCAGAATAGTTCAGGCTGCCATTCTTGCATGAGTTGATGATTATAATGGCTGTGTTTTGCCAAGAAAATGGTATTTTTCAGACCTTGAAGAAAAATTTGGGATCTTATAGTAACAGTCTCCTGCATCTACCCCACAGCTGCTATGAGGTAACAGCTAAGCCTGTGGTTGAATTGTGTCAACAAAGCAAAGATCTGGAATAGAGGAAAAACCTTGAGTTTGAAGCCTAAATCCAGAGTGTACCAAAGAGGAATAGGAACTAAGTATTTTAGCTTTTTTGTGTATGCCATGGGTCACTCTGGCATTGCTGATACAATAGACAGTTTCTCAGAATGATGGTGTATTTTCATATGTACATAAATTATACTAAACTCCAACTTTAAGAACTAAAACTGTCTCATTCAAGTAAATCATGAATACATTTGAAACTTTTTACTTAGCTTATTTAGAAGTCAGTAAGGTGTTGTAAACCAATTGAAAGGAGAACGTAAAGCATATCAACATATGTAGTCATTTAAGATGACTGAAATAGATGTCTTAAGACACAGATAACCCATTTATAAGTTATAAGTAGGGAAGTCCCCTCCAGTAAACTCATTTCACTCCTGAGGGTAGGATATATCTACACTGTTCCCAGTTTCCTCAGCACTTAGAGCTGTGCAATAGTCCAAAGGCAGTGAAAAGCTATAGAATGCCCTGGAGGTTACATAGCATTTTTTTCTATAATCAGTAAACATTTGTTTTGATTTTTTTACCATTTCAAATTGGTTTTGCTAGTCTTCCCTCACAACACACAGACAGACAGACAGACAGACAGTGGCTAGGAAGATGGCTCAGTGTTAATAGTTTTCTTGTCATTCTTCATTAAAAATGTAGTATAATGTCTGTTTATACACATTTGAAGCATATTAGGCATTATTTGTAATCTGGAAATGATTTGAAATATATAACAGATAGGTGTAGCTTATATAAAAATTCTACCTCAATTTATATACACGATTAGAGTGCTAGGAATACTAGAACCAATCTGTCATGGAAACCAAGGGATTTTTGCATTATTTATGGTGTAACAGGGAAGAGTAACAGGGTCCAAAAGGAGATAAAAATGGAAGAGAAAGAGAGATTTAATTTACTTGTCAATGAACATCCACTAGACACTTATCTAGCATGACTACATTCCAGGCTATTCACCATTGGGACTGTGAATCTGCAACCTCATCATATAGTAATACCACTTTTAACAGCATTTTCCCCACTAAACCCATCCACTTGCCTATTTGCCAGTTTTATTGTATACCCTTAGAATATGATAAAGACCACAGTCAAGCAGTGGTGGCACACACCTTTAATCCCATCACTTGGGATGCAGAGGCAGGCAGATCTCTGAGTTTAAGGCAAGCTTGGTCTACAAAGTGAGTTCCAGGACAGCCAGGGCTACACAGAAGAACCCTTTCTCAAAAAAGTAAAAGAAAAAGAATATGATACCATATATAAACCTTCATAGAACATTACAGCAGCCAGATTCCTCAGGCAGGTAGGAATTCCTGATAGGGTATTAAATTTAGGTCCAACAAGTAGAGTAGTTCAGACATAGTCAGTACCTTTCTGAAATGTTAAGTGTATTGAAGGAAAAGGGTCCAAAATTAACACAGCAATAAACATATGCATACAGATTATTATAATAGTTTTAATTAACAGAATAGAAGAAAAATATCTAGACTGCTCTAATTTAGATGCAGGACAAAAAGCTTTGAGCTGCAAAGCATGATCAAGAAGCTATTGGCCACGAGGTAAATTCAGAAATATTGTTCCAGACATAGAGAACAGGATGTGTGAAGTCTCTAGACCAAGAGAGTGTCTGATAGAATAGGAAACGGAAAAGCTAATATACCTGGAGTCTTTAGGAAAAAGTGATAAATAGACAATGCAGGATCAGTATGTATTCATTCCAGAAGTATTTCTGAAATGGGATCTTACTATTATCCAAACAAAGCTAGCCTCACTGACATAATTTATTGGTAAAGCAGACAGACATTTATCCTATAATCCCAATACATTACAATATGAAAAACATGGCCCAGTGATAACGAAGGAACAAATAAAAAAGGGTTGTAAATCATGTTGTTTCCCCTCCTCTCAAAAAGTTATGTTGATACCTATGAATGTAACCAAATTTGGAAGCAGACATTATGCAGATGTAATCAAGTTAAAACCAGGCCATTAAACTGTGTCTTTCTTGTGATTTGAATAAGAAATGTCCCCTATAGGTTCTTGTATTTGAATACTCACTTCCCATTTGGTAGAACCGGTTTGGGAGGGTGTGGAAGCATTCATTAGGAGGCAGTGTCTCATTAAAGAACATAGGTCACTGAGGCTGTGAGGTTTAAGAGCAGTGAGGTTTAGGAACTTACCACAACTTCCTGTCCATGCCTCTTTGGAACCATGGGTGCACAGTAACCAGTTGTTTTACATTCCTGCTTCTCTGTCTTCCTCAACATCATAGACCATATCTCTTAAACTCTATGTCGGAATAATCCCTGGCTTGTTTATTTGTCATGTACTTGGTCATAAGAAGGAGAAAAGTGTATAGTCTTTATCTGAGATGGCTCATATCCTTGTAAAAAGAGAAGATACAACATCTCAGACAAAAGGTGAGACTTCCATATAATGAAGGTAGAGACTGAAGTACCATACCTGTAAAGCAAAGGTGACAAAAACTGTCAGAAAACAACCAATATACAGGACTAGGAAAGCAACAACTTTTCTTTAGTAATAATTATATTTGGGACTTCTAGCCTTTAGAACTGTGAGAAAATACATTACTACTCTTTTAAAATCTCCCAGTTAGGGGTAGTTAATCACCAAAAAGCTGATGAAGAAGGCTTCCTGGAAGAAGTAGCAAATAGCATATACTCAGATTTCCAACTAGAAATATCAGGACTTTATTTAAGCAAACATATTAAGATTTCATGACTAGAGGGATATAAAATAGAACCTTTTCTCACTAGTTCAGAATATGGAGATTCTTCAACGTTATCTTGAAGTTCAATTTTCTCACTAGATGAAAAGAACCATCTGCAGTCATAAGCTCAAGGGAAGAGGAGGCAGCACCCTCAGAAGAATGTGCTCACAGGGAGTTCTGCTTCCACGTTCTCTGATATCTGGCTCTCGCCATGCCTTATATTTCCTGCCTGACATCTGTGCTATAATAAATGTATGAATGGACTCTGAGATTTTAGCCAGAAGAGAATTCAGATAGAATGTCCCTGAAAATCTCCCCTGAAGGTTCTGTGAATGGCACTGATTGTCACCTATCCTCTAGAGCCCAGGTCACTTGTTTGTGTCAGTACCAGTGTAGTGGAATGGAGAAGGAGGTGAATCCCAGCTTGCTATCTTTAATTAAATCACCACTTTACAGGCATCACTTTGATCTGGAACTTATTACTATAGCCTAGATCCCTTGACTTCACTGTATAATTCCATCATGATGAATCTCCACTCTCCTATGTGTTCTACCACTTTCTTTTTAAGTGGAAACATTTACATTTTGATTGCCTATAATGTTTCTATCATGTCGAAAGTCTGGCAGAAAATAAGAACGCTGTCCAGTACACAGCAGTGTAAGTTAGTCTAGCCTGCAGCTCTTGAATCAAAAGACAAAGCTTATGTCAACTCAATATAACTAACCACTGAATGTCAGTGTAATGTGGATGCTCCTACTCACCAGGGAAACAAAGTCAGAATGACTAGCTGTCAATTTCAGCTTCTCTATTTACTAGATGTTTGACCACAGGCAAATTACTTGTCCTTTTTGAGTTTATTTTGTGGTAGGGGCATAAAACCATCTATTGTATAGGATTCCTATGATGATTAAATGAGATAACCACATATAGAGTGCTTATTGCACTATCTGACATGTAACAAGCACATTTTAAAGTTGACTATTGATATTACCATAATTATTGTTATAATCAGTTCCTTTGCTGTTTTATTGTTATTATTATTATAGTAATATTGTACTATAGCACTTCAAATAGTATCCAAATACTCAGTTGTATTAAATGTAGGACAATATGATTATAAGGATTCCAGAAAGAGCAGAACAAGACCACGAGGGGAAGGAAGAATTCCCTCTCATATTAAATCTAACTTCATTTCACCGTTGTTGGATTTCCAAGAAGTTTTCTCAGTAGTGCCTTTACTTTTCACAGAAACTAGACCTGTTTGGCACTGGTTGAAGTTACAAGGAAGATCAAATAACATAAAAGAGCCATCCTTGGCCAAAGAACATTTGCAGAAGCCAAAAGCTATATAAGAAGTTATGGTCCATGACATAAAACAGAGATGATAAAAGATGATGCTAGATGGAGTATACAAAGCAATGTGACAGACAGTCTACATTTGAGATGCCACATTAGGCTAATGGCAATATAAAGATAGGGACCTGAGAATAATAATGATCAAATTGGCAGATACTCTTCTCCTGGAACTTTGGGTGACCTGGTCTATTTAGTTGGAAAGCAAACCAAACAAAATTCTTTGAATATCTTTTAGAATTGTAATTTTCTGCTGGAGGACAACAATTCATCTGCATAGAAGAGGTCATGTTAGCCCAAATTAGCAATCTTAAAGATGAACAGATTAAAATGCCACATGTAGAGTTATATTTTTGCTGCTTTATGAGCCATGTAATCTCGCAAAGGAACAAGTTGTTTCATGTCACTCCTGTGATCAAGCATCAAGACTCTATGTCACTAAAAGGGCAATGTCTAAATTCCTTTGAAGTCTATATGCTGCCAGATATGGGGAAGATGAATGTATAAGAAAAAAAAAAGAGTAGTTGACAGGACATGGATTTTAAGTTTGTCTGTGGGAAAAATTACCACAAGTTAAGTCATCCTGGCCAAGAATTAGGCACCATCCTTGATTTATCTTTTTCCCTTGTCAAATACAGCAATTCCATCAAGCAACCATCAGGCATTGAAGCATTGTTACTGTAATTCCAAATCAGGTTCTAACTGCCTGTCCTTGCTATAGTCACTCCCTGCCTGTCCTTGCTATAGCCATTGACAAAAACTGAACTACAAATGCACTTTAAACTTGTCTCTCCCATTTTTGCCTCCCATATCATCTTTATAAATACTATGTATCAGAGAGAAGGGGGTTGGTAAATGGTAAGGAGGCCTTGAGAAAGGTCTATCTAGAGAAGAAGCAATTAAAATTAGCAACTAAATCTTAGTGATTATTGGGTAAGCTGCTAAATGCTTTCTGTTCACTATCTCAATACTCTAAAAATTCCATGGAGTAGAAATTAAGACTCAAATTGAATGATAAGTTAATATGACTATAAATTCTTTATTGAATCTCCCATTGAAATGAGCTTCAATTTCCCTCTTCTTGAATCTAGGACATGTTAATGACTTGTGCAGTCAGGAGAAGGCAGCATGTGTGATATTCTGAGGTTTTGGAGCCTAGGATAGAATGGTTTTCATAGAACTCTTTCACTCATGAAACATTGAGGAAGTGTAAAAATCTCAACAATACATCACTGTATGAAGAGACCAAACCATAGGAATAGATGCTGAATTGGGAGAATTCCTGTGGAGATGGAAACATCCTAAAAGTGCTGAGGACCCCAGCAAGTGAATGAAGATGACATCCAAGAACAAGCCAGGCAAACTAAATAAGCCCTCCACCCTAGCTGACAGGACATGCACCCAAGATGAGCTATGCATCTGATCTCTGAATTCTTGAACCACATAATAGTATTGAAAACCATAAGAAGTTAAAGCAATTAAAACCACATAGTGGGTATAGCAAATGATTCCAAAATCTAGGCACTGCTAGTCCAGAGTTTGCTCTTCAACATAAGACCACACTGTGTCTTCCACTCTGGCTTCTAAGGTTTGCAGTAACATGCTTGCAGAGAAATTGACATCAAAGACACAGAAAGGATCTAGGGGAAAGACCAATATTCATACAAAAGTTTTTGTATATAATTGTGTAGAAACACTTTCTCTTCATTTTATGCACCTTGACAAATCATACATGTGTTTATTTACTGAGTTCTGGGGCATTTTTGTTCCCTCAATACCATCAAAGATACTTCTTCTAATTAAATATTTGAAGAATAAAACAATAATCCCTATAAATCAGGCACTGTAGTCTCTTTTTTATTTTCAGAACTAACTGCCCTTCAGAGAAACTTGGCAGACTCCAAATCCTGGAATTATCAAAATTAGGCTATTTAAAACTTTAAAATTACATTTATTTATTTATTGTGTTTTCTTTAGTGTGTGTGTGTGTGTGTGTGTGTGTGTATGTATGTATGTGTTGGTGTGAGTACACCTGCACATGCACACATGTATAATGAAAGGGTCACAAACTCAGTGAATTCATTTGCACTTGGAGGTCAGAGAATAACTTGAAGGAATCAGCTCTCTCCTCCCACATGGATCCTAGGAATCAAACTCAGTCTTGGGGGCAGGCACCTTTAGTTGCTCAGTCATCTTTTCAGTCTAAGAATTATTTGTTAATCTGGATTCAATATACAGAGCTATTGTGACCTGTACTAACTGCTGTATACATGTAGGGTGCAGGTTTCAGTTCTGCCTTCCTATACAAGGAAGGCATCTGAGAGACTATACAGTCTAAATAAAGCTCAAGGTGGGGCCCCAGCAGGCTAAGGTCAGGAGTGATTTATTCCAATTCCACATCAGAAGACAAAAATTTTTAATTAAAAGAAGGATAAAAAACACTGCCAGAGACTGAGCAGGGAGTCCACACCATCTGACAGTTTCAATTTTCACTTACAGCTTACTTTCCCAGATTGATATCTTTCCCACTGCCTGTTGAAGAGAGCCATTGGCTCCTATAAATCACCTTCTAAACTCACAGGCAACTGCTGTTTTAACTCTTGCTTTGACATAAAGGTAGACAAGGTTAATAACAACAATGACTCATCATTGATTCCACCCTGGGTGTCAGAATCTATATGGTTATTGCACTGTTATTTCTCCTTAACATTTATAAACCTCTATAAGGCAGAGAGTATTATTTCTTCTATTTTAAGATGCTACAGTGAGTTTTCAAAAATATCTTGATATATTAAGATAAAATATTAAGTGTCTGAGTTAAAATTGGAATTTCTAGATGACATCTGAACTAAATTTTGCCAATTGTAAATTAGCCAATCTTGTTGGTTCAAACATACTGCTCCATATTTTTAAATTGAACTAGGAAAAAACACAATACTGTTACATGTTATTAGCACTGCTACATATCTAAGCAGTATTAAGACTCATTTTATGAAGACAGAAAAAGTTTTAACTCAGAAGCAGCCAGACAATTAACCTCAATAACAACTAACATTTACATCGTGCTTTCCATGAATTTACCATTCTTCATACTGCTTTGACCATGTGATAATAAACCTTATTACTATCACCCACCATTTCAGAGACCACAGAGTTAACATACAAACGGAACAGATGCCCCTGAATTTTTCAGCTACTAAATAGAAGTGCAGGACTATGACCCATTTTTCCTGTATCCTAATTCACAGTTTGTTCTTTTCTTTCTTCCTTTATTCTTTCCTTCTTTCTTTCCTTTTTTTGTAGTCATACCCAACAAACATTATAACATATATGTCATCTCCATAGGAAAATGAAATAATACTACCCCAAGTTGGTCATTATCCTGAAGGGTTGAAAATTTTGTGTTTAAGTTCTAGCATATTGAGTCATTTAATTTAAAAAAAAATGCACATTAGGTTTCTCTCGAGGAAGCACTTATTCTCAAGAATAGCACTCATACTGCTCTGATTTTGACAATGAGCAATTCCTTAAATTTGGCATATCACCCCCCACAAGAAGACTTAGTCTTCACTTATTTCTACTCCTGGATTTATAGCACATTAATACAGGTCTCATTTGAATCTTGGAAGATTCTCTGTGGAAGCTATGGTAAGAGATATTGAAAAATCCACTAAATTCTATTCTTATCATTTAATGTACAGCACTGTGGGAGAATCTTCAGATGGTTCTTCCATTTTGTCTTTCAAAACCAAATAATTGTGTATCCATCTGCATCCATGAATCTGGGAGACATCAGAGAACAGATAAGAAAAGCTGATTGTGGATTTAAGGAGAGGCAAAACAAGGGAAGACTCTATAACAATGCCTAGGGATGATATTAGCTCTAGCCATTTATACACAGTTGCCACCCTATTTTTTTTTTTTTGGTTTTATGAGACAAGGTTTCTCTGTATTGTTTTGAAGGCTGTTGGTCCAGCCCGGCCTCGAACTCACAGAGATCCGCCTGCCTCTGCCTCCTGAGTGCTGGGATTAAAGGCGTGCGCCACCACCGCCCGGCCTGCCACCCTATTCTTAACATGTAGGCTTCCAGTGGAAATATCTGAATTTCCAATTAGGTCAGCAATAGACTTATGTTTAAAAAAAATCCAATAACAGGAGAGGCAGTCTTGTATTATCATCCCTACATAAGAAGTTCTAGAGAGAAAAAATGATGTCTTCCAGGCATGATATAGCCATTGCACTCATGAAATCACTGCAGCAATAGTCATCTGTGCCAAACTTGTACAAGATTGGTCCTGTTGATATTTCATCATGAATAAGGGGAGGCACATAAGACCCCACCCTTTCTTGATGAACTATTGGCAATTACTAATTGTAAGGATAGGAGGTGTGATTTTCTTCATTATTTAGCTACTGATAAATAACCTCCCACTTATACTTGGAGAAAGAATGCAAATTTAACTTAGTGGGTCAAACACAAAAAGAAGACATGAAAATAAGAATAGGACTTGTTGAAAAGAAACGTTTCCGTAGGAAGGAGGAGGAAATGAGAGAAGGCATGAGGGGTTTGAAATGATGAAAATTTGTTATTTCGATATGTGAAACAATCAAGCAATATAATAAACAATAGCTGTTCAGATGTTCATTGGGAAAATGATACAGAAAAGCAACTCTGTTAACTTCCAAGGATTGTCAATATAAAGTGCTTAAAGCAACAAACAGTTTACTCTATCATAATTATGCAGGGTAAGTAATTGAACCAGAGGTATTTCTCAAGCCATATATGCATCAAAAAAATCTAGAAAATATTTTCTGATGCTGTTTCCTTTTTTCTGTTAATTTTGGAAGTGGCTAGCCATTGGTGGTTTTCCTGGCCAGTACCTTTGTTTGATATTCACTCCTATAGATATGTTACCTTTATCTTAATAAAGGAACCAGTTATTAGACTGGAGTCTACTCTAATCCAGTATGACTTTATTTTTCACAACTACATCAGCAGGGACTCAGTGTATCAGGAAGGTCACATTCACGCAAACTGGAAGTTAGAACAGCAACATTTCATTTTAAGGGACATGTTCAGCACACAACAATCACCAAGCAGAGATATAAGACTATTAGTCTAGATGGGAAACTTTAGAGCATTGTTGGATGAAAAATTGTTCTGGAAAAGTAGGTATGCTATTTGTTCAGAGGCCAGTGCCACAGGATAAAAGCAAGGGTCTGATGCAGTGAAATGTGAAGGATCTGATGCAGTGAGGTGTCAAGGGTCTGATGCAGTGAGATGTCAAAGAGCAGATCAGTTTTGGAGCTCAGCTAAAGGAATTTAGATTTTCTGTTGCTTGTAGTATGAAGCACTTCTGTGTTTTGTTTGTTTTGCTTTGTGTTTTGAGAACATACATTTGGCTATGTGGTAAAGATGGAGGCAATTCAACAAGGGGAGGACATTTCAGGGCAGCTCCATTTCCAGGTATTCCACCCTCCTGTTTGACTTTAGGGGCCAAAGATCATCCCTTCTGCCTAATCTTGCCAAAGGTTCTTTACAACTCCCCCCACACACACATATTCTATTAACTTGCAACTTTCTTCTATCTCCTCACTAGTAACCTAAGTTCCCAGATTCAACCTATTTGTCTATTCACATTAACCTTAAAAGTAACATAGATTGTTCTTTAAATTAATATCTCTGGCAATTTACTTATAGTAATTATTCTCCAGGAATCCTGTCTCTGTATCTTTTAAAGATACACTTGGCAGTGACACACCATAGGACCTACAGAGAAAAATATCTTTGATGTTCATAACCATCTACTTGCTTTAAAATTTTACCCAGGTATGAGTGAATGTTTTGTCTTCAATGTCAAAGGTTGCAGAATAAATAATGGCCAAGATGCCTTGAGATCTGGAAAATGTGGCAATTTTCCACTAAACCCTAGAGAGAAAATGGACCCAGCATTTAGAAACTGTCTTTTCACAAGTAAGAAAACTGGACTTGGGAAGATTTGAAAAAACAACCTGGTAATTCTGTGAGATATTTGTTAAACTGAGCTTTGAATGATGGACAATTGTTTCCTGGGAGTCTTTCAAGTTCTCATTGCATCCCTTCCAGCATTGCACAGCATGGAACCCCATTCACTTCCTGGAACACATGCCATTGACTTTCCCACTCTTCCCCACTGAACTACTCTGGTCTGGATCATGCTTCATCTTTCCCTGCCCCGAATTGGCAGAGGCCATACCCCAGCATTGCTGTGAGTTTGTCTATGAAAACTGGACCACCCTCCCATTACTGAGCCTCAGTTTTTAATTCATTTCTAAAACAAATAGAATGCTATAACATTTTTGGAGTATTAAAGGGTATACTATAAAGTGAAAATCATTCTACTCTTTGAAACCAACTAAAGAAATGAAGGTTTCTGTCTATTAAGATCATTCCTCAAAACCCTGGTTTACCTCTATGTCCTAAGAAGCCCCAAGGTATTCCTATTATTCCTATCATTGGCTCTCCTTACTTTATAGAGTTTACAATTCACTGACGTTTATTATATAATGGGTACTTTAAGCATCAGCTCATTTAATAATCTTAACAACCTGAATTATGGTTTTGAATTGTGTACATGGGGCCACAAATGTGTAAAGAAGTAGAGAAATATGCTTGAAATCACACATCTGGTAAGGAAGAGAAGTGAAAATCAAATGCTACCAGCATGGGTCCTAAGCCCATGCTCTCAGATACTCGGTTAAGCTGAAACATTTCAAAGGCTTGGTGTCCTGAAGAGCATATCCAGCAGGGTAGTGTTTTATTGTTGCTTTTGCTTGCTTTTTAATCTGAAGTCCTATGGGATTTCACTCATATTAGACAAGCCTTTGTGATGTCAAATTTAAAGAACAACACCAAATCAGTGGTAGACTGTCTACCACATTCATCTCTTCCTCCCCTGAAAAGTTGATTCACCCATGTTATACCATATCTATTGTAGCATGATTCTTCATCCTCAGTCTCTCAAGGTCAAACCTTGGTACCTCTGGAGTCATTTCCCCTGAGCTAGGAAACAGAGATGGTGACAAGATGGCATGTTCTTGCTAAAGAATAGTATGTGTCTATTCTCTGAACCTAATGTTTCAATGCTCAACTTGTGAGAGAAGACAGAGATCATGAGCTGCAGTGGGATGGCAAGTATCTCAGAAACATATGTTGACAAATGGGGCTCCTCTGAGCTTCATCTCTGTACCTTCATCAGCTGTCTTCTGAATCTCAGAGGTGATAATGTGGCACTGACTCTAAGACAAGGAGGCGAGTCATCTCATCAACTAAAGTTTTCCATGTCATACAAATATTGGGGAATTTTTCACACTGTTCCCTTGTACAGTGCGGCTGAGGCTTATAGAAAGGAAGTAGCATTTCAAAGCCAATATTGATGTGTTGGCCCACATAGCATCACAATTGGACCATGCTGATTTTCTGCTTCCAACAGAATTTTAACTTCTTCCATTTCTAATTAACAGATAACAAACAGGATTGTATCACTTTATTGATAAGGAAGCAGAATTCATACAGTGTGACAGTCTTGACCTAAATCACAAATTTTTTGTTTTTCTTTGGAGTTCTTTACATTCAAGTTATGTTTGTTCCTATGCCTATGAGTCCTCACTTAAACATTGAGTCCCCAATGCCTTCATCTTTGCAACTAGTGTTTTGACAGCATGAGGCAACTCCTCCATAACAGAGTTTAGATAGAGGATGGCTACAAGGACAAATGGATAAATGCTTAAGTAACTGAATGAATTAACATATATATTGATCAAGCGTAAGTTTGGGCCTTACTGGCAAGAAACAAAAGAGGAAGTAATTAATGACATCATCACTCCTGGACAGCAGAGTCTACGTGAGTTGTGTATGTGTTCCTAAGCATGTAATTTGAGAGAGAGACCAAGCCACTTCTATCAGCATGGATTTACTACCTGTAAGATGAAGGTAATGTCAAGTAGAGTTGAACTACTGAAAATGAATGTTTGAATTTCTTTCCAGGTTATAAAGTCCTTTTCAGTCTCATTATTCCATGACTCCTGAAGACAGTTCACAAAGGCAGGTAGGTTGTACCTGCCTACAGACAAAGAAAACAAGGGATACAGGTAGAATAGTACCAGTGCTTAGAGACTCAGATCCCTTCTATGCAGATTCAAGCTTTAGATCCCATGCTTCTTAGTTTTCTTTTCTCTGTCTATATGTGGCAAGGATAAGATGGGTCTTATAGGTACCTATTTGCCCATATTAATGCAAAAGCAACTTTTCCTTTTCCAGAAAGTAACCTGAAAACTGTAACACAAAAAATAAAAGCCCAGAGATATATACTACGGTTCAAGCTGATGGTCACATAAATAAAGTAGCCAGCCACTAGCTCTTATATCTACCTCAAACTGAAAGGGTGATCCTGCCTTCATGAATACTCAGAGTGCAATACTCTGTCAAGAAATCATTACAGACATTAACTCTCCCTGCCTTGAAACTAAATCTCCACATGAGAACCTTTGTTTCTTCCTTTTATACCTCCCCAGTGCTGAGATTAAAGGTGTGTGATGCCAAGTACAGAAATCACCTTCCTGTGAGCTTTCTCCTTAGGAGTGGATCAATTTCATGCAGCTCCTTGTGACCTTGAACTAACAGAGATCCATCTGCCCGTACTTTGAGTCCTAGGATTAAAAGTGTGTCTCACCACTGCCAAGCTCTATAGCTAGCTGGTATGGCTGCAGGGATTAAAATATGTATCACCTGCTGGAGAGGATGTGGAGAAAGGGGAACACTCCTCCAATGTTGGTGGGAGTACAAATTTGTATTGCCACTTTGGAAATCAGTATGGTGGTTCTTCAGGGCAATGGGAATCAGCCTGCCACAAGATCGAACAATTCCAATTTTAGACATATACCCAAATGATACACATTCATACAACAGGGATATCTGTTCAACAATGTTCATAGCAGCATTATTTGTAATAGCCAGAATCTGGAAGCAACCTACATGCCCTTCAACTGAAGAATGAAGAAAATGTGGTACATTTACACAATGGAGTACTGCTCAGTGGAGATAACAATGGCATCTTGAAATTCTCAGTTAAATAGATGGAACTAGAAGAAACCATCCTGAGTGAGGTAACCCAGTCATAAAAAAATAAACTTGGTATGTACTTACTCACATATGGATTTTAGACCTAGAGCAAATGAGTCACAGCCTACAATCAATATTGCCGGGAAAGCCAGGAAACAAGGAGGACTCTAAGAAAGACATACATGGTCCCCCAGAGAAGGGGAAAGGGACAAGATCTCCTTAGCTAATTGGAAGTATGGAAGGAGGGGAGAGGGAGTTAGGAGAAAGAGAACGGGAGAAGAAGAGGGGAAAAGAGGACATGAGAGAGCAGGAATATTGAGTCAGGGGAAGAATAGAGGAGAGAAAGAAAAGTGATAACATGATAGAGGGAGCCATTATAGGTTTAAAGAGAAATCTGACACTAGGGAAATGTTCAGGAATCTATAAATTTGACCATAACTAACAATCTAAACAATAGTGGAGAGGCTACTTTAAATGATCTTTCCTGATAATGAAATTGATTACTACCTTATATGCCATCCTAGAGCCTTCATCCAGTAGCTGAAGCAGACACCCACAGCTAAATACTGAGCTGAACTCTGGAATCCAGTTACAGAGAGGGATGGATCTAGACCAGACTAGAGAAACCCACAGAAACAGCTGACCTGAACAAGGATCCCAGACTGAGAGCTTGGAAACCAGCATAGGGCTGCTTCAGTCTCATTTTATGTCAGTTTGGAGCTCTGGGCAGTCTATGGGGTGTCTGGCAGTAGATCAGTATTTATCCCTAGGATACGAATGTACTTTGGGAGCCCATTCCATATAGAGGAAGACTCTTCCAGCCTAAACACATGGATGAGGGCCTAGGCCCTGCTCCCAATGATAACATAGACTTTGAAGATCCCCCATGGAAGGCCTCACCCTCCCTGGAAGCAGAAAGGGGATGGGATAGGGGGTTGGAAGGTCAGGGGAGGAGGGGACAGAGGGAACTGGGATTGACCTGTAAAACAAGCTTGTTTCTTATTTAAATTTAAAAACGGAAAAAAAAGAGATGTGTGTCTTCACTGCCTGACCTCTATGGCTTGTCACTACCTTTGCATTCTGATCTCCAGTCAAGTTTTATTAAATCGTTAATAATATATCACCACAAAACACAGCTGGTGTCACTGTGCTGAAGCCCTGTGGACTTGAAAAGGACTAATCTACAGATCCTTAGACAGAGCTCATTTCTTACACTGTCTCATTAGATGCAACCATCACTGCTGCAGCGGGGAGTTAACCTATCACATGATCACACCTCCTGCTCATAGGTGACAGCCCTGCTGGCTGTTCTATCTGACATCAGATGTCAGGTTCTTGGTAATAAATGGCAGTGCTTTGTCTAAGAAAGTATATTTTTTGTTCAACCAATATTTTCTGAGAACATTAGTATACACAATTCTGTGTGATGAGTGCTTTGGAGAAGAGTATAGATGGCCTTTTATGTAAATTCACTCCAGTTACTATTTTTCTTGTAATTTTTTTCGTATAATTTCCCTATTATGATTAAATGGTGCCTTTAAACAATGACGATCACTATCCCAGAATTTATTGGGAAAGTAATCGTTCATCTTATACAGTAATGATAGTTATTATACAGAGTTAGCAGTTTGTTGGTGGCTCATGCCCTTAAGCCCAGCACTCAGCACTCAGGAGGCAGAGGCAGGTAAATCTCTGTGTGTTCAAGGCCAGCCTGGTCTACAGAGCGAGTTCCAGGACAGCCTCCAAAGTACTACAGAGAAACCCTGTCTTGAAAAGAATAATAATGGTAATAGTGATAATAATAATAAAACGTCCCCTGAAATTCCATGACCATTCAGGATTTCAGAATATGATCTTATAATCTCATTTGGAAATCAGTATTTGTATGTGATTACATTAATTTCTTTCAGGAGTACCAAGATATTTCAGTAAGTGATGGAACCTAGGGAGAAACATGGGAAGTGCATTCTTTACAGTCCTTAGAAGACAGCATGGCCATACTATAAACCTGACTCTTGAGACCTAACTTTCAGACTGCATTTAAGTTGTTTTAAGTCATCCAGCTTGTCGTAATACTCTAAGACATTCCTGGGCCCTTAACACAAATACATGAGTAGTCTGTCTTCCTACAGACAGTGCTACATGTGAATTTAGCATATCCCTCCTTAGGTTCCTCAGTTGATTTGAATGGAGGTTCTTTCTATTCTCTGAGCATGCAGGGTATTTATTTATACCCCACCCAAATGACATATGTACTTCCAATGTGATGCTAGTAACTTAGTTTGAGTGACAAGCTAGGGTATTATTATCCCCACGCTTGTAAGGTAAAATATTCTTAATCTTTCAGTGTTTCCACATGGTGAAAATTTTATATTAATAGATTCTAGAGAATCCCTCTAACACAGCTTCTACAATAATGTTCATTCATGTTATTCCCCCCGACCCTTCCATCTTTCCTGACATTTCAAATTGATTTTTATCCGGATTTTGTTCCTGTGTTACATAAGGGGTTTTATTATTTCTGTAAAGTATCCAGTCTCTCCCTCCATCTTCTATCTTTGGCAATTCTTCTTAATTCTGAGTCTTCTACGATAAGTTTGAATGTTTCCTCTGAGGTGCTTATTGATGTTTAATTCCCTCTGTAAATTCATTAGTACTGGCACTGTGAATGGTTAGTGGAACACCGTTCTTATGAACAAATTGGGTTATTGCCCTCTTAGATGTTAGTTACAAAAAGGGAGTTTGGCTCCTTTTACTTGGTCTCACATGCTTTGTGATGCATTCCACCAAGTTATGACCACAAGAAGTTCTTCACCAGTTGTCAGTGTTGTATGGTTGGACTCCCAGCATCGAGAATCTAAACCAAAATTGTTTCTCTTACTCACAATCTATCCAGTCTGTGATATTCTATTATAGTATCAAATAATAGAATAAGACACTCAGGCTTGACTTTGACCAGACTTATCAAATGGTCCCATAAATCTATTTGATTGTTCCCTAATAGGAAATATTCCTATTGGTCAGTAATAACTATTTGCAAATTCATTGCTGTGGACTGTTTCAAATGCCATTCTGGGTCTTTTACATGGATTAAGTAGTTCAACCTTCAAAGTAACCAGGCATCTGTTATTGCCCTTTTCTTACAAAAGATAAAACCAAATCAATGATATCACAGAACTAAGGAAAGGCAGACCAGCATTTTAATCCAGCCTTAACCACAATACCATGTTTCTGAAAAAAAAATTAAGCCAGTTTCTTTTGAAAAATTTAGATAAACAGAGCACTCTCTACCCTTCTCAACACTGGGTACAATGGGGATCTCTCACAACACTTGAAATAGCAAGGTGGACTTCAACATCAATAGAATGCATAAAACTATATCTGCTACATTTAAGGCATATAGGTTGACAATGAAATAATATTAATAAAGTGTCAAATTAAATATGTGAATTGTCAACTAAATGTTGACAATTAACCATTGGTGAAGCTATGTATAACACAGGTCTATTTTCATGGGGACATATCACATTTTCAAGGTAAAATCTGTTTAGAAAAAAGAAAGAGAAAAAAACCCTATGCTACAAGAAATCATATAAACCTGCCTTAAGAATAGATGGAAAAATAGATTGGAGTGATGCTTACACAACTTCAAATTTGCTTGGCATTATTAAGTTGTATATTTCAATGTAAAAATTATAAAATCATTGAAATTTATACCATATAAATTACACCTCAGTGGAGCTGTTAAAAATAATATGTTTGAGACAATAAAGTGAAACAACAACGTTTCAATTGTTAGGAGCCTGAATATTTTATCTACAAGCAAATATAAGCCCAAGCTACAGGTCTATAAGGTAGTCAAGGATCAATGAGCCTAAGTTCAAATCATACACAAATGCAATCTGTAAAGAAGACAAAATTTAGACTTTAGAGCTAGCAAATAGCTATATAAAGGTGCTTGTTGCCATTTCTGATAAAGTGAGTTCAATCCCTGGTACTTTCAATGGGAGAAGATAGGGTAGACTCCAAAAACCTGTCCCATGACCTATAAATGCACACTGTAGCACTGGTGTGCCCACATACTCACATGTGCTTATACATACACACACACACACACACACACACACACACACACACACACACATGCATGCACTCACACACACAGGAATTTATTTTTTAAATAAAATATATAAATTTAAATTTAAATAATTCAAAACGTAACAGTGTGTCCACTCTGTTAACTATACAGTTCTGTATTATCTGTTTTTTAGGAAATGTATGTAATGTGGAAATTAAGAGACTTTTTAAAAAGGTTTTTCTAAATAAGGACATCAAACATGCAGTCTTCAAATAATGTTGCTTACAAGCACAATTCTTCCACGACATGAATTCTCGGGCACCAAAGCCAGCACCAACTTCCTACAATGTGCACAATAGAAACTTGCTAGACAGGTCTACGCCCTGCTCTAAGTGATATGACAGACTTTGAAGATCACCCATGCAAGGCCTCACCCTCCCTGGGGAAAAGAAAGAGGATAAAATAGGGGTTCAGTGCGGGGCAGCAGGGGAGGGGAGGGAGAGGGAACTGGGAGGATTGATATGTAAAAGAAGCTTGATTCTAATTTAAATTTGAAAAAGGAAAAAAAACTTGCTGTTTTGTGATTTTCTAGTGTTTCTTGCAGTGAATCAACTGGGCCTATGTATCCTTAAGATATCCATAGCTAGCATGTTGATGAATGGGTGTGGTTGTGATCCAATAAACTGCATTTTCTTAAGCCCTAATACCCAATGGAACCAGCACTAATAGTCTGACCTCATCTATTTTCAACCACGGTTCACTTATCATTATCCATCCAAGGGTTTGCATTGTTTAATTCTAATTTCTACCATTTAGATTGATGAAAGATGCAATTATTTGGATGTGAAGTACCTCCCATTGGGTTCATATATTCAATTTGTGTGCTCATTAGTATTTTTGTCAACTTGACACAAAATTGAATCTGCTGACAAGAGTATGTATCCACTGAGAAAATGTTTCTATAAGATTATCCTGTGATTCATTTTCATGATTAATGATTAATGGTTCAGGATAGAGCCTACTGTGAGAAGCACCACCTCTGGGCAAGTGGTCTTTATGACAACAATTTGAGGGAGCCAGTAAGCAGGATTTTTCCATGGACTCTGTCCTAGTTCCTGCCTCCAGGTTCCTGCCCTGACTTCCCTCATTAATGGAGTATGACCTGAAACTTTATAAGATGAAATAAACCCTTTTCTTCTCAAGTTGCTTTTGATCATAGTTTTCATCACAAAGAAACAAAACAAAGACAATGTCTGACACTCCAATTGTCATGGTATTTTAAGAGGCTGTGAAACTTTGAGAAAGTAGTTTCAGGAAGTAAAAGAGTTCAATACAGGGAAGGTCCTAATTGCCTTTGGCACTTCCTTTTTTATTGTTTTTTTTTCATTTTGTATAGGACCCTATTTCCCTCTCCCTCCCCTTTTCCCACCCCTCCCAACTTCCCCTTCCTTTTCAATGTGAGATGAAGAAGTTTCTCTGTCATATCATTCTGTTTCCCCATGAGCTGAATCTTCTGAAACATTGAATGAAAATAAAACCTTCCTTCCTACAGGGTTCATGCTGGGTCCTTTGGCTGCTGTGATGAAACTCAATATGCAAGATTTAGTGAAAGACATGGATGCTTAGGAGATCAGCACTAAAATTATCAGAATTATATTTTTCTGTATTTCAACTGGATCAAGAGCTGGATTTATCAGAATGAAGAAGATGCTGTCAATAAACAACCTTAGCTGTGGCTTTTTCATGTACTAAAAGGAAAGTATATTAATTTCTTTAGGGTTCTATACTGAAGGAGAGGCACAATTAAATCAACAATGGAAAGCCCAGTGGGCACTCTGCACACAGAAGTCTCTCTAAACCGTTATAGAGATGTTGGCACTTATCTCATCACTTTGAGTGATGTGGTTTTCAATTTAAAGCAATTTAGTTAAACATTTATTGTTGAGTATGTGCATGAAATATCCCAGAGGAGTCTTAAACCCTAGACCTGTTTCTGGGCTCTGTTAGTCATTTTATTATTGTTATCCTCCTGCAGCTGGGGAATGGGTCCCTGAGTGCTGGGTTGATTCAGTGTGAGACACACTGACTTAGGAATTCTTGGCAGGCAAGATGCATAGAAGTTTTGCAGTGATTACATTGTGCCTCTAAATAGATAGCCAGGGGATTTTTTTCTATATTAAACTATTGATTTTTCATAAACTAAAAGTAAAAAGGCCAGTGAAAAACAATTGAATCCCATATCAGGATTTAAAAAATATAGACGGTCCTTTGTCCCTTGTTGACCACTTTCGTGAAGCAACTTCCTTTTAGAGAAAAGATAAAGCCCCTCATTTCTAGGAAACAAATGGAACAAAAGAAAGAAAACTCAGGCAAAGTCAGAGTAAAGGTGGAACACAGTGCAGGAAGGACAATGTTGTGAGTCAAACAGGAAGAGAAGATAGAAATGTAAGTTCTAGCCTGACAGCCGCTGAGAGCATGGCTTTCTTTCCCTTTCTGGAGAGAAGCAGATAAACATGGAGGCTCTTGCTGCTTGATGGTTCTTTGACTTCCTTTTGTGGAGACTGAACAAGCAATGGAGAGGTGACAGGTCAGGAAGAGACAGAAAATGGGAGCTGGGTGACTTGGTAGACCTGTGATGATGGTTCAGATTGGATACTTCATGTAGACTCCAGTTTTGGTTCTAACAATAATCCCATCTATAGCTCTGATTTTCAGCCAAAAGTGGATCTGGACAGCAAGTACTGAGATATTTGTCACATAAAATTCAGGGAGAGCACTGAAAGGGAGGCTTCCTGAACTATAAGTGTTGTTGTAAAATAATTCACATGCTTGATGAGGGTATACATAACTATTTATTGTAGAAGGCACTTACAAGAGAAACTGGCCACCCAGGTGAGTCAGCAGCTTTCTGAGACAAGACTGGTAGCCTGAAAGAGAGCATGCATCTCTCCTGCACAGCCTTTTATTCCCACACTGTATGCTTCTCCAGTCATGCCCAAAGCAGACATGGTCAGGGGCACATCTAAAATCCCTCCCTACAATTTCCCTTTTAGTTTAAAGAAGATATTTAAATTTAAAACAAAACTCAATTGTGTCAATATAAAAAAATCTCAAACATATGTAAAGCATATATGCATAGAAGATGATAAGGATATTTATGCATGGAAAGAAGACTTTACACTGTATGATGAATTATGATAAACAAATTATAAATCACCAGAGGTTATAATAGTCTACCTATATCCCATCATAAGCATATCTACTCCATCTAAACCTATATTTATCTGAAAAAGATGCCCAAATCTGAACACCTCCTTCCAATCCCGACCCTAAACAATTGAAAACTCACTCTAAACAGGTGTAAGTTATCAGATGATGTCAACAATAGGGAAAGTAACCACAGAACTACTTCCTGCTGAAATGGGATGATGGCAACCTCATGGGATCCTGTAGGAAGAAGATGTTAGTGTAGAGAAAATTTTGAGTAGACTGGATACAGCATTTGTACCCAGTCCCTGTCTGGCAGGAGATGCTTGATTGAAGTTCTTGACTGAAGTTCTTATGTTGATTGAAGTTCTTATCTGAAACTCTGACCAGATTGTAGAAGGTGTACCATGTCAGTTCATTGATCCAGAGTTGTGTAGAATAATGTAGTCCCAAATTGGTTTCAGGGTGGTACTTGTCAGTTCAGATGCATCAAGTCAGATCAGGTGGAATCAATGATGTGAATACCCATTTTATTTCCAAAGTTTTTGAGGATTGCTGTTTGGAAATTCCTTGTTCTCTTTGGAAAACTCAAACATTAATGTTAACAGAGAATTTTCCAACTTTTATATATATGCATACCGGGAAAGGCAAGAATAAGGAATATAGCAAATGTGAGAGAAATTAGAGTTTCAGAGAAAGAACCAAGTATAAACAGAGGACAGTCCCTAGACTTTGTCCTCTACTGTCTTACATCAATTGGCTCCTTGATATAAAACAGAAACTCTGAATTTATTTTACTGACATGCTTGGATTTAGAGGAGAAGATCCAAATCCAACTCCAAAGCCAGCATTAGTTTAAGTGAATTGAGATCAAAAGAGTGTTAGAAAATAAAAGAAAATATATAATATAAGGAGAAAATTAAGAGAATTAGACATTTATACCAAACATTAGATACTTCTTTGTTGATGGTCGTTCGAGTAGCCTTCCTCTCTTCTTTAGGTATCCACCAGTTCAGTATCTTCTCGCTGTTTGAAGATGGGTCTTCCTGTGAAAACAAAAACAAAACACTGCCCTTTCCTTTTCTGACGTGTCCATATACTTCATGGAATATGACTTTGTGGATGAGCTGCCATCTTTACTCCTCCCGAGGTCTCTCCTATTCAGATCGAATCTTGATCAATTTTGATGGAATCCAAAGCTTTTCTTCTCCTGTGGAAACAAAGGCAAAACCCCTTCCCAAACATTACACATATCCTGGTTTCCAAACAGATTGGGTGGGGGACTGGAGGACTTGGTAGGGAGGGCAGAGGAGGAGGGGAAGGAGAGGGAGCTAGGATTGACATGTGAAACAAGGTTGTTTCTAACCTAAATAAAAAAAATAATAAAAATCCTTGAAATACACTGGTTGGTTTGGTTCCAAAGTTTTTTCTGTAGTCCACTGTCTTTCTGCAGCTGTGTGTCCTTTCTCATTAGCATTAAGAAAGTTTAAGTTTAATAAAGCATTATGTAATCTGTGTTTGGGGGTCTTTGTTCCCCCTGGCTGTTTATGGATCATTTCTTTTAAGGTTTGATTAGATCTCTCAACTACAGCTTGTCTTGTAGGATTGTATGGTATATCAGTTGCATGTTTAAATGTTATAATATTTGAAAAACTGTTCCAATTTGCTGGAGACATATGCTGGAGCATTGTCAGTTTTTATTTGTGCAGGTATACCCATAACTGCCATCACCTCTAAGAGGTGTGTGAGAGCAGAATCAGACCTTTCAGAGCTACAAGCAGTAGCCCATTGGAAGTCTGAAAATGTGTCTATGGTATAGTATACATATTTCAAACTTCCAAATTCTGAAAAGTGAAATACATCCATTTGCCAAATGCCATTTCTATGAATACATTTGGGACTACTACCTACTGGTAATGGCCTGAGATTATAGAATGAACAGGTAGGGCTGTTTCCTACTATTTCCTTGGCTTGTTGTCAAGTGATAGAGAAATCCTTCTTTAAGCCCTTGCTGTTAACACGGTGTTTTTTTTATGACATTCTGAAGCTTCTAGCACACTTCCTATTAATAAATGATCAGTCTCATCATTACCTTGTTCTAGAGGACCTGGCAGGCCTGTATGGAATCTGATGTATGTTATATATAGGATGAGTTCTATTTCTGATGTTTTCCTGTAATTGTATTAACAATGTGATTAATTCTGTATCATCAGGAACAAATACTGCAGTCTCAATGTGTAAGATGACACTCTCTGCAAACTGAGAATTTGTAACTATATAGAGAGGCTCTGTAAAATCCATAAGCACCATGAGAATGGCATACAACTCTGCCTTTTGTACATAGTTTTAAGGGCTGTGAACTACTTTACTTATATTTCATGATTTATAACATGCCTTACCTGACTTGTTTGCATCAGTGTAAGAACTACAGATATTGGTTTTTTCTTACAATATGTGGAAGGATCCAAATTGTTTTCTTTATGAATTTGATTCTCTCTGTTTTGGGATAATTGTTACTAATCATTCCCAAAAATTTACTGCAAGCACTGTGCTAATATTCATTATCCTTCCATAAGAAGGAAATTTCTTCATTAGTTAAAGGTACAATAATCTCTGCTGGGTCTCTTCCAATAAGTTGACAAAGCCTTAACTTACCTTTTAATAACAAATCTACAGTTTTTGTTCTGTTTATGTGGCAGAAATACCCATTCTAGTTTGATGTCTTCTGTCTGCATTTAAATTCCTAAGGGGCATTCTAAAGATGGTAAAATAACCAGAATGCAGTTCAGTTTTGGATCCACACAGTCCACATGTGCTTCTAATCCCTTTTTTACACATTCTAATTCTTTTTCAGCCTCAGGTGATAATATTCGTAAACTATTTACATCCTTGTCTCCATTTAGGGCCATTTTCATCTATTTTAAATCATGCCTTTCTACTCCAATAATTGTCTGAAGTTGAGAAATCTCTCCTAGTAGTTTTGAAGATTAAGTGTCTGATAATAATCTCTCCTAATCTGTACTTTTTGTGATCTAATTTTATGTAGATCTACTTTATAACCTAAATAGTTGATTGAATCTCCTCTTTGTATTTTTTTCTGGGACAATCTGTAATTCCCCAGCAAGGTCAAATTTCCTTTACTGCTTCAAACATTTTTCCCATTGTGCCTTCCTTCATATCAGCCAGCAGTATGTCATACATATAATGGTAAATTATGGATTGCGTTAATTGTTTGCAAATTATTTCCAAAGGTTTTTGCACAAAATACTGGCATAAAGTAGAACTATGGAATGTTCCCTGTGGCAAAACCTTCCATTGAAATCTCCTACCTGGTTGAGAATTGTTGTAAGTCGGCACTGTGAAGGCAAATTTTTCTCTATCTTTTTCTTGTAAAGGTACTGTGAAGAAGCAATCTTTTAGCTCAATTACTATAATTGATCATCCTTTAGGTATCAGAGAAGGTAATGGTATCCCAGGCTGTAGACAGCCCATAGGCTGAATTACTTTATTGATGACTATCAGATCAGTAATCATCCTCCATTTACAAGACTTCTTTTTGATAAAAAATACAGGAGAATTGCATGGGCTGGTAGATTCTTCAATATATTCAGAATTTAGCTGTTCCTGAATCAGCTTTTCAGAAGTCTCTAGCTTCTCAAAGGTGATAGGCCATTGCCCTACTCAGAAAGGTTCATCTGTTAGCCATTTCAAGGGTAGTGCTTTTGGTTCCTCTGTAGATGTGGCACTAGCATCCTGTTTCTGTACAGCCTGTATGTTTGGCATCTGTTTTCTGTAGTACCTTACAGTATTTTTTCTACCACCAAATTCCAAAATATTGTTTAAAAATTTTTGTTTTTATTTAAATGGGGTTGCTTGTAAATGGTAATGATCACAGTCAAGCTCTTTCTAAAAGGACAAAAGGGAATATGACATAGAAATGAGTACTTTGTATTGGTATGGATTTTCATTTATTAATACAAATTTAAGGCCAGTTTTGTGATATGTATATTTCTTCTCTTGTTTACATGTTGTGCTTATACTGATCTTTTAACAATGTAATATATAATTAAATACAGATTATAGATAGTTACCTATAATAGTCAAAACTTATAGTTAGGTTAGTTAATTTTTCTAGAAGTACAGAGATATATTTAAGACAGATAGATTTTCTTCAAACCTTTCAAATATGTACAGAATATATGACATTTAAATGCCTTAGGATTTTTCATGATAGTGAGACACAACTGCTCATGATACACTAATTATGTCTGAGAAGGAGCTAGGCATCAAAGAAATTCATCATGGAGTTTGCTTTCAAAATAGCAAGATTAGCCATTTGGGCAAGAAACTTCTCTTGCCTGGATTGTTTGACTGTTGCTGTACAAACTGGACATGCAGGACCCATAGGAAAGTGATTTCTGAACTTGGAGACTCCAATAGGGTTCCTGCTTCATAGAAGTGTCTGCCAGACATTCTACAAGACACAGAAAAGTAACTGGCAGGCTGCTAATGCAGGTGAACAGTTTGAGATTCCCTGATTCTGCCAGATACTCTATGGACTATGGGCTAAAGATGGATGCCCCAAAGTTACAGAGGAACTTTGGGTGACTGCCCAGGTAGCAAGATGTCCATGTCAATTCTAGTGTTTATATATTATCCTTCTGTGGTCTTCGATGAAGTTGAAGGCAGATAGCTATAGTTATAATTTTCCTCAGTTATGACAAATGATATGTTACATATACTCACAGAGATACAATGGATAATAAAATGTTTTCTTTAAATCTTACTAGGCCTGAGTTCCAGAGCCTGCAGATCGCCTGGGAACTGCACAGAGCTCCCAATCCCGGCGGGAGCATCAGGTAAACAGGCCAGCTTCCCGGCCTGTGTTCCAGAGCCTGCAGATCGCCTGGGAACTGCACAGAGCTCCCAATCCCGGCGGGAGCATCAGGTAAACAGGCCAGCTTCCCGGCCTGTGTTCCAGAGCCTGCAGATCGCCTGGGAACTGCACAGAGCTCCCAATCCCGGCGGGAGCATCAGGTAAACAGGCCAGCTTCCCGGCCTGTGTTCCAGACCCTGCAGATCGCCTGGGAACTGCACAGAGCTCCCAATCCCGGCGGGAGCAAAGCACCCCAGACTCCAGATCTTCTCTCCCACCAACGATTCCAGGAAAGGAGAGGAGGCTGGGAGTACAGGGAAGTAGCTGTCCCTCTGGCATCATCAGGTAAACAGGCCAGCTTCCTGGCCTGAGTTCCAGAGCCTGCAGATCGCCTGGGAACTGCACAGAGCTCCCAATCCCGGCGGGAGCATCAGGTAAACAGGCCAGCTTCCCGGCCTGTGTTCCAGAGCCTGCAGATCACCTGGGAACTGCACAGAGCTCCCAATCCCGGCGGGAGCATCAGGTAAACAGGCCAGCTTCCCGGCCTGTGTTCCAGAGCCTGCAGATCGCCTGGGAACTGCACAGAGCTCCCAATCCCGGCGGGAGCATCAGGTAAACAGGCCAGCTTCCTGGCCTGTGTTCCAGACCCTGCAGATCGCCTGGGAACTGCACAGAGCTCCCAATACCGGCGGGAGCAAAGCACCCCAGACTCCAGATCTTCTCTCCCACCAACGATTCCAGGAAAGGAGAGGAGGCTGGGAGTACAGGGAAGTAGCTGTCCCTCTGGCATCATCAGGTAAACAGGCCAGCTTCCCAGCCTGAGTTCCAGAGCCTGCAGATCGCCTGGGAACTGCACAGAGCTCCCAATCCCGGCGGGAGCCAAGCACCCCAGACTCCAGATCTTCTCTCCCACCAAAGAGACCAGGAAACTACAGGAACCAGGGAGACCAGGGGAGTAGCTGTTCCGGATCAGGTACAACAGGACCCAGCATAGGGTCCAGGGGACCAGGTAGGAGGCTAAGCGCCCCAGATTCCTGTTCTTCTTCTCTACCCACGGACCAGCATTTGGACAAGGCATAGAAGAACCACTAGATTACTGGACTTACTAGCACCCACCAAAGGGAACTCTGGTCCCCAGACCAGGAAGGGGCTCTTTCTGCACCCACTAAAAGAAGAGATGGGAAAGAGACAATACAAAAACACAGTCAGCAACAGAAAAACAAATATGACACCGCCAGATTCTAGAGACTCCACACCAGCAAGACCCCAATATTCAAACGCGAAGGAAGCAGAAGAGAACGATCTTAAAAGCACTTTCATGAAAATGATAGAGGCCCTAAAAGAGGATATTGGAAAATCCCTCAAAGAAATGGAAGAAAAAACAAACCAAAAAATGCAAGAAATGGAAGAAAAAACAAACCAAAAAATGCAAGAATTGGAAGAAAAAACAAACCAAAAACGGCACGAAATGGAAGAAGAAATGAAGCAAAAAATGCAAGAAATGGAAGAAAAAGCAAAGCAAAAAATGCAAGAATTAGAAGAAGAAACATACCAAATAAGGCAGGAAATGGAAGAAGCAACAAAGCAAAAAATGCAAGAAATGGTAGAAAAAACAAAGCAAAAAATGAAAAAAATGGAGGAAGAAACAAACCAAAAAAGGCAGGAAAGGGAAGAAGAAACAAAGCACAAAATCCAAGAAATGGAACAAAAAGCAAACCAAAAAATGCAAGAAATGGAAGAAAGAACAAACCAAAAAATTCATAAAAGGCAACAAACGGACGAACAGATAAACAGAAAATTGCAAGAAGCAATGCAAATGCTGCAAGGGTTGAAAACTGAAATAGAGACACTAAAAAAAACACAATCTGAAGAAAGGCAGAAAATAGAAAAGCTGGACAAACAGTCAGGCACTACCAATACAAGCATTACCAACAGAATAGAAGAGATGGAAGAGAGAATCTCAAGTGTTGAAGATACATTAGGAGAAATGGATTTATCAACCAAAGAAAACCTTAAATCCAACAAATCCTTAACACAAAACATCCAGGAATTATGGGACACCATGAAAAGACCAAACCTAAGAATAATAGGTATAGAAGAAGGAGAAGAAATCCACCTCAAAGGGGCAGAAGGCATATTCAACAAAATCATAGAAGAAAACTTTCCCAACCTTAAGAAAGACATGCCAATGAAGGTACAAGAAGCCTACAGAACACCAAATAGAGTGGACCACAAAAAAAATCCCCTCGCCACATAATAATCAAGACCCCAAACATACAGAATAAAGAAAGAATATTAAGAGCAGCTAAGGAAAAAGGTCAAGTAACATATAAAGGCAGACCTATCAGAATTACACCTGATTTCTCCATGGAAACTCTGAAAGCCAGAAGGTCCTGGATAGATATTCTACCTACACTAAGAGACCATGGATGCCAGCCCAGACTACTATACCCGGCAAAGCTCTCAATCACTATAGACGGAGAAAACAAGATATTCCATGACAAAACTAGATTCAACCAATATGTGTCCACTAACCCAGCCCTACAGAAAATTTTGGAAGGAAAACTCCAACCCAAGGAAGCTAACTACAACCAGAAAAACATAAGCATTAGAGAATCCCTCTCTACCAACAGCCAAAAGAACAAAGGGGCGAAATTCCACCCATAATTCCACCAACAACAACCATCGCAAATCGAAGAAGGATGAGCAATCAATGGTCATTAATATCCCTCAATATTAATGGCCTTAACTCACCCATAAAAAGACACAGACTAGCAGAATGGATTCGAAGACAGAACCCTTCCTTCTGCTGCATACAAGAAACACACCTCACCCTCAAAGACAGACATTACTTGAGAGTTAAAGGTTGGGAAAAAATTTTTCAATCAAATGGACCCAAGAAACAAGCAGGGGTAGCAATCCTAATATCTAACAAACTAGACTTTAAAATAAAATCAATCAAAAGAGATGAAGGAGGTCATTACATACTCATCACAGGTGAAACCCACCAAGGCGAAGTGTCTATCCTGAACATCTATGCCCCCAATACAAAGGCATCCACATTCGTTAAAGAAACATTATTAGAACTTAAATCTCATCTAAAGCCCCACACAGTTATAGTGGGAGATTTCAACACACCACTCTCACCACTAGACAAGAATACCAGACAGGAACTCAACAAAGAAGCAAAGGGTCTAATAGAAGTAATGACCCAACTGGGATTAACAGATATCTATAGAACATTTCATCCACATAAAAAAGAATATACCTTCTTCTCACCACCACATGGAACCTTCTCAAAAATCGACCACATACTTGGCAACATATCAAACCTCAGCAGCTACAAAAAAATTGGAATAACTCCATGCATCTTATCAGACCACCATGCCTTAAAATTAGAATTCAACAACAACACAAAGTGCAGAAAACCTACAAACTCATGGAAATTGAATAATGCTCAACTGCACCATCCCTGGGTCAAAGAGGAAATAAAAAAAGAAATTAAAGACTTCCTCGAACTCAATGAGAATGAAGACACAACATACCCAAACCTATGGGACACTTTGAAAGCAGTGCTACGGGGAAGTTCATAGCACTAAGTGCTCACATGAAGAAACAGGAAAACAGTTATACCAGAGAATTAACATCACAGCTAAAAGCTCTAGAACACAAAGAAGCAAACTCCCCCAGGAGGAGTAGACGCCAGGAAATAATCAAATTGAGGGCTGAAATCAACAAAGTAGAAACCAGGAAAACAATACAAAGAATCAATGCAACGAAGAGTTGGTTCTTTGAGAAAATCAACAAGATAGACAAACCTTTGTCCAAACTTACCAAACAGCAGAGAGTGAACACGCAAATTAACAAAATCAGAAATGAAAAGGGGGACATAACAACAGACTCTGAGGAAATCCAGAGAATCATTAGGTCATACTTTGAAAACCTGTACTCCACAAAATTCGAAAATTTAAAGGAAATGGATGACTTCCTGGACAGCTATCATTTGCCAAAACTAAATCAAGAACAGATAAGCAATTTAAATAGACCTATAACCCCTATGGAAATAGAAGCTGTCATCAAAAGTCTCCCAACCAAAAAAAGTCCAGGTCCAGATGGCCTCAGTGCAGAATTCTACCACAAATTCAAAGAACAGCTTATACCAATTCTTCTCAAAGTGTTCCACACAATAGAAGCAGAAGGGTCTTTGCCAAACTCTTTCTATGAGGCTTCAATAACCTTGATCCCCAAGCCACACAAAGATACAACCAAGAAAGAGAACTTCAGACCAATATCCCTCATGAACATTGATGCAAAAATACTCAATAAAATACTGGCAAATCGGATCCAAGAACACATCAAAACAATCATTCACCACGATCAAGTAGGTTTCATCCCAGGGATGCAGGGATGGTTCAACATACGAAAATCCATCAACGTAATCCACCATATAAACAAGCTGAAAAACAAAAATCACATGATCATCTCACTAGATGCTGAAAAAGCCTTTGACAAAATCCAACATCCCTTCATGATAAAGGTCTTGGAGAGATCTGGGATAACAGGGACATACTTAAACATAATAAAAGCCATATACAGTAAACCAACAGCCAACATCAAACTAAATGGACAGAAACTCAACGCAATTCCTCTAAAATCAGGAACAAAACAAGGCTGTCCACTCTCTCCATACCTTTTCAACATGGTACTTGAAGTTCTAGCTATAGCCATACGACAACAAAGGGGGATCAAGGGGATACAAATTGGGAAGGAAGAAGTCAAACTTTCACTGTTTGCAGACGATATGATAGTTTATATCAGTGACCCAAAGAACTCTACCAGGGAACTCTTACAGCTGATTAACACCTTCAGCAAAGTGGCAGGTTACAAGATCAACTCAAGAAAGTCAGTAGCCCTACTATATACAGATGATAAAAGGGCTGAAAGAGAAATCAGAGAAACATCACCCTTTACAATTGCCACAAACAACATAAAATACCTTGGGGTAACGCTAACCAAACAAGTGAAAGACCTGTATCGTAAGAACTTTGAATCTTTAAAGAAAGAAATTAAAGAAGCCCTCAGAAAATGGAAAGATCTCCCATGCTCATGGATAGGTAGGATCAATGTAGTAAAAATGGCAATCCTGCCAAAAGCAATCTACAGATTCAATGCTATCCCCATTAAAATCCCAGCACAATTCTTCACAGACCTTGAAAGAACAATAATCAATTTTGTATGGAAAAACAAAAGACCCAGGATAGCCAAAACAACCCTGTTCAACAAGGCAACGTCCGGAGGCATCAATATCCCTGACCTCAAGCTCTATTATAGAGCTATAGTCCTGAAAACAGCTTGGTATTGGCACAAAAATAGACAGGCAGACCAATGGAATCGAATTGAAAATCCGGGTATTAACCCACACACGTACGAACATCTGATCTTCGACAAAGAAGCTAAAAATATACAATGGAATAAAGAAAGCATCTTCAACAAATGGTGCTGGCATAATTGGAGACTGGCATGTAGAAAAATGCGGATCGATCCATGTTTATCGCCATGCACAAAACTTAAGTCCAAATGGATCAAAGACCTCAACATAAATCCAGCCACACTGAACCTCTTAGAAGAGAAAGTGGGTGGTACCCTTGAAAGAATTGGTACAGGAGACAGCTTCCTGAACATAACACCAGTAGCACAGACAGTGAGCTCAACAATTAATAAATGGGACCTACTGAAACTGAGAAGCTTCTGTAAGGCAAAGGACACAGTCAGCAAGACAAAAAGGCAGCCCACAGAATGGGAAAAAATATTCACTAATCCCACATCTGACAGAGGGTTGATCTCCAAAATTTACAAAGAACTCAAGAAGCAAGTCTCCAAAACAGCAAAGGACCCAATTAAGAAGTGGGCTGCAGAACTAAATAGAGAGTTTTCAATAGAGGAGTCTAAAATGGCTGAGAGGCACTTGAGAAAGTGCTCAACATCCTTAGCCATCCGGGAAATGCAAATCAAAGCAACTCTGAGATACCATCTCACTCCTGTCAGAATGGCTAAAATCAAAAACACCAATGACAATTTATGCTGGAGAGGATGTGGTGAAAGGGGGACACTCCTCCATTGCTGGTGGGAGTGCCAACTGGTTCAGCCACTTTGGAAAGCAGTATGGAGATTCCTCAGAAAAATGGGAATAAACCTACCACAAGACCCAGCAACTGCACTCTTAGGCATATATCCAAAAGATGCCCATTCATATAACAAAGATGTCTGTTCCACTATGTTCATAGCAGCTTTATTTGTAATAGCCAGAACTTGGAAGCAACCTAGATGTCCCTCACCCGAAGAATGGATAGAGAAAATGTGGTACATCTACACAATGGAGTACTATTCAGCAGAAAAAAATAATGGAATCATGAGATTCGCAGGCAAATGGATGACACTAGAAGAAACCATCCTGAGTGAGGTAACCCAGTCACAAAAAGAGAAACATGGCATGTACTCTCTCATATATGGATTTTAGACATAGATCTGGGGAGTGCCAGCCTACAATCCTATTGCCAGAGAGTCTGGGAAACAGAAACTTCATTTACTGGCTGGTTAAGTACTGAGCTGAACTCAAGAAAGCCAGTATCAGAGAGGGAGGACTGATGATCAAAGGGATTAAGACTGGGCTGGTTGAACCCCCAGAAACAGCTGACCAGACAAAGGTTAACTCTTGAATCCCAGGCATCAGCCTGGGAATCCAGCATGGGACTGATCAAGACCCCCTGAATCTGGGTGTCAGTGAGGAGGCCTAGGTAATCTATTGAGCCTTGGACAGCAGATCAGCACCCATCCCAAGTATACACACGGTCTCTGGACTCCCATAGAACAATGTGAGGTGCACTCTCACCCTGAACTCTTGGGGAAGGGTCTAGGCCCTGCCCTATATGAAATGACAGACTATGGACACCCCCATGGAGGGCCTCACCCTCCCTGGGGGAATGAGGGGATAACGGGGGGGGGATGGGGGGAGGGCACGGGAGGAGGGGAGGGAAAGGGAGAGGGACCTCGTACTGACTTGTGAAGCAACCTTGTTTCTTATCTAAATTTAAAATGGAAAATAAAAAAATATTAATAAAAAAAAAAAAAAGAAAAAAAAATGCAAAAATCATATTGATTACAATCATAGAAGAAAACTAAAAAAAAAAAAAAAAAAAAAATCTTACTAAATATTAATGGACAAAATATTGTAACTATAGTTCTCACTTGATAACTTCTTTGTTTTATATAATTTGACTATGTTAAAGTTAAAATCTTTCTTTTTATTTAGACAGGAAAAGAGGCGATGATGGCAGAAGTCCTTCTGTGTATATGTAAATAAAGCACTGTTAGCCAATAGAGAAGCAAGATAGTTGGAACTGGGAGTCGAGGAGGATTCTAGGTAACATGATGTAGGATGCCAGAGGAGTAAGAGGTGTGAACACTTTCTCCAGTAAGAGAAGACTACATGGAAATACTCAAATTAGAAGTTATGGGTTCATAATTAAGTCAGAGCTAGCCTTTAAGAAACCAAGCAAATGGCCAACAGCTTCATAATTAATATAGTGTCTTGTGTGTTATTTGGGGGCTAAAGCAGTGATGGGATCTAGGTGGGAATCCCACAACAAATGATGGCTTACAGAAGACTACATATAACATACAAGAATATTAATTTCAAAATAAAATTTCCTTTTATCTTGTCTTGGGTAGAATAAGCATGGGAGGACCACACAGGGAAAAGCATGTTCTGAGTCTCTTTAAGGATATCACTTTCTTCCCTGCTGGTGAACTAATGTTTAACAATACTTCCTAATCATCATGGTGGCACACCACACATATCCACTAATAAAAGCCTTTAAGAGTGGAGAACATTAGATGCACCTTAATGTTTTATTCATAGGTTAAGGCTGCCTTCTAAAAACAAGTAATTACAGGGCCAAGTATGAGATTATCCTTCTATAACTTCCTGAATTGGTTCCATAATTCAAGTGCCATGTGAAAAATGATTGCAGAGTGGTGTTCAGGAATTAGTGACATTGTTCATAGAACCTGAAAAACTTCAATGCTTCACCTTTCCAAAATACTGTGTCACACCAAGTCTTGGGTTAAGGATCAGTCACTCAGAGACACTCATAGATCAGGAGTCACCTTTCCTATAATATCCCATGAGTAGATTAATTTACTTTTAGCTTCCAAGACAGAAGAGGACTGACTGCCTATTATGGATGTGGTATTGTGGGAAACTAAATATCCATGGAGGTTGCATCTGTCTGTCTTGGGGCCCTGGCCTACCTTGCATCTGCCCACTTTTCAATGGCATTAATGCTTTCTTCCACCCATGATGGCAACACAACCTATATCATACCCTGCAAGTAAAACACCAAAATTCTATCATGATGAATTGTTGAACATAGCACTTATGGAAAGCATGTCTTCAGTACTATAATTCTCTGCAAACTCCTTCTTAATATTCTAGGGCATTTTATGTACTCTAAAATGTTACCTAATGTTCTCTGTGCCTCCTACTTAGAGAAGACATTCTCATTGCTTTAGCAACAGCAACCATGCACTAAGTCATCATGTCTCTCAACCTGTCTTGTAACATTCAGACCACAAGGTAATGATTAGGTTTACATATTAAGATATTGTCTGAATGTACAAATAAATAATGGTATAAAACATAGAGGTGAATTAAGGTAAAGCAGGCTGTCATCAAAGAGTGAGATTCCCAGGAGATAAATCCCTATGAAATTCATAGAGCTGGTTTAGAACACAGACGTTAGTCATCCATGAAAACGCAAGAAATCTGGGATATCTTTTCTTGTGAAACTGGTTCATTTCTCACCATCATGGACTGGGACAGAAATTTCAATATGGAAAGATCTCAGGAAGCTAGAAGTTATCCCAGAGGAATGGACTGGGGGAGAATCCTTCATCTTCCTGAGAACTACACCTGTAGACTGGCTCTAAGTATTAGGTAGTTGATCTAGATGGCAGGACCTATTGAAGAAATGGATTTGCCTATAAAGAAAACAAGGCATGTATATGTTTCAGTGTGAAAACTGCAGTCCTGGCACAAGGAATGATGTACATTCAGGGAAATAAGGTGGCTTAGTCATAAATATATGTAACTATCCCAAAACTGGGATACAAAATCGAAAAGCCTTTGAGATCAACATGGCTTACACTCCCCAAAGGCTTTCCCTTACTCGAGAGTAAGTGTTTTTAAATTATCATCAATGCACACAGAGACTCTGTAGGACAAGATCATCTCAATAATACATTTTAGAAGGGTAAAATGCTGAGTGTAGATTGAAACTATATGAATAACTTCTTGGGAGATTTTGCATTTAACTACAAGCCTCTCTGGTTAATAATCAATTTATTTTCTCTTTTCAAGTGTGATTTAGTTAATGTATTTATTTCTTAGATTTGTAGGTACAGTGTGTGTGCGTGTGTATGTGTGTGTGTGTGTGTAAGCATGCATGTGGGAATGCACTTTAGCACACACATATAGAATCCAGAGGGCAATCTCTGGTGTTGGTCCTTGACTTTTACTTTGAGATGTGATCCCTTTGTTGTTTTATTCTGTATACCCCAGAATATCTAGTCTGTAAAATTGCAGGGATTCTCCTGTCTTTTCCTTCCATTTTCCTGTTCAAGCCCTGGGGTTTCAACATATGCTAGCTTTCCTGGCCTTATATGGATTCCTGAGATTCAAACACAAGGCTTCATGTTTGTGCAACAATCCATTTTCCTACTCATCCATCTCCACAGACCTAAACATGATTTATTTAAATATGATTGACACTTAGTAAAATGGCCCTTTTAGGTGTGTGGTTGGGTGGGATTTTACAAATAGAAAGTCACATAAACATCACTGACTGACATTAACATATAATATTTCCATCATTAACATAAGATCCCTGTGACACATTTTAATTCAGGTCTCTGTGTTCCCTGGTGGCAGGCAACCATTGATCTCATTTCTGTTCCCATGGTTTCTTCTTTTTCAGAATGTTATATAAATAAGGTCTTACAATGTGTACCTTTTTGTGTCTAACTTGCTTTTACTTAGCATGTTTGAGGTTCATTTATATTGTTCCTGTATCCACCCATTGTTCATTTTTTGTTGTTGTGGAAAAGCAATCCATTTTGTGGATAACTGATAATGTGTTTATCCACTCACCAGTTGATGGATGTTTGGATTATTTTAAGTTTGGTGTAATTATGAAAAAGACACCATAAAATTCTTGTCCATCACTCTGTGTGAGCATGTAGTTTTATATCACTTTTAAATAAATAACTATGTGGTATTTCTTGGGTGTATAATATCATATGCTATCCCCAAAATAAAATTTATTTGCTGAAGACTTAAGACCCAATCCCTCAAAACATGAACGAATCTTGAGAGATCAGAACATATTGGAGACAAACATTAGAAGAAAACAAAAGCAAACAAAATAAACATTAATCTTGGAACTATAGTTTCCAGAGTATTTTTAGAAAAAAAACCTTTTTGTTGAATTTAAACAGTCATGTAATGCCAACCCTAATAATAATGCATGCATCAAATATATTCTACTTTAGAAGAACTTGTGAATGTTTTTCAAACTGAATATATAACACTGCATGCTCTTACACAGAATCCAGGTTTCCAATCCTAATTTTAATAGTAGTAATAACATTGCGGTTTTATATAGATTTTAAGTATTTATTATTTTTACTTACTATGTTTGAGTGGTTGGATGATTGCTTTTCTTGCTGTTTTTGAAGTTGTATTGTCTGCATATATATGATCATGTATAAAGTGATCACAGATGCCAGAAAAGGGAGTCAAATCCTCTCAAAGTAAAATTAATGGTTTTAAGATATTGTAAACTATCATGTGTGTGTGTGGTGAGAATCAAACTCATCTCTTCAGCAAGAGTAGTCAGTGTTCTTAACCATTAAGCAATCTCTCCACCCTGGCTTCACACTTTATACACATATTTTTCATATTTGTCTAGAGCAGTGGTTCTCAATGTTCCTAATGCTGTGACCCTTTAATACAGGTCCTTATGCTGTGGTGACCACTAACAATAATATTGTTTGTTGTTAATTCATAACTGTTTTTGCTACTGTTAGTAATTGCATTATAAATATATGATATGTAGGATATCTGATATGTGATCTCTGTGGAAGGGTCATTTGACCCCAAAGGGGGTCACAACCCACAGGTTGAGAGCTATCCTTCTAATGACTAATGATGTTAAGTATTTCTTGCATGTTATTTGTTATTTTCATAATGTATCTACTGAATTCTCCACCCCCCCATTTTAAATTGTTCTCTCATTAGTTCTCTATTCAAGATCTTCATCAGGTATATCTTTGTACCTATTGTTTCCTTTCTGTGAATTGTCATTGTTTTTCAATTGTGTTTTTGTTTTTTTGAAGATCACTTGGTCCCACGAATTATACCATAATGTTTTTCCTTTTATCCCTTCTTAAATCTTATCTAAGAGATGTGTCTCTTTCAACATTCCAGTGAATTTTTGCTCTGCATCTCCATGCTCTTTTTTGGAAAAGTTGTATTCTTTTTGAAATGTATACAGTACAGTTATTGACATAAAGTAAGAATTAGCAAGGAAGAAGCTGTACAGCCATGGCTTAAAGAATTAGAACTCCCCTTACCTAGTGTGTCTAAAACCATGATCTCTTATAGCATGGTTGGCTAAAAATGTGATATCTCTCATAATAATTTCACCTGGCTCCAGAAAGGGTGAAATATAATGAGTTCCTTCAACCACCAACACTGCATAGACTTGAGAATGACTTTGAAATCAAGTGCAGTTTAACTTCAGATAGACTGAATGAGGAAGGGTATGATGGGGAAAAATTTAAAGGCCATCTTTGGATATGATATCATAAAGTCCAATGTTTATTTGAAATTACTAAAGCCCAGGTAGAGGATATGTTTGACTAGAATTTGAAAGTTCATTTTAGATTTGGCATGAAGAAGTCAAAAGGGAGTAAGGTATGTGAGTGAAAGGAAAGATATAGTTGATGGCTGAGATGAAAATATTCTCAACTGGAATGGGCAAAAGAAATGAGGTATTTCTTAGTGCTCAGCATTTGAGCATCTTCTGAGTGGCCCTTCATTTCTGTGTCATTAGCAAACAATTGTTGCTGTTATTATTATTAAACTGTAAAGAAACCTTTATTTTAGTTATGATTCCTAATTATGTTCTAAAGTTAAGTACTGGTTTAGTTATATGTTATGATTTATTAAAGCTTGCCTGAGATTCAGAAAGCAAAGTCAGCCACAAACCATAGAAGCCAGGAATACACCCTTAATCCCAGCAGCCAGAAGCCTGTTGGTGGTGGCATACACCTTTAATTTCAGCACTTGGCAGGCAGAGGCAGGTGGATTTCATTGAGTTCAAGGACCAAACGGTCTACAGAGCAAGTTATAGGACAGCAAAGCCTACACAAAGAAACACTGTCTCAAAACACCAGATAAAGTTAGGTAGACATTATTAGCATAATGTCAATATATTCTATCCAAATGTAGATATATGATGGAGTGAACCACTGAAACCACATTTCCATTCTACTCACAAAAATTTTTAGAAATGGAGGAAGGTCTTCCTGTACCACTCTGAAAAGTGAGAACCTTGACAAAGATTACAGAACTATGATGTGCTTTAATTTTCAATATTTACCAAAAACGTATGTTGTGCCAACCAACTTTCCACAGGCAAGTTCATTTACTTCTCATATCTATCCTCTGAATATAGATAAAATTTTAACTCAAAAGCTATGGAAACAAGAAGTAGGGATGCCATAGAATATGCTCCAGAAAATTCACACACACACACACACACACACACACACACACACGTGCATGCACATGCACACACACACATGCACATGCATATACACATGCACATTAGAATGAATTCACTAAAATTCTACTCAGTGCTCCACTGAAAAGTCTCTAAAATAGAAAACACTCCAGGGTGTATACACACACACACACACACACACACACACACACACACACACACCAAAAAAACCTTACCAATTTCAGAAACCATTAAGCAATTTCATGTGTCCTACCCTATCTTATGCAATACCACTTAAAATTGAAAAAAGCTCTCTATTAAATGTGTCAAATTATGGCAATTAAACTTCTCATTGAATAATGAACAAGTCAAAGAAGAAATTGAGAAACAATAAGAAAATGAGAAAAACAACACTCAAAACAATTTGGACATATTAAAGCAGTTGTAAAAAGTAAATGTAAACCCCTAAGTGCCTATATTTAAAAAAAACAGAGATAATATAAGTAGAATAATAGGTAAAAATCAGGAATTTGGAAATGCAAGAACAAACAAAGCCCACATCCAGAAACAGTAAATAGCCACAACAGATATTAATGAAATAGAAACAAAGAAAGCAACAAACAAATCAATGAATCAATATTTCTTTAAGATAAACAAGATTGACAGATCCAATGATCCAAAACAAAGATATGACCATCACTAAAAGCATCCAGACTAAACAAGAATATTACAACAGAATAAAAAATCAGGATATTATGAGGAAATACTTTAAAAAGCTATATTCAAGTTATAAAATCTAAAAAATACAAATAAATTTCTAGATACATTCCAACCACCAAAGTTAAACAGAGAAGAGAATATCAACCTAAACAGACCCATAAAAATAATGGATATTTAAACAGTAGAAAAAAAGCCTTAAAACTAGAAAGATTCTGCACCTAGACTAATTTACAGAGCAGTTTTAACAAACTTTCATAATAATCTATAACTAATAATTCTTACATTATTCAAAATGATAGAGAGGAACACTCCCATTGTGTTTTTATCTTCATCATGGTTTCTGTGGCTTAATTTACTGCTATTTCAACCAGCAATTACAATAGTGCAGTTACCAGCCTGCTTCCCTTGCAGTGGCATGGCCACTCAGGCCTTAGCCAGGTGGGAATTCTTTTGACATAGGCAAAGGTTCTGTCCCTGCCACTAAAGGTAGTTTTAACTAAATCTCTCTCATTCTATTTATGAATACAATTAAAAAATACAAAGTCTGGGATGAAAACCTTTTATCTCAGAAAGGTAGAGTAGTACCTAACTAACCTTCTGTCTTTTCTAGCATCTCCTGAAAAGGTCCATTTTTCTGTCAAACAGAAAAAGCCTCGGCACACAAAACCCCTCTGTACTATTTCCAGTTTGTCTGCTTGTCTCTTCAGAATGCTCTCCAATATTCTATGGTTACTTTTTGCCAGCTAGATTGTAACTCAAACTCCTGATCCAAGGTTAATTATCTTTTTTTAATTTAAATTAGAAACAAGCTTGCTTCATAGGTCAATTCCATCTTCCTCTCCTTCTTCCCCACCCCCCAAACACCCAACACCCCAATGCATTCCCCCTCCCCTACTCAGGAGGGTGAGACCCTCCATGGGGGATCTCCAAAGTCTGTCATATCATCCGGGGCAGCGTCTAGGTCCTCCTCCATGTGTCCAGGTTGAAAGAACATCCAGCCAAGTGGAATTGGTTCCTAACATCCATTTGTACAACAGGAATAGATACTGATCTACTACCCACGGCCTTCTCACTGACAGCCATATTCACGGGGTCTGGCTCAGTCCCATACTGGCCTCTCAGTCATCAGTCTGGGGTCCATGAGCTCTCATTTTTTCAGGTCAGCAGTTTCTGTGGGTTTTATCAGATGGGTCTTGACTACTTTGCTAATCACTCCTCTCTCTCTGAAACTGGGTTCCAGGAGTAGTACTCAGTGGCAAAAAAAAAAAAACCAATGGAATCTTGAAATTTGCAGGCAAATGGAAGGCACTAGAAGAAACCATCCTGAGTGAGGCGACCCAGACACAAAAATACAAACATGATATGTACTCACTCATATATGGATTTTAGATATGGATCAGGGGAGTGTCAGCCTACAAGCCCAGTGCCAATGAGTCTGGGAAGCAGGGAGGTTCCCAAGAGTAATACCTGATACCCCATAGAAGTGGAATGAGGCAAGATCTTCTGAGCACATTGGGAACATTGATGGAAGAGAGGGGGAACCAGGAAAAAGAGAAGGGGATAAGAGGAGAGAAGAAGAAGACATGGGGGAGCAGGAAGTTTGAGTTTGGGTAAGAATAGAGGAGAGCATGATGAGAGATACCACAATAGATCAAGTCATTATAGGCTTGAGGAGAGAGCTAACACTAGTGAGATCTCCAGAGATCTACAAGGATAAATCCAACTGGCAAACTAAGCAATAGTGGAGAGACTACACTAGTAGACCCTCCTTGATAATAAGGTTGATGACTACCCTATATGCCCTACTAGAACCTTTATCCAGTGACTGATGGAAGCAGAGACAGATACTCACAACTAAACACTGAACTGAACTCCTGTAACCTAGCAACAGAGATGGAGGAGTGATGAGCAAAGGGGTCAAGACCATGATGGTGAAACCCACAAAGACAGCTGACCAGATAAGGGGGAGCTCTTGAATCCCAGACAGAGGGCTGAGAGGCCAACGGGACTGATCCAGACTCCATGAGTGTAGTGCCAGGGAGGAGGCCACAAAAATCACTGGGCCTTGGGTAGTAGACCAGTGTTTACCATGGTGTATCTTTGGGAGCCCATTCCAAATTAAGGGATGCTCTCTCAGCCTGGACACATGGGGAAGGGCCTAGGTCCTGCCTTGGATGAAATGACAGACTTTGGAGATCTCCCAGGAGGGCTTCACTCTCCCTAGGGAATGATGTAGGGATGGGGTAGCAGGCTGGGGTGGCTGGTGGAGAGACAAGGAAGGATGGTTGGGAGAGGGAGCTGGGAATGACATGTGACACATTCATGTTTCTAATTTAAATAAAAACATACATTGAGGAAAAAATAAAAAAGATACCCTTTCCACTATTGCTTAGACTGCCAGTTGTTGTCCTCCTTATAGATCTATGAATATTTCCCTAGATCTCTTCTCAAACCTATAATGGCTCCCTCTACTATGTTATCTCTAATCCTGCTCTCCTCTATCCTTCTCCTGATTCAACCTTCCTACTCCCCCATGTGCTCCTCTCCCCTCCTCTTCTCTCCTTCTCTTTCTCCTAACTCTCTCTCCCCTCCCTCCATACTCCCAATTAACTCAGCAGATCTTATCCCTTTCCCCTTCTCCGGGTGGACATGTATGTCTCTCTTAGAGTCCTCCTTGTTACCTGGCTTTTCTTTCATTATGGATTGTGGGCTGTGACTCATTTGATCTAGGCCTAAACTCTATATATGAGTGAGTACATACTAAGTTTATTTTTCTGTGACTGGGTTACCTCACTCAGTATGGTTTCTTCTAGTGCCATCCATTTGTCTGAGAATTTAAAGATTTCATTTTTTCCCTCTGAGTAGTACTACATTGTACAAATGTACCACATTTTCCCTATCCTTTCTTCAGATGAGGGACATCTAGGTTGCTTCCAGATCCTGGTTATTACAAATAATGCTGCTATGAATATAGTCGAACAGATGTCCTTATTAAATGAATGTATGTCTTTTGGGTAAGAGTGGAATTGCTGGATCTTATGGTGGACTGAGTCCCATTTTCCTGAGGAATCTCCATACCAAAGTGGCTGTACAAGTTGTTACTCGCACCAGCAGTGGAGGAGTGTTCCCCTTTCTCCACATCCACTCTAGCATAAACTGTAATTTGTGTTTTTGATGTTAGCCATTCTGACGGAGTAAGATAGTATCTCAGAGTTGTTTTCATTTGCATTTCCCTGATGGGTAAGGATGCTAAGCATGCAAAATTGGGGTTCACAGTGTCATCAAATATCCCGCAGAATTCTTCTTTTTGCCTAAATAAAAAGGAAAGATTTTAACTCTAACAAAGTAAAACTATATACAATAGGAACAATATTTAACTCTAAAACACTAAAACTATATAAAATAGGAACCATTATCAAGTGAGGATTATATTTACAATATCCAGTCCATTTGTCTTTGGCAAATTCAGAGAAATTACTTCATATTCTATACTGTCTTGGCAAATGCACAGTTTAGTACTTAATTCACTTTGTATCCTAACTTGTATTCCCAAAACAAAGCTGTCCTTTTACACCTCCAAAAATTTTCCTTTTTTTAGAACTTATCTTTTATTGAAATTTAGTAACTTTATATAGTTATGGAAAGAAAAAATGTAGATGTCAATATCTAATGATTAAATTTCAATTTCGATACCATTTTTTATTTTTAAATTTAACATGTCAATTCTAGGTCCCTCTTCCTTTCCCTCTCCTCCTCCTGTGCCCTCCCAACAAACCCCCCATATCATCTCATTTCCGTAGGGAGGGTGAGGCCCTCCATGAGGGTGTCCACAGTCTGTCATTTCATCCAGGGCAGGGCCTAGACCCTCTGCCAAGAGTCCAGGGTGAAAGTGCATCTCTCATTGTTGGATGGGAGCACAAAGTCCATTTGTATCCTCGGGATAAATACTGATCTACTACACAAGGCTCAATAGATTACCTAGGCCTCCTCACTGATACCCATATTCAGGGGGTCTTGATCAGTCCCATGCTGGATTCCCAGGCATTAGTCAGGAATTCAAGGGGTAACCCTTGTCAGGTCAGCTGTTTATGGGTGTTACACCAGCCCAGTCTTAATGCTTTTGGTCATCAGTCCTCCCTCTCTGTCACTAGATTTCTTGAGTTCAGCTCAGTGCTTAGCCATGGGAATCTGGCTCTACTTCCATCAGCCACTGAATGAAGGTTCTGTTTTCCAGACTCTCTGGCCATGGGATTGTAGGCTGGCACTCCCCAGATCTATGTCTAAATTCCATATATGAGAGAGTACATGCCATGTTTCTCTTTTTGTGACTGGGTTACCTCACTCAGGATGGTTTCTTCTAGTGCCATCCATTTGCCTGCAAATTTCAGGATTCCATTGTTTTTTATGCTGAGTAGTACTCTATTGTGTAAATGTTCCACGTTTTCTCTATCTACTCTTCAGTTGTGGAGCATCTAATTTGCTTCCAGGATCTAGCTATTACCTATAATGCTGCTATGAACATAGTGGCACAGACATCATTGTTGTGTGAATGGGTATCTTTTGGGTATATGCCTAACAATGGAAGTGATGGGTCTTGTCATAGACTGAGTCCCATTTTCCTGAGGAATCTCCATACTAATTTCCATAGTGGTTGTACGAGTTAGCACTCCTACCAGCCAAGGAGGAGTGTTCCCCTTTTTCCACATCCTCTCCAGCACAAACTGTCATTGGTGTTTTTGATTTTAGCCATTCTGAGAGGAGTAAGATGGTATCTCAGAGTTGTTTTGATTTGAATTTCCCGGGTGGCTAAGGATGTTGAGCATTTTCTCAACTGCCTCTCAGACATTTTAGACTCCTCTAATGAAAATTCTCTATTTAGTTTTGTAGCTCACTTTTTAATTGGATCCTTTGGTGTTTTGGAGACTTGCTTCTTGAGTTCTTTGTAAATTTTGGAGATCAGCCCTTGGTCAGATGTGGGGCTTGTGAATATCTTTTCCCATTCTGTGGGCTGCCTTTGTCTTGATGACTGTGTCCTTTGCTTTACAGAAGCTTCTCTGTTTCAGCAGGTCCCATTTATTAGTTGTTGATCTCACTGTCTGTGCTACTGGTGTTATGTTCAGGAAGCTGTCTCCTGTAGAAATTCATTCAAGGGTATCACCCACTTTCTCTTCTAAGAGTTTCAGTGTGGCTGGATTTATGTTGACGTCTTTGATTAATTTGGACTTAAGTTTTGTGCATGCCAATAGACAAGGATCTATCAGCATTCTTCTACATGCCAGCATCCAGTTATATAAGCACTATTTGTTAAAGAAGCTTTCTCTTTTCCATTGTATATTTTTAGCTTCTTTGTTGAAGATTAGATGTTCATACATGTATGGGTGAATATCAGGGTGTTCAATTAGATTCTGTTGGTCTACCTGTCTATTTTTGTGCCAATACCAAAATGTTTTCAGGACTACAGCTCTTTGATAGAGCTTGAGGTCAGGTATGGTGATGCCTCCAGATGTTGCTTTCTTGAGTAAGCTTGTTTTGGCTATCCTGAGTCTTTTGGTTTTCCATACAAAATTAATTATTATTCTTTCAAGGTCTGTGAAGAATTGTGCTAGTATGTTAATGGGGATTGCATTGAATCTGTAGATTGCTTTTGGCAGGATTGCCATTCTTACTATATTGATCCTATCTATCCAAGAGCATGGGAGATCTTTCCATTTTCTGAGGGCTTCTTTAATTTCTTTCTTTAAAGACTCAAAGACTTTGCAATACAGGTCTTTCACTTGTTTGGTTAGCGTTACCCCAAGGTATTTTATGTTGTTTGTAGCAATTGTAAAGGGTTATGCTTCCCTGATTTCTTTCTCAGCCCTTTTATCATCTGTATATAGTAGGGCTACTGATTTTCTTGAGTTGATCTTGAAGCCTGCCACTTTACTAAAGGTGTTAATCAGCTGTAAGAGTTCCCTGGTAGAGTTCTTTGGGTCATTTATGTAAACTATCTTATGATCTGCAAATAGTGAAAGTTTGATCTCTTCCTTTCCTGATTTTAGAGGAACTTCATTGAGCATCTGTCCAATTAGTTTGATGCTGGCTGTTGGTTTTCTGTATGTAGCTTTTATTATGTTTAGGTATGTTCATGTTTTCCCAGTTCTCTCCAAGTCCTTAATCATGAAGGGGTATTGGATTTTGTCAAAGGCTTTTCATGCATCTAGTGAGATGATCACGTGATTTTTGTTTCTCAGCTTGTCTATATGGTGGATTACATTAATGGATATTAGTATGTTGAACCATCCGTGCATCCCTGGGATGAAACCTACTTGATCGTGGTGAATGATTGTTTTGATGTGTTCTTGTATCCGATTTGCCAGTATTTTATTGAGTATTTTTGCATCATTGTTCATGAGGGATATTGGTCTGAAGTTCTCTTTATTAGTTGTGACTTTGTGTGGCTTGGGGATCAGGCTATTGAAGCCTTGTAGAAAGAGTTTGGCAAAGTCCCTTCTGCTTCTATTGCATGGAATATTTTGAGAAGATTTTGTATAAGCTGTTCTTTGAATTTCTGGTAGAATTCTGCACTGAGGAGATCTGGAACTGGGCTTTTTTTGGTTGGGAGACTTTTGATGACTGCTTCTATTTCCATAGGTGTTTTGGGTCTATTCAAATTGCTTATCTTTTTCTGATTTAATTTTGGCCTGTGATAGCTTTCCAGGAAGTCATCCATTTCCTTTAAATTTTCTAATTTTGTGGAGTACAGGTTTTCAAAGTATGACCTGATGATTCTCTGAATTTCCTCAGTGTCCTTTGCTATGTCCCCCTTTTCATTTCTGATTTTGCTAATTTGCATGTTCATACTGTGCCATTTGGTAAGTTTAGACAAAGGTTATTAGTCTATCTGGTTGATTTTCTCAACTCTTATTGTAACTCTTTGTTACAGTGATTCTTTGTATTGCTTTCCTAGTTTCTACTTTATTGATTTCATCCTTCAGTTTGATTATTTCCTGGTATCTATTCCCCCTGGGGGAGTTTGCTTCTTTGTGTTCTAGAGCTTTCAGCTGTGCTGTTAATTCTCTAGTGCAACTATTCTCCAATATCTTCATGTGGGCACTTAGTGCTATGAACTTCCCCTGTAGCACTGCTTTCAAAGTGCCCCATAGTTTAGCTTATGTTGTGTCTTCTTCCTCACTGAATTCTAGGAAGACTTTAATTTCTTTTTTTATTTTTTCTTTGGCCCAGGAATGGTGAAGTTGTGCATTATTCAATTTGCATGAGTTTGTAGGATTTCTCCAATTTGGGTGTTGTTGAATTCTAATTTTAACACATGGTGGTCTGATAAGATGCATGGAGTTATTCCAATATTTTTGTAGCTGCTGAGGTTTGATATGTTGCCAGTATGTGGTCGATTTTTGAGAAGGCTCCATGTGGTGGTGAGAAGAAGGTATATTCTTTTTTATGTGGATGAAATGTTCTATAGATGTCTGTTAATCCAAATTTTGTCATAACTTCTACTAGAACTTTTGCTTCTTTGTTGACTTTCTGTCTGATATCCCTGTCTATTGGTGATAGTGGGGTGTTGAAATATCCCACTATAAGTGTGGGGCTTTATATGTGATTTGAGTTTTAGTAATGTTTCTTTTATGAACGTGGATGCCTTTGTATTTGGACCATAGATGTTCAGAATTGAAACTTTATCTTGGTGGATTTTGCCTGTGATGAGTATATAATGACTTCCTTCATCTCTTTTGATTGATTTTATTTTAAAGTCTAATTTGTTAGATAATGGGATTACTACCCCTGCTTGTTTCTTGGGTCCATTTGGTTGGAAAATCTTTTCTCAGCCTTTAACTCTCAGGTAATATCTGTCTTTGAGTGTGAGGTGTGTTTCTTGTATACAGCAGAAGGATGGGTTCTGTCTTCAAATCCATTCTGTTAGCCTCTGTCTTTTTATGGGTGAGTTAAGGCCATTAGTATTGAGGGATATTAATTAGAATTGATTGCCCATTCTTCTTTGATTTAGAATGGTTGGTGGTGGTGGAATTATGTGTGGAATTCTACCCCTTTTTTCTTTTGGCTGTTGGTAAAGTGGAATTATCTAATGCCTATGTTTTTCTGGTTGTAGTTAACTTCCATGGGTTGGAGTTTTCCTTCCAGAACTTTCTGTAGGGCTTGTTTAATGGATATGTATTTATTGAATCTAGTTTTGTCATGGAATATCTTGTTTTCTTCATCTATAGTGATTGAGAGCTTTGCCGGGTATAGTAGTCTGGGCTGGTATCCATGGTCTCTTAGTGTTGGTAGAATATCTATCCAGGACCTTCTGGCTTTCAGAGTTTCCATGAAGAAGTCAGGTGTAATTCTCATAGGTTTGCCTTCATATGTTACTTGTCCTTTTTCCTTAGCTTCTCTTAATATACTTTCTTTATTCTGTATATTTTGCATCTTGATTATTATGTGGCGAGGGGACTTTTTTGTGATCCAGTATATTTGGTGTTCTGTATGCTTATTGAACTTTCATTGGCATGTCTTTCTTTAGGTTGGGAAAGTTTTCTTCTATGATTTTGTTGAATATGTTTTCTGCCACTTTGAGGTGGTTTTCTTCACCTTCTTTTATACCTATTATTTTTGTTTCATCTTTTCATGGTGTCCCATATTGCCTGGATGTTTTTTGTTAGGGATTTGTTGGACTTAAGATTTTCTTAGGTTGATGAATCCATTTATTCTAGTGTATCTTCAACACCTGAGATTCTGTCTTCCATGTCTTGTATTCAGTTTGTAGTGCCTATATCTGTAGTACCTGACCATTTGCCCAGCTTTTCTATTTCCATCCTTTCTTCAGATTGTGTTTTGTTTTTATAGTCTCTATTTCAGTTTTCAAACCTTGCACTGTTTGAATTGTGTCTTGCAATTTTCGGTTTGTCTTTTCATCCATTTGTTGCATTTTATGATTTCTTTGGTTTGTTTTTTTCTTCCATTTCTGGCATTTTTGGGTTTTTTCTTCCATTTCTTGCATTTTTTTCATTTGTTTTTTCTTCCATTTCTTTGAGGGATTTTCCTATATCCTCTTTTATGGTATCTATCATTTTCATGAAGTTGCTTTTAAGGGTATTATCTTCTGCTTTATTTGCATTGGCATGTTTGAGTCTTGCTGGTGTGTAATCTCTTGAATCTGGCAGTGTCATATTTGTTTTTCTTTTGTGAGTGTGTTTTTGTATTGTCTCTTTCCCATCTCTTTTCTAGTGGGTGGAGAAAGAGCCACTTATTTTTCTGGTGGTTAGGGGACCCGAGTTCCCTTTTGGTGGGTGCAAGCAAGTCCAATACTCTGGTAGTTCTTCTATTCCTGCTCCTAGTCCTTGTCCCATGGTTGGAGAAGAAGTCCAGGAATCTGAGGTGTGTAGTCTCCCACCTGGTCCCCTGGTCTCATTGGTGGAAGGGAAGACCTGGGATCTGGGTTGCTTGGCTCCCGCCAGGATGAGAAGCTCTGTGGCAGTCCCCAGGCAATCCCCAAGCCCTGGAATGCAGGCCTGGATGCAGGGCCTCCTTTACCTGCTCCTGCTGTCACTGGACCCACTGCTCCCCTGGTCTTCTTGGTGGAAGAGAAAAACTGGGATCCGGGGTGCATGGCTTCTGCCAGGATGTGAAGCTCTGTGGCAGTCTCTAGGCAATCCCTAGGCACTGGAATGCATGCCTGGATGCAGGGCACATATTTGGTTTTTTAAAGGAGAGAATTAACCTCCAACTCAAAACACAGCTTTAATTTTTAATTGAACCAGTACTATAAAAAGAGTGTTTTCCTCTTGTATTTGTATATAGCAGCATAAGCAAGTATTTGGGAAGATTTATGAAATTCTGCCCTGTTTGAAATGTGCTATACCATTACCAAACTTACTCTTTTAACTGGGATGTTTTTCACTGGGTGGATCATCATTCTTCAGATGTTCCATTTACCTAGTGATCTACAGATTCCTTAATTGGATATTTATATTCTCCTGGAAAGACAAACACAAAACCCTTCCCCAACACTGATTTTGGATAATTCCCTTTTTTCCAGGTTACACCTTTGTTAAGACAATGTGGTTTTTTGCCAACAGAAAAGATCTTATCTCCTATCCAAGTACAAACCAGGCCCGACCCTGCTTAGCTTCCGAGATCAGACGAGATTGGGCGCGTTCAGGGTGGTAGGGCCGTAGACAAAAAGATCTTATTTCTTGATAACAAAAATTAACTTTTTCATACCTAATCAAGTGAAAGGTGTTAGTTAGTCTTATGATTTGGTTTGGATTGAATCACCCAAGTGTTTGATGAACTATCTCCTTTTCTGATCAAGTGGTCTCTCCTGTGTGATTCTTGTCTTTATCAATCTTGATGGTATCCATAGCTTTTCCTACCCTGTAGAAACAAAGTCAAAGCCTCTTCCCTAAAGCAGCGCATATCCTGGGTTCCATTCTGAGATTAACACATATGTGAAATATTTAGGCAGATTTAATTCAGCAGTTTTTCTATTATCCAATGTCTCTCCTAAGCTGCTATTCCCTTTTGATTAGCAATTAAAATTTTACAGTTAATAAATCACTGGGTGATACATCCCTAGGGATCTTTATTATCCATTTCTGATAAGCATATCTTTTAAAGTGTTACTAGATCTTTCTGTAACTGCTTGTCCTGTAGGATTATGGGGTACACTTGCAAAATTGTTAAAAAAAACTTTTTCCATTTTAGTTGGGATATATGCAGGATCACTGTCAGTTTTAATTTGGACAGAGGTCCCACTAATAACCATGACTTCTCAAAAATACGTAATTACGGAAGCAGCCTTTTCAGTACTTAAAGCAGTTGCCCATTGAAATCCGGATGTGGATCTATGCTATGGTTCACAAGTTTTAATTTTTCAAACCCTGCAAAATGAAACACATCCATTTGCCAACGTTGATTTCTTTGAGTACTTTTGGGTTGCTTCCTGCAGGTAATGGTTTTTTTTTTATTCAAAGAACAAGTAAGACATTTCTTTAAAATTTTTGGCTTTTTTCCAAGTGATAGAAAAATCTTGCTTCAAACCTTTCCTATTAACATGGTATTTCTTACAAAATTCTGATGCTTCTAGCTCATTTCCTACTAATCAATTTCATCACTACCTTACCTTGTTCCACAGGGCCTGGTAGATTTCTGTATGATCTGATATGCAAACTCAGGGTTCAGAGTGTGATCAAATATCTTCCAATGCACCCAAACTGACAAATTAAAGTGATTATTACTCCAATACCAAAATCAGTTAAATGCACAACAAAAATAAAACTGCAAACTAATACCCTAGATGAACAGATTTAAAAATTCTCAATAAAATAGTAACTTACTGAATATAGACATATATAACAACATCCATCAAGATCAAATTGACTTTTTTCTGGAAATTCATGGATGATTCAATATACATAAGTTAATAAATTTAATCATACAAAATTAAAGACGAAAGTCAAATGACCTTCTTAATATATACAGCAAAAGCCTTTGACAAATGCTAACATGCTCCCATTAGGGTTGGAAAGAACATACCTCAACATAATGAAAGCTATATATAACAAACCTACTTCTAAAAGTACGCTAAATAATTGGGCAATAGTGGTATAAGCATTTATCCAAGGACTCTGGAGGCAGAGTCAGGTAGATCTCTGTCAATTTGAAACTACCCTGCTCTGAGGGAATTCCAGGACAGCCAGGGCCACACAAATAAACCCTGTCTCAAAACAACAACAAAATAAAAATTTAGATCAACCCTACCGAATCAGGAATGAGACAACCATGTCAACAATCTCCATTTCTTTTCACAGAAGTGTCTAAAGCACTAGCTAGAGTAACAAATCAAGAGGAGGAAATTAGAGAAATACTAGTAAAAACAGAAGTAGTCAAATTATCCCTATTTGTAGATTTGTGGGCATAGATATTTTATTATATATAAGGGATCTAAAAAAATTCACAAGTAAAATTCTCAAAATGAACAATAATTTCACAAAGTAGTAAGATCCAAAAGTCAACTTACAAAATCAGTGGCATCTTTTTCTACACAAAAACTAACTGCGAAAAAAATCATACACACACTCCCATTTATGGCAGACAGAAAGAAAATTAAATGTCTTAGAATAAACTAAGTGACAGACCTTTACACTGAAAATTTCAAATCTCTGAAGAAAGAAATTGAGGAGCACATTATAAATCAAAAAGACATCCCATGTTCACTGATTCATTCAATGAATATTGTGAAAATGACCATCCTACCAAAAGCAGTTTACATATTCCATATAATTCTGATACAAATTCCCAATACTTTCTTCACAGTAATAGAAAAAATTTATATGGATGTAAAAACAATCCCACAAAGACAAAGCTATCCTGACTAAAAAGAACAGAACATAATAAAATGATTGCTAGTGCAGATTTAATGATGTATTATAGTAATGAATAGAAAATGTGTAATGAGTTAGAAAAAGCATTTTAATGACCTATTGACTCCTGAGAGTCATATATCTGAACATGGCTAACTCTTTCTCTGCCAGGTTGTAAGTCAGATATCAACAAGATTTAGTTCTTATCTGAAGTTTCACCTGCTGATGGACACACTTCCAAGTTTACTTTGATGGCTGGCCACATTAATTAATTGTGGTTTTAAATCCAAAGAGTTCAGTTTCTCATTTAGACTCCAAATATTTCTCCTTTTCCAGGGAGTTTACATGTTCTCTGGCATCTAGATCACACAGAGTCAGCAGAGGGGCAAGATTGTAACCAGTGAAATCTTACATAACTAACATTGTTACAATATAATCCAATTCTATTTGTTATCCCAGACCATCATCCATGTCATCTCCTGTTACTTAGAATAACTCATGTGTTCTACCCACACTCAAAATGAGGGCATTAGACAAAAGTATGAATACTCACAAGTGGTGCCTTCTGGCTAGCCATACATTCTGTCTGTCACATCCCATTTAGAATAAGGAATGACCAGGTCACCTAGAAAGGGTAAGGAAACAAAATGGATGAGGGCAGAAGCCAAAAAATCAATATACTACCACTGTGCAGTCTTAGGAAGCAACGATGACCTCATTAGTGGGGACTGTTAAAAAGGCAGTTCTGTGGATGCAGTGTTTGGACAGATAGGTAAACATTAAAAGGAATTAGTGGATTAAAATTAAGGATTTCTAGAATTTGGGAACCACATACAATGAACATAATTGGAAAGTGTAAAAGTAAGCTTTAAAATGAGCTATTATTCAGTCTATTTTCAAATGATGGTTTGAGCACTAGGTCTTTCCTTATCTTCCAATTAAATTGACTGCTTAAATTGCTGTACCAGAAGCCTGTCTTCCAGACAAAGGGTACTAAGTGGCTAATGAGGTGAATAGGAGATCATGAGAGAAAACACCAGGAATTTATGCCCGATGGAACTTTTCTCTGTCTGTGATGTCCGAAGGGCTAGAGGAGATAATATATGAAAGATACAAGGACTGAAAGTCTCCTGAGAGATGCCAAGGGCTCGGGATCATACATCAGGTCATGCCTGTGAAGGAAGACACTTTACTCAGACTATGGTACCTAACTTAGTGGACCGTGGAGGCAAGAGGTTAATTGACTGGAGAATGTGATGGCTGCTACACTGAAGAGGCAATTAAACAAAAATAAAATACAAGCCAGAGTACTTAGACAGATCCAGATGACTGTATAGAAGCCAGGCAGCCACGCTGAGTAGTAGATCTAAGAATGCGAACTGGAAAGGGTAGGCTTGGGCTCAAGCAGTTGGTGACAAGATCTACCATTAGTCTTTGAAGACATCCTAATTTTTATACTTCCATTAAAGATGTCTCTTTCTTAGTTGCACTGTCTATTGAAACATCATTATGATAAAATTGATCAAATATAAACTTATTTTTTGCTCTCAGTAGACATTTCCAAGAGTCCTTTTTTGTTCTAGATAAAACGCTTAGCACAGTACTTGGAACACTGGAAAATTTCAGTAGAGTGATGACTGCTATTAGAATTTATAATATTTCACAATTTTCTTCAAGATGTTAAATACAGATGGACATACAGAGATACTACATTAACATGCCATCAACCATTAATTTTACAAGCAATTTAATAAAACCTTATTAATTATCCAAGACAGATATAAGACCCTTACACTTACCTGCTATAAGACCCAATAAGGTGATTTTAAATTAGTAAGTAAGGGTCAAGTAGAAGTTGTAAACACTGTTTAATGGCTAATAACAACAATTATAGCCTGTGCACAGAAATGTAAAGTAAGCCAAGTGCATTGCTGTTAATTATATCTATTCACTCTGATCTGGGCTTTGGAGGTAGAAAGAAGATATTTTTGTCCCTATCAGTAGGTAGAGAAACTTAAAGTCAGATATGTTTAGGGACTTTCCTACATTCATATATTCCTAGCAGATTCAGAAACTTCATATATGTTTGTGTTTGGTGTGTGTGTGTGTGTGTGTGTGTGTGTGTGTGTGTGTGCCTTCCAACATAAAAGGACAATGTCAGAGATTTCTTGAAAACTACTTACTCTATTCTGAAAACCATTAATCATTAGGATATAAAATTGATCATGGAAGTATATATCTATGTTATCTTGTATATGCATATGTACATATTTGTGAGGGAGAGGCAGGCATATATGTGTCACAACATCTGTGTGAGTGTCAGATGAGAACCACAGATGTTAGTGTTCATCTTCCACCTTGTCAGAGACAGTTTCCTGGTTTTTCTTCCTCTGTGTCAGGCTAGGTGGTCCATGAGCTTCCAAGATGCCCGATCTCTGATGTTCATTTTTTGTATAAATACTGGGACCGCACACATGCACTACAACATTTTGTTGTTTGGGCATCCTTGGAACTGTGAACTAAGGACCTTACAGTTCTAAGATAAGCACTTTATCCACTGGACCAAATCTCCCCCACCATAAAGCATATTTTGTAAAGTGTCCATAGTGAATCTGGTTCCTAAAGAAAAATTGATATTTCATTGTAAACTCTGAAAGGGAAAAACCACATTCACATTGTTTAACTGGGTGAAAAATCTGTCACAACCAACTAAATCATTAGAACAAATGAATTAATGAATTGTCATGTTCTCTTATTATTTCTTGGGATATTGGCAATCAATTAAAAACCCTGGCCTTTTGGAAATGTTTCAAAAACTGTAAAGCAACAGAAAGAATCACTGAAATGGCTATGGTCATATACTTGTCACTGTTCAACCACTGTTCTATTCTATCCTTGGGCCCCTCCGCCAAATCACCAAATTTAAATTGAAAGTCATCATCAGTACATACACCTACTCTTTGACAGGGACCACATCAGACTTTATGAACATGGATAATGAGCACCTCTCCTCTAGATACTCCCTACTGAGAAAGGAAATGTTATATAAACTTATGAGAATATAAAGCCAACAACACATCTATAATTCTAAGTGATGCTGTCCAAGAAACTTCTAAGTGCCAGCACCTTACATGGGCAAACCTGTTCAAAATCCAGTGTGGTGTGGAGATCCTAGAGTTGTAGGTAGGAAGGGTAGTGAGAGCCTACTTCACCTCCTACATTCAGTGTTTATTTCACCTGTATGAACAGCTTATCTCTAGGTGCTCTCTTGGCTTCTTGAAGGAAAGTCTGTGAATGGATATGTGAATTTACAACAGGCATGGTCATTTGAATTTCTCAGAGTAAGGAGGTTTTTCTGGATTCATGTATCATAGGTACTCCTCTCTGGACTTTATGGAGAAGCCTAAAATTCATCAAAGACTTTGTTGCAAAGACTCTGTGCCTCAAAACCTATTTACTTTATTAACAGTAGCCTTTGTTATTGCCAGCAGTGATGGCATTAAGCCCTCCTCACTCTATGTACTTCTGTGGGAATCAGCAAACATGAAATAGGAATATTTGATACTTACAGAACAGGCTTATAAGATCTGTGTCACTGTAGACTCAGACCCAAGTTTTGGCTGCTAGACTCTGCTCCTCTAGCCTTTGAATTCCAACACTTCCTCTTTCCAATATGCACTTGGCACTCTCACCTTCTGGTTCAGAGACAGTTCCCACTAACCAAAATCCCTAGGGTTATAAATTCAGGTACCATTGATAGATCAGGGTGAGCAGTAGACTCACACACAAAATAGATCATTATTATAGATCATTGTGTAAACTTGGCAGATTAGTGTCAAGTTGTACATTTTTTTTGTTTTCCCATGGTAAAAGAAAGAGGGAAAACTTAGAAAAGTATTGTTTGTGGCTGAGAGATTTGTAGTGATGTCAATGCTTAACATTAGTAACTGGTCATCGTTCCAGATTCACCAGGCAATTCTTACTGCTCTCCTTACAAAAAACAAAAAACAAACAAACAAACAAAAAATAAAACTCAGTAGACTTTGATCCACTTTCTGACTCTTTGTCTCTTAAATCACATCCTTTCTGTGGCCTCAAGAAATCTGTACTCTTAGTGGCTTCTTTTTCCTACCTATTTCTTTCTAAGCCTTCATAGTTATTCATTATCCACTTACAGCATTCTAAATGCTGTGTTTTACAACCTACAAGCCTAGTTTTTCTTTTGGTTATTGTTTGCTTGTTTGCTTTTTAATACCACCACCACAGTGCACCTCATTTCTACCTGTGGTAAGCCTTATAGTCTAAGCAATAGAAGATAACTATTAACTATCTCTAGTTTCATGTACAACTCATGAAATTCCATTGATTCTCTTTCAAAATAGACACTGAAACGTTAGTGGTATTACCAGGATGTATTTCTACCAATCAAAGTGCATTCTTTTTTTTATTGAGTGTGGTGAAATTTAAGTAACACCAAAGAATTTTCAATTTTTGAGGATCATATATTCAGTTCTTTTTATAGTCACCCTTTTTTATTTTTAAATTTAATTTAGATAAGAAACAAGGTTGATTCACATGTCAATCCCAGGTCCCTCTCCCTTTTCCTCCCCTCTTCTCACACCCTCCCACAAATCTCCCAAAAGTCCCCTTATTTCCTCAGGGATGGTGAGGCCCTCCATGGGGTGTCCATAGTCTGTCATTTCATTCAGGTCAGGACCCTCCCACAAGAGTCCAGGGTGAGTGTGCATCTCTCATTGTGGGATGGGCACCAAAAGTCCATTTTTATGCCAAGATAAATACTAATCTACTACCCAAGGCCCAGTAGATTGCCTAGGCCTCCTCACTGACACCCACATTCAGGGGGTCTTGATCAGTCCCATGCTGGATTCCACGCCATCAGCCTGGGATTCGAGAGATAACCCTTGTCAGGTCAGCTGTTTCTGAGGGTTAAACCAGCCCAGTCTTAACCCCTTTGCTCATCAGTCCTCCTTCTCTGTCACTGGGTTCCTTAAGTTCAGCTCAGTGTTGAGCTGTGGGAGTCTGCGTCTGCTTCCATCAGTCATTGGATGAAGGTCCAAAGTGCATTCTAACATGTCTTCCTGCCTTAGCTCTTGTTCCCTTTCATTTGTCTACATGGCAGACTGAGAATCTTTCTTCATCTTCTAATGGTGCTCCCCTGTGTGGCACAGTGGTTGACATCAAAATTGGGTGATTGCAGACTACTCTAGAATGCCTCTTATACTATATCATAGTTCATATGTTATATCTGTGATATTTTAAGGTCATACACTTAGAAGGAAGCTGAACAGGGGACATAATGCCTTTGAGTAAGTACCACTGAGCCACACTGGAATCCAGCTATCATACCACCTTCTATGCAGTAAAATTGCAGAAATTAATTCATCATTGAATTTGCTGCTATTCTTTCTCATGGAGGTTGTTTCACTAGATTATGCAATGCTTGATGTGCACCATCATATAATTATTTACTCACCTTGCATCTTTAACCCGAACTCCCCCAAGCACTTGATCTGAGATAGTCTCCCTCTTGTCAGGGAAAAAATGTTTCAGTAATTAAGGAAGAAGTAATTCTGCAATGTCAGTATACAGCATAGTCATTTGTATATAATAATACTCTATTGGACAGGAAATGTACCACTCTGATAAGGTACCTTCCTCTCTCATACAAGGATAGGTTTGATTACCATCGCAGCAAAAGATATGATAATAACAACACTATGTCAACTTTCAAACTTGAAATTTTCTAAAAGAATAGTTCTTAGACCTTGCCACCAACTCACAAAAGAAAATGTTAATTCTTTCATAATGTTTGCATATGAAACACCACAACTGGAAAGGGAAGAAGCTCAGTTTTGAGACTTTTATACGTTCTCAAGGGAAATGAGGCTGGCAGGTGTTTACATTTCATATTCAATGTCACCCAAAGTCCATAGACTCAGGATTTGGCTGCTGGCTTGGAACACTATTGGAATTTGTGAAACTTAAAAAAAATAAGGGTGAGGTACTAGAAGGAATTTAGCTCATGAGGGTGCACTATTGAAAAGGACATATGACCTCAGCCCCCTTTCTCTCTTATTGATTCCTGGGTGCCACCAGGAAGTGAGCAAGTCTATTGTCAGGTGCTTTCAGCATGATATTCTGACTCCACCCCCCATAAATGTAGCGAAAGAATCAGAGACTGAAACCTGCACAATACAAAGCTAAAATATGCTCCCAAGAATGTTAGCTTATGTACATGAATTGCCTTGGGAAGGGGAAATAAATGAGATCTCCTGGGTAAAGTATGTGGGTGGGATGATTGGAAGGGATGGCAGATGGGAACATGAGGGATCAAGATGGTCAAGTAGGGGAGGGACAAGGAGGGCAAGCTATGAAAGAGATATCTTATAGAGGGGGTCATTATGGGATTATGGAGAAACCTGGTGCGAGAGAAACTCCCAGAATATACAAGGATGACCAAAGCTAAGACTTCTAGCAATAGTGGAGAGAGTACCTAAACTGACCTTCGCTTTTAATCAGATTAGTGACTACCCTAATTGTCATCATAGAACCCTCATCCAATAACTGATGGAAACAGATGCAAAGATCCACAGCCAAGCACAGGGATGAGCTCTGGAAGTCCAATTGAAGAGAGGGAGGAGGGATTATAAGAGCAAGGGAGATCAATATCATGATGGAAAACCTCCAGATACAGTTGACCTGAGATAATGGGAGTTCACCAACACTACAATGACAGCTAAGGAGCATGCATGGGACCAACCTAGTTCCTATGCATGTGAATGACAGTTGTGTAGCTTGGACTGTTTGTGGGACACCTTCCAGTAGGACCAGGACCTGTCCCTAGTACATGATCTGGCTTTTGGAACCTATTCCCTATGATGGGATGTCTTGCTCAGCCTTAATTCATAGAAGAGAACCTTGGTCCTGATATGCCAACCTTTGTTTACTCCCCATGACTCCCGATAGGAGGACTTAATTTTTCTGAGGATTAAGTGGGGTGTAGTAAGGAGGAAACGGAGAGTGAACAGGACAGGAGGGAGGCAAAACTGTCTTTGGAAAGCAAAGTAAACTTTAAAAAGTAAGGAAAACATGGGCAGCAGATCAGAACCCATCCCGAGTATACACATGGACTTTGGACTCCCATCCAACAATGTGAGGTGCACTCTCACCCTGAACTCTTGGGGGAAGGGTCTAGGCCCTGCCCTATATGAAATGACAGACTATGCACACCCCCATGGAGGGCCTCACCCTCCCTGGGGAAATGAGGGGATAATGGAGGGGGTTGGGGGAGGGTACGGGAGGAGGGGAGGGAAAGGGAGAGGGACCTAAAACTGACTTGTGAAGGAACCTTTTTTCTTATCTAAATTTAAACTGAAAAATAAAAAAGAAAAAAATCTAGATTAAATTATTCATTCTAACTTAAAAACACATATTTAGTCTATGAAAAACACATTTTGTCCAGTATGATCTGAAAAAAAAAGTAAGGAAAACAATAGCATCTCCTCATGGTGAAATCATGAATAACGACAACAAATAAAGACCCTTAATTTGCTTTAAGATATTTTGAAAATCTCAGAGGTAACATGTTACTTATGATGATACTAAAAGAGTGCTTCACTTCATCCAGTAAGTGTAATTTCACAGTATATGTATACATAAAAACACATTTGATTGAAAGACGTGGAGCTCAGTGGCATCGAGATAACAAGATGTCATTTGAATATTAAAAGAGCTAGTATAGACTTTATACCACAGCTTAAAAAACTAGCCAAATAACCTCCAGAAATAATATTAACATGAACAGATGAAAATAACAATCCAAAAATAACAATCCATTTACAAACTGATATCAAACGTTAGTCAAAAGTACAATAAAATTTTATGACAATTATGAAAACGAAAGGCTAGATTTTGTGGGAAAGAAGAGCAAGATACTATATAATAGAAAAAGCATATGCAGAACCTGTCAAATAAATGATGCTTGGAAAACCCCAGCAAATAAAAAATAGCCTCTCATTTTTTAATGGATCATTAAACACAGAACAATTAAGTAGATATATAAAAATTAAATCTGTCTACAGGATGGGCATGCTACTCAGTGATAGAATGTTTGTTAGAGTATGCAAACAACTAGGCTTGATCTTCATTACCACATAGAGGAAGAGCCTAGGTGGGGAAAAAAACAAATAAAAAATCTATTATATATTAGAAATACATTTGATTTTATTTCTGGATGCAACTTTCTTTAAAATCAACAGATCATTCCATCATATTAAAAAAATAGCCACTGTTAAGGCCAATAGATTTCTTTAGAGCATATTCACACCTCAAAACATATGTAAACTCATTCGCTATTGATAAGCGACCCAATGAGATACACATTATACATATAACCAGGTAATGTAGCATTTATAAGGTAGCATTTTAGATACATGAATGTTACAAAGCATAGGGTATGATATAAGAACTCACTTGCATAAGGCTTAAAACATGATTTATTTTCTTTGGGAATTATCCAGGGAATTTGAGCCCAATTACTAAAATAGAAATATTTTCTTTAATTTCTAAAATGTTAGAATCTCAATCAGGTGCATATCCTTACTATTATAAAACATTTTCCAATGACTATTAATAGCAATCTTAGAGTGAACATGAGAAAAATGAATTCTAGCTTTCTGTTCTTTCACAGAGATTAGCTCTAGAATGGGTTCTCTTGTTTTCAAACACTGCAAACAAGCAAAAGATTTAGCACAGGTTTTACACTGAAAATCCTTTCATACAGGATGGAGACAGCCTTTCTCTTGCACATTTTAAAAAGAACTGGGTCACCTGACAGGTTATGTCACTCCTTATAGGGGATTTCTTTATCATAAAATCTTTCATGTCTTTAAAGAAAATGAAGACATTTAAGGTACCCTATATTCTTCAATTTTATCAGGTTTCTCTCTAGTATGAGTTCTTTCATGTCTGTGAAGGGAACTGGAACATCAAAAGCATTAATACATATTTTTACAGTCATGGGGGTTTCTCCACTATGAGTTCTTTAAGGAGGTTGAAGAGACAACCAATATATGAAGGCTTCATCACTTTTGCAACATTCATAAGGTTTCCCTCCACTGTGAGTTCTTTTATGAATATCTGAGGACGTTGCCATGTGCTTTACATTTATATGGTTTTATAAAGCAACCATGACATCCCAATTCATCACCACATTGTGTGCAGTTACAGAACTTTTCTACAGTATGAGCTATGCTTTATGATTGAACAAGAACTGACTCCTTCATCATGGTTTTTACAGTTACAGGATTTCCTTCTTCCAAGAGTACTTCTATGTACTGTAAACACATTAGAGAAATGAGTTTTTTTCTCAAATTCTATATATTGTATGTGTTGCTTCAAACCTTTGGGTGTGTTGTCCTTCCCTCCCAGTATTTGCAAAATAAAGTCTTTCCCAAAGTTAACAATAATGGGCCTTCTCTACAAATTCCTCAAAATCTTCTTAATATTTTCCCAAACAAAATTGTTTGTGTTCAGAGTAATGCATGGTTTTTCTACTAACAGATGAAAGGTAAACCACTACCACATCCAAATATTTTTACTCCATTAAAAGCAACAGGATATACTTTCTCCAAAATGTTTTTCCTTTACTTTCATTGAGCACCTTTAATATATGACTCCCTAAGTTTCTTCTGGACTTCAGCTCTTATTATCTGTGTTTTGATCTTATCATTTGGTTCTTATGAACCCAGTTCCCTGAATATTTACCACAGGATATTTTGGTGAATGTTCAGATAAGCTTTGTCCTACTTGGTCAAGATCTCAGACACAACTTGAAAATCATTCAGTCCATTTCTAAGATCCCAGTGTGTACACCACCAGCATCTATAGATCAGAGCAGCACAGGCAAAATAGAGGATACTTAACCTTCTGGTAGAATTTAAGCTCCATAATAAGCACAAAAGAAAAAGACCCTAACTTTATCATTCTTCCTCATAGTTGTTAGTACAGGCAACCAGCACTGTTTTGCCCAATTTACGAACTATTAAATATCTAGTCTATAGGACAATAGAGATGTGCAGAATTAGGTTCCTTACACAGAAGGTAACCTTCCATGTGTCACTATTCAGTTTTTGATTTATGAGTAATACTAAAAGGTTTTCTAAGTCACAGTGGTGTTCTTGGTAACTTGAATAAAGACGTTTTAAGAAAGTTGAAATATACACAGCGAGGGTAAAAGTCTAGAAACTGGAAGTTTGACTCAAGACAAACTTAAGGATGAGAACAAAGCCCCATGCGAGCCGAAGCTCCATAAAAACAAAAACTGAGCATCCATAATTCTAGAAAGGAGAAACGAAAAAGACCAAAGCATCGCCATACAAAGAAGATCTGCAAGGCAATGCGAGAAGAGATAATACGGGGGAAAGAAAGCATCAGAAACAGCTGGTATACAACAGAATGATGCAAGAGACCAAGGCAAATAGAACTGTTCATTTCTGGAGCTGATAACTTCCACTTGTCTGAGGCTCAGTCACTCAGCTTCTCTTTCTTGCCTCTGAACATCAGACCCTTTGACCAAAATGCTTCTCACTCTGAGCGTTCTAAACCACACAGAACTGTTGTTTTCTCCTTACTAAAGTATATAATTGCTGTTACTGAGGCAGATGTGAGAGGATACCTTCATGCATGAAACAAAGCTGGGCCCTTTCCTCTGCAGGTATCTTTTTTCCTGTGCAGCTCTAACGGCATACATATAATTTTGATACAAAAATTCTAATATGAAAATATTATCAGTAATATCATTTGCAATGCAGAAGTGAAAAAGACATGATAAAAGAATTTTGGGACTTCTGTACAATGAATTACTCTACTACAAAAATAACCAAAGCAGTATTACACACTATGGCAGTAATGTGCCTTAGTATGAGGTAAACTTAGGCACACATGTATTTTAACTATATGGTTCCACTGATATAAAATATCCGACAAGAAAAAGGAATGTCTATTGTTTAAATAGAGGATGGCAACTGTGCCTGTGAAGAACAAATACAGTGAAAATAAGTGAAAGCAGCACAAAGTAGCCCACAGGTACTAAAATATTCCATCTTGTTCTATTACATATATACATATATATATGCATGTATATATATATGTATGTATGTATATATATATAGACATGTTTGCCTTGTGAAACTCCACTGTGCTGCATTTTATTGTGAACTGATTTGTGTGTCTTGTACAGTTTATTAAAATAATTGTCAAAAGTAGTTATGATTCTGGTGTTGGCAGTAGGCAAAGCCCAAACTTTGATAAACTTTTAGAAGTTCTGCATAAATAAGTTTAGTGCACTTTTTAATGGATATGAATTACTACAACCATTGTGAAAATCAGTATGGAGTGTCTCAAAAGTTTAAACATGAAATTATTCTATGGTCTAGCAATCCTAATATGGTCTATATACCCACAAATATTGAAATGAGTATTCTGACAGAGATCTGTCCTTTTGTGCTAATTGTGGCACTATTTACAATAGCCAAAATATACCAGAAAACTAAGTGTCCATCAAGAGAGCAATGAATGGAAAGAGCAAGGGAACACAGTAGAATAAATTTAGAAACAATTAATAAAATCATGTCATTACAACAACCTGGATATAACTAGAGACATTTTAAAGTGAAGTAAACCAGGTACAAAAGGATCAGTGCCACACATTCTGACTCAGGTGAAATCTGAAGGTGTTGATCTTGTGAAGCACAGAGTGCAGTGTAGGTTGTTAGAGGCTGCAGTTGATAAGGAGAGGAACTTACAGGGATATTATGTAAGAAGAAAAAATTTCAGGAGAATTTATTGTAAAACCTGAGGCCTGCAGTTGACAAGAAAGTAGAAATATAAAGGAGACTGCTTAGCACGCTACTCATGTTCTCATCACAGTAACAGCCATGTGAGTGTCAATCTCAATGTTACCCATTTAAAAATGCAAAAGTAAATATAAGCAAATACGCATTAAAGCTTCCCAGGTGACACTGAGGTCAGCATGAGTTCACAGGTATCTCATTTTCAGTGTGTCACTTACCTGTGAGATTCAGTCTCATTGTAAAGAAAACACACATCCCATATATAATAATGGTGAACTGACAGAGTATAGATGAAAGACTTAGCTTAGTGTACAGTACCAAAAGTGTATACAAGGAGTCTTCATTATCATCATCCCTATACAAATTAATACACAGTTTAAAAGCTTTTGTTAATAGGATCCGGTTAGCTCTAACGTCCATAGATACGTGTTTGTTTCCATTTCCCATTTCATCTCAGGCCAGTTCTTTCCAGAGACTGTGACTCTGTGAGCAGGCAAGAAAAGCTCTGTTCTTTAATCACAGGGTGTTGATTAGGTTTGATTGCATGTTACATGCCTAATATTGAACTGGAAAATGATTGATGCTCACCGGGTTTCACTGTCTCATCTTCGCTATAATTGCATGACATATTTGTTGAGGATGAGCACCTCTTACTCAGATGCATTAGCAATAATTTCCCCAAATGTGTTTCCTTGAAAGAAATTGAATTATTTCCAAAGGTCCTGTGCATCTTCTTTGCAGTACAGGGAAAAGCACAGCCATAAATTACTCAATTGACATAGATGGGGATCAGAATGGCAGAACACTTGCCTGCAAATTTTTCTTCCCAGGCATATCCTGTCTAATGGCAGGACTGGCAGAGGCTCTGGGACCACCCTAGTCACAAGTAGTAATGACGGGTGGCTCTTCTCGGAGGAAGTGATCAGGATGCTAATCTATGACAGTGCTCTGGAGTCCGAAAGCAGTGACTAAGGCATTTTAAAATTAATTTCTCTTCTGTGATCACCTTTTTCTACTTTTGACTGACTCTTCCCAGCTGGAAAAAGCTGTGAAAATACTCTGAGCAGAAAGAGTACATGCGAAAGCTACCATAAACTCCAAGGCAAATGTTTGCTACATCACTTAACAATGTTTATTCTCTAACTTTTAGTTTAACTGTCTTTCAAGTGAGACTGTGTTAACAGGTTGTACATATAAAGCCCCTGATATATAAGTAAATTGTTTATCTGTGGGCCAATTTGTTAACTCTATCACTGGTCCTGGATGGGCTTATAAAAATTTTTGCTATCTGTAACGTTTTAATTTTCCTAAATAATATTATTTGCAAAGTATATTATATGCCCAGCAAACACAGAAAAAAATATTTCAAACATTTAATTTGTCATTTCACCCAGAATGTAAAAGATGAGTGAAAAAGTTAATGGCAAGAATAACCACAGAAAATAAATTATTTATCTTCATAAAGGACCAATAAGTCAATTATTTTGATTTTAATGTAAATCATTTGTAATTTAGTTTATAGACTAGTAATGAGTTAAGATTTTAGTTATCTTGATACAGATACTTGGATCAGATAAAACCAGACATACCAGAGTTTAAATGAAAGTTGCATCATACATGGTCAATTTTGTGCTAAATTTGTCTATTTCCCATTGCATATATGATTATATCATTGTAGAGATTGCAAAAGATTGTGCTAAATATTTTATGATTTTTACCTTCCATATTCTTAAAATTTCATGAATCATACTTTGTTTATTTTCCCTAATTTGTAGTAGGAAAAGTTATGAAAGTGAGAGATATCCAAATAAAGGCCCTAAATCACATAGTAGAAATATATGTAAACCTAGGTCTGCCTAAGGACAAAGTCAAAGCCAATATCACTATGTAGACAGCTTTGACTTAATGGTCTGACTTATGATTTTTCAACGTTTTATGAAAATAATACATATTCAGTACATACCATACTTTAAATTTAGAATTTTTATCTTTCTCTGAGCTACAAATATGTCACAAGATTTTGTCATAATGCTGGGTTGCTTGAGAGAGTTTGAGCTTCTAATCATAGTCCTATGACCAAGATCTGCAATGTCCTTTGTCACTTATCTATGGGTTCATCAAGCCACAAGCTGTTATAAGTAGGAACTTTTAATATTCATTGTCTCCATTTTTTTAGAGACTAATGACAGCAAAAACAACTGATAAGAGATTTGTGTATCTTAATGACAACATGCAAGTGAGAATACCATGTGTATTGACTTCTTCAACTAGATCAAAGATAAAAGTAGCAATGTCAAATCTTGCATTATATGACATATTCTAAGCAGCTGTTATGTGGCAGGAATTAGACTTATTATTCAATATAGAAAATCATGATGAGTTTTACTAAAACTTACATTGGTAATGGAATAGACTGGTTCAAGAATAGTAGAAGCATATATTTCTAAACTTCGATAAATGCTATCAAAGAAGAAAATAAGAAGGGTATGATGTAGTTTCTATATGTAGACTTCATGAGAGGATGTTAGAAATTGTTTCCCCTAATTACATGTCAGGGAGGGACACTACAGGTAATATCATCTCTGAAAGGATAAGGAAACAAGGTATTCCAGGCTGATATAATGGTGTTTGCAAAGACCCTGAACCTTGAAACATGAGAATTATCTATACTTGGGATAAGAAAATAGGGTCAATGCATCTAGCTAATACAAAAGGAAAAGAAACATGCGTCACACATGGTCACAACAATATTTCCTTGTCCACATACTTTTCTATAATATGATGATACAATTTCAGTTCCACTGGAACTGAAGTAGGCTATGATAGGTCTGAAAAATTAAATTGAGAGCCTATGTCAATGGGTCGTTGAGGTGCAGCTATTCCTTATTCTATTAACGTATACTTCTTATATGTTTGATGCCAGATTCTTTGTAAGAAGTGAGGTTCCTTTGAGAACATCAAACGTTGGGGACCTAAAGTCTGAAACATCAAGAAATAAAACAGAAGTCAAAGCACACTGAATTGCTCTATGTACTCCTACTCCTTTATTGTGAGCCAAGTAAGGTACCTTAAACAAATAGGTTTGGGTTTGTTTTATTTCTCAGTGATAACTAGAACATCATGTAAAAATAAACATAGATTATCCAATAAGAAATGGAAGATGTTTATTCATATCTTTCTATAGCAATAAGGTTAAACAGAATCACTTGTGTTTGACGAGACTTATAAGTATTCAGGAGTATTGGTGTGTTTGTTTTTTTATTAACATAAGCACGTAAGAATCCCAAATAAAGATTTATTTTGGCTGATGGTTATAAAAATTTCAGTTCACAGTTGGTCGACCCATTGTTGTGGATCTGAAACAAAAATGAAAATCATGGTGGGGACTGTGTGGTAAATTGGAACCCCTGACTTCTGACAGCCACAAAGAAGTCAAGTAACAAAAATGGACCAGCACATGCTCTCCCCTTCAAACTTGTACTGCAGGTGGCCTACTTCCTACCAATTAGCCTCTATCTTTTTTTCTTTAGTACCTCCCAAAAGTACCATTATACCAGAGGAATCCATCTCACATGTATTGGATCATATGCCTCTTGCCTGTTGGAAGCCAAATTCTATAAGAAGTATGAATACCAGGTGAGCACAAGCTTTCAATATTTGAGCCATTTTAAGGCAAAAAGCATTATCTTTAAGTGAGTTATTATTGAAAGTTCTTGGTTCGGGGAAGAGACGATAGGATCCACTTAGGGACAGGTATGATCCAGAAATATGGTTTGGCTTCCGAGGCTGAATTCTACAAGCTTGTGGGTAAAAGTCTGGTTATTGCATTGTCCACTAACATATTGAGTACCCCAAGCAGAATTTAAGTGAGAACAGATTTATCTACTTAAGAATTTTAGATATCATTAAAAATATTGTTCAGCTACTGTACTTATAGATCAGTGTCTTATTTAGTCATGACATGAGGGGCTTCCTCAGGCAGATGATGGCAAGAGATGCAGAAATTCACAGCAAGACACTGTTCTCAGAGAGGCCCTAAATTGGACACCTCCATCATCTCCTTCCCTGCACACCTCATGGAACTCCACATAAGAAGGTATAGAAACCATGTGGGAACCAGACCAGACGGATGATACTAGGAGAACAAGACCCTCTGAACAAGGCCCATAGGAGCTCATAGGAACTGAAGTGTCACACAAGGGTTTAAATGAGTACATCCCAGGTCCTCTTCTTATACGGTATAGCTATGAGCTTAGTACTTTCATGTGACTTCTGGGTGTGAGAAGAAGTGGGTCTCTGACACTTGTGCTTAGTCCTGGGACATTTTCCCTTCCATTTGGCTGCCATGTCCAGTCTCAGCATAGTGGTTTTTGCTTTATCTTGGTATAGCCTGTTTTTACTGTGTTTGGTTATTATCACTTAAAGGCTTGTTCTTATATAATGGGAGACAGAAAGGGAATGGATCCCAATGTGGAGGAGAAGTGGGGAGGAGTTGGAAGGAGTAGAGAGAGGGCAAACTATAATCAGGATACATTGTATGAGAAAAGAATCTATTTTCAATAAAAGGGAAAATAATATTGCTCCCTACATGCCAGTTACAGTGAGTTTTGTGTTTCACATGCAAACATCTGTATAAATATGTGAATGAACCATGTACTTTTCATACAGCAGGCACTCATCTTGTTCTAGAGAGAATGTGTTGAACAAAAGAAACCCAGTCTTTGTTCTCATGAAAATTACAATCCATGGTAAAAAGACAGATAACAAAATAATAAGTAAATTATAAATAAAATAAAGAATGACACTGGACAAAAAGTAAATAGATGGTATTATGAAAACTGTGGATTAGTTTAGAAAAGCTAATCCAGAAAGGCCCTCCAAGGTGGCAACATGAGATTACAAGAAAGAAAAAATGATACTAACAGTTGAAGAAAGAACACACTAGACAAACAGATAAGCAAAAGTCCTGAGACAGTAAGGATCTTAGTTTAGGTTCTTGAAAATAGCTATTGTGTCCAACACATCGCAATCCAGAAGTCTGGGTTCAGTAAGACCTAGATCATTCTAAACTTCATAGGGCACTGAGAAGATGTGTCATCCTATTTAAATGCTGTAGAGCGCTTTATTCAGAGAGCTGGAAGGGAATGAAGACAGAAATTTATCTAATTTACACTTAAAGAATCTCACTTCTCTACTTTTAGAAGATGTTAAAGTAGATGTGAGATTTTTTCACCATCCTACCAATTCTGATAGGAGGTCAAAGCAAGACTGAGTCCTAGCATGGGAGATGCTTGAAGAATATTGTCAAGGCAAAGTGTGGTGATGTGCCATTTCTAGACATGGAATTTAGCTATAAGAGGAAAATCTGAAAACCTAGTCACCAGAGGCACAGCCCAATGTCAGAGTAATGATCAATAACATGAAAATTATATCTACCATTTATTTCATAGACTACCAATGAAACAATCCAATTTTCGTCATATTTAGTCTTTACAACCCTTTTGTCAGTTGAGAAAAAAATTTAATCTCAGAGAGCTAAATGATGAATTCAAGTTTTTACATTTTGTAAATGGCTGTGGTGAAAGCAAACTGGATATGTAGTCACTTGAATACCAGCAGTGTATTTATTATATACTGATATCATCAGTTATGAGTCTGTTCTGACCTCAAAACTAGGAAATAAATAAGGAGGTGATCAAAAGACCTTGCTATGAAGAATGGGTGAACATGATGGCCACAAACCAGACACCAAGGAGAAAGGGGCATTAAAAGAAGGGTAAAGAAGGGAATATGAGGAGAGACAATTAACAGTGAAGGCCACTTGTAAAACCATGTAAAATCTATAATATGGAAGCTTCCTACAATATATGAAAGAAATTTAAGTGGAATAACACATAATAGTGGAGACAATACCATCAACTAAATAACTTATGCTGCTGACTAAAACATCTAGTGTCAGGAATGGGTTACATCTTTCTGACTCGTTCCCCAACCAACTCCAATAGAATCCCCTTCCCATGCCCCGCAAACATCCCAACATATTTCCAAGGCTATTGCTCGCTTGTCATAGACTAATGCTAAGACCCTATTGTTAAAGACAACACTTACTAACTTCAAACATGGAGAAGTATATCTGGTGCCTATAGAAACTTCACCCCTAGTATATTCAGGGTACAGGAAGGTACTGGAGAAGAAAGGTAATCATCAGTGTTACCCAGCTACAAAACCTGCAACCTACCTCAGTAACATGCCTACAAGACAGACTGGCACAAGTGTGACATAAAAGGAGTAATCAACCATAGTTTGATTGTATTTAAGTCCTACTCCAAGAGCTGTAACCCATACCTGGCAAGGCTAAAGTGGCCAAGAACCTGAGAGTAGACAGGTCACGAGCCCAGGGGAAAAGCTGTTCATTCGGCTACAAGAACATAGCACTAAAGTGCCCTCTGATGATGTGCTGCTCTACCCACAAATCGGTGCCTTGCTCTCTGCTCATTATTTCCCTAAAGAGGCAAATTAACACAGAGACCTAAACATGACCAGTTTGTAGAAAGTGAGAGACTTTGGGGCAATAAATCTCAATGGGATGTCTTCATTGAAGCTCTCCCCAAAAGCTCAGGAATTTATAGGGAAGAGAATATACAGATTATAAGAACCGAGCATGATGAATGAACCTAAGGCACTAGTGCCTTCCAGACACAACAAGACTGACACACATACAATCCCACAGACGTTGTAACAGCATACACAAGACCTGTCCAGGTTCCCAGCACTAAAACGACAAAGTGGAACCTGGGTCCCTCTAGGTCCCACCGCCTGCCTTTGAATCTGATAACCAATAACAAAGGGAAATCGAGTTTTTTTCTCAATGATATATCACTGTCATGTTGATCTGTCTCCAGACTAAGGCTCAGGTGTAGGAGAATCTAGTCAAAACAGAATGAACTAGATGGTTTTCCTATGGAATATTTATTTTGCTTTGGCTTTTTTTTCCTTTACTTGTTTGTTTTGATTCTTGTTTTTGCAAGTTTTATTTTACTTATTTGTATGCGTTTGTATGTGTGTGTTCTTTTGTTTCTGCTTTCTTAGTTTAAAGATACTGAACTGAAGCTTTGAGGGTTAGGAAGGTGAGGGAGAAAGGAGGAGTTGGGGGAGAAGAAATATAGTATGAATATATTTTCTAAGGACAGCAGAAAGAAAAATTAAAACATCACCAACAATGCATAAAGAATTCATTCATATTTGAGAATGATTGAGTTTCTCAGCTACCACCACTTTTTTTCTGCAGCCCCTGCGTTTGCACATGCACAGAGATATGCATGTATCTGCTTCTGCATATGCCCATAGGTAGGTATGATTGGTATGCCTTCTCTTCCGTTTTGCAGAAGCAGCAGATGGATAATTGCAGCCCCTAAATGCCTAATCTGCTCTCCGGGACACGGGCAGATTTCTGAGCCAACAAACTTAATTGAACTTTCTATTCCAGCTGGAAAAGGTTACTGTGTTGCTGCATGCACAGCCCCGGCAGAATGAAAAGGTCAGCAGCTCAGTCCTTTTTGTAATGGATTGACCAAAGGCATATTGTTTTGTTTTGTTTTCTTTTTCTTTCTATTTTTAAAAATATTCTGCACAACCAGAAGATTGTAGGACTTAATTAGGACAGTGGTCCCTCCTCCAGTGTTTAAGCACCAGCTTATTTTGCTGATGTTGTCCATGTTCCCCAGAGAAGCTGCTTAAGTTTCCTATGTGGGAAGGAAAAGTGTTTTGCTAAAAGTTAAGTGTTTGGGCTTTTGAAATCTCCTTGAACACATTGTCAGAGGCTTGCCAAAGCAATGCATACAAAACTTGAAAATTTGTAGACAGTGTCCTGAATGTGCATGAAAAGGCAGATTCGGCTTCCTATGCCCTAGACATCTGACCATCAGGTCTAGGTGAGAAACTGCATTGCGCAGCCTAGAAGTCTCACTTTTGTATGTGCTCTGGGGCACTTCTGAACACCTGTCCTAGGTTTAGACACTGAGCTCCCTTACTCTACCATCATGCCCCCAGTTCAACCAACCGAACTTTCCTAATGACTATCTCAGGAGTAACCTTGTTTACCAAAATGGGATAAAGGCAAAAAGAGTTGATCCATGATGCTATAATTTCAGGTACGACTGCTCAGAAAATCAGGGTTCAGATTCAGCTATGCATCTGCTGAGTATCCATCCCAAAGACACAAGGTCAATGTCTCAGGGCTTCTTGCACAGTAATGGTTATTCACAATAACTAAATTATGGAAGCAGCCTGGGTGTCTGTCAACAAGAGAATGAATAAGGAAAACATGGTTTCCATACAGTGTGGGTTTTTTCAGCCAAAAGAAAATGAAGTTATGTTATTTTCAGAACAGTGAATGCAACTAGAAATAATCACATTAAACAAATTAAGCCAGTCTTAGAAAGACAAATATCACGAATATTCTCTCATTTGTGGGTCCTAGGTCTTATATATTCACATAAAATTGTGTATCTGCAGATGACATGAAAGCAGAAATTAAACTGTCTAGGGAACAAACAGACCAATAGTGGGGAGAGAAGGGAAAGAGGGAAGAGTATTTGAGAATAGAGGGATGTGATCAAAATACACTACATTCTCGCTGAAACTGGTTGCATGTAATGTAATTGGGAACAACAAAAATTCAAAACATAAGGACATTTTTATTCAGGGATGCAAGGTATATTGATTGCAAGCACCTCCAACTCACTCTCCCCTTTGGTGTCCCCAACAAATCTCCCCTCCAATTTCATGTCCATTCCTCTTTATTACTTTTAATACAACCCATGGATCCAGTTAATGCTGCCTGTATGCATATGGATGTGGGGTGGACACATGAACACAGGCAACCTATGGTCAGACCACTAAGAAAAAGTGACCCTTTTTACCCTAGTGGTCATCATCTGTATGGTTAGAGGCAGGGCTGTAGGATCCCTTGAATTTTAATTGTCCTGGTTTTACATAGATCTTGTAGGGTTACCGGTAACTCCTATGAACCTTTACATGCAACAGCTGTGTAATGTTTAGAAAAAAATATTTGTCGCCAGCACTCCTCATCTGCTGACTCTTAAATTTTTTATATGCTCTTTTCTGTGATGTTATCGAAATCTTGAGGTAGAAGAGGTTGGTGTAGATATCCTATGTGTGGCTGAGAACTCTGTCACTACTCAGCACTTTGACCGATATACAAACTAGCAGGTTCTCATAGGGCACTTTCATGTATACTTATTTTGGTTAACCCACCCTGTCACCCTTTATCTTATCCCCCTGCTCCCATCCCTGCTTAAACCTTTAACATGAAGTATTTCTCCTCTGTTCTTTTCCATCACATGCATTCTGCCTCATTCTACTGTTCTTAACTTGGACTGCAAGATTGTCAGTTCCTACATACATATTTAATGCACCCTTAACTTTGATTGGCCTTTCACCAACCCCCTCATTTAAGACAGGGCTCAAGACTGAGTGCCTACTTGAAGCTGGAATCCATCAGTAGAACGTGACATCAGGACTTTGTGATGATATTGAACCTGTACTTTAGATGGTGTGTAATTGCGTCAAACAATCAGCTAGGCAGAAGATGTTGAACACTGCAAAAATTTAAAATAAAAACTTTAGGTGAAAATAAAACTTTAAGAAATTTGATTCCTGCCTTTAAAAACCCAAAATATTGCCCTGAAGAGCAGCAACTAAGTTTTGTCACTGAGACTTGGTGTTGAGGCAAGAATAATGTGAAATCAATCTAAGAAAGTCATAGAATGTAGCCATGTCTAATAATTAAACAGGGAGTTGAGGACAGCTTGAGGGATTTAGCTCCCTATCATTGAGAGTTTTCAGAAACTGGGGAGTTGCTTAGTAGGGAGGCTGTAAAACAGATTGAAACATTCATAGAAAGTTGGATTAGATAGTTAATTTTTCCCATAGTATTCTATACACAATTAATGTTCAATAAATGTCAAAATAATATATTTCTTGATTTGCTGCATTTACTTCCTAGTGGATTTCTCAAATGAGTCCCTTATGACCTCTTACTTAGATTCCTGGAGTAGCTTTTGATAGGGCTTTCTTGCTTCCAGTTTCTCCTGTCATTAAATCTCTCATTTATGTGGCTGAAGATAATCTATTTAAAATGCAAACATTACTATGTTATCTTGTGGATAAATTTACTCTCTGTTTAACACCCTTAACTGTTTTTCATTGTCTATAAAATAATTGTCAGTCTCCCTTGCTTGTTAAATAATGCCTCTGTGACCTACACATTGCTTAATGGGTCTCAGCTCTTGAAACTTCCCTACAGTAAAGTAGCAGCCTTGGATTTCCTTTCATACAATAGTCTACAGGAAACCACTTTGCCTTTGTTTAGAGTACATTGTATACTTGAAATTTGTGGGTGTGTGTGTGTGTGTGTATGCGTATTTTTTTCTTTGCATGGTTGTTATTTTGTTTTGATTTGATTGAGAGAGGCTCTCACTTTGTAATTCAGGCTGTCCTTATACTCAAGATCCTCCTGTTTAACCTCTCAATTGCTGGAACTGCAGGTATGTATCACTACCATACCACATTGTTCTTTCAATTTTTACCTATCAACATGCTATCTATTACCTATAAAGACTGCTACCCTTACTGTGATAGAAGAATTTCATGAGTTGAAATCTGTGTAGCTGTATGTAGGCTATCAAACTATTATATAACACACAAAGGGCAGACTGACAATCTAGGAGTCCAAGTAGGCAGTGTTAAGGCAATGATTTTGTAGGTTGTCTTCCCCAACTAACTCAAGTTGGAGTGAAAATGAAGAAGTATAAACCTATTATTCAGAGATGAAAAAATTTATCCTGATATCTTTATAGTAAATTCAAAAAAGTTATTCTGAAACATATACTAAAGGCATATTTTTTTCTCAAGAGAACACAATAGAAACTCAAGATATGCTGGCAGTGGTGGCGCACGCCTTTAATCCCAGCACTCGGAGGCAGAGGCAGGTGGATCTCTGTGAGTTCGAGGCCAGCCTGGTCTACAAGAGCGAGTTCCAGGACAGCCTCCAAAGCCACAGAGAAACCCTGTCTCGAAAAACCAAAAAAAAAAAAAAAGAAACTCAAGATACGAGTGTGTGTGTGTGCATATGTGTACATGAGCACATGTGCATATACACATGTATGAATACAAGTATATTTCTGTGTGTGTGTGTGTATGTGTGTGAATGCTCTAAAGAATCATTTATTTAAGAATCTGATATGTGTGATTTTTTGAACCTAAAAGGTTCTCCAGAGTCTTGTACTTGAACATTTGATGGAGGTTACAGAAGCTCTATGACATGGCCTATCCCACAAGTCTACCTGAGACATGAGGCCTTCTAACAGCAGCCCGAGAGAGGTATAGCCAGGTTCCAGGGTCCTCTGGTTCCCTTAATGCTTCTCTTCTTTAATTGTGATGTGACCAGCCACAAGACTCTCCTGCCAGAAACTAAATCCATTCAAGCTATTAGGCTTTCCTGTAATGAACTGCAATTCATAAACCATTCCTTAATTTTCTCTGTCAGGTATTTGTTCATCTTATCGCAAAGCTTCTTGACTACCAGCAGTGTATGTGTGGAGCCAAGAGAAGAAGGCTGCTGTGAGAAAATAGACAAAATTACTTAGCCGATTATTTGGCCTTTGGAGCCTGTTTGTGGGGGGATATAGAATGGTGCTGTAATCTGGGATATAAAAGCCCTGGAATGCTATAAGCAGAACTCAGTGAACCATTCAAGTGGCAGTACAGAAGATTCAGAGAGCCAACAGAAAGATAGATAGGAAGAACTGTCTATATTTAGTTACAAAGAAGAGCAAGGACCCTATCAAGAACTGGACTAGAAACCACAAATATTGCATTCAGTAAAGGATTCTGGCAAGATTATTTTTGTGTCTTGGACATTTGAGTGACTCTGAATTAGAAAGAAATATACTAAATTATCTTTTAGAGGAAATTTCAGGACAGCAGAGCATTTAGGCAGTAGCATGGTTACTGCTTCCTGAACTTAATCATGTTTCTTGTGAGCATTCAAAGCAAACTCAAAACAGAAAGATGTGAAATACATGAAGTTTGGTTAGAATAGGAAGTGTGTAGACTTAAGACTATGAAAACAAACAAGGCATGTGTTCATACAGTGACTGCAACTGTTGCACATTACTGCCATTAGAGAGAGAGAGAGAGGCAAGATTCACATAGAGACGATAGGAAATGTACTTCGAGGGTGTTACATATCCACAAATAGCTTTAGGATATAAAAATGAAAACAAATTAGAATAATTATCATTGAAGATAGAGTGACTATAAAAGAATAACTGGACAGAGTATTATGGCAGGAGTTCTTTGTTGAAATAAGATTATATAGGAAAATGATTTCCCAGGTTCATCCCTGAAGGCACCCAGAGGCCATTGCACACAGTCCAAAAAGATTATACTGTTTCTCTAGTTGCCAGATGAACTTGATATCACCCAAGCAATATGGTATTTGTAAATGTGAAGAGTACAAGTCCAGAGCATAAAAGTTTGCATTTAGAAAACAATTACATTTGAGACCAGGTAATGTGTAGCATGGCCAGACTCTGTTTTTGGTACTCCTTAGCGCATGGCTCATGACTCTAGAAATGTAACTTTCAGTGGAGATTCCAGTAGTTTTTGAAGATTACAGAATTTTAAGACATAGATCCTGACTGGCAGATATAAACTTATATGCAAGGCATTAAGTCTTATAGTTAAGTCCCTCTTCTGTCCCTTTCTTTGTTTGTAATCAACTACCATGATATGAATATCCATAAACTTCCACCATCATAGTGAGTCTAACCTATATGCCATACTCTCCCATCCTCTGATATATTTTATCTACTGAGCCATGAGTAAAATTAACCCTTCCCTTTATGAAATTTATGCTGTCAGGAAATTGGTCAAAAACATTACAAAAGTGACTAATACAACATATCTGTAAACACAGAGGACAGATTAGATTTATAAGTATGGGCTTGTCTAGATACACTGTGGGAACCTCAGCAATGGATGAACAATCTCGAAAGGCTCTCCCTTTTGCATGCTGATATGTTGTTATCACCCACAAAGAAATGTGAGCCTGGTGCTACTGTATCATACTTTTAAAACAATACAGAATTCCAGATTTTATTAAACAGAAAATACTAAAGCATTAGAATGTTTTAAAAGTATTTATTTTAAAATAATGTGCCAGGATTTGTTGACTCCACATGGGAAGCCTTACCCTTTCTGTGGAGTGGAGGATGGGAGTGTGTTGGGGGGAGGAAGGAAGTAAGAGGGAACCCTGGTAAGAATGTAAAATGAATGAAAATATATAATAGTCAGGAAAAAATTGATAATGTGCTACTCAAACATAATGCTTGAAAGAAGCTATGGTTTATTGAATGAAATTTTGCAGGTTGTGTTTGAAGGTTTTTCAACATTGCAATTTTTCTATCTTGTTACTCACTTAATCAATCTAGAGGCCTAAGAAAAAGTGGCAATTGGGTGCTCATTTTTATACACAGGTTATGTAGGTCATGAAATAAAAGCACTGTATATATGTATGTATGCATGTATGTATGTATGTGTGTGTATAAATATGTATGCATATACATATATATACATATATGTGTGTATAAATATGTATACACATACATGCATATATGCATGTATATGTATGTATATTTATATATACATTATACATAATTTTTTCTTCTATATGTATGGGTATTTCACCTACCATGTAAATGCTTGTTCCCCACAGAAGTGAAATAGGGTGTTGCATATCCTGGGACCTGAATTACAGATGACTGTGTGCTAGGATGTGAGTGACAGTAACTGAATTTGGGTAGTCTTGAAGACCAGCTCTTAACCAGTGATCTATTTCTCCGGTCCCACTAATTACATCTTCTAAACAACATTTTTATTCTTGAAAAGTTGTATAAAATTATGTAATGTATATTGATTGTAGCCACCCACCACCACCTCGCTTCCACTTTTCTTGTGTCCTCAAATCCTAATTGCAATTTAAGATCATAAGCATATTTCCATTAGCTTAACACATTTTCCTTTACCTCAGTTTCCTGGTTTGTCATGGGAGCATCTTAATTGTTTATTATGTATGCCTCGACAAGCCTTTGTACAAAAACAAAACAAAACAAATACATACACGGGGCATTGGTGGCACACACCTTTAATCCCAGCACTCGGGAGGCAGAGGTAGGCAGATCTCTGTAAGATCGAGGTCAGCCTGTTCTCCAATAGCTAGTTCCACAACAGCCTCCAAAGCCACAGAGAAACTCTGTCTCAAAAAACTAAAAAAAATACATACAATAATGAAAGTGATGCACCTTTAATATATTAAGATTGAAGACAGTTTTTGAAACCTGATTTTCCCAGAGCAGAGACATCCATGTTATCCACTCTGTTTCACAATGGACCAGTTCCACTCTAAAAATAAAATGAGGTCATTCTCTGGCATGAGTTTCTTCTGTTTCCCATAAATATTTTGGCTCAAGACATGTTGGCTCTCCAGGTGAAACTCAAGATTGATTGATTATTGGTTTCTTAATGCAGAGATCAGCTGAAACGACACACACACCTTTCTTTCCCTTTGTTGATGACTAAACCCCAGTTTTATGCGTTCCAAATCATTCCCCAACAGAGCTATAGCAGCCAGAAGACATTCCTGTCAATTCCTTTTGTTGTTTTCTTCTTTTATCTTTTTGGAAAAATTCAAACATGGAATATAATCCCTCATTTTGAGCAAGCTGCTTGGGGGAGGAGCTGCCACTGACAGCTAGCCCTGGGTGACATAGCTGAAATGAAAGACTGAGATGGAAGTCTTCCTACAAAGGAAGAAAGTTGCCAGAAATCAAAATGGTAATTATAAGCATGTATCATCAAAAGTTTGGTTATTGGAATGGCTCAGCTGTGGATTAAACTTTGTTTTATTTGAAGAAGCTTATGGCTGATTGACTATACGGGGAGGTTTCCATTTTTTACTTCTCACTGTAGCTTTACCCTCTGCAACATGAATTTCATAGGTCCTTCCATCAGAAGCATCAACCTTCCTGATCTTTCATGTTCTGCTCCGCTCTCCCCTTCTACCCATCCCCCCCGCCTCTTTCCCCTACCTCCCTCTCCCCTCCCTGCATGCTCCCAATTTATTCAGGAGCTTGTGTCCCTTTCCCCTTCTCTGGGGTCCATGTATGCCTATCATAGGGTCCTCCTTGTTTCTTGTTTCTTGACTTCTCTGGGGTTGTATGCTGGTTATTCTTTGTTCTATGTCTAATATTAAACTACAATCTAAGTAATATTGGAGAGTGCACCTTAAATGCCCTTCCCTATAATGAGATTGATGACTATCTTAAATGCTATCACAGAGCCTTCATACAGTAGCTGATGGAAGCAGAAGCAGAGATTCACAGCTAAACACTTAGCCAAACTCCTGGAGGCAGGATGAGCAAAGAGGTCAGGACTATGTTGGGGAAACCAACAATAACGGCTGACCTGAGCATGTGAGAGCTCATGAACTTCAGACTGACAGCTAGAGAACCTTCATAAGACCAAACTAGGACCCCTGAACTTGGGAGTCAGTTGGGGGGCTTAGGAAGTCTATGGGACCACTGACAATTTAACCAGTATTTATCCCTTGTGCATGAACTGGCATTTTTAAGACCATTCACTATGATGGGACATCTTGTTCAGCATAGATACAGACAGAAGGGCCTCAGTTCTGCCCCAAATGATGTGACAGACTTTGATGATTCCCCATGAGTGGTCTCACCCTCTCTGAGGTGTGAATAGGGAAGAGGGTGGGGGTAGTGAGAAGATTGGAGGTGAGAGGAAATGGGATTGATATGCAAAATAAGATTGTTTTAATTTAAATAAAAAGTGAAAAAATTTAAAAAGCATTTAACTTAGAAAATTTTGTTGAAGTTGCATTTGTTTAAGAGCTTATGTGTCTCCAACATGGCATACCTTCTTAAAGTGATTTGCTCCATCCTTCAACTACCCTTCCCACATACAAAACCTAGCAAATGAAGCATCAATGTAAATACACATTTTCAGTAAGCAGTAGAAAAAACTGTGCAACTTAAACTTGCCATCATCAGCAAGTGGATACTAAGAGTTAAAATACGCAAATCCCTGAGAAAGGATAGGGTAAAATGAAACAGACAATTGTTGTTACCACAAAATTAGCATCAGAATTTTAAACTCTATGCTGGTACACTTTCATAATCTTGGACTTGAGAGGTTTGGATTGTTTTCTTCAATCCTCTGGACAGAAAAAAAAAAGAAAAAGAAAAACTCTGTCAGAAACAATAGCTTCGAAAAGGATTCTGATGTCACACACACACACACACACACACACAAACACAAATAGAATGTGGAGAGGTAACACTCTGTCAGGTGTGTGTGTGTGTGTAGACAGACACATGAACAATTCCTCACATGGTACTATAAATGCCATGGTTGGCTGCATAGAATTCAAGAGCACATATCCAAAAAGTTAAGATCTCTTTAGTCTCTTTGTGTTTGTCCATCATGACCTGAATTTCAATGTCATTTTCCTTAAATAAGTATAATTTTTGTACAGCAGGTCACAGTGTTTCTCTTTTCTTCCGAGATAATGATCTATTATGGATCAACCTGTAGCCCTTTCTTGTTTGAATCATGTACACTCTTGTTGTCCCATTATAGGAATCTTACTGTGCCCCACCTGGCACTTTTATGGGTTCTGTTTCCATGCCTGTTGCTGTGACAACATATCCCGGTGAAAAGCAGTGTATGGAAGGAAAGGCAGGGACTTAACATCACATCCATAGTCAAAAGTAGAAAATTAGTAACTATGAGGCCTCTTATTTGCTTTCATCCAGCTTTCTCCTCTCATAGTTGTCATACGTTTTAGACACCAACCCTAAGGAATAGTGCTGCCAACAATGGACTAAGTCTTTCTATTCACGTAGTAATAGGCGAACTTGATCTAGACAATTCCCTCTTAATATTTTCTTCCCAGGTAATTCTAGGATGTCTCCAGTATACAGTTCAAATTAACTAGCATGGTGTTCTTATATAGCAAATAACAGCCCCCTTCTTAGAATTCAGATATGACCACAGAATCCACCCTGACTGAAGCAATAGCCATGGAATAACGACACATAGTTGTCCAGTCACTATATGAAGCATCAAAACATCTTCATGGATGTATTCATTCCTCAGAGTCATCTTATGTGGTAAATGTTGCTACTATTCTTTATTCACAGATTAATAAATTTAGATTTAAGTGATTTCTTCAAGTCATACATGATAGACAAATGAGAAAATTGAGATACGTTTGTCCACCCTAAAAAGTTCCATTCTCATATTTTCAGGCAAAAAGTTCCCTTTACTCTATGTAAGCACCAAGAATGGGAGACCTGACAGTCTTAGATTAAACAAGGAGAAATGAAATATCCAGATCTCTCATGATCGTTAATTTTTCCTCACTTCTGACTTTCAATGTACCATTTGGAATCAACTAAAACACATAATATTAAAAGGCTGAAGTCATTTAACAGAATCTTCTGTAAGGATCACGTTCTGAAATTTGAGTCCATAACATGGAGGATTTGGTATTTTTCATTAATATTTGCCTTTTGGACAGAGAGCATTATCCTTGGTGGAAGAAAAAGGATAGCAAGGGAGCTCATTCCATATTCTATAGACCACTGAATCTTAGCTTCTACTAAATGCCTGCTAACTTCTAGGTTAGGAATTGTTCACAAGGCATTGAGCCATGACAACTGAGTGTCTTTAGAATCACAAGCCTATAGGCTGTCCTTTTTGGAAGAGATCTTGGAGATAAGTTGGTTTTTACTTCTCATTTTAAAAATTGGGAGATGACAAAGTCACACAGCTGGTGAATGGAAGATTTGGGCATAGACATCAGTGTTCTAGATCATTGAATTCACTGTGCACTTCACATACTGACTCCTCTGGCTTCTAAGATCCCAACACAGACACTGTAATATTTGCCTCTTAGTAAACCATTTAGCTTTTGGAAGTAGGTAGAAAAGCCTTCATACTTGTTTCTTTTTCAGTCATACATCTCATTCCTTTTCATCTACTACACAGTAATGCTTTTGGGTAGATTGAATGTTTAATCTGAGCCAGTTGTTTATACCTAGGTGGGTTTAGCTCTGTACTAGCTAAGAAAAATCTCAGCAAAGGCTAAAATTATGACTCATATAAATGTAAAATGAATACATGTATACTCATTTTGTACCTTAGGGGATTGGTGCCCACAAGGAGTAGGAAGGCTAACATGGATTTTTCAAGTAAATGCAAAATTGGTCAATACCTAGCAAATTCCTCAAGCGTACTTTTGCTGGATGCATTTTACATGCGGAGGAGACAACAATTACTGGAATTCATATCAAGTCAAATAAAGGTAAAATGTTTTTTAAAAAATCAGATAGGAGCCAGCATGAAAAAAGTTCAATATGAATGCTAAACATCTTTATCTGTCCTCAACCTGTGGGCCGGTCACTTCAAAAGGGACACTACACTTCTATTTCCCCCCGAGAATGGCCTAGAAGGGGCCTCTAGTCTTCTCTTTGTGCCCATTATGAAGTTGTGCACATATTTTTGCTGACAACAGCAAGTGATGTCAGCTTTTCCTTTGATAACAATGGCTCCAACTCCTTCCAACCATGAAATAAGGTGTGTCACTGCTTTCTCATTGGTGCACACTCTGTTTCTCATCTGCTCACTCTCTTCTCCTGAGACAGTGTTCCATAGACATATATCAACGCCCTTCCATAATTTTTCCCATCTAGTTTTTTTTTTGGTTTTACGAGACAGGGTTTCTCTGTTTTGGAGGCTGTCGGTCCAGCCTGGCCTCGAACTCACAGAGATCCACCTGCCTCTGCCTCCTGAGTGCTGGGATTAAAGGCGTGCGCCACCAACGCCCGGCATTTTTTTTTTTTTGCCCATCTAGTTTTCAAGACTGTAAAAAACTAAATAACCAGCTGGATACAATCCTTTTTTTCATTTATCCCTTGCTTAATAACTTTTGAGAAGAGGTTTCTCTAAGTCTTAGATTTCTTATATGGGAAATTAGGAGCCTGACTTTTAACTCACCAGGTTTCCACATGGCACTATATGATTTTGTCCATGTTTACTGGACTTGGTGTTTCAGGAATACATGCTGGGTTACATTTATTTATTTAAAGGATTTGTGTCCTGGAGGTAGATCTGTGGTTATGAATACTTACTGTTCTTTGCAGAAGATTTGGCCTCTAAGGTCACCTACAAATAACAAACACCAACTCTCCACAACGCAGGAACACAAAGTAAATCTTGCAAGCAAACGGATGGCACTAGAAGAAACCATCCTGAGTGAGGTAACCCAGTCACAAAAAGACAAACATGGTATGTACTCACTTGTATATGGATTTCAGACATGGAGCAGGGGATTTCAAGCCTACAATCCACTGTCAGAGTCTGGGAAACAGGGAGGTATGGTAACTTGGAGAAGAGTTATGGGAGGAGATCTCCCATATTGGAGATCTCTCTAATTGGATTGGTAGAAGGGGTGAGGGGAGGGAAGAGGGAGATGGGAGGGAGAGGAAAAGAGGTGGGGGAGAGGAGGACACAGAAGAGCAGGTAAGTTGAGCCAGGGCAAGAATAGAGGAGAGAAGGATGAGAGATATCATAATAGAGGGAGCCATTATATGTTGGAGGAGAGATCTGGCACTAGTGAGATCTTCACATGTTGGGGCCTAGCCCCCACAGGGTCTCTGAGTTGTTTGTCAGCTGATAGCCACAGGTGCATCCTGTTTTCTAGTCCTGGCTTACTGCCCCTGCATTGCTCCACTGACATCAACATCTAACAGTTGGAAAACATGCTCTCTTCCACCTGGGGTTTTTCTACTGTGTTGTAAGATTATATATAAGACTCTTCCCTCCTACAAGAGAGAGACCTCTTAGTACAGTTCTTATACAAACAGCTGGACATCTGGTCTTTCTTTCCTTGATACCTCAGAGTTGCTTGTGCCTCGGGTGCAGCATTCACAGATCTACAAAAATGACACCAACTGGCATTAAGGCTACCTTACATGCCCTCCCCTGATAATGAGATTGCTGACTAACTTATATGCCATCCCCTGATAATGAGATTGATGACTACCTTATATGCCATCCTAGAAACCTCATCCAGTGGCTGATGGAGGCAGAGGCAGACACCCACCTCTAAAAACTGAATTGAACTCCTGGAATCCAATTGCAAAGTGGACAGATGAGCAAAGGAATCAAGACAAGGCTAGTGACACCCACAGAGGCAGCTGACCTAAACAAGGGGGAAATCATGGACCCCAGACTGAAGACTGATCCAGACAGCCCCTCCCCCACCCCTTAACCTGGGTGTCAGAGAAGAAGCCTCAGCAATTCATGGGAACTTTGAGAGTAGATCAGTATTCATTCCTGGCATAAATGAACTCTGGGAGCCCATTCCACATAGAGGGATGCTCTCTCAGCCTGGACACACAGGGGGAGGACCTAGGGCCTGCCCAGGATTATATGACAGACTCTGAAAATCCCTCATCAAAGGCCTTACTCTCCCTGGGGAGCAAAAGGGAGATGGAGTGGGATGGGGGTTGGGGGGAATGGAGGGCTGGGGGAGGAGGGGAGGGAAAGGGAACTGAGAGTAACATGTGTAAAAAGTTAAATAAAGTTTTAAAAAGCAAAAAAAAAAGATTTATGGGAAGGAATATGAAACACACATAAGTATTTATTAAAACAAGAAAAGAGGTCATAACCAGCACCTAAACTATAGTTATCTTGGTAGATATAGATCTTTGTTAGGAAGAGTTCTCTCTATCCTGTACTGAGTGTTTGAGATTTTTTTCTGACTGTTTCATGGGCATTAGTTTAAAGTTCATCCCTATTTTAAATGTTTTGGATTGTTTGCTTTATGTCTGAGATTATTTTCTATTCATGAGTGGTTTGCCTGCCTGTATGTATGGGCACTCTTCTGTGCCTATTGCTTACAAAGGTCACAAGAGGGCATCTGATCCCATGACTGGAGTTACAGATTGTTGTGAACTACCATATGGGTTCTGGCAATTGAACCAAGATTTTTGCCACAACCATAAGTGTCCTTAAGCACTGACATATATACATATATATATATATACATACATATATATATATATATATCTTCTTTTAGAAGTGGACTCTAACCATAACTGCTTTGTATTAGAATAAATGAGACCAAAATAACTCCCCCAAGGTCCTGTGACTTAAGAATGTTCCATCTATATTTTAGCATAGTTCTCTAGACAGAAAACCCATCCATCTTCAGATATCTCACACAGGCTTCTGGCATAGTAACTACTGAAATAATATTATACACTATTTATCTGTCCTTCAAGAATTTCACTTGATTGTTTTCCTGTGTTAAGTATAAAGACTACACATTGAGTATAGTATGAGCAGTTACATCAAAGGGCACGATTCATTGTGTAGCTTTTGCCTAAATTTTGAAGTTCAAACAATTCTATAAATCTAGGACCTTCAAGAAAAGAACAAAAATAGATTCTGGAGTCTGGCTTAGGTTGCTTCATGAATTCCTCGACCTTAGCTAAGTGTAAATTTCTTATCAATTTGCTTAAACATTTTAAGTCACATCGTATCTTAAACTCAAACGACATAATAGCCTTGACTGTCTGAGGAATAAACAAGACAATGCAGATTAGCATTTGGCTAATCACCTGTAGTAGAACAAATAGTCAATAAATGTTAGACATCTTTTTCAATGTTGTTTGTCAATTGCTATGAACAGAAAAATATTCACAAAGTTTAACAACTGAAGCAGAAATAAACTGGTCATAACTAATTATCCCAAATGATGATTATGTAGAGACAATGAAGTGAGTCTATATAGCCATCTAGAGATCTACTTCTTTGTAAATAATGAAATTTCTTTGTATTATCCAGTGTATGAGTATCAAACCCAAGATCTTGTATATACTAGCTGTATATTGTATATACTTAAAATGCATGATTATATTGAAGCTCTTTCACCTACATTGTATGAATGAAAATAAACTTTAGAAAAATGTCCTGCATTCCAACCCATCCCCTGATCTCCCCATGTCACAAATTCTATAGAACAATTTCAGTAAAGTTTTCTAATTTTCTTGTCAACTTGATTGAATTTGGAATCATCAAAGGGACACATATTTGGGTCTATCTATCTACCAAGGTCTACCCAGAGATTGAACTTAAGAAAGAGGAAAGACACCCGAACTCAGATAGTACTATCTCTGGAACTGTCTTGGGATAAATCATTAGGGAAGAAAGAAGAAAATGAAATAAACAGCATTTTTCAAGCCATTATGAGCCAAAGTAAACTCTTTCTGCTTTAAGTAGTCTTTTGTCATGAGCTTTGTTTCAGTATCATGAAAACTAACCACTACACTAAGCATCCCCAACATGAATCTAAAATTGATCCCAATTTTCTCTGAACCTGAATCCCTTCCACAATGTTATTTTCCTGTGAAAATTTTATTTTCAGTCCCAATGACAAGTTCATATGTCATTTCATAAATAACCCAACAACCAATAATAATTGTTTCTTAAACCATCATTAATCATGTTACCTATTTTGGAGTGTCTTAACATAGGTATTTAGCTTTAGCTATTATGGTGCAAGTTCTTTGAAGAGAGGTTCATCTCTACTTCACTTAAAAGGTACCTAGTAAGATCAACAGGCGTTAAATATTGCCTAAAATTAGATTCAATTTTGTGTTTCAACTTTTAAAAAAATGAGTGAATGTGGGTTCAGTGTTTCAGGATGATATCCATTGTAGTGGGGAAGGTATGGCGGCAAAAGTGTGTGGAGTCAGGAACACAGATCTACTACCTACTCTTTAGATGATGCCACCTGAAGGAGTTGCAAAAGAGTTTCCTAGGATGGAACATTTTTCTGCTAGTTAACTTGATTAGTATGTACTTCCTACTTCATCAAGTGTCAGATACTGCTCTAAGTTACATATATAATTCCTTTTAATTAACCCTTTGCTTGTGTTTATTAAGACAGGATCTTTCCAAGCAGTGTAGGCTGTATTAAACTCTATGTACATCAGAATAGCTTTGTATTCATAATATTCCTCCCTCATTACCCTTAATAATTTGATTATAGACATGTACAACCATCTAGCTTTATAATTTTTTCTTACTTAAATATTTTCTTTAATTTTTTGAACTTTAATGTTTATTGGGTTTTACTTTTTTTCTTTTAAATTTTTTAATTCATTTTACATACCAACCACAGTTTCCCCTTCCTCCCTTACTCACACTCTTGCCCCCTTGTCTCCAACCCAACCCCCATTCACTCCTCAGAAAGGGTAAGGCCTTCCTCCCATGGGGAGTTAACATGGTTTTTAAGAAGCCACTGAAGTAGTTGGCTATTGTGATTTCATACAGGTCACAGATCAATGTACTGAGACCTGAAGACCTCCTTACCTGAGGTCCTACATCTCATGAGTAATATATTACCATTGTTGATTTTGTTCTCAGATTTTACCATTTTAACCATTTAACCATTTTAACTGTAAATATTTATTCGGGCCCAGAGATGCCCTCACAACACATTGTTTAATGTGTTTTCAGGACAAAGGACATTGCAGTTTCCTTCCCTTTTGAGGATGTAGTCATCTATGCCTGTTTTTCTAAAGCCTAGGTCTCCTGACCAGTAATTCCTAGTAAGAATCATTCAGATACTGCAAGGACCAACCTCAGGGGGAAATCCAAAAATCTTGAGTTAAATCAGTAAGTGTGGAAATACCATTGTAAAATTTCCCTGCTATTTCGTCCTTAGAATAAAGCATTAAGAAAGGCTACAGGGATACTTTCACATTGCCCATTTCCCTTCTCTCTGTAATGTTGCCAGAGACTTAAATACGATTGAGTTAATCTTTGAAGAAAACAGAAAATACTGTAACAATAAAGGCCGTAACATGGTTACAAATGAGAGCTACTGCTCCCTTCTGCATTCTAAATTCCAAGGATAATTCTGCAGAGCTTCATTACCAGAGGATAATTGTGTTACAGAACTCTAAATCACGCCGCTACACTTAACTGGCAATAACATTAAGATAGCACAGATATTCATTTTAATTAAAACATAGCCTCAAACTATTTCCCTGCTATAAGAGACAAAACTTTTTGTTTCTCTCACCACCACCACCACCACCATCACCACCACCACCACCTCAAAGAAACTTTCATTTGCCAGTAGTGGATGGAAGAGTTAAACACAATTAGAAGACAGTACCTTATAAGCCAAGAAAAGTTAGTATTTTACTGAAGAAGATGAGTAACAGAAGAGCTGGTGTTGGTTTTAATCTTTCTCTACTAGGTGAAGCAGTGCCATCAGTTTTCTTACACAAATTGAGGTTTACAGACAATCATCTCAAGACACATTCCAACTGGACCTGAACTGTAATAGCCCTGATGTTAATATAATTCTCAGCAGCCAGCAGTATTCTTACCCACTGTTTACACAATGACTACCCACTTTTTAATAAATACTTACAGATCATCTGCTTTGTGCCAGGTGAAGAAAATACATACATGGGTAGAACCTGGATCCGTCCCCCAAACATATGTCAATCTAACAAGGGAAGTTAACATATGAGGAATTAAATTCATCATAAAATGTTGTATACATATCATAGTTTCCAAAACCTTCCTTCCTTTAGGAAGCAATGTGACATGGATTTTGCAGTGCATGAATTTTTACATTCGGGAAAATAAATGATTATAGCATAGAAATAATGCTAACAAATGAAAAGTATAAGCTATTCTACAAATGAGAATATGGTATTTTGGAGACTCTATATGATGACGTATGGCTAGATTGTAGTATATAAAGGATTAAAAGGTCATGATACCTATTAGGTCTTATATGGAGTAAGTTGGAACTGCATCTGGCTATCTGCTTACAGTTAGTAGACAATTACTGAAAAGACTAGTTACAACTTCACATTAGAGGGATGTGACTATAGAGGATTTGGCTGCTAAAGTTTAGCACAACTAGAAAAAAATCTGTAGCCTAAAATTCAAAGCTTCAAATTTCCAATATGTCTGTCCACACAGTAATATTAAAATTGTAACTACAACTAAAACTAGATTTATAGAACTAGTCTGTAATTCTGATGTGCATTATATATAGAATGCTTTGTATGTTGCATCACAGTTAATTTTTAAATATTTAAGGATCAGTCTCCATTTCCCTCATGAGTAAATTCAGGCACAGATTCAACGAGTTGCCCACTGAAATCATGCTGGGAGAACAAGGATGTTCTGATTCCAAACCACAGTCTCTTAACAAAGTTGAGAGTGCCAACTATGAGCATAAGCAACGACTTGTAAGAAGTGATGCACAACTGTAATCTCAGCTCATGAGAGGCTGAAACAGGAGGATTATAAGTTCAAAGCCAACCTGGGTTAAAGTGTGAATTCCAAGTGATCACTCATTACACCTTGTTTCAAAGAGAGAAAAAATGATTACAAGAGGGTATACAGTATGTTACCTAGGCTACATAAAAACAACCTGTCTCAAATCATGATGGTTGGATGCAAAGTATTTCCCATCTAGATTTCCCTATGTAGAAGATAATTTGGTATATTATTCTCTGATTAAAAATAGGACATTTTGCAGTCTGTAATGGTACATGCCTTTAAATGCAGTACCCAGGAGGCAGAGGCAGGAAGATCTCTGTGAATTCAAGTCCAGCTTAGGCTACATAGTGAGTTCCATGACAGTCTGAGAAACATAATGATGTCTTGCCTCAAACTTAAATATTCCAGCACTTGTAAGGCAGAGGCACATGAATCTCTGTGACTTCAAGGACAGCCTGATCTACCTAATGAGTTTCAGATTAGCTAGACCTAAACAGTGTGACAAAAACAAACAACTGAATGTATAAAATGGGAAAATCTCCCCTAAATTTTGCAATGATTATATAAAATAAAATGTGAAGTCATGTGTGAAGTGGTAATGACATGAAAGCATTGAAATATGGCTGTATCTTTTGCATGTTCTTCTCTACTTCGTTGCTGCTGCTGTGTAATATGTGAAACATCAACAGCCTGTGTTTCCCAGACACCGTGGATATTGTCATGCAATCTTATTCACAATGAATGTACAATAAAATGGATTGAGTCAAAATTCTTTATTAGGTATCTAAAAAAAAGAAAATGATTGTATTTTTAAGACCCGGGATTTAGGGAGTACTTTTGAACCAGTCTCTCATAAATTGGACATTGTCTTCAAGAGTGCTCTGCTATCAGCTTGTTTCCAGTTAATTATAATTCTAAAATGTATTCCCAATCATCCCCTTTAGTTACATTTATAAAGCTTTAGTATTTAAAAGTTTTTTTCCACATCCATTTCATCTTCACAATTATTCTACAAAGTGAGAAGAGACAGAACCATAAAAAAAAGAAACAAGATAAAATATAGCCTACCTTAAGTTGACAGAGATGTCAGTGTTATGCTGATCCTCTACATCTGGGCTGAGAAGATATCACCACATTATGTTATTACTCTAAGTAGGAGTTCTTTGTCAAAGTCTTTCACTATGAGATCTGCTTTCAATTCCTCTATTGCATCATCCTCAATATTTCCTATAGTACCTTCTCATGTGGTGTTATTTCCTTCTGGGCATCTATTTATACATTGGAACAAAAAGATTGTTTTGGAGCCATTGGGTACACTTGTTCAACCTTAGGGAGTCTCAAGGGTTATTTTTTTAACTTCCCCTAGATCACTTTGTTAAATACAAATTGTAAAGTGCTGATAGGGTTTGAATCTCTTTGGTATCTGTGGAAGCGTTAGCACCTTCCAGTGCTTGACTATGGGTGCTCTGCAATGAAAATAGACAATGCCTTCAGGCTTCCAACTAGCAATTTCAAATATTTCTAATTTCTTCAATTTAGCTTCATTTAAATTTTACTGAGAGGTAATTGCACTGAATTAATATAGTTACAATTATGCTGAAATCAATCCATTAACATCTTGAAAATTCTTATTAATCTGGCAGAAATGTTATGGATAAAAACAGAAATAGATCCTCTGTTTGGAGTGTAGATTAATATAATAAGAATGCTGGAGTTTAATTTCTCCAGGATATAAAATGCTTGAGACAAGAGATTTCGAGTTAGTTTTCTGTTTTCTGGCTTTAAAGTGCTGTTTTGAGGACATGAAGATAATATTTGCATGTAAAAGTACCTGGATCTACTTGTCCTCATTCTAGTTTCACCAAAGGGAACCTGATTAGCAGCCTAAGCCAAAGAGTCACATCCCTGTAGGAACTTGTTTACCTTTCATGTCACTGGGCCCTCCTGCAACTATCCTTGAGACAAGAAAGACACTTCCTTTTCTTAACTTTACACCTAGGCAATCCTAAAGTTCAAAAATTATTCTCAATAAACTGATTGTTATGATGATTAGCATAGCAGTAACAATGGTGATGACTGTGCTAAAGCACTGGTAATCATGCTTACCTTTGGAATATACTAGATGACTTGAAATGATGCACTCCACTTGTCACTTAGGATGAACTTAGCATACATTCTAAGGCTGTATAAAGTACAATCTCAAAATTAAATTTTAAGGGTCAAATATGACATTTATCTATATCTGTTATCGATAATTATTTTCCAACAGCATTCATTCACTCAGTGATGATTTGTAATATATCAACTGTCTCTCTGCTTCTATGTGATTAAAATGGTACAAACATGCAGTTATGGAGCTTGGAACTTAGTAAGAAATTCATCACAAGAAATCAATAAATGATTAATTTAAAGTTACGATTTACAAAATCATATTAGTTACAGTGATTGTGATAGAACATACAAAGGTTTATGAAGCAGAATAAAAACCTCTGCTAGATGTATGTCCTAAGTTTATTCAAGAATCCAATCCTAGAACACAAATTCTGAAGTCACAGTGCAAGGCTAACTCAGATATGTTAACAGAGTCCATAGACTTGGAAGATACCCAGTTTTATCTTTGGCTTGAAAAAAATAGCCACTAGAGTATTCAAAGCAGGAGACCAGGAGACTAATGTCCTGTGGTTAGGAATTTGAAGCTTTCCTCTGGCTGGCCAATGAGGAAGAGATTTGGTGGTGAGAGGGGAATAGTCTATTGGAATGCTATAAAAGAGAGACCATTATATAGGAAAAGCATGGAAGGCACAGAAGTCACAGCACAATTTTATGAAATAATAGGACTCAAAAATAAAAATTTTCTTTAAAATTTGGGAAACATACAAAAGACTTACCAGGCAGGCAATTAGACTAGTCAGAAGTTAAATGAGACATTTTCACTGGAGATTTATTTAGGATTCTACACAAAACTTTAGTATTATGTATATGGCTTTATCTCAGAAAATATATGAACTAAGTAGGAGGATGGATGAATTCTTAAATATTTACAGATCAGAAAAAGAATGAGACTTTCATAAAGGACAAATCAGAGGGAGAAAAGACTATTAGTGGTGAATATTTCCTATAAAAGGTAAAGTATAAAACTTTGACAAACAAATTAAGAGTTTGGAGGCAACATAGACAATAAAGTAGCCATTGTGTTTGAAAGATACTAATACTCACGACAAAGACTAATTAATTTGACAAAAAAATCAGTGCTGGTGAAAGAAGCTGCTTCTGTGGCTTATTGAACAGAAGGCAGAATGCAGTAGATTGATGTGTATTTGGGAGATAAGTAGAATCCAAAAAGAAAGTCAGCTGATCTAGGGGCTGCCAAGGTGTGTATGAGGATGAGACTGACCTCTAGAGAAGGAGAGGCTAATGATGTAGAAGCTAGGTAGGTACAGGAACAGAAATTTTTAAACTTTCTGCATGGATAAGCAGTTTGTCAGCCATTTTTTGTGCGTTCTGTAGAATAACTGGCAGACTCTTCCATGAAGCAGGAACCCTGTAAGACTTTCCCATCAAGTTCAGCAGTCACTTTCCTGTGGGCCCTGAATGTCCAGTCTATCAAACATTAAAGGCAATAGCATTTTCTTGCCCTAATGGCTAATCTTGCCATGTTGAAAGCAAACTCCATAATGAGTTTCTTCAAAGCCCATCTTTCTCTCAGACAGAGTGCCAGGAGTAATAGTGTCCCACTATCATGAAAAATCCTAAACCATTTAAATGCCATATATTCTGTAGGTCTTTGAAAGGTTTGAAAAATATCTATCCATCTCAAATACATCTCTGTATATCTAGAAAACCTAAATAACCTGACCCAAGAAATTCTTAAATTCAACAAATCCTTAACACAAAATATTCAGGAAATATGGGACACTGTGAAAAGACTAAACCTAAGAAGGTGAAAAAGCCCAGCTCAAAGGTGCAGAAAGATATTGAACAAAACAAAATCATAGAAGAATACTTTCCCTACCTGAAGAGGGACATACTTATGAATGTAAAAGAAGCTTACAGAACACCAAATAGACTGGACCAATAAAATAGTCCCCTTGTCACATAATAGTCAATACACAAAACATACCTAAGAAAGAAAGAATACTAACATCAGTGAAGGAAAAAGGCCATGAAACACTTAAAGACAGATATTTAAGTAAAAAAAAAAAAACCTAACTTTTCCATGGAAACTCTGAAAGCTTGAAGGCTCCAGATAGATGTTCTACAAACACTAAGAGACCACAGATGCCCAGACTACTATATCCACCAAAGCTCTAAATCACTATAGATGGAAATAAACAAGGTATTCCATTAAAAAAAAACAGATTTATACAATACATGTCCACAAATCCAGCCCTAGAGAAAGTACTGGAAGGAAAACTCCAACTCAAGGATGTTAACTACACTCAAGAAAGCATAGGTAATAGATAATCCCATTTTACCAAAAGCCAGAATAGGGAAAAATTCACACAAAATACCATACCACCACAAGAAACAAATCCAAAACAAACAAGAATCAACAAATGAGGGTCATTAATATCACTCAAAATCAATGGTCTTAACTTACCTATAAAAAGATACAGGCTAACAGAATGGCTACAAACACAGAAACACACCTCACCTTTAAAGACAGAGTGTACCTCAGAGCTAAGGGTTGGGAAAAGATTTTTCAAACAAATGGTCCTAAGAAGCAAGCAGGTGGAGCTATCTTAATATCAAACAAATTAGAATTCAAACTAAAATCAATCAAAAGTCATTTCATATGCATCACAGGAAAAATCGAACAAGATGAAGTCTCAATTCTGAGCCAAATGCAAAAGCACCCACATTCATAAAAGAAACATTATTAAACTCAAATCACACATTAAACCTCACACACTTATAGTGGGAGAGTTCAATACCCCACCCTCACCACTAGACAGGACTACCAGACATAAACTTAACAAAAAATCAAAGGAACTAACAGAAGTTATGACCCAATTGGGTTTAGCAGACATCTATAGAACATTGCATCCAAACACAAAAGAATATACCTTCTTCTCAGTGTCACATGGAATCTTCTCTAACATTGACCACATACTTGGGGTGGGGGGTGGTGGATAAAGCAAACTTCAAAAGATACTTTAAAAAAAGGAACTGGATTAGCACCCTATATCTTATCAGACCACCCATTCTTAAAGTTAGAATTCAACAACAACTCAAATTGAAGAAACTCATGGAAATTGAACAATGCTCAAATATATTACTCCTGGGTAAAGGTACAAATAAAAAAAGAAATCAAAAACTTCCTAGAATTCAATGAAAATGAAAGCACAACATAACAAAACCTATGGGACACTCTGAAAGCCGTGCTAAGAGGAAAGTTCATAGCACTAAGTGCCCACATGAAGAAACTGGAGAATAGCCACACTAGATAATTAACAAAACACCAAACAGCTCTAGAACAAAAAGGAACAAACTCACCTACGAGGTGTAGATGCTAGTAAATAATCAAATTGAGAGCCGAAATCAATAAAGTAGATACAAAGGAAACAATTTGATGAATCAATGAAACAAAGAGTTGGTTCTTTGAGAAAATCAACAAGATAGACAAACCTTTATTCAACCTAACCAAAAGGCATAGAGAGAACATGCAAATTAACAAAATCAGAAATGAAAAGGGGGACATAACAACAGACACTGGGAAAATCCAGAGAATCATCAGGTCATACTTAAAAACATGAACTCCACAAAATTTGAAAATGTAAAGGAAATAGACAATTTTCTGGATAGATATCACTTACCAAAATTAAATGCAAGACAGATGAGCAATTTATATAGACTTCTAACCCATGACAAAATAGAAGCAGTCATCAAAAGTTTCCCGACCAAAAAAAGACCAGGGCCAAATTGTATCAGTGAAGAATTCCAGCAGAAATTCAAAAAAGGGTTAATAATAACACTTCTCAAATTGCTCCACACAATGGAAGCAGAAGGATCATTGCCAAACTCTTTTTAGGAAGCTACAATTACCTTGACACCCAAACCACACAAAGGTACAAGTAAATAGAGAAGTTTAGACTAATCTCTATCAGGAACACTGATGCAAAAATTCTCAATAAAATACTGGCAAATCAAATCCAAGAACACATCAGAAAAATCATACACATGATCAAGTAGACTTTATCTCAGGGATGCAGGGGTAGTTCAACACACAAAAATCCATTCATGCATCCATCCATGCAAACCACCATATAAACAATCTGAAAAAGAAAAACTACATGATCATCTTACCAGATGCTGAAAAAGTCTTTGACAAAATTCAACACCCATTCATGATAAAAGTCTTGGAGAGATCAGGAATACTTAAACATAATAAAAGCATATACAGCAACGTGACAGCCAACTTCAATCTAAATGGAGATAAACTCAAGGTAATTCCTCTAAAATCATGAACAAGGCAAGGTTGTCCACTCTCTCCCTATCTCTTCAATACTGTATTTGATGTTCTTGCAAGAACAATAAGACAACGAAAGTGATCAAAAGGATACAAATTGGAAAGAAAGAAGTAAAACTTTCACTATTTGCAGATGGTATGATAGTATTCATAAACGACCCCAGAATTCTACCAGGGAACTCATACAGGTGATAAACACCTACAGCAAAGAGACAGGACACAAGATTAACTTAAAAAAAACTACTAGCCCTACTATATGCAGATGATAAAGAGACTGAGAAAGATATCAGAGAAACATCACACTTTATAATAGCCACAAACAACAGAAAATATCTTGGGGTAACTTTAACCAAACAGGGGAAAGACCTGTATGAGAAGAACATTAAAGTCATTAAAGAAATAAGTGAAAGAAGATACCAGAAAATGGAAAGATCTCCCATGCGCTTGGATAGGTAGGATCAACATAGTAAAAGCAGCAGAATGACCAAAAGCAATCTGCAGATTCAATGCAATCCCTATAAAAATCCCAGCACAATTTTTCACAGAACTTTAAAGGACAATACTCAACTTTATATGGAAAAACAAAAGACCCAGGATAGCCAAAAAGAACTGTGTACAATAAAGGAACTTCAGGAGGCATCACATCCCTGACTTCAAGCTCTACTATAGAGCTATAGTAATGAAAACAGCTTGGTATTGGCGCAAAAACAGCCAGGTAGACCAATGGAATCAAACTGAACACCCTGATACTAACCTACACACATATGAACACCTGATCTTTGACAAAGAAGCTAAAAATACACAATGTAAAAAAGAAAGCATCTTCAACAAATGGTGCTAGCATAACTGGATGCTGGCATGTAGAAGAATGCAGATAGATCCATATCTATCACCACGCGTAAAACTTAAGTCCAAATGGACCAAAGACATCAGCATAAATCCACTGAACCTCTTAGAAGAGAAAATGGAAGGTACCATTGAATGCACTGGCACAGGACACTACTTCCTGAACATAACACTAGTAGCACAGACACTGAGATTGACAATTAATAAAGGGAATCTTCTAAAACTGAGAATCTTCTGTAAGACAAAAGACACATTCAATAAGACTAAACAGCAGCCCACAGAATGGGGAAAGTTCTTCACCAACCACACATCCGACAGAGGGCTGATTTTGAAAATATACAAAGAACTCAATGAGCTAGTCACCAAAACACCAGATAATTCACCCGGAAATTGGGGTACAGAACTGAACAGAGAATTCTCAAAAGAGGAATCTGAAATTGCTGAAAGACACTTAAGAAATTGTTCACCGTCCTTAGTCATTAGGGAAATGCAAATCAAAATATCTCTGTGATGTCTTACACCTGTTAGAATGACTAAAATCAAAACCACCAATAATAGTTTATGATGGAGAAAGTTTTTCCATTGCTGATGGGAGTGAAACTTGTACTTTGGAAATAAGTATGGCATTTTCTCCAGAAAAGGAGAACCAGTATCCCTCAAGATCCAGAAATTCAACTCTTAGGCATATACCCAAGGGATGCACATTCATACAACAAGGACATCTGTTCAAATATATTCATAGCAGTATTATTTTGATAGCTGAAACCTGGAAGCAGCCTAGATGCCCCTCAACTGAAGAATGGATACAGAAAATGTGGTATATTTACACAACAGAGTACTACTCAGCAGAAAAAATGGAATCTTGAAATTTGCAGGCAAATGGACAGAACTAGAAGAAACCATCCTAAATGACGTAACACAGTCACAGAAAGACAAATATGGTATGTACTCACTCATATATGGAAATTAGACATAGAGAAAAGGATTACCAGCCTACAAATCACATCTCCAGGGAAGCTAGGAAACAAGGAGGACCGTAAGAGAGACACATATGGTCCCCCAGTGAAGCAGAGACAAGAGTCCAAGAATAAATGGGAAGCATGGAGGGAGGGAGAAGGAGGTAGGAGAAAGAAGAAGGGATTAGAAGAAGGGGAGAAAAACAGGAGGGATCAGGAAAATTGAGTTGGGAGATGGATAGAGGAGAGCAAGAAAAGAGACACATTAACAGAAGGAGCCACTATATGTTTAAAGAGAAATCTAGCACTAGGGAATTGTACACAGAGCCACAAGGATGACCCCAACTAGGACCCTAAGCAATAGTGGGCCTTAAATGCCTTTCCCCAATGCCCTCCTAGAGCCTTCATCCAGTAGCTGATGGAAGCAGAAGCAGTGATCCATAGCCAAGCACTGAGTCAAATTCCTGGAATTCAGTTTCAGAGTGGGAGGAGTGACAAACAAAGGGGTCAAGACCATGCTGGGGAAACCCACAGAAATAGCTGACCTGAGCAAATGGGAATTCATGGACCCGTAAGACAGCTGGGTAAACAACATAGGACCATACCAGGCCCCTTGAATGTAGGTGTCAGCTAGGAGGAAGGGGTAGTCTATGGGGCCTCTGGCAGCGGAACCAGGATGTATCCCTAATGCATTAACAGTCTTCAGGAGCCCATTTCCCATGGAGGGATACTCTCTTAGCCTAGGTACACAGGGGAGGGCCTAGGCCCTGCCACAAATGACTTGATGGATTTTGATGGTCCCTCATGGAAGGCCTCACCCTCCCTGGGAAATGGATGGGGGATGGAATGGGGGAAGTCAGTGGGTGAATGGGAGGATAAGAGGGAGAGAGATCTGAGATTGATATATAAAATAAGATTGTTTCCAGTTTAAATAAAATTTATTAAGAAAGGAAGAAAGAAAGGAAGAAAGAAAGAAAGAAAGAAAGAAAGAAAGAAAGAAAGAAAAAGAAAAAGACAGGAAGGAGGGAGGGACGGAGGACAGGAAATTTCTTAGAAGTACTAAATAGAATGATAAGGATGGCTGTAGGTAGGTTTACATCTTGGTGGATGTTTTCTACTTTGTTAATGAAGCAGTTGTAAAGCTGAGCTGTCTGAGAGGAAGACTGTATTCCAAAGACTGTAGAGTATCAATGCTGTTACTTCCTTATGTGTGGAAAAGTAAACTGACTACAAGCATGAGAACACTGTGGTATAGTATGTGCAGCACTGTTGAGACTGGACACGGTGCCTTTCTCTAGATACATTCAGATGCCTGTATGCAGAATGGCTAAGGGGCGATAATAAGGACAATCTACTTCTAGATGGGAGACAATAAGAATAAAAGGACAACAAAGGAAAAGAGAGCTTTTGTAATATGCTAAGCATAAGACAATCTTCACAGAATCCAAGTGCAATCAGAAGGGAAACAAAGTCGAGAGATGTTATCTGTAATATTTAAGTGGGAGGGGTCACTGAACTGAAAGGCATGTGTAGGATGTTTACACTAGAGACTTTGCATGTAGTGATATCCTCAGAGATGCAACGTGTGGTAATACAGCACTATGCATTTGAGGCAGAGTGAATAACAAGCTTATTTAAAATGCTAATAAAGTTAGATGAGAATGCTGGATTCCTTAGATGCAGGAATTTTGACGTTTCCAAGAATGAGAAAACCAAATATCATTGGAGACTGGAGCAGTAGTTGAGAGCATAATCCTGATCCCCAAGCAGAAAGAGACAGAGAGCAGCAAAGACTTCTAAACCTCAACTCCCTCTCCCAGGGACACACCTCCTCTGAAAGGGGCAGGCCTCCTAATCCTTAATAACAAATCATTAACCAGAAAGCAGAGAAAGCAATAATCAAGGAATGAAATTTGAGGATAACAAAGGCCTTGGTTGATAACAACTATAAAGTTATCGGAAGCAATTTTTAAGGATTGCACTTGTTCCATTTATTTCATTTCTTATTTTTGAAGTTCTAATGTAATTGCATCACTTCCCTCTTCCATTTCCTCCCTCAAGCACTCTCAAATATCCCTACTTGATGTTTCAAATTTATGTCCTGTTTTATCATGAATTGCTATTAAGTGCATATGTGAATATTAAACACTTATAAATATAATCTGTTTAGTCCATATAAAATCATGAACAAAGTTTGTAAACACTTACAAACTTTCTTTTGCAACATACAGAGGCCATTACAGTAAACCACAAGTAATCAGAACACAGAGTTGTGGAGCCCAGTCCCACTGGATACATGTACAAAACAACTCTTGCACCATTGCCGAAGAGGTAGTAGAAAGATTGTAAGAGTCTTTGCTGAAAGACTGGACTATTGCAAATGACAGGGAATCAACAATGGACAAAAGGAACTCCAGTTCTCCATCTATGGATACAAGAATGACTGTGGGTGATATAATGTGAGAGCAAATATATTTCATGCAAAGTAAGAGAAGAAAATCAAAATGTTGTGAAAAGAATTATTGGTTCTCATGGAGACTAAGTGAGAGAAAGTTAGTACTCTAAAGATCTGAGGAGGGACTGGAGAGAGTGGTTTGGAGGGTAAGAGATTGGATGAGTTTAAGACAGAGATATAAGTAATTAAGAACAATTAACACATTATAAATCCTGCATAGTGCAGTTGCTATAATTCTTATTGAATGGGTATGAGATTTGGAAATTATATACTAGCCTAGTGGGATTGGAATATGGAAAGTATATGCCAGGCCATGAATAATGTCACAACATAACACATTTATTTTATTGGGAGTGGAGGCTCGAAACAGGATTTCTCTGTGGCTTTGGAGGCTGTCCTGGAACTAGTTCTTGTAGATCAGGCTGGTCTCGAACCCACAGAGATCCGCCTGCCTCTGAGTCCTGAGTGCTGGGATTGAAGGCATGGGCCACCCACCACCCAGCTGACACACTTATTTTTAATGTATTTATTTTTACTCTATAAATTCTATTACCCTGGGCATAAATAGATTAGAAATTTATATTACAACATAAAAGAATATTCATATTTACAAATAAAGCGTGGGCAAAATTTTCCATGCTACTAGTTGGCAAGAAAATAGTAACCAAACCTGAAATAACTAATATGTTGTTACACATTTGGGTTAATGTTAGTAGGTTTTGATTATGGAGCTAATTAGGATTATATTTACTACTGCCAATAGTTTTGTGGTTTGTTTGGTTTTTTTTGAATGCCGACTTCAGTTGAGTATGTCCTGGTTTCCTTATACATAAAATAAAACAACTATCAATGAATATCAAGATGACACAAGAGACATAATATGGTGCTTGGAAAAACAAAATTGCTGCACTGATAATTGATGGAAATCATTACCCATCTTTCTTTACCAGAGCATTGCCTGAATAGGCAGCCTGCCTTTATAATCATTTTTATAGATAAATTATCATCATCCATGTTCCAGTAAGTGTTGGCAGCTACCTAAATGTCAACTCTTTTCCTTTTCTACTCTCATATGATATAGAACAGACACTATGGATACTGTATGATGGATGCATTAAAGTGATACTGTAATCCAAAGGGCCATCCTCTGAGAACTGGTCCCTTTCCCAATCCACTAAAGGCTCCTAATGCCAATTTTATCCTCTGTGTTCTAAAATAGGTATGTTTTAGACAAGCTGGAGAGTACTTCTAAAAGAAAACAGAAGGCTGCTGAGATGCTTTGAACCTCTATGATCAACAAATTAATTAACAACGCGAGCATTTGGTGCATTGACATTAACATGTTTTTATATTTTGCTACACCTTTGTGCTTTATGTCACAATGGTTATTAGCACTATTGTGAAATAGTCAACAGCAGTTAAGGCTTTTTTATCCAATAGCCTAAGCTCATATTCAAGTATCACTCCTTAGTCACAGATGGCCAGGAGTATCTTCCTCATGTCAGACTTTCTGCATTTAAAACTGCATAATAACAGAATCTATTTTATAGGGTTTTAGTAATGGTTATATGTGCTAATAACAACTACGAGGACTTTGTTAAGTAGCTGACAAATTTAGTGCCTTCCTAAATATTAGATGCAATTGTTATTCCTCAGTGTCTTTCTCTATGTTACCCAACAAGGGTTCAATACCTCACATAATATTCCCATCCCATTACAAGAACATGGAGCATAATTTGTAAGCTAAGTACCTTCAGCAAAATTGTGTACAACAAAGGAAAGTGGTAGAAAATGCTCTGAGACTATTTACACAGAATCATTGCCCTGTGATCTCAGATCACCCGATGTTGGGTACACAGACCTGTCCCAAACTGAACTAAGCGTAGGATGCATTTTCTAAGAATTGCAGCTTGCAGATTCAAGCATTTTATTTCCTCACTTAAGCCTGAAGTAGTAAGATTTTCCTTAGCCAATCGTTCTCTATGGCCCCAACCATAAAATGGAGACTGGAAAGATTGTTGCCAGTGATCACCTCTGGTTCACACACTGCAATCCCATCCTGAGTGCTGCTGTGCACCGATACAATATGGAAATTGCCAATGCGAGTAAGTGAAACCTCGACATGAACCGTGCAGATAGCTGGCTATTACACAATGGGAAATGTCGAGAAAATAACCTTATGGAGTGGAAAGTATTGAATTGTCTGATTATGACTTACTCTCCAATATGAAGATATAACCATGCTTGGCTGCTCAAGGGTGAAAATGCGGTAATGTGTTAAAATGCTAATGAAATTGAAATCCTATAATAGATGTTTAGAACAGTTTAGGTTACCAAGACATGGGAAGTTAGAGAGCACAGCTCATAAATCCTGTTGATAAGGCCAAACTCCTCAGAACACTCAAGGCCCTTTATAGCTTGATTCTAACTTCTCTTTTCAAGCACATCTCCTTTTACACACTCTGTGTTCAATCCATAACGAACCTCTTGATATTCTCCACGCTCAGCAGGTTCTTCTGTGTCACATATATACAAATCCAGTTTATTTCCAACCCTGTCTTCCGCACCATGCCATCTTATTGCCATCCTTTATTCCCGATGCATTGCTCTCCTGGCAGGACTGTTTGCATGCCTTCTTGCCTGGTCAGCCATTCCCTGGTGTTTTCCCAGTGCCCTCACAATCCCTGAAGTAACTTTCCTAACCATGCATGTGATCAGTCATATCTGTCTCGCTTAAGTTTCTTTGGTGATTATTCCATTGCCTTAAATACAAAATACAAAGCAGCAATATGGCCTGCAAGATCCTTCATGGCCTAGCTGTTTGTAGCTGTGCAAAGTGCATCCTATGTCATTTTTGTCTACACACACATGCTTTAACCTTGCTGGTGAAACTTCACTTTTTCAGGCAAGATGGCATCTCTTTCAGCACTCTGTCTCATGCCTACTTTTTCCCTCAGCCAGTAACCCAACTTTCTCACCTATCTTTGCCTGATTCGCTTCTACAAAAAGAGCTATCTTTTCCCAAATAAGACTATATAGTATCCCCTTGGCATGTGACAAGATCTAACTCATTGACTAAGGCACATACTATATTGTTTGGGTACTCACACTATAGTGTGCTATATATAATATGTAGTACATATATAGAGTTTACATATATATATATATATCGTTTTGGTAATTGCCATTTAGCTCTCCTCAATGCAGTGGAATTTTTGTGTCAAGTAGCAATATTTTCACATAGTACACACTTTGTGCTCTCAGCAATATCTGGCCAAGATATGAATGCTACTTCTCTTTCTTTTGCAATATAATGATCTACCTGTTACAGTATCTATCAATAGCTAATTTCATAGCTGAACAACTGTTTTTAATGACTCAGTTCTTAGAAGCTATTGCTGCACATGCCTTAACATGATGTGTTGAATGAACTGTCATCAAAACACAGCTTTAAGTCCTTGTAACCAGGAATCAAAGCAGCATCACCCTAGTTAAGACAGGACACAATTTGAATTTCACTGATGGAGTGCTTAAAAGTGGATATTGAGCAGGATTTAAATGGAGTAATACAGTCAACAAAAGCAATGGACCCTGTTTTTTTGTGAACTCATAAGTCTATGAATACTGCCTTTGTTTGACTTTTTTTTTCTTAAAAGCGTTAGCCGGCATAATCATGGAATAATCATCAGAATAGTGGTGTTTACCAGGCCATTTCTTTCCTTCATGAACTCTGTCTTCCTTGTGTCCTTAGTGCAAAGTATCTTGAACCCCTAAAACTCAACTTGAATAATGAAGGCGCAAAGTTTTCTTTTCTTTTTTTTTTTCACTTTTCTTTTTTTTAATCATTTATTTTTAAGTTTAAATTTAGATTAGAAACAAGGTTGCTTCACAAGTCAGTTCCAGGGACCTGGAACTGGCTTCAAGTTTTCTTTAAAAAATGCATGTAATTAACTGAACAGTGAAAAGTTTTGTTCCTCTCTGTAACACTAGCATCCTTCATATGTGAGCTTCAAATTTTTGATCCTTAAATTAACATTAAGGAAAACTTATGTTACTATTTCCAATTACAATTTTAATAGGGATAAAGTTATGAAAAATGCCAAGAAAGCATTTTAAATAAGAATCTTTATTTTATTATGAGCAAAACCAAACCTTGTTAAACTGAAGTAAGCTGAAACGTTAAATTGGTATCTTTAAAAATCACAGCTCTTGCTAAATATTCTCTAAAATTTTCATATAATCCCACTTAGTTAGTGTGTCTATCTGTTTGTTATCTATATATTATGTATATATCAACTGTCTACCATCTACCTACCCAACCATCCATCATCTGGTTATTGTGAAAGTCATTCTCTTAGACTGTGGTTGAGTTTAGATAAATACCTAGGTTAAAATTACCCAGAATCTTCAAAATCAACCCACTTTTCTTGTCACTTATCTGAGGAAAAAAGCATTCATGGTAGCTTCTTCTCTTCAATCAGTTAGCCATATTATAAATCTTTGAACATACTTTACATTTCCTAAACATCATTCTTTATCTAACATCACTTCCTCCTACGTAACATGCCTGTTTATAATAATCACTTTCCTGCTTCTCAGTCCATCTATCTGAGGCCCTCCTTCAATCTCACTCCTAACCCTCTGGAAATCAGAAATGACTTTTTCCTTTCTACCCAGTGCATTATTTGAGTTCATTGTATAGCCCTTACATTTGCCTATGTTGAATTATACATGCACCTTACTACTTTTCTTCCTAATCGCTAAACTCCTTAAGTCCGAGTTCACCATCTCACATTTCCATCTGTGTACTGTCAAATCGTTAGATTCTCTCCCTCTTTGCTCCATTATTTATGACTCAACAAGTGATGGCTGCCCCATTGAAACTCCAGGGAAGTGCTGCATTCCCTTGCCCTCTGGACAACTCTACAAAGCTAACAAATTAGCCACACTCCACAGGACTAGACTTGCTTTGCAATGACCCTCCAACACTATGTATTTACCTCTGCCTGCGAAGGGATGCATTTCCAGCCTAAAAATGATATATCTGGATCAGTCAAAGTTAGCTCTGATGCTGAAAATATTATTTGTGAAAGAAACACTATCCCAAAAGAAAACAAAAAGCTCCTAGAATCTGAAAGGAATACCAATGCTATGACTTGTTGAAAAAGTAGGTTCATTTATTTTTTTCATCAGTGAAGACTTCACTGTTTTCTGGAATCAGACCTGACTTAGTAACTGTTTAGACATTCACTCGGTGTTCCCATTTTGACCTATTGAGTAACTCACTGAGGCCTGACAGGTGGCTTTCTATGGTCTTGCTTCCTTTTCCTTTCCCTTGTTTCTTCTCTCCTCTCCTCCTGTTCTTAATTTTCATAGATAGCCAAATAGATGGGTAGACAGACAAATTATAGAGATAGATACATACATACATACATACATAGATACATAGATAGATACATAGATACATCGATGGATAAATGCCAGGTAGGTGAGAGATAGATGATAGTTCAGGCAGATAGATATATAGATATATAATTAGACAGATAGGCATGTGAGTAGATAGACAAAAGAACAGACAGATCAATATTTCTGTGTTAGAAATTGTGGTTATAATTAAGTGCTGTTAAGATCACATAAAAGTGATGTCACAGCCACAGTAACTTGAAGATCTTCAAATAATGTCCTAAAATTCTCATCACAAAGTTCTTGGCAAAATGTGTTACAAACTAGTTAGCCCCAGTGTTAGTTCAAAACATGAACTTTAGAAACTAGTAAGTTGGACTGAAATCATTCTTCTTAATCTTAGCCCTAAATAATTTTAGATAAAAATTATCAGTACATATAATGTCTAAAGCCAAACAATTTCACCACCAACATGTGAGGGAGAAAAGTAACTCATCTGACCCAACCCCAAAATGACAGAAATGGTAAATTAAGCAGGAACTACCACCATAATGATTGAGGTTACCCTTTGTTTTACTCAACTCTGATTACTTTTCCTCCAATACTTTAACCATAATCAATTCAATATAAAACAAACATAAAAATATGTGAATTGCCAGATGGCTATCCAAATTCAGGGTCCTTCTCTTCAGGGTTTGGGGAAAATACTTTTATCTTGACTTGGTAAGCAGAGCCCTCCATTTCTTCCTGGAGACCAACATAGGTCTGTTCTATGCCCAGTGCTGTAGTAGGCAGTGAAAACATATAGATAATTAAAATACCAAATCTTTTTTCTATGAGAATTAGTATTCTAATAGATAAGGCATATAAGTAAATCATTACAAACCTATATGATAAGAAATTGTAGAGGCAGAGTTGCTATTGAACTGATAATTATTATTCATTCCACAGGTTAGCAAACTACTGAAGTGATTCCAACTCTTCCATTTACTGACCTATGATCAGGCTCTAGTAATGCCATCACTGTGATTTTCCATGCTGGCCTTCCCTCAAATATGATTCCAAACTTTAGCAAGGACCACAAGACCTATTCCAAATGAAAACATGTATATATTCTGATTGCCCAATGCTTGAAATATCCTCAAAATCATACAAGTGTGTACAAAATTCCACATATAATAGAGGAGATAAAATGTGATTATTGATCATTTTATATATAGATAAAGTTTCACACGGAAAGGAATACTTGGGCCAAGTCATGAAGATTTAGAGAGACTCCACCCAATGGAGCTCCCCAGGCCAAGAAACAAGTGGGTATGAAATCCAGTAGCATAGACTAGAAAATGCCCAACAGGAATTAAAGATAATTAGGTAGAGATGATAAGGGAAGAATGATGCTTAATTTTTAAAAATTTGTCAAGGGTTGTATATGCTTTCAACCTCTGAGCAATAAATCTTATCCAGGATGAATTGTGATGACTGCTACTGCTATTAGAGAATTAATGGGAAGAGTATTGGATTTCTTCCATGTATTTCATTTTCATGTCTCCTTTTCTGCAGAGCTCCACAAAAATGTCCATAGATTAGGTCTCTCTGATATAATCAGAACTTGTTCTCTAAATCCTTCTCATTATGTTCTACAAAATGCTAATCAACCTCTTTTCTTCTCATTGTATTTATTGAATAAACAAAAGGCAATGTTTGTATTATGTACTGTGGTGGTTATTTCTCTTTTCAAGTCATGATTTTAGTTTTGGGCAGATTTATTTAGATATTACAACTGGCAAACTCAGTTGTTCACAGAAACATCACTCCAAGGCTTCAGGCAGACTGAGTACCCAGTGCTCTCCCAATTCATTACTCAATAGTCCCCATCAATTTTCATCTTTCTGAAACATGGTGCTATTATCTCTCCAGAAGATATAATAAATAATCTCCTTCCCTTTGACCATTTTAGTCACTTATTCCATAAAATAAATTCATCTTGCCACATCTTGAGCAGCAGTGGCAAAACTAAGATCCATTGGCTCTAACTCAGGATGAAACCTTACTAAATTCATATCAAGTTGTGTTCAGTATCCACAGTGTATCAGTATCATGAGACAGATTATCACAGAGAGGTTAATAGTTCCACCCTAACTCTCTAAAGTCTCTGCAGAGGAGGGACACAAATATGATAGCATTCATTTCTACCAATCCCTAGCTACAGGTTATGTTTTCCTACAGTTGTTTACTGAGATCAGCATCTCCAGGATAAAATTTTCTCCAGAGAGTTAATAGATAATAGGTAATAATGGGGGAAGTCCTGTATATATGTCAATAAAGCACTGTTGGCCAATAGGGAACCAAGATAGGTGGGACTAGGAGTCCAGGAGGACTCTGGGAAGAAGAAACACAGGGAGTCAAGATGTAACGCCATGGGGTAGGAAGCCCGGAAACTTCTCCGGTAAGAGACATACTTAGATTAACAATTATGGGGTAATTACTTAAGTCAGAGCTAGCCAGTAAGAAACAAGCAAGGCCAACACTTCATAATTAATATAGCCTCCTGCGTGTTTATTTGGGACTGATGTGGCTCTGGAACCAGGCTGGCAGGAAGGCTTCCCTTTACAAGGTAACATGCAAGCAGGAGGTTTCTATAATCACTTATACCTCTGGCCATACAAAAGTTCTTAAACTATGTAAAAGTTTTCCTGAGGGGATTTAAAAAGTGTATCTCATGGTGGGCTTCCAACAAGAGGTCTCCCCAATCCAGTCATGTGTGGATGGGGAGACAAAATCACATGCACATGTGTGGTGATGTTCAAGGACCAGATGAAGACATCATATCTGTCATGCTTTGTCACTCTCCATCTAACTGTAGTGAAACAGGTTCTCTCACCGAACCTGGATCTAGGCTGACAGCCAACAAGTCCAAGCAATTTTCCTAGCCCTTCCCTTCCCAGTTATAAGGTTACAGGCTCTTAATGTTGCCATTATCACATTTTTAGATAGATGCCTGGGATTTGAACTCAAGTCTTCCTGCTTGTTCGGCAATTGCTCTTACCCACTGAGGAATCTCCAAAGCCAAACATGAGAAACATTTTGTAGCTTATCTCATAGGAGACACTAGTTAGCCCCGTGAGACCACCACTGGGCATGTACCTATTTGATATTTCTTTAAATGTCTTTATTCTGCATCTCATGTGACTGCTGAAACCAGTCACTCCCCTCATGGAGTACCATTTGGCCAAAGGTCCCTCAACCTTGACATTTCATTTGCTGAAAGGGTATGATGGTATTGTGGTTAAAAACTTTACTGTGATTTCATAATTTATAGATTGCTCTACTGATCAATTGTGTCGACCAACTGTTCCAGGGCAGAAAAGATGTGTACATGTGTATGTGTGTGATTTTAGTACTTTTCTTTATTTATTGAGCAAGGAAAAAAGTCCTATCTATTCCTACCACTCATTTCCTCTCTCTAAAGTATGACAGATTACATGCCCTAAACTATTGTGCTCTTAGCAAACCTGAGAAAATCTGCTTTGAATGATAATGGAATCTGTAGTTGTTTGCTAAAATTTAGTTCTGATAAAATTCTACCTTATCAGAAATGAAAGTACAATAAGTTATATAAATCAACATTTGGCAAATGATATTCCATGCTGACATTTCTGTTCAGAAATTGGTATTTTATTTTTGTGAGAGACATCTGAATTTATTAAAAGAAGTTGACTTGTCTTAAAGGGTCAGCTACTAGGAATGAATTGATTTGTTTTTTCATACAACTTTAGCAGCTTTTGGATGCTACTTGGTGTGCAAAGTGGCCTATTTATTCAAAAGTATGTGCTAAGTACCTACTATGTGCCCAAAACTATGCTAGAAGTGCAGGGCATAAAGATGATAAAGGCATCACTTGGAAGTCAGTACAAGACGGGCAAGGTTCTGTTGAAATATGGTTGGAGTATATAGAGAGAGCTAGAATTACAAAATTTGCCAAATCCAAGGAGAGTAGCATTAATCTCTCTTCTCTGACACCTTTTAACCCAGGACCAGGCTAAGTAGGAGGTATTAAAACTTCAGCTCATATTTTTGTAGGACTTTACCAGCTTTCAGAACCACAAGAAGATCTGAGCAATGAATGTGTTTTGTTTTGTTTTTGTTTTGCTTTATTGGTCAGGCTGAAGAACAAAGAACAAAGTGGTGGCTTGTAGCTCTGGTTCACCAGTAGCTCTTAAATATAACCATGAAGCCTTCATAGCATCGGGAGTGGAGGTATTCTAACATCATCTGCACAGAGCTGTATTGATAGTATTGACTTGATTTGTAAGGACTTTAATAGTTGATGTTGGATGGACAAGAAGACAAGAAAAACACCTGTTTTAAGGAGTGGGCTTCCCTACACTGAAGTTCTGTTATGGTCTACCTTTAATTTATATCAGGATCAGCTGACAGATTTAATAAAACATAATTAATTCTGTGTCTCACCCTAGATTTTCTAGTCTAGTAGATCTAGGGTGTATCCCTCAAAATTATGTTTTTAATAAGATACCTGGTGCTTCTGACACTGATACATGGAACTCTATTCCCCACATAAGGAGGAAGGTCTTGGGTACTTCAGTTTCACTGCTTTCAGGATATCTTGTAAGTGAGAATATTATTCAGTATACTGACTTCAAAATAGAAAGATGGAGGAAAGGCTAGATCAAATGGAACTAGGATTTCTCAGTGTTTACTCATGGTGCTTCATCTCATTTAATGTCACCTCACTCCTGTCAGCTTAACAAGGATGAAAATGAAAAGAAACACATGAGCAAGAAATCCAAACATGATCACTTTTTCCTCTGTAAACTATGATATATAATATTCTATCTTCTATTTATATGGAAACACATTTTTAAAATAAATTTCATTATGTTTTTGTTTATTTATTGAGGACATGTGTTCCAGGTCTCAGATATGGAGGTGTAAAGACAACTTGTGGGAATTGGTCCCTTCCTTCTATCCTGTGAGTACTAAAGATCAGACTCAGGTCATCAGGCTTAGTGGCAGCTGCCTTTCTTTATCCACTGAGCTGAACTGTCTTGCTGGTCATAGTCTGGGTTTTCAACACAGGTTTGCAAAATGACCTTTGAGACCCACTATAATGAATTATAATTCTTATAATGAATGAGTTATAGTATCTTTTCTTTGGGAAGAATGAAAGCTATGATTTTGGTGGTTCCCCACAGTCCCTACTTTCATAGATCCAATTATTCTTACCACCTAAATTTCTGTAATACTTTAAATACTTTCTCTTACATACAGTTGAATGTGTGTCTCATGGGATATTGCAGCATCACTAATTTGATACATTGTAAGTGTTCACTATATTTTCCTGACAAATTGATCCTTCACATACACAAAATAAGGCAAATATCCACGTGGGATTAAGAGTCTAAGTTTCCCTCACCTAAAAGATTTCATTTATGTTTAAATATCCTGTTAAAAATTCAAGAGAAGCCGGGCATTGGTGGTGCATGCCTTTAATCCCAGCATCAGGAGGCAGAGGCAGGCGGATCTCCGTGAGTTTGAGGTTAGCCTGGTCTACAGAGCGAGTTCCAGGACAGCCTCCAAAACAATACAGAGAAACCCTGTCTCGAACCCTCTCCAGAAAAATTTAAAAGAACTCCTTCAGCGACTAAGTAGCAGAAGAGAACAATGTTGATTATATGAAATAATAGGTTTAATTTCTTTTTCATTCATGTATCCAATTTACTTAGAATCATATTGATGTCCCATCAACCCTAACATTTGTATATCTATACAGCCCCATCATTTATTTTTAACCTGAGTTCATACATATGAGTGAGAATATTCAGTATCTGTCTTTCTGAATCATTTTTTTTACATCATGATGATCTCCAGTTCCAGCCATTGTTGTGCAAACAGCATAATGTTGTTTATCTTTATGGTAGAATGTTACTCTTTTATGTATAGACAATGTGTTTTCCTTATGTACCTGTGATGGGTACATAAGCTAATTCTATAACTTGGCAAATAAAGCTAGATGTGCAGATATCTCTGTGGTAGTTGAACCTTGATTCTTGTGGGCAAGCTGTATCAGATGGGGTCTGTATCATGGGGTAGTTCTATTTTTTTATCATTTTTTATTTTAATTTTAAATAGCTTGTTTTACATGTCAGTCCCAGTTCCCTCTCCCTTCCCTCCTCCCGCAGTCCCCTTCCCCCCCCACCCTCCCACCCTATTGCCAAATCCTTCCACATAGGGGATATCTAGAGTCTGTCATTTCACTCTGGGTAGGGTCCAGGCACTCCCCTAAGAGTCCAGGCTGAGAGAGCATCCCTCTTTGTGCTATAGGCACACGAAGACTGTTTGTATACAAGGGATAGACACTGATCCACAGCTCAGGGCCCCATAGGTTGCCCAGGCCTTCTCGCTGACACTCACATTTCTATTTTTAGTTTCCTGAGGAGCTTCACACTTACTTCCACAACGACTCTACTAACAAATCCCCATTTAAGTATGTATAGTTCCTTTTCTCTAATGCCATTATATCATTTATTCTAAAATTAGGACAGATTCTGGTTTCAGGTTCCACCTCTCTCCAAGATGCATTTGCTTTGTTAGAAATGAGGTCAGGTAATGAAATAATTCTAGAGACAACAGAGCTGGTTGGAGTACGGAAGAAGATAGTCTTGATATATAAAATGAACTTGCATGTTCAAAGCAGCCTCACTGGGAGAGTTGGGCTCAGGAGCTAGAATCCCTTCTAGGAGAACTAACTCTGCTGTAGGTAATCTAGGGAAATGTGGCTGTCACTTTTATATGTTGAGGTCTTCATTCTTCAAAATTCCATAGAGAGCTATGAGCTTATTTGATTAACAATTACCAATACTGGACTGAGAGATGGCCAGTGCTGGACCCATACCAATAAGTGTGGCCTGCTCTATCACTCTGAGCCATGGAGTCATCATGGCTAAGCATCTGCAGAGGGCCATGTGTGGGTCCTTGGCCCCGCCACAGCCAGTGTCTGCAACAATGTCTGTGACTCCTGTTACCACTGAAGTCTGTGTAGTTGCCCAAGAACTGCACTGACCTCCTGAGGCCAGGATTTTGCCGAAGGGTTGTGCTGCCTCTGCCATCAAGGCCATACAGATTTGGATGTCCTGGGTTGCCATCCAGGGCCAGAGTTGTGGCCTGGGGGCATGTATGGGTTTCTGGCTCTACCACAACAAGAGTGTTTGTGGCTCTTGTTACCATTGAAAGTCCTGTGGCTGCCTGGAGTCTGTGCTGGCACCTGAGGCTATGCTGGTGGTATCTGAGGGCCAAGCTGCTGCTGGAGCCATACAAATCTGAGTGTCCTGCTCTGCAAATTGAGCCATGGCCATGGTGACATCCAGGCACAAATTTTAGCCTAGGGCCATATCCTGCTGCAGCTGGGGTGTCTGTTACCCATGTGAACCATGTGTTGAGCCATGTTTTGAAGTGTGAGGGCCTTGCTTAGCTGGCTGGCCCTTCACTGGCCTGGGATAGTGGGCCCCCTAATGACCCTGGTATGGGAGAGAGTGCCCTACCTCCACTGGAGAGCTGACTCTTTTACTCAGGAAAGATGGCCCAGCCCCTGACCATGTAAGTGGAAGAGCTGCCTCTGTCCCTACCTGAGGAGAGTGGCCCCAGGATCCCAGACTAAAAACTCAGCTACCATTCAGGAATATATCAAGCACTTTGAGTTGGCAGTCCCCAAGATTTACCTCATCTACAACCTGCTGGAGTATGTGAATGGACTGGTCCTGACAACCATAGCCACAGGATCTCCATTTCTTGGGGCAACAGTGGGATATCCAATGGCAGTTTCAGTGAGGGTCCAGTACTGATAGTGCACCAGAAGCCAGAGGCCTTGAACCTGACCAACAACGAATTACACAAGGAACATTTACTAATAAAGCTGTTTGGACAAAATGGTCTACTGCATGATATGTAGCACCTCCCAATGCCTCTAAGACAAATGAATAAGCAATGGAGAGTCTGGCAAAACAGAGAAGTGATGTCCACTTTTTTGTTAGTTTTCTTTTTTTTTTTTTGGTTAATTATGCTGTTGTTTTATTTTGTTTTTTTGTGGGTTTTTACTTCCTTCTAATTAATATTATTTGTATTTCTCACTTAATTTTAATTTTATTATTTCTTTTTAAGTTTTCCTTTGGGTAGGGAGCTAAAAGTGTGGAGGGAGGATAAGGACAGACTGAGAACTAGACAGGATTGGGGTGCAGGATGCAAAATTCCCAAAGAATTAATAAAAAAAGTTTAAAATATTACCAACATTACCAAACCTCCCATCAATTCCTGTAATTAAATCAGCTAGAGGTTTCTTTAATAAGCCTATAGCTTGAGAATTCATTCCATCAAAGGGAAACCACTCAGTTAACACATCATCATTACTCCACCCAACCTTGCCCAGAAAACTCTAGACACAATTTCTTATAACTCTATGTTGGAGGAATAAAACAAAACAAGAAAAATAGAAACAAAAGAGTCTGACTTTGGTGAAAAAATCCAGAAGGAACATAAATCACCTGGCAGGCAAAAGCAGCAAGGATAGTTAGTAAAGTACATAATGGGCCAGTTTTCTGAGGATAACAGTAAGAGAAAACTATGGTTTATGTAAAAATACTTGGATTTCAGGTTTAATTATCTGCCTGTACCTAGAGAAAGAAATACATATTGTCTGATATGGGCTCACAAGCTGATGAATATTTAATAGACAAATAATGAATTCTGCAATGAATATTTAATAGGGAAACATCAAGGTATATAGGGTTTGGGTGTGCTAAGGAAATAAGGCTCTAGACGATAAGGCAATTGAGCCGGAACTCGAATGGAGATTGGTCTACAAAGTATCATTCTCTCTGAGGGAAAGCCAGGTCCTCTTTGAGACAGATTTTTGTTGCTCAAATAAGAAAACAGATGAAGCTGTTTTGCGAAATATGAACCATGAAAATGACTGGAGGGAGTATGTTTATTATCACTTTCAGTATTTATTTGAATGACAACATTAGTTTATTTACTGGGAAGATGCAACCCTTGAGGGAGTTAGTACAAGCCTAATAAAAATAGAGGTGGGATGAAATGAGCATCCTTCTGAGAGGTTACAGTTATGTTTACAGGTGTATATACTCTGCAGAGGAAAGCATATTCAACAGGAGAAAAAAACAGATTGCAGAGCTCACAGACAAGAATAACTTCCACTTCTGTGAACCCAAAATGTGGCCACGATCGGGTATGGCTTAGGGTCATGGAAAGAGTAAGGATAGATGAGACCCTGTGGTTTCAAAGCTCAACACAGACCAGAAGGGGGTGCAACCAGTCAATAATACTTTAATGAGAGCATCAATACAGCAGACAAAGAAAAGAGCTGTGGGAGCTTAAGAATAAATCAAGGAAGACATTTTGGAGGGAACAGACTCAGAGTCACAGCCCAAAGGTGATTTGCAACTATGGTAACCACCTGTTCACTTAACTTGGATATTTCATTAGAAAGCCCCATAAAGACAGAGTCTTGTTGCCATAAAACCACAACTTACTTGGTAAAAGGTACAAGTGGTTTTGAGAAAGTACAGTATTTATGTTTGATTTAATAATTTGTAATTAAGAATAGCATAGATTTGTGATAGGAATTCTGTGCAGGAGGTGAGGGTGGGCGTGGTTATGTATGTATCCACATGTACATGTTTTCAGTTCCTTGGGTTAGCATCCCTTTGCAGTTCTGTGAAGTGAGGGCAGGTAGAAAAATTGCAAAGTGTGCCTCTTACCAAAGTTCCTCAAAGAATCAGGAATGGAACATAGACCTAAACCCCCTTTTCTCCTTGATCCTGTCCACCATCTGTCAGCCTCATTTCCTGTGGAAGAAACTCAGACTGACTGCAGCAGAACAGGGAACAAAGGTGTGGGTGGGGGAGGCTTCTTTCTTTGTACCTGCCTGAGTTATTAATTAACTTCCTGGTAGAATAAGGCCAAAATTGAGTTCCCTCATTTAACAAATATACTAGAGAAGATAAACAGCCTATTCGAGGTCTCCTGACTCCTTCATAGCAAGAAGCAGTAGACTGCTGAGGCCATATATGATTCTCCACACAAAATACCCTATAGTCCAAGCCGCCTTGTTGAGAGCACAGGATTGTACATGTTTGGGGAGGTGAATGGGGGGAGATCTCAGATGCAGTTTATTTCAAGCAGCAGAGTTCTTTTCAACTCCTAATGCACAATAGGCAACTTAACCCTTCATTCTGGGCCTCAGGGTCGCAGGGAAGAGGGCAGACAGATATGTGTTCTGTTTATTCTCTGGAGGCTTCTTATTGTCTTTCCAGTTTCTTCCACTCAGTCATGAGCTTGAGCTAGAAAACAGCTGAAGGCAGTTGGAATTAGTCTTAAGTGGTCCAGAAGCCATATCCTATTTTATCTTCTTCATATGCCTTACAGCCTCTCCATCAGAGAATGTACATTGAAGCTATTCCCATCCACTCTTATTCATGATGAGGTCAAACTCCCAGATTCCCCCTGATCCTTTGTTCTTTGAGGCAAGGCTAGAGCAGATCTCCCAACTCCACTTTTTTCTCACAGAACAACACTCACTAGACTGCTTATTGAGAGTTATAATCTGTGAAAGAGCTCAAGTTTCATGATACAATCCTGTAAAGAGAAGCCTTCCTGCCATCCTGGTTCCAGAGCCACATCAGTCCCAAATAAACACACAGGAGACTATATTAATTATGAAGCTGTTGGCCTTGCTTGTTTCTTACTGGCTAGCTCTGACCTAAGTATTTATCCCATAATTGCTAATCTAAGCATTTCTCTTACTGGAGAGGTTTCCAGGCTTCCTGCCTCATGGCATTACATCTTGACTTCCTATGTTTCTCCTACCCAGAGTCCTCCTGGACTCCTACTCCCATCTATCTTGCTTCCCTATTGGCCAACAGTGCTTTATTGACATATACACAGGACTTCCCCCATCTCAATCCCTTCTTTTGGATGCTCAAGAAGACCTATTTTAGCAGCTGACTGTGGATGCTACACTGGGCTCAAAGATGACCTGGACAAAAATCCCTGTGTTACTATCATGGCAACTAAAACCCAAAGAAATAATAACTGTCCAATCTCAGATTTCTCAAGTTCAGTCTTACATTGCAGCATTATTCTGTGACAACTTGCTGACCATCTATTCAGAAATGAAAGCACAGATGCTACGTATCCCTGCATCGCTACTTCTAAAAATAGAACAGAGAAGCATGGAGTATATTCTGTACGGCAAGAACAAGAAATGCCCATGGACTTGTCATCTTAGGAGATGAACCGAAGCTGCTGGTGTATCAATAACTAATTTTTTCCTTCTTTAGTAGAGTTTTAAGACACAGTCTCACTCTAGTGCAGGAAAACCTAGAACTCACAGCAACCCTGCTGCCTCAGCCTCCCAAATGATGAACTTACAAGCATGAAAAACCTGTGTTTTTTTTTCTGTTAATGAAAGTAACATGATTGCATCCCAATCAATTAAAAACCAAATTCCCATATATAAACTCAGATGCTATGACTTAATGAGAAGTTACTGAGAAATTCAAAAGTCATGATTGTGCTACCCTATTCATGGAAATAGTTCTTGAAGAAACTTCAGGACTAGGGATTCAGAGTCCAAAGACTTCAAATCTGTCACCTGACCAATCTCCTCATTTTAAAAAGGCAGCTGTACCCACTTACCTATGTATAGACTACCTTACTTGGCCCCATATAAGACCTGTGAAATACACACACACACACACACACACACACACACACACACACACACACACATTTGGAGAGAGAGAGAGAGAGAGAGAGAGAGAGAGAGAACTCTAGTCAGGGGTCTGATAAGGTGCCAACACCAAAGCATTACAAACTACTCTGCCTATGTTCAGGAGCACTAGTGTTCAAACTCCAATGTACCACTTTGTACTTAGGCCACTGAGCTGATGCAGACCACAAAAGGGGGTGTATAATGGTACCTACCTCCTTATGTATTGAATTAAATAATGACAGGAACATATTTTATGTAGTTTCCTAGGCTATAAGAGGGGCTGAGAAATATTTGCTTTCAATTTCATCTTCTCTGGCTTACTGCTCATCTTATCTTTATTTCAATTATTCATTTTGAGAAAATAAACCATGCTCTTCGCCTTATCAATGGGCATCAGAGTGGAATAATGTAACCTTTGTGGGTAGTGGGAATCTGTATCTACATCTCACATTTAACCAAGAAGGAAGCCAACAAACTCTCATTGATTGATAAACAAATATTCAGATAATAGTCTTAGAGTACCTATAACTAGTCACTGAGGAAATGGTTGACTTCTAGATAGTTCAGTGAATGAGATGCTCTGCCCCCAGGGTTTTCTTTGGTTTTATCCGATACACAGATGCACACATATATACAGAGGTCTCATGACAGGAACTTCTCACTTTTACCTTTACAGTCAGTTACAGGAAAGGTAAGCCAACCTGCTCACAACTATGGTTGTGGCTTCTATTGCACATCTCAAAGACTGAATCCTCCCAGCAGCCTCTGCCTTTGATCTTCCAGAATCATAGTGCATAACTAATGCCACGGCAAAGAACTTATAAGAGGGAAATAGTTCAATTACCAATCAAATAAGTCAATTTACCTTTCATCATCCCTGGGTCATGTGAGGACCCAGGACCTCCCCAGCCTTATTCAGACAGTGGCAGAGAAAGTTCTATTCATCAGCAAAAACCCAGGAACTGCATGAGCTGGAAAATGAAATGACTGATACCATGTAATTAGGCCTTAATTATTTATCATTTTTGGTTAATTGCTGCCACTTGCAAGTTAACAGGTTGTAAAACTGTTTATTAAATATTAGGTGATCATTAGCACAACGGTGCCATCTTCCCCTGTAGATGAAATACCCATTAAAGTTCATGACTATGAGTGAGTAGTGCAGGACTTGAGAGCACATGGATAGCAGTAAGTGGGGTTTGAGGCTAATTATGCATCTTGAAAATCAGCATTTCATGTTTAAAAAGAATAGAATAAAAGGTGAATATGCCTCTGAATACCCTTCCGACCTTCCTCTCATGTGTAGGAGAGGTGAACAAAGGATAAGTGGCAGAAAAGAGAAGCAATAAAAGAAATAGCTATAAGGATGACCCTCACCTCATCTCAAGGGCACTATGTCTAAATGTCTGTCAGTTAGGAGGCCTGGACAGTCTATGGGTCCTCTGATAGTTGATCAGTATTTTATCCTAGTGTACGAATGGACTTTGGGAGCCCATTCCCCATGGAGGGTTACTCTCTCAACCTAGACACACACGGGAGGGCCCACAATGGGACAGACTTTGATTACCCCCATTGAAGCAGAAAGGGGATGGGATAGGAGGTTAGTAGGGGCATGGGAGGATGGGAGGGAGAGGGAACTGGATTGATATGTAAAATTAGATTGTTTCTAATCTAAATTTTAAAACAACAAAAAAGGAAGACATTCCTTGGAGCATAATGCTATCTAAACAATGCAGATGTCTCTCTGCAAGCACATATCCCTGGGAGAATTTTGTTTCCAATATTAACAGGGAAAATTGTGACTCCGGGAAAGCCCTAAGGCAGTGGTTCTCAACCTGTGGATCATGACCAGATCTGGGTGTTGAATGACCCTTTCACAGGTGTAGTATATCAGATATGCTGTGTATCAGATGTATACATTAAAATCTGTAACAGTAGTAAAATAAGAGTTATGAAGTAGCAACAAAAATAATTTTACGGTCTAGGGTCACCATAACATAAGGAACTGTCTTAAAGGGCCACAGCATTTGGAAGGTTTAGAACCACTGCCAAATTGAAAAGAGCTGAAATTTTAGACAATCATTAATTCCACGTGTGTTTGCAGACAGTCAGAAGTGAACAGTAAGCATCAATACTAGATAGAACAAAGGGGGTTGAATGGGAGTTATGAAGGGCTAGAGAGAGTTTAGGCAAGTAACCTGGATCTATATCATATAATCTGTTTTACTGGAAGGTGTTTTTTAAGAAGTGAGAATGCTTAGCTGGAAAAGCAAAGGGTAGAGTATCAGATGCCTTGATAACTTCATTTGAACTGCAAGCAAGTTCACTCTGCATGTTTCCTAGATGGAAGTCTATTGGCAAACTACAATTTTTTCATTACAACAGGACCTATCTGAACACAGTATGGGTTAACTCAAAAGGTAGTGAGTTCACCTTCCTAGAGTTAGTTACAAAGAAGAGCCTTGAGTGTCCCAACAGTTAAAGACATTTGAATTAAGGAGTTTGAAGGGCTTAAAGTCCCGATGATTTTAACACATTGACTCTTATCTTTCCCTGGCAACAGAAGATGGCCACATTGAGAGAGCCCTAGAAATCTGGAGATGAGATGAAGCAATACTGTGATATAAAAACATATATACAGAGCAAAAGCACAGGAAATCAAATAAGCGACCTGCATACATGTTTGGTTTTGGTGGAGGTGGTGGTGAATATTGCTCTTATTTCTTTCCTAGTCACGGCCTCGTGATGTAATCATGCTGGTCTTGATATTGTGATCCTCCCTCCCCAGCCTCTTTAGTGCTAGGATTGCTGTTCTGTACAGCCAGCCATACCAGGCTCTGGACAACCTACTTTCACTTGGAAGATGGGATATTATCATCTTGTGGATGCTGAGTGGAAAAGGTTTGGTGTGAGCTTTCATCACTGATTACTAGAAATGTGAGAAACAAAAGTTTCAATCTGACAAATGATTTCTCAATCCCCTGCTTTAGTTATTTTCTCAGCTGAGCCTTAGTTTCACAATCCGTAAATGGGGAACTCAGCTAGAAAAGCTTTCAGGATTTTTTATTGTGTCATGTGAAATTATTTTGTTTTCTAATGTAGATATGGCTATGACCTCAGGCCAATCCAGACCAACTTGGGTACTTATTTTCTCACTTAACAGGCACAGAAAATTATGACTGTCTCTAAAATGCCTCTCCAAGATGTCATAAGGAGTAATGAGGCCATTTGTCGCTCCTTCGAGCTCAGTGTTGACTGTTCAATCACCATTGAGAGGTACATAATATAATAATATAGGCACAGAAAAATATAAAAAGATTTGTAATTAAGATAAAGAATCGATCAACCTATCATTTTCCATTTTATAAGCTCAGCCCAAGTAAGTGGCAAGAGGCTGTATGCAAGGTCATAGAATAGATATTTGGAAATTTATATGTTTAATGTGAAAAATAGCCCTCACTTGAGAAAACAAGGCATTGATATCTGCCACTGATGTATATGTAGGGATTCAGCCTTGTGCCTGGAAAATGTCATCAACGCTGTGAATGGTTGCGGTATATAACTTTAAAGGTCTTCCAGGCCAGAAAGAGAGAATGTAATTGCACAATACAACCTTCCTGTTTTAAATATGTGGTACTGGGGCACTCAGCCCCGGCTTTCACACATGCTAGGTAAGCATGCCACTACAAAAACCATATTTGCCAGCCCATTTTTTTTTTTGTCTTTTACCTTATTCTGCTTTGAATTCATTCTTCAGTTTGGGCAGACCTTTAGGTTGTGATCCCTCTGCCTCAGATTCATGAGTATCTGCAATTACAGGATTCACCACAAGGGTATGCTCCAAAGCAATGCTTTCAAATACATAACTAGAGGGTGTTAAGTTGGCTCTGGAGCCCCATTGCCCATTACAGTGCCTGGCAAACAGTAGGCCTTTGCTGGTTGCTTCATGAATCCTTGAACGGGATTCCTCTAACCTTAGGAAGAGCAGAACTATTAAAGCAATAACATGGATAAGAGTGTAGTGAAGTTTTTAACCAGTTGAGAAAATAAGAAATGCTTCATGAAGAAGGTTGACTGAGAGGATTTGGAAGGAGAGGATGCAGGTAGGTCTTCACAAAAGAAGTTTCAGTAGAGCCAGTGATGGGGACAGGAATGTGTAGGCTAGGTGTATAGAATACTTTCCAGAGGCCTCATTCTGTCTTCTCTTACTGACTTGGTGACTTGCTGACTCACCTTTGATATCTCTGGTCTATGCTATCCATCACTGTACTTCCTAATGCAGAGTCACCATCATGGTGCTGCTCTTATCAGTTCATATTTAGATTTCTCACTTTCAGTTGTATGGCGTTCAAGCCCAAAACCAAGGGATTTAATCTTTGGTGACTTGGCAACAGTGTCCCTAAATGAACCTGCCATTCATTATTTCCTGTACTAATCCCTTGCAAGTTAGAATCCTCTGCTTGCCATCATGGGTGATCCTTTCTAGTTTCCCTGCCAAGGTAATGAATGCCTTCCTTTTATACTAACAGGTTTAGGTTTTACCCAGTAATCTTGGTTTATATTTGGTATTACTTGTTCACAAACCTTTGCCTTGAACTCCTACAGAAGTCATCTGTGATTGCCTCTTTGTCAGTCCTCTGGCTGTAACATAGAATACATGTTTGACCTCCTAAATGGTTAGGAACATACATGTTTTATTTCTGTCATCTGCTAAAGAAAAATTTACTTGAGGCCAGTGTCCCTATAGCCTTAACTCACACCAGGAACAAGAGAAATTGGTCAGTGAATGTGTAATAAATCTCACTTGAGTTGCTGTCAGATTTTAAGAGTAGCTAATTCTTACTACCTATACGCCACACAATTCCCTGCTGGGAGAGGTTAATTCAGACAAAAGTGGAGGGGCTAGAGATGCTCAGTGGTTGGGAGTACATTCTTCCCCTGCAGAAAAACAGAATTTGATCCCCAGGACCCATGTGGAATGGATCATAACCACTTATGACTCTAGCTACAGGAGTTCCAATACTTTATTTAAACAGGCATTTGCATGTCACTCACATATACTTATCCAAACACACACACACACACACACACACACACACACACTTTCACATGAGAGAGGGGAGGAAGATGGATATGGGGTGGATAAATTTAAAAGAACAAAGAAAAATACCTCTGAGTTATTTGGGCCCCTCAGCTTCTTGTTGTGGAAATCAAAATGAAGACATGGAATTCAAAGATGGCACGGTGGTTAAGAAAATGTATTGCTCTTCTGGAGGAACTACGCTTGGTTATCAGCAATCAAGCTGGATGGCACACTGCTGCCTGTAACTCCAGCTTTGTGGATCTAATATACTCTTCAGACCTCTATGAGCACTGCATTCTTATACATATAATCCCCCCACATACACACAAATGTACATAATATAAAACAAATTTTAAGTATTTTTTAAATGAAGGCACTTATAAATTTAGAGACCAGTGAAGTGGAGTCCTTTCATAGTTGTATCTGTAAGATGGAGCATTGAAATTTAACTGCTAAGGTCTGTTTCTTAATATGTTGGTTTGTTTTTTAATAAACTCCTTTTTTCAGGTAGGGGGTGGGTACATTTATGGTGTGTGTGTGTGTGTGTGTGTGTGTGTGTGTGTGTGTGTGTGTGTGTGTGTGTGAAGGTATATGTGTCCATGTGCTCACACAGAGAAGCTAAAAGAAGACTCTGAGCACCCCACTCTCTCGCTCTCCACCTTTTTCCCTTGAGGCAGAGTCTTTCATGGAACCTAGAGCTATTCTAAGGCCAGTAAGTTCCAGAGATCCTCCTGTCTCCACCTCCCCCATATGATCAGGAGTAAAGGCCCATGTACTCATGTCAAGAATATTTAAAGGGGTTCTTTTGGTGTTTTTTGTTAAGTTCCTCATGTCGATGCATTAAGGGCACCACCTGTAGAGCCTTCTAACTTCTCAACCCATCTTCAATAATTCCTGTATCTGTCATCGCACCATTATTGCTAAGGTTGCCATCACAAAGAACCACAAATTGAGTGGCTTTCACAACAGATATTTATCTTTTCACAGTTTGTGAAGTAAGAAATCTAAAATTAAAGTTGTAGCCTGGTTGGTTCCTTCAATAGCCTGAGCAAAGATCTGTTTTGGCATCTCCCTTGGTTTCTTGATGGCTCCTTTTCTTCATGCCTGTTCACATTATCTTCTCTTATGCCTATCTCTATATCCAAATTTCTCCATTATAAAGGCAGTAGTCACATTAGATGAGGGGATCAAGAGTCGCTTGATCTCCCAGAGATAGGAGCACATACATATCTCCTATTGTCCTTCCTTAAAACATTCAGAGTTAAGTTGTTTGTAATCAAAGAACATTAAAAAGGACATAAATAATTACATGAATATAGGTAAGTTAGTAAAACTAACATAACAATGGCTAGGTGAGAAGTTAGGTCAGTATAATGACAATTGAGCCAATGAAAGGAGTTACAGCCTGGCTTCTCTCTTATCCAAATCACACTTCCCTATTTCTCCTCTGTAAATAAACAGTCTTGGGGTCAGGGCTAGGCAAGTGAGAAGTATACTTGCTCACTGTTCATTTTTGAAAAAATGTCAGCCATATTATATTTCATTAGAGCCAAGAACAAGGAAGATGAGACACTGTCTCCTTTTCTCAGCTTACTCTGCTTCAGGGAATGAGACAGAGCATCAATTACTTAGGAGAAAAGTCACTTTCTATTTTCATCCCAGGAAAATGATAGGGGAGGGGGAAGTAAGAGGGATGGATGTGGATGTGAGCCTCCCTCTGTCCCTCTTGGGAAAAAGAAGACTGCCCATCAGCTCACTTTAACAAATGTCACCAAGTACTGACATTATTCCCAGAGGTCCATGTCTTCTTTTCCTAGCATATTAATTGGAAAGTAGAATTGTTATTGGAGGAAATTAAGGTGTCCTCCTCCAGTACATTAACATAGAGGAAAGAACCTTCCACAGTTTAGGATTGTAAAGGAGGCTGAATCTTTCCTATCCTCGTACCACCTGGCATGACTTTCTGGCATATCATCTGACCTATGACCCTGAAGTATGCTGATGGTTTCCTGTCTGTTGTCACTGACAACACGCAAAGGTGTTTTCTCTGCACACCATGGTCACTCTCCTAGAGTGAGACACATTTGCTAGCCATGTCCTTTCCCAGATACCTTTAGCACAGCTATAGACACTTTTTATCTTTCTCTCTAATTTCTTCTTCTATTCTCTCTACGACTTTTCCTCTCATTCAGATACTAATAGCATCTATCAACTCTGTATTATGCATAAGGTATTCCCTTAACAACTTCAATGTAACCTTGTGAATAATTTTTTGTTCAACAAATAAAAATCTGAGGCATTAAAAGACCTGCTTGACTACTGTATATCAAGTCTCCTTGTAAGTACTTACTTCCATGTTACATTCTGCTAAGACTTGAATGTGACAAGTCCCACATGGGCCATGCACTTGCATTTACTGGTGCACTGTACCAGGTCATTGTGGAAACTCTGGGGCTGCTCCATCTAACAGAAGTGACTCACAGAGACTGAGTCTAGAGGTGTTGACTCCAGCCTACGCTGTCAGCTTTTCTGATCACACAAGACAAAAACAAGCTGCACCACGAGATCTTGCCACCACTAAGATGCTCCAGCCACCATGTAGTCTACAGCATGATGGCCGGAACCCGCTAAAGATGTGAGCCAAAATATACCTCCTTCCCACCCTGCCTTTCAGAACCCTCTTTAGTCTGATCTCTTTGCAACTCTCTTCCTGAGTTTAAAACACAATAATTTGCACAACTGAGAACCTTTCAGTTTACATTAGCTCAGCTGGGATTCTTTCTGTCCAGCACATACCCAGCTCTTCGCTTGTCTTCTTTCAGTTCTCTGCTTGACAGCAGCAACTTCACGAAAGCAAACTTTTCACCTTCTGTTTAACATAGCGTCATCCAATTTAATATTCTATCACTATGCTTTCTGGATGGCATTGTAGACATATGTCTTATAGAGTGTTATGTGTTTGTTTATCTATTTCTTGTCCAATTCCTTTGCTAGAGTATATACTCTCTGGGGATAGATCTGTATATTTTATTTCCATCTGGAACAGTTTCTGACACAAAATATATATGTAAGAAATAAATGCCCAAACAACAAAGAAACATCTTTGTGTATGTAGTCTACAAATAACTAGTTTATAAACATTCCAATAACATAACAAACATAACAAGTTTGCTTCCCAGGTATAACCCAATCTACTTTCCACTCTACCATCCCCAGTGGCATCACCTATCCTTTCCTTCATCTATAAAATGGGTATGATACTATAGCCTGCCTCCATAGAAAAGTTTTTCCATAAGGCCTGTGATGAAGTTCCTTGGGAAATTAGCAGAACTAAAGGGATATTTAGAAACATAAGGAGACAATGGTGGAAATAGCTCTAACTGATTAGCTAGAGTAGTGATTGCATTCAGTTCCTAAGGGAAAATGATCCCATGCATCTCAGCACACACAGCAAGCATTCCAAGTGCATGAAACTGTAATGCATCTATCAAGCCACCTCTGATGAACAGCTAACTAGGGCGCTGCTTGTGAAAGCAAGAATAAATTCAATTTGAATGAGACACAGAGCACATTTTGGGAAACGTCTCAAGAATAGCTTTCAAGTAGGATGGTGACCAGCTGTTCTTGTTCTCCCCCAGTGGGAGGGAGAATTATATCATAGGGATTTAGGGACTAGGTGTAGATAATATTAATTCTGAGGCAATATGGCTCTTAAAAGTCATAGAAGAATAGAGAGATGGACGCTTAAGGTAAGTCTCTCTGTATAGCTACCTTTATCTAACAAAGCTGTCAAGGTGTCCTGATACTTAGAAATTCTCTGTAGATTTGCATTACACTTTTTTTAAAGAACACAGGCATACACACTTGATTTTACTTCTTAGTTTTTATCCATTTGTTTTACATTCCTGGGAATCAGCCAAGGGTGTTGTGGTATGAAATATCTTCAGTAGGTTCCTTTGTTTGGATGTTTGGTTCTCAGCTAATGACTCAGGGAAGGTGTGGGACCTTCAGGAAGTGGAGCCTGTTTAAAGGAAGTGACTCTGTGGTGGGTCTTGATATTTCATAACCTGGTCACATTTCTTGTTCAATCTCTGTTTTCCTATCTGTAGATAATATGACCAGCCAGATTCTGTCTTCTGATGGCATGCCATCTCTGCCATGATGGACTGTAGCTCTCTGGAACTATAATCCAGAATAAACTATTCCCTCTTTAATTTGCTTTTGTTTGTTGGGTGTTTGGTTGTAGCAGAGAAAAGTAACTATCACATAAAATTTTATACATTCTAGCAAGTACTCTACCTGAGTTGCATCACCAGCTCCTTAGCTGGATTTGGAAGACTTTCTATTAACAAGATCCCAGCATCATCTTCTACACCATTCAGTACCGCACTGTTGTTTTACTCACATCGTATTGACTAATGTCACTTAATATTTTACACCAACATATTCATAGACAGGAAACACTCAGGCTTCTTTCTTATCACCTTGGTTTGTGCTTCCTGATTCAGAAAGCAACTTTACCTTCCCTTTACCTCTATAGCTACTTATCTCATGAGCCTCAACTCTGTCCTTCTTTTCCACCAGGACACTACAAACAGCTACTCCTACATGTAAAGTCACATGTTTCATGATATCCTGTGAAAACTCATAACTACCATAAATACATTATATTTGGGGATAAGTCTCCTTCTCTAGAAGATATAAAAAAGCTGGTTTTCATTTTTTTAAACTCATGTGTAGTCCTAGAACAGAAAATAACCCCAAGACACTGAATGCATTGCAAGTGACACTAAGGAGGATGGCTCTTAAATATTGTTGAAAAGAATTATCTTTTTCACAGCACATTTTGGGAAACATCTTAAGAATAGTTTTCAAGTGGGATGATAGCAAGATGTTATCCCTTCCCCCTTCTGGATTTTGGTAGATATTTCACATTCAAACCACAACATCCTGGATTTAACTCCAAAACTGCAAAAAACAAACAAATGTCCAGAAATAAAATCAAATGCATTTGTCTGTGTTCTTTTTACCAGAGTAATGCACATCCAAAATAGAATTCGGGAATGTCTTAAACATACATTTCATTACCAGGACCTGTTCAGTGCAGCGAGCTTGGAGCACAAGGCTAACCTTAGGAACAAAATCCAGAGCCATGTTTAGAAACACTGTCTAAAATTTCCAAGTTTTGTCTTTTTGATCTCAGGTCTTTTCATGTGACTACACAAAACCAAGGAAAACTAAACAGACAGCCCAGTAAAGAGCACACAGTGTTCTAGTGCACCAATCGTATCTGAAACCTGAGTAAAGTAGAGAGGTACTCTGGTGTGGCTATTGTGGGAAGTACAAAATCAGAGGATAGGTGACAACCAGGAAAATGGCAGTTTATGCATGATGAGGAAGGATTGTGTATGAATTCCACAAGTGTAGTCAGATTATTACAGAAGTCTAACATGACTCCATGAAGAAACCAGTTACAGAAATAGAATCTTGGTGTCACTCAAAGGGTGGAAGTTACACTCTCCTGTAAGAGTCAGGTACTGAAACATACTTAGCAAAATATATGGTGACTCTATTTACAGTGGTTAATCCTCACCCTAAGAGCATCTCATTCACCATTCCCTACCCTCTCCCTGCAGTGTAGCCAGATAATAGTATCTTCCTATTCAGTAATATTATCACTTACCACATTGTTTGGTAATTATTCTATTTGTATGAGCTCTTATAAACTGGATGTAGATTTTGAAGCAAAAGTTATGATTTATTATCATATGCTAGAGCAGTACTGAAACTACCCACTCATCCATTAAATAAATGTTTTAAGCACTCCCATTTTAGACCACATTGAAATTAAGAAATACCTAGAAAAAAGCAAGATGGGATTATCCTCAAGAATCTTACAATTTAATAGGAAAAAACTCAAGATAACAGAAATTATACCATTATGAGGTAAAATTTTATGATAAGCAAACATTAACTGGATCTACACGCTAATGGAGAAGATGTCAATGGTATTTTTAGGGCCAGAAAATAGCTTTGTATTGTATTTTTCATAGAGGCTAAAACAAAATATGAGGATCAATTGTATGTATAGTAATTCAGAAGAGAGATGGATGAGGGAAAACATCGTAGGAGTGGAGAATGACTGAAACATTAGTTGGTGGAGAAGAGAATATGGGGTTAGACATGAATGCATGACAGACTTAGAGGACAGAGTATATTTGTGACTGGACAGATGGAAAACAGGAAATTTCATTTGTTCTGTGGATAACTGAAAGATACCAACTGCACTCATATAGAACAAAGCATGTTTAGGGTAGATAGCAAACAATACCATAGCATGTGTTCTATTAAAATGAGGGGACAAGAGGAGGGCTGGAGGTAGAAAATTGAATGAGGATACATGATATAATTTTATTTATTTTTTGAAACACTTTTCTATTATATATTTAAATCAGAAGCAAGCTTACTTCCCATGTAAGTCTCAGCTCCCACTCTCTCCCCTCCATGCCTGCTCCTCCCCGCCAGCCCCACCAACTCCCCAGCTAATCCCCACTCTGTTCCCCAGGGCCCCAGGGAGGACCTAAGCCCTCCCACCAAGTGTCCAGATTTAGATAGCATCTCTCATTGTGAGATGGGTGCCCAAAGTCCATTTTTATGCCATGGATATATACGGATCTACTACCCAAAGCCCTATAGATTGCCTAGGTCTCCTCACTGACACCCACATTCAGGGGGTCTAGATCAGTCCCATGCTGGCCCCTTAGCCATCAGTCTGGGGTCCAAGATCTCCCCCTTTTACAGGTCAGCTCTTTCTCTGGGTTTCACCAGCCCAGTTTGTTTATACTTTATGTTTGTGCAAACGTGGTATTCCCAACATTAACAATTCTATAATCAAAGCATCAGTCAACTACTGAAAATGCTGCACTTCCTCAGTTTGAATACTCAATGTTGAATTCTTTCTGAAAAAATAAAAACACACTCATATCATTATTATGCAAATTTCCCACTGTCTTTCATAAATTGTAGAGCTATATAACTATATAAATATAACAAAAAACTTCATTTATACTTGGCTATCAGTAATTTTCCGATGTCTATCTAGTTTATGTACCTAAACACCTAAATTCATTTAAAAATTTATCATGTGAAGGGAATTTACAATGGAAATTTTTAAGAATCCCTGGTAGAGAGTATCCAAACATGACACTCATAAAAGAAACAATAATTTTAAAAAAAATTGAACAGAAGTGTGTAATTGGCCCACATTGATTTGATCAAAACAAAATAACTTAGAAAACTTTTTGTTCTGTTCTGTTAAGTTTATGTACCATCTACATCTGGAAGGTTTGTTACTAGAGTACTTAGATTTTTGCTTTGTTTTTGTTCTGTTTTCCTTTTTAAACTTTAATGATCTGTTACAAATTGACATGGTGTTACTCCAAAAGCCTTGGACCTACTCCATTCCTCTAAGGCGGTAATGTCAAGGAAAACACATTTTCTTTTAGAATGCATCTTCAAAGTACTTTTTCCAGACAAGATATCTCCAAGAAAACCAGAAAACAGAGTTTTGTTTCAATTATGCAAAGATCTACATTAGATATCAAAGCTGAAAAAATAAATAAGAAGGGTATATCTAAGAAATCATGATCCCACAATGAAGGAGTATTTAGAAACAACAAACATATCCCTCTCACTCCATGTCAGATAAGATGAGAGGAAAAAATAAGAAAATTAATTTCAATAAATGGAAATAAAAATGCATTATGTAAGAACAGAGCATTTTCCTGGCACTTTTATTTAGTATCTTCATGGATAAAAATGATGATTCAGGGGAAGAATGTCTAGAGGGAGAAAATGGAATCTGCAAATGATTGTGGGTAGCAGAGAGACATGCATAATGGAGAGAAGGAGGCTGATTTGGCTGTTATACAGATAGGAAGGGGAAGCTAAAGAGCTGTCATGTAGGAAGGAACGTTTCCATTCATACATAAAGGTATTGGAAGTACATACTTGAAAGGAGAAACTATCCTCTCCTGGATTGAAGAATCTGTGACAATTTGAGAATGGTGATGACATCGTTAGAAGATTCCCATTTCACAAATCTGCTGTCCATAATTCTTAGACAAGGGGCACTTTCATCCTTTGAGTCCATCTCTGTATTATCAAGAAATCCAAGGCGTATGGGTCAAGGAAGGAATGTATGTCCCCTATTCTTTATCTAGGTACGCAGAGGGATCACGTGGATTCAAATTTATCATAGCTGCTCAAAGTATTAAATTAACCACCTCTCCTAATGGGTCTGGCTACATCTGGAGTCAACCCATCAAGAATATTAATGAGGAGCTTTGACACCAGCCTCTGGTCCCACTATCTCCCACATTTGGACAACAGATCTGCAGCAGTGGCTGCCACAAACGGAAAAGCTGGAGCAAAACGTGGAAATGAGAAGAGAAATAAAGGTCCCCAGGGAGATCTCCTGAAGGATTTATGATGTGATGTTTCTGTGAAGCAGAAGGAGTGGGAGGGTGATACATTTCTACACTCCAGGCGCTATTTGGGAGAACACAATATAGATAGCACAACAAGTCTTATAGCACCATTGTCACCTGTATACTCCTCTTAGGATATGCTTTCCAGAATGGGGTGCCTGTCACTCTTCACCTCTTTAACTCTACTTTCCAAGGCAAACACCACAAGCAGGTGACAAATGATCGTTTTGCCAGCAAATGATTCAGTTTATCCAACAATACCCATCAAGACAATTTCTTCTTAAGCCTCAAAGATAGGATGCAAATTTGGGCATGCAAGCAATCATAGTTTCTAAAGAATAATCAATAAGTCCTGCTATATATCTATTCAATTTCAATTAGTGGGAATTGGGTAGGTTTGTATTTGAACACCTATTAAATAGGAGGTATCAAATGACATGCCAGCATATCATTCGCAAATAGAGATAACAAAACAAACAAATTAGAAAAGAACCTTAAATCTCAGTGAATCTCAAGCTGAGGTCAAATACAGTATACAGATTCTACAAAATTGATGGAGGAGATCACAAAGTAGGTTAGAATCTTTGTATCAAACCAATCAACCTTGGTAGAGTGTTCTGATCTACACTTTAATTTTAAATGGCACATGGGTTCATTCTTAAGAGCAAAGAATAAGAATGTGGAAGGGGGATTGACATGAATAGGAGATAGATGAAATAAGGAGGAGTGAAGGATGAGAGCAAGTAGAATGCAGTATATACGTACACGAAATAATCAAAGGTCACATTTAGTCAATAATAATATTGATTTTATCAAAAATAATATTGATAAAGGGGATCATTTTATTCTTAAACTGTAGATAACCAATACCCAATTGTAAAAGGGAAAGACCAAAAGCAGAAACAGTTTCTAATATGTAATGATCTTTTTGTCTTATTTTCCAGCAACAAGAAACAAAGAAATACAGAAATAGTTTCTAATGTTTCAATCATCCCCTAAAAATCACTGCTCTGTCACAATTGATTAACCTGCTTTCCATTCTGTCTTCAGCTCATATCAAAGTCACTTACTGAGGTGAGGTTGGCAAGCTTTCAACTTCCTCTGGGATCACCTGCTGCATTTAAAAATAAGCTGAAGATTTTTACAAGGTGTACCTCCTTTGGATGGAGCTCTAGAAATAATGAAAGTTTTAGGAAGTTGGGAGTGTGAACCCACCAACTCACCCACTCCAAGACTCCCAAGTTCAAGAAATAATAAAGCTTACAGGAAGCTGAGGATGGAGGCTCCTCAGATTCCCAGACTCCCAAGCTATGCTGACCCTTTGTGTCCTAGTTCTGTATGCTACCAGATCCTTTTGAAGCCTCCCCTCCGCCCATCCTCATTTTTCTACATGAGGCTGCTTCAAAAGGGAACTAGACTCCTAGAAATCAAGCCGGGGAATAACCTGACTATTTCTTGCTGAGAAGTAATAATTATGGCCCTGGAAGGATGCAATCTGCATACATTATTGCAAGTTATGCCAACAGAATGTCAACATTTGTGTCAGGAGGAGTCTCGAGCAGCAATTATTCCCAGTCTTGGTCTGGCTTTCTGAGCCAGAGTTGGCAGCGCTAATTACAGGGGAGGCAAACTGGAAGGAGGGCAGGTTACACAAGGGGAGGCAAAAGGGGAATCACAAACTTGAAGGTCATACTGTAGTAGGAACAGAGAAGAATTGGGGTTCACATGGCTTATAGGAATGGCTGAGATGGGACTCTTTTCTCCTAAGGTAAGCAAGGGTACTAGATATAGGCAATCCATTTTTTCTGTTTTTGATTTTTGGCTTTTTTTCACTTTTATACTTTTTTATTACTTTAAATTTAAATGGCTTGCTTCACATATCAATCCCAGTTCACTCTCCCTCCCCTCCTCCCACCCCCCACCTTTTTTGATCCTGTTTTTCCCTCCTGTTTGAGAATTCAACTTTTTTAAAATAAAATCAGCATTTAAGATCTTAAAAGTCTTTGAAGTAGGGATGGGCAACATCATAAATATCATTAATGTTATAGGTACTGAGAATGTACACACACAAACACATAAATTCAACCCCACATGGATGAATTAACAGATAATTGCAACAAGGCAAGCTAAATATTAAAACAGATAAACTTACAAATGCATGAGAGGGTGGCAAAAACAGAGAACACTGGCAAAGGAGGAAAAGGGATGCATTTCATGAAGGAGTTAGAATTTCAGTGCTGATTTAATGGGTGGACAGAAGGAAACAATTAGAGACAGAATTCTTAGATGAATGAAGGAAGTACATTTACACAGTAAATAAAATAGAAACATCACCACTGCTAATATTCAATAAAAATTAAATGTGATCACAGATAGTGTGGTTTGAAAAATATATAGAAATGGGTTTCTTAGTGCATTAACCTATTGGTAAAGGACCGTAGAATTTAGCTTTGGTTCTGCTTCTACCTTGTGGGAGAAGTAACTTGCAGTTATTAAATCATTTGTAGGTACTTTACAAGAAATATCTTCCTCAAAGTCTACACAATCTTGTCTTAAACTATTTTATTGTGTTGGGAAATATTTGAAATGTTGAAAGATGCTCAGAGTCGTACTGCAGGGAAAAAAAGAGACAGGAACCAAGTGTGAACTTTCTAGATCATAAGCTCCATTTTCTTAGTATAGCATAGAGTTTCCAAACAAATCTTCAAAGGGAAGAAGGTTTTGTTTTCTTATTTGCAAACAAGATGAACTAATCAGTCCAAGGACTTTATTTTTAAGGTAATGCTAAATTTCAGAGAATGGATAGAAGTTCTCCATGGGGATCTAGGGAAAGATGAGTGAACCAAATGACATTTCTATGATGTTACATGGTTATGCACATTGTTTCTGGAAACATACTTCCCGTGACAATTGCATCTCCAAATGATCTTAAAACTTTCTGCCAGGGTTATGATTCATGAAAGCTATTCACTCACCAGCATCCCTAGGCTAAAAGAGTTACGGTACGGGGAAAGTAGTTACAATTAAGTTTATCTAAAAAAAATGGGGAACAAAAGGGGCCACAACCAGTTCTTAATGGTAACTTCAGTTTTGCTTGGAGCTTCAATTTTATCACAAGGAAACAAATCAAGCCACATGGTCTTGAATGCTCATTTCTTCTTAAGAAATAGATGGTAAGACATCAAAACCACCCAATAGATTTGAGTTGTATTGAAGTCACTGGGATGCTAAAAGGTGAATTTATTGTAACTTACCATTCATTTTTGTCCTATGAAGTTGTGGCTCCAGACAGTAATAGACATTGATGCTATCTCATATGATAGACTGTGGGGGAGCTTAAGGGGAAGGATGAACACCAGGACACAGAAGATCTATGGTACAAATAATCATACCCTTAAGACCAATGTGAAGATGTTGAAAGGAGTGCTAAGTAATGCCCCTTGGCACTGATGAGCAGAGGCTCTAACAGTAGCTGCAGCATCCTGTCTTGGATGTGCTCAGATTTTCCAGGGCCAGAGGCCTCTGAACCTGGCAAGAGATATCTGTGATGCAGTGTTCCTACTGTCTTGGCTGACACATCATGATTACTTTCTGTCCCTTGCACTTGGGTCCCTTTTCCCCCAGGACGTGTGTCTCAATCCTTCAAAGAGAGAGGCAAGTGTTAAGGTAAGGCTTTATCATGATCAGTAGCTGAATCAAGTGGGGTCAGGATGTTGACTTCGGAAATTACTGTTTTCCTAGAGTCTAAATAAATCCAGTACCAGACCCAGGTCTTTTAGGTTTAGCGAATTTAATTTAGAGCGATTGATTTATCCATTGTAGACAGGTGGGCTCTATAAAGTATTTTTGGACAGGATTTACAGCCGTTTTCTCCCCTCCAACATGATTTTATAAAAAGAAGTTCCATGGTTGCTGACAAACTCCCCTGATATTTGCAGGATCCATTCCCCATCAGACAGTGCTTGTGTCAAGAGATAAAAGGAAAGAAAGTGGCACCCTAATTGCAGTTTGAAACCAGTGTCATGGATAAAGAACAGAGAGAGAAACAGCTATGTGCAGCAACCCTCTTGAGAAACCAGAGTGTGTCCAGCAGGCATTTTGCAGTTTGGTTCTCACTGTTCACATGTCTTCTTTGAATCATTGCCAAAACCAGTGGAAAGAGAAAGTAAATGAAAAGAGCATGATAAGTACAAGTCCCCCAACAGATTGCTTTCTCTTTTATTTAGGTGTGAGGGGATTAACACAAAATAAAGTTAATGTTGGGAGAATTGGGGCACGGATGTGAATTACAGGTACAGAGTTAGATCGTCTGTAGGTGATGAGACAATTGAGACTGTTACAGAAGGAGGATAATTTGTATATATGTGGGGGATACACATTCATATATGTATGCTTGCTCATTGTGTGTTGTTATGGATGTGTGTGCACATGTGTGCCTATGAAACCCACATGTCAATGCTGGGTGTCTTCCTTGATCACTCACAACTTAGTATGTTGGAGCAGAGACTTTCCCTTGAACACAGAGTTTACAGATTCAGCTAGTCTGGTTAACCACTTTGCTTCATAATGTCCACCTCCAGTTCTTCCACTGACGGGTTAGAGGATGCAGACAGCCACATTCGCCTAGCACTTACATTAGTGCTGAGTACCTAACCTCCAGTCTTGGTGCTTGCACATCAAGCATCTCACCTAATGAAAGAGTTAACCAACTCTTCAACCTCTCAGAAAGACATTTAATAGCTACGGGAAGTTAAGCTTTCCAAAATAGAAATGGTTCACAAACATTTTTTTTCTGCAAAGATTGAGATACTAAACATCTTTGGCTTTGGAAACCGAATGCCCTGTGTTGTGTGTTCTCAGTCATGCTATTGTAGTGTGAAAATATCTATAGGGAATATGTAAATGAGTGAAAATCCAGTTACAAAAGTAGGTGTCAGCCAGTTTTGGACCAGCTGAAGGCATGGGAAGGCATGGCAGCAGGTGGCTTCAGGGTAGTGGGAGTGTGAAGCTGGGACTTCTCACTTCACACTTTGGTGGAACAGGAAGCAGACAACAAACAAGAAGGAAGATCAAGCTATAGATACTTGAAGTTCTCCCCTAATAACCTGCCTCTTCCAGTGCGGTTCCACTACCTAATGGTTCCTCAGCCACCAAAAGCAATGCCACCAGCTACTGAGTATTAGAAATTTTAGCGCATTCACTTATTTTTCATTTGTTTTTATTTATTAAAACAATCTTTTTTACTTAGCACACCAATCCCAGTTCCCTCTCCCTTGATTTAATTTTGGTATGTGGTACCTATCCAGAAAATTGTCATTTACTTTAAATTTTCCAATCATGGTGTATAGGTTTTTGTAGTATGTCCTGATGATTCTCTGGATTTCCTCAGTGTTTGTTATTATTTTGGATTTTGTTAATGGTGATTATTCTCTCTCTGTCTTTCGGTTAGTTTGGATAAAGGTTAGTCTATCTGGTTGATTTTCTCAAAGAGCCAACTCTGTGTTTCATAGCTTCTTTGAATCGTTTCCTTTGTTTCTATTTTATTTGTTTCAGCCCTTAATTTGATTGTTACCTGTCATGTACTCCTGTGGAGTTTGCTTCTTTTTGTTCTAGAACTTTTCAGGTATGCTGTTAATTCACTAGTGTTAGATTTCTCCGAGTTCTTTATGCAGGCACTTAGTGCTATGAACTTTCCCCTTAGCACTGTTTTCATAGTTTTAGGTATGTTGTGCTTTCACTCTTGTTGAATTCTAGGAAGATTTTAGCTTCTTTATTTCTTCCTTGACCCAGGAGTGATTAAGTTGAGCATTGGTCAATTTCCATGACTTTTTTTTGGCATTTCTGCAATTAATTTTGTTGTTGGATTTTAACTTTAAGTCATGGTGTTTGATGAGAGATGGGGTTATTCCATTTTTTTTGTATCTGTTGAGGTTTTCTGTGTTAGCAAGTATGTAGTCAAATTTAGAGATGGTTCCATGGGGTGCTGAGAAAAAGGTATGTTCCTTTGTGTTTGGGAGGAATGTTCTACAGATGTCGGTTAATCCATTTGAGTCATAACATGTTAGTTCCTTTATTTCTCCGTTAAGTTTCTGTCTGGCAGTCATGTCCAGTGGTGAGAGTGAGTTATTGAAGTCTCCAACTATTAGTGTGTGGGGTTTGGCATGTGACTTAAGAGTTAGCATTGTTTCTTTTACAACTGTGGGTGCCCTTGTATTTGGGGCATAGATGTTGAGAATTAACATTTCATCTTGATGGATTATTCCTGTAATGGATAGGAATATGAAATTACCTTCTTATTTCCTTTTATTAATTTTAGTTTGTAGTCTAATTTTTAAGATATTAGGATAGCTAAACCAGCTTGTTTCTTAGGTCTGTTTGATTGGAAAATGTCTTCCTAAGCTTTTACTCTGAGGTAGTGTCTTTCTTTGAAGTTGGGGTGTGTTTCTTATGCAGCAGAAGGATGGATCATGTTTTCATATCCAATCTGTTAGATTGTGGCTTTTATGGGCAAATTGAAACCATTGATATTAAGAGATATTAATGACCAATAATTGCTATTTCATGTTATTTTGGGTTTTGTTGGTGCTGGTGTTTCCTTCTTTGGGTTTTGCTTATGTGGCATAATCTATTGCCTGTGCTTTCATGGGTGTAGCTAACTTCTTTGGGTTGGAGTTTTCATTCTGTTTCTTTCTGTAGGGTTGGATTTGTGGATAGGTATTGTTGAAATGTGGATTTGTCATGGAATATATTGTTTTTTCCATCTATGGTGATGGAAAGCTTTGCTGGGTATTGTATTCTGGGCTGGCATCTGTGGTCTCTGAGAGTTTGCATAACTCCCACCCAGTACCTTCTTGCTTCCAAAGTTTCCATTAAGAAGTCAGGTGTAATTCTGATAGATTTGCCTTTGTATGTTACTTAGTCTTTTTCCTTTGCAATTCTTAATATTCTTTCTTTATTCTATATGCTTAGTGTTTTGAATATTATGTGGTGAGGTGACATTTTATTTTTGGTTCAGTCTATTTAGTGTTCTCTAAGCTTCTTTTACTTTCATGGCCATACATTTCTTTATACTGGGAACGTTTTCTTCCATGATTTTGTTGAATATAATTTCTGTGCCTTTGAGTTGGACCTCCCTTTTCTATCTCTATTATTCTTAGGTTTGGTCTTTTCATGGTGTCTGAGATTTTGTTACTATGTTGTGTAAAGAATTTGTTGGATATATCAATTTCTTTTGAACAATGTATCTATTTCCTCTATCATATCTTCAACACCTGAGACTTTCCCTTCCCACTCTTCTATTCTGTTGGTTATGCTTGCATCTGTAGTTCCTGATTATTTACCCAGATTTTCCGTTTCCAAACTTCTCTCAGTTTGTGTTTTCTTTATTGCCTCTATTTCAGTTTTCAAGTCTTGAACTGTTTCCTTCACCTGTTTGATTGTTTGTTTTCTTGACTTTCTTATTGGGATTTGTTGATTTCTTCCATTTTTTGTCTTTCCTCTACATCTTTAAGAGAATTTTCATTTCCTCTTTAAGGGCCTCTATCATCTTCATAAAGTTATTTATTTTCTTTTTCATTAATTTGAATTAAAAAATCTTATTTTATATATCAATACCAGTCCCCTCTTCTTCCATACTCCCATGGCCTGCACCAACTCCCATCCCATCCTTGCTCAGCTCCATAGAAAGTGTGAGGCCTTTATAGTGTATCACCAAAGCTGGTTACATCACATGCGCGCCACCCCCACCCCATGCCTAGGCTAAGATAGCATCCCTCCCAATGTCTATTCATTCCCAATGAATGCTCCCAATGTCCATTCATACACTAGGGACAAAAACTGCTTCACTACCAGAGGCCCCACAGACTGCCCAGGTCTTCCAACTGACACCCACATTCAGTGGGCCTGGCTTTGTCCCATGCTGGTTTCTGAGCTGTGAGTCTGGGGTCCACGAACTCCCCGTTGTTAAGGTCAATTCCCTCCATTGGTCTCCCCAGCCTGCTCTTGACCCCCCAGCTCATCACTCCTCCCTCTCCACAGCTGGACTCAAGGAATTCAGTTCAGAGCTTCCCTGTAGATCTCTGCCACTGCCTCCATCAAACTACTGGATGAAGGCTCTAGGTAGCACATAAAGTAGTCATTACCTCATTATAGGGGAAGGGTATTTGGGATGACCTCTTCATTATTGCTTAGAATCTTAGGTGGTGTCATCATTGTATATCTCTGAACATTTCCCTAGTGCCAGATTTCTCTTTAATTCTATAAGGGCTCCCCCTATTATGGTATCTCTTTTCTTGATCTCCTCTATTCTTTCCCTGACTCAGGCTTCCTGGTCCCTCATGTCTTCCTCCCACTTCCTCTTGTCCCCTTCTCTTTCTGCTAACTGCCTCTCCCTTCCCCCCATGCTCCCTATTAACTCAGGAGATCTTGTCCCTTTCCCCTTCTCCAGGGGACCATGTATGTCACTCTTTGGATCCTCCTTGTTTCCTAGGTTCTCTGTAGATGTGGGTTGTAGGCTGGTAATCCTTTGCTCTATGTCTAATATCCCTGTATGAGTAAGTACATTCCATGTCTGTCTTTTCATTACTGGGTTACCTCACTCAAGATGGTTTCTTCTAGTTCCATTCATTTGTCTGAGAATTTCAAGATTCCATTGTTTCTTTCCATTGAGTAAGACTCCATTGTGTAAATACATCACATTTTCTTTATCCATTCTTCAGTTGAGGGGCATCTAGGTTGCTTCTGGGTTCTGGCTATTACAAGTAATCCTGCTATGAATATAGCTGAATAGATGTCCTTGTATGAATGTGCATCCTTTCGGTATATACCTAAGGGTAGAATTACTGGATCTTGAGGTAGACTGATTCCCATTTTCTTGAGGAACTGCCATACTGATTTACAAGTTTTAAATCTCTATTGTTCTTATGTTTTCATGGTGTTCCATATTTCCTGGATATTTTGTGTAAGGGATGTGTTGAACTTAAGATTTTTCTGTGGTCAGTGAATCCATTTCTCCGAGTGCATCTTCAATGCCTGAGATTCTCTCTTTTGTCTCTTGTATTCTGTTGGTTATGCGTACATCTGTAGTTCTTGATTGTTTACCCAGCTTTCCTATTTCCAGCATTCCCTCAGTTTGTGTTTTCTTTATTTTCTTTATTTCAGTTTTCAGATCTTGAACTGTTTCCTTCATCTGTTTGTCTGTTTTTTCTTGGCTTTCCTTAAGAGATTTGTTGATTTCTTGTATTTTTTTGGTTTGTTTTATTTTTCCATTTCTTTAAGCTATTTTCTCATATTCTCTTTGAGGGCCTCTATAATTTCCATGAAGTTGTTTTAAGGTCATTTTCTTCTGTTTCATCTGCAATTGGATGTTCAGGTCTTACTGGTGTAAAGTCCCTAAACTCTGGTGGTGTCATATTTGTTTTTCTGTAGTTGAATGTGTTTTTATATTGTCTTCTTCCCATCCATTCTTCGAGTGGGTGCAGGAAGGGGTCTCTTCTTCTCCTGGTGGGTACAGGACCAAGGTTCCCTTCCAGTAGGTGCTAGCAGTTCCAATACTCTGATGGCTCTCATCTTCCCGTGGATGAAGGCAGGACTAGTACCAGAGCTTTGGCAGTCTCTGGGTGGGCTGGACCTCTGGGATGGGGTCCCCAGTGCACAGTCCCCAGGCCTCAGGTACCACCAAGCAGGGCACCAGAAGGTGGACCATAAATAGGTCCATGCTTACCTAATCCCACGAAGGGTGGGGGGAGTGACTAAGACACTAGCAATCTCTGGGTGGGCTGGACCCATTTGGGATGGGATTCACAGTGGGCAGTCCCCAGGCCTCAGATGGCTCATAGCAAAATGACTCTGAACCACCATACTTATTTCCAAAGTGGCTGTACAAATTTCCAAACCCACCTGCAATGGAGAAGTGTTCCCCTTTCTCCACATCCTCTCCAACACAGACTGTCATTGATGTTTTTGATGTTAGCCTTTCTGACAAGTGCAAGATGGTGTCTCAGAATTGTTTAGATTTGCATTTTCCTAATGACTAAGGATGTTGAGCACTTTCTTAAGGGTCTTTCAGCCATTTTAGATTCCTCGATTGATAATTCTCTAGTTATGAATGCCACTTTTTAATTGAATTGTTTGGTGTTTTAGTGCCTACCTTCTTGAGTTCTTTGTGTATTTTGGAAATCAGCCTTCTGTCAGATGTGGGGTTGGTGAAGATTTTTTTCCCATTCCGTGGGCTGCTTTTTTGTCTTGTTGACTCTGTCCTTTGCCTTACAGAAGCTTTTCAGTTTTAAGAAGTTACACATATTAATTGTTGATCTCAGTGTCTATGCTACTAGTTTTATAATCAGGAAGTTGTCTCCTGTACCCACGTTCTCTTCTAAGAAGTTCATTGTGACTAGATTGATGTTGAGGTCTTTGATACATTTGGATGTAAGTTTTGTGCATGGCGATAGATATGGATCTATATGCAATATTCTACAGCAATGTCCAGTTTTGCCATTATTATTTGTTAAAGATGCTTTTTTTTCCATTTTATACTTTTAGCTTCTTTGTCAAAAAATCAGGTGTTCATAGGTATGTGGGTTAGTATCCAGGTTTTCAATTTAATTCCATTGGTCTACCTGTCTGGTTTTTTGCCAATATCAAGCTTTTTTCAGAATTATAGCTCTATAATAGAGCTTGAAGTAAGGGCTGGTGATATCTCCCAAAGTTCCTTTATTGTACAAGTTTGTTTTGGCTATCCTGAGTTTTTTGTTTTTCCATATAAAGTTGAGTATGGTTCTTTCAAGGCCTGTGAAGAATTGTGCCAGGATTTTGATGGGGATTGCATTGAATGTAGAGATTGCTTTTGGCAAGATTGCCATTCTTGCTGTATTGATCCTACCTACCCAAGAACATGGGAGATGTTTCCATTTGCTGCTATCCTCTTCAATATCTTTCTTTAAAGACTCAAAGTTCTTGTTCTACAGGTCTTTCATTTGTTTGGTTAGCATTGTCCCAATGTATTTTATGTTGTTTGTGGGTATTATAAAATGTGATGTTTCTCTGATTTTTTACTCAGCCCATATATCATCTGTAAGGCTACTGATTTTCTTGAATTGATCTTGTATCCTGCCACTTTGCTGAAGGTATTTATCAGCTGTAGGAGTTCCCTTGTAGAATTTTTCAGGACACTTATGTAAATTATCATGTCATCTGCAAATAGTGAAAGTTTGACCTCTTCCTTTCCAATTTGTATTCCCTTTATCTTTTGTTGTCTCATTGCACTAGCCAGTACCTCATGTACAATATTTAAGAAATATGAAAAGAGTGAATTCATATTTTAAAGGAATCCCATTGAGTTTCTCTCCATTTAATTTGATATTGGCTGTTGGTTTTGTATATATTGCTGTTATTATGTTTATGCATGTTCCTGTTCTCCATGATTTCTCCAAGACCTTAATCATGAAGGGGTGTTGGATTTTCTCAAAGGCTTTTTCAGCATCTAGTGAAATGATCACGTGTCTTTTCTTTTTCAGTTTGTTTATATGGTGGATTACACTGACGAATTTTCATATATTGAACCATCCCTGCGTGCCTGGGATGAATCCTACTTGATCATGGTGACTGATTTTTCTCATGTGTTCTTGGAGTCTATTTGCCAGTATTTTATTGAGCTCAATTCCTAGAAATATATTGACTTTACCATGGTGACAAAAATCTTCTTATCCATGACAGCTTATGCAAAACTGGGCATGCTATAGCATAGTATCTGGTGCTTGGGGAGCCTGTGTTGGAACATCACAATACGTCAGCAGCTCATTTTATGCAGATGTGGAAAAAACTGAAGTCCAGACAGAATTGAAGACTCAACAAGGATCTATACACAAAAACCAAGAAGCCATGGCAGCATCAAATCTCGATATTTCTGATTCCAAAGTCTAGCTCCTCTTCTAATGAAAAACTTTAAATATAAAGCATTTCTATGTATCCTAAAAATAATAAAAGTATTTCAAAATGTACTTTACATTAAAGAAGAACCCTAATCCTTACCATGAGGTATAAAGCCTCTTGTTTTCTTTGCATATTTTCTATCCTATTTCATCTTACACATTCAGCCTTTCTCTTGCCTTGTTCCAACAATCCTGCTCTCATTTCCACTTACTGTTCCTTTAACATCTTTACTTCCCCAGGTATGGAGTAGTGACTTCAATCCTTGACTAGAGTTATCCTTCTTATATTTCAGATCTCAGTTTAAATGTTCTTTTCCCTAAATATGTTCTTTCAGGGCCATGAAGAATACCCCCATTGTTATCTATGACTTTTTTCATCACTATTCACCTTTATTTCTACCTGGGTTTGTGCATATATTTGACTATTTATAGTCTATCACACCTAGAAGTAATAGAACTTTGTTATATTCCTCTTGAATTGACTCTAACACAATGCCTAGTGCACAATAATTACTTAGCTACCCACTGAATGATTGATACATCACCTTTATCACTGATTTCAGATACATATAATGGCAAATCCAGTGGGATTAGAAACCTGGACTTGTATCTGCTAACTGTGTAGATCCAAGGAGGCTTAGGAAATCACATAGTGGGCTATTCATACAGATGTGGAAATCATTTCCCTGATGAGCTAGAGATTATCATGGCCTGGCTTGTGCTTTCCGAATCGGGAAATGCAGTTTCCACATTCAAAAACTTCAAATATGTTAGATTACAGGCAGTGTTACTCTAAGTGGAGTAAGAACTAAAGTTTCACATTGGGGATAAATAACTCCATATTTTTTTCATTCAGTATCTATGTAAGTCATCACTTATTGTTTTTTAAAGACCATACTAGTTGAAAAAATATCTAATCCAAAAGAATACATAAGTTATTATGGAAATAAATCCAGACTTGGAAGCATTGTGTGAGGTTCTCTAGAAGTACTTCCAGGTGAAGACATCTGAGGGAAATGATTATGATGATGATGAAGGGGTTTGTGTGGGTGGTCATATGTGTGAGCCTATGTGGTATATGTGTGTGTGCATTCGTGGGTGTGCTTAATCTAAACAAAAATAGAGCAAACATCCATTCATATACAAAATTATAACAAGTAATGATAGAAATAATGGTTAAGTGATGGGCTGCTTAAGAGGCAGTGTGCCCTGTTGGACTCTTTTTGTTTTTTGGTTTGTTTTTTGCAATTCCACACAATTGGGGTGAAGAAATAACAAACCACATCATCCAGGATCTGCACAATTCTAATTAATCAACTATGTTCTCCAAGTTTGATTTTCTTTATCCATAAAAGGGATTTGTAACCACCATCTTGTCTCAAGTTTTGGGACATTGGATAGGTGATGGTACCTAACATCATTCGAATGCAGAGTTCATTTCCCCAAAGATTAGTAAATACCGTGGTAGTGAGTATCTGTGAACAGTGAATTTGGTGGGCCCTGAATGAAGCCCATTTTCTAGGTGTTTTGTAATTTGACAAAATGCTCTCCTAAACCAAAATTGCCCCTTCTCTCCCTGCATCTTAGCTGATTCAGTTTAGCAAGAACATATGCTCCTTCGTTCCTCTGTTTCAGATCTCCAGGGAGGGAAGAGCACAGCCCTGGCATGAAATGGACAGTGTAGCCTACCCAGTCTTAGCCCTGAAAAGAGCACTGTGTTCCTTCTGCCCCAGAGGTGCTATGTAAATAGGAAGCTTTAATTACTATAATTAGTTCATGTTCTGGCTCCTTAACAAGAGTGGTCACACCTGACTCTCTGCAGCAGCAGACTCTGAATCTGGCCATATGAGCCCTTGGAGGGAAACAGGGGGGGTGATGGAAGGAAATGGATTGATGATAGTGAATTAGCCAAGTGGGCAGGACATCAAAATAGCTGCCTCTAGCTGAGGTAGACACAACAGGGTGGAAAGTCAAAAAGCTCACCACTCAGCCACTGTTGATAATTTTTCATGGCAGGGAACATTTGATGGTTTATAAGACATCTGGATGCTGAGCATTCAATTTTCATGCCCCAGGAAGTGTCTGGAATCAAGTGGTTAAGGGCTTTGGATTCAGAATTGCTCTAGATTTAAGCTCACACTGTGCTGCAAACAAGCTATGTGTCCTTGAACACAGGCCATCACCTGTCTAAACCAGTTTCCAGTACACAGGAGCACGGTGAATATTTGATGAGAGAAAGGATGCAAGGTATAGCATAGTACTTTTGCCTCTAAAAACTAGTATTCACCATCCTCTTTAATTCTCACAGCAATCCTCATGTGAACTCATATTTAATTTTAAAGAAGAGTAAAACAGGCTTATGAAATGTAGAAAGTCCCCTTCCATGATTTGGGGCTGGGCACAAATTTACAGAATAAAAATCCAGTATTCTTAAAGGCTACAGGAGTATAAAAAACAAGAATTTAAGAGCAATGATCACAACAGAAGTATTAATGGTGGCACATTGTATAAGTGATTTTCATGTAGCTGTGAACAAAGCACCCAAGAATGACTTGAAGGGAAGATTTCTTTGATTCAATGTTTTAGAGGAATCATGGCATGTTTAATTGTCCCCATCTGCTTGGCCAGAATGCCACTCTGGAGGGACTGTGAACTGCAGAAGGGTCCTCACAAAAAGGAGAGAAAACAAAGAACCAAGAAATAACTGAGACTTCTTCAAAGGCTCTACCTCCTAAACATTCAAGAATGCCCCAAAACTGCCCACAACTTAATTGCAAGCCTTTACCATACCAAGTTATGAAGATAGTACAGATTTAATCTTTAACACATCAGTTATAACAATCACCAATTTGGGAGAATACTCTGTTGTCTAGCCACCTATGATACCTGGCCATATAACAGCACCAGTAATCCAAGGAACAGGCAGCTAAATTCAGTAATTATCGGTGTGCAAATGAACAGGGTAAGGACCTTCTAAAAAAGCAAAACACAAGCAAGACTTACACTCATTAAGAAGCCCCCGATGAATGGGTTGGTCTGCATACCTCACTATGAGCAAGAAGGGATTGAATGACTTGTCCAGCCACAACCAGATATCAAGGTGCAGGGATGGGATTTGAACTCAGGTATGCCAAACTCCAAGATTTATGTTCTTTTCTCTATCCTAATAATTGAGATAGATATTAGAGAGCAGGTGTCACTGGAGAAGGATTGCCACAGAAGATAGCCTCTTTCCAACCTCAATCTACTTTTCTGGATAAATACAACCATTTGTAATAAAGAATATCAATTTGTTCTCAAATTATGTACCCAGTATCTTTAAAAGCTAAAAGGATGAACTCTCACTGGCTTCCTCTTTACATATTTGCTTAGCAAATCTTTTCACTCAGAGAGAGGGTGTAAAAAATTAAAAAATCTGAGTTGCTAAAGTTAAAAATAAAATGATTTTATTATAATTACTATAAGCTTGATATAACACTGATGTTGGATTTTGTCCTCTAGTATAGATTCATAGGTACAATCTTAATGTCCAAGTTGAAAGAATTCTATACTTCATAAGGGAGGGTGACTACATCCTCCATCAAAGTCAAGGTAAGACTTGTTCACAGAGTGAACTTTAGTCAGTTTGGATCACTTGTGACTTGGTGTTCAGCACACCTGCATAATCTAGCCTTAAAATAAGAGGATGCTAAATTTGGAAAAGGATTTAAAAGTAGGTTATCTTTAATGTGAAGAGAAGAAAAACCTCCAAAGCAAACACTGAGAAAATGGCAAAACTATGATGAAGGAAATCAAAGGCATTTAAATGATACGCTAGGAAATACTCACATAGGGCAAACAAAAGCAGGGCAAAAGCATAGAAAAGCAAAAGAGAAATGGTATCTACATAGAGTATACATAGCTGTAGTAGTTCCTGCATGAGACTGATTTTGCTGTGAATATGATGAAAACACTTTCTTGTTTGTTTTATTTAGATCTCCTTTGATGTTTTAAGACACAAGTAGGATGAATAAAACAAGAAAACATCATGCTTAATGGTAAAATTTCTCAGAATTTTCCTGAAATTTAGCTCTAGCAAGTATATTTAAGAGCTTTCTTTAAATAGGTCAGCCAATTACACAATATAAGGAAAATAAACTTAATCAACTGTTAGGAAGTGTGGCCAAAAATATAGCAGAGGGGCAAGGTAATGTAATAGTAAAGAAGATAGAAGGCAGAATTACACTTGGGTTTGCACTTTGTCTTTCCAATTTTCTATCTGAGAAAATCAGGGAAAGCTTGTTAATCTTCAGTTGTTTCATCAATAAAATTAAGTTTCTAAATGCCAAGTATGATCATGCATGACTGTGATCCCAGCCATAAAAAAAAGCTGAAGCAGAAGGATTACCACAAGTTCAAAGCTCAACAGGGCTACAAAGTGTACCCTGTCTCAAGTGCCAATGATATGATTGTTAATGATGAGAGGCATATACATGTAAGATTGTTATACAAACTGAATCTTTGAAATACCAGGAACATATATATTCTGAATATTTTTTCACTGTTACTTAAAAAGTATGATTTTTAATTATTAGCAGATCCAAAAGATTCAATATCCTAATCACTAAATATAATAACTAAGAACCCAATTAACGTTCAACATAAACATAAAGCGGTTCATATTGATTCTTTATTCTTCAGTAATGAAGAAAACTTTGCAAAAAGACAAAGCAAACAAACTAATGCATACTAAAAAGATGCTGAACAAACCTATTTATGAATATCCAAGAGATTAGTAAAGCTTGGATGTGGAGAGAAAAGTAATTATGTTCTAACTTAAGTACCCTATTCTAACTCAGACAGAGACAGAAGGGTAGTACAGGTGTGTTCACATTTACCTTTACTCATGAGCTCTGCAGGTGAACAACACACATAGGGCTCTTGGGTACATCAATAGCAGAAAACCATCTTCACAGTTACAACTGTAGTAATCAAGGATGAAAATGTACATCTCAGGAACCAATTTCTTTATCCCTACAGCCTTATTCTACTCATCCTGTACCCACTATGTTCTTTTTACTGTGAATCACTTCTCCTGAAGGTAGGATAATTTCCCCTTCACTCTATGACCAATGCCTCCTTGTCCCTCTCAAATGGCACCTCCTGCAAAGGCTTTGCTAGCTCCCCAGGCAGCGTCAAAATCCCCCTGCCTTGTTCTTTGTCCACATTATGTTCATATTTAGCTGAAAGAGGAATTAGAGATTGAAGAACTCAAACCGACATTTCTATTCACCAAATAATTGCTCGATTTATTCTCATACTCTCTTTGTACAGATGAAAACACATAGCTCCAAAATTCAGCCCCTGCTTCTCTGAGAGAGAGAAAGCATTAAGTACTTGGGGTAGGGCCAAACTCTCAATACCCTAGACAGAAGATTTTCCCATGAACTCTTTATGCAACCAACTCCCAGATGAGAATTTACAGAAGGTTCTTAAATTCATTGGAACTCAAGAGAGAGAGCATTTGGGGGAGGAAATGAGGTAAACACAAAAATAGAGATACAATGCTGTCTTGAATCCCTTTTCCCTAGAAATTTGGACTCAGAGCAGATGATTGCAAAGCAGTGTTGAAATACAGGAGCAGAAAGATGATGAACTAACTATTCCTGGCCATTCAAAGAAGATAAGCTTATGATACGTTTGGTTTATTCTGATACTACAAATAATTGGGCCATGTTTAGCAAATCCAAAATAAAAACTGCCTTGGTTTAAAGAGGAAGAAAGGTGAAAACAGTGCAAGATAATGATGCTCACAACACCTAAGGTGGTATCACCTTGCCCTGTAAGCAAAGTAACTTATGTATATATGAAGGGACAGACTCTGAGACTCAGTTATAAAAATACCTCTTTATTTCCCCACTCACTCATTCATGAAAACTCTAACATTTCTACAATGCCATGTGGCATGATGGGAATATTATAGAGTCAAGTACAAGATTGCAATCTCAAAAATGACTGCAGAACTACAGTTGTAACTAGGATGATACTAGAGGAACCGAAAGTAGTCAGCCTGTGTGAATGGGGGACGAAGCTAACACAGAGGTAAAGAGACAATATGGAGGAACTAATCTCAGAAAATAAGTCCTGAGACTGAAGCATGTATAGATTTATAAAGGTAAAGGGTGGGGTAAAAAGCACTCTAGGTCACAATACTAGTATTTAGAAAAGCTCTGTGTTAGAAGGGAATTTTGTCTCTTTACGAAAGAAGAGAAAGTCAGCATACAATAACAGAAGGTTCTAGTTATAGAGTGGTACAAACATCAGTACAAGGATGGAAACTGCTTCCTTCATGGCCTCATAAAGTGTTGCAATGATAATAAACTTCAATTTAACAGCACACCACAGTTTTAGTGAGTCGTCCTTTCATGTTGGCTAGCTATTTATTTCTCTGAATAAGTCCCTAAACAATAGCTCCAGCGAGTTGCCCTTATCTGTTGGCTCACCTTGGTAGTGTGAGGTTATAGGCAGACCTGCAACCTCATCTAGCTTTCATTGGTCTCATCTGGCAGTTCCTCCCATTCCTAGACCAGGTACATGTTTGCCCAATACAATACAGGCTAACTTCTATGGCCACACACGTCCATGATCAAGTTTGGAAAATGTCATAGCTTCCATTTAGCCTTGCGATTTGCAACTCATCCTCAAAGCTTTTTTTCTAACTTGGCTTCCTCTGTTTCATCCTCATATTCCTTTCCCAACCTCCAACCCCCAAATTGTATTAGCTGCCACTGAAGTTAGAGCCTCACATTGACTTTTTAGCAAATCTCCCCCAATTTCACAAGATCCAGTTCTTATAAGAAAAAGCCTGGCTCAGTGATCAAACCTTGAATGGGTTTACCTTCCAATGTGTTCCCTAAGATATAAAACAATATTTTGAACTATCACTCTTCCTGCTACACTATCCTTCACTCAAAATGCTCTGCATCCAAATAAGTTTCTCTTTCTGCCTAAAACATAATTATTTTGTAGATTTCTCTAACCTTCATTTTGTGGAGTGGGTACCATTTCCCAGAGAGCCTCCAAAAGAAACTGTATTATGTTATTTATGATTTATTAAAGCTTGCCTGAGGATTCAGAAAGCCAAGTCAGCCACAAGCTACAGAGGTCAGAAAGTGGTAATACACACCTTTAATCCAAGCAACCATAGCAGCTAGGAGGTGGTAGTACACTCCTTTAATACCAGGGCTCATGATTAAGATGTAGATGAATCTCTGCTAGTTCAAGGCCACACTGACTGCATGAAACTTATCCAGTCCTAAAAGAAACATCATACACAAAGGTGATCTCAGCATCTGAGAACTCATGTCTTTAATCCTAGCACTAGGAAGGTAGAAGCAGGAGTGATATTGCTGGATAGCGAAAAAAAAGGAAGGGAGAGCCAGGAACTGAGACCTTTTGCCTCCGAGGATTTGTGGAGACAGGACTGCCATTTCAGCTTGGTAGAGGTAAGATCTCCTGGTTTGGCTGCTTTGTTTCTCTGATCTTCAGCTTGAAGCTTGAACCCCAATATCTATCTCTGGGTCTTTAATTTTTTATGCTTCAGTATTAATGAGCAATTATCTCTCAATTTACACTCAGAGCACCCAATATCATATGTCCTTATCTCTGCTTATGTAAATATTCATTATTTTATTGTATCTGTCTTCCTAAGTAGCCACGTCTAGGTTTCTTTACTATGGGTTATTAATATGCTGAACTTCCAATTTGTAGGGTCAACTGATCAGCTGTGAATGGACAATGACTTTCTGAATAGCCAGCTCCTTTCTTTGATGAATGAATAAAATATATCACTTGACTTTTTTTCATAGTGAGTACTATGTGTATTTCCTTCTAAGTCATAGGCATGCCACGGACTCATAGACTACATATTTCTTTGCTGTTATTGTTTTATTTTGTCATTTTGACACAAGCCATAGTAATCTGTGCAAACAGAACATCAATTGAGAAGACGCCACCATCAATGTAGCTTGTAGACAAGTTTGTTAGTGCTTTTTCTTGAAGAATGATTGATGTGGGAGGGCCCAACCCACTGTTCATGCTATTTCCCCTATGCAGTTTGTCCTTGATTGTATAAAAAGAGCAAGTTAAGTGAGTCATGGAAATCAAGTAAATAAGCATCGTTCCTGATTCTGTTCCTGCTTCAGTTTCTGCCCTGATTTTAAATAATGATGGATTATGATCATAAAGTTGCTTTAGGTCATAGCTTATGCCATAGCAATGGAAAAAATCCTAGGAAAGTGTGTGCCTACTGATGATCCAATCATATCCCAATGAATAATTCTAGACCCATGGTCATGTGGACAGCCCTAGTAAAAGTCAGTTGGTCACAGAACAAGGTGAAAAGACATGAGCATTGGAAAGTGATTTCTGTGGAGTAATGTGAATTTGCTGAAGTGAGACAGAGATAATAAAGAGTGGAAGTGAGACTGATCAAAGTCTGAGATTCTCAATGAATAAGTTTAATTTAAAATTAAAATATAGGTTAAAATAAATTAATTGATTGTGTTTTATAATTCCCAAAGTGATGATAATTTAGAAAATTCTTGAAACCTTAAAATGATTAAGACTGTATGTAGTTGGCACATAAAGTAGCATCACAGCAAAGGAGGAAAAAAGAAATCATCTTTCTCAGACCTAGAACAGACAAAGCTGCTTATATTTATGACTTCTATCCAATGCCATTTAAGAAGTACCAGCCAGAGGAATCAAATAAAAATATCATTAAATGAAATAACATCAAAATTGGAAAAGGGAAATCAAATTGTGACTGTTTATAGGTGGTGTAATGTTATGGTAGAGAAACCCCCAAACTTTGGATTTAGTTAACAAATCTAAGAAAAATCCCAAGATATAAAGTTAATGTGCAAAAGAATAGTACCATTGCCAGAACCCAAGACTGAGCTATCCGAAAGAGAAACCATAACAGGACTCCTATTTAAAATAACTGCTAAAATATATATATGAATAAACTTAACTAAAGAGGAGAAAAATCAATGTAATGAAAATTACAAATATTTTATAAAGGGAATAAAGATATTAAAAACTGCAGAAAGATATCTTGTGCTGATAGTACCTAAATTAATTTATGTATTCAGTTCAGTTTCTATAAAAATATTAATGACATTTTTCACAGAACTAGAAAAAGCAATCCTAAATTTTGTAAAGCATAATAGTAATAATGAAAATCCCTTCACAGCCAAAGGAGTCTTGAAAAAAAATAATAATGCAAGAGGGAATCACATACACTACATATTTAAATCATATTTTTCATTGCTAAAACACTATACCTAATTACAGGAAACTTATCAGACAGAGGGTTTATTTTGACACAAAGTCTCTGAGGTTTCAATTTACCATGTTAGGGAGGGTGAGGAAAACCAGAGCAGGCAGTCAAGGAGTATAGAAGGGAAATGCTTGCACTAGCTGGTTTTCTTCTCTCTCCCCACTTATTTCCTCTAGACTCCCAGCATTTGAAATGCTGACAACAATTCTCTGTATAGGTCTGTCTCCCTTAGTGAATCCTCTCTGGAAATCATTTTAGGGAACAACCTCACAGACACACCCAGAGGTGTGCTTTCCTAATCTCCTAGTTGTTTCTCAATCCAATGGAGTTGCCAGTCTGTAAAGATAAGCCTTCCCACCAGCCTGGTTCCAGAGCCACATCAGTCCCAAATAAACACACAGGAGGCTATATTAATTATGAAGCTGTTGGCCTTGCTTGTTTCTTACTGGCTAGCTCTGACTTAAGTATTTACCCCATAAATGTTAATCTAAGTATTTCTCTTACCGGAGAATAGTTCCTAACTTCCTACCCTTATCACAGCTACATCTTGACTTCCTGTGTTTCTCCTACCCAGAGTCCTCCTTGACTCCTAGTCCCACCTATCTTGCTTCCCTATTGGCCAACAGAGCTTTATTGACATATACACAGGACTTCCCCAACACCAGTCAAGATTAACTATCATGCTTCCCGACTTCAAATTTCAATACAATGACACACTAATAAAAAAAGATTGGCATCATCACGTAAGCAGACATACAGAGCAATAGAAAAGAGCTACATGGAAGTTTGGGTATAAATGCAACTGGTCTCCTGTAACATGTTGTCTTTCTGCTAGCCTTGTTCCAGAGCTGCATCAGTCCCAAATGAACACATAGGAGGCTATATTAATTATTAAGTTATTGGCCGTTAGCTTGTTTCTTACTGGCTAGCTCTGACTTTAGTATTTAACCCATAATTGTTAATCTAGGTATTTCTCTTACCAGAGAAAAGTGTCTGGACCTTTTACTTTGGTGGCCCACATGGTATCTAATTCTGTTTCTTTCCAAGAATCCCCCTTGACTCCTAGTACCACCTATCTTGCTTCCGTATTGGTCAACAGTCTTTATTCAACAACCATTAAGAGAGACAGATTTTCAGAATGACATCTCCCAATAGTCTGCCAGAGAAGTTATACCAAGATGCACTGGAGAAATGAAATTTATTTTAGTATGTGGTTCTGAGAAGATGAGATATCCACATGCACTGGAGAAATCAAAGCCATGGTGAGATGTCACCTCCCTACAGCAGCAATTGTCATCCTCAGAGAGGCAAGAAATCCTGCCACAGGCCTGGAGAAAGGGAAACCCTTGCATGCTGTTGGTGGGAATATAATTTAGTACAGCCATTGTGAAAAAGTTTGAGGTTCCTCAAAAATTTTAAAGGTAAAAAATTCTCTACTCATCCAACATATGAGTACATATTGAAGCGAACAAAAGCAGCATGTGTAAAAGCTATGTGTATTCTTAGAATCATTGTTGTACAATTGATAATATCAAAGAAATGAAAACAAGTCCATTGCACATCATATGGTGAGAGATAAATTGTGACACATGTACACAGTGGAATACTATTTAATCAACACAATTAAATCCTGTCATTTGTGGCAACACAGACAGTATTGGAGATCATTTTACTTAGTGAGATGATTCATCTTAAAAGGATAGGTTCCTCCTGACCTCAAACTGTTGCCTCATAGATGTTGAGGGTATCCTGACTACCAAAAGTCCAGAGAGAACAAAGAGGAGCACATAGGGAAATATTGATTGGGGGAACTTAAGTTATGATTTGATGTGTAACATCTGGGATACTATCCAGGAATATGGTATAGTATATATAGTGATTCTGTATAGTACATTGCCAAAGGAAAGGAAATATGATTTTGAATATCTCTGCTTGAAGAAAGGATACATGTTAGAGAATAGATATGTTTAACCTAGTAACACAAAGTCATGTATATGAACAATGCACACTAATAATTTGTGAAGTTAGTATTGGTTTACTTTCTGAAGCTTTTTCAGACTAAGCTACAGACCTCATGCATCAGAAAAATCAGTCTACTATAACTGAAATTAAAACTTCTATTTTGAGAAAACTGATGCTAGATCACCATATCTGGCTTTGAACTTATTATCTAATCCAGGCAGGTTTTGAGTTTGTGACTCTGCAGTCTGTCTCTCTATGGATGATAGACCTGTCCTGACTTGTATTTTATGCATCAGTAAAAAAAAAATTTATATTTAAGACAATTCAAAGGAAGACATTTACTTTCAATAGTAAAACATAATTTATATGAGAAACACAAAAATATGACAAAGTGTATAATATATTGCTTCATATAGTGAAATAAGAAATGAACACATAGGAGGCTATATAATTATTAAGTTGTTGGCCATTAGCTTGTTTCTTACTGGCTAGCTCTGATTTAAGTATTTAACCCATAATTGTTAATCTAGGTATTTCTCTTACCGGAGAACTCATAATAGTTGGGCATATATGACAGTTTAAGCAGGCAAAAGTGTTTATAATTTATGTCAAACAACAAAATACAGGACGAAGAGATGGCTTGGTTGGTAAAATAATTTGTTACATCAGCATGGACTAAAGCTTAAAGCTTCAGAAAAAAATTGGACAGGACCACTTGTGCTTGTAACCCTGGTTCCAGGAGTAAAGAGGATCCTAAGAGCTTTCTGGCTAGGCAGTCTACCCAAAAACATGAGCTTCAAGTTCAGTGAGTCTGTTCCAATGGCATAAGGCAGAGAGTAATACCAAAAGAAAAACAACAAGTCTCTCTTTCTCTACACCACACACACACACACACACACACACACACACACACACGAATATACACATGCACACACATACTTTAAAAAACAATAAAATTAATTTTAGAGAAACAAAATGTGAAAGACACCCTACACCACCCAATACAATGAGTCACCACCAATTTTGCAGTGACCTAAGCGTCTAATGTCATGCACAGTTGTCTAATTCACAGATGGAGAGGAGGAGAAAGAACAGGTCTTCTGTTATTAATAGCCTTCAGCATTTCCACATATATGCACAATGCTTAAGAACAAAGCCTACATCATAATATTGTGATTTTTGTGCAGCCAGATTTGTTGATCTGCAGAAAAAGTTGAAATTCTGGAAGTCTTTATAATGATACAACCAGTATCAGGCAGAATGTAAACATTGAATGCATCACATACCAAATTTTTAGGAAAAATAATATTATCCTGACATTTAAAATGTTATGGGAAAACTGCAAAAAGACAAATCTAAAAATAAAACTTGATATATGCAAAAGTATATTAGAGCGAGATGTTGCAAACAATTGTACAGTGGTCTGGGAGACCTGACCCAATTTATAATCATTAACTACATTCTGAAGTTTTGCTTTGAAATGAACAGCTTATACATTTTTATCTTTTTCTTTCAGGGCAACGTATTCCTCAGAACATGTCGATTGTTTTCTATCTGGCCTTACTTTTCCATGCACCTGCATATAGACTACAAGCTCAGTGAAGTCAATCTTAGGGATACATCAAGAACATGTTGCACTCGTGTAGTCCCATTCTGGATCGTAAAGTAACTTTTCTGCCTTCTTCAAGACAATGTCTTTTAGTTCATAAAAATGCTGCTGGAATTTCATCATGTGGAAATAATACCAATGGAGACAACTAACACATTTTTTAGTTCAACATCATTGCTGTATGATGTGCATTTCACCACTATGGAATTCAGCTTTCTACACACTCTTTTTTAAATTAAGCGTTATTTAAATTTTTAAAAAATCTTATTTTACATAACAATCCAAGTTCCCTCTCCCTCCTATCCTCTTATTCTCCCCACCATTCCCCATCCCACCCCCCTTCTACTACCCAGGAAGGGTGAGGTGACACATGGGGAATCATCAAAGTCTGGCACTTAATTTGGGGCAAGACCTAGGCCCTCCCATGGGCATCTAGGCTGAAAGAATGGGAACCCAAAGCCCATTCATGAAATAGGGATAAATACTGGTTCCACTGTCCTAGGCTCTATAGACTGCCCAAGTCCCCCAACTGATACCCACATTCATGGGTCCTGGTTCAGTCTTATTCTGGTTCCCCAGCTGTAAGACTGGGTCTATGAGCTCCCACTTGCTCAGGTCAGCTATTTCTGTGGGTTTCCCCAGCACAGTCTTGACCCCCTTTGCTCATCACTCCTCCCTTTCTACAACTGGATTCCAGGAGTTAGACCCAGTGCTTAGCTGTGAATCTCTGCTTCTGCTTCCATCAGCTATTGGATGAAGGCTCTAGGATAGCATATAAGGTAGTCATAAATCTCATTCTAGGAGAAGGACATTTAAGTCTCTCCACTGTTGCTTGGATATTTAGTTGGGGTTATTCTTGTGGCTTCCTGGAGATTTCCCTACTACTAGAGGTTTCTTGTTAAGCCCATAATGGCTCCCTCTATTAAGGTATCTCCTTCCTTGCTCTCCTATGTTGTTCCCCCAACTGGACCTTCCTGATCCCCCATGCTCTCATTACTCCATCCCTTCTCCCCTCTTTCACTGCCCTCCCTTCCTGCTCCTCCCTGCTCCCAATTTACTGAGGATACTTTGTCCCTTTCCTCTTCTTGGGGGGTGGGTGTCCACATATGTCTCTCTAAGGGTCCTCCTTATTTCCTAGCTTCTCTGGGGTTATGAATTGTAGGCTGGTTATCCACAGTCATTTTATTGCATGGAAATTGCACCTCCCAGGGTTTCACCATTATGATTTATAAATTTTTAGAATATTTACCCTTTTGGATTTCAACATTTCTGACAATGCCATTCAGTACTGTGTCTTTAAAGATTATGAATGGCATTACACTTAACTACCTTTGTCTTTCAGGGAGTCAAATTGGTGTGGATGGGTTGGAGAAGAAGAGGAGGAGAGAGAGTGTGTAGGGCAGAAAGAGTTTGTGTATGTATGTATGAATGCATGCATTATGCTTGTATTGCCGGAAAACTACTTTGACAATGTACTCGATCTAAATTCAGAAGATTTTTGTAAACTTTCTAGAGTGTTTCCCACCTATGCAACTTTTTATAGCAGGTTTATGCTGACCTTCTCAGGAATTGTTCACTTTTTCACCAATTCAAAAATGCATTTTGGTGAGCAGCATGTACAGTATATGACTGAGGTTTCTACAATACCCATGTTGATAGTCCATGGTTACTATTTGTGACTACACTTGTCCCAATGCACTCATTAATTATGATTTTTAAAAGAATATATGAGCTTCACTGTTTCAAGATATTTTTAGTTTAAAAATGCTATTAGGTCATGTGAGAATAGGAGATAGTTTTGCACTTTTCCATGTTTTTTAAAGAAGAAAATGTCATATAATCCTTTAAACATGTCTTCCATTTTCTACATTCCACTCACCTTGATTTCTTACTCTTAAATTTCAAGGGATTTCTTTATATAAAAAGAGGAAAGAAAGGAGGAAAAGAAAAGCAATTGCTTTTTAGAACTTAACCATTAGGGAGTTTGAAAAACCTTCCAGATGGGAAATATATATATGAAAAATCTCATCACAGTGAAAAATAAATCCCCCCAAATAGAGGCATGTAATGAAACACCTAATTCAGCCCAACTATAGTGGTCATACGGCTGCAATATTATAATGCCAGATGACTCTTTTAGCACCATGGACAGCAGCTGGCCTTCCATCAGGAATGTTTTAAAAATGAATGCAATGCTCTTGCTTTCCAATAGACATTTGGCTAGCATTTGAAGCCATTGGAAAGCGCAGTCCTTATATTCCTTCTATGCAATTAGTGACTTTTTAAATAAGTTTCAGAAAATGTGTTTTTTTTAAATTAGGTTTATCCTCCAGAAATCTATGTTGGAACATAGTACCATTGAACTTTGAAGAGACTATCAAAAATCATCCAGTTGCAATGTCAAGAATTAGTTTCTTATCCCTCAATTCTTTTGAATGCTCTGAAACTTTGAAACTTTGGTTATGCCCTTGATTGTGGAAGTTTTTCCTTTATTCAACAGTAATATACCAATATTCATCTACCACCCCTCCCCAATGCTTTCCTCGTTACCTTCGAGTGCCCTTACATCTTTTAGCTTCTAAATACTATTTATCTTCATCCAAACCCATCAGTTCCACTGTTTTCATCTTTGCATTTAGTACACTGTTCTACATAAACACCTTTCATTTCCACAGTTTCCATTACCCTTTTCTGTGATATTTATGAAAACAAAAACAGACAAATAAAACAAAACAGAGCAAAACACTAAAACCTCTCCTTTCCATTGTCTCATTTTCATCAATGAACTATTTAGGTTCTTTTAACTGATGAGGCTGATACCAGAAACTTTAATTCTAAATCTTGGGCATCTTTAGAGTATTTCAACTTTATTCTGTCTTTCTATTTCCTCCCTCAGTTTGTGTGTGTGTGGTGTGTGTGTGTGTGTGTGTGTGTGTGTGTGTGTGTGTGTGTGTTGTCCTGTGAAAAAAATCATGTTGGTGCCTAAAAGCTATTGACTATTTTACTTTGTTATCTTAAAACCAAAAAGATGTCACGAGCTTATCTTGTAACTCTATGACCAGTACACTCATGCAAAGCGAAACAATTCATCATTAATTTTTCTTTAGAAACAATAATTTTGCATATCAATCCCACATTCCCTCTCCCCTCATCCTCCTATGGACCCTATCAATGCCCCAACCAACACACGAACCCATTTCCCAAGGATGGTGAAACCTTCCACGGATGATCATCAAAGTCTGTCACATCATTTGGGGGAGGGCCTAGGCCCTTCTCCATGTGTCTGGGCTGAAATACTTAATGGGCTCCTGAAGTCCATTTGTGCACTAGGGATAAGTACAGGTTCCACTGTTAGATGGCCCATAGAGTATCCAGGCTGCTTAACTGGAACCCACATTCAGAGAATTTGGTTCAATGCTGGTTCCCCAGCTTTATGACTGGGGTCCATGCTCTGACTAGATCAGGTCAGCTGGTTCTGCAGGTCTTCCCAGCAGTCTTGTCTCCTTTGCTCATCCCTCCTCCCTCTCTACATCTGGATTCCAGGAGTATGGCTCAGTGCTTAGCTGTGGGTATCTGCTTCCAATTCCATCAGCTACTGGATGAAGGCTCTAGGATGGCATATAAGGTAGTCATCAATCTCATTATTGGGGAAGGGCATCAAAGGCAGCCTCTCCACCACTGCCTAGATTTTTAGTTGGGGTCATCTTTTTGGATCTCCAAAAATTTCCCTAGTGACATATTTCTCTTTAAACTTATACTGGCTCCCTCTATTAAGGTATCTCTTTTCTTGCTCTCTTTTATTCCTCCCATGTCTCAGTCTTCCAGATCGCTCTTGTTCTCCTCCCCACTCCCCTTCTATCCTTCATTTTTTCCCTACCTCACTCCGCTGTACCCCCATGCTCCCAATTTGCTCAGGAGTTCTTGTCCCTTTACCTTTATTTAGGGTCCTCCTTGTTTCCTAGTTTCTTTTGTAGGCTGGCAGTCCTTTGCTCTAAGTCTAATATCCATGTATGAATGAGTACATATCATGCTTGACTTTCCGTGACAGGAATACTTCACTCAGGATGGTTTCTTCCAGTTCCATTAATTTGCCTTCAGATTTCAATATTCCATTTTTATCTCCACTGAATAATACTCCATCGTATAAATGTACCATATTTTCTCCATCCATTCTTCAGTTGAGTGTTGTTTCCATGTTCTGGCTATTACAAATAATGCCGCTATAATATAATGGGACATATATTGTATGAATGTGCATCTTTTGAGTATATGCCTAAGAATGGAATTGCTGGACCTTGTGGTAGACTGATTCCCATTTTCTTGAGGAACCACCATACTGATTTCCAAAGTGGCTGTACAAGTTTGCACTCCCACCAGCAGTGGAGGATCGTTCCCCGTTCTCCACATCCTCTCCAACAGAAACTGTCTTTGGTGTTTTTGATTTTAGCCATTTGGACAAGAGCAAGATGGTATCTCAAAGTTGTTTTTATTTGCATTTCCCTGATGGCCAAAGATGTTGAGCACCCTCTTAAGTGTCTTTCAGCCATTTTAGATTCCTCTATTGAGAATTCTCTATTTAGTTATTACCCCACTTTTTAATTGAATTGTTTGGTGTTTTTGTGAGTAGCATCTTGAGTTCTTTATTTATTTTAGAAATCATACCTTTTTCAGATGTGGGATTGGTGAAGATCTTATCCCATTATGTGGTCTGCCATTTTGTCTTATTGACTATGTCCTTTGACTTGCTGAAGCTCCTCAATTTCAGGAGGTCCCATTTATTAATTGTCGATCTCAATGTCTATGCAACTGGAGTTATGTTTATGAAGTAATCTCTTCAAGGGTACCTCCACTTTCTCTTCTAAGAGGTTCATTGTGGCTGTATTTATGTTGAGTTCTTTGATCCATTTGGACTTAAATTTTGTGCATGGCAATAGATATGGATATGTAAGCAATCTTATACATGTCTACATGCAGTTATGTCAGCACCATTTGTAGAAAATGCTTTATTTTTTCCATTGTATAGTTTTAGCTTCATTGTCAAAAATCAGGTGTTCTTTGGTGTGTTGGTTAATATCAGGGCCTTCAGTTCAATTCCGTTGGTCTACCTGTCTGTTTTTTTTTTTTTTTGCCAAGACCAACCTGTTTTCATTACTAACTCTATAGTAGACCTTGAAGTCAGGGATTGTGATGCCTCCAGAATTTCCTTTATTGTATAGGAATTTTTTGGCTGTCCTGTTTTTTTGGTTTTTCATATAAAATTGAGTAGTGTTCTTTCGAGGTCTATGAAGGATTTTATTGGGATAATGATGGGAATTGCATTGAATCTGTCAATTGTTTTTGGCAAGATTGCTATTTTTTCTATGTTGATCCTACCTATCCAAGAGCAAGGAAGATATTTCTATTTTCTGGTGTCTTCTTTGATTTCTTTCTTTAAATACTCAAAGTTCATATTCTATAGGTATTTCACTTGCTTGTTTAATATTTCTTCAAGATAATTTATGCTGTTTGTGGCTACTGCAAAGGGTGGTGTTTCTCTGATTTCTTTCTCAGCCCATTTATCTTCTGTATATAGTAGGGCTACTGGATTTTTTAAATTAATCTTGTATTCTGTCACTTTGCTGAAGGTATTTTTCAATTTGTTTATATGGTTGAGTACATTGATGAATTTTCATTTGTTGAACCATCCTTGCATCCCTGGGATGAAGCCTACTTGATCACGGTAGATGATTTTTCTGATGTGCTCTTGGATTTGCCAGTATTGTATTGAGTATTTTTGCATCAATGTTCATGAGAGAGTCTGTAGTTTTTTCCTTAATTGTGTCTTTGTGTGGCTTGGGTACCAAGGTAATTTTAATCTCATATAAAGTGTTTGAAATGACCCTTCTACTTTTATTGTGTGGAACACTTGGAAAGTATCGGTATTAGATGTTCCTTAAATTTCTGATAGAATTCTTCACTGAAACCATCTGGCCCTGGACTTTTTTGGTTGGGAGATATTTGATGAAGGCTTCTATTTCATTAGGGTTTATAGGTCTATCTAAATTGCTTATCTGTTCTTGATTTAATTTTGGTAAGTGGTATCTATCCAGAAAATTGCCCATTTCCATTAAATTTTCTAATTTTATGGAGTACAGGTTTTCAAATAATGACCTGAAGATTCTCAGAATTTCTTCATTGTTTGTTGTTATGTCCACTGTTTCATTTCTGATTTTGTTAATTTGCATGTTTTCTCTTTGCCTTTTGGTTAGTTTTGATAAAAGTATACCTATCTTGTTGATTTTGTGGAAGAACCAATGATTTGTTCCATTAATTTTTAGTATTGTTTTCTTTGTTTCTACTTTATTGATTTCAGCCCTCAATTTGATTATTTCCTGGCATCTACTCCTCCGTGTTGAGTTTTCTTCTTTTTGTTCTGTTAATTCTCTAGTGTGACTATTCTCCAGTTTCTTCTGGTGGGCACTTAGTGCTGTTAACATTTCTCTTAGCACTATTTTCAAAATGTCCCATAAGTTTGCATATGTTGTGTCTTCATTTTCATTGAATTATAGGAAGTCTTTAATTTTTTTCTTTAATTCTTCCTTGACCCAAGAATGGTACAATTGCATGCTGTTCAATTTCCATAAAATTTTAGGTTTTTTGCAATTTTTGTTAATGTTGAATTATCACTTTAAAGCTTGGTGATCAGATAAGATACAGGGAGTTATTCCTTTTTTTTCTTTTTTTGTATCTGTTGATGTTTGATATGTTGCCAAATATGAGCTCAATTTTAGAGAAGGTTCCATGTGGCACCAAGAAGACAGTATACTCTTTTGTGTTTGGATGGAATGTTCTGTAAATGTCTGTTAAATCCAATTGGGCCATTATTTCTGTTAGTTCATTTGTTTCTTTGTTACTTTTCTATCTGGTGGTCCTGTCTAGGGGTGAGAGTGGGATGTTGAAGTCTCCCACTACAAGTTTATGGGGGTTTATGTGTTATTTAAGTTTTAGTAATGTTTCTTTTATGAATGTGGGTGCCTTTGTATAGATGTTCAGAATTGAGATTTCATGTTGATGGACTTTTCCTGTGATGAATATAAAATGACGTTCTTCATCTGTTTTAATTGATTTTAGTTTAATTCTAATTTGGTAGATATTAGGATTGATACTCCAGCTTGTTTCTTTGGTTTATTTGATTGAGTAATTTTTCCCAACACTTTACTCATAGGTAATATCTGTCTTTGAAGTTGAGGTGTATTTCTTGTATGTAGCAGAAGAATGGATTCTGTATTCTTATCCATTCTGTTAGCTTGTGCCTTTTTATAGGCAAGTTAAGACCATTAATATTGAGAGATATTGATGAACATTGATTTCTAATTCTTGTTTGCTTTGGATTTGTTATTGGTGATGGTGGTATTGTGTGTGTATTTCCACCCATTTTTCCTCCTGTGTTTGCTAAAGTGGGATTACCTATTGTGTATGTCTTTGTGAGTTTAATTAACTTCCTTGGGTTGGAGTTTTCCTTCCAGTGCTTTCTGTAGGGCTGGATTAATGGGAAAGTACTGTTTAAATCTGGTTTTGTTATGAAATATCTTGTTTTCTCCATTTATAGTGATTGAATGCTTTGCTGGGTATAGTAGTCTGGACTAGCATCAATGGTCTCTTAATGTTGGAATATCTATGCAGGACCTTGTAGCTTTCAGGATTTCCATTGAGGAGTCAGGTGTAATTCTAATAGGCCTGACTTTATATATTACTTGCCCTTTTTCATTTTCTGCTCTTAATACTTTTTCTTTATTCTGCAAGTTTGGTGTTTTGGTTATGTGGCAAGGAATTTGGGGGGCTCCAGTCTATTTGGTGTTTTGTAAGTTTCTTGTACTTTCAAAAGCATGTCCTTCTTTATTTGGGTAAGTTTTCTTCTACGATTTTGTTGAATATGTTTTCTGTTCCCTTGAGCTGTATTTCTTAGTGTTGCTCTCTAACTATTATTATTAGGTTTGGAATTTTCATGGTACTCCATATTTCCTGGATATTTTGTGTTGTGAACTTGTTGGATTTAAGATATTCTTTGGTCGATGACTCTATTTCTTCTAGTGAGTCTTCAACACCCAAGATTCTCTCTGCCATCTCATGTGTTCTATTGGTTATACTTACATTTGTATTTCCTGATTGTTTACCAGTTTTCTATTTCCAGCATTTCCTTATTCTGTGTTTTCTTTATTGTTTCTATTTCAGCTTTCAGTCTTGAATTCTTTGAATTGTTTCCTTCACTTGTTTGGCTGTTGTTTATTTTCTTGGCTTTCCTTGCTTTCTTTAAGAGATTTGTCTATTTGTTGAATTTTTTGGTTTGTCTTTTCCTCCATTTTTATGTATTTTTTGTTTATTTTTTCTTTCATTTTTCAAAAGGATTTTCTCACTTCCTCTTTGAGGGTCTCTAATATCTTCATAGAGTTGTTTTAATGTCCCTCTCTTCTGCTTTATCTACATTGTGATGTTTGGATCTTGTTTGTGTAGAGTCCCTAGATTGTGGTGGTGTTACACTGGTCTTTTTGTTATTGAATATGTTCCTATACTGTTGTCTTTTCATTCCTTTTTCCAGTGGGTACAGGTGGGGTCTCTGTCTCTCCTATGTCTCCCAGTGAGTATAAGTGGGCCAAGACTTCGATGTTGGCAATCCTGGATGGTTCAACCTCTCCTGGTGTTCTCCTAATGCAGAGGGTAAAGGAGGGGGCCAAGACTCAAGCTCAAGCTCAAACTGAAGGTGTAGGGGGACCAACACAGCCATGCAGACAGACTCTGGATAGTCTGTGCTGCCGGGGTAGCTCCACTACATGCTGAACAGACTGAGAAAGATTCAGGAAGGGGATGGAGGGAGTTGGGCCTGGGTGGACCCATACTCACCCCAAGCAGAGGACATAGGGGGTCAAGCATAATTCATTATTTTAATAGCAATACTTCTCTTTTGTCATCTTGTATTGATTTGTAGTGGTTGTATCTGTCTCCGAAGTGGCAACTATCTCTTATTTCACAAAGGAAATATCACAAGCCTATTTCCAAACTTTCACACTATTTCAAGGTTCAGTACATTTTTCTTTCTTTCTATTTTTTCTGAAAATGAACCAATTTAGTTCAAGGAATTTAGGCTAGGAATCCCTACCAATGTGAGTTTTATACTACTGTATGAATCTTATGTTATCTTCAAAATTGCCCTATATTTAGAGGTGGTGAATAAGAATAAAATGCTCATTTAATACTGAAAAAACAATTACAATTAGTTAAACTCCTAGCATATAGTAAAACTTCAAAAAACAGTTTTCCACTTTTTCCCATTCTAACATACATCTCTCCAGTTTTACCATTCTAATCCATATTTACCAGTAATGCCTAATTGATCTTTCCATACTGTTCTTCGAAATGCTCTATTAAGGTCCCATTGACTACAGCATAAAGTTCAAATTCCTTAGCTGAGCATTCAATCCTCTCATTGAAATTGCCTCAATCTATATTTGCAATCTATTTCCACATTCTATTTCAATGAAACTACAGAGAACACTACCATAAACTTCACACATCCTTACAAAAGGTCCTGTTCCTGCTGTTTTATTTTGTTTGATTTTTGTATTACCAAGGATGGGCCTCCCACTTGCAAATTCATTCTTCTAAGTACTACTTCCAACATATCTCCTTTCTGTGATATACAGGTATGTTCGGATGTGCACCATATACATGCCTGGTATCCCTCAGAAGTCAGTGTTGGATTTCTGTAATTTGTTGGAACCATCATGTGGTACTGGAAACAGAGTGTGCGTCTTCTGCAAGAAAAGCTAGTCCTCTTAACTGGTGAGCCATCTCTTCTTCCCAAGTATTTCTTTTTATTTATATCTCCCTTATGATTTCAATACAGGATTAAGATGGCATTGATCATGTTTTACTTTGTTGACTGCTTATTTATAGTATTTATTTGATATCTGCTACTGAATTTCATGGTAGCTAAAGGTAGGAAGCTCATGGTAATTATGTGCATCAACCAAACTTTCTAACAAAATGTGTTTTGCATGGTAAGTGTTCAATAAATATTTGGTATAACATGATTATTCTGTTTCTTATCTTCACACTTGTTTCTGAAATATCATTAGTGAAAACCCTTTGCAATCAGAAAAGGATGCCAACAATAAAATATTTGTGTTATATGCCATCTGTCTTATGAATGCTTATAGCACTTGTAAAGAAATCTAATAACTAGGGTGTTGAAATTTAATATGTATCCATCTTCATGTTAGGGTGGCCCCAACTCTGACTGGTTATATGTATACTTAGGACATTTCCTCTGCACATTTTTTCTTAGTTCATTAACTCATAATTAAATAGATGTGCTTCCTATATCTATGGCCAAATACAAACCCCAATGAACAACACAAAATGTAGTAAAAGGGAAACAAATTTATTTTCCATACAGAAAATACAACCTATGTAATTGATGAGTTCCTTGGTTTAGCAGCAGTCTTATTGTTGCTTTTATTTTTGAAATTAACAATAGAATCAGACATCTCTGCAGATGAAGTACCAAGGTTATAATCTTTCATCCCAACCATCCTAATAAGTTTTACTCCTCCACAAATATCCACTTGTAATTTAAGTAGCAAGAATAATGAGGGATGAGGAATGAGATAAACCAAATTGGGAAAGTATTTCTTTTTGTTGTCATTTTTTTGAGTCAGGGTTTCTCTGTGTAGGCTTGGCTGTACTGGAAATCACTCTGGACCAGGCTGGACTCAAACTCACAGAGATCTTTCTGACTCTGTTTGTCAAGTCCTAGGATTAAAGATGTTTATCACTACCAGCTGGCAGGAGCAGTAAATTTATAAAGTAAATATATGAAATACTTTTAAAAGAATATCTCTTGAGGCAAACTTTGATGGAGATATGTAAAATAGATGATAGATACATTAATTAACTTGATTTAATCATTAGACATCCTTTGTGTGAATTAACAAAAAGGTACAATTGTAATTTGTCCATTATAAACTATATTAATTTCATTTTAAATAATGAATAACTGGAACAAAGAATAATCCTCCTTTGCATTTAATGCTCTTGAACAACTCTTGCTATACTGTGCATAAATACAGCTTTTCTATGGGTTGATTCAGTTGGGATCCATCTTCAAATTTTAGACTCCTCATCACTTGCGTTTTATTTGAGCTGATGTTTTCTCCTTTGCAATCAGCACCAATTAAATGCTGATTCTTAAAAAGAGAAATGTAAACAGAACTCTAATGCATAAATTGGTAACTGTCCATCCATTCTGTGTACATATGGGTTGTAGCAGAAAACTAGTTCTTGGAACATGATAATTAAGCAAATTTACTTGTCTTGAATATTTCAACTTCGGTTGACTTGAGTCACAATATTTGGAAAGCACAAAAAGGTGTTATATTCAAGCAGAACTCTACATACCTAATACCAAAATAACACAGGGTGTGTTATATTGTGTACTTATTCAGACCTTCAAGCTACTGTAACCCAAATTTGTTTCCTTATAATAACTAGTCCAGTCTCTGAATTTAGGCTAAATGATGTTGGTAACTGTGTCAGAAGCCTTGTCCTAAGGATTGATTTATACTGTAATTTTGGCAAAATCACCTATTTGCTTTGTGATTATGGGAAAAATTGGAGACAAACATTAATTTTCTATCCATTAATGTCAGTGGATTTGAACACCCCACAGGAGGAAATGTGTGAGGCTGCTGAACAACCTTGTGACTATTCAGAAGGTAAAAAATGCTTTGATAACATCTTTTCTTTGTAAAGGAGAAATATATGAGAGGAGAAAATTCTGTTTTGTTTGAGAACACCATCCTCCAGAGTTTTTGTAGATGCACCACCTCAAAATCTAGCATGGTTTCTGTAGCCTGGGTCTATGTGACTCATTCCCAACCTACCCCTAAAAATTAATCCAGTAACACAGACATTTGACAAGACTGTTCTTTTTTAAATAATGCATTTTCCTTCTATAAACCAGATACAGGAATGGTTAGAGAAAAGAAAACATGAAAAGGGTGGGAATATGAGAAGTCTTTCTAGGCTCATTGCTGGCAAAATGACTAAAGCCCCTTTTCTTCACCCCTTCTCCCTTCTTCTAGAAACTCAAGTTGTTTTTCCTTCTAACTTGACAAATTGGAAGACATTACTGACCAGATTTTTCTAAACCAGTCAGTATATCAGGAACTGTATCATTCTAAGGAGTAGATACTCACCATACTTTTCTTCAGACTGTCCAGGTTTGTCCAAAATTACAAGTAAACTATCTATGATTGGGAAATAAAATGTCCTGGTTACTGAAAACAGCAAATCATGATGTGTGACTCGCAATTATTTTCAGAAATTACACACATAATATGAGGGTGAGAGGGGAGAAGAATTAAAGAGTAGTGAAGAGCATAGTCATTGGGCCATGCTACAGTTCTGCCATGGAACTGAATGCAAAGTTGTGACAGGTCTACAGAGAGAGTAATAAAAATGAGCACCAAGGATTTACATAGACAAATGTTCTTTCATATGACACTCTGTTTCTCCACTTTTAAGTTCTGTGGCCACTAGCTGAATCCTCAACCTCAATGTCCCCATCTACAAAATGGAGAGGTCTCAAAATGTCAACACTGAATGAGCATTACAGCAATTCAATATGGGCACACCTGTAACTACCAAGCAACTTATTGGAGCAATTAGTTTTCTTCCATGTCCGATTTTCTCATCCATATAGAAAAAAGGCAGCAATCTTTTCCCTGCTGAAAACAATGATTATAAAGGTACCTAAAGTGAATGTATATGGGATATTTTAGGTATTTTTCAAAGGAAATTATGAAGATTAGTCTGTATTATTATGAGCTATCATGTGTCCTTTCTTGTGTCAATTTCTATAGCATTGGTGCAACACAGAGGTAGTCATCAAAACTTTTTGACAGTGAGTTAATTTCATACTTGACCCCAGGCAATGTCATGTAATCCATTTTCTCAAGATAAGTACAAGATATCAGTTTGTTGACTTGTAATTTTTTTATTTCAATTTTGCATAAAAGTGGAATGCAATCTTTGCAAGTAATAGAGGGTTTAGTTTATAGAATGACAGGTGAGCTAGCTTTTCCTGTGCTGGTCATATGCAATTATGTACCATAAAACATCTCTGCTTAATATATACCTCTGGCTACAGACATTTCTAAGTTATGATTCAATCTATTTGTAGATTGGTTGAAATATGCTTCTATACAATTAGGGAGCATTGGGGTTCACCAGGTAAATTGATTTGAAAGCCACTGACTATGTGCCCCAATTATATCCCCAACAGTGTTAAGAATTCAATTATTAAAATTAATTCCTTTGAGCTTTGACAGATTTTCAGTCACAGAAGCAATAAAATTCAGGAGCTCAGACTTCCTTAGAAATCATTTAGTTCAGCATCTTTATTTTATAAGTGAGCGAACTGAGGTTGCAGGGGAAGGTAACCTTTTCCATCCAAGGTCAAATGATAAATTAAGAACAGAACCCAATCTAAGCATCCAGTCTCTTTGCATCCTGTCTGGAGAGCATCCTCTGACCAAACAATTTTTCTGATGCTCACAAGTCCCCAGAGCAGAGGGAAGACTATGTCTTCTTTTATCCCAAGGAAAGTCAGAACTTCAGCTTATTCGTCAACTATTTTTGGTCCTCTGACTCTCCTCAGGACCAGCAGAGTTGCTGATGCTTTATGTTTCTCTATAGGAGAAAGCTTGACTTGCTGAAACAGAATTTTTTTAATCACAAATGTAACAGCTTTTGTAAGGGAGACTATCTGGCAGAAAATTCATTCCTCTGATGGGGAAACAGGATTAGACAAGAGATGAGGCAAAGGCATGAAACAGCATTGACTGTCTTTAAACTGAGAAATGAATGCAGAACCAAGGGGGCAGGTTAACTGCTGCCAATGTAAAAACGCACTTCCAGTGAGTGCAGAAACCCAATCTTGTTTGCACATCTAAGATGAAATGGAGAAATATAGAAGTTGTCAGTTGCCCAATGTGGAGAAATTTTGTTTTGTTTTGTTTTGTTTTTTAACCACATGATGATAACATATCAGCTGAGGACCTACTTTGGGCTTTTAGCACTGCATGTAGGATCTTTGATTCTTGCAGAAACTCTGTGAGATCTTATATGAATACCCATTTTACAGACAAGAAAAATTAGCCTAAGAAATTTGACAAAAATCTCAAAGCTATGGATACTATGAGAAGATCTAAAAGCATGGTCATCCTATTTTCCAGACTCCAGTCGAATGAACAGCTCATAAATCAACAGGAATGTCTGCTGTCTTAGCTCTAAATATTATTTAAAACAAAACAAAACAACACTACTATTGTTGACTGTCCATCAGAGCTTCTTTGTCTCTGTTTCTTCATCATTCTTACTGGTATTATAAAAATAAAACAAGATCATGCATGTGAAGTCATTTCTAGGCTGATGGATATAGCACAAGTGTGATCTTTATTAACAATTACACTCATTTGCAACATTTTTTGGAAATATGTCTCTACAGAAAGATTTTTGACATATAGAAAATTGTTTGCATGTGTTTGTGTTTTGAAGATAAATCAGACAATCATTTAAAGGGTTTCTATAATGAGCCTTAAGTACCATGAGTAATGGCTTCTGTAGGAAGAGAAGAGGCATTTATGTACTTAATAAGTAAATTAAAAGCATTTAAGTCACAGAAGAATGTCTAATTTATTGCAAACTATAGACTAGTTAGGGAATTTTTTGCTGCATTTGATTATACAGACTGATCAAAAAGATTCAAAACAAATGAGTCTACTAGAGAAAGAACTACATACCTAGGGCGGGGATAGCCTTGACTATTCTCAGACAAGTGGGTCACTTGAAGCCCACTGCTTACCTCTTGAAATTTTGTCATTTCATCTTTCATTGGGTTAAATTCTAGCTCAGGTCTACTCAAGTCTAACCTCAACAAAATGTACCTGTTCATTCTGCTGTTTTCTATTTAGTCCAGAAGGGCAGCAAAAAAGCAGAACCATTCATTTAACAAACATCTGTTTGTCATCACCACAAGAAAAGGCACTGCACCAGGCTCTGAAGGGGTCCCCAAGATAAAGGAGACAACGTCTGGCTGTGCTGATTGCTGATACAGAAGAAATGTAAAACCTCACAAGAGAGCCATTGATTTAGAAAAGTTTCCCGTCCATGGTCATTTTCAGTGAAAATATAAAAGAATCTCAATTCATCTTCTCTCTTATTATTTTCTTTATTCCCAAAGAATTGAAAGGCAGGAACTAGAAGCAATGTTTCCAAGGGCAAGCTGTTAGGCAAAGAAGAAAGAAACATCACTGACCAGTTCTAATCTGCAGAGAGCATCTCTGTCTTCCCAGCGGGAGCAACTGAAAGCAGGCAAACTAACAGAGCACAGTTGGACCCCTGCTTTAAAAGCATTGCTGAACTATCCAGTCAAGGTGGACAAGGAAAGCCCATACTTGGTATTTTAACACTTAGTCTTAAAGCATCTTGCTCCTGTTTCCTTCCTATTTCCCTCCTCTATTCTTTCTTTTCGTGCTTTCTCTTATTGTCCTCTTACTATCTTCCTTACTGCTAATCTTTCCTATTGCTTTGTGACTTCTTGTTTCCATCCCTTTTCTTTCTTTTACAACTCCTGTTTTCACCATCTCCCTCCCTCCTGACTTCCATTTTCTCACTCACCATGGACATCCATCTACTTCTGTCTTAGTTAAGGATTTGTGGTTGTAAAGAAACAACATGACCACAGCAGCTTACAAAGGAAAACATTAATCGGGACTGCCATAGAGTTTCAGAGATTTAATCCATTATTGTGATGGCAGGTGGCCTGGAGACAGACATGTGCTGGAAAAAGAGCAAAGAGTTGTGCATCATGTTCCACAGGAGTCTGGGAGAGATTGTCATACTTGGCATGTCTTGAGCATATAGGAGATCTAAAAACTTGCCTCCATAGTGACATACTTCCTCCAACAAGGCCACACCAACTCTAAAAATGTCACACATCCTAATAGTGTCACTCCCTATGGTCCATGCACTCAAACACATGAGACCATGGAGGCCAGAACTATTCAAACCACCACACCATCCTTGTCTATTTCTCACATCTCAGTCCTTCATTCTGTACTATCTGTTTCTATGGTGGTTTGAATGAAAATAGATCCCATAGGTTAACAGGGAGTAGCCCTATTGGGAGGTGTGTTTTGCTGGAGTAGGTGTGACTTTGTTGGAGGATGCATGTCGCTGGAGGTGGGCTTTAAAAGCCTAAGCCAGGCCCAGTGGCCCACTTTCTGCCTGCTGCCTGCATATCCAGGTATAGAACTCCCAGCTCCTTCTCCAGCACCATGTCTGCCTGCATGTTATCATGTTTTCCACCATGATAATAATGGACTGTACCTCTGAAACTGTAAGACAATGAAATGTTTTCCTTTATCAAAGTTACCATAGTCATGATGTGTCTTCACAAAAATAGAACCCTAGCTAAGACAGTCACTTAAATATGATTGCTATCATACATTATAATAATTCATGTGTTCAATTCATGCCTAATCTTAGATCATTATCATTGATAAAAATTAGTACATTAACGTGCAAGTTTGTTAAAATTTCCTTTATAACTAATACTTCAACTAGCACTCTTGAAGACCCTGAGATATAGGTTTGTTTCTAACTCTTCAGAAGCCAAACAACTTTGTTCTCTTTTGCTTACAAAGAGCCCTTCCTGCCCTTGGTGTGTGGATAATACTTCATAAATACAAACATTACCGTGAGATTTGGACTTCCTGTCCTCACAAAGCAGGAGTGACTAAAAACCAGAAAGCATTTGCCTGATACAGAGTTACTATTTTGTGTCAAACAACAGGAAGATATTTGTTTGATTTTGTTATTTCCTATGAGGAGCATGAAGTTTGGGGCATTTTCTCTTGAGGATTTGTCTAGAGAAAAAGAAAAGCAATATTCTACACATCATATGCTACATCATTCACTCAGAGTTAAATCTTGGCACAATATAGAAACTACACAAACATTGTACTTTCTTACCAATTATCTTATGAGAGATGAATAATGAAATAATTATGCCCCACTTAATCCATTTGCCAGGAGAGAAAACTGAGACTTAGGAGGTTATAAATAGATACAAGTCCAGATAAGAAATGGCAGAACAAATGGATGAGCACTGACCTACCAATTTTGTGATTGACTTCTGGCCTTCAATTAGAGTGAAACATAAAGTGTCACCCTGGACTCTTGGGGGAGGGTCTAGGCCCTGCCCTGGGTGAAATGACAGACTATGGACACCCCTATGGAGGGCGTCACCCTCCCTAAGGAAACGAGGGGATATTGGGGGGTTGGTGGGAGGGCACGGGAAGAGGGGAGGGAAAGGGAGAGGGACCTGGAATTGACATGTGAAGAACCTTGTTTCTAATTTTAATTTAAAAATAAAAATTATATATATATATATATGGTATCTATGGAGTGGCTGAAGTATCAGGATATCTCCCTTAAAAGCCATGGTCTATAAATGGTCTTATGGAAAGCCTGAGGGTGGAAGAGGTATGCTGTGCTCCCTGGAATGCAAGTGGATAAGGGGTGGGGTTTGGAATTGGACATCTGAATTCCAGTGCAGGTTCAGCCATCTTACTGCCATGCAGCCCAGAGCAAGTCTATTCTCTGATCATCACCTGTTCAATAGGCATGCAGTGTCACTACACAGTATTTTGCTAGGCTTTCTTACTTGAATGCCTCTGGAGGCATCCAGTTTCACAATCTTCCCAGTACTCACTCCTGCTAGTTTATAAAGACACTATACTACAAAGATATAGAGGATATTCCCCCAGTGAGCTAGTGACAGAATCAAGATTGAAATTCAGGTCTCCTGACACATAGTCCAGAGACCATTCTTGTTTTTTCTCTGTGATAACCTAATAGATAGTATCTATGCAGTCCACCAGAGCAAGCAATCATAACCAACACCGAGGCTAGCATGGTTTCAGCCATCATTAATATTCTGCAATCTCTCATAGTCACCTCTAAGTTTTTGGTTCATCTGCAAATGACCCTCACTAACCTTTATCATACTATCTCCCTTCTGATCTAAGAGATACTTGTGAACTTCTCTGTAAACTCCCATAACATTTTGTTTGTTTAATTAGATAGTCCCTCTCTCACCCCTTAATAACTAACACACAAGCATATTTTTTGCCTTCCTTGCTTTTTGAAAAATAACTACTCCTGCCTATTCTCTTTCTTTAGTGTTTCAACTCCCTAATGGAAGAGTCTGTCTTGTACTTCTTTGTTTGGGGAATTATGATAGCTTTGGACAACCAATATAAATGATGGAGGCTCATTTTATAAACAAATTGAATGCTTCTTTCTCTGATGTCACTATTGTGTAAGCTAGGCCAGTTTTCAATTTTCCATTTTCTTGTCTATAAAATAAGGGCAATGAGTTTGATCATTTCTGGTTGTTGTGAATGTCAAAGAAGATTGGGATAGTAGTAAACATGGCTAACATTTATTGAAGCTCTACCAATAAACTAGATAATCTTCTATGTGTTTCCAAGTTATCATTCACTTAATTATCTTAGTCACACTACATTAAATGTTATCACAATTGTACAGAAGAGGGCCCTGAGGTCCAGAAAAATTAAGAGTTTAGACCATGATTATAAGACCAGTGAATGCCATGATGCATGAAGTCTGCTATGAAGTCTTTGCTCAAGAGCAGTAACCCAAGCCTGGGTGTTATCTGCAGCATACTTACCAAGGTGCTTGGTACATAATAGGAACTAAACAAAAGAATTGGTTTTGTCCATTGCCATCATGATGAATTAAGTTAGACTCTACCTCCTTCTCCAAACCTAAGGAAACACCTTGAAAACATGGTCATCTTTGATGCAGGACAGGTTCACTGAATATAGAGACCTCAGAAACATCTATATGAATACATCAGGGCAGCAAAGAATGTAAGCAAGGGAAGAAGAAAACACAATCTAAGGTGCTATAGAATTCATTAAAACATCCCTATAAAATAGTTAAATACTTAGTCACTTGATTTCTCCAGAGGCTCTGGAAACAGAGCCTAGGCCAGCAGAGGATGTGGCACAGCAGCAATAGACAAGGAGTCAAGGGTAGAACCATAGGCTCAGCATATAGAAAGCCAAGTCTAGCCTGAGAAGCATTTAAATTGAATCTAATGCCCTTTCCCTGTGGATCCCATGTCTAAGGATCAAAACCACTTCTTCTTCAGTGGACATCAAAAGCACTATTTCCAAGTAGTCTCAGTCCCCCACTGACAACATAGTCTGAAAAGAACTTACCCCACAATAGCATGGAGCAGAGCTTCTAATACAGGCCCTTTCCTATGTCACTACAGGGCCCACACGTGTACTTAGACATTTAAACCCTGGCTGCTTGCTGTACCTGAAGAATTCTTCCTTCAAAATAGCAAGATGCAACAGAATTGATCCAAAGACTAAAACAAATTGTTGAATCATGTTTTATATTTCTGTAATGTGTTATACATAGCCAAGACTGGCTTTCAGTTCTTATCTTCCTACCTTTAATTACAAAATATTAGGATTGTGGATGGGTGCTAATATATCCAATTCAAAGGATTTCTTATTTTTATTGTGGGTAAGACTAAAGGAAGTGCTGAGCAATTGAGCAACTAGGATCAACGGCTGTAACTGTTTAAAAAAAGCCTATCAATTATTGAATTATGCATACTAAGAACACTGCTAAGTATTTTATACTTCATTATCCAATGTTATAATTAAAATAATGCTGCAAAGGAATTACCTTGCCCATCCTGCAAATGAGAAAACTGAGGCTAAGCGGGGTAAAGAAATTTCCTATGTTGGTCTAATATATATGACCCATGAGTCTAGATGTTAACTATCTTCTGCCTCAAAGAATCTGAAACTGTAGGTCTTCTGAATGGAGGTGGATAGCTGTGTGGCCCTTCTCTAACCCACATGGTCCCTGACCTTATTTGAGTCTAATGCCTTGGGATTCAGAGAGATGAAGGTCATGCAGCAGACCAGAGCCACCTCTGATGCCCTCCCCTCCATCCACCTACTCACCCACCCACTCTCAGAATACTATTTTGATTTCCTGAGATTGAAGAGAAAGTAGAAAGAGATTGAAAACAAGCTATGGTCATTTCTAATTTATCATGTTTGTCTGAGAATTTTTGCTTAAGATTGAAATACCATTTTTCTTCTTTCCTACACCTCAAATTACAAAGCAAAAGAACAGGAATTGGAGAAAAATCTATTAAAACAAGATCCTTGCTACTTTATGGTAATTAAAAGCAATAAATATTCTTGCCCATGGTGTTAAAAATCTCAAATAGCCCATGGGTCAATACTGTTTCTCTGGTTAGGATAGTAATAAATCTTTATTCCTTTTGAGTCAAAATAAGAAGGGGTTTTATTCATGAGTTGCATGACCTGATAGTGAAAACTTTTCCAAGCAGGCATCATTGGAAAGAAGTTTCCCCACCAAGTATGTTAATATGTTTTTCCAGCTTCCCTCCTCTACCTAGAGATTGTATGTCCTTCTGTGATCATTTTATGAACATTCAAGCACTTTGTTCCTGCATCAGGGTGGTAATGTGTTTCTCACATCACTGTATGATGATAACATGCTCTATTCTACTGGAAATTCAAACAAATTAACTTTAGCCTTCTCAAAGGCATCTTTCTCAAATGCTATTGTGACATCAATGACTTTATTGTGGCCCTTTAACATATTTTGTTTGTTTTGTTTCTCACTTTGGTTTGGCTTGGTTTCATTTCTTTACTATTCTGGATAGCCAACTTTAGTGTCCTTTTACACATGTCTGTCATGTTCCACTTATATAATGAATGTATTTATTTTGACTAACAGTTTGGGGCTTTAGACTTTAATCAATTGTCCTCATATTGCTTAGATACTGGTGGCCTGAAGCAGACCCTAGTAGGTCTTTTCCATTTCCATTAAAATCCATCAGTAGACCCAAATGCACAGAACTTGGCTGGCTGAGAAACTCCTGAGTAACTATAACTTAGAAATAGCACAACCTAGTACTACTAGCCTAAAGACTAAAATTAACCTTTTTACATATAACAAAAATCACTAATTTTGGATACATGGTGTAAAACAGAAGATAACAAGATCTTACTGTCTACTTTAAACACGTGTTACTCATGACTTATAGACCTTTCCCTTAGCCTTGCATCTTAAATTTTCTAACATCTCTCAAGATCAAGCCTTTATCAAATGACCCTTGGGGGTACTCAAGATGAAGCCAGAGTAACAATTTCCCCAATGTTAAGATCTCTGTTTTTAACTATAATAAGCATGGCTCACTTAGACCTCTGTGGTGTTTTGAATGTAATTGGTTCTATAATCTCATAGGGAATCGCACTATTGGGAAGTATGGTTTTGCTACACTGAGTATGGCATTGTTGGATGAAGTGAGAGCAGATTTTGAGGTTTTCTATGCTCAGGATACCAACCAGTGTCTCATTCAACTTCCTGTTGCCTGCAAGTTATAGGATTCTCATCTTCTCCAGTACCATGTCTGCCTACACACCACCATGCTCCCAACCATGATCATAATTGACTGAACCTCTGAAACTGTAAGTGCGATATCCAATTAAATATTTTCTTTATAAGAGTTTCTGTGGTCATAGTGTCTCTTCACAGCAGTAAAAACCTTAACAAAGACAGCCCACCCTGTGAATGATTACAGAGTAAGACTTCTACCCAAAGAGAGAGTGACAGAGCTATATAATGAATCTTTCTCTGAGGGATCCCACAAGGAAGCAATGTGATCTTGGGGAAATCATTTACTCTCTGGGCATCAGTTTTCTGACGCACAGAAGAGTGGGCTTTAGGGTGTTATCAACACATTAATTATGTGCACTCTGTCTGAACTCCTGTTGAGTAGTTGGTCCAGGAAGGTGAGGGGAAAGCACAGACATAGTGACAGTAGAAGCTTCCCTCAAGTTAAGCTGCTCTATTAAGTTCACCCTTCTCCTTCTGGCAAGAAGCACTCTGTCTCATAGAACTGATTTTGCATATAGAGCTTATGCTAAGTTTAAATTGACTCAAAAATGCCACTTTGTTGGGGTGACTCAGGGGTGACTTTAATGTTTAGCTAGCACAGCATAATGTGTATCAGGCTAGCTTAGAGATAAGTGCATGAATGTTCATAAGACATACACAAAATCAGCAGCATTCTAAAAGGTTTCTGGCCCAATTTATGCCCAGGCAACAATGCCCATTTTATTTTCTATGGAGAAAAGAAAAACACCTGAAAGAATAGGTTTGCTGAATAAGATAGACTCTTTTCATGCCTATTTATTGCATCACAGGTCTGCTGGAGGATACATTATGCTAAAGAGGGCTGAGGGTAAAGAGTGGGGAATGTCAAGAGTAACTACATGTCTGTGAATAACACTATGGAAAAACTTGCTTACTAAAATGAAGACTATACAGCAAGTCCTCTTGTTTGTATATAACTATTTTCCTAACCGATGATTCAGCAATACAATCTGAGCCACTTTGCATTATTTTTCTTTGAGAAACTTAGGCTGGTTGAGAAGGGGGAGGGAAGATACTGAATTTGGAATCCAGGGAACAATGATGAGACATAATAATGGATAAAAGGACAACACGTGACTTAAAAACAACTCAAATCTCCCTGGCTTCAAAAGAAAGGCTAAAGCTGGACCAGATAACTCAGTGTCAGTAGCTAACAGCCACAGTAGATCATAGATCTTGTGGCCCAAAATAATTCTCAATAAGTATATATAAACCCTGGCTAGAGAAGCAAGGAGAAAATATGCTAGTGATAGACAGATAAACAAGGTGAACAGCAATTACCAAAACCATTGCTGACATGCTTTGGGTTCTGTAATCCCATACAGAAAGGAAATCTGTCAATGCAACATCTGTCTATCTGACTTAATTGCAAAAGTATTCTACCTTACTCTAAAATCCAAGAATGTCTAGCATTTTATATGTTATAGGGTTTTTATGGTTTCTATTTGGCCCAGAAGGCAAATACTACCATTAAAAGGGACTACTAAGGTACATAAGGAGCATTGATATACAATTATCCAATCAATTAATATGGACATCATTGAAACATTTGAGTCTAGTGCTGGAGCACTAGCACAGTGGGTACAATGTTTAGTATATGAATACTTGAGTTTGAATCTGCTACCCCAACATAAAAAGATGGGTATGGTGGCAAATATTTGTAACCCCAGAGTCAGGACTGAGACAGGTCAATTATGACAACTCACTGGCCAGTTAGTTTTGCTGGAATGATATGTGCTGGGTTTAGTTAAGTAATCTTGTCTCAAAATTGGAAGGAAAACAGACAGAAGAAATCATTCTGAGATCAACCTCGGACCTTCACACATGAAAGAGTGAGAACCATGAGTGAGAGTACTTGCACACACTTGTACAGATGAATATACAACCATTGCCCACACATACAGAAAGAAGACAACTGGCCTAATCCTATAATCTGTTAGTGTAATATTCATTCTCTGACCTAATTTGTAAATATGGTATATTGGAGGTGAGATTCTGCCTCTGAACATGGAGAATGACAACAGAAGTGATTAATTTGGAGAGTTAAGAAGAAAAGGGACTGAGAGAACAGGAAGGATTTCAGATTCTAAATGTTAAGAGAAACTAGAGTCCATGCTCTTTGTTGGTGCAAACCATTAATCTCTAGCTCCTGCAGGAAGAAGCAAAATTCCTCTGGTGTTTGCTTTATTTTGGAAAAGTCATCGGTTTATTGAATTTAGTGAACAGTCAAAGTAGGTCAGATGCAGTTGGTGATCTACACTTTTTCAAAATGTATCATGTCCCTGAACACTTTACAGTTCCAAATGCTGACACCAATTGTCTGATTACATAGGATTTTCTCTGGGCACAGATGATCACCACATTGGAACATTTATATTGATGTTGGCCATTGTTTTTTATGGGCTAGAGCACAGATTCTCTGTACTTTGGAAGAAGCCCAGTGTGGTGGTCATCTGTACCCAGAGAAAGGCCTCAGAGGGTGCTTTTCCTCATCCACCCTCCTCATCTTGACTGATATTATATCTTGAGCTTGACTCCTTACCCCAGTCTGTGTGATGGTTAGTCTTGTCAGCTTGATACCTAAAAATGGAGACAGGGAGCTGATCCACAATATGCATTCATTTCTTTTTCTTCCTTGCCTACTCAAGCTCTTGCTGTCTTCACATGCATGACATGGTGAACTATATCTTGAACTGTGAGCCTGAATACTTTTCTTTTAGAAACTAAGACATATTTGCCAGAATATATTTTTTAATTTTATTTCAAATTTTAAAAATATCTTTATTTTTTAATTACCTTCTTCTCGGCACCACATGGAACCTTTTCTAAAATTGACCACATAATAGGAAACATAGCAAATCTCCACAGATACAAAAAAATTGGAATAACCCCCTGTATCTTATCAGACCACCATGCATTAAAATTAGAATTTGGGGGGAATGTTCTATAGATGTCTGTTAAACCCAGTTGGGTCATAACTTCTATTAGTTCTTTTGTTTCTTTGTTAAGTTTCTGTCTGGAGGTCCTGTCTAGCGGTGAGAGTGGAGTGTTGAAGTCTCCTACTATTAGTGTGTGAGATTTTATGTGCATTTTGAGCTTTAGTAATGTTTCTTTCACGAATGTAGGTGCCTTTGTATTTGGGGCATAGATGTTTAAAACTGAGAGTTCATCTTGATGTACTTTTCCTTTGATGAATATGAAGTGTCCTTCTTCATCTCTTTTGATTAATTTTAATTTGAAGTCTAGTTTGTTAGATATTAGGATTGCTACACCCACTTGTTCTTGGGACCGTTTGATTGGAAGATCTTTTCCCCACCCTTTACTCTGAGATAACATCTGCCTTTGATGTTGAGATGTGTTTCTTGTATGCAGGAGAAGGAAGGGTTCTGTCTTCGTAGCCATTCTGCTAGTCTGTCTTTTTATAGGCAAGTTGAGGCCGTTGACATTGAGGGATATTAATGACCATTGACTGATGATTCTTGTTTGTCCTTGATTTATTGTTAGTGAAGTTATTTTGTGTAGTTTCTCCTCCCTTTTTCTTTTGATGTTTTTTAAAGTGGGATTATATATTGCCTGTGTCTTTGTGAGTGTAGTTATCTTCCTTGGATCTAGGTTTTCCTTCTAGCACTTTCTGTAGAGCTGGATTCATGGATACGTATTGTTTAAATCTGGCTTTGTCATGGAATATTTTGTTTTCTCCATCTATGGTAATTGAGAGCTTTGCTGGATATAGTAGTCTGGGCTGGCATCCTTGTTCCCTTAGCATTTGTAGGTCATCTATCCAGGATCTTCTGGCTTTCATCATCTCCATTGAGAAGTCAGGTGTAAATCAGATAGGTCTGCCTTTGTATGTTACTTGGCCTTTTTCTTTAGCTGCTCTTAATATTTTCTCTTTATTCTGTAGGTTTGATGTTTTGATTATTATATGGTGAGGTGACTTCTTTTTCTGGTCCAGACTATTTGGTGTTTTGTAAGATTCTTGTATTTTCATAGGCATGTCTTTCTTTAGATTAGGGAAGTTTTCTTCTATGATTTTGTTGAATATGTTTTCTGTACCTTTGAGTTGTATTTCTTCGCCTTCTTCTATACCTATTATTCTCAGGTTTGACTTCTTCACGGTGTCCCATATTTCCTGGATATTTTGTGTTAAGGATTTGTTGGTTTTGAGATTTTCTTTGGTTGACGACTCTATATCCTCTAATGAGTCTTCAACACCTGAGATTCTCTCTTCTATCTCTTGTATTCTATTGGTGATACTTGCATCTCTAGTTCCTCATCATTTACCCAGCTTTTCTATTTCCAGCATCCCCTCATTTTGTGTTTTCTTTATCATTTCTATTTCAGTTTTCAATCCTTCAACTGTTTGAGTTGTTTCCTTCATTTGTTTGGTTGTTTTTCTTGGTGCTCTTTAGATTCTTTGAGAGATGTGTTCATTTCTTGAATTTCCCCCCATTTCATAGACTTTTTTGTTAGTATTTTCTTCTATTTCTTTAAGGGATTTCCTCATTTCTTCTTTGAGGGTCTCTATCATCTTCATAAAATAATTTTTAAGGTCTTTCTCCTCTGCTTCATCTATGTAGTGCTTTTCAGGTCTTGCTGGTGTTGGTTCCCTAGATTCTGGTGGGGTCATGTTGCTGAGTGAGCTCTTATTCTGTCTTCTTCCCATCTCTTCTTCCAGTGGGTGCTGGTGGGGCCTTTCTGTCTCCACTGGTCTCCTTCCTTCCTGAAGCTGAAGCTGGGGATGCTGACACTGAAGCTTAAGCTGAAGCTGGGGTTGCCAGAGTTTGGGGCCTGGAAGGGCTGATGTCTTTCCTGTGTGGGCAGGTCTTCTGGATGCCAGTTGCATCCCCGGAAGATTGAGGGGATGGGTGTTGGGCAGGGGAGACCCAATCTCACCTTAACCTGGGCTCGCCAGAGTTTGGGGCCTGCAAAATATCTTAATTTCTATACCAATGCCAGTTCCCACTCCCTCTCATCCTCCCATTCTTCCAAACAACCCCCACATTCTACCTCTATACACTCCTCATGGAAGGTGAGGCCTCTCATGTGGGGTCATCAATGTCTGAACAAGATTTGGGACAGGACCTAGACATGTCTCCCCCCATGTATCTAGGCTAAAAGAGTATCCCTAAACAGGGAATGGGTTCCCAAAGTCCATTCATGTACTAGGGACAAATACTGGTTCCATCGACAGAGGCCAGATAGACTGCCCAAGCCCCTGAGGAGGTCTGGTTCAGTCTTATGGTAGTTCCCCAGGTGTCAGACTGAGGACTGTGAGTTCCAACTTGCTCAGCAGTTTCTGTAGGTTGTCCCTCTTTGCTCATCATTCCTCCCTCTCTTACAAATTGATTCCAGGAGTTAGGCTCAGTGCTTAGCTGTGAATCTCTGCTTCTGCTTCCCTCAGCTACTGGATGAAGGCTCTATAATGGCATTTAATATAGTCATCAGTCTCATTATAGAGGAAGGGCATTTAAGGTAGCCTCTCCACTGTTGCTTAGAGTCTTAGTTTGGGTCATTTTTGTGGATTTCTAGAGCTTTCTCTAGTGCCAAATTTATCATTAAACCCAAAACATCTACTTCTATTAAGGTCCTTCTTCCTTCTCTGTTCTTCCCCCAACTCAGCCTTCCTGCTCCCTCATGTTCTCCTCCTGGAAGTAGAAGAAACCATCCTTAGTGAGGCAATGCAAACACAGAAAGACAAATATGGTATGGACTCATTCATAAATGGGTATTAGACATAGAGCAAAAGATAACCAGCCTACAATCCACAACCCTAGAGAAGCTAGGAAACAAGGAGTACCCTAAAAGAGACACAATGAATGACTTACAAACTGGGCTGATAATTAGAACCAACAGGACAATTCTTAATTACATTTATTCCTAGCCTGTGTATCAGGAAAATGTTTCAATTAAATATGCCCTGTGTCAGAAAAATAACATTTGAAGAATTATTCATGTGGATCTCGGGCTCAAATATCTTGTGGATTATTTTAGGTAAAAACAGACATAAACCTTCCAATTAACAGTCATAATATCTGAAACTTTTGACTATGTTGCCTTAGTAAAGAGAAACTAAGGTAACATTAAATCATGCTTCCAAATAAACTGACTGAAGGATATAAAGAATAAGGTATCCTAATTCTTTCAACTAACCATCAGCTCCTCAAATATACAGAAGTAAGGTAGAAATTTCTGCAGCAGACACAGATGTGTGAAAATGAATTGACTGTGTGCCATTGGCCTTGAGGACAGAAGAATGTTTTCACAAGCCAATAAATACAATCCCTAGAATAGGTAACATTTAAAGATATGGATGTCCTACTGCTCATAGCAAATAATGCAGCCTTATTGATTTTTCCTGTGTATGTTAGTGAGACCCATTTTGGACAACTACTCTTCAGAATTTTGTTATAAATCTGGGTCTTTTTATTCACTGAATCAACAGTAATTGGCTAGAAGCCTGCAACTAATACAGTAATCAGTTACTGCACAAAAGTGGTCTCACTACTAAATACATATAAATCACCAGAGAAACTTCTAGAAATCTGACAACTGTCCCTAAAAAATAAAACTACAATTTAAAGACTAAGAATAAGTGTCCTCTCTTCCCAGGAATTACCAAGAATAAAGGTCAAATCCCTTAAACATCAACAATCAAAAAAACTCAGATAAGATGAAACAGATAATTTTAAAACTCCTACAATAATTAAATAAATATAAATTTTTCTAAAAAGTATACTTAAAGAAATATCCACTGTTAGTATTCAGGCATCTGTGCTGCTTGTCCTTGGCATTCTAAAAAGATATGTCCTCATCTGTAGCCATTAAGAGCACCACCGGTACAGACTTTGCTAATCCCACATGGAAGGACTCACTTTCCTTGTGGACTGAGTTGGAGGAGTTTTAGAGGGATGAGAGGATTGGAGGCAGAGGGAAGGGGGATTGATATGTAAAATGATTGTTTCTAAATAAAAATTAAAAAAGAGCACCACCTGTGCACATTCATTATGTGGACATCTCCAATTTTCTGTCTTTCACTCTCTTTCCCTCTGCCCCCCCTCTCTCTTCTCTTCTGCTGATTTTGTCCCCAGAAGCTGATCTCCATTTTACCCCCCCCTTTCCCATTTGCTTTCCCCCAATAAAAATCCTCTCCACCTAATTTTGTCACATGTTGTCTTTTTCTCCTCTGCTACTATTTTAAATTACCATGTCCACACCTAGAGAGTTCCCTCCTGGAATCATCTGAACCTTAGTACCAGTAGAAAGCTATGTACCCACTTCATCCAACTCCTTACAGAAAATAAAAGGGAGAGATAGCTCACAAGTCTAAACTTAGTCTGGAAATGAAATATTCAAACAAACAAAGATAAAACAAAGAATAATATCAAAATATTTCCTAAACTTAAGCTTTTAAATCCACAGAATTGGGTTATTTTTTTGATGTCTAGTTTCTTGAGTTCTTCATATATTTTGGAGATCAGTCCTCGGTCAGACATGGGGTTTCTGAAGATATTTTCCCATTCTGTAGGCTGTCATTTTGTCCTATTTACTGCATACTTTTCCTTACGGAAGCATTTCACTTTCAGGAGGTCCCATTTACTGATTGTTGCTCTCAGTGTCTATGCTGCTAGAGTTACATTTAAGAAGTAGTTTCTCATGCCAATGCATACAAGGCTACTTTCCACTTTCTTTTCTGTCAGGTTCAATGTAACTGGATTTATATTGAGGTCCTTGATCCACTTGGACTTTAATTTTATGCATGGCAGTAGATATGAATCTATTTGTAATCTTCTACATTTTGACATTCAGTGATGCCAGCAGCATTTATTGAAGATGCTTTCCTTTTTCCATTGTACATATTTTGCTTCTTTGTCAAAATTCAGGTGTTCATAGTTGTGTGGATTAATGTCAGGGTCTTCTATTTGATTCATTGATCCACATTTTTGTTTTTATGCCAGTACCAAACTGTTTTTCTTACTTTAGCTCTATAGCAGAGCTTCAAGTTAGGACCAGTGGTGCCTCTGGAACTTCCTTTATTATATAGCTTTAGCTATTCTAGATATTTTGTTTTTTCCATATGTAGTTGTGTATTGTCCTTTAAAGGTCGCTGAAAATTGTGTTGGGATTTTGATGGGGATTGCATTGAATCTTTAGAATGTTTTTCGTAGGATTGACATTTTTATTATGTTGATCCTACCTATCCAAGAAAATGGGAGATCTTTCTATTTTCTGGTATCTTCTAAATTTGTTTCTTCAAAGACTGAAAGTACTTGTGATACAGGTCTTTCCCTTGTTTGATTGGTGTTACCCCAAAGTGATATTTTATATTTGTGGTGATTGTAAAGGGTCATTTTCTCTGACTTCTCTCTTGGCCCATGTATCATTTGTGTACATGAAGGATACTGACTTTTTTGACTTAATCTTGTATCCCACCATATTACTGAAGGTGTTTATCAGGTGTAGATGTTCCCAGGTAAATTTTCGGAGTCATTTATGTATACTATCATATTATCTGTGAATAGTGATAATTTTGCTTCTTCCTTCCCAAATTGTATCCCCTTGATCTCCTTTTGTTGTCCTATTGCCCTAGCTAGAACTTCAAGCACTATATTGAACAAGTGTGAAGAGAGTTAACAGCCTTGTCTTGTTCCTGATTTTAGTGGAATCTGTTAACAAGCCAAGTTTAGAAATACACTAAATGATATAGGTGTTGTGACACACACCTTTAATACCTGCACTCGGGATACAAAGGTTAGTGGATCTCTATGATTTTGAGGCCAACCAAGAAGTCACAGTGAGTTCCAGGACAGCTACAGCTGTGTAGTAACACCCTCTCTCAAAATATAAAAGAAATATACAAAGTAAAAAATGAGTCTCAGGGAATGATCAGGTAGGGTTTGTTCCAGGTAAGCAGAGTTAGTTCAACATTTTAAAAAAATCAAGCCATACAATTAATCATGAGATCCCAAGAATTGCTTCATAAAAGGAATATAACAAAGTAAAAAATACATCATTCTTTCCAGAACAAAAAAGACACTCAGAATACTATAGAGAAAATTATCTTAATTCAATGAGTAACATCTACAAACCGCTGAAGAAAACACCACAATCTCCAGTGAGATGTTGGATATTTTTATTTATAATCATTACAAGGAATATTCATTGTCATCACCTCAGGACAAAATAATACTAAAATTCTAACCATCATAATAAGGCATAAAAATCATACAAGTTGAAAAGGATTAAACAAAATCATTGCTTTGTGCAAATTACTCAATTCCCTTAAAAAAAACAAATCTGCAATAACCAGAACTAGTAACATTAACATAAAAGCCTACTTGTTTCTGTACGTTAAAAAGTGAAGGGGTAGATACAAATTAAAAATGCAATCCTATTTCCAGAGAAGATGAAATAACCAGTTATAAATCTAATAAAAAAGTGTGTACACAATTTGTTTCTTAAAATTGCAAAATTGCTGCTAAAAGAAATCAAAGCCTCACTGGTGAAAACCATTACTCAGCTGAGCCAGGAGACTGTCAGGGGAGGCCAACCTAAATAACATTAATAATATACTGGCATTATTTACCTTTCTATTACTGTGATAAAATGCCAAGGCAACTTATATAAGAAAGTGCTTATTTGGGCTTATAATTCCAGAATACTATGAGTCCACCATGGCAGGTAAACACAGCAGTAGCATGGCAAAAGAAGAAGGAAGCTGGGGGCTTGAACTACAAGCCAAAATCTGAGAGAACAGACCAGAAACTGCCCAGGTCTTTAAACTCTCAATGTCTACCCCCAGTGTTATACTTCCTTCAACAAGGCCAAATCTCCTAAATCTACTCCAACACTGACATAAACTGAGGACTGAGAATTCAAATTCCAATGACTATGTAAGGCATTTATTATTCGTATCACCTTAATTTCCTATCTAGTAAGAGAAAGAAAGAGACATGAGGAAAGAAAACAAAGGTCTAAAGAACAGATTAAACAAAATAATGCAATATTCCTTGATTACAAATCTCAGCATAATAAAAATGTCAGTTTCCTCAGATTGATGGCAGGCCCCATGTGACTGCTACAGATAACATTACAAAGAGTTCTGCAGGTATAAGCAAGTTTATTCTAAAATGCATATGGAAATTTCCATCATCTGCAATAACTAAGACAGTCTTTACAAAGAATAAAAAAGAGATATTACTTTATCCAGTATGAAGGAAGACTAAGTCATGATCATTGAGACAAAGGTTTTTTATACAGAACAGAGAATTTCCAAGCAAATTCCCAATTAATTTTTTGACCAGTACAAAAGCAGTATAATGAAAGGTAGATGTATGTGTCAACAAGTAACACTAAAACTAGTGTTAGAGCAATTTTATATCCACAGGGAAATGAAACCTGTCTTAAAATTTATATACTACATAAAAATTAATTCAAACAGAATGTAGATTTAAATAAAATATAAACATATAAAGCTAACATCAATAATGAGAAAACCATTGGAGCTTAACACTTCACAAGTCGATTTTAAATCAGACAAAAAATAGATACATTAGATCAAATCAAAATTGAAGTCTTTATGGTGAGAGATACCAGGAAATTAAATAAATGATGAACTAGATAGATTAGAACATATAAAAAACTCTGAAAATATAAATTAAGAAAACAAATCAACACAAAATATTCATGTAGTAATGGACAAAGATCATGAAAATGTAACTGAAAGAAACACGTACTCAGTAAGTTCATGAAAAGACATGACATAATTATTAAAGGACTATACATCACATACTTACTAGAATTAACACAATAAAATGAAAGTTTGCCACAATAGCATGTGCTTTTAATACCACCTCTTGAAAGGTAGACGCCAGAGAATGTAGAGAATGTAGGGCTTCAGAACACCCTGGATTACATAATGCGTTCAAGGTTAGCCTGTATTATACTTTAAGACTCTTATCAGAACAAACACAACACAGTCCATTGCCAGCCACCAAAATTACACAGCTAAAGTAAAAGTGAGTATTTTAACTTACTTTAGTGTGTGCGTGCGTGCGTGCGTGCGTGTGTGTGTGTGCGTGCGTGCGTGCGTGTGTGCGTGTGTGTGTGTGTGTGTGTGTGTGCGTGTGTGTGTGTGTGTGTTGGTCCTGATGACCACACACAGTGGCCAGAAGATTACATCAGACCCTTGGAGCTTCAGCCACAAGTGATGGTGAGCCATCTCACATGTGTACTGAGAATTCAGCCCTGGTCTTGTGCAAGAACAGTTGATGTGCTCTTATAATGTGAATTTTATAAAAACTAATCATCAAACAAGCTAAAACTTGAAAGTTTATCCTACAAAAACTAAACTATATTTACATAAATACCTGTTTATTAATGTTATAACAAATTTAATCACGCTAGCATAAACTTTAAAATAATTCCAATGTCCTTTACTTACTGAGCATTTGAACTATGCCATACTGCGAAAATTATTCCATAATGAAAAAGAATAGAACCATGATTTACATAGCCATTTAAATGGATCTCAATAAGATTAAGATTATTTTAGAAACGTTTTCAAAACTATACAGTGTAAAATTCCCATTACATGTCACAAATTGAGGGGGGGAGCCTTTACATGCAGAAAGAACAAGTTAGTGATTGCCACACTTTAGGGAGGAAGGGTGAAAAGGAGAGTAGATGGGAAGGAGAAATGGAGGGAATGTAAGTGGGAAGGGTGGGGGGGGCAACACCAGGCTGATGGAAGATTTGTCTGTGAGCCAAGACAGGTTCCACTGAGGGTGGCAGATTTGGCCTTTGGAGAAAACATCCTGAGAGACATGTGGGGCCATGGCCATCCAAGTGAAGGAAGATCTCATTGCCAGTTCTGTAAACTTGAGTCTGGATCAGATGCTTTAGATGGAAAGAGAACTCCAATCCCATCTCCCATGTTGTAGACAAATAACAGCACTGTTTCCCAAACAGCACTAATCCCTCCACTATCATCAAGGTAGTTTCCCTATCTCTACTGTGCTTATACTATTATATATTCAGTCTTTGTTTAAATTGACTCAGGTCTAACATAACAAATATTTGCATAAAATAAGAATTCTGCCTGTGTTCTCTCTGAGGCCATCTGGTGCCCTGTCAGCGGCTCACATCACACATTGTGAAAAAGAAAAGAAAAGGGCAACCTGAACAGAGGGAGAAGCCTGAGCAGAGCACAAAATGCTTCATGCATTTGGGGTTTGGAGTGGACCTATCTGAGCATGGTGGAGAAAGGAAGGGTGGAAAATGCCATGAGGAAATGAGGTGGAGAAATAAGGCCAGGGACCAGGTATGAAAGAGCAAATTCAGATCATGAAAATCCATCCGCGGTTCGTGTTGTCTTTCTGCCAGGCAGGACTGGGCAAGGGTTTTGCAGACTGCATGTTCTTATTCTGTACCTCAGCTGCAAGGGTGTGAGCATTCATGTGTAGCTGTGTTAACACTACAAGACTAAAACCAATCCCCTAGTCCCTTCTCCACTGCACACCATGCAGCCTCCACTGCTTCCAAGTGCTGATTTGCATCTGAGCAGGTTGTGTAAACAATGCTGCTCAGGGAATATAAATAACCACAGCCTGGGTTGTGGTTCAATAGTCTGGTCTGGGGAAATCAGAATTTCCACTTATCTCCCTGTGGCAAGGTAGAGTCAGCCTCTTAACTGCTCACAGGGATTTCAGGACTTAAAGGCTCTCTCCCAAGATGCTGGTGTAGATTCACAGTACTGGACAGCTTTCCCCAGCCCAGTTTCTCATCCTCTGCAGTCACAGATGTTAGCGCGCTGAATTATCAGACAGAATCCAGTTCTGCTTTCCATCCACCTGGGAGTATAGGGCGGGTAGAACAAAAGCTGAGCCACCCCAAACCAAAGAGATTCCACATCCATGCAGGGACCGTCTCAAAGTCAGGGACTCGACATTATTCCTCCTGAGGCCCCTAGTGAGCTGACTTCATCTCCCATGTATTTGGAGGAGAATATTGGTGTTACTCAGACTGGGAGATAATTATGGATTCCTGCAGTGTGACCTTGGGCAAATTATTTAAACTTTTGGAGCAGTTATTTCATTTTCATCTTAAAAATTGAAGCTGATAATTATGCCAGGTTGCTAGCCTAACCACAATAAGAAAATTTAATGGCACATGCCAAGGCCTTAGCTGGTTTCTTGGGTAATATGAGCAGTAAGTGCTAACTAAAATATGGCTATTGTTAGAATTGTTCTGGTAATACTGGTGATATCTCATGGTCCCCTGGAGAAGGGGAAAGGGACAAGATCTGCTGAGCTAATTGGAAGCAAGGTGGGAAGTGTGAGGGAGTTAAGAGGAAGAGAATGGGAGAAGAAGAAGGGAGAGGAGGACATGAGGGAGCAGGAAGATTGAGTCAAGGGAAGAAAGGAAGAGAACAATAGAAGTCTACAGAGCAAGTTCCAGGACAGCCTCCAAAACAATACAGAGAAACCCTGTCTTGAAAAACCATTATATATATATATATATATGTATATATACATATATATATATATAGAGAGAGAGAGAGAGAGAGAGAGAGGGGGAGAGAGAGAGAGAGAGGAAACCATTATGGGTTTAAAGAGGAATCTGGCACTAGAGAAAAGTTCAGACATCTACAAGTATTACCTCCAACTAACAATGTAAGCAATAGTGCAATGATCCAGACACCCTGAACATGGGAGTCAGTTAGGAGGTCTTAGCAGTCTATGGGGTCTCTGGTAGTGGATCAGCATTTATCCCTAGTACAGGAATGGATTTTGGGATCCAATTCCACATAAAGGGATACTCTCTCAGCCTAGACACAGGGTTGAAGGGCCTAGGACCTGCTCCAAACGATATGACAGACTTTGAAGATACCCCATGGAAGGCCTCACCTACCCTGGGAAGCAGAAAGGGGATGGGAGGGGGGAGAGAAGGAACTGGGATTAACATGTAAAACAAGATTGTTTTAATTTAAAGAAAAAAAAGTATTACCAATCAGTAAAAAAAAGAAAGAAAATGATAAATAAATCCAAGCATTTAGAAAAAAAATAGTGGTGGTATATGTCCTACATAGTTAGTGAGCTGACTTAATGAGAGAAGGCATTTGGGACATCTTGAGGATTTCAATTTGGCCTTGCCTGGAGAACTTGTTGACCTTGAGGTTATAGAGTCCCTTCCTAGACAAATTCTGGGTCTGGTCTCAATGAACCTCATTCGTCTCTCTCACCACACATCGCTCACATGAGCCCCCTTCCTGATCTTTGGACCCCATGAACACATTGTCCTTCTGGTCCCTCTTCCTACGCTTCATCCCTGTATGGATGCACTTTTCTAGATCACAGCAGAGCCAACTCCTTTGTACCAGGCAGAACTTGCCTAAATTATTTCTTTGAACATCCTTTGTTGACTCCAAATCAATGGCTCCCCACCCCCTCGATCCTGGTCACTGTGTACTATTGTGCTCTGCGTAACACTTGCTGTTTGAATCTAGCAGCTCTATCTGTTTATCCATTGCTTCCAGTGAAAGTGAGGATTTGCAGGAGCAGAAACTTGGTTTGATTGTTCATTGCTGCATCTCATGGCCTGGAATGTGGAGTGTAGACTCAAGCTAAATGTTTAGGAACTGAATTGTTCAGGAGAAGGTACTGAAGGAAAGGTAACAGCCTTTTTCTGGAAACATTTGCAATCTAGAGGAAAACCTAAGATTTACTACAGTATCATGGACACTATGCCATGCAGGGAAGCAGGTACAAATGCATTTATCAAAATTCATTATCAAATAGAGCTATTGCAAAGATAGTCTTACTGAATTTGGAGGAGAGATTGAACAGGAAGTTAAAATAAGGCCTGTCAATTGTCAGTGGTGCTGCTCATAGGATATTGTTTAACAGAATGTGTAGAGTATGGGAGAGGTAGTGAGTGAGGAATAGGAACTTTAAGAATGGTATTACATTTGTACAACTATATATCAGATCACTTCTGCTTTTTTTCTTTTGAAAAGATTGTTTTATTTAAATTAGAAACAACTTTGCTTCCCATATCAATCCCAGCACCCTCTCCCTGCCCTCCTTCTCCGCCCTCCCACCAGGTTCCCAATCCCCCACCCAATCTCCACTCCATTCCCCTGGGAGGGTGAGGCCCTCCATGGGGGATCTCCAGAGTCTGTCATTTCATTCAGGGCAGGGTCTGGGCCCTCCCCCAAGAGTCCAGGCTGAGAGAGCATCCCTCATTGTGGGATGGGCACCCAAAGTCCATTTGTATGCCAGGGTTAAATATTGATCTACTACCCAAGGCCCCATAGATTGCCTAGGCCTCCTCACCTGACACCCATATTCAGGGAGTCTGGATCAGACCCCATGCTGGCCTCCCAGCCATCAGTCTAGGGTTCATGAGCTCCCCCTGTTTTTGTGGGTTTAACCAGCCCAGTCTTGACCCCTTTGCTCATCAGTCCTCCCTCTCTGTCTCTGGGTTACAGATCACCTCTGTTTTAAGGCCATAACTCCTAATGCATATTTACTATGGCAGCTGCTATGCTATGGATATTTACAGTCATTATCTCACTTAACCATCATCAGCATCCTTTGATACAAGTATTATTATTTATTGTTGTTATATCTCCAGTTAAATAATTGAAGAACTAAGTCCCTAAATTCTAAAATCCCTTACAGAAACCAGAGTCTGAAACAACAAAAACAAAAACAAACAAACAAAAAGAATCAGAGGAACAGGGAGTCTGTTGTGAAATTGTGTCTCCTCAGCCTATCTGCCTCAACAAGACCTGAAAAAAATGACAATACCAATAGACATGAGACTATGGAAGGGGTTGAGGATCATAAGACCTCAACCAGAGACAGAGAACTACAGGTAACTATGGAATTCTGAGAGCAGGGGAAATAATGTTCCCACTTGGTTATTCAATACCAAGTGGTTAACCCTGAAAATATATACATATGATGAACATAAAGATTGAGTAGGTTGTAGTTATATGTTCAGGATATATGTGTATGTTTACGTGTGTGTGTGTGAGAGAGAGAGAGAGACAGAGACAGACAGAGAGAGAGAGAGAGAGAGAGAGAGAGAGAGAGAGAGAGAGAGAGAGAGAGAGAAGATTGGAGGGGGAAAGGGAGGAAAGGGAAGGGGATAATGATGTAATTATATTGTAATTCAAAAAATAGAAGAGTATTATAGAAACCAGAGTCTGATTTCGTCCTCCTGATCCCTGTTGCAATAACTTGGTAATTCTGTATATATTCTTGGGTATGTTCCAATTTTTGAATACACATTCACACACACACAAACAAACAGCTATACCAAATAAATGTATTTTAAGAGGAATTAGTGGGGGAAGACTTAACATTATTACTGCAAGAGGTCATATCCAAAGGCCCACTAAAACAAATGCTTCATCGAATTGCTTGGTATGCTGAAAGTTTGTCCATTTGAGAAAATAAGCCTTTGCTTCCACCATGTTGTGTAGAGTCTATTGTGTATTATATTTATTTCTTCCCCTCAGCAATCAGAGGACTCATAACAGAATCAAATACCTGATGCCACTGTATATCTTATTTAGTAGCAACAAAACCAACTATACATAGGTACAGATGCAGAAACAACATAGAAAATCTGTGTGCTAGGTAGATGGTTCAACTTAGAGAAAAAAGTAACACATTTTCTTCACCTTAGTTTTTTTTTAATTCATCTTACTTTAATTTAATTTTTTCTTGCCTGACATTATTTTTTAGTAAAGCAGTTTGGAAAGGTTGGTAGTTTATAAGCCATAGATCAATAAAGCCACAATATTATATAATGAAGACATAAGGGATACAATCAGTGTGCCCTAACCTACCCAGGTGTGACAGTAGCACAGTATAACATCACACACATTAAATTTGCTTTTTAACAACAAGCATTTCTTTTCATCAGAAAATGCCAGGAAGTCATGATTCTTCAGAAATTAAGCCAATTTATTTTTCTTGGTAAAGTGTTAATAAATAGTAGCCAATTACTGCAAGTGTATTTGCTGGGTTTGGAAGATAGCTCTATTGGTACACTGATTTCTGTGAAACCATGAGAACATGAGTTCAATTCCTAGAACCACATTAAAAACTGTGACAGCAATGAAAATAAGCCAGGTGAGGTGGTATGCACTTGTAATTATAGCAATGGGGAAGCAGATGCAGGTCCATCTCTGGGACTAGTTTGACAACCAGCCTGGCTTACTTGGAGAGTTCCTGGACAATGAGAAACCAACTTTCAATGAACAAGGTAACTGATACCTGAAAAATGATATGTAAAGTTGACCTATAGCCTTTACACACACACACACACACACACACACCTAAAAAACATATGTATATACCCCTATCAACAATGCAATCACACAATCACATACACATGCAATTATTGAGAGGCAAAAGATACAATCTACCCTGAAAACTTGGGGGCATGTATGTCACTACTAAGCAAAGCAAATACCTCTTTCCACTTGCAGTAGCTGTCAGAGCCTCTCAGTTCCACCCCACAGTGCTTCTCCTTTCTATCTCCACCACCATGATTTGCCTCCAGTTCCATAAACTATGGCTGCAGCACTCCGCCTCTGGAGACCAGAGCTTCCATCCTCCAAGTGCTCCCTGTGATTTCTCATGTGCCATTTTTTTGCTTGAACAGCCCCATTGGCTCCATTTTCCCCAAGATCAAAGACTGTAGCTTTTAACTTAGCATTCAAAACCCTGTGCTCTGGTAAAGTCTCTAAAGTGCTTATGTATGTCATCTGTCTATCTAGCACCATTACTAAGCCCAAAACCTATGACTAGACAGATTAGACCCTAGCAGATAGCAGAACACTATTACTATGTTAAATCAACATGGTACCTTGTAAGGAGATTCTTTCCTGCAGCCTGGTCCCAGAGCCTCATCAGTCCCAAATGAACATACAGGATACTATATTACTTATAAAGCTGTTGGTCGTTTGTTATGATTTCTTGTTGGCTAGCTCTGACTTAATTATTAACCCATAACTGCTAATCTGAGGATTTCCATGTGGTCTTCTCTTACCGGAAAAAAGGGTCCAGACCTCATACTCCTTCGTGTCCTACATGGTGACTGACTGTGCCTCCATCTTCCAGCGTCCTCCACCTCTCCTAGTCCCACCTATCTTGCTTCTCTATTGGCCAACAGTGCTTTATTCATCAACCAATAAGACAAGCATATATACAGAAGGACTTCCCCCATCAGTAACTAACCAATTCCTAATGGTATAATGTTAGTCAAAGATTAAAGCATAGTTCAACCCTCATGGAAGAAACTCCTGTTTGTAGTAGATATTAATCATCACAGAGACCTACAATTCTGCAAAGTTCAGAGAATAAAAAAGTCCAGAATTCTTAGTCCTTTATGGAACCTATATATCACATCCTCTCCTTCAAAGACTCTGAGATCATTTCAGAAGAGGAAGCAGAAAAAAAAGTAAGAGTGTGCAGTAGTGAATACCAAGGACACCAGCTATTCTGGACATAGGAGGGCAGGCACACATAGGAATCCATAGCAGGTGTAGAAGCAGACACAAACCTTTGAAGGTCCAAGACATACCAAATCCCAGATTGGAAAGTGGAGATGAGCACAAAGTTCTCTCCCTAGCTAATGAGAAAATTGTAAATTGTGGCTTCTGAGAGCAAGCGCCTGTTTTCTCTAAAAGTGTAGTGCCTGATAAGTCAACAAAAGCAGGTCAGACATCCAAGAATATTTGAATATCACAAATTGATTGTGGAAAGGAAAACACATAGTATGACGGGAAGGGAAGGGTGTGCATCTGGTATCAGTTGAAGCCAGAAGGTGATTATGAATTAAATACATTGCATGAAACATTCAAAGACATAAAATAAATAAAACAAAAGACCTTGCCCTCCAAGTCCTACCAAGTACAACCTTCATGGCCTGTCTCATCCAGTGGATTGGCTAGTGAACTGGTTTGTCAGGTCTCAGTGATAGAATCCTTGATGAAGTAGAAATAACATAGGACCTACTTCAAATATTATCACTGTGAATATCAATTTATAAAATACTTAAACATACTCATCTCAGTGTCCAGCATATGAGTATTTCTCAATTCATTTCTACTATGAATATTCCTCTTTGAATTCACTTGACCCATATTTGTGTGGATGTCTCACCCTGGTAATCTGTGCTGGACTCATTGTAACTCTGGAAAGCTTCTAGCCTTCTTTGAGTCCTAGACATTAATTCAAAGAAAACTCAAGAGCAGCCTGAGTCCATAATCCAGACTCATAATTTTGCTCATCAAACACTGGGAAACATGGGAATAAAACTTAAGGAAGGGCAATGAAAGCAAGAAGTGGTCTAAAACACAGAGCCACCACTCTGCCTAAGGGTGGGTATCTAATTACATGACCAAATATAATGTTGAGTGTAGAGTTTCTGCCTCTGTCTGCCTCAACAGTTGTCTCAGCCTTTTATCCTTAAAAATATTTGAGCATCTCCTTCTACCAGGTAGAGTCAGAAGTGGAACCAGCAATCAATTGTCAATATCTCTTAATATTAACTGTCTCAATTCACCTATAAAAAGGCACAGGCTAATAGAATGGATACAAAAACAGAAACCATCCTTCTGCTCCGTACAAGAAACATACCTAAATTTGAAAGATAGACATTACCTCACAGTAAAGTGTTGGGAACAGATTTTCCAATCAAATGTACCTAAGAAACAAGCTGGTGTAACTATTCTAATGTCTAACTAATTAGACAGAATAGGTTCCCAAAAACCAGCCAAAGCGTCAGAGACAGCCCTTGATCTCAGTGTCAGGAATCCTTCGGGTCTGAGACTTTAAAGAAACCACACTGAGTGAGGTAACACAAATCCAGAAAGAAATACATGGTATGTACTCACTCGTAAGCAGATATTAGACACAGAGCAAAGGATAACCAACCTACAATTCACAACCCCAGGGAAGCTAGGAAGCAAGGAGCACCCTAAGAGGAGACATAAATCAATACCTGGAGAAGGGGAAAGCAACAATATCTTCTGACCAAATTGGGAACACGGGAGGAGGGGCTAGGGAAGTAGAAGGTTGGGGAGGGGGAAGGAAAATTGAGATGAGAGAAGAACAGAGAAAGAAAGCAAGAAAAGAGATACCTTAATAGAGGGAGCCATTATAGGTTTAAAAAGAAATATGTCAATAGGGAAATGTCCATTGATCCACAAGGATGATACCAACTATAAATCTAAGCAATAGTAGAGAGGCATCTTTAAATGCCCTTCCTCTATAATGAGATCGATGACTACCTTACATGTCATCCTAGAGCCTTCACCCAGTAGCTGATGGAATCAGAATCAGAGATTCACAGCTAAACCCTGAGTCAAACTCCAGGAATCCATTTGTAGAGAGAGGAGTGATGAGCACAGGGATCAAGGCTATGCAACAGAAACCTACAGAAGCAGATGACCTGAGCAACTGGGAGCTCACAGACTCCAGTCTAACATTTTGAGAACAACATAGGATCAAGAAACAGGTCTCCTACACATGGGTGTCAGTTGGGAGGCCAGAGCAGTCTATGGAGCCTCTGCCAGTAGAACCAGTATTTATCTCTAGTGCACAAATGGACTTTGTGAGCCCATTCTCTATGGAATGATACTCTCTCAGTCTAAATACATGTGGGAGGGCCTAGGCTCTGCTCAAATGATGTGATAGACTTTGATGATCCCCCATGGAAGGCCCCATTCTCCCTGGGGAGTGGATGAGGGGTGTGATTGGGGATTGGTTGTGGGAAAGGGAGGATGGGAGTGAGAGGGAAATGGGATTGGTATGAAAAATAAGATTGTTTTTAATTTAAATAAAAAATTAAAACTTGAAGAAAAGGGGGTCCTGCAAGTAGACCAAGCTACACAACTGTTATATAGGTTGATCTCATACAGGCTCTCTAGTTTTTGGCTCAGACTCTGTGATCTCCTATGAGTCCAGTTAGTTGATTCTGTGAGTTTTCTCGTGATGTTCTTGACCCTTCTGGCTCCTACAATCCCTCCTCCCTCTCTTCAGCAGGATTCTCAAAACTCAATCACATATTTGCTTTGGGGTGTTTGCATCTGTTTCCATCAGTAACTGGATGAAGAACCTGAGACCAAAGCCATGACAGTAAGCCCACCCCTGACACTGACTGGAGTGCTAGGACCCAGAGGTTGGATGGCCCTAAGACCTAGGATAGAATCAAACACGACTCGAGAGAAAAAAAGTCTAGTGATATTCTACTACACTCATAGATTGGCACCTAACCCATTTGTCATCAGAGACATAAGAATTCTAAGAAAAGGGAGCAAAACAAGCAAAGGCCCTGTGGTAAGAGTCAGAGATGACAACAGCAGCTCGAAACTAGCAACTGGAGGTTAGAATGGCAGAAGATGAGAACCAAAGGAAGAAGGCAGGGACAGATCTATCCACCTTTAAATCACAATTTCAATGTTACTCCCATGAGGCATTCCTAGGTCACCACTCACAAGAACTTATTGTCCCACATTGGTAATTCCTATCTCTGTTCTATTGAGTGCATGGCCATTGCTCTGCATGCCTCGCTCCTTGTTGCTAGAGAACATGCAACTTTATAAACTTTTCTTTGCATTTTTAAACCCCTGTGGACACCTCACTTAACTTCACTTATTTGCTTTGCAAGTGATGATTTCACTCTCTGACACAAAAGCATGTTGAGGCTTCCAGGTTAAGGGGCATTATTAAGGACACTATCTTTAATGAATCGGAGTTAGATATCCAAGAAATGACAGAACATTAATCCCATCTCTCCTTCCTCCACTCTGTCTTGCACATGTTCAGAAGGGCAAGAGGCTGATAACATAATGTCTATTGTATTTCTTTTTGATATAAAATGCCACAGAGCAGACGACTCAGAACATCGATTTAAAAAATAGAAACATTTTTTTCTTTCACACACAAAAAATTGAAACAGATCTTTGACACTCTCATTGGATGCAACATGCCCCAGATTTCCTTATCATTGCCTATGACTATTTTGTCTGTTTCCTCTCCAGCTGTGTTAGATAATTAATTTCTTATTACTGTTTCTTAATCTGAACAAGTACTAATAGACACCAAACCACAAACAACTGGATTCAAAGATAGTCATTTTATGAGAGGGAAATATGGAAGACTCAAAGCCCACAGGGGATTTTTGAAGCTTGCAATTTAAAAACAAAATATAATACAAGAGATACACAAATCACCACAGACCATCAGACCTTGGTATTTTACTACAAAGTAATTTTAAGAAATACTGATGTCACTTTCCTCAGTCACCCGTCCTGGATAGAGGTTAGCTCATGTATGTAAAAAGTCCCTCTAGATAGCCATAGGCCTTCCTCAAATGCAACTAATGATTATTTTCCAGTCTACAGAAAAGATGAAATTTAATTCTAAAAGGTCAAGTGTCAGAATATAAAATGAGGCAATCTTTCCCCCACTTTATTTATGATGTTTTAATATCACATTTTATAGAAGTGGGTACTCCATACTAACCTATGATCTATAGTTGAAACTTGGAAAGATCTGAATCAAACAAAAAACAGGACTACTTTCTTTCATCTTTTAAAAATATTTAATATTCAAATGTATACCAAATATATTTGAACCACAGATTATTTTCTCATGTATTCCTGTCACACTTACTTATATTAATGACTAGGAAATTCACAAAGTTTTGTTCTTAAAATAACCACATAAATCAAAAAACATCACAGGCTCTAGAATGATTGAAATCCCAGCTGAATCCTAAAAAAAAGTGTCCTTAATCATGTACCTAACCTTGAAGCCTCAAAATGCTGTGTGTCAAAAAGAATGAAATCATCAGTTGCCATTTTACTGTCTTACTGGGATGATTAAATATGTTAATAGATACTGAGGCCTTTTAAGAAGTGTGAGCACCATATAATTTTTGTTTTTATTGTTAATAAAGTTCTCTATAAAGATCAAGCAACCAGGGAAGGACACAAGCAGGCCTGTCTGAGCAGCAAGAGTTAAGGCAGAAAGCTAGCGATGGACAAGCAGGAGTTAGGAAGACCATCAGCACTGATCTTAAGCAATACAGATTTCCATACACAGGCAATGTCACTGGGGCCACTGTGGAGCCACTGATCAGAAAACCAGCTGACTCCTCCAGCTGGATTCTTTCCAAAGAACATTAGATACCTGTTTGACAGTTTTGGTTTCAACAGGAACTGAGATTTTTCCGACAAGGGATTTGCACAGCTTACATAGAATATCAAGTCTATCTATAATAGCACAAGGCCTGTCCTGTCTGATTGAATCTCTTTTTGTTTTCCAGGCCAAGTATTTGAATCTCCAGTCATATTTACCAGTATATCTGCTTTCCTTGAAGTCCCTTATATGTGTGCAGTCCATATCCTATAAATAATATAATTACCAGTACACTATATTTAGCATGTTAAGAAGCTCTTCCAGGCATATAAAGGAGTGCTGGGATATAGCCTAGCAGCAGATTATTTCTGTTACATAGGTGAGCCTCTTTGGATTCAGTCTTCAGCTCTGGCAAAACAGGAAAGAGAGACAGAGATGACATGAAGAAGAAGAAATAATGAAGGAAGACATAAAGTGGGAATGGAGAGAGGAAAGAAAGAAGGGGAAAAGAAAGAAGGAAGGAAGAATGAAGGAAAGAAGGAAGGAAGGAAAGAGAGAAAGAATATTCTCTTCCATTTTTATTCACACACAGAAAAAAGATTTCTAGGTCATAGGAAACCCTATTCTTAACTTATGAGGAACTTCCCATGTAAGTTAGGCTTTATGGAAAGCATTTTGAATGGATAAACATTTCAGTTCCTTCAAACAGTGTGATGATTCCCCATTTCTCCACATCCCCACAAACACCTGTCTTTTGTCTTCGGTCTTTTTATTATCTCCATTCTAAAAGGTGTGAGGAATGTCTATTGTCGTTTTAATTTGCATTTCTTTGATAATTAGTTACTTTGAGCATTTTTCATTTTGGAGTTGGCATTTGCCTGGCTTTTTTGAGAAATGTTTGAGTCCTTTGCCCATTTTTAAAATGAGATTAATTTCTAGCTATTTAGTTTCTTTAGTTCCTTACATATTTTGGGTGTTCATTTCTTGTCACACACAGAGTTTAAAATATCTGTATCATTTTGGAGATTAGCCCTCTGTCAGATGTGGGGTTAGTGAATATCTTTTCCCATTCTGTGGCCTGTCTTTTTGTCTTTTTGACTGTGTCCTTTGCCTTACAGAAGCTTTTTAGTTTCAGAAGGTCCCATTTGTTAATTGTCGATCTCAGTGCCTGTGCCACTGGTGTTATGTTTAGGAAGTGGTCTCCTGTACCAGCTCGTTGAAGAGTATCTCCCACTTTCTCTTCTAAAAGTTTCAGTGTGGCTGGATTTATGTTGAGATCCTTGATCCATTGGGACTTAAGTTTTGTACAAGGCGATAGACCTGGATCTATCTGCAGTCTTCTGCATACCAGTACCCAGTTATGCCAGCACCATTTGTTGAAGATGCTTTCTTTTTTCCATTGTACAGTTTTAGCTTCTTTGTCAAAAATCAAGTGCTCATAGGTGTGTGGGTTAAAATTAGGGCTTTCGATTTGGTTCCATTGGTCTACCTGCCTATTTTTGTGCCAATACCAAGCTGTTTTCAGGACTATAGCTCTATAATAGAGCTTGAAGTCAGGTATGGTGATGCCTCCTGAAGTTCCTTTATTGTATAGGGATGTTTTGGCTATCCTGGGCCTCAACTGAAGAGTGGATAGAGAAAATGTGGTACATTTACACAATGGAGTATTACTCAGCAGAAAAAACAATGGAATCTTGAAATTCGCAGGGAAATGGATAGCACTGGAAGAAACCATCCTGAGTGACGTAACCCAGTCGCAAAAAGACAAACATGGTATGTACTCACTCATATATGGATTTTAGACATGGATCAGGATAGTGCCAGTCTGCACTTCCACAGAGAGTCTGGGAAACAGGAAAGAACCTAAAAGATATGCATAGTACCCAAGAGAAGAGGATGGAGACAAGATCCTCTGAATGGATGGGGAACACGGCGAGGGTGGGGGAGTGGGACCTGGGAAGAAGAGAGGGGGTGAAGAGGAAGAGAGTTGGTCATGGGGGAACAGGAAGTTGAGGGGGTGAGGGTAGAATAGGGGGAAGTGGGAATCATAGGTTCGAAGACAGATCAGGCACCAGAGTGACCTCCAGTGATCTAAAGGGATAACACCAATTGGCAAGCTAAGCAATAGTGGAGGGACCACCTTGAATGCCCATCCCTGATAATGAACTTGATGTCTATAACCATCCGGGAGCCTTCATCCTGTGACTGATGGAAGCAGAGCAAACACACAATTAATCACTGAACTGAACCCAAGGAACCCAGTGACAGAGAGAGAGGAGTGATGAGCAAATTGGCAAAGAATGGGCTGGCAAAACCAGCAGAGACAGCTGAACTGAACAGGGGAGAGCTCTTGGACCCCAGACCGACAGTGGGGAGGCCAGCATGGGACTGATCTGGACCCCCCAAATGTGAGTGTCAGTGAGAAGGCCTGGGCAACCTATGGGGCCCTGAGCTGTGGATCAGTGTCTATCCCTGATATACAAACAGTCTTCGTGTGCCTATAGCACAAAGAGAGATGCTCTCTTAGCCTGGACTCTTAGGGGAGTGCCTGGACCCTACCAAGAGTAAAATGACAGACTCTAGATATCCCCTATGGGGAAGGATTTGGCAATAGGTGGGAGGGAGGGGGGGAAGGGGAGTGCGGGAGGAGGGGAGGGAGAGGGAACTGGGATTGACATGTAAAACAAGCTATTTAAAATTAAAATAATAATAATAATAATAATAATATCTGTATCATTCTGTAACTTTGTCTACTCATTTCTGACCATTTCTTTTTCTGTGACTGTGGATGCATTTTAATGCTAGCCCATTTGTCTATGTTTGCCTTATTGCCTGTGCTTTTGGGGCCATATCTATAAAAACCATCACCCAAATCAAAATCACAGAGATTTTCACTTATGTTTGATTCTAAAACTTTCACAATCTTAGATCTCCCATTTGTCTTCAGTCCATTTCAATTTACTTTTATGTGGTGTGAGTCATTGGCATAACTTCATCATTAAGCATATGGACATCCAGTTATCATATACTATTTATTGAAGATACTGTCCTTTCCTCATGTGTGTTACTGATATCATTGTTAAATATCCATCAACTATAATTGTGGGCATATATTTCTAGTCAAACTGTCATCTTTGACCTACAAGGTTTTGTTGCTGTTGTTGTTTGAAATCAATACATGTCGCTTTGATTACTATAGCTTTGTAACATATTTTGAAAGCAGGCTTAAGATTCATTATAGCTTTGGTCTCGTTATTTAAGACTTCTTTGGTTATTGATTGTCTACTAATTATTATGTTTTTTGATCACTTTGCCATTATTTAACCTTTATGAAAATTATCTAAATAAAAGACCAGTTATTTTGTCAAAATATGGTTCATGAAATAATTTTTTAACAACTTCTATATGAACTTCCCACATCCATGAAATTAGAAATGTCTGAAACCAACATTAGAATTTCAAATGCCTGGACCCCAAACCAATATTCTTTGTTTTCTATCATGTAAATCAAAAGCTACTGTTGAGAAAAGATATATGAATTATATTTGGGAAAAGAAAGAGTGACAGCCATAGGGAAGAGTGGGAACAGGAGATCAGTATGGGGGCATGGCCAAATTAAGTTATATGCTTGTAAAAAAATTTCTTCCTTGACCATTTTCTTTGAAGTAAAAACTTGAATTCATATCCAGATAGAGCCAGACATCCATTTTGTGCCCATGTACATTTTATTCAGCACGTTTATCCTCAATTTTATAATCTCTGGCATAGATATCATAGTGCCTCATAATTAATATTAAGATAAATATGTATGCAAGCATTTATCACAGTACAATATACTCCCCAAGTGCATCTCTCTCCCCACCTTCTTAATGGCTTTTCCAAAATAATTCCATTGACAATTCCGTGGAGGATAACATTTTCTTAGCAATAATTATCCACAACTCCAAACCATACCCTGTTTTCCTTTATCAGAGCAGTAGTGTAGTAATTGTTACAACACAAACTGCAATCTTCATATATTAGATACTTCCCCTTATTGTTCTGCTGACAACACTGGAACCTTTTCCAGAAGACAGACTAATGCAACTTTATGCAATATGAAAAACACTTCTACAATTTTCTCATTTCCCTCATGAGACTCTTACTCTGCTTTTGCTTCCCATCCCCTTTAGAAAGAAACTCCAAGGGGTCTGCTCTTAATGGAGTCCCTGCAGAGGAGCTGTTTTGTCAGAGGCTCATCCAAGCACTTCCAAATAACACAAAATTGGGTGAATAGTGCAGCTTTTCCAGGTCGTTAAACATTGCTTAACTATTTCTCAAATGTTTTGACATCAATAAAAATTCTCAAATGTTTTGGGGCCAAGCACTGGTTCCATTAACGTTTTACACTCTGGATGTTTAAAAGGACCGTTTGTTCTAAAGTCATCTGTTGACTTTTCTCTAGGAGCTGTTGAATATCCCACCAGCTGCGCCAGCAGTCTGTGCAGATTTTTGAATAACTTCTTCCATTTCCACCTATCTCCTGATTTCAGTCACTGTGCATGATCTCAAGAGCTGGAGTTCCAAATACAGGAATAGAAAGAGACCCCTCCAACAGAACTAGTTTTGTTCCAGTCTTTAGAAAACAACACAGAACTTTTCTAGTATTATAAGAACACCTGCCTGATAGGTTGACTTGAAACCCTCTGTGTACATACGCAGGGGCAATACAGCTGGGTCACATGGTAGATACACATTTAGGATTTTAACAGTCCAGAATAGTATGAAATACATTCTTCCAGGATGGAAGTACAGAAAAAGTAGACTAACTGTTCCCTGTTACAATTGTCATCTTTAGGTAGAGGTGCACTTTAAAAAGATTTTATTGATTGTATTCATTGTTTATTGAACTATGTTGAGTACAAAACTTTTCATACAATTCTTTTTTTAATTTTCTGTTTTAAATTCTTGTGGGGTAATACTAACAATTATAATGCATACAAAAGCTCTTTGAGAACTCAGTCAGTTTTAAGTGTTCCTTGACATTACTGAGCTAAAACTGAAAACCCACTGATTTGGTAAATTCTGAACCTATTTGCTACATTGTATGTAACATCATCTTGACTCTTCCAAAAAATGACCACACTCTGGAAACCAGAAAGGAAGAACAAGAAGTAAGGGGGACAGAGGTCTCCCTTCAAAGAATAACTGTCCTCTTTTAAACTCTTTTGTTCTAAAAAACAACAGATTTTTACCCCATTGTATTTCCCTTGTTTAGATAATGAAATTTATCTAAGATAAATTAGAAGATAAAATAGAAACTAACACATATGTCTGAGACTGGTGTAGCTGGATCTTGAGGTAGATTGATTCACGTGTGTGTGTGTGTGTGTGTGTGTGTGTGTGTGTGTGTGTGTGTGTGTGTGTTTGCAGCATCTGCAAATACAAATGCTATGATCTCTACCTTTCCAATTTATAGCCTCTTGAATCCTCCAGTTGCCTTATTTACTTTATCTAAGATTTTAAGTGCTATACTAAGTAGACACAGAGAGAGAGAGTGGACAACTTTATCTTATTCCTGATTTTAGTGGAATTGCTTTGAGTTTCTCTCTATTTAAACTGATATTGACTATGAGCTTGTTGCCAACTGCCCTTATGTTTGGTTATATCCCTTGTATTCCTAATATCTCCAGGACTTTTATCATGAGAGGGTGTTGCTTTTGGGGCAAAGGTCTTTTCTACTCCTAATGAGATGATCACATGTTTTTTTCTTTTATTTATATGGTGAATTACTTTTTGTGATGTGTGTATGTTGAACCATTCTTGCATCTCTGCAATAAAGTCTACTTGATTATGGTGTATGAACTTTGTGAGGTGATTTTGGATTCAGTTAGCAAGTATTTTATTGAGAGTTTTTTATTTATGTTCATAAAACAAATTAGTCTGTAAATCTTTCTTTGTTGGGTCATTATGTGTTTTAGCTATCAGAGTAACTGTGACCTCATAAACTAAATTTGACAATGCCCCTTCTGTTTCTATTTTGTGCAATAATTTGAGGAGTATTGGGTTTACTTTTCTTTGAACATTGGGTAGAATTCTAGACTAAGATCGCCTGGCTGTGAGCTTCTTCTTACATTTTATGAAAGACAATTTTAATTACTGCCTCTGTTCCACTAGGGGTTATAGGTCTGTTTTTATTGCTTTTCTGATCTTGATTTAATTTTTGTAAGTGGTATCTTTCAAGAAAATTATCCATTTCTTTTTAGATTTTTCTGCTTGTTGGAATAAAGTTTTTTTTAAACGTGTCCTTATGATTGTCAGGATTTCCTTAGTGTCTGTTGTTAACTCACCCTTAAATTTCTAAGTTTGTATTTGAATATTCTGTCTCTATCTTTTACTTAATTTGAATAAGGCTTTGCCAATCTTATTGTTTTGTCAAAGAACCAATTCCCAACACTTTTGTCTCATTGATTCTCTGTATTATTTTATTGTTGTTTCTAGTTTATTGATCTAAGCCCTGAGTCTGATGAGATCTTGTCATATAATCCTTTTATGTGTGATTTCTTCTTTGTGTTCTAGAGCTTTCAAGCATGCTACTAAGTTGCTAGTACTAGATGTCTCCTTTTATTTTTTTAATGTAGGCCCTAAGTGCTATGAATTTGGTGCTTGGAATAGCCTTAATTGCTTCCCATACTTGGGTATGTTGTGTATTCATTTTCATTCAGTTCTAGAAAGTCTTTAAATTCTTTCTTAATTTCTGTCTTGATCCATTTTTCATTCAGAAGAGAGTTGTCATTTTCCATGAATTTGTAAACTTTCTGCTGTTCATGATATCTAATCTGTGCTGGTCACATTTCAGTTTTCTGTCATCTGTTGAGAGATGCTTTGTGCCTGAATATGTGGTTTTGCAAAAAGTTGCATAAGTTGCTGAGAAGACATTATTATGCTTGGATGAAGTGTTCTGTAAATATCTGTTAGGTTCATTTGATTTATAACATCTGGTAGCTCCAGCATTTCTGTTTAGTTTTTGCTGGATGACCTGTCTTTTGGCAAGATTGGGGTATCGATATCTCCTACTAACAATATGTGGGTGTCAATGTGTGACTAAAGCTATAGTAGTATATTATTGTTTTTGTTTGTTTGTTGTTTTGTTTTGTTTTTACGATCTTTGGTATCCTGTGTTTGGTCCATTGATGTTAAGAATTGCAATTTCCTCAGTAAATTTTTCCTTTGAATAGTGTAGGGTTCATCCCGGTATCTTCTGATTAGTTTTGGTTTGAAATGTAATTTATTGGATATTAAAATTACTACACAAGTGTGCTTCTTAGATCCATCTGCTTAGAATATCTTTGATCATCTTTTCACCCTAAGATGGAATCAATTCCTGATGTTAGAGTGGGCTTCTTAGATGCAGCAGAAGAGCAGATCATACTTTCACATTCATTCTATCAATCTTAGTATTTTTATTGAGGATCAGCGACCATTGATGTTCAGAGGCATAAATGAGAAGTGTTTACTAATTCCTATTATTTTGTTGTGATGTGGCATGTGTGTGTGTGTGTGTGTATAAACTTTCTTATCTCACTTTGAATTGTTTTAACTATTGGTTGTTCAAAAAGATTTTGCTTAATTGCAACACATGGATGAATTTTTCAGTTTATCCCTCTGCTACTTATTGCTAGTTTCACTCTATTGTGGTCAAAGGAGAAACTTGGTATAAATAGGATATTATATTGTTGACACTTGTTTTGATAAGGTATGTTTGTACTCTAAAGAACATGTGCGTGTGCATTTGAAAATATGTGTGTTCTGTTGCTATTGAGTGAAATATTTTATGTGTGGGGCCTGTGGTGCTGTTCATAGCTATTGTTTATTTTTGTTAATGACCAAAAATAAAGCAATGCTATCTCTGTTATGTACGGACTTCAATTCCCCTATTCACTTGCATCAGTCGTTGTCTCATATGTTGAGGTGCTCTGATGTTGGTTACATATATGTGCCATTTGTCTGCTGCTCTGAGGAATGATCATTTTTATTATTATGTAACAGCCTTGACTGCTGTGGATTTAAATTGCTGCCAGATGAAAGAAAACTGTAATGTAAAAACTCAGAGTTTCCTGAGTCCCCTGCCAATTCCAAAGGTGCATATGTAACACAAACAGAAGGGGCAAAAAGGAATGGGCAAAAATGCATCAAGGCATAGCCAATGAAATACAAAAAGATAGTAACAAAAGGAAAATAGGGAATGAAACTTTAAAAGACACAGATGATCAATGGCATGGCAATGGTGAGTGTGTCCATTCATTCTTATTTTAAAAGCAAACTAAGATCTTCAATTAATAAATATAAAGCAGATAGATGGGGGAAATATGTGAATGTATATTATATAAAACATATGTGCTAAAATTAAAATAATTTCACCTAAACGCATAAGAAAAGTTCCACCATGGGAAAAAAGCAGCAGTGGCTATATTTACAACATAGAAAACAGACTTGAAGTTCAAACTGTCATAGCCTTCTACAGATGTCTTTCTTGATAGACCCTTTGTATGACATGATGTACAGACTAGCTTGATTACTCAAGTAGACAGATACTTTGGGAAATTTTTGTGTGACTTACTCAGCTCAACATGGCTGTGACAGGACTCTTTCTGCTCAACCAGGCATGTATCCCAAATCATATCTGTTTTTTAAAACCAATTGAAAAACAGACTATCAGAAGATCAAGAATAAACTAAGATGCTAGGATGCAAGGAGACCCAAAGATAGCACAATGAGGTACCACATGTGGACTTTGACTTATGAACAAGGTCATGGATGGGTGATGTAATACTCTGCTTGGTTCTTTCACAATGAAATAGAAGCTGGAGGTTTAAATCTTTTAGTATTAAGCCACATCAAAATATCTGAAAACTAGCAGCATCAAAGTGTTCTATTTATGTTTTTCTGCACTCCTCTCTTCTAGTGTGTAGGATTTTATAACCTCAATAGCTCTAATTCCTCCATTAGTCCCCTTTTCATACTCCCAAAATTTGCCAGAACCATCCCACACTCTGGCACTTAGGAACATAGACTGAACTTTCTATGCAGCTTACCCCTTTGACTATTTCTAGAATATTCTGTAAATCTCTCCCCCTTGCCTCTATCCTCCTCATTACAAGCTATTTGTTTATTATCTGCTCCCAGATATCCTTATGAATTCACATAGGAAGAGATAGCATATCCACTGAATTTTGATATGGTATTAATCAGTGCATGCCAGGAAGCTACCTGGAACTAAGGTAAAATGAAATTTGAATGAATCACAAGATCCTCTCTGGGTAAAGAAATCTCTGCTATTGGAATACCTGTCTGGATGTCTCTTAAACTCTATAGTCATTTTCACACCAGAATTGCATCGAAATTCTTAGCATGTATTCCATCTAGAGAACACGAGCTGTGTGTGAGTGTGTGAAGAAGATTTTATTTCCACAACAAGCAGAACATCAAAACACCTTCAGCACCATTCCAGCAGTGGCTTCAGCTGCAATGTAAAGGAGGAGCAAGCAGAGATGAGAGTAGAACGAAAGCAGAATCAGAGAAAAGAGAGTTCAAGAGAACAAAATCCACTTGGGATAATCAAGGTGGTGGAAGTGAGGACAAAACTATGGGGCTTCCTGTACTCTTGCATCTCATAATGCTAAAGGGGATGCTGAGGAGAGGGAAGAGAAGGGAAGCAGGAAAGGGAGAGGAAGAACGGGGAGGGGAAGGGGAAGAGAGGAGGCACCTTGCACCCATAAATCTAAATCTTAGCATGGAGAGCACATGTTCAGAATTAATGTGTGTAAATTTGTGAAAAGGCCAATATAACAATTTCTTCCTTTGGAGTGATAACCCAAAGAAGACACGAAATGATGCTGACACATCCTGTCATCATTAAAGCATGCATGCAAGGAGGAAGGCTGGGCAACACGGAACTGATGAAGTGGGCTTCTGCTCCTATTGCCCTCAGACAAACTTGGGTACAATTTGCAGCTGTGGTACTTAAAGCACATTACTGATCTCTCAAACTTCCTAATTGCCTTAGCATCTCTCACTCTGAAAAAGATGAAATGACTTCCTCATAGGGCCAGTATGAAATGATATTTTGCAGAACCTGAACAGTCAGAAAATAAACTCTCAATAAAAATAAAGCAAATTGTAGGAACACTTGGATGGATAGCTCATATCATTCTGCTGAGATGCAAAAAAAATAGTAATTGCCATTCTTGTAGCTCTATGGGTTGTAAAAGCTCCTCATTAGGTAGTGTTCACAGAATCCTTGTAAGTGTAGACCATATTGGTGTGCTTATGAACAAAAGTTGAAGGGATACTCTTTTACCTGAGCCAAAGCCTGCACCTGAGACCTGTTTTCTATGGAACTATAAGCATTTTCTCACTTGCTTTAGTGAGGGCATTAACAGAACTAATACCTGTACACTAAGAACAGAGTATGGAATACAATAAGCACTCAATAATATGAACTATCAGTATCTTTCTCATGTTATGGTACAACACAATACTAAGTCCTAGAAAGACCAACCATTTGCAACCTAGGCTTCTATAAAAAAAAAGTAGAGGCCTAGGCTACAACATGACACTAGACTTCTAACACAAAGGCTAGTCTTTCAGAAGAGTTTCTCTGGGATGCCTACTGATTTGCTTGTCTGTGTGATGCGCATTGCGTTCAGGACCTCCACTTGCATAAGTACAAGATAGATGAATAGAAAAGCTTCTCCATGTTATTGCAAAATAAATTATTCAAGGAACCACAGGCATGAAGAAGAGATGGTGAATGAGACATTCACACTGGCTCATCTCTCTGTTATAACAATGTCCCTAAATTTCAGATGCTGGCACATTTAGTGTCTCTAGCAAAGAAACAATGGCAGGTTACATGTGTGTGCATATACATGCAATATATGCAATCTCTCTATACATATACGCACACACACACACAAAGAGACAGAGAGAGGAGTGGGGGAGATTGCAGGGCAGGTTGACAGACTCAATCTAAAAATAATAGATGGCATATTTTAAAATAAGAAATTATCTTTGGAAAACCTTTTAATGTTAAAATCTATTGATTGAAGACAGTTTGTCCACATTAATCAAGGGTAGATGTTTTTACTTAAAGTTATTTGTTTGTAGATTTTAACCACAAAATATCCTTGTAGTAACAACTATGTTAGTGTTTTGTTAAATAACTGCGTACTACACCCTACAGATAAGCTATGTGGTCCAGTCCATATATAACCCATCACAAGTGCCAGCTCAGATACATACTCCTCAACCTGTTGGTTCCTCAAGGCTTACTATTGTATTTTGCTGGCATTGAGTGGTTTGTCTTCATCATATAAATCCAGCATAATAGAATAATGTGAACAATTGCTGCTTAAAGTATAACATCATAGTGTCCATGGCTATTTCTGTCTTCAGGGCCCATGGATCCTTGAACTGTGTTTAGCTCTCAGTTCTAATTACATTCAATGAAATATGTGGAAGTTTTCCTGGAAGGACAGTTCTCTAGGAGAGGGGATAGCAATTTAGCAATGGATTCACATGTATCTCTTATTCTAAAACCATCTGCCTTTAAAATTCAAAGAGATTTTTTACCTTGTTTTTAAAATGCTTAACACTTTGAAAGTTTTCTGTAAACTGCATAAAGGAATATCTCATTTCATTCTGAGAAAAAAAAGTAGGGGCAGGCTTGACCATTCATTTTCTCTTCCACATGTGTAGCAAGCTTGGCCTTTGAGGAATTATCAGAGCATGGTAGAGAGAAAGTGTCAAAGTCTAGAAAGAAATGTTGAGATCAGTTTTTGGTCTCATCCTTTACCCTCTGCACTTGGATGCCTCCTCTTCAGGTATTTATTGCCTGATTGTTCCCCTTGTTCCTGGGACATTTTTAGATCCCCCATTCAGAATAAGTTATCAATATCAACTGGGCAGGAGGTGTCAGGCTTTACTGCAAAGTGAGTGGCTTTTATCCTGGCTTCCAGTGGGTAATGGCAGAGCTATGGTCGGTGCTTGGTGTTCACCTGATGCATTTCCATGATACTGGAGCAGAATTCACCTAGCCAGGTGGAAGTTGCTCAACAGGAGCTAGGGGGAGTTATGGAGTCAAAATCAAGTATGATTGAAACCACATATATTGAAGCTTTCATCAACTTTGTAGACTTGCCAGTAGATTCAGGAAATGATAAGGGTTGGGGGATATCATTCTGTGAAAATATAAATCTTTAGTAGGTAGGAAAATGAGAATTCAGACTCAAATATCAGCTGGTACCAAAATGTCTTATGAAGAGATCAATTGCTTTTTATAAAAGACAAGTTAATTTGGGGTTTGTGTGACAATCTACATGTTAGAAAATGAACAAAAGAAAGCAGAAAAATGAGCAGTGTGTGTGTGTGTGTGTGTGTGTGTGTGTGTGTGTGTGTGTGTAAGAGATAAGGAGGAGAGTTGGAAAAACAGCTGAGAGTAGCGAGTGGCTTTTATCATAACTACCCTTCCTCCACATTTACTTATTTCAAAAGATCCTATAGTACAACTAGTTGTCATTATTATAAAAATCACCAAAGAACCAAAGAAATTCCCACACATATGAGGGAAAGTTGGTTTAGCTACATTATGGAAAACGGACATATTCTAAAGAGGTTATCAAGATCCAAAAGAAGTTGACAACTGGTTAACAAATAAGATCTTGAAATAATTTAATTTTATCATGCTCACCACTCTCTGCAACACGTGGCATGACTTCAACAGACCACAGATAGAGTTGCATCTGTGCCATTAGCTGGAGGCACATCAAGGTGGTAAACTAGGTTAGCAGGCTACCAATCTGTCATTAAGGTAATTTAGGGCAGGATGTATGGGTGACACAATTGTGACATTGCTTGATTTGTAAATACAAACACGTAAGTTTTAGCCCCAGCACCCATGTAAAAGCTGGTCACAGTAATATGCACTTGTAAGTCCAGCCCTGGGGAAGAAAGAGAGGAAGGTCCCTGGGGCTAGCTGCCAGCTAATTGAGAACGTACAGGCCAATGAGAAACCCTGTCTCAAAGGAGGTTAGGGAAATTCTTGAGGATAACTAACACCCATGGTTATCCTCCAGCCTCAATATGCATACACATACATAAATACACACACACACAAACACACCCACACACACACAATTCTTTTAAGATTTCTTTATTTTATGTATAAATGTTTGCTTGCATGTATGTCTGTGCACCACTTACATGTCTGGTATGCATAGAGGTCAGAAAGGCATTGGGTCCCCTGAAACTGGAGTTAAGAGTGGTTACGGGCTACCATGTGTATGCTGGGACCTGAACCCCAGTCCTCTGCAAGAGCAACAACAGTTCCCTTGAAAACTGAGCAACCTCTTCAGTCTCCACATGTAATTTTTTAAGATAAAATTATCCTGGCAGTTTTCACCAAGTTGATATTTTAAATCTCCAGTTCCTATGTGAGAACAGTGCATGATAGGAACATTGCCCTGCATCACGTGGTTAGCACAGACAGGATGCAAATGCATGTTCTATGTGCTGACATGTACAAAACTCAAGCTGACATGAAAAAACTGCCTACATGCTTAATGACCAAGACTTCTCTTTCTGTTGCATGCTCTTTCCTTAAATAAACCTCTCCCCTTGGTTTCCCCTTGGCTTAGCAGCTATCTCCTTACAAACAGGCATCAGTTATCTCTTTGGGCTGCTAGCTGCTCTGCAGATTACTGCACCTCATATCACACATCTCCTACATTCACTTATTATGTGCAGCCAGTTTATGAGCAGGTAGACCAATGACTTGGTACTTCAAAAATATTTGTATTAAGGATTCTAAAATGCCAACCAAAGGAAAATAAATTAGCAACTAAAAACAACTTGGGTGACAGGTCAATAGTTCTGAAAGGTACAGGACAGAGCTATTTGAAGGGTTTATTAGAAACTCATCCAACCATTCACCCACTGATTTATTCATTCAAGAAACCTTTATTGAGCCTCTGTTACAATGGGAGGATGTGATGAGATCCAAGAATGTTGAAGACAATCAGCTTTGTCCGAAAAGGGTTAACAATCATGTCAAAAAATGGAATAAAAATTACTCAGGGCACTATAAGGAAACTGCTTCAAAAGTGAATTCTTTGTCAATAAAGAATTCAAAGATACTGGATAACCCCTTTGTTAAGGACAATATGGATGTAACACAACCTCAGAAGTCTGTTTAGAACAGATTGAATTTAGGTGCCCCAGAGGTTTTGAGCATTTATACAAATAAATGAAATAGCAGGTGATATCAAATGCCCAAGGACATATAGATCATGGAAGGAACAATTCCAGTCTGTGGGAACAGGGAAGGTTCACAGGGTGTGCAGGCACTGTACAAAGGGTTGGTTCATTTGAAAGCAATATTTAGAGTTTACAGGGTCCAAGGTATTTAACCTTTCTGAAAGCCAGTCTCCTAATCTCCAAGACAGGGTTAATTATGCCTGCCCTACCCAATCTCCCTGTTGCTCTGAAGATCGAAAGAGATGTTTAAAGTAGTTTGTAAACTAAAAAGATACTATGCAAATGTAATCTTAGTTAGAAAGTCTATTGTTGTTCTCCTTGGCTGCATGCCAGAACTTGAAGTTAAACTCCTACTGCTGAGGACACCACATACGTTGGTCACCAGACTCAGAGAATCAAGCTGATAATGATCTGGAAGCCCCCTTCATTTGAGCTAACTCTCATAGTATCAGAAAATGCTATGCAGCTAAGGGAGAGAATAATCTATGACTGGAGATGTCATAGACCCCAAAAGAGAACCTGCTATTGTCATTTTCCTAAATTAGTATAGCCTCCAGCTACATCCTAAATGCTTAGCCTTCTCCCCATAGATAACTGTAGCTCTTGGTCCTCATCAAAGAATCTTCTTTTTCCATAAGAATGAGATACAACTTTTCAAGAGCAGAGAATAAGTGGCCCTGCTGTACCTAGTCCCCATGCTACACATACTACATAAGAGACTTTGAAGATCCCCATGGAAGGCCTCAACCAGCCTGGAGAGCAGAAACGGAATGGAATAGGGGGTCAGTGTGGCACAGGGGAGGAGGGGACAGAGAGGGAACTGGGACTGACATGTAAAACAAGATTGTTTCTAATTTACATGGTATAAAAAAAGGAAGAAAAAGACTCAAGGACTATTACAGAGGAGGGGGAGAAGATATTGTAAGAACCACATGACTTGGACAACAGATTCATGATTCTACTCATACAGACACAACTATGAGACTTCACCCTGGGAATCGGAACAATATATTTACCTAAGCAAGACCTGCCTGAGACTGTACCAGTCACCATGCCAATGTGGATGAGGAAAATTTAACCATTCCTCACCCCAAGATAAAGAACTACTGTCAGTTATTTGTTATTGAGGAAGACAGAATCAATTTTTCTCCAGAGACAAAACCCTGACACATTTATCAATCTTAATGGTCAGAATTGATGTAATTACAGTGTAGTAATGAGATGTAATTAAAATGTGATCTTTATAGAATTCTTAAAATAAAATCAGGCCAGGCATTGGTGGCTCACATCTTTAATCCCAGCACTCAGGAAGCATAGGCATGCGGATCTGTGTGAGTTCGAGGCCGGCCTGGACTACAGCACAAGTTCTAGGACAACCTCCAAAACAATACAGAGAAACCCTGTCTCAAAAAAAAAAAAAAGAAAGAAAAAGAAAATCAGAATATCTGTGCAAAGGGACCAAGCTTAATGTTTAAGTTTCAGACATATTGAAGAGGTAGGATTTCTCTTTGAGTTGAGAAAGTCCCTTCAAATGACAAACTACACTGCAAGAATTTGGTTATAAAATGATGCTTTGAGTTAACTGAAGTTTTGGTTGAGGGATGGTGTACATTCCCTGGCTTTAGGCACAAACGCTGAATTTCTTACTTCAGTGCATCCAGTCATATAACAAAAACAACAAAAATGGTAAGTAGAAGGATTTTTCCATCACTTTGAATTTCTGTATTACCCAAGATAGACTTTCCAGGGGGTGGAGTGAAAGAATAAATGTATTTTGGCATAAGCAAAGATGTTAGAAGATAAGTAAACCAGGGATCTCAAGTAGCAATGACACCCACCTGCCATTTCTAGGTTCAGTTCAGACAGATTTTATAGAACATTTATGATAGGCCAGACCCAGTGATAGTCAGTGTGTGAATACGTGGAGATCAATATAACATGGTTCTACCCTCAGGGGACCCACATATTTGTGAACATTCTGAAAGTGATAAATAGAATAGACTAAATTAAATGGATCATGAATCAAGATAATGGCATCATCCTGGAGCAGATGCAATCCAATGGTTGACCTCTGTCAACACACCCTGCTGTTCTGTGCTCATCTTTTCTCAACATCAAAAGAATCTTCATCAAACACCATCCAAAAACCTCTTGGAAATGCTTGTCTCCTATTAGCCTACACTGAAAATCTTAGCAAAAAATAAATTTTTAAAGAAACAGTATTCAGCCTTGTAGATCATTTATGCACTAATTATACAACATTTTTATTCACCATACACAGTAAAAAACTAAATACTTGAATTAATTATATTTTTTTCATCTCAAATCAAGTAATTCGTTCTTCTCAACCTTATTTTGGTTTAGAATAATTGTTTTTCTGGGACTATAGAATGAAGAGATCAAGTGATTTGTAATTAATGTGCTTCTGGTGTGTTTTTAATTTTATTTACAAATAAACAAAAACATACCATGGTTATTGTAGTGCTCAAGTGTGTTCCATATAAGATGCATAGCAGATGGTCTCTTCTTTTCTCTCAGGTTCTCTCCCCTCCCTCCTCCTCTTCCTCCTGCAGTAGTCTCTCTCCCTTTGTATTAACACACACACACACACACACACTCACTCACTCACACACACACACATACACACACACACACACACACACACACACACACACACACACACACACACGCCAGACTGAAAGGCTGTTCTAGAGGGAAGATGTACTGAACTGCTAATTAACTCTTAGGCTACTTCAGACTGGGATTTTGTGGTCTTGGAACAGGGAGTAACTCTCACCAGACTTTCTGTTCATTGACCAAGCACTAAACATAATGCCCATTTCCAAATTTTAATAGACTCCACTATACAACTATGTTCATCATGGGAAGTTCACAGCATGCCTTCTCTCTTATGTGTTTCTTGACTACCATCAGCCAATTAGTAATCATATTTCCCCTTCCAATGATTAGTTAGCTAACCAATTGGCATGTGGTTCAGCATGGGTCATTGACATTAGAAAAGCAGGGTTGCCTCAGGGGCTTCTAGAAAGGGACATAGTCCTCTAAATTGGATTTAACTGAAGGTGGTACCATCATGTCTCTGGATATATGATATCTGGAAATGGAAGCTAAAATAGCCATTGGTGTTTTGTGAGTATCCTGAGCATGAAGTCAATAGCTTCATAGAAAAGCTGGCTTGGAACTCCTGAACAACAAACTTTGTAGTCACTTGAACACTGAACTTCTCAATAGATGAAATGTTATGTTTGTTCTCTGCATATATTTTTCTATTAATTGAAGTTATACCAATCATAAGCAGTGCTGCACTGTAACTATAACTATAACCTTCCATATGAGCAGAAGCAGAAGCATTGAACTAGTTCCACAGAGAAGCCTATAAAGCCCACACAAGGGATTTATTAGATGTTGGTGTCCTGCTTGTGGTAGTGCTAACAAGAACCACTGCATATATTAACATTAAAGGGACTGTGCCCCCCCAAAAGTTATTACTTCTGCATTTATATCAAAAGGGTAGAGCATGAATTCAAGTTCACATTGTTTTCCTGACCTCAAAGTCACACTGCTTCTGAGTGCTTGTCAAATGCAGTGTAAACAGCTCAATACTCTAGAATCGGTGGGATAAAGTTTAAATCCCAGCTCTCTCACTTGATAGCTATGTGACCCTTATGCATTTTGTTTCACCCTCTAAGTTTTTTTTCAAATGCCTGTTGCAAATAATAATACTCTTTGCCCATCCCATCTTTTTGGGAGAAAGTAAGGTTAAATAAGAAAATTATTTGAAAGCACAAATTGCTATTGTGTTTGTTTAAAATATTGTGATTCCAAAAGCATTCAGGCTAAAATTCTGCAATCCTATGTCTCTAGTGGGATATGCTACAAACAGCAAACCTAGACCCCAAACTATGTTAATGATAGTGATTAAGTCATGTTCACCTACACACACCAGCATCCTTCTTTAAGGCTACAGAATCCACTCATCCTTCTGTCCCAGGAAGTCTTTATGTATCAATGGAATCTGCCAATAAGTTGAAATCTCTTAATAATAGCTAGGGTAAACCATTATTTCCTCTCTTATCCATTATCATATCTTAATTTTTATGTTGTAACATTGCCAACAAAAATAAAAACCTACAATTCTCAGACTCCCTTTCAGCTAGATCAAGTTCTAGTCACTATGCTGCAAGAGAATGGAGTGTGGATACATAATAAATGATAGATCAACGATTGCAAGAAGTCTGTCTTGGGCCAACAGCTATGATCTTTCCATGATATGGTACAAACCAAATTAGTTACAATTTTAGTAGGCCAGCTAAAAAAGCATCTCAGTAAACTCTGGTAGAATACATCACACATTGAGATGCTGGGTACAGTTGAACCTTAGAGAGTAACCTTGTGTACTTGGTGATTATTCAAACAAGAGATTTGGGTAACAAGAAATGTATGAGTTCTGACACTCAGAACAGATGGTTCAGAATCCCCAATCTCTGTTACTTTAGTAATAAGGTTTCAAACAGACTGAGGATAACAATAAAACTATGTCTCACATTGTTTGTCATCTCCAGTCTCTGCAGTCTACTTATAATTGTATGCTTTAGTATCTATCCTCCATAATCATACCCTGATAGTAATTCCCACCAGATTGTCCTTTCATCAGATTGAAACATTGTGAAATGTTAAGTGATTATTTTTCTTCATTACTTTTCTGTGAATTGCTTATCCATATTTTAAAATAGCTTCACAAAAACTATGAGGGGATAGCTCCCTCTATCAAGAAGTCTCCTTTACTGATACCGTGCTCAGCCTGATGCAGTGGGGAGTGGCTTGTTCCTGCCTCAACTTTGCATGCCAGACTTTGTTGACTCCCCAAGTGAGATCTTGCCCTCTCTGAGCAGTTAATAGAGGGTGGGATGGGGGGAGGTGGAGGGGCTGAAGAAAGGGAGGGAGGGGGGACTGGGGTTGGTATGTATAATGAAAAACAAGTATAAAAAAGAAAAACATCTATGAGGGAATTACTTAAGATTAATTCTCAGGATTGTTCATTCTGACATTTGGAGCAATATCAGACTCTAACAAAAACTGATATTCATTCTGGTTAACTCTGGTTTGGGCATTTTACATGGGATGTCTAATTTATTCTTTTAAAAAACACTATTGAATAAAGGATAGCATCATTGCTGATTGGAAAGGAGGGGAAACAAGTCACAGGAGGAATAAGTGACTTACCACTGAAGGAAGAGGAGAAATGGTAGAATAGGGTTGTATACTGAAACAGAGATGCTTGAGAAAAATATTGAAAACAGAGAAAGTATAATGATTGAGGACAGCTGACAACTGTACAAGCCATCCTTAAATTTCAGTGGCTTAATGTAATTATATTAATTTATTGCTTTCTCATCTCATTGTTCACTGGTGTACTTTTATCTCTAAATACCAGCCCCTCCTTGTCTACAAGAGCCATTTTATGGTTATTAATTATATTTTATCATTAACTTTTTAATATATATATATATATATATGAACTTATATGCATACCCAGGGGACACAAGAGGAGGTCAGATGACTTTTTCAGGAATTAATTCTCACCTTCCACTTCTTTGAGGCAGGGTCTCTCCTGTTTCTGCTACTGCTCTATGTACTTCAGGCTAGCTCACATGAAGCTTATGAGTGGTTCTCTGTCTCTTCTTCCCATCTCACTGTAGTATGGTAGACATGACAGATGATACTACTACACTGGCTATTTATGTGGGTTTCAGCAATCATTCTTGGATACATGGCATTACAAGGTAAATACATTGATTGTCTGGGTCATTTCTCCAATCTCCTTATCAAATTTTTCCAGATAATATTTCAAATTCCTCTCACAGAGCTCTTATATCACGTTGTCACTTTAACCTTCTGTACATACTCATTTGGATATATTTTAAAAAACATACTCCAGAAATTGTTCTCTGAAACCAGTACTTCAATGGAAGCTAACACACTGAAACAGAAGCTATCCACAATTTTTTCTAAGTCATCAAAAATCCATAAAACACAGACAGCTCATGAACGTTTTCTGCATTTTGTATTATTTTGTTTATTCTCTTGTCCAAAGGTGTGAGTGACTGAACTTATAAAATTTAATGAACCATTTCAAATAAAGCAGTTGCTTCAAAATATTGCTAATTCTCTGTTTTAATCAGACAGACCCCAATATATAGATAGATGCAGAGTTGTGTGTGTAAATGATTCCTTTTCTTTCTATAAGACCTCAACTCAATTTTAAATACTATGTTTTGTATAGTAACTGTAGAATGAAGCCTTTTCCTTGCCAGCCACTTTGGTTTTTCCCCATTAGTTGCCTGGGCTCTGCTGCGTTGTAGTCCCCAAATACACAGGGTATTATGAAGCTATTGGCTGTTTGCTTGTTTCTTACTGGCTATCTCTGACTTAAGTATTTAAAACATCTACGTATTTCTCTTACTGGAGAAAAGCGTCCGGAACTCTTATTTCTGTGGCGGCTACATCGTGACTCCTGTGTTTCTCTTTCCCAGAATCATGCTTGACTCCTAGCCCCACCTATCTTGCTTCCCTATTGGCCCATAGTGCTCTATTCAACAACCAATAAGAGACAGATTTACAGAATGACATCTCCCATCAAGTAACTGGTAAATTAATTGAATAAGTGGTTAGAGTCCTTGACACATTATTCTGAAGAAAAGAGTGAATGACTTAAATGCTATTTTCAGAGACCCCATTGTTAAAACCCTGCTTCTTCTCTTGTTTCTCCAGCATCAATGAATAGTATCTTTCAATTTTTATCTGGTTGTCAAGCCATAGTATTTAATTCATCAGTTCTGCGCATCTCTCAGATTTAATTAATCATCAAGTTAACATTGCTTCCAATTTGATTCGCCTTCCTTTTAAAAACTTCACAAAGCTAAACAATGTTCTTATTCTCACTGTTATTACCCTAGCTCAGTATTGAATCACTTCTTCAAAGATTCAAGAAAGATCTTGCAATTTTTTGTTTGTTTTTTCTTCCATTTCTTTAAAGTATTTTCTCATTTCCTCTTTTAGAGTCTCTATCATCTTCATGAAGTTGTTTTTAAGGTCATTCTCTTCTGCTTCATCTGTGTTGGGATGTGCAGGTCTTGCTGGTGTACAATCCCTAGAATCTGGTGGTGTCATATTAGTTTTTCTGTTGTTCAATGTGTTCTTATATTGTCGTTTTCCCATCCCTTCTTCCAGTGGGGTGTCTTCCTTTCTTGATGGGTATGGGATTGTTTCCCTTCCAGAGGGCACAAGCAGGTCCAATACTCTGATGGGTCTCACGGTGGGTATGCACTCCATCTCCTAGTGAGTGGGAGCTGGATTAGCACAGTGCTATCAGCAGACTGGAGGTTCCTTGGTGAGCCAGGGGCAAGTTGACTTGTCTGCTGTCCCCAGGCCAAGAAATCCCAAAGAGAGCAAGAGGAAGGAAATTGAAATGGAGGTGGGGGCCAGAGCTCACCTCTGCCCTGAGTGGCAGCAGGAGTAGACCGGCACTCTTAGCAGGCTCCTGGTTGATTGGTCCTCCAGGGGGTGAGTTGACCTGGCTGCAGTCCCCAGGCCAGGAAATCCCAGAGAGGGCAAGCAATAAATGCCCTGATAATGAGATTGACAGTATTATGTCATCCTGGAGCTTTCATCCAATGGTTGATGGAAGCAGAGGCAGACACCCAGTTAATCACTGAACTGAACTCCTAGAAACCAGTTACAGAGAAGGAGAAGTGATGAGCAAAGGGGTCAAGACTAGGCTGGTGAAACCCACAGATACAGATGACCTGACAAAGGGGTGCTCATGGACACCAGACTGATGGCTGAGATGCCAGCATGGGAATTATCCAGACCCCCTGAACATGGGTGTCAATGAGAAGGCCTCAGCAATCTTTGGGGCCTTGGGTACTAGACCAGTATTTATCCCTGACATCTGAATGGACTTTGGGAGCCATTCGACATGGAGGGATACTCTCTCAACCTGGATACATGGTAGATAGCCTAGGCCCTGCCCAGGATGATATGACAGACTTTGGAGATACCCCATGAAGGGCCTCACCCTCCCTGAAGAGTGGAGTGGGGATTGGGAGGGGGTTGGGGTCTGGGGGCAGGGGAGTAGGGGAGGAAGTGGGAGATGGGATTGATATGTGAAGCAAGCTTGTTTCTAAACTAAATAAAAAATAATTTTAAAAAATTCCCTTCTGCAGCCATACATAAATCTGAACAACATATATGAAAAGTCCCAGGCTCATAATATACCTCTTAACTATGCTCCAGGGCCCCAACCCCAGGCCTATTGCACACCCATGTGAAGCACAAAATTGTTCGTTTCCCACCACTTTCCCACAAAGCTCTCCTTGAATCAGAGAACTGACCCAAGCCCACAGCAATGAGAGGTCCCAAAGTGCCAGGTGTCAAGAAGGAGGACCATTTACAAGAAAATAAAAAGACAAAAGCCTGGGATCTCAGGGTCTTCAAGAGCTGATGACTCATGACAGCATGTTTGTTACAAAATACAGCATCTTACACACTGTTTACTAGGGGAGGATGGGACAGAGTCAGCATAAAACTATGCCACAACAGGACCTAGTGAGCAAAGGCTAATCAAGCAATTTTACACAAAGGGAATATAGGATGTGTCAAGTGTGTGACAGATTGAGCACACAGCCTTGAGACTGTTAACTACAGTTCATCAAGGGGCAAAGTCAGCTTCCCATGAAGTGAGATTCCAATGCCTTTGAGAACCTGATTGTAGTCCCAGATTTGATTTTTTTAAAATATGCCTCTAGGCGAAAACACAGACATAGTGTTTCCCTTGGCTTTTTTATCAGAACCTCTGAGAAACCCTTGGAAAAGCTTGTCCCCCAACACAGAACACCTTTCTTTCTCTTTCCCAAATGTAGCTTCTTTCTCTCGTGTTCAGGCTTTTTTTCCAGCTAGTTTCTTATGACTTAACTTATTCCTTTTTTATTACTAACTCCTATTTATTCTTCAGTTCTCGGCTTAACTCTCCTTACCTGATGTCAAGACTTTCTATCCCACATTCTGACATTATTCTTCTCTTTAGTTCAGCAACTGTCAGAACGCATAAACTTTGTATTTCTTCCTGACATGATGTCACTTCACTGAAAATATTTAGGAGATGACTTTAATTATTTAAAAACATAAACCAACTTTCTGTGGAAAGAAGTAGAAAGAAGTAGACACAGCCAATAAGGTGACCTTGCCTGTCCTTTGGATCCATGTGTTATATTAATGGAAGATTTCTTCGAGGTAAAGAATCACCAAAGGTAAAGTTAGAAACAAAAGAAGGAGAAGGAGGAGGAGGAGGAGGAGGAGGAGGAGGAGGAGGAGGAGGAGGAGGAGGAGGAGGAGGAGAAGAAGAAGAAGAAGAAGAAGAAGAAGAAGAAGAAGAAGAAGAAGAAGAAGAAGAAGAAGAAGAAGAAGAAGAAGAAACTGGCATTTAGTGGCACATCACTGAATGAAAAGTGGTTTGGAATTAGATTCTCTAGCAAACCTATTTAGTTCTAAGTCACTGTCACCATAATAGTAGATACACAACCTTGTAATATTGTAATTCTTTTTCAGGGGTTTTCATTCATTTCTCTCTTTCTTTGGGGGGGGTTGAGACAGGGTTTCTCTGTGGCTTTGGAGACTGTCCTGGAACTAGCTCTTGTAGACCAGGCTGGTGTTGAACTCAGAGATCTGCCTGCCTCTGCCTCCCAAGTTCTGAGATTAAAGGTGTGAGTCACCACCACCTGGCTGATTTTTTCTGCTCATTTCTCATTTATTTATTTGTTTCCCATTCTGTTTTTAAAAACTAAAATTCTAAAATTCAATTAGCATCACCCTGTAGATAGCATACAAAACTACTTTGTATTTCAGTCTGGGAGAGTCAGAAACCCCTGCTTTAGATAAAGCATCTTGAATGCAATAGTCAAGGTCATGCATAGCCCAAGCCTATCCTGTTTTCAGGATGGACTTCACCACACATTCCTGGAGGATGCTTAGAGCTTTCTGGAGAGTGGGTTCTGTAGAGATAAATGTGCTTATGTGGAAGGAGTTGATCTGTTGATTTCCCCAACATCTGAAGGGCAAATATCACCAGAGAAAGGAACTAATATTCAGATTCTAAAATGTCAGGTTCAACTACTAGCTCCTGAGTCACTTTGATTGGATTACTTAAATTCTCTGGACTTCAAATGTTCTCACTTAAAAAACAATATAGTTACATATGAGCAATAAATTTTAGAAATGGAAGGGTATATTAAGGCCATTTTATCTAATACTTGCTAGATTATATTCTGTGAAATATGTAAAGTCTCTCTGTGGGTGCTTCCCCAAAACAAATTCATAAAGTAACATATTTTTCTTAGGAATAATTTAAAAGTGCAATAGCCTTTTTTACTTCTGGATTTCTCAGACCCTTTGATATGCTGAGGTGTGTGTATGTTCATAGAAGCCAACATGACTAGGTCTTTATACAGAGACACACAATCATAGAACTTCAGTCAAGATGTGTTTTGTGGGGCTAGGGTTGGGTGAAACACATTAGAGCTGGTCAAATAGATTCCTGAGTAAGGATGCTCAGGACCAGGGCAAAGGGTTTACTCAGTCTCACTGAGTTCTGCAGCACTAAGTCAGAACAAGACTTCTAATGGTCTGGTTCTATTGCCAGTACATTATTCATTCATTTATGAAGAACTCTCCTTCTCAAGACAATTGACTATTAGAAAGTCTCTTGACATATTGGAGAAAAGACTCAAATACAAGGTGTCCATACTGAATCTTTGAAACTAATGAGTCCCTAATAAACATTTTATAAATCTGAACACAGAAAAAAATCTAACATAGAGTTACCACTTAGTGTCTGGTCATCATAGGCAACTCCCTACTTAGTAGGCATGCACAAACATGATTGATGGTTGATCTTTACCTATAGAAACTATATAGGCATTAGTAGATATTCTAGGAGACAGACCTGCCTTTAGCTTTGATTACAATCCCACTTGACTTGACTTGGTCTCCAAAATATTTGTTGAATTTTTTCCACTTTTCATTTGCTAGTTAATACTTAAACTTTACTCCCTTAACCCCTGTTAAAACAATGAACAAACAAACAAAAAATCTCACTAATAATCCAAAACACTTACTAAACAGCCTACACTAATGCTAAATCCTTGCTGTGATCCACTAGTTAATATGGAAGTAAAAGTGAGGTGTGGCCCCTGGTAGACCAAGAATCTCACTCTAAACCAATACATCTAAAAATCTGAGCCAACAAAATACAAAGCAATATTGAAATCTAATTAGATTTCTCTCAATTAATTTACTGACTACCTCTATGCTGCTATCTAACTTTATTAGGATTTTATTTTGTATTCTATTTTAAAATGATGCTTACATTAATTTATAATACTAACATAAAACTCTATTAAAATGGTAACAACTTGAGGAACAAATGCACCAGTCTTCTGCTCCACCCATGGGTCCAGGTAAACCAGGGCCCATTTCTGGGCCACCTGTCAGTGCTTGGGGGCTGCCACAGTGGCTTCCATCCCAGAGGCAGGAGGCAAGGCACCCTAGCAGTCTAATCTCCGGCTCTATCCACGGGACTAGGCCGGGTGCCTGTGCTTGGAGTCTACCACTGTGGCTTCAATCCCAGTGTTGAGAACCAAGGCATGCTTGCTACTCTCCTGCCCCACTCATGGGACCAGGTAAACTAGGTCCCATTTCTGGACCTCCTTCCTGGACCTAGGCTCTGCCACTGAGGCTTCCATGCCAGCAGAGGCAGTAGGAGTAAAGGTATCATAGTTTCCTGATCCACCCATGGCATTAGGACTAGACTGGCTGCAGGTGCTTGGGGACTGCCACTGCATCTTCCATCCCAGAGGTAGGAGCAAACTCACCTCTTTGTCTCCTGCTCCAGCCACTTGACTAAGATTATCAGGGCATGTCTCCAGGCCACACACCTCTGCCTGGGATATACCACTGGGGCTCCCATCCATCCCAGTGGGATCCAAAGCACCCCAGCATCCTAGTCCATTTCTCCACCTATGAGACCAGGAAGTGGAGAGCTACCACAACAGTGAACTTGCCTACAGCCAGTAGAAGGGAACCCTGAACACACACCCACCAGGAGAGGAAGAGGCACCCTCTGGAACCCACTGCAAGAATGGATGGGAAGGAGACAATATAAAAACACAAGGAGCAATAGAAAACCAATATGACACCATCAGAGTCCAGAGACCCTACACCAATAAGACTGGAATACCCCAACACAAATGAACCAAAAGGGAATGACATAAAAAACAACTTCATGGAAATAATAGAGGCCCTCAAAGAGGATATGAGAAAATCCCTTAAAGAGATGGAAGAAAAAACAATCCAATAAAATTCATGAAATGGAGCAAAAGACAAAGCAAAAACTGCAAGAAACAATTCAAACTGTGAAAGGGCTGAAATTTGAAATAGAAACAATAAAAAAACACAGTCTGAAGGAATGCTGGAAATAGAAAAACTGGGAAAATGATCAGGAATGCAATCATAACCAACAGAATGCAACAGATGGAAGAGAGAATCTCAGGTGTTGAAGTTACACTCGGAGAATTAGATTCATCAACCAAAGAAAACTTTAAGTCCAATAAATCCTAAATACAAAATATCCAAGAAATATGGGACACTGTGAAAAGACCAAACCAAAGAATAATAGATATAGAAGAAGGTGAAGAAATCCACCTCAAAGGGCCAAAAAACATATTCAAACAAAATCATAGAAGAAAACTTTCCAACCTAAAGAAAGACATACCAATGAAGGTGCAAGAAGCTTACAAAACACCAAATAGAATGGTCCCCCCCAAAAAATCCCCTTGACACATAAAAATCAAGACCCCACACATACAAAATAAAGAATATTAAGAGCATCTAGGAAAAAGGCCAAGTTACATATAAAGGAAGACCTATCAGAATAACACCTGACTTCTCCATGGAGACTATGAAAGCCAGAGGTCCTGGAAGGATATTCTACCAACATTAAGAGACAATGGATGCCAGCCAAGACTGCAATACCCAGCAAAGCTTTCAATCAATATAGATGAAGAAAACAATATATTTCATTACAAAACCAGATTAAAAACAATACATATCCACTAACACAGTCTTACAGAATATTCTGGAAGGAAAACTCCAATCCAAGGAAGTTAACTGCAACCAGAAAAACATAGGCAGTAGATAATTGCACTTTACCATCAGGCAAATAAAAAGTGTATATCCAAATAAAATTCCACCACCAACAACTATTCCAAAACAAATAAGAATGAACAACCAATGGTCATTAATTTCTCTCAATATTAATGGCCTTAACTCGCCCATAAAAAGACAAAGGTTAACAGAATGGATTCAAAGACAGAATCCATCCTTCTGCTGCATACAGGAAACAAACCTCAGCTTCAAAGACAGACATTATTTCAGAGTTAAAGGTTGGGAAAAGATTTTCCAATCAAATAGACCCAACAAACAAGCGGGGGTAGAAATACTAATATCTAACAAATTAGGCTTTAAACTAAGATCAACCAAAAGGGATGAAGGAAGCTACTTCATACGCATCACAGGAGATAAAGTCTCAATTCTGAATATCTATGCGCCAAATACGAGGCCATCCATGTTCGTAAAAAAAAAAATTACTAAAACTGAAAGCACATATAAAACCTCACACATTTGTAGTGGGAGACTTCAACACTCCACTCTCACCACTAGATAGGACCACAAGACAGAAACGTAACAAGGATACGAAGGATCTAATAGATGTTATAACCCAATTTGATTTAACAGACATCTATAGAACACTTCATCCAAACACAAAAGAATATACCTTCTTCTCAGCTCCACACAGAACCTTCTCAAAAATTGACCACATACTTGGCAAAATACCAAACCTCAACAGGTACAAAAATATTGGAATAACTCCATGTGTCTTATCAGACCATCATGCCTTAAATTTGTAATTAAACAATAACACAAATCTCAGAAACCCTGCAAACTCATGGAAATTGAATAATACACAATTGCACCACTCCTGGGTCAAAGAAGAAATAAAAAAGAAATTTGGGATTTCCTAGAATTCAATTAGAATGAATACAGAACATACCCAAGCTTATAGGACACTTTGTAAGCAGTTCTAAGAGAAAAGATCATAGCACTAAGTGCCCACATGAAGAAACTGGAGAATACTTACACTAGAGAATTAACAGCACAACTGAAAGCTCTAGAACAAAAGGAAGCAAACTCACCCCAGAGGAGCAGATGCCAAGAAATAAATAATTAAGGGCTGAAATTAATAAAGTAGAAACTCGGAAGCCATACAAACAATCAATGTAACAAAGAGTTGGTTCTTTTAGAAAAACAACAAGATAGACTAGCCTTTATTCAAACTTACCAAATGGCAGAGTATGGACATGCAAATTAATAAAATCAGAAATGAAAAGGGAGACATAGCAATGGACAGTGAGGAAATCCAGAGAAATATCAGATCATATTTTGAAAAACTGTACTCCACAAAATTCAAAAATTTAAAGGAAATGGACAATTTTCTGAATAAATATCATTTGCCAAAATTAAAACAAGAACAGATAAGCAATCTGAATAATCCTATAACACCTAGGGAAATAGAAACAATCATCAAAAGTCTCCCAATCAAAAAAAGCCCAGGCCCAGATGGCTTCAGTGCAGAATTTTACCAGAAATTCAAAGAACAGGTTATACCAATTCTCCTGAAAGTATTCCATGCAATAGAAGCAGAAGGGTCTTTGCCAAACTCTTTCTATGAGGCTTCAATAACCTTGATCCCCAAGCCACACAAAGACACAACTAAGAAACAGAACTTCAGACAATATCCCTCATAAACATTGATGCAAACACACTCAATAAAATACTGGCAAATAGGATCCAAGAACACATCAGAAAACTCATCCACCATGATAAAGTAGGCTTAATTCCAGGGATGCAGGTGTAAAGAGAAGCTTTTTCTTTGCTAGCCGTTTTGGTTTATCCCCCGCCAGCCGCCTGGGCTCTGCCGCATTGTAGTCCCCAAATAAACACACAAGACGCTGTATTAATTATGAAGCTGTTGGCCTTGCTTGCTTCTTACTGGCTAGCTCTGACTTAAGTAATTACCCCATAATTGTTAATCTAAGTATGTCTCTTACCAGAGAATAGTTCCGGGCTCCTACCCCATAGCGGTTACATGTTGACTCTCTTATGTTTCTCCTTCCCAGAGTCCTTCTGGACTCTTAGTCCCTCCTATCTAGATTCCTATTGGCCAGCAGTGCTTTATTGACAAAGGACTTCCCCAACATGAAGGGATGGTTTAACATATGAAAACCCATCAATGTAACCCACCATATAAAAAACTGAGAAACAAAAATCACATGATCATCTCACTAGATTCAGAAAATGTCTTTGATAAAATCCAACACCCCTTCATGATAAAGGTCTTGGAGAGATCCGGGATAACAGGAACATACCTAAACATAATAAAAGATATATACAGCAAACCAATAGCCAAAATCAAACTTAATGGAGAGAAAATCAAGGCAATTCCTCTAAGATCAGAAACAAGGCAAGGATGTCCCCTCTCCCCATACCTCTTCAATATTGTACTGGAAGTTCTAACTAGAGCAATAAGAAAAAAAAAGGAGATCAAGGGATTACAAATTGGAACGGAAGAAGTAAAACTTTCACTATTTGCAGATGATATGATAGTTTACATAAGTGACTCACAAAGCTCTACCAGGGAACTCCCACAGCTGATTAACCCCTTCAGCAAAGTGGCAGGATACAAGATCATCTCAAGAAAACCAGTAGCCCTACTATATACACACGAAAAAAGAGCTGAGAAAGAAATCAGAGAAACATCACCCTTTATAATTACCACAAACAACATAAAATACCTTGGGGTAACGCTAACCAAACAAGTGAAAGACCTGTATCACAAGAACTTTGAGTCTTTAAAAAAAATTAAAGAAGCCCTCAGAAAATGGAAAGATCTCCCATGCCCTTGGATAGGTAGGATCAGTGTAGTAAAAATGACAATCCTGCCAAAAGCAATCTACAGATTCAATGCAATCCCCATTAAAATCCCAGCACAATTCTTCACAGACCTTGAAAGAACAATAATCAATTTCGTATGGAAAAACAAAAGACCCAGGATAGCCTAAACATCCTTACTCAACAAAGCAACATCTGGAGGGAACAACATTCCCAAACTCAAGCTCTATTATAGAGCTGTAGTCCTGAAAACAGCTAGGTACTGGCACAAAAAGAGACAGGTAGAACAATTGAATCAAATTGAACACCCTGATATTAACCCACACATGTATGAACATCTGATCTTCCAAAAAGAAGCTAAAAATATATAATGAAAAAGAGAAAGCATCTTCAACAAATGGTGCTAGCATAACTGGATGCTGGCATATAGAAGAATGTGGATCGATCCATGTCTATCGCCATGAACAAAACTTAAGTCCAAATGGATCAAAGACCTCAACATAAATCCAGCCACACTGAACCTCTTAGAAGAGAAAGTGGGTGGACCCTTGAATGAATTGGTACAAGAGACAGCTTCCTGAACAAAACACCAGTAGAACAGACAGTGAGGTCAACAATTAATAAATGGGACCTCCTGAAACTGAGAAGCTTCTGTAAGGCAAAGGACACTGTCAGCAAGACAAAAAGGCAACCTACAGAATGGGAAAAGATATTCACTAACCCCACATCTGACAGAGGGCTGATCTCCAAAATTTATAGAGAACTCAAGAAGCAAGTCTCAAAAACACCAAAGGAACCTTTTAAAAAGTGGGCTACAGAACTAAATAGAGAATTCTCAATAGAGGAGTCTAAAATGGCTGAGAGGCTCTTGAGAAAGTGCTCAACATCCTTAGCCATTTGGGAAATGAAAATCAAAACAACTCTGAGATACCATCTTACTCCTGTCAGAATGGCTAAAATCAAAAACTCCAATGATAGTTTATGCTGGAGAGGTTGTGGTGAAAGGGGAACACTCCTCCACTACTAGTGGGAGTGCCAACTTGTACAGCCACTTTGGAAATCAGTATGGAGATTCCTCAGGAAAACGGGAATCAGTCTACCATAAGACCCAGCAATTTCACTCTTAGGCATATATCCAAAAGACACTGATTCACACAACAAGATGTCTGTTCCACTATGTTCACAGCAGCATTATATGCAATCGCTTGATCCAAGAAGCTACCCAGATGCCCCACAACTGAAGAGTGGATAGAGAAAATGTGGTACATTTACACAATGGAATACTACTCAGCGGGAAAAAAAATGGAATCTTGAAATTTGCAGGCAAATGGATGGCACTAGAGGAAACCCTCCTGAGTGAGGTAACCCAGACACAAAAAGACAAACATGGTATGTACTCACTCATATATGCATTTTGCATATGGATCAGGGGAGTGTCAGCCTACAATCCCAGTGCCAGTGAGTCTGGGAAACAGGGAGATTCCCAAGATAGATGCATGATACCCCAGAGAAGTGGATTGAGGCAAGATCTCCTGAGCAGATTTGGAATATCGGGGAAGGGGAGAGGGAGCCAGCAAAAAGAGAGGGTGATAAGAGAAAGAGAAAAGAAAGTATGAGGGAGCAGAAAGGTTGAGTCAAAGTAAGAATAGAAGAGAGCAGGATGGGAGATACCATAATAGATTGAGTCATTATAGGCTTGAGGAGAGAGCTGACACTAGTGAGATCTCCAGAGATCTACAAGGATAACACCAACTGGCCAACTAAGCAATAGTGGAGAGACTACATTCATTGCTCCTCCTTGATGGTAAGGTTGATGACTACCTTATGTGCCATCCTAGAAACTTCATCCAGTGACTGATGGAAGCAGAGACAGATACCCACAGCTAAACACTGAACTTAACTCCTGTAACCTAGTGCCAGAGATGGAGCAGTGATGAGCAAAGGGGTAAAGACCATGATGGTGAAACCCACAAAGACAGCTGACCGGATAAGGGGGAGGTCTTGAATCCCAGACTGATGCCTGAGAGGCCAGCACGGGACTGATCCAGACTCCATGAATGTAGTCTCAGTCAGGAGGCCAAAGAAATCACTGGGGCCTTGGGTAGTAGATCAATGTTTACCATGGTTTATGAATGATCTTTGGGAGCCCATTCCAAATTGATGGATGCTCTCTCAGCCCAGGCTTCCCACATGGGGAAGGGCTTAGGTCCTGCCCTGGATGAATGACTTTAGAGACCCCACCAAGGATGGCCTCACCCTCCTTTGGGAATGATGTGGGGATTGGGTGGGGTGCTGGGGTCTGGTGGTGGAGGAGGGGTGGGAGAGGGAGCTGAGATTGACATGTGAAGGATTTATGTTTCTAACTTAAATAAAAACATTATAAAAAAAGAAAAAATGTAAGAACTTTTATCACTTTATTATTTTTCCTGGTTACTATCTCTGGGTTTTCAACACACTAAATAGGGATCCTCTTGTTTTATTTCATGTTGAGGACAAAAACTGTGAAGTATGTTCAAGGCTAGTTCCTGCTAGGTTTTTAAACACAGTATGGACCCTGACGTGAAGGTATGTGCTGTAATTGGCTATGAGGGTCAGGAAGTTGAACTTTCTCATTCTTCTTCAGTCTCCTTATCTTGGGTGTCTTGCAAATATATAATCATTCTCTCCTTATGCTCTGACTTAAAAGAGGTAATAAGAACTCAACTAGAAATGCTAGGTCATCCCTGCCTCCCAACTTTGATGACCTAATGTTCCATCTTCTCAGAAGTAAACTAGAAGTGCCTCTGTCTATCAGAATCATCCAGCCATTCAGAGATTGGTACATGGTCAATATGAAGTAGATAAATATTGATTCATTAGAACTTCTTCACTTTACACATAAGGAAACCAAGGCAGGGTAAGAGGGATGGAGAGGAGAGACTGGGACTCAAGATCACAGACTCAGAACATTGCTGAATCAGGGCTGAAATCGTAATGTTTCAGCTTTGAGCGTAATGTTGATTTTCTTCCCACTATGTAAATTAGGTACAATTTCTTAGCAGTCCTACCTTCTGACCCATGCTTATAATGATCAGGTCCCTGAACTCTTCCTGGTGCTTTTATACTTTTTTAAATTTCTAATTAACACAAACAATGGATTACATATGGCCTCTGTGTTTACCTGTCTGTGTGAGTTTCAAAAAAGCTGCATTACTTATATGTTCACTTTGTTTTAGAAAGATCCTAGTTCTGTGAATAAATTAGATAGTTATTTCCATCAGTCTCCTAACTCCAGATATCCATGAGAAGTCCATCATATCAAGTCAGCCTTGTCCTTCATCCAGAATAACCATATTCTGAAATGTGACATTTTAAGACAATATCTTCCATATAACCCTTGAGACTATGAAAACATTCTTCACCAGAAGGAATAATTATCTGTTTACTCCTTTAAGATCTCTTGTACATCCATTGAATGAATAGCAGCATGCAACACACAAGTGATACCAAAATGAACAACACAGGTGCTGGTCTTGAGTATCTGATATCTTAATGAGAAAACCCATGTGATAAATGGCACTAGATGCATGACAGACAGAGAAGGACAGTCCAGGCCTACCAAAGGAGCCATAAAACTACTTCCTAGGGAAGATGACACATTTCTTGGAGATTAAGAAAGAGAAAGACCTCATAAGAAAACCAAGCTTGGCAATCTGCCTTCAAGATGATTGGAAAATCTGATCCCGTTTTACAAATGAAGGGCTTAGAACTCAAGAAATCCATGAAGCTTGGACAAGGTCGCCTTGATGGTGAAGAACTTTCTTCAAGTTCTCAGGTGCTCTTGCTTCTCAATCAAAAGGCAGCATCCTCCAAATGTACCAAGAAGTTAAAAAAACAGTCAAAACCCTCCAGGACCTAAGATTTATTGAGATCATAAGAAACCCTTGCTCAGTAAAAGAACCTACCTCCCAACTCAGCGGCATTCCCATCAGCAAGCAGAAATTGTTGCAATCTAATGCATTTATATGTTTTGGTTTTCTTAATTTATTTCAGGCACCTCATTTTCTTGGAACAAGTGCTGTTATTTATGACACAGTAGCAAACACTTTACATTTATAGAGGTTATGAATTTTAGTAATGGTTTTGGTGGCAATTTAATCTGTCCTAACTATGAGGCATTTTACAATGACAATTAAATTATTATTAAAAAATAAACCTCAAATGACATCCTTATCACTTATCAGCATATCAAAAGTTTCACTGAGTTGCATTCTGGGTGGATCATAAATATCCCGATGTAGTCTTAGTGAGCTCATGCAATAAACTTGAGTGAACTTAATTAACTTCTACAGTATATTTAAAAGAAAACTCCTCACACATTTTGATGTCGGGGAATGAAACATTATTTGAAAAGTGGGTTTATTACATTCTATGGTGCACACTGATATTTAATATTTAAAGACTCTTAAATTTGATGTACTATGCTGATAGCTAAAGGGTTTAGTTGTACAGTGTGGGAGGGTAGAATAGTGAAATTCTCTCTCCATCTCATTGAGGAGGTTTTGATTTTACTGGTCATGCCCCCCATATTCTTATCTATTAAAATCTATGCTCAGAGAAGTGTCAAGGATATTAATGTATACTTTATCAAATTAATTTTAATGTAGGTTTGCTGAATGGCTAATTCCCAAGCTGTGTTCTAAATTGTTACAAAACAACTCAACTCCAAATTAGCCTGGGTACTGCATCTATAGCAGCAGATAGTATGACAGCAAAGTATCATTTGATACAAATTAAAAATGAGGGTCCTTTTTTCTTCATAGAGAATCTAATAAAGAAAAGGTGAAAGTCAGTCTTAATCCACCTCATGGTCCAAATTTATGAGGCACTGGCTAAAATAAAAATCACTTTTTCCAGATCTGCATTTTAGTAATCAGTCCAGACAGAAATATGAGTTTTGATTTCATAACTAAGACTTGATATCTGATTTAGATATTGTTTATCTGTACACTCAAATGTCATTAGACAAATAATGAGAGCAGATTATCTCTTGACAGGTAAAGGCAAAGGCAGGAAAAGTTAGAAGCACTTAAAAATAACAATTGAAAGTACTCATCCAGTACTAAGTGATAGACTTTGTCTTCACTTTACCAAATCCACCACACACACACACACACACACACACACACACACACACACACACACACAGCAGAGAACTGTGTCTTCTACTTTTTCAGTGAACAGTGAAAACATTTGAGAAAACATTATTTGTTTTCCTGGATGGCTTCCTAAAAGTTTCCTTCAGTAACTCTGAAAAAATTACCTTCATTCAGCTTCTTAACTAAAGTAATTTCTATATGTGTGTGCTAGCATTTCAGGATATTTTGCACACATGAGCTAATAGAAATATTTAGTATTTGTAATTTTATAACAATGCCTAAATTGTAAGGCTTTGTTTCAAGCACTAATTTTTGCTTGCAAATATCTGCTTTCAGCACTAACCCAACAAATATGAATCATACTTTCCTACATTGTTAAACAAGAACATTAAACTGGGTGATGTAACATGAGTTCTAATTGACATTAATAATAAAAGCCTGGAGTCAGATATAGGGCAAAACCTGAAAGATCAAAGAGATGAAGGAGCAAGCCACAGCCACACCTTACCTAGACCATGTTTCCAACAGAAAAGAGATTGAGGTCCTGTTTCTGCCCACTCTAATCTTTTCTCTGCCCGGTCATCTCACTTCCTGTCTGTCTGGTAACAAGTGGCAGGCTCCACCCTCTGATCTTCAGACACATAGTATTTGCACAAAGATATCACCACAGAGTGATGTATAGAGTTTCTAGTTGAAGTTTTAACAGCAGATTTAAATCCCACCCTTGTGTGCTTGAAAAAATAGTGTAAAAACTATTATATATCAAGTGCTGTTAACCTAATTCCAGTGATGAGAAAAATAGTCAAAACTGGTGTTCTTATCAACACTGTACCCTAGTATTCCCATCCTTAGTATTAAGTACTGTTAAAAAAGAGGTGGGCTTTAAACTTCTCTTAGCATTTTTGGTTTGGGGAGAGCTTTTGTTTGTTTGTCTGTCTGTTAGTTTGTTTGTTTTCTGAGATAGGTTTCTCTGCGTAATAGCCCTGGATGTCCTGGAACTCACTCTGTAAACCAAACTGATCTCAAACTCAAAGAGATCCACCTGCATCTGCATCCTGAGTGCTGGGATTAAGGGCATGTGCCTTAATTGCATCTCTTGGCAATTGTGGGTTGTTCTTTTTCGAGGTGTAGAGCCATATAAGATTCAGTAATGAGTGATCAGTCCTATAAATATACCTGAAGGAAGCACTGAACATGCTCAGCAGGCTCTATTTACATATTTACATTCCAGTATGATACATTTCCCAATGAGTGTTTTCTGTCTCTTTTACCAAATGAAAAGGCAGCTATGGCTCTGTTTGGCCAGTGATGGATGGTTCTATACAGAGAATAGAAGGACTTCTAGCAGATGTGAGCTCCTATGAGACTCAAAAGCCAAGCTTATAGTTCTCTCTCTCTTTCTCCTGCACGTGTTTCCATTTCCAGATCTGAAACACACTTTTCAGGACCACGATATGTTCTTGTAGTTTTAAGAGCCAGATACATTCCCTTAATTATACCAATTCTTAGAAGTTCTATTCTGAGGCCCATAACTGCCCCATTCTGCATGAAGAATCACATTTACATTTAAATGCAACCAGACTCAAAGAAAAAAGACTAGATAAAGGGAATCTAAAGTTTTTTTTTTTTACCAGAAAGTGCTTAGGATGGAAATTCAGCTTCTGACTAATTTATATCTAACCAAAAATTCCATGAGAAACAACTAGAAAGCAGGTCTATTAGTCCTGTTCTGAATACAGTCATCTTTCTGCACACCATCAATGAGAAGTATCAAGACTTGACATGAGAACATGAGAGAGAAATGGAGAGAGGGAGAGAGACAGAGACAGAGAGAGGAAGACAGAAAGAGAGTCAGTTCTGTTTTGCCCCTACAGGCATCTGATGATTTAAAGGGTGTCTGTGTGCTGAATGTCTGCTCATAAAGTGTGGCTTAGAAAACAAGGGCTGAAAAGCGAAATTTTATAGGAATGAGGTAATTAAAGTTGGAGGTCAAATCCAGCAAGAAGGAGGGCATTACTCTTGGGATTGTTGGAAGACTTTTTTCTAAAAACAAGAATGAGCAAAAACATAAGAAATATTCAAAAGTACTAATGACCAATTTCAAATTGGCTCAGCATCATTTGATTTATAGTAGTCACTCCTAATCAATTAAAGGAAAATAGTTTTGTCTACAGGGTTAGTATACATATTAAATGGATAGCTTCAGCAAAGAAATGAACACTAGAAAAGGAAATAAAATAGAAATCCTGTCCTGTAAATATGTCATAATTAAAACTAGAGTACATTAGATGTGTTGATATTAGAGAGAGCACAAGAAAAAAGTAAGAATTCTGAAGGTGAGTCAGAAGAAAATATCTAACCTAAAACACAAAGAGATAAAACACTACAAGACGTTAAAACAGTAAGACTCAATGAGAAGTTGTAAAAGGCATTTACCTTTAAATATATATAAAATATATATATTTAAATAAATATATATATGGAAAGAAAGAAAAGAATGGAAAGAATGAATGGCTAGAAATAATGTTTGAAGAAATAATTCTAAAGAACTTTCTGATTAACGATACCAAGTCACAACATTGAGAATCACTGCAAAGCCCATCAGCACAGACACAAAAACCACTCTAACTAAAGAAACACAAGGAAAAAGAGGAAAACAAAAGCAACTGGAGAGGAAAATAAGTTTTATCTTCAAAGGCAAGACAGTAGGTATTACAGATCCCATTTACCAGACATCACTAAGGCTAAAAGAAAATTAGGTAATGCCTTCCAAGTCTGAAAGGCAATAACTGTCAGCAAATTGTGTATCTGCTAGAAAATGAAAGCAAAATAAAGACAATTTCAGACAAACAAAACTTACAGAATTCATGAACAATAGGTCTTCATGACAGAAAACACCTATGTCTATCAACACAAATACAAATAAATGGAGATGTAGTAAACTTATAAATTGATTGCATGAACTAGAAGTAACAGTTGTAAGGAACATCTCATCAAGTTCAATATTTATAAAATTAGAAGACATGCAAAAATAACACAAAGAAGTGAACAAAGAAAAACTAAAGTGGTCAAAGACACTGCTATTCTCCAACAGTGAAAAAATACCTATTGGTACTAATCTTTAAGACAAAAATAATACTTGTACTAATATATTGAGTTATAATCAAAATATATGATAGAAATAATATAAAGCTATCAGGAAAGTAAAATAACACAATCATAGGAAGGCATTGCTCTTTTATCAAGAAATAGTGCCAGCTTCAGAGTTTTGCTTAACTTTCTCCTAGCTTCAGAATACAGATGATTTGAAATGAGTCACATTTGGCCCTGTGATATCCCTATGGCAATTTTCAGAAAGTTCATAATAAGGGGATATTGCTGACTTGGAAATAAAGAGCCAGATCTTGGAACTCACTTGAGACACCGACCCCATGAATTATTTCAGACATTGTTTGAGCCATGTCCCCTGCGCCCATACATTGATCTTGGTAAACACTTTATTGACATTCTTCAAGAGGTATTGATATTATTAAAGGAGAAATGACAGGTGGAAATCTCTTTGAAAGGTACTATATAAATTGATATATCCCAATTAACAAGTTTCCTTTTCCAATAAGCTATACTTAGATGTGTTAAGCAAAGTAAATTCAGTAATATGTTTTTCTGTATTAGTTAAGGAAGGCAAAGGAAAAATAAATCATAAACCCTCCAATCAAGTGGTCTTCTATTCAAATATTTGTTCTTTTTCTGTCATAACCTGGAGAGGTAGGATTAAGAGGATGTCATGGTGATAAGATTTATAACTGACTCTTGAACAGTCTCCCTTCCCCAGGAATGGTCCCATCTTCAATACAATAACTTCTTGTTTCAGAAAGAGGAATACTATTACTTCAACCATAACTTATTGATAAAATCCATGTTCCAAGTCCCTAAATTAACTCATGTTTCAGAAGGATTGGGTAGCCATCAAGTCTGTCTCTATCAAACCACTGAACATCCAGTTGTGTATACTGTGGTGAAATTAGCAAAAGTGATTACATTCCTGTTACACCTTTGTCTATACAAAGAAGAAATTCTTTTTTTACTACTTAGAAATTATTAAAACACAAGTAGATAACATTGCATTTCAATAGATCATCAACCAATATTCTCTTCTCAATGGATAATCTGTCTTGACAAAACATAAGTTACTATGAGTCCACTCGCAAATATGAGATGCCAATAAACAGATGAGACAGAAATAAAGTCCTCAATACTCAAGACATTTTGTAACAAGAGAATCCCAATGCTTTTGGATACTTAGTGTGAAGAAACTCTCTAGTAACTCATAATGTCATAACTGATAGATAGCTATGCTCACGTATGTCCACGAACTCTCTTGAATCCATCTTTATAATGGAAACCCAATTCAGTACAGTCAGAACTTCAAATATCTTTTTACAAAAATAAAAATATCCAAATGTTTATCTTGCAGTCAAATTAGAGTCGCAAAGACAGAGGCTTCTGAAGCTCAAGAAAACTTAAATGTCTCATCAGACAAGAGAAGACCAGATTAACAGAGGTCTCAAAATAGGATGTGAGGAGGAATTTACCTTAAAGAGTAATAATAGTGTTTCAGTACTCAATTAATTTGGGACAATGATATTTGTTGACTGCTTTTGATGATCTTTCTGTGAGTAATTTTATAATGAAATCATGGCTGTTGGAAATATAAGAGTGTGCATACACTTATACATGCTTTCATGTGCTGTTTGGAAAGTGAGAAAGAGAGAGATTTATTCTAGGAACTGGCTCACAGGGTCATGAGGACTGTCTTCAGTCTACTAATAAATGTAGTAGCATAGTTCAAATATGGAGATCTAAGAGCAAGGGATGCCAGTTACCGGGAACTCGAAATTGAAAGCAATAGAAGACAGTTGGCTGTGCTCCTGTGTGTGTGTGTTGTCGAATATTCCTTTGCACTGTGTGAAGATATGTCACTGTGACTGGTTTAATGAAATGCTGAAAAGCCAATAGCTATGCAGAATTTCTAGGTACAGAGGACACTGAGAAGAAGGGCAGAGAAGGCAGCCAGACACAGAATGAGTTTGACACACAAAATGAGATAGAGGTAAAAGCAACATGGTAGAATATAGATTAATAGAAATATGGGTTAAGTTATAAGCACTATTTAGAAACAAGCCTAAGCGATTGGTGAAGCTTTCCTAATTAATAAGAAGTCTCCATGTTGTTATTTGGGAGCTGACAGGCAGAGCAGTGTATGTGTGTGTGTGTGTGTGTGTGTGTGTGTGTGTGTGTGCATGCACTCTGCTTTTTCATTCAAGCTGTGATTTCAAAAGTTTAGATGATATATACCTATACCAGTGGAAATAATCTACTCTACCTAGTCTTCTAACTCAAATGCAGATTTCATGTGGAAAAAAAAGAAAAAATGTCTCCATAAACACAGCTACTAGTAATGTCTTACCAGGAATTTGGACATTGCTTAACTTTGCCAAGTTGATAAATAAAATTTACCATCACAATAGCCTTTCCAAATTTTACTTCACAAGTACCCTTTTGTAGCATAGGAGACAATGATTTGCATGGTTTCTTGTGTCTAGCAGTGAGAAAAAATACCATGTTTGCCTGAATATCAACACGCTAGAGTTTCAAGTACACATGGATAAGAGGCCCTGGAATAAATATCAGTATAATTGGAGTCTCTGAAGTCTCATACAAGTCTGTATTTCTACAGATTTATAAATCAAAGCTCCTTGATGATAAAAAGCTCCAACCACCCACATCTATATTTCTACCACTATATATCCCATAAGGTACCATATCATCATTGTGCCCACACACTTACATCACCCAATCTTGAGATTCTTTCTTCATATAATAAATATGCCAATGTGCCTTCCACCACTGCCAACAAAGAGTATCCTATGCTATCTTAATGTTCACATCCCTCAAATTCTTAAAACTGCTAAATATCCTTTATGGACTCTTTAAACAGATAGTTTTTTCTTAAGGGCATTAAATAATTAAATAATTCACCCCCATTGTAATGTAGGCTAGTTTTACTCATTGTGGTTTCCTTTCATCTTGTTCTCCCTAGTAACTCCAAAATCCACTTGCCAAAATTCTGTCCAGGTGTTTCATAGAAAATTTCCCTAATACCTCCACTGAATAATGGACATTCAATTCACTCTTTTATTCTCCCAATGGTCATTGCATTAATTGCTTCCAAAACCTACATATCATGTATGTAATTAATATAAATTTATTACAATATTTTCTTATAGTAATAACATTTGCCAACCTGTTACAGCATGTGATTTCTCTGTATAGTATTGGTTGATGTGAACAACAGTCTTAATAAGATTGGTAGTACTCATAGCTTTGTATTAAAACCTAGGAAACTTACCATCACGAAGCCTGAATAAGTTCAATAGGACCCCATGGATAATATATGTTAGATTTGTGATTTAAAGCAGTCTGTAAGTCTCCAGAGTTCCTACCTAAAATGAAAGGAGGGCTGGGTTTGATCATACCCACCAAGATTTTTATTAGAGGGCACACAAGTTGATCCACAGAAGCTCAACCTCCTTGTCTAGAAATCTGCATAACCCTTTGCCTTGTTCCTCACTGGGATGTTGTGATCACAAAATAAAATAATGAATCTGAAAGGGTTTTGCAAATGCTAAAGTACTATGCAAATGAAAGCTAATTAATTAATGAACTCATTAACATGTTCTCCTGCTGTGTTGCAGTTAGGGCCAAATTATAAATAATCCTCAGCTTGCTGGGAATCTAACCAAGAAATTTAGGAGAAATGAAGAAAGTTGTAGATCTGAAGACTAAATTTCTGCAGTTTATCCTGGAATCCTTTCTTTCATTAGGCACAGACTAATCTTTTCCCAACAAAAATGTGAAGTGATGGAAAGGAAGGTTTCACAGAAATAAGAACTCTCTCTATTACATTCATTAATAATGATGGTCCAGCATGCCATCACTGTGCCCTAAATTCTTTGAGATCCTAGCATGTCTAAGTCTCCATTACTTATTGATATTTAGCAAACATTTTTACTATGTGTCAGCACTACTCTAAGTGCTTTACAAATATTAGCTGGTTTGACCCTCATAAAGACTCTGTGTGTATTTACTGCTCCTACCCCATTACACAGATGGAAAGGCTAGGCTGTACAGGGCTTAAGTAAATGGCCCAATGTCATGCAGCCAAACTAGTGAAACTGTGTTTCATATCAAGACTGTCTTGTTGTGGATGTGGTGTGTGTGTGTATGTGTGTGTGTGTGTGTGTGTGTGTGTGTGTGTGTGTGTGTGTGTAGGTACATATGCATGTATGTATGCATGCTTTTGGGGACCAAAATTTCAGCCTTGGGTGTTTGCCTTCTTCAATTTTTCTCTACCTTGTTTCTTATTTCACTTGCGTTTAAAGACTTACTTAGTTTTTAAATTTTTATTTGTTTCTGTGGGGGACTGAGTATTGTATATGCATCATGTACAACCCGTGAATGCCAGAAAAGGCGCCTGATCCCCTGGAACTAGTATTTCTTGTGTTCTCAGATGCCTGTGTGGGTACTGGAAAGTGAAATTTTGCCCTCTACAAAACCAGTAAGAGATTTTTAACTGCTAATCTCACTGGCTATACTGTCCTGCTTTTGTGATACAAGTTTACTCACTGCTCTGATATTCATCAATCAGGTATAATGTCTTGCTAGGAAGCATGGCCCTCCATCACATTGGGGTTCTATATTTTTTTCAAGAGGGGGTGGGGGCTTTGAGACAGGGTTACTCTATGATTTTGGAGGCTGTCCTGGAACTAGCTCTTGTAGACCAGGCTGGTCTCACTCACAAAGATCTGCCTGCCTTTGCCTCCCAAGTGCTGGGATTAAAGGAATGCACCACCACCGCTAGGCTGAGGTTCTATTTTTTTCTTGTTGTTAATTAATTTTTTTCATTTATTTTATATCCTGACCACAGTTTCTCCTCTCTCCCCTCCTTCCATCCACCCCACTACTCCCCTTTCACTCCTCCTGCCCCTGTTCCATCCACTCCTCTGTTACTATTAAAAAGGGGCAGGGCACCCATGAATGTCAACAAAGCAGACTCTGGACCAGCAGCTAGGGATCCTGGATGGAAACAACCTAGGTCCTCTATGTATGTGTAAGAGTTGAAAAGCTTGGTTTTGTGGGACTCTTAGCAGTGGGATCAGGACCTAATGCTTGAGCTGGCTTTGGGACCCTATTTCTCATACTGGGTTACTTGGCCCAGCCATAATACAAAGGGAGTGCTACTTCAACTTTTGGATTCTAAGCAACCAGTGTTTTCATGTGGATTCTGGGGATGGAACTTAAGTACTTGGATATTCAGAGCAAGCACTTTGTTGACTAAGTCACAGCCCAAGGCTCTGTCTGGGCTTTGAGTCTGTGCTCTGGGAACCTCATCACATGCTATCATTCTTCATATGGCCACATGATCTAGCAATTCATCCATAAAGCCACTGAGTCTCTGAGCAGAAAGAGGATGATGTTGTACAAACAGTGGTTACCTTTATTGATTGAGCAATAGTCATGAGAAAGCTACTATATAAAAAGCAATGTTTACAGAGCCACTGAGTCTTTAATGGCGGTTTAAGACAGAGATCTGAGTCTTAGAGGCTGGATTCTATTGATGGCATTCTGCCCTCTCCATGGAGGCAGGAGTTCCTGACTTTAGGCATCTGGAAAGCCTAGGAGGGGAAGACTGGAATAAAAGTATACTTACTGTGAACCCTCGCTGCATTCTCCAAATGATCCTTAGGAGTAGACATGGTAGCCTTATCTCCATCCTGGAGAGATGCCCCTTTATCAGCAACTTCTAGACTCAGACAAGCAAAAGCAAAACTGCTTACTAACCAAACTGGATTTTAAGAGCTGAGGAAAGAGAAGCTCAGAAAGGTCTCCTGTTCAGCCAGAGCTGACCCTTGGAGAAACTGTAATCCAAGCTGAGTTCTGATGTTCTAGTGTCTTTTGCTAATCCAGAAAGCAGTGAATTAAAATAAGAACCAAAAAAGTGAACTCTTTACAATACTGCAGGAGAATTTTGCACTTATTTGGTGCTTTCATTTAATTTCTTTTAATTTGTTTGTAAGAGAAGAATTCACTTTCCATTCACTGTGTTCTGAGGGGATATTTGCCCAAAATATTTTACAAAAATGCAACAAAAAGCCAAGGTTTGAACCTAGATGTGGCTGATTTTGAAGTCATTGTTTAATGTTCCATATAGAACATGATTCCCTATGTCATGTATCTGTGCACATGAGTGCGTATTTGTAATTAATAGAATATAAATTAACAGAAAATTGTATCTATTACCTCACTATGCTAGTAAAACAACCAGTTCTTTTTTCACAATCCTTCTTAACCTCATGCATATGTAGCTGTGGTCCTTAGGTAGTTACAGTTTCCTTAAAATCCAGGACCAAAATTTAATAACTGCATAAATTATAATTCTATCATAATATGCTTAAACTTTCTTTCTATTCACAGAAAAAATGTATGTCTAATGCAATTTCTTTATGCACAGCATGGAGAAGAATTTCTTCAAACAAATATCTGAGCTCTGTTTCTGGTAAGTTTCCAAGTATCAATCAAAGTGGTGAGTTTTCCGAGTTAGACTATTTCAACTTGGACTGAGTAAAAGTAGAACTGACAGAGAATTAAATGTTTCACATGCGCACAGTTGCTCTTCTTTCCCTCTCTCTCTAGAAAATGCAGAGAAAGTTAGGGTTGCAAGTCAACCCACGATTGGACCAGTCAAATAAGTTTTTTAAAAGTTTAGAACATTTAACAGGAACAAAGATGGACAATTACAGAGCTTTGGAGCCCTTCCATAATTATGAAACACACATACCCACTCTACCCTTGAAAGTACGTCAAGCATGTAAGAAAACCAGGCAGATATGGAATTGGAAAGTCAAGGGCCTTTATCATTGGGGCAGTATATGCAGACAGGTAAGGAAGAGATGCATATTGTACATAGTTGAGGGGCTCAAGCAAGTAAAGTGACTTACCCAAAATAGGTATTGAAAAATGGAACTGTAAGATGTTATATGCTAAAGAGTAGTTGAATAAGATAGAAACTGGCCATCAGTCTTTATGTCTGTATGTTTTTTTTCTAATAAGCTATTCTACATCTATTCAGTTGAATAAAGTACAATAGATATCTACCACTGATAACACTGATGCCTGCCAACGTCTCTGTACTTGGAGGCTAGATAACTTAGATAAAACAGCATCAATATGTAAAAGTACATTTCCAATTTAAGCACGCTGGACACTGTGGAAAACCATTTCAAGAAAATGGGAGTCCTCCTTTCCATGGTACAATTAGATGGTTTGGCCACTCCCACCAGGTACACTATCCACCCCAAAGGGTCCTAAACTGGTTAAAGTGAGCCCTGATTCTTTATAGATGCTTTTTATTGTAGTTTGTTTTCTGTTTGTTTTTGTTTTACCATCAGTAAACAAACTGCTTTGACTGAAATACTGGTTTGCCCGCTTGATGCTGAAGAAAATATTTTAGCTCCCAAGAGCCTAGCTGAACATTACCTCCTTTGTAAGATTGCTGAAAGCATTCTGGAAGTAGAAGATGTAAAGTATTTTGTTACTATTCCTAACAGACAAAACACCTAAGTAAAGTTAACTGCCCTCACCCAATGCTACAGGCATCATGAGTGTGTGAGAAGAGGCTCTTATGCCTTCCTGTCCTCAAGAAGTCTGTTCGGACAGACAAGACAGAAGCAATGAATTACAACCATCATCAAATGAAAGATGGAATGTTGGATGGGGCAAATGGTGACAAGGCAGTGACTAGAAGATGTTTTGTAAGATTGGTGTGCGTAGTTGAGCTCTGATATGAGACCCTTCTCTTTCTTGCATCCTTTCTTTCTTTATGAAAGCAGAATAGTGGCTTGCAGAGACCAGGAAGAGAGTAGATGGGAAGTTAACACTTAATGGATACAGAATTTTAGTTTGAAAGGATAAAAAATCCTGAGATGGATAGTGGTGTTAGCACAATGATATGAAAATATCCTCAATTTTATTAGACACTCAAAAATGGCTGAAGTGGTAAATTTTATGTTATGTATTTTATATTACAATTTATAAAGATTTCATAGTTGTCTTTTTTATCCAAGGGGCACATTATCTTCCATCTCTCAGCTCTGTGTGAGTTTACAGCAGACTGCATCTTCTGGCATGTGCTGGCCCCTTCTCAGTCTTAGTGCTCCATCTCCCTTCCTTCTAGTGTTTCTCTTCTGCTCTAGCCAAGCCTGCATATGGTATTTCCATCACTCAGCCCAACAACTCCCTTCTCAGTCTTTCCCTTTCTTCCAAGTTCACCTAAAAATAAAATATCTGCTTTTGGAATCTCAAACAGAACATGAAGCACTCTCCTCTCCCTCTCCCTCTCCCTCTTCCTCACCCACTCCTTCTCCCTCTCCCTTTCCCCCTCCCTTTCCCTTAGTCCTCTACCTCTTCCTTTCTCCTCTACTCTTTCCTCTCTGCCTCTAAATACACAAACTTATGCAGGGGATATCGTCAGATTCTCCAGCTTCAGAACTTTCAAATGTTAAATTCTGGATCACATAATAGCTTTCATCCCGAGCACACTGTACACAAGTAAAAGTTTAACTTATAAAAATATATGTTACCAGAGGTATAAACATTACAAGGTAATAGCATAAGTGAATAAAAACCATCTCAAATAAAACACAACTACAAATTCAATAAAAAGGTTTTCAATGCAGCTTGTTGAGCTTGTTGAGCTTATTAGTTTCTGCTCCCTGCCTTTTCATGTGCAGCTTCAAAAGAGACTTCAAGTGGCCCTCCTATATATGTATTCCCCTCCCCATCTACCTATTAATAAGTCTTCACCATGTAAAACAAGCTACACAATTATAATACCCTAGTTGGCTGTGGTTAAGTCTTAATTGGACGGCTGTGTTCAATTCTGAGTATCATGTTTCCAGAAAGAAAGGGAGGGGGGACGGCATGATAAATTGGATGTAGTTCAAAAGAAATAAAGACAAAAGATGAACATGGCTTGGAACATAAGATTACTTGAGAATGCTAAGGTAATTCTGTGCATTTTCAGCTCAGCACACAGAGAGCAGGGTGATAAGAGAAAACTTCTGATTGTTCGGTCTGACTCTGGCTCTGAAGACATCACATAGGGAGAGAGGCTTAGGAAAAGCCTTCCTCAGATCTTTTTCTGCAGTTCAGAACACTCAGGCTCATGTAGTAGATGTTCAGTAAGACATTCATGTTGAAGTCTCCTTAGCAAAGAAGTAAAACAGGATTGCAACCTCTACTTCTGCTGATGCGGAAAAGTTTTTTTTTTCTAAAATGTTGAATCGTTGGGTTTGAGCTCCATCAAGAATAATTTAGGAATGGCAAAATCAATTTTCTCATTAGTCCAGTTATGGATTAAATAGCTTGCCCCAGGGCTCTTGTCAACCCTGTTAGCTCTTAACTCTGTGTACTGTTTGTCACATCTATCATGCCACTCAAAAATTCATGACTCCCTGTGGCCCCTGAGGTAAACTTCCACAACTGGAGATCTGCTATCATCTGCAATCTCACTTAAACATGCCTCTGCAACCTATCCATCTCTTTTCCCCTTATCACAGTCGTCTACTGTGTGATGTGCTTGGCTTCATATTTTTTTTCCTTCAGGCATTATCTCTGATCAAGCCCCATTAAGATCTTAACACCACTAGTTACTATGCATGTGACATTTTGTTGATTTTCTGAACTATACAGCATCACATATAAAATGATGATAATCAACAGTTCCCATGAATCTTAAATAAGATCATGAGTGCAAAGTAGGTAGCAGTATGCCTGACATGCTAGTAGTCTCCTCTTTTATCCTTTCTTTCATAATACTACTTTTCTTTAGATGTTTTTTCAATAGCTCACCAAATTCTATGTGTCCGCTGAGGACACACTCATTTCCAACCTTATTCACAAAGTTTTCCCTGAGTGCACAAGTCAGCAATGATTTGATTTCACATCCAAGTGTGTAAAGCAGCTTCTGGGCTGGCTCATTGGTCACCAGCTAATATTCCCCTCTGCAGCACCTGCTCCCTTCTCTTTAACTCATCCCCTGGGTTCTGCTCTGTGCACAGGGGAAAGAGGCATAATATAGAATCCCAACCCTCAAAAGGGAGGAAGTAGCGGATGTGTTTATATCCATTTACAGATACCAGCTATGTTTACAGAGTGTGTGTCAGCTTCTCTGCCAGCTATTTCCATGAATCATTTACCTTTTAATCTGAAAGCTAAGAGAAGTGGTTCTGAACCATAACTGCACTGTTAGGATAGCTGAGAGAGAATGTTAAACATATGGTTACTCCAGGTCTCATCCCTTACCAAGTTAAATAGAAGTTTTTGTAGTGAGGCTGCTGTGTTTTATATATACTTAACAGGTTTTAGCCATGAGCACATAAGAGTAAAAGCCTCTGGCTTGCAACTCATTTACAGAACACATCACACCACACACACACACACACACACACACACACACACACACTACACACACACTTATAAACACATCTTCCATAATTTATCCTAATATTTCTAGACACCAAGAAAGATGTAAAGAATGAGAGAATGATCTTGCCTTCTAAAGCACATTAGTAGGTGAGAAAAACATTATTACATAATGTATGTCACATTAAGAAACAGCAAGTGTCACCCCAGTTATCATCATGTAACTAGCTGAGCCTCCAACGAACATCAGAGAAAACATTAGGGTCAGGATCATTTGGACTATGGTTCAATGAAGAGCTCAAGCTCTAGGAAGAAAGGACTAAGTAAGCAAAGACTCAGGGTGGGAAGGCCTGGGTAATCTCAAGAAAGGTTGGTGCTGGACAATGCAGGCTCATTAAAGGCATTCTGAATCTCTGAAGAAAAAATGATGAAAGTATTTTTTATCTGTGTCCATGAACTTCTCCTCAAAACTCTGAGCTAGTATCTAGGCTTCTTTCTCAAACCAGATTCACAGCTTGAGCATGAGAATCTGGCCTGTCCTCCTGTGCCAATCTCTCCGAGGGACTTGGGAAGACCAGGCAGAGCTCTAAGGGAAACGTTTGTCTCCCAGCTGTACATCCCCATAGCCTTATTTCCAGACCAACAGCCATTTACTTTCTGTCACACTCAGCAGATAGGAAAACACAGTCCTCCCCTGGGATGAAGACAATCTCTAAAGACTCTCAGCAGAGAGAGCTTGTAAGAATTGGTCTCAGAGAGTCTGCTAGGGGCAGAGAAGGAGGGTTACCTCTGATGCAAGCTGGCCACTGGTAGTCTTGAGTGCTAATTTGGCTGTTTTGTAAAATTTTTGCTCAATGTTACACTTTTTATACACTTTTTTATTATATATTTAAATTAGAAACAAGCTTGCTTCCCATGTCAGTCCTAGCTCCCTCTCCCTCCCCTCCATGCCAACTTCCTCCCGCAAGCTCCACAGCCCCCACCCAATCCCCACTCCATTCCCCAGGGAGGGTAAGGCCCTCCATGGGGGATCTCTAGAGTCACTCATTTCACTCCAGGGACGGCCTAGGCCCTCCACAAAGTGTCCAGATTGAGAAAGTATCCTCATTGTGGGATGGGTCCCCAAAGATCATTTGTGTTCCAGGGATAAATAATGATCTACTACCCAAAAACCACATTGCCTGAGGCTCCTCACTGACACCCACATTCAGGAGATCTGGATCAGCCCCATGCTGGCCTCTCAGTCATCAGTCTGGGGTCCAAGATCGCCCCCTTGTTCAGGTCAGCTGTTCCTCTGGAATTCACCAGCCCAGTCTTGACCACTTTGCTCATCACTCCTCCCTCTCTGTCACTGGGTTCCAGGAGTTCAGTTCAGTATTTAGCTGTGGGTGTCTGCCTCTACTTCCGTCTATTACTGGATGGAGGTTCTAGGATGGTATGTAAGATAGTTATCAAAAGAAATGTAAGGAAATCCAGAGAATCATCAGGTCATACTATGAAAACCTATACTCCACAAAATTCTAAAATTTAAAGGAAATGGACAACTTTCTGGATAGATATCACCTGCCAAAGTTAAATCAAGAACATATAAGCAATTTAAATAGACCTATAACCCATAAGGAAATAGAAACAGTCAACAAAAGTCTCTCAACCAAAAAAAGCCCAGGGCCAGATGGCCTCAGTGCAGAATTCTACCAGAAATTCAAAGACCAGCTTATACCAATTATCCTCAAAGTATTCCATACAATAGAAGCAGAAGGGTCTTTGCCAAACTCTTTTTACAAGGCTTCAATAACCTTGATACCCAAGCCACACAAAGACACAACTGAGAAAGAGAACTTCAGACCAATTTCCCTCATGAACATGATGCAAAAATACTCAATAAAATACTGGAAAATTGGATCCAAAAACACATCAGAAAACTCATCCACCATGATCAAGTAGGTTTCATCCCAGGGATTCAGGGATGGTTCAACATACGAAAAATTCATCAATGTAATCCACCATATAAACAAGTTGAGAAACAAAAATCACATGATCATCTCACTAGATGCTGAAAAAGCCTTTGACAAAATCAATTTTATTCTTTTTGTAATATTACTTTCCATTTTACATATCAACCCCAGCTCCTCCTCCCTCCCCTTCTCCTACCCCTCTCACTTCCTCCCTTCCCAGTCCCCATCCACTTCTCAGTGAAGGTAAGGCCTTCCTTGGGGAGTCAACAAAGTCTGGCATACCAAGTTGAGGCAAGAACAAGCGCTTCCCCCCATATAAAGGCTGAGCAAAGTATCCTACCATAGGGAATGGGCTCCAAAAGCCAGTTCATGCACCCAGGATATGTTTTAGTCCCACTGCCAGGGCTACCCACAACAGATCAAGCCACATAACTGCCAGCCACACTCAGAGGGCCTAGTTGGATCCCATATAGGTTCCCAAGCTATCAGTCCAAAGTCCCTGATTTATCCCTTCTCCATCTCTTCAATTGAACTCCAGAACCTCAGCCCAGTGCTTAGCTATGGGCCACTGCATTTACTTCCATCAGTAACTGGATGTAGGTTCTATTATGATGACACTTAGGGGAGTGACTAATTTGACTAATGGGAAAGGCCCATTCAGACACCCTCTTCACTTTTGCTAAGAGTCTTAGCTTGTGTCATCCTTGTGAATTCTTGGGAATTTTTCTAGCACCAGGTTTCTTCCTAACTCCATAATGGCTTTCTATCATGATATCTCTTTCTTTGCCCTCACCCTCTGTCCCTCCCCCAAATCAGTCTTCTGAACACCTCAAGTTCCTATGCCCCACACCCTCCCTTCCACCTCTTCTAAGTTTACCCAGGAGATCACAATTATTGTCCCTTCCAGGGGCCCTCCATGTGTGTCCTTTTTAGGATTCCCATTTTTACCTAGCTCTTCTGAGGTTGTGGATTGTAGCCTGGTTATCCTTTGCTTTATGCCCAGTATCCACTTATGAGTGAGTACATACTGTGTTTGTCTTTCTGGGAATGGGTTATCTCACTGGGAATGGGTTATGTCACTGAGGATGTTTCTTTCTAATTCCATCCATTTGCCTGCACATTTAAAGATATGATTGTTTTTTACCACTAAATAATACTCCATTGTATAAATGTACCACATTTTCTTTATTCATTCTTCAGTTCTAGGTTATTTCCAAGTTTGGCTATTATAAATAATACTGTTATGAACATAGTTGAGAAAATTTGTGATATTGTGCATCCTTTGGGTATATGACCAAATGTGGTATTTCTGGTTCTTGACATAGATTGATTCCCAATTTTATGATAAATACTTTCAGCAAAGTGGCAGGATACAAGACCATCTCAAGAAAATCAGTAGCCCTAATATATACAGACGATAAAAGGGCTGAGAAAGAAATCAGAGAAACATTACCCTTTACAATAGCCACAAACAACATAAAATGCCTTGGGGTAACACTAACCAAAAAAGTGAAAGACCTGTATAGCAAGAACTTTGAGTCTTCAAAGAAAGAAATTAAAGAAGATACCAGAAAGTGGAAAGATCTCCCATGTTCTTGGACAAGTAGGATCAACATAGTAAAAATGGCAATCTTACAGAAAATAATATGCAGATTTAACCCAATCCCCATTAAAATCCAAGCACAATTCTTCACTGACTTTGAAAGAACAATAATAAACTTGTATGGAAAAACAAAAGATCCAGGATAGCCAAAACAACATTATTCAAAAAAGCAACATCTGGAGGCATCACCATCCCTGACTTTAAGCTCTATTATAGATCTGTAGTCCTGAAAACAGCTTGGTATTGGCACGGAAACAGACAGGTAGATAAATGGAATAGAAGTGAACACCCTGATAATACCCCATACATGTATGAACATCTGATTTTCGACAAAGAAGCTAAAAATATACAATGGAAAAGAGAAAGCATCTTCAACAAATGGTGCTGGCATAACTGGAGACTGGCATGTAGAAGAATGCAAATAGATCCATGTCTATCACCATGCACAAAACTTAAGTCCAAATGGATCAAAGACCTCAATATAAATCCAGCCACACCGAACCTTTTAGAAGAGAAAGTGGGTGGTACCCTTGAAAGAATTGGTACAGGAGACAGCTTCCTGAAGATAACTCCAGTAGCAGACACTAAGATTGACAATTAATAAATGGGACCTCCTGAAACTGAGAAGCTTCTGTAAGGCAAAGGACACAGTCAGCAAGACAAAAAGGCAACCCACAGATTGGGAAAAGATATTCACTAACCTCACATCTGACAGAGGGCTGATCTCCAAAATTTACAGAGAACTCAAGAAGCAAGTCTCAAAAACACCAAAGAATCCAATCAAAAAATGGGGTACAGAACTAAATAGAGAGTTCTCAATAGAGGAGACTAAAATGGCTGAGAGACACTTGAGAAAGTGCTCAACATCTCTAGCCATCGGGGAAATGCAAATCAAAACAAACCTGAGATACCATCTCACTCCTGTCAGAATGTCTAAAATCAAAAACTCCAACAACAGTTTATGCTGGAGAGGATGTGGAGAAAGGAGAACACTCCTACACTGCTTTTGGGGAGTGCTGACTTGTACAGCCACTTTGGAAATCGGTATGGAAATTCCTCAGGAAAATGGGAATCAGTCTACCACAAGACCCAGCAATTCCAGCATATACCCAAAAGATGCACATTCATACAACAAGAATGTCTGCTCCACTGCATTCATAGCATCATTATTTGTAATAGCCAGAACCTGGAAGCAACCTAGTTGTCCCTCAGCTGAAGAGTGGATAGAGAAAATGTGGTACATTTACACAATGGAGTACTATTCAGTGGAAAAACAATGGAATCTTGAAATTTGCAGGCAAATGGATGGCACTAGAAGAAACCATATTGTGTGAGGTAACCTGATCACAAAAAGAGAAACATGGTATGTACTCACTCATATATGGATTTTAGACATGAATCAGGGGATTGCCAACATATAATCCCACTGCCAGAAAGTCTAGCAACTGATGAAAGCAGAGGCAGATACCCACAGACAAACACTGAATCCAGTGTCAGAAAGAGAAAAGTGATGGGTAAAGGAGTTATAGGTGGGCTGGTTTAACCCACAAAAACAGTTAACCTGAACAAGGGGGAGCTCTTGGACTAGAGATTGATGGCTGTGTGGAAAGCATGGGACTGACCCAGACCCCCTGAATGGGGTGTCAGTGAGGAGGCCTAGGTAATCTATGGGGCCTACTGTAGTATTTATCCCTGGCATACAAATAGACTTTCAGTGCCCATGCCACAATATGGGAGGCTCTCTCAGCCAGGAAATGACAGTTACTGGAGATCCACCATGGAGTGCCTCACCCTCCTTGGGGATCGGAGTGGAGATAGGGTGGGGGACTGGGGGACCTGGTGGGGAGGGCAGGGGAGGAGGGAGGGAGAGGGAGCTGGGAATGACATGTTAAACAAGATTGTTTCTAACCTAAATAAAAAATAGTTAAAAAAAAAAGAAAAATTAAAAAAAATTGACATTTTGACTATGTTGATCCTGCCTTTCCAAGAGCATGGGAGATCTTTCCATTTTCTGATATCTTCCTTAACTTTTTTCTTTAAAGACTCAAAGTTTTTGTCATACAGGTCTTTCACATATTTTATGTTGTTTGTGGCTATTGTAAAGAGTGATGTTTATTTGAGTTCTTTCTCAGCACATTTATTATCTATATATAGTAGGGCTACTGAAATTTTTTGAGTTAATCTTGTATCATGCCCCTTTGCTGAAGGTGTTTATCAGCTATAAACTCTCCCTGGTAGAGTTTTTTTGGGTCACTTATGTAAACTGTCATATCATCTGCAAATAATGAAAGTTTGACTTCTTTTCCAATTTGTATCCCCTTGATCTCCTTTTGTTGTATTATCGCTCTAGCTAGAACTTCAAGTACAATATTGAAGTGGTATAGAAAGAGTGGACAGCCTTGTCTTGTTCCTTACTTTAGAGGAATAGCATTGAGTTTCTCTCCATTTAGTTTGATGTTGGCTGTTGGTTTGCTGTATATTGCTTTTATTATGTTTAGGTATGTTCCTGTTATCCCTAATGTCTCCAAGACTCCAAGACCTTTATTATGAACGGGTGTTGGATTTTGTCAAAGGCTTTTTCAGCATCTAGTAAAATGATCGTGTGGTTTTTCTTTCTCAGTTTGTTTACATGGTGGATTACATTGATGGACTTTCATATGTTGAACCATACCTACATCCCTGGGGGGGAAGCCTACTTGATCATGGTGGATGGTTTTTTTAATGTATTCTTGGATTCGATTTGACCATATTTTGTAAGATGCTTTTGAGGTAGCTGAGAGAGTAGTAAGTTATGCCAGAAGTTTTGGCTTTCTCACAAACACTGTTTTTAGTAGTGATTTATTTGACATCCCTGGGAGACCTGAACTTTTCTGAAGGGAAATGGACCAGGAATGGATATGGGAGGGAGGGGAAGTGTGAAGGCATGTATGGAGGCCTGGTAATAGTCGAAGGATGGGGAACTGTGGTTGTAACATATTGAAAAAACAAAAACTTCCAATCGGACCTGACAATAAAAAACAGTGACTTCAATAAAGTCATGTCAACCTTTTAGTAACTCTGATTTCCAACTTTAAAGGGAAAGACATGGTGATTTACATAGAAATTCATAATGTAAAATAATCACTTAGTGAAGATTGGGAATAGACATCTTATTTAAGTCTCTCAACAGATGGATGAAAAATAAATAGTGGAATCATTTTCCTTTTTACAAATTAAGAAACTGAGGCTCCAGTGGCAAGAGTTGTAACTGTGGCCCTTAAAAAATATGGCTCAAAAACTGCAGGTTGTAATCACAACTTGGAGCATTATAGTGAGCATTTTTTGTGGGAGGGGATAAAAAGAAATTAATTGGAATATCCTATGGGAATGGAAAAACAAGAGAGATCATACAGAGTTCAGAACAAATACTGTTGGACACTGGAGAGAGGGTTCAGTCAATAAAGTCCTAGACAACTAATCATGGAGGTCTGAGCTTGGATACCCTGCACTCATGTCAAAACCTAGGTGTACCAATAAACACCTACAGTCCAAGCGCTGGGTAACAGAAATGGGGAATTTCCTGGAACTTGCTGACTTGCTAACCTAGCCAATTTAGTGAGCTCTACATTTAACAGGAGGTCCTGTCTCAAGAAAAAAAAATGGCGGAGAAGTGATTGAGGACAGTGCTTTACATACACACACACACACACACACACACACACACACACAGAGAGAGAGAGAGAGAGAGAGAGAGAGAGAGAGAGAGAGAGAAATGGAGACAGAGATAGAGAGACAAGAGAGAACTTTTACTGTAGGTGAATATATAAGTATGATTTAATATAAAATGTAAATTATGTGCACATATGCACCTATGCACATATATTGTGTGTGTCCTGAGTTATAATGCAAATGTATGCATTTCTGAAAGTTGCCTGCAAATCATTTGAAAACTTTGACCTTAGTCCTGCCATGGATGACTTCCATGGCAATAATTTCTTTCATCTTTCACATGGAAGGTTTGTGCATATGAAACTTCATAGGATATGCACAGCACTGGATATTCTTATACTGATCATGTCCACTGAGACAGTCCTGGAAGATCATATCCTTTACAAGGTCTTCTAGCTTTCTGTTCTTCCTCATTCGGTTAGAACAACATGGCTTAGTTCTGCAGTTCATGAAGACCTGTGTCTGGTTGTTGAGTGGCAGTGCAGGGTGGCACTTCTGGAATCTTTCAGAAGGGATGGGCCCCCTGGGAATCCCAATCCAGCTGGAGAACAGAATTGCCATCTGGTAAATCACAAGACAGTCTTGTTCTTGCCAGACACGCACTATCAGCATGGAAGTTACAGACAGTCTTCAACACATAAACAGGTTAGGGTGCCAAGAGTGCCTGTGTAGCTCAGCTGTTTGGAGTTTGGAACATATCACCCCGTAGAAACAAGGCTATAAATGGAGGTTAAGTTCCTATGTTTTAAAACTGAGAGGGTATGTGACACACTGTGTATTTTAGATGGTGAACCGAATGAGAACTGAATAAGAGCACATTTGCGCGCAGAGGGAACACAAACGTGCATTCTTTATGTTTGCTGAGCCCAAGTTCCCAAGGGTGTCATGTTATCGTTGAATCCATAGTGTTTCCCAAAGGTACATGTAGTAAAGACTTGGTCACCAGCCTGTCATACAATTGTGGGGTTACCGAATATTTAGTGGGAGAGGATGCACCTTTGTAGGGGTCAAGCAGTCACTGGGATTCATTGTCATTCTCTGTCTCTGTCTCTGTCTCTGTCTCTGTCTCTGTCTCTGTATCCACTTCCAGTCATTGCTGTCTGTCTCACTACAAACCAAATAGACTTAACTAGCTATACACTGAATTCCAAGAGCCAAAATTGGCCTCTCCCTAAGCCCCTTAAATTTTATTCTTCTATGTAGTTTTTAAACACTGGAAATAATTCTAACACAGGAACCTATTATAACTGGGGTCACTGTGGAATGTATGTGGTACCAAGTCACTGTGTCTGTGATCTTCATGATATTGGGATAGAGAAACCACCTGTGGTCTTGAGCACAGTGGTTAAACACCCTGGGTTTTAGTTTGTATCTGTGTAAATCTGTAAAAGCAGTGTTTGCATAACAGGGGTAGGATACACATAAGTGAGCTCACAAACACAAAGTGTTTAATCCAAAGCCTGACACAAAACAAGTATGGGAAAGCCAGGGGAAAGAGGTCTTTGCCTTACAGAATATCTGACCGTATTTGCATAGGTTTTCATACACCAGAGAAGTTGAATCAACAAGTGCTATATTTTGAATTTTGTGTCTTCTCAAAATGATGATCTTATAGCATATCCTGTAATGCACAGTATGTGTATATGTACCACTTCTAAAGCAGTCAAGTCATGAGTGCAAAGCTGTCATGAATGGCTTTAGCCACTTCAAAAGAGACATCAAATGGATTCTTAGTCCCTTCCATGATATAAGACTAGTGGCCAGAAAACCAGCCTTTACTGATTATTGACATTTCTCGTGCCTTCACCTTGGATTTTGTAGGCTCTAAAGCAGTGAGATGTAAACTTTGTATAAGATGACTTGTTCATTATACTTTCTTACAGAAGCCCAAATAGAATAATACAAGTATTACTAAATGTCATATTCAATCCCTTGCTTAGCACCACATGAAATAAATTTAAAATATGTGCTAGGATCTTTCAGACTAAACTGTGGGCTGGAAAAGCTGCCAGATATACTAGTCAAATGGGACTACAGAACACTCTAAGACCAGAAATTTTGGGATATGTTTCAGGATGATAGTGCAGACCACAGAACCAGATAAACTGAATCCCTACCACAGAGTTGGGAATGCAAGTGAAAAACTGATATAAAATTTGACCTTCATTAATTCCATTGTTTGACCAATCATTAGTAACTGTCTTCTTAGAAAATCTCAGCCCTGATGCTCTATGGAGCAAAATCTCATCAGCCAGGAGCTGAATAATTGCCATAGTGACAAATTTGTGTTAAGGTCTTAAGTTTCACACTATCTTTACAATACTCAAGATATTCCCTCTGGGAAAGGTGAAAAGAATAATAATTACATCTGTGAAAAAAGCTTTGAGAATGAAGAAAAATTTGCCATATGGTATGTGGAAATTGTTTTGGAATGGAATAAGTAATGTGGTGGTGTCCCCACACCCATTTTGTTTATATATCTGCACTACACAGGCTGATTGGTGAACATGAATTGGTTTTTGTTTTAGAATAGAAATATACTGAGTAATTTAATTTTATGACCATTAATAATATAGGTCTCTCTCTTTGAAAGCAGAGACATTTATGAAGATATAATCAGATTTTGTGATTTGAGTGTAAACCAATCATCCACAAGTGCATGGGAGATATCTCTATCTGGCTTTCCTGCCACTGTGAAATATAAAAGGGCATCATGAAAAGGTTCAGGACCCCAGAGGGAAGTATGGAGATTGTCACTGGTTGCTGCACCTGCAAGTGACGTTAAACACAAGACAGACAGGCATTACGAGGGAGTAACCACAAAATGAGTTCTAGACTCTCTCTAAATGTGATCACTCTGAATATCCATATTAGCTCTGGATTAGAGATAATTGCTGTGATCAGATTAAAGGGTGATGCAGGGTTCATAGAAGTGAGTTGAAGTGATTGTGTTTATTTGCACCATAGCAGATGAGAGCTGACCTGCCCATCCCCACCCTTCACTTTACCACCTTACTCATTTACAATAAACACATCCCAGGTAGAGAATGCAAATTTGAGGCAAGAATGATATGAGAACACTTGTTGATAGGCAAGCAAATGCCCTCCCAGAAAAACTGGACAGGAAGTTTGAGAATCATGCTGTCAAACTTTTAAGTATTTTAAAACATATGTTATTAATATTTGTTATTTAGTAAGTACTTGCTATAGCTAGAGTTTTACATTACATACATAGCCTTATTTCATACTTAGACTACTCCACCAAAAGACATATAGCTACTCAGTTGAGCTTAAAAATGAAGAAAGCAAGTTTGAGAGAAATAAAGAGAGATAGTCATGCTTTCAGAGGCAGTAAATCATGGCACTGCATTTTGAAGCCACATCTATTTAACTAGAGAGCTTATCGTTTTACTATCTCAATGCATCACTGCAGATGAGTGACTGATATTAGAAATAAAACTTGAAATCCGCATTTGTAGACAATGGTTGAAAAGACTCAAGAGGCAAGGAATTTCTCAAGATTATTGAGAATTCCAGTTTGGTTGGCTTGGGAGCCACCGTGACTAGATTAATTCATGTAATAAGAATGTACATTACAACTTCCATATATTATACATCATCCTAGATTCAGGAATACACAGGAGGAATAGATGCACTTATTTCCCTGGCAGGTAACTGACATACAAGTGACAGATAAACTATGTGTTAATTTGTGCATAGTTAGAGCCCAGTATGCACCACATGAAATGAATATCAATGTGAAAGACAGTCAACTTTGTTCTATTGTTGGAAGTATTGGGATGAAGGAATAGATGAAACTGCAGAAATACCCTGTACAATCCAGTAAAAAGTGGAATAGAAGAGGAAGATAAAAAGTTTTCAGCTGGGTTTAAATAGAATGATCAAAGAAGATCTAAAATGTCATTTGGGGGGGAAAAAGGTTAAAATGGAGGACTTTGAAGATGGTCAATGGTACACCAATGGAGATGACTTAGAGGGTATCAAAAGAGAAAATGTAATTTAATTTGTTGGGAGATGTCATTCTGTAAATATGTGTCTCATTGGTTTGAATAAAGAACTGTTGGCCAAAAGGGAAGGAAAATAGGTGTTACTAGGAGTTGAAGAGGATTCTCTGAAGGAGATTCACAGGCAGATATGATGTAGGCCATCAGAGGAGTAAGAGGTCCAGTTCAGACCCTTTTCTCCGGTAAGAGAAATACTTAGATTAACAATTATGGGTTAAATACTTAAGTCAGCTATAGCCAGTAAGAAACCAAGCAAACAGCCAACAGCTTCATAATATAGCATCCTATGTGTTATTTGGGGGTTCAAACAGCTCTGCAAGGCCCAGGCGGCTGGCTGGTGGGGTGACTAAATGTTACAGTAATTGTTTGACATTACAGAATACTTAATGTCTATAAAGAAAGGAGCAATCAAGAAAAATAACAAGCCGGGCAGTGGTGGCATACGCCTTTAATCCCAGCACTCAGGAGGCAGAGGCAGGCAGAACTCTGTGAGTTCGAGGCCGGGCTGGACCAACAGCCTCCAAAACAATACAGAGAAACCCTGTCTCGTAAAAACAAAAAAAAAAAAGAAAGAAAGAAAGAAAGAAAGATAATAAGCTTTGAATTCTTGTTTGTTGTGGACAGGGTGATCATGGAAAGAATGACATCTGGATTGTCCATTACTCTCCCTTTCTTCTCAGCCTGGGCAACCATGACTGACTATACACAGGAGTCATTTCTATGACAAGGAAGATGATTCATGGGCACTGATAGGAAACAGAGAAGAACCCTCCTCTTAGCAGAACCAAAGTCCCACAGTTAAGCTTAAGATACATTCTCTGGAGAGCAAGCTTTCCAGAGAGGTTAGTGCAAATCCAGGAGGACAGCATGAAACCCTGTGAACCTGCAGCTGGCACATCTTATCTCTTTTCTGCACGTGTCCTCTGCCTTACTCTGTCTTGTGTCTTATCTTGTCCTGTCTATTTCCATTTATCTTACCTAGCATCCCCTCATATTATGTCCATTCTCCGAAACTACATTTCATCTATTATTCCCACAGCAAAGACCTGCACAGTGGATTCAATGTATATCCTTCCATATCTTGCTAATAAAGTGCTAGCAATATTAGCAGTAAAGGTCACACATTAGAAAAGTAGAATGTTAGCTTCACCTCTGACACACTAAGGTAGAATTCCCATATAAACTGATTCTTCGTGTGGTTTGTATCTCCATTAATAGTGTGTGCAACACTGCTCCACCAGACAATATTTTTGTGGATCGAAGTGGTTGTCTTACTTTAGGCAACAAACAATGTGGTAGGGCCATAGTTAACACTCAAGTAATAAGTTTACAAAACCTTATATGTATATGGCCAGGCATGCACAGTGTGCATGTAGGCAGGCACACATTAACACATATGTAAACAGACACAGTCTGTAAAATGTAACCAAGCAAGCAAACAGAATGGACATTTGGGCACATGTACATATAGTGCATAAACCTAGATAGGCAGCCACACATGAAGCATACATACGGACAGGCACACACCTATGGTACCCACATATGGTAAAATGTAAGTGACTTGGAGAAATCCTACATGTTGACAATTGGACATCAGAACTTTTCTAGTTTTGTGTCATGAATCAGATCACATTCGATGGGAGCAGCAGTCTTTCTGCGTCCTTTGGCCAAGACTTCTCCTAATAAATTGATTGCACAATGGAGTTTCCTCTTCCAAACACACTATAAACCTTAATCTTGTAAAGGAAAATCAAGTTTCCAACTTTGCTGTGGTGCTTGAAATTGAAATTATGATCTTGTACATGCTAAGACAGAACACTGTCACTGAGCTATGTTCCAGGACAATTCCCCACTTTTAAATAAGCCCTCATCACTTTCTGTCAAAAGTTTCCCTTGAAGAAGAGTTTTCGTCCTAGTCTTACTTCTATTATTTTGAGGATGACCAAAAGCAAGACGGAAGAGGCAGGGTTTGTTTGGCTTATATATTCCAGTCACTGTCCATTATTGATGGAAGACAGAACAAGGAACTCAAGGTAGTAACCCGAGGCATCACCTGAAGCAGAGGTCATGTAGGAAATGTTGGTTATTGGACTGCTCAGCCTGTTTCCTTATACAACTGGGGACCGTCTGCCTAGGGATGATAGCACTCACAGTAGGCTGAGCCCTTCCACATCAACATCAATCACTAATTTAGAAAATGCCCACAGCCTTGCCTATGGAGACATTTTCTCAGTTGCAGTTCCTCTTTCCCAGATGATTCTAGCTTGTATCAAAAAACAAACAAGCAAATACTAATGAGATATCATCCTTATATTCTTTGATTTTATTAATGCTCCTACAAATGGAACAAATAATGAAAATTACTGCTTTGTGAATCTCAGAACCACGCCATCCCTCACCAACTACTCACTACATTAAAAATGTCATTTTCAGGTCATTGATTGATCCCCAATATCAATTCTAAATCATTAGCAACCCCAGACAGACTTAACTGAATTGAAGGTAGAGACTGACTCTTGCCATCATTGCCTAAAGGTGCAGTATACTCCTGTATTTGAAACCATAGCTTTCCAGTCCTCTACGGCAGTCACTCATGATTTCAGCCCTGAATAAATAAGTATATTATACACTATTCTTTGCTTACTCTTTATGCATTAAGAGGTCCTAGATGATTTGGAAAATCTAGTTAGCCACTGGATCTCAATTGGAGAAGTATGGTCATGATAAGTGGTCTCAGCTTTACCCTGTATATGACAAAAGGCTATGAATGGTTTTAATCACAAAGATAATTACACCTTTGGGGGAGGGCAGTTATTTGTCCCACAATGGACAAAAATAATGAAGATGCTAAAGACAGAGTTTACTGTCTTTCTAGATATATATTCCCACTATACTATAGAGGTTAAATATATGTTCCAGTGTGTCTTTCAAAACTTTCAAGCATTTTGTACATTATAGCTTCCAAATGGTAAACAACTGTCTTTCTAAAAGTTAAAACAATCAACTGGACAAACAAGATAAAAATGAAATTATGTTTGTATGCACGTATATATATGCAGACATACATTGCTGAATGTGTGCTTATAACTTTGCTCCATGTGTATATATGTAATTGATACATGTTTTCCAGCATTCAGTTGTAAATGCTTACACATTGTCATGGTTGTTACACTGGTTATTTTACTTTTCTTGAGAAAGTGATTCATCATCTTTTCTGAGCCTCTGTCTTCTAGACTTTCAAGGAGGATCAAAAATGTTAGCTTCCTTTTGCAAATAGCTTCTTGGTTGAGGTGGAACAAAAAGTTATTTACAGCTGACACTTACTTGGAAAGGGAAAATCAGTTCCACACTTCGGCATAAGCCGCATACCGAGGAGTAGTTGGCCAACACAAAACAGACTCCATAGTCTTTTAAACACATTTTCCTTTTTGTTTTGGTATTTTTTTGTCTTATTAGTTTATTTGGATTTGTGGGGGTGGTTAAGGTTATTGGAGGTACATGAAGTTGGGTGAGGAGAACCTGGGAAGGGTTTCAGGAAAGGAAAAAAATATGACAAAATATTATAACTAATATTTTTAAATAAAAATTCTAAAGGCACAATAAAAACAAATTAAATATTGTCTTTCCTATGTGTGGATTTTTCTATAAATTGTGTGGGCCACACACTCAGAAATTCATATAAACCCAAGGCAAGGGAGAATGTGGAAATGAGTGAGGCAATGTCTATAAACTTGAAATTTAAATCATTTTTTTGGTCCACCTGGGTTCCTTTTCTTGGCTCCTCCTAGCAGACAGATTCAGGCCTTACAGGTTTGATGTTGTTTTCAGCTGGGAATGTGGCAGGAAAAGTCAAGAGAGTAAAGAACCCTGGGAAGCTAAGTGGATGATTTACTGTCCTAAAGACAATGAACAACAGGCGGGGAACTCCCAAGCACACTGTCATGAAAATCCTTATGTTATTAAAATATTTTAAATGCCCTATTCTGCAGGTCTTTGAAGTGTTTGAAGGTCATCTATCTATAATATATCTCTGCATAACCTTGGAATATACCTAATAAGAGTATGGTTGTTATAGGTGACTATTAACCTACATTTTTTATTATTCTAAATAGCTTTTAGGGCTAAAATTTTACATTGCATTTTTAAATGAGCTGTATAGGCACAATATCTTTAAAAAAAAGAATAGAAAGATATAAACAGTACAACAAAAGTAACCTTAAATTTGTATCCATATACAAAAATCCATACCAATATAAAATATTTGAGACTAAGAGCTGCTTTTTTAGTTTGAAAGTAGATTTGATAATCTATGCTTTTATACTATCATTTCTATATCACATCAACTTTTTTCCCTTCAAAAAGAGATCCCTGAATCTAATATCCTTTGTCCAGCTTTATGTTTTTGATCATGACCAATAACAACTTTTAGCCAACCCCCACTAAATGATGAGAAACATCAATAACCAATGGAAGGACCCAAATCCACCCACCCCACCTCTTGTGAATGTGGGAATCATGTTTTCTAGACTGATTCCTGTTGTCTCTGGGTGAGGACATGCTTAGGACCCTGAGAAAAATGGGAATAATGATTATGTCCTAAGAGAATTAGCTGTAACATTTGTTGTCCAGTTTCTGTGCAATGGGAAAGTGCAAGGCTTATCTGTGTTCTGGCTAGAATAATCTGTGAGGCTGGACCATCTCAGTCAGCAGCCTTGAAGCTGTTCTTAATATAGAACTCTGAGAAAACTGCAACCGAGGCATTCTGAGAGGCTGGATCACCTGGACCACCCATTTTCATTGATGTTTGGTTTCCTTCTTGTGAAGACACACAAACTTTCAGAGGCAACATGCGTATCTTCACTAACACAAGTATGGATTGGGTATCATACACACACCAGCCAAAGATGATTCTTTTGTTTTATGTTTGATAAGGTAAAATATATGTCAACTGTCTTGTAAATTTTTAGGTTTATTTCTTTATGTCTGTAGCCAGGATTTTCAGGGGAGTGTTTTGTGATCAAACCTCATCCTCTTTCCTTGAATGAATCCACAGCCTTTTACTTTCTGTAGAAACAAAAGCATAAGTTCTTTCCCAAAACAATTTATTTTCTATTTATATTTTAAAGTTAAGACATTCTTAAAGTATCTAGGATAGTTTAATTCAACAGTCCCTTTCACTATCCAGATCCAGTGTCTCTCAACGGCTGTTGTGCTCTGTTCATTAGCATTCAAAAAATCCAAAATCAAGAAGACACTATATAGGATCCAGACTATCTTTGTATTTTCCATCTAAACAGGACTTATCTTTTTATGTTATTTTATGTTCTCTTTAAATACTTTATCCTATAATTTATAAAATTTCCTTTTTCTGACTGTCTGTACCCATTTTCTTTTCTTTCTTAAACCTACAGACATTGTAAAACATACTTTACCTTTTGAGAGGTTTTACGTGTCAGGACCTATCTTTACTAAGCATCTGTACCATTTTCTGTTCATGTGAGACAAATCTTAAACTGCTACCTCTGTTGCCAGCATGACAATTATCTTGCAACTCTCAATTGTTTTGTATGAAACGATTAAAAAGAAAACTCATACCCAGATTAGAAACCGATTGACCTTGTTAAAGTAAACTCATTGAGCCAATATAGTGGCCGTGCTATTCTGTTTTCTGATAGGGTGAAGCACCAGAGACTGGGTGCTTTCCAGAGCAAAGTCTCTGTTTTGAAGCTAAGCTTCAGACTTTCAACTGCATGGTACCAACATCTGTTTGACTCCAGTGAGGCCTCATGCAGCAGGACTGTGTTAAAGATCTGGAAACCACACAGTGAGACAAGAACTTGAGAATGACCAACTAGGGAACAGAGTCCTTTATACCAGCATTTGTGCCAGAGCTACCATGGTTCCAAGAGAAGTGCACCACTTTCTTCTGGGCCAGCATCCCCCATGATCTCATGAAAACTACATCAATGCTTATGAACAGCATCCTCCATGTCCCTATAATTACTGAATCAACTGTTTCTTGGGGGACACATTCTCAGTAATCCCTTTGCAAACTCTGCCTCTTATAGATCCTATAACCTCCTTATATTGTTACTATTGAGGCCAAGCTTCAAACACATGACTCATATCCAAACAATAAGACTGGCTAACAGGGCAAACTGATGCCCAAGCATCAAAAACATGCTTACTTGATACATGTTTACTTGATACATGCTTACTTGATACATGCTTACTTGATACATGCTTACTTGATACATGCTTACTTGATACATGCTTACTTGATACATGCCCTTAGCAGGGTTTTCTTTTGTTTATTGGTAGCAAACTTTTTATTGTTTTTTATCATTTTTTATTTTAATTTTAAATAGCTTGTTTTACATGTCAATCCCAGTTCCCTCTCCCTCCCATCCTCCTGCACTCCCCTTCCCCCCCACCCTCCCACCCTATTGCCAAATCCTTCCACATAGGGGATATCTAGAGTCTGTCATTTCACTCTGGGTAGGGTCCAGGCACTCCCCTAAGAGTCCAGGCTGAGAGAGCATCCCTCTTTGTGCTATAGGCACACGAAGACTGTTTGTATACCAGGGATAGACACTGATCCACAGCTCAGGGCCCCATAGGTTGCCCAGGCCTTCTCACTGACACTCACATTTGGGGAGTCCAGATCAGTCCCATGCTGGCCTCCCCACTGTCGGTCTGGGGTCCAAGAGCACTCCCCTGTTCAGATCAGCTGTCTCTGCTGGTTTTGCCAGCCCATTCTTTGCCAATTTGCTCATCACTCCTCTCTCTCTGTCACTGGGTTCCTTGGGTTCAGTTCAGTGATTGTGTGTTTGCCTCTGCTTCCATCAGTCACAGGATGAAGGCTCCTGGATGGTTATAGACATCAAGTTCATTATCAGGAATGGGCATTCGAGGTGGTCTCTCCACTATTGCTTAGCTTGCCAATTGGTGTTATCCCTTTAGATCACTCGAGGACACTCTGGTGCCTGATCTGTCTTCTATCCTATGATTCCCTCTTCCCCCTATTCTATCCCCACCCACTCAACTTCCTGTTCCCCCATGACCAACTTTCTTCCTCTTCACCCCCTCTTAAACCCCTTTACAGAAGGGTTTAATTTCCTTATTGGTCAAGAGGAGATAAGTGATGGGGGATGTCATTCTCTTTGCTGTGAATATGTTTGTCTTATTGGTTGATGAATAAAGCTATTTTGGCCAATGAGCAGGCATGAGTTAGCCAGGTGGGAAATCCAAACAGGGATAGAGAAAAGTAGAAGGTGGACTCAGAGAGACACCACACAGCTGCCAAGGAAGCAAGAGATCCAGGCAACACCAGTAAGACAAGCCCATGTGGAGACACATAGATTAATAGAAATGGGTTAATAATTAAGAGAATGCTAGCCAATGAGTAGCCTGAGCAATGGGCCACACAATTTATAATTAATAGAAGCCTGTGCATTTATTTGGGACTAAATGGCTGATGAACCAGGTGGGACAAAAATGCCTGTCTACAGATAATAGTAGTATCTATATACTTAGAAGTTTTAAACAAAGATTCAGAGTGACTGAACATAGTAAATGGGGCTCTTAGTGACAAGAAGAACCTAGAGTCCAGGATTCTGGTCTCCAAGCCTGATTTATGTTACTGCAAGACTCCATATCTCTGCAATTTGGGATATTATTTGCATACATAATGACCTTGTATACATAATGACCTACTGAATATAATGGGCAGAGCTTTCTTCCATGCAACACAAACTGATTTATTTCCAAAGCAGATTAACTAGAGGGGCTACAGTCCCTCAAAGTTGCACTTATCTTTCTCAATGTCTTATATGAACAGGTGGGGCAAGGGTTACCATTTATTAACCCAAGTCTAATACTATCATAGTTGTTGAAGGCAGAGAAGATTTCTATAGCTACAAATTTTATAAGGTTGAAGGAAATTGGTTGGTTGCCTTTGGTGTGCCCATGCTGCAGAGAACTGTGAATATCTTTTTTTATATATAAAGTTTTCAGGAAAGAGAAAGCCTCATCTCTGAAAGTTTTATTATTCATGTTAAACTCTCTAAACTGCTCAGGAGTTCTTGTTTCATTCAAGAAGTCTTAAATTTGAGACATAAACTTCCTGACACTTTGGGTCCCTTTAAAGGTGATATATGTCCTGACAGTGAAGAAATAAGGCCAGTCAAGTGTTCTAACCACGGGATGGTAAAAGCCATGGTCAGGTTAGAAGAATCAATTAGAGTGGGAACCAAGGCTGTGTAAATTTCAAGACTCACATGGCAAAATATGAAGACAGGGCGGAATTTATAGGTTTGTCTGCTGTGATTGTATTTTATTTCCTGATTGGCAAGGCAACTCTGCCATATTAAACTGAATTTAATGGGGGGGGGGGGAGAAAGCAGTTTTGTTGCTTTTTAAAACAACACAAAGTGGAGGAAAGTAGATCCAGGAAAGAGAAACAGCAAGACTGAAGATTTATATAGACTTGAGGAAAGACAGATAGCCCAGAGGGAAATGTATTTGAAGTCAGAATTGGGGAAGCGGAGAATACCATTGGGTTTGCATCAGCTGAGAATGCTGCATTCATAACCAGGGTGAGGCAAGGGATTGACTGCCTGGCTTGGGCCACAGTCTAGCCTGGTTCAGTCTTTATGATGATGACCTTCCCTGATATGTCTTACACCAGCAACAGAGATATGCTAACAAGAAAGCAACAGTTACCACCTCAAAACAGGTATCCAAATGGGATGCCTGGTTCTGAGCATGTCTGACACTGCTCCACTCAATGAGTCACAGAGCATACTAGGTAAGAGAACTGGCTCTGGAATGCCTTACTTCTGGGGTGGGGGTTAAATAAAGCCTACTGAGACTCAGTTTTGTTATCCTCAAAAGAGGCAGTGCAAATTAGACTTAATTTAAAGAGTGGTCATTTAGATGAAATTACATCAGCTAGCTAAATTAACTAGCAAACTTCCTGCTTCATAACAGAAATCTGAAAAATGCTGATTATCATGCTGTTATTATTACTCAGCAAAGAAGTGGTTGTATTAAAGACAAGGAATGATATTAAGATGTTTTCTGTTCCTAACTCACTCCTTCCTACTAGCTGGGGCTATACTCACTTTCATGCAAACTTAATCATCAGATCTAACCTTATATCCCTCTTAAGTCAACTGTGAGCCATCAGTAATGGACAGATCAAACTAAGAAATAATTGTTAGGGCTACAGAAAGACTTCAGGCTTTCCAGACTGATGATCTGCACCCTATTAGATTAACTGAGCTTAGAAACCAGAAGAGCACAGGATGATGTCAGGACACTTCCTTGAGCCTCAGTCTTTTCATCTGTACTGTTAATGCTACAAGCCTAGAAGGGAGATTCACTAACTCTATGTATGTAAAGCTCAATGTCAATGTGATAGTAAATTTTCATCGTCTATTTGACAGGCTTCAGACCACCATGGAAACATGCCCCTGGGTGTGTCAAGAGGTTGCTAGACAGGTTAAACTGAGGAAGGGAAACCCACCCTGAATGTGGGTGGTAAGATCCCGAGGGCTGGAGTTCACAACTGAATGAAAAGGAGAAAGTGTACTGAGTGCCCTGATTCATCTGTCTCTGATTCCTGGTGGCAGACTTAATATAAGCAGCTGCCTCACTCTCCTGGTGCCCTGACTTCCCTAACGAGACTTCCCTAAGTGAGCCACAATTAACCCAATCTTCCTCATGTTGCTTTTGACAGGTGTTTTGTCACTTCAAGATGCAATGAAGAAATCTAAGCTAGAATTACATCATTGGTTCAGAACAGTGGAAGACCTAAGCCAGAGAAACATGAGAGACATGCCGCTGAGAGAGAGAGAGAGAGAGAGAGAGACAGACAGACAGACAGACAGACAGACACAGAGACAGAGAGACAGAGAGAGATCTCCAAATCTAAAGCCCCTTTTATCTCACTGACAGGAGACAAAGCTTCAAAATCCTTCTAGAAACAGTGCTTAAAACAAATACCACTGAAGCTAAAACCACCCACTCCCATCAAATGGCAGGCCTCATTTTGAAATACCGAAAAGGAACACAGATAGAATAAAAATACCAAACTCTCAAGTCAGACTTGGAGTCTATTCTCATCTATAACAATTATAAACTGGAAACTTCACTGAATGTCCTTATCTGTAAAATGGAATATAAATGTAGGCTATAATAATTGAACCAGGATCATCTGCCAGTGATCAGACACATAACTATTATTTGTTATCATTAACAAACTGTGTTCCTTTATGTAATGTTCTCTGCAAAGCTAGCCTTTCTGCTTCTTATTTTTCTTTGAAAAACTGAAAATTCAATTCCTGTGTATTGTAGTATTGTATATCTCTAACATTAAATAAAAGCCCCTAAACATACTGACATTTTGAGGTATGTGTGGGCATTGGAAGGGGGTTCAGGTGTGCCATAATGTGTGTGGAGGCCAAAAGAAAACTTCATATGCTGGTCCCTGCCTTCCATCTTCTTTGAGAAAAAGGTTTCTGTGCTCCTCTATAGTCCGTAGATTTTCATGTGTCTGTCTCCCATTTCACTGAAGACGTACTGGAATTATAGACATATTATAATGCCCAGCATTGGATGTCATCTAGAGACTCAAACTCAGGTCCTCAGACTTGCACATCAAGATTGTTACCCACTGAGATTTCTCACCTGTCCAGTATTTGGAAACAAACATACAAAATGTATGCAGAATTAACAAGAAAAATCATGGGTTGTGAACACAGCCCATCACTACCGAACACCATGATTACTGTGATGACTGAGGTAGATTTACTGTCCTCATCTCAGTTTCTCCAGGATTTCACCTGCATTGTGATGTATGTGATGGTGAACAGAAAATACGTTGTTTTCAGGAGCATCTTCTAGGTGGTAAACGGTTAAAGGTTATTTATGCTATTTGTGAGGCTGAGCCATCTTCCTTGTACTCTCTGTGTTTTAGCTCTGCCACAAAGCCATACTTTTCATGCGCCCATGTTTCATCTTTACCTCAACCTGATACGTTCTTTAAGGTTTGGAGAACTAAAGGCAATCTGAATTCCACATTCCTTTTCTTGAAGAACTCTGATTCCCTCTCACCTCTATAACACAGATTCTGAAAAGTCCTGCACTTTTTAATGTGTACCTTCTGTACTGTATGGCTGTACTGTATGCGATCACAGACTTCTTCTTAGGTCAATACCTTCTTAATGCCTGCATTGCAACTTTATAGAAATGCTGGCATGCTGAATTCACCTTAATGAGAAATGAAGGGAGAGCTGAAATATGGTTATAAACTGTGACCATAAATCGAAAACACAAAGCATAGAGTTAAGCAAATACTGCATGGTTTCCCATTGTGGTTATAATTATGTCTTTGAAAATGCAGACTGAAGACCTAGCTCCCAATATCATTGGATGGGTCTCATCTGAAAATGAGGTTTATGCAGATGGAGACAGGTTAAGGTCACAGTGGATTAAAACAGACCATCAGCCCAATAGCCACAGAGGAATTTGGAGACATATAGAACGGACACAGAAACACAGCTATGGGAAGAGAGGGATAGGGCTGGCTGTGTGCTAGGGGCTGATCAGACGTTCTTTTTCTTGCATTTAGGGGGAAGGTGGTAGTAACATGACCTCCTGTACTACTCATGAAGAAACTGGAGTTTAGGAGGCTTTGTTAAGGACCGGGGGCTACTGAATAGATAAGCCAAAATTCCAGAACAGGAAGTTTGATTTCACAGTCTACTTTCAGGACCAAAATCCCAATCCATTCAACAAGGTTAGTCTGGCAGGGCAAGGTTTCAGGATGAGTGATGGATGTTATGGTGTTTGTTACATGCAATAATGATCCTCTGGCTCAATGAAGGGAAAGAGGTCAGCCAAGGTCTCAAATTAAAGTTAGCCATTTTCTGGGCCTTATAATCAATAGTAAAAGGTTACCAGTAAGAATAGCATCCATGTGATGAAGACAGGACACCATGAAGACATTCAGGTAACAGATAGGAACCAGAACTGTATGTATCTGATGCCTAATGCCCAGAGAGGGAAATTAACCCGAATGAGGTCACGCAGTAAGCCAGCACTTGAATCTTTCTCCTGGGGCCAATATACATTTATTTTCCTCTGTAACTAAGACATCTTTATTACGATACAAGCCACCAGGCCACACTCACAGACTATCTAAAATCGCTGTGACAGGAGAGATTGTGGTGTGTATTCATAAATGCAGTGCATAAGAAAGGAAGATTTGTTTTATATCTTGATTTTTTGTGTTATTATTCGGTGGCTATTTTGGAAACATATTTTGGAGATTAAGTCCAATTAGAAAACAGATGGCACTGAAATATTGTCAAACATATCAGATCAGCAGCAAATCACTGGCTTAATTATGTAAATAATTAAAATGTATATTTACACCTGATCATGCAAACAAGGGCGAAACATCTGATTTCAGGGTTGGTTATAAGCACTGGCAAGGTGTCAAGCTGTAAAAGGAGGTCATGCCCAAGTCACCACTCTGCACCTCATTCACACACTGCCTTGGAAAACATTCAGGAAACATAATTTAGCACCAATGGCAGGTCTGGGGAGAGACCTCAGACCATAAAGTGCTTGCCTTGCAAGGATATAGACCTCAGGTTGACCCCCAGTAGCCAGACTAAAATAAAAACAATTCAAGTGTGGTTATACTCACTGTAATCCCAGTGATTGGGAGGTGGAAACAGGCACATTCCTGGGGCCCATCAGACAGCTGCTCTAGCCTATTCACTAAGCTGCAGGGCAAAGAGAGAATTTGGCTCAACCAACAAGGTAGTGGCTAGGGAGCTGGGTCAGCGGATAATATCATCCGCTGAATAAGCCTGTTCATGTGTGTTCAATCCCAGAAAACTACATAAAATGCTGGATGTGATGGTATGCAACTGTAATGCCAGGACTCCTACAGCAAGATGAGAGGACTAACGGGAAGCATGCTATCCTGGAGAATATAACCACAAAAGTATCAAGAGAAAACCTGTCTCAGAAACAAGGTGATCTGAGAGAAGGAATCCTCAAACACTGTCATCAGACCTCCACATATGTATAACAGGTGTGCCTACACAAACACACACACACACACACAAAGGTACATGATTCCTGAGGATCTTCACCAACACCCAGAGATAGATGTGTTCAGAGAGGTAGATGGTAGATAGATGAGAGACAGGTGATATATAGATAGATAGATGGTAGATTGATTGACAGATATATGATAGATCAATAGAAGATAGATGCATACATAAATTGATGTATAGATAGACGATAGATAGATACATGATAGACGATAGATAAATAGATGATCGATAAATAGATAGATGATAGATATAGATAGATATAGATAGATGATAGATAGATAGATAGATGATAGATAGATAGATAGATAGATAGATAGATAGATAGATAGATAGATAGATGGCAAATATATAATTAAAAGAGCCAATAACAAACAGAAGTTTTCTGGGCATGCCAGGGTTATAAGGGTAGGCTTGGTTAACAGGCCTACCCAGTGGGGTAAATGTAGTCTTCAGGTTTTTGGGTTAATTCCTGCCTTTCCTCTTCCAGAGATTTTTTAAAGCCACCTGTTGCCCCAGACTCATACTCCTTGTGAACAAATCCACTGTACATATGCCTTCCTTGAGAGACTTACTTTCATATATACCACATTATACTCTACCTTCCCAAAAAACAATAATCAGTATTTATGGCTGTGAATATATCTCAGAGACACCTAATCCTATACAAGGCCCTCAGTTTGATCCCAACACCATTAAAACAAATAAAAATGTCTAAGGCCATACCACCCTGAACACACCTGATCTCATCTGATCTCAGAAACTAAGCAGGGTCAGACCTGGTTAGTGTTTGGATGGTATTTGAGAAGAGATCTGTGTCCTTGTCTTGGTTCATTCACCCAAGACACACACACACACACACACACACACACACCACCACCACCACCACCATATTTCTAGTGTCTGCTCTGACTTGTGACCTGTTTTTAAGTAACAAGTAACACTAGATGCCTAGATTGATGGAAGGATGTTGCTCTTTGCAATTGCTGTTACCAAAGTTGCAGACAGCTGTGTGTTCTCTATTATCTTTGAGCATGGAAATCCTTTCTTTTTAAGATCAGAGTCCACAGCTTCTCTGCTCCTCCCCTTTCGTTTATTCTTCCTTCGTTTTCTCCACTGGTCCTCCCGTCTTCTGTCCAATCTCAGTTTCCTTCCATTTGGCATCTATAAAATGAGACACCTCAGAATGGTGACTTGATCCATCCAGAGAAAGCAAGTGAGGACAATCTATAATGTATGAAACAGAAGAAATATCAAAACTTCTGTAAGTGACTTAAACATAGGAGGGTTATCTCTTCAACTTTGCTCTATTCTATTCCTGGACAGCAAAGGACCAACTCTGCTGCATTCTGTTCCAGAACAGCAGGTGACCAAGGGAGGTCACACTGAATGAATGTAGGTTACACAAAGGCAGAAACACAAGGGGTGGAAATTACCGGAGGCCTCTTTCTGTCTTCCTTTCCTCCTTTCACTTAAGAACTGCTGTTTCCCTGGGAATTTGGGTTAATCAGCCCACTCAATTATTCACTCATCTATCCACATGTTTACTGAAGACTTATCGCAGTGCATGTGCACTCAGATCCCCCAGTAATTACTGATTACCTACGTGCATTTTCTGTACTCCATGGAGCACTCAAGAATCTCTTTCTTCATCAGTCCCTTCCTTCTGCATCACCCTCCACTGCTTCACTGTTGTCCATGCTCTCTGATGACCTCTGTCCCTTTCTCCACAGCATTCCTTCCATCCAAGATTCTTCTTGTATCTATGGGTCTGGTAGTACTGAGAAATCCAAGCCAGAGACATGGGCACAGCATGCAACAACACGTTGGCATTTATCATCTTCGCTGAGTTATTTAATTTTCTAAAATCTTTTTCACCTGTGAGATAAGAACAAGGATCTCCCTAGGACAGCTGAATAAATTAAACTAAGTAATCTATGAAATACAAGGACACAATGTCAGGAAGAGATGTGTTCAGTAAATGGCAGCCACTGCAATTCTCATCAGTCCCTCCTTTGAATTTACATGGGAGGTGACCCACACAATTGTGCGTTACACCATAGTTGAGCATTCCTGTTTCAGTATCTCAGGCTGGTCTTGAAGTTGCTACATAACAGAGGATGACCTGAACTTCTGATCCTCTTGTCTCCACATTCCAAGTGTTAGGGGGAAAGGTGTGTACCACATCCAGGTTATAAGGTACAGGGGGTCAAATCCAGGGGTTCCGTACGACAGGCAAACACTACTAACTGAGCCACATCCTCGGCCCCAAGCACATTTATGTATCTGATGGCCACTGTCTGTTTAGCCTATAATCAGCTGTCTAAGAGGAAGAAAGAGACCCGGAGGGTGAAGATTGGATCACACAGATAAATGGTGGTGAAATTCAAACTAGAACTTAGTTTCTGCCTTCAATTTGAACATTAACTCCCAAGATCAACTGAAGCAGGGTTTCTCTTTTTAACATTTTCTACTCACTATCTCCTTTGCTTATAGAATTTCTAAGTGTTTTATTTATATTACTACTATCATTATTTGTGTGTGTGTGTGTGTGTGTGTGTGTGTGGTATATGTGTGGTATGTGTGTGGTGTGTGTGGTGTATATGTGTGGTGTGTGTGTGTGGTGTGTGTGTGTGTGTGTGTGTGTGTGGTATGTGTGTGGTATGTGTGTGGTGTGTGTGGTGTATATGTGTGGTGTGTGTGTGTGTGTGTGTGTGTGTGTGTGTTTGTGGTGTGCGATGGTGTGCATCTGGAAATCAGAGGAAAACTGCACAAAATCAAGCCTCTTTCCACTTAGTTGAAACACGGTCTCTCTTGTTGTTTATGACCCCCTCTGGCAAGCTGGTCCTATCATCTGTCACCCATCTCATGAGAGTAGTGCAAGAATTATACATAGGATCCAACCTACACAGCTTTTCTACGTGGGTTACTGGGCTTGAACTCAGGTCATCGGATGTCCTCAACAAGAGCTTTTACCTGCTGAGCCATCTTTCTGGCCCTCTGGACAGATTTTTATTTATTTGTCCTTCAATATGTAGACATATAAATTAGATGTAGAAATAAAACATTTACTAACTTAAAATTATAAAGAAAATAATTTTAAAGCAGTTCTTTAATATACATATAAATGTCATCATTTATTTTTAAAAATCAAATTTGCCTATAAACAAACTACATGTATGTTATTATTTTTATAGAAAGGATGAAATTATAGCTAAATGTTTTGATTTTACTATTGTCAATCCTGAAGATGTCATTTTTCACAAAATACATGAAACAAAATGACTGACATAGATTTAGAGCAATTTCAGAAACTGTTAGAAATTCTGTCCTTAACACCGGAGTATTTTCATCTAAGAGTTTTCATGAAATCTAGATCAGTAACTTAAGCAGTAGTTTTTAAAATCAAACATTGTCACAAGACAATCCTCAAATACATTAATTTCCCACACCCATGTTAAGGAATGATCGTGGGAAAATAATGTTTTTATAAGAACAGAGTATTTTGTGAGTACACTAGAAACATTGTGCAATATATGACATACATTAGTTTATATGGTCCTAGGTGGTTTATTTTAGGAAGTGTTTCCTAACACTGCATGACATGTGCAATGTAAATATATGTTCGAAATCAAGGCCAACATGAATTCGCATGTTATCATGTGGTTTGATCAGTACCAGAAACACCTTGGGATAATTAGACATCTTATTTTGAATAATTATTTGTAACTTTACTATTTTCAAATTTTGGGGTACCTCATACATTCAGTCACATGAACCTATATACTTCAGAGAGAGAGAGAAAGGAGGAAGAGGAGGAGGAGGAGCAGTAGAAGCAGCTGAGGACTAAAGGAGTGGTTCTTTGGGCTGCAATCCCTTTCTTTCTGGATCTTCTTCCCCTGAAGCATTTTCTCCGACCCTCAAAAGAAACTAATCTGTCATATGAAGTTAAAGTTCTTGGGAAACTCGTGGAACTGAGAAACAGCCACTGTACATGACTCCCTATGAGTTGGTCGATAGATGCCATGCCTAAGAAGACATCTCATTTCTTAGATGGACAGGGACAAAATAAGGTCAAATGAAATCCTGCCCTTTCCTCTGCTCTTCCTTATTTAAATGTATGGTCAAAATTCAACCAACCAGGTAATAGTTTTGAGAATGTGTGAGTTTCAAAATACCACAGAGGATACTAAAAGTTTATAATGAAGACAACTTTAAGACCAATGAGAACTTTTGAATCATCAGAGAAATTTCAAAAGGAATGAATGGGCTTCCAGAGGAGAATGGGGCCATCTTTGGAGAAAGTCCTCCCGTTAGGGAATGTCCACAGAGGCACCCAAAGCCCACCTTTGCTGTTGAGTTACCTGATAAGATGTTTACAGTCTCTAACATAATTTAACTCACTCTCTACCCCCAAATTAATATCCATGCTTATTATGAGGTAAAGTAAGGTTTTGAGATATCTATCCACAGTGAATTGATTACAAGGGGAAGGGGAAATCAACATATCCATCCCCTGTTGAGACTATTAGAAGCACACATACTCAGGCCCAGATTCAAATCTTTTAGATATGGAATCTCTAGCCTTGGTACCTTGTAATCTGTACCTTTCCCCATCATCACCAGACATCCAGGTTTAAGAATCATAAGTTTAGTGAGCAAAAATTCAGTCCTCAAATTGAGACTGACCACATCAGAGATTTAAGCAGAAGTTTTTTTCTGAGGCTGCTTTGGAGCAGCAATATGATGGTAGTAAGAGCAGGACAAAATGGAGTGGTAATTGGAGGAAACAATATTTAGATCTCACCTCCAAGTTCTAGCCAAAGCACCCAAATTTTATCCTACATGCCTACCGTGTTTCCATGGAAGATGGCTAGCCTAACTTTAAAAGGTTTGAGAGCAGCTAAACTTGATGGTTTTTATTTACTTAATTAATAAATAGTTATTGAGGTGTCTGCTACATGCCAGCCTAAGTACAAAATCAAAGCTGAGTCAGTCAGGCATGAGCCTCTTTCCCAAGTCTCCATATCTGGTGGGAAGAAATGAGTTGTTTGGAGTCACTGCATAGCAGCATCAACAGAAGAATGAGAACAGGCTCTGTCATGTTATGATACATGTATAAGAATCCAGTTGTAATGGGAAAAAGAATCTGATCTAGCCTTATTCTGTCTCTAGGTTTCAGAAGCCTCTCAGCATAAAAAACAAGGGGCTGTGAATAAAGACTTAGAGAAATGAAATAAGCTTCAGGTGTGAAGACATACTTTTTAATCACTAGAAAGAAAATTTCACCTCCCCAGGGGCCCATGTCTTGGGATATATTTGGTTACCACAGCTTAAGAACCAGTGATGCTACTACTGTGAAGAGAAGTAAGAGGTGTTGCTAAGCACCCTACAGCCCACAGGACACCTGGCCTTCTAAGATGAAGAATTACTCACAACAGCTACCAGGTAGAATGCAGGAAAAGCCCTACTCTGAAGCTACAGGAAGATAAAATAGCCATTTGCCAGGACTTTCAAGATCGATGATACATGGACTCTTGTGAGGTATGCCCAAAGAACAGGTGGGGGTGTGAGAGAAAAGGTTTCTAAACCAAGGCTGCTTTGTCCCCATGGTGGTGTGTCAAAGCAAACAGGGACAGGACTTTTGGAGATCACATCCTGAATGCCCTAAACAGCCAATGATATGTCAAGAGGCTCATTTCCTTGCATCAAGGGTTTGAAAAAATCTAGTTCCTTACCCTTGCTCCTGTCTGGGCCACATAATATTTTATTCCCTTCTCAGTTAACTACCACAGCACCTCCTTCTGAGTACTCTTAGTCTCTCGTGCTTCTTCATTTCCAATCCTCCTTAGTAGCCTGGCATATAAACCCATTATCCTTAAGATCCTAGCCCCACAGAGACCTGTCAGATTGAGCCAAAAGATAATCTGTCCACACACAGCTTCAGTACTGAGAGGAGAAAGCTGGTCATGGCCCTTGGGGTTGATCTTCCCTTCAAATCACAGTCACCTCTACAGGCAGAGTGACCTTGATGGATTCATTTCTGCTTCTGAGCTTCAGTGACCGAAGAAAGAGAAGTTTCCAGTCCCTTTCTGAAAACGCTTTGAAGATAACACTGCAGATGAAATTCCCGGTACAACACTTGAAGGCAAGAGGACCCAGTGACTATGACAGGGAAAATGGATCCGTTCCTGAGTTTAGCATGAGTCCCACAGCTGGAGATCACTCAGGTAACATCTCCCCTCCACTTCCCAGGAAAAACTCCACTCAGGAAACATCTCCCCTCCTCTTCCCAGGAAAAACTCCACTCAGGAAACATCTCCCCTGCACTTCCCAGGAAAAACTCCACTCAGGAAACATCTCCCCTGCACTTCCCAGGAAAAACTCCACTCAGGAAACATCTCCCCTGCACTTCCCAGGAAAAACTCCACTCAGGTAACATCTCCCCTCCACTTCCCAGGAAAAACTCCAACTTTGTCCAGTAGCTCCTCTGCAAATCGGCTCCCTGGAGGGTGAAGGGAGGAAAGTCCTTTTTGACCTCTGCCTAATGAATTCATTGCTATCTTGGAAATAAACAATCACTGGAATTTTTGACATGGAAAAAGTTCCAGGGATTTTTTGTTTTTTTATGTGAGCTTATCCCCAGTTAAAGAAAAAGACACCCTTGCTCAGTGACATTGCATGTCCCATGTCTTCCCACCCATTGAACATGGTGACTACAGAGCAGAATAGGGTGATTCGTCCAGCTGGAGGCATGCCAGGTCCATCCTGTAACTCATCTGCTTCACCACAAATGAATCCTGAAGCCAAGCTTGATCTCCACACAGTCTGTCACACTCCTCCATCTCTTCAGGGGATGATTGGCACATGTCTTTACCCCTGGTTAACCATCCATTTCACAGTCCTTCTCTCCTGCCAATCCCTAATTTATCCTACCAAGCTTTAAAATGTGTCACCAACAGTCACCACATTAATAGTACCTATACGTAAAACACTTACATCTGGCCCCACATGGAACTTTTTAGAGAAAAACTATCCAGCCTATTGTTCCTGAATTCCAAATGTATTCGGTGTATTAAAAATCAATTTATTAAGCCTTAACCATAAACATGCCAGACCTCATACGAGCAGTAAGGGTGCAGGATTGAACAAGCAGGCAGACCTCTGCCTTTGGGTACTTGTTACTGCTGTGATGAGAAGGAAAAAGTTCAAAACAGAACCTGCAGGAGACTTGGTGCCTGGGGACAGAAAGAGCTTCCCAAACAAATTAGACTCTTAAATTGATGCCCTGAGGGGATTAAGCAGGTGTGGTAGCTGGTTTTGCTTTGCTGTGACTCCTTACCTGATAAGACAGTTTAAATGGAGGAAAGATTTATTTAAGCTAATGGTTCAGAGGTTTCAGTTCGAGGCCTACCTGCTCCTTTGCTTCTAAATGAAACAAGGCATCATAGTAGACAGAGCATGCAGCAGAGGATACTCACCTCACAGAAGAAACTAGAGAGATACAGACAGACAGACAGACAGACAGACACAGAGAGACAGAGACAGAAAGAGAAACAGATTGGGGTTAGGTAAAACCAAAGGAACGTCCCCAAGGACCTGCCTCCTCCAGCTAGGTCTTGTCTTCTGAAATGCCCACAACTTGCCAAAATTGTGTCACCTGCTGGGAACCAAATATTAACACATGAGCCTCTACATGGGCACCTAAGTTTGAAAACAAAACAGTTAGAGGAAGAGGGTAAAGCCAAGGGAACAGAACATGTAGTCCTAGAGTTAAGAATGACCATCTTCAGTGGATAGAATCCTAAACCCATATTTGCTGAAAGGGAGAGATTAGAAGACCAAAAGATAAGGACTCTAGGCCAGATCATCAGACTTTTCCTAAGACCAATGAGAATTCATAGATACTGCGCATAAGTCAACGTTCCTTGATGCTTTCTATACACTCAGCTTCCCTTAGAATCATGGGCATGGAAAGAAAAAGAATGTCAACATACCATAAAACAGAAGTACCGATCTCAATGCTAAAAGAATAAGACTGTTTTTAAGGATAAGATTCAAATGTTGGTCAATTTCAGGACCCTGCAAAGCAGGCACTGCAGATATGATTTTATCCAAAAAGCTTGTCATTTCCCATAATGCTCAGCAGAATGATGAACACCACACAGCAAGCAGTGGGTGGATGACAGCAAATATTATGGTCACATGGCAAAAATGCCAGCACATGCAAAGAAAGATGACATGCCATGGAGACTGAAACAGATGAACACTGTTTAGGAAAGATTTATGGGGGGCAGGGTAAGATTTGATGGACAGGTAAGAAGAAGAACATGTTTCAGACAGAAGGATATGCTTGTAAAAAGCATGCCGAGGGGAGAAGAGTCTAGGATAAATCTGGGATCCAGTGTCCAGAGAGCAAGGGAAAAATTTATGCTCAGGAGAAGTGGTAGTTAGCTCTGTAGACAGGTAGCTTCTGAATATGGGGATTCCTGGAAACATAATGACTTGAGGACAGGGGCAACGTGCAATACAAAGGGAGTCTTAGATTAGGAGAAAGGAGGATCCATGAGGAACAGTTTGTTCAGAAAGCAGTAGGATAAAAGGTGGGAATGTAGAGAGAAAGACTGAAAAGATTAGCACAAATGACCAGTGTCATCTAGAAAGAATGCTCAGAGAATCAAGAATAGTGCAAAGGATCAGACTGCACTTAGGTACCAAAAGGGGAAATTCAGACAGCAAATTAGCTAAAGGTATAATTCAAGGCGTGTGTGTGTGTGTGTGTGTGTGTGTGTGTGTGTGTGTGTGTAGAGAGAGAGAGATGAATCTGCATGCTTGTGTTTGTAGCTGCATATGTATCAAGTATCCAACTATGTGATTGCACATATGACCCCATGCATTGTGAGGCCAAAGGTCAGTCAGTCTTGCACACTGTTTATCGGGAGCTATCCAGCTTGTTTTTTGAGACAGTCTCTCACTGGTACCTGGGCTTCACAGATTAGGCTAAAATGACTGCCTAAGAAGCCCTAAGGATCAGCCTGGTTCCCTGGTGCTGAAATTACAAATGTATCACCACACCTGGCTTTTTAAAAAGGGTGTTTAGTCTTGAATTTAGGTCCTTGGGCTTATGCAATAAATACTTTATAGAATGAGCCACCTCCCCTCATCCAGGATCCAAGATTTATGTATGCCATAATCCAAATCAATCCTCAGACCTTAGGAACGGATAATTGCTAATTTGGCTGTCCAAATGCCAGGACACTGAACGTTAGAAAGATCTAGGTTGTGGATCCACAAACTGTGAGCTGCAGGGCCCAAATGAGGTCAACTAAGAAGAGTTTTTAGTTATTGAATCATTGGAAAAATCAAGAGAATAATATTTTGTGACACATGAAATTTAAATTTCAGAGTTCATAACTATAGTGTCTCTGGAACACAGCCATGCTGTGATTAGAAATTGCCTATTGCTGCTTTCGAGCTATGAGAGGAAATCTAAATAGCTTTCATGAGACAGTGGGGACCACTAAGCCATGTAGAGCAAACTATAGATACACTCCTTGTGGGAGAGTGTCTGTTCTTGAACGCTGTCTCTTGAGTGCAAGGTGGTCCTCTTCATTTATTTGCACTTCTGCCCTACGGTCAGGTTCAAATATATAACACATTCTCCAAGTTCAAGTTTGAATTCAGTGTAACAGAAATCTAAAGGTTTGCATATATATTGCTGAATACTTGCAGGAAGGAGTGAGTCTGCTTTGGGACGAACCTTGGTTTCTAAGTTTCCCTTCACTGAACGTAAATCTCACTGACAAACTATGACAAAGGTTTTGCTGGTGGAAGCGGCAGGGGCCCTGTGCCGTATCAGCCAGTGGGAGGTTGACTTGGGAAAGGTGCGGTACAGCAGAGTGGGGGACTTGTAGATGTGGAATGCGAATGGATGCTGAGTTCCATCCTGGGACACTGTCTAGAGAGAGCTAACATGCTGCTAGAGATGAGAAACTACTGTGGTCAGCCTGGCCTGGGAGGCCTGGTGCCAATTCAATTTTCACAGCAGCCCACCTCCATCTGGAATGAAAACTCTTTTCTTAATGTACTTATTAAACCCTAATCTTAATCGTATTCATCATTATTAAGTCTTGAAATTGTCTGGAATATTTAAATAGGGCCAAGCGGATAGTCAGAGGGACAGATTTAAAGAGACAGCTAGTATTCTCTCCGTGGAGCCCACCAAATAATCACTGGAGATTCGGTCCCTGATAGAAACCAAGGTTACTGAAGTGAGTGATTTGCAATAGTGTCACAGGGGAGGGGGCTGCCAATTACATTTGGCCTGGATAATATTAGTCTTCTTTCAAAGTCTCCTGAAAAACTTATCAGGGAAGGGAAGAGACATAAATGGAAGATGAATTAAGGGCTTAAATGCACCCAAGGACTTGGAGGGATATTGAAGGCAAATAACTATGGGCTTCGCTCCTTTCAACTCCAAAACAATGTCTATTAAATAACTCCAATGGCTCAGTCCCTGTCGCCAAGAATTTCATTTCTTGCTGTCCCCGGAAGGTCACATGGCTTGGCCAGCTCTTATCTCCTGATACAGGACAGACCATCAGCATGGCTTTTAGAACTACATGCTCAGGAGGAAACAATAGTCTTTTTTTCTTTCTTTTCTCTTTGCTAAATGAAAATATTAATTCAAGATGAGAGGCTTCCATTTTTGTCCCCTCATCCATCTGACAGGCAGTGGGAGAGTGGGACTTCAACCATGATTTTTTTCCCGAACCATGTATTATACACATCATGCACCTTGTCATGCTTAATTCTGACAGGAGTACTAGGGAATAGATCCCACGGTCTGTTTCATAGATGGAGCAACTCATATCATGAGAAAAATACATCAACCACAGTGACCCTACCAGATTTGAACTCTGGGAAAATGCTCATTTTCCTTCGCTTTGTGTTCCTCTGGTTTATCAGGCTCCCACAGTCCCTCAGAAAGAGGATGACAGAGAAGAAAGTCACATGTAGACTACAGGCAAGAGGTCATCGAGGACAAAGAAAATTTTTATAATATCCATATTATCAGGTTTGAATCCTGTATACTAAAATAATCTATTTAACCTTTACTCTGGATAATGCATACATTAGATGGGGTAACCTACATACCATCATAAAACTGGGGATTTGAAACCCGCTGACATAAAATCAAATAGCCCAGCCATAAAAGACATTGCTTTTATGTGATTATCTTGCCAATATCTTCGTGTTGCTAAACTAAATCAAACCACAATTTTCCCCACATGCCCTGAATTTAATGTGAGACATTAATGGGTCTTATTCCTTATAGATCTCCCTGTAATAGGAACATGGCCTCTTAGGGTCTGGCCGATTAAAATGAAGCCACTATGCTGTCATCTGTTATGTTGCTTTGAGTATGTTGAAGAGTGGCCCTGTTTGAAATACTGAAGTTGTTGACACTCAAACTAGCACCTAAGACCTTCCTAAAACACAGAGTATCACTATATCTTTCGGGAACTTTCTTCTGCTATTTCTATGTATTATTCTTCCCAAAATTCAATAAGGGAAGGAAGTTGCTTTTGCTGTTTGTTTGCTTTTAGAGTATCTATTCCAGGAAAAGTAAAATGCTTAGAATCATATCTGCACTGTGTTTACCATTTTAGTGTACTAAGTTGGAGGGTTCTGAGGATAACTGAAGTGTCCACCAAGCTCTGAGATGTTGAATACCATCCTACACGCAACAACTCTTCCTGCGTGTTTAACCCCTTCATCTTACAGAGATAGTAACTGAGACTTGGAGAGGACCTAGACCTTTCGAAGGTTATAGAATGTATGAGCAACATCCCTGAAGGGTGAACTCTGGTTGAATAGGGAATAGAATTTTACCAGGAACAAGGAATCCATGATTTACCAAAGGCAGAAGGCAGCTTCCACAACATGGAAAGATCCATGTTCCTACAAATCACCAAAAACCTGCAATCAAAATCCTTAATTAGTCTTAGGAAGTTATTACTTCTTCCTCTCCTTTACCTTTATTTCTCCATTGCTGCACCAGTCAAGAACACTCTTCTACTGATTCCCAAATCCTCCAAGCAAAGTAAATGAATTTTCTGTTCTTTGAATCATGTAAGTCTTTCTCAGAAATGACCCCATACTTGCTTCTGGCTATCACATGCTGGTATGCTTTGATCATGGGCTCTATTCCCTTAAAGAAATTATAATGGATGGAGACAAGGCAGAGAAGTATCATACCAATTGCTAAACCATTCACTCCCATTCATCTTTCTTCTGTGTCTTCAAATCCTCCCTAAATCGCCATTTCCTCTGTAGTATCCCCCAACACACACACACACACACACACAGTTCTTTCCATGGTCCTAAGTACCTGCTTTAGTCTGCTCAGTCAGCCGAGCTTCCTAGCCTCATGTTTCTTCATCTCTAACGATCATTATCCAACAGCCTTGCCTGAGAGAGAAGAGAGACAAATAACACCTCAAAGGTGTCATCTCTTACCCTCTACCCACGTTCCTACTGGCTATTAGCAATGGGTTTCTCTCCTATTTTTCTCAGGAACTACTCCAGAAAAGATGTTTGTATGACCAGTGATATCTACTTTGTTATGATAGTGTGGGATGCTTTTCTTACAGTCAGCATTATCAGTCACTTGTGAATACATGCCTGCCTCTCTGACGTGAGTTGTACTCATGGTTCCCCATGTACCTTTGCTACATACAGACCCTGTTTAATCTTCAAAACCAGAACCTCTGACCTCTATCTTTGAGACACTGTCTCCAAACCTAATGAATCTCAGAGAAATCTACATGAACTAGTATTCCTCCAAGATGGCAGGAGGGGTGAGGGGGACAGACTCCTGGGTCAGATGTGGGGGTACAAACAATCCCTCTTCTCTTGTGAAGCTGTGAGGGCTTCAGAAAGCTACTTATTCTGTCTGTACTTAGATTTACTCAGCTGGAAACTGGAAATAAACTTGCACCAACCTCAAAGAACACTTGTGAAGACAAGAAGAATTAAGGCACCCAAAGCTTTATAATGTTCTACATGACACAGATTGAGTGCTCAGCCACTGTTTGGAATTACCTAGCTCTTGCAAGTTTCTGAGTTAATAACAGTATATCTACTTGGCTTCTATACTGAACTGCAAATTGATTGAGATCTGGGACTTGATCTTAGTCAACTTTAAATTCCTTGCCCACCTAATGCAGTACTGGTTACCTAGGTGCTAATGAATATTTAATGAATGACTAAATAAATGAATAAATCTGCTGGAAACCTTCCGGAAGTCAGAAGCGAAAGTCATTTTCCATCGTTCTCTGCTGCTGGTGGCATGTCCTAGTTCAGAGGGACTTGAGTAAAATGTTTCTTGGCTGTCACACCATGTCAGAAAAGACAATATATCTCCATGACATCCAACCTGATGTTTACTTTCCACTACTTTAATAACTTCTCACTAACTCAAAAGATTAAAATTCCATCTTCTCTTGATGTTATCTTTGACTGGCAAACAGCAGTAAGGCTATTTTTTTCCTCCCTATCTGCCCCTGGAGTTCCTAACGAAGCGGAAGCCAGCGTGACTGTTTTATGTATCTATTTGTCTGTAGTAATGGTGTCAGCAGAGACAGATTCACCTCTCCAAAGAGTGTTTGCCTGGGAACTGGTGCAGAACGACACAGGCAGGGTGCTCAGTGCTGGGAAGTGCACGCACAGCCATCGGCACCTTACAATGATGAGCCTGTGCCGCTATCATCTTCAGACAGGCATGTGCTTTCTTTTGCTGCACATGAAGCTGACCAGTGGAAGTTCCAGTCATACTTTCATTACTCATTGCACAAGTCAGTGCTGAATTCACTGTGTATCCAGAACAGCTAGAATTGTGCAACTTTGGGGACAATGTGTCAGTCTCTACAGAATGATTGTTTACTTGAGAAATGTGATGCTTTATATTATCAAGTTGATAGGATCCAGAATTACCTTGGAAACAAATATCTAGGCATGTCTGTGAGGGAGTTTCTGGATTAGGCTAACTGATGTAAGAAGATTCCCTTTAAATATAGGTGGCTTGTTCTGGGGTCTCAGAATATAAGAACAGAAGAAAGTAAGCTGAGCACTAGTTTCTTTCCTCTCTCTCTCTCTCTCTCTCTCTCTCTCTCTCTCTCTCTCTCTCTCTTTCCCCTCTCTCCCCTATCCCTATCTCTCTGTGTGACTGAAGAAACAATGTGACCCAGCTGCCTCATAGTCCTGCAGTCCTGCCTGCCTCACCACGATGGACTGACTGCCTCGTGGAACTATAAGCCAAAATAAAACATTCCTCCACTAAGCAGATTTCTATCAAAGTAATTTGGCTACAGCAATTTAAAAAGTAGCTGATGCAGGAACCAGACTTCCAGACATAGTAGGTCTCTAAGGAACCTCCCTAAGATGAACAACATACAAGCCCCTTCATTCAAGGAGCTCGGAGTGAAGTAGGGGAATCGGGCTTTTAAGCACATAAGCTATTGATCTGGGTGTCCTTGTGGCAGGAGTACATTCAGGTTGGCAGAGACTGTAAAGGCCAGCTAAATGTCTGTATGTCAGGGGAGGGTTCTACAAAATAGTAGCATCTGATTTAGGTTTAAAATAATGCACAAAAATATAGTAAGGAGATAAGAGCAGAAGATTTAGAGATAGGCGCAGTACAATTCTAAAAGGGGAAAAAAAGGAGAAACGGCAGATATCACACATGAGAGAACATGACCTTTTAGGGTACATAAGTCACTAATGCATGGTTAGAGCATTAGCTTTGAAAGTCTATGCAGCAGGGAGGCAGGTGTCAGATAATGAGGGACCGGAATATTGTGGCCAGAAGCTAAGAATTCACAGTGGCTAATGGGAAGTCATGAGGAGGAGGGAATTGGAGAGCTCAATAATCACACTTGGGTGGCATGATGAGGATCCTTTGTATTTCTGTGTGCATTTTCAGATGCTGTGTCTGATTGCTCCATTTTGCTCTGCCTTATCTGAGGACTAGAGTGGGGAGGGTCCACTTAGCTACACACCTCAAAATGAAATCAACTCAGTTAGGATGTAGCCATAGGAGAATTGTGTGTCTGGTCTGGAAAATTGACATGAACTCTCATGGCAGACTGGCGAATGCATTAGGCAGTCGCTTTCCATACATGGCAGTGGTCTGCAATGGCTCAGAGTAATTCTGAGACTTTGGCAGGAGTTGACCCAAGCCTGCCAGCACTTGTACCCAAACCAATGTCCCCAGACATCCTTCTTGCAGATCTTGGGTGTGGCTAGGGGATAGAGTGACAGCCTAGAATCCTCCAGTGAGGGGACTGGGGCCATGACTGGGAGATAGCTACACCAGTGTATAATGAGTATTTACTTCCTTCAGTCGCCCTTTTGTCTGATCCCTCACTGATTTTCAATACATGATTGCTTTTCTGTTTTTTTTTTCCTAAATAAGTCTCAAAGAAGTTCCAAACCACTGACTGACAAGGTCTCAGTTATTTGACACATGGCAGCCTCTTATTAGTATTTGATTAATATAGTAAGAGGAAATAATGTTCCCCAAAATTCCTCGGACCTGTGAATAAGTTACCCTACATAGTACAGAAAGGTCACTCAGATACGGTTAAGTCTTAGGATGGAGTGATTACTTCAGATATAAAGTAAATCATATGAGAGGACAGGGAAAAAGGGTCAGGGAGTAAAGGAGAAGAAAGCTGGTAGGCTCTGACAGCAGAAGATGTGTCCATAGATCAATGGTTGCAGGTGGCCTGTAGATGCTCAAAGGGCAGGAGACAGGGTTGGAGAGATGGTCCTCTTGGAAAGTATCTTGGAAGCATGAAGGCCTGAGTTTTATCTCAGAATCCGTTGATTTCTTTTCTTTTCTTTTCTTCCTTTCTTTCTTTCTTTCTTTCTTCTTAAGCCAGATAAGGTGGCACACACTTGTAATTCCAGGAATGCTGGGAAGACAGAGATAAATGAATCTCTGTAACTCCCAAGGCAGACAGTCTACACTACTTTGTGATCTCCAAGCCAGAGAGTAAAACAAACAAACAGACAGACAAACAAACAGACAAACAAACAAACCTGTCAGCTGTCTTAACAGAAAGGGGTGTGGGGAATCAGTGAATGCAACCTAAAGAACCACAACCAAGTTGGTGCTCTGACTGCCTCCCACATACATGCAACTGCACATGTATGTACACACACGGTTTAAAAGAGAGGAATTAACCATCCCCCTCGAGCATCCATACTAAGCTCTGCTCTAGCAATGCCTTGATTTTAGCCATTATACTTATATCTAAGTTCAGCGATGGGCAAATTATAGAAAGTACATATATAAACTTGGTCCCAGGATTAACGTAATGTGGTTAGTAACATAAAAAATTCAATTTTATGGCCTAGAGTATCATGTTAATTATCCAGACATGTCAAGTTTGGAGTTGACTGCAAGTATACACATACAGGCAAAAGGACACACAGCCATCACCCAAACCTGCTGGGACAGTATCCTTAATAGCATTAGTCTCCAGGGAAGCACAACATTATCTAGTAGTCCCAGAAGCCAGACTCAAAGAGGTGAGACCTCAGGTATTGGTTGTGAAATCCTCTGATTCCAGATGTACAGAATGCCTGCTGGGGTGGCTGTGAATTGGGAAAGTGACCATTGATGGCTGAAGGGAGTCCCAGTCTTGATATTGACCTAATTTCATTGATCAGGCATTAATGCACAGCTGGGTCCCAAGGACTTGGAGGCACAAGTTCATATTTACCCCAAACCAAACTGCCCCAAGGCGACATGCACAACATACAGGCTGTTACTCAAGGCCTGTTCAGAGACAACATATGTTAACATCTGCCAGAGAGCTTGCAACACATGCAGATTCCAGAGGTGTGTCCCACTGCTCCTGAACCAGAATCCCTGGAAGGGATGCCTAGAAATAGATGCATTCTTGTGCACTCAACTTTCCAAATGACTATCGGGTTCAAATTACAATACAGATGGAAAAAAACAGAAGAAAAAAATCAAAAAAAAAGAATATTCCTCAAGATTACATAACAGCAGGTAGCAGAAAAGTTGATCCCTGACCTCACTAATTTAACAATATAATTTGAAATGACCAGCCCTATCAACAATGAAGGAAGGATACTGGCTAATTCATAGAGCAGCTAACAGCCTCTTGGGAACACCGCATTCATCATTACAATCATGAAAGTAACTTTAAAAGATAAGGTTGAATTTTTTCTGACAATGAAATGGAGGCTCTGTGTGATGAAGTAATGATGGGGGGGTTGATTCCAGATACAATCACCTTTTATTTACAAGGGGAGACATTCAGCTGAATGCAAATGCTGACAGTGTCAGGAGCAGCAAGTGGCAGCCAGAGGCTCTGTCTGGGTAGCACTGAGGTGACCAGAGCTTTCTAGAAGAGATGTAACTTTAAGACCGCAATTGAGCCAGAGAGAAATTTTGAACTAAACCTTGAAAGAAGGTTTAAGTTGGCTAAATGGAGTCATAGACTCCAGGATCTTTGCCATAATGAATCCTTAAGAGAGTGACACTGGGTCATTGGAAACATGGTTGTGATGCTTCTGGAGGGGAAATTAATGGTGTAATCCTGCCAGGCATGAACATTGGTGATTCTGACTTATGTGTACAGCACAGAGTTACCCTAATCAGCTTTTCCTCTTAGCATCGCTCAGGGTGAAGGCTGAGGGCTGAAAATAGTCCACTCCAAAATCTTCTGATTGCAAAGTGTTTTAAGAGGAAAGACGTGGGAGACAGACTAATAAAAGCCAGGAATGGCTTGCATTTGTGTTTTCCTACAAAGACTTTTCCTACCCCAAACTTACCCACAACTAATGCCATAGATCCAGGGGGCTACAATACCCTTCATTCAATTCACCTCAGTACATCTTTTGACCTACTAGGTGTTGCCAGCATGGATGCCGGTCACAAATGTTTTCTTAGTTCTCATTTAAAACTGTTAACTAAATTTAGACAGGAAAAACTATGAATGTAAATTAAGGATTAAAAGTAAAGAATCAGGAGCAGGTGATTCCTCAGTAAAGAGCTCAGAGTGTGATTCCAGGGTACTGGAACTGATTCACAGCCTCCATCTCAGAAGAGTTACAAACTCATAAAACTATAGCACCAGGGAATCCAGTTCCCTCATTTGCCCCCCATAGGCATGGTACTCACAAGAACACACATACTCATAATTAGAACTGAAAAATATTTTTAAATTAATGGATCAGTTAACATTTCTTAGGTAACTACTATGTGAATGCTCATAGACTCCAGGAATTTTACCCTCATGAAAAGCCTGTGAATTAATTGGATTTCTTACATAGTTTATGCCTGTGTCTCTTTTCTATGCAGCCAGATAACTGATGTATAAGTGACCACTGTATTTGAACCAGATGCATTGGGTGAATTGTGATTTTATTCCTGATTCCTTACTAGCTAGGATCACTGATTTTAGAAGAATGAGTAAGAAAATCCATGGGCAATACTTCAGTTCAACTTGTAATAATAAGATAGAATGTGACAAATACTATAACAACGGTCCTGATGAAGAATTTAGAATGTTCACGGGAAAGAGCAATATTCACATGCAAATCAAAGGACCTTGCATGCTGTTTTTAGGAACACACCATCCTCTCAACACCTTCTATATCTGTTGGCTGTATGCTTTCTCCATTGCTCAGCCATTCGCACTTATTTCATAGCACTTGTATTTTAAAATTTAAATTACCTGTACATTATCTTTTGCTCCCATCATAAAAAAGCTCCCCGAAGACTTGATTTTTCTTTCAGTTCTGATGAGTTTGTAAGCTCAGGCGTGGAACCAGTAGACACTTGACTAGTCTACAGAACAGCACAGAGGGTTAGCATTACCATCCCTCTTTAAAAGTGAGTAACAGAGACTCTCCAAGATAAAAGTATGATGCCAAGAGGGAATCAGCCTCAGTTGTGTTGGATCCAAATCTAGCTTGCACCTCTCTAATCAAACTTCTTTAACACGGATCCTATAGGCTCAGAATGACTAACGGGAATTAAAGAAAAGGAAGGAACAATGGGAGCAGATGCAGACTTCTGAAGTCTTGATTCAGCAGTTTCCTACCTACAGATGAGCCACACCTCATAAAACAGATTAATGAATAATAGTAACAGCAGTGGCAACTAACGTCTATGACATGTGTAATGTTTCGCCTGAAAATGTTTCACACATGAAGATTCTGGAAAATAGCAATACTATTTTATCTGGAAAAAAAATCTTTGAATGCAGGATCAGCCCTTCAGATGGTGGGGGAACAAGGGAGGGGGGACAGAAGGCAGGCATGGTGAGAAGAGGGAGGAGCCAGAGGATGGACTGGGTCCATGTCCTGTAACCTGATGCTCTTCCTTTCCTTTCATGTCGTACTGAAACGTGCTATTCACAGCATGTTTAGAGCTTGTGTGTGGAATCATGAGAAGCAATGTTATTATTCCTACTTGGAAGGTGGGGAAAGTGAGCCTTTGAATAGTTATTTAAGTCAACTATATTGACTGCATAGAAAAGGAGGCCAGGATCTGCTCCTAGATCAGAGTATTAACACCACACTTCCAAAATGTTATTTAGGAGCACAATTTTTACTGTTTTTATTCACTTCCTCTTTGCCATCAAACCCAGTTATATAATTCCCTTCTCTCTTCAATATGACACATGATTTTGCTTTTTATTTTTTATTTATATTTTTCATATCATTTAGCTTTCATTAAATCCTCCCTCCCCTGACAAATATTTATCCTCTGTTTGTTTCATAATTGACATGTTTTTGAAGACCAGATCAGAGTCTGATTCAGCTCTACAGGCTCCAGAATCCTAGGAGAAACCAAATAAATGTAAACTGAGGTAAAGAGGTGCTGCATTCATTTATCTACACTTATGGAGTAAAAGCCTTCTTCTAATATAAAACAATCAAGGGAGTGTCAATTATTTTTAAGGACACCTAGGTGAGGGGAGACCCCATTGAATACCCTTATTGTTGACCAATGCTATTTTAGTTCATGGCTGTCTCCAATAAAAGAACTCAGGTGATGGAGATAACACACACATTCTTTGGGCTTCTGAAGATTAGGACAGGGTAATATTTTTTTGAATAAAAAAGCAACATACACAAATATTAGTTAGGAATTTGACAACAAGACATTTAAATTATGAAATTAAATGGATGGGAAAAATTAAGTGGTGTAGGGATTTCTACCCATAGATTGCAGAGCTATAAAACAGCATCTCTCACTTTCATTCCTTTGCAAACAATTCTGCGTGTAAATGTATTTTTGGTACAAATGGCTGTGTCCTAAGATTCTTGATTATAATTATAATAATGGGTTTCTGAAAGCCTGCAAGTGGCTCTGGGAATGATAATAAGGGCTGAGAAAAGACATGGTGTTTATATGGTGAGTGTTTGTGGAATATTCAATGAGAGTAGGAAGGAAAGCTCATGTTATACTTTCCATAAACTACAAAATATACAATTACAACCAAGCGGGCCATCCCCTCATCCCTGTCCTTCAGCACACATGGTGAGATCCATTGTCCTCATGTAAGGGATTTCGGATGCTGGAGAAACACAAGTTCCTTCCTGCTTTCCAGGGAAGACTTATTCATATACCATAAAAACCCAAGCTTTCTCTTCAGAGATGGAACTGAGTGAGAAGTTTGCAGCAGGTCAGGTCAGATCATGCCTTTAAGCCTTCTCTCACCTCTCATTAGTCTCTGAGAAGTTGTTCCCAGCACCAAGCCGCTTTCCTTCTGTCACTACATAAGAATTACTGCTCAGTTTCTCTTCTGATATCCCACATTCCTGAAGTTGATCCCTTAAGTAGCAACCAGATGTTCCCCTCTTCCTTCACAAGCCCCTGAGAATAGAGAATGTGATGATCCAGGTGAGCCATTGTTTTGTTCTGACTTTGAGATAAAACACATAGAATATAAAATTCAGTATTTCAGTCATTTGGGGCTCAGCACTCTCATTGTGTTGTACAGACATCACCCCCACCTACTTGTAGCAATTTCTTGACACCCCACAGGAAACTTGAACCTAGAAAGTAGCCACTCCCCATCCTGCCTCACTTCAGCCCCAGTGCTCACTGTTCAGGTTTTTTTTTTAACTGTGGCTATGTCTCATCCTGTCTTACAAATAATAGGTCCTGATTAATGTTTATGGAATTCAATAATCTCCCACTTAATTAATTAATATAGAGATATTAAACTCTACGATGATTATTATAAAATTATTTTACAGACTAAAAGTGAGCATCACAATAATAATAACTGTCATCTTTTGAGCATTTAATTGTGCCTACTTCATGCTGCTGACAAATGTGCTGCCCCACTTAATTCTCCAGAAACACTCAGGGGGATGTATTATTATACTCAATTGACAGGTGGAAGCATTGAGGCACACAGCCCTTAAAATGGAACTTCAAATTTGTCTACTTCCCAGCCCAATGTAAAAATTAGAAGCTATAGCAAGTAAGCTATGTTTTATTAATAAAATTATCTTGCAGAGCTTTAGGCTAAGTCTTCTTAGCTATTGTGTGATTCACAGATTCAGTGCGAATCCCTGTTGAAAGCTTCATAGATGCCAGTCATATGGTCATTTGCCTAGAAACATAACTAGACAGTAATCCCTCTCTTAGGAAAAGTCTCTACTGACTTTGAAAATGCATATCCATTTATTCCCACTGGTGCCTGTGTCATTGTGAGTATTCTCTTACCCAGTCCGTGACTGATACCGTTCTTCAATGAGGGTTGAGCAACTTAAGAAGTGGGTACAAGATACAGATATATGAGAACTGAAATATCAATTTTATCCCTAGGAATACAGAAAAGGACAGTATGACTCAAACTCATATTGAAAGCCAATAAGGGCCTTCTGTTATTTCCTTCTCCGTTCACACCTAAAGATGGGAAGTACTTGACCCAGAAGAGTTGGCATTAAATTTTGCAGGGAAGCCACTATCTTGACTCACACTCAAAGGACAACCTAAAGGAGGACTCACTCACACCTTAGGTTACTAAAGAATCTTGAGCAACAATGCTGAGAATTTGCATCTCTTACTTGGATCTTTGCAATGATTTACGTAGACAACTTTGTCTGCCCCAAATCTACTAAAAAAGCATAAGATTCCCAGAGGTGGGATGTATTGGCCATGATTACTCAACTGCAAAGACTGTAGAATCTACAGAGTCCTCATTCCATGGCAGTAGTGCTCCTCTGCAAGCCATGGATAGTTCAAAGACACCAAAAATACCAATACCATTCTCTCTCCAGATGTCACTGTTTAGGCAGGACTCCTGTGTGCCTCTCCTCCATGAGAGGTTCTTGTACCTGGGGATACCTTAGGGAAGTGCCCTCACCACCCCAAACACTATCAGTCATCCTTGAGTCCTTTATCATCCAAATTCTGCCCCTGGAGTTGTTGAGTTTTTTATTTTAGCATCTCTCCTTCACACTGTTTGTGCCCACTAATAGCACAAGGCTGCAGAAATGCATTCTGAAATAAGCTCTGCCTCAATGCCATTACATTATTAAATCAAACCGGACTTTCTCATATTTGCTTTATGTTAAACAATATGGAGAAATAAATGCATATTGGTATATTACTAAGACTGCTGAGTACTTAATAAATGCATGCACCATGGGAAGCATTTATAATACAATATCTCATTTAATCTTCTTGCTACCATCATAATCACTCCCACATAATGGTGGAATTCCTGATGGCAAGTCAGAGGCTGGTTCTGCATAGAACCGAGGACCCAGAGTTTGTTCCACAACATCTATCATTCAGTAAGGAGCCATTATATTCCCTAAAGTTTTATCAAACTCACTGGCAGTCTCCCTAGACTAGAGATAGGTATTGCTATTTGGTTTGCCAAGAAGGAAAATTAAGTCCAGAGGTACTTAAAAATCTTCCCATGCTTTACCAATTAGTAAATGAAACTTCCAAATGCAAACCCTGGTCTCCATATTAGTGAATGAAATAAAAAGCATTGGGTCTAGTTTGCAACCTCAGAGTAAATGGGGCTAATACACCAGGAGAGAATAATTCATCTATAGCAATAAGCAGAAAGCTGAGTTTCCCGGGTTCACAGGATAGCAAAATTGCCTGGAATAGGTATAAAATATTTTAAGAAGTAGAGGATTGTCTTGGTGTCCTCCTTGTTTCCTAGTTTCTCTGGTGGTGTGGATTGTAGGTTGAATATCCTTTGCTCTGTGTCTAATATCCATATATGAGTGAGTATATCCTGTGCTTGTCTTTCTGTGATTGAGTTACCTCATTCAGGATATTTTCTTCCAGTTACATCAATTTGCCTTCGAATTTCAAGATTTTTTTTCTGCTGAGTAATACTCCACTGTGCAAATGTACCACATTTTCTCCATTCATTCTTTGGTTTAGGGGCATCTAGGTTGCTCCCAGGTTACAGGTATTACAAATAATGCTGCTATGAACATAGCTGAACATGTGTCCTTGTTATATGAATGTGAATCCTTTGGGTATATGCCCAACAGTCGAATTGTTGGATCTTGAGGTAGACGGATTCCCATTTTCCTGAGAAAATGCCATATTGATTTCTAAAGTGGTCATACAAGTTTGCACTCCCACCATCAATGGAGGAATGCTCCTTTTTCTCCACATCCTCTCTAGCATAGACTGTCACTGGTGTTTTTGATTTCAGTCATTCTAGATTCCTCTATTGAGAATTCTCTATTTAGTTCTGTACCCCACTCCCCCGAAGAAGGGGAAAGGGGCAAGAACACCTGAGCAAATTGGGAGCTTGGGGGGGTAGGAAAAAGAGAAGAGGTAAGAGGAGGGCGGAGAGAACAAAAGAGATCAGGAAGACTGAGACAGGGGAGGAATAGAAGAAAGCAAGAAGGGAGATGGCTTGATAGAGGGAGCCAGTATAAGTTTAGAGAGAGGCCTGGCACTAGGGGATTGTTTCGAGGATACACAAGGATGACCCCAACTAAGAACCTAGGCAGTAGTGGAGAGGCTGCCTTTGATGTCCTTCCCCAATAATGAGACTAATGACTACCTTGGTTGGCATCCTAGTGCCTTCATCCAGTAGCTGGTCCAAGCAGAATCAGGCACCCAAAGCTAAACTCTGAGTCATACTCTGAATCCACTTGTAGACGGAGGGATGATCAAAGGAGCCAAGACCATGCTGGATAAACCCACAGAAACAGTTGACCTCACCTAGTGAGATCACAGAGACCATAGTCGTAAAGCTGGAGAACCAGCATTGGACTGAACCAAACCCTCTGAATGTGCTGGACAGCTAGGAGGCCTGAGCAGTCTATGGGACCTCTAACAGTGAAACCAGTGTTTATCCCTAGTGTACAAATGGACTTTGGGAGCCCAATCCCTACAGAGGGACACTATTGCAGCCCAGTTACATGAAAGAAGGCCTAGGCCCTCCCTCAAATGATGTGACAGACTTTGGTGATCCCCATTGTAGGGCCTGACTATGCTTGGGGAGTGGGTAGGGGGTGGGTTGAGGAGGTCGATGGGGGGCATGGGAGGATGGGAAGGCGAGGGAATGGGGTGATTAATGTGTAAAATAAGAGTGCTTCTAAAATAAATTTTAAAAAAGAAGTGGAGGAATAACTGTCTGCAAGGCCTGCTACAGTTCAAATGGTCAACAGGGCAAAGAAGGACCCACGTGCAAAGATACAGAGGCTGAATTGGCAGGGCATCAGGAGAAGTGATGGACAGTGCCGAAGCAGAAAACAAGGCTGTGGGAGAAGGGGTTAGTATTTCAGGTTTCCTAAGCCCCAGTGGGCAGATAAACAACAGATTCCTCAACTACAAAAATTTATATGTTTGAAATGATGAATCGGTTTTCAAAACACAGATGAATTCTGGGAAGCTCCAGCATTTGCTATGGATTTGACAAAACACTTGGCATTTAATAAATGTATAACTTAACTATAAATGAATAGGCAAATCAAAGAAATAAATGAAGTAAAGAAAGAAGAGAAGAGAAATTAAGGTACCACTAGGCACTAGGAAGTGTGATACCTAATGTGATTACATTAGGAAAAATCTGGCCAGACCTGAACCTGACTTCTGTTGGGGAAGTCTTATGCCAATAAAGCACTGTCTGGCCAATAGGGAATCTAGATAGTAGGGTCTAGGAGTCCAGGAGAACTCTGGGAAAGAGAAACACAAGAGAGTCGAGAGGTAACGCCATTGGGGTAGGAAGCCCGGAAACCCCTCCGGTAAGAAACATACTTAGATTAACAATTATGGGGTAATTGCTTAAAGCAGAGCTAGCCAGGAAGAAACAAGCAAGGCCAACAGCTTCATAATCAATACAGCATCTTGTGTGATTATTTGGGGACTAGAATGTGGCAGAGCCCAGGCGGCTGGCGGGGGATATACCAAAGCGGCTAGCAAAGAAAAAAAGCTTCTCTTAACAGAATGGTGTTAGGAGTGGGATTGAATTTCCACGCAAAACAACAAAAGTTTTAGGAATTTTAGAAACAGAAGAACAGAGAGAAGCACAGACTTTGGTAGCAGCATTTTTCTCAGGTGTGCTCTGTTTTGCTAGCCACAAGCCGAGATTCACGTGGCTCGCTTACTGGAGTCTTCCTGACTCGGCATAAAAAAAAAAAAACCAGCAAGGTTGTTTTAAGAGACTCTGCTAACAATTGAAAGGTGTGTACGTACAGCTGGAAGTGGCAGCTTTTGCTGGATGTCAGCATGGACTGAGGCGGTAAGCTGGAGTCACGCTTATGCCCGCCATCTTGAAACGGCAGTTTAAAACAGCCACGGTTTTACAGATAAGACACGTGGCCAGAAAAACATAATGCTTTACAGTAAAGTCAGACTTGGATGAACAAAACCTCTAAAGGTTTACAGTCTGTTTAAAAATATATGTGAGATTAAGAGAGAAAATGAAACAGCAAAGTGGTATATAAATACAAAAGCCGGCATTATGGTGGCGCACGCCGGTAAGATTTACTCCAGAGGCAGAGGCAGGCGGATTTCCAAAGAGAAACCCTGTCTCAGAGAAAAATAAATAAAAGTAAAATAAATAAAGTAATAATACATAAATAAATAAGCCACGTAAAGATGGAAAATACACAGAGAGTCTGGATACTGTATGCTATTGTGTTTTTCAGTTTTTTGATTGCTAAGGAAGGAACAGCTGCTAAAGTACACTTGATTATAAATGCTGCTGAATTAATCCAACTTCTATCTTTTGAAAATGCCTTGACTTCAAAATTTAAGTATAAGGATATGTTACTCGGAGAAGGAGTTCTAATTTATGTTTCCACAGAACATAAAAAGCTGAGGATTTCTTCCAGGCTTCTGTGGTTTGACGGACCAAGACCCCCGGAAGCAGTGGATCAGATGTTCCAACAATTGAAACAGCTAAGATGATGCAGTCTTACAGACCCCGAAAATATGGACTTATATAGTTTTCTGAGTTTTGTCATGATCCCCATGGTATGAACAGTGCCCCCTTCCAGCAGGAAGCAGTTTGGAATGAGCAACGTCCCAATTCCCAATTTGTTTATAAATCTTTGTTTTCATTTAAATGGGATTGTTTATAATTGGTTAATGATCACAATCAATCTCTTTTTAATGGTAAAAAGGGGAATTATGGTATGGGTATTGTTTTTCATTTATTTATACAAATTCAAGGTCAATTTTGTGACATGTATATTTCTCCTCTTGATTAAGTATTGTGCTTATACTGATCTTTTAAAACGTAATGCATAATTGAATACAGACTATAGATAGTTACTTTTAATAGTCAGAACTTATAGTTAGGTTAGTTAGGTGTTCTAGATATACAGAAAAATATTTGAGATAGATAAACAGTCTTCAAACCTCTCAAAGACCTTCAGAAAATGGCATTTAAAATGTTTTAGGGCTTTTCTTGACAATGAGAAATGTCTGCTCCTGGCAGCACTAATTACGTCTGAGAGGAAGATGGGCATCGAAGAAACTTGTTTTGGAGTTTGCTTTCAACATGGCAAGATTAGCCATTTGGGCAAGAAACTGCTCTTGCCTAGACTGTTTGACTGTTGTTGTATAATCTGGACATGCAGGACCCACAGGAAAGTGAATGTTGAACTCAGTCTTACAGGGTTCCTGCTTCATGGAAGAGTCTGAGAGACTTTCTGCAGGACAAAGAAAAATGACTGACAGACTGCTGATGCAGATGGACAGTTTGAAATTTCCTGCTTGGCTGAGAAATCTTCTGGATACATTGTGGCCTATGGGCTAAAGATGGATGCCCCAACGTTACAGAGGAACTTCGGGTGACTGTCCAGGCAGTAAGATATCTTTGTCAATCCTAGTGTTTATATATTATCCTTCTGTGGTCTTTGATGGAGTTGAAGACAGATAGTTATAATTATAGTTTTCCTTAGTTATGATAAGAGATAAGCTACATATAGAACTTTAGACTCACAAGGATGGGATGGATGATATTTTCTTTAAATCTTGCTAAATGTTAATAGACAAAATGCTGTAACTGTGTTCTTACTTGATAACTGTTCTGTTATATACAATTTGACTGTGTTAAAGTTAAGACCTTTCTTTTTGTTTAAACAGAGAAGAGGAGATGTTGGGGAAATCTTATGCCAATAAAGCACTGTCTGGCCAATAGGGAGTCTAGATAGGAGGGGCTAGGAGTCCAGGAGAACTCTGGGAAAGAGAAACACAAGAGAGTCGAGAGGTAACGCCATTGGGGTAGGAAGCCCGGAAACCCCTCCGGTAAGAAACATACTTAGATTAACAATTATGGGGTAATTGCTTAAAGCAGAGCTAGCTAGGAAGGAACAAGCAAGGCCAACAGCTTCATAATTAACACAGCGTCTTGTGTGATTATTTGGGGACTAGAATGTGGCAGAGCCCAGGTGGCTGGCGGGGGATATACCAAAGCGGCTAGCAAAGAAAAAAGCTTCTCTTAACAGACTTCTATGGTTTGTACATGGTCAAAGTGCATCCCCAAAGTTCATGTGCTAGAAATTTGTGTAGTGATTTTTGAAGGTAGTGGAACTCTTAAGATGTGTGTGATATCAGGAAGACATTAGGATCACTGCCCACAGAAAGGTTTAGTTCCCAAGACAGCAAGCAGTTACAGAAAGATGAAGTTTAGCTTCCCAAGTTGACATGTAGACTGCTTTCCCTCCTCATACCATTCTCTTCTACCACTGTGCCACCGAGTGTGTGGTGGCCTAATGGACTTGCCAGGATGCTAGTCTCATATCACTTGAAGCCTCTCATCACCAAAATCTTGAGCAACATAAACATCTTTTCTTTATAAACCAGTAAGGGCATAATCTTCTGTAACAATAGAAACTGGACCAATACCAAGGGTTATGCAGAACACACTAACAAGTCAACCTTTGTTCCTGTTCTGCCTTCTCACTTTTATCCACAGCCCTGGGAATCTGAACAAGTTTCTGATTTACATGGAAAATGATGAAAAGCAGGTCAAAAGGCTTGAAGAATGTCTCTCCTAAAGCAAAACTCAGAGTGCACAACTGATCCGCCTGAGACTATTCTCACTCGCCCTCAATATGTCCTGGGGTCCTCTTAGAATGACTTTCAAATTGATAGCTTATTAACTTTGTCCAAAACTAGAGTAGTGTGTTGGTAAGAACATGGGCAACTTAATAAGAATAAAATCTTAAAAGTTCTTCGCCAATCTAGATATTTTTCTCCTTCTTATTGAGTTGAAATAAAAACAGTAAATATATCAGAGTCAGTTGGAGGGAGGAATTAGGCGCCTGATGCAATAATTGGTTATTACCTGTATCAGCAGTAGCATCTGTAAATAGATTTCTGGTAGCTTCCTCTCATTAAAATCTTATTGTTTAGCAAAATTTCAACCGCTGCCCATTTCTCTTAGTACAGGTTAAGTATCTTAGCCAACATACTCGGCATTGGACATGTTTTGGATTCCATTGAGGTTAATTTTTTTCTTCAGATTTTGTAGTATCTGCATATACCTAATGAGATACCTTGAGGATAAGACCCAAGTTTAGACATGAAATTCATTTATGTTCTACATAAACTTTATACACATAGCCTAAAGGTAATATTGTGCAGTATTTTTAGTGCACCTGCAATTTGACTGCAACTCATCACATGAGACCAGGTGTGGAATTTTCTTTCCATTTCTTGTGTCATGTCAGGGCATAAAAATTTGCCAATTTTTGAGTGTTTGGGGTTCAGATTTTTGAGCTAAGGATGCTCAGTCTTATATAAACAATATGAAGCCTCAACATCCTGTCAGGCCTTATAGAATCTGATTCCACTGGTCTCTCCAGTGTGAGCTCTTAATGCACACCCACTCATTACTGTTCTAATATTCTGTTGCTTTTCCATCCATCTGGGTTCCAGAAAGCTCTCAGAACTCCATAATATAATTCTATCCTTCACAGTAACTTACAAAGTTCTGGGTGAAGACTGCTCCATCAGTTTGCATCCCACATGGGAGCGATCTCAAAGAGCATTGTGCTCAGTAGGTGTGGCCATGGAATGTGAATAATGGATTAATCATTAAGTGTTTGGTCACTTCAACGAGTTATATACTGTCATAGCAGCTCCTTGATGGCATTAGAAGTTGGGAAAATGATTCTGTTAGTGTGGAGTCCTCAGGAAAGGGGCAGAGGGCAAAAGAAGAAAGGCCTTCCTCTTGGCTGTGAGAAGACAGAAGAAGATCCATCTGGAAACAGGAAAGCAGGTTTTCACTAAGACCAGTTATAAGGCACCTTGAAAACATGGACTTCTGAATGAAGATAATTGCCAGCCAGGAGTGTTGTTTGAGCTAGTCTATGACATTGCTGCAAGAGTCTTAACCAAATAAGACACTCACTTTTCACTTCCAGTGCTGGAGGGCTCTTGCTATCCAGCAGGAATGCAGGTGTGATCTGAGAATCCACAGACCATAGCCTCTCTGACAGCGGGGGCAGAGTGTAGCCTCCTCTAGCCTCTGTCCTGCGCCTGCCAGTCTCTTCCCTTTCCATTTACATAACTCCTTCAGATATCAAAAATTCAAGCATTGCTTCTTCAGGGAAATGTTTCTTAACTATGTTATTCTCCCCATCAGAGGCTCTCATCCTATCAAGTGTCTCTCCTTCACAGCTCTTCTCAAAGTGGCAATTTTACATTTATTTATTTGATGATTTTATTAATTTCTATCTCCCTCATCAGACTGTAAACTCCACAGGAGCACAGTACAGATATTTCATGGACCATCTCGTCCTTGGCACACACCATGCCAAGCTCAGTGGAGGCATTATACAAATGTGTGTTGTATAGAGAATGAAATGGAAGGAAGAGAGGCGTACAATGGCTAAAAGGGTCATGGATAGCCAATACTTGGAATGGGTGCTCTTTATCTAAGTGTACCTTTGTTGCTACAATTAATTTGGCTGTAAGATGTGTCATTAATACAGAATAAAGCAGTATATTATATCTTCTTTATGTCATTAGACATTGAAATATATTTAAAGTCCACGCTGTGGCAATCCTTGAGTGACCAGTGTTTTCTGGAACCTCAGTTTAATCCTCTCACCTTGTGTGCTGGGAGTGAACCCCAGCAACCACAGCTCCATCTCCAGAAGTCACCAAGAACCTAGAAGCATCTACTTCCTTAATCATGGGGCGAGGATCCTGGGGCCAGAAGCTATCCTGCAGATACACTGCAGCTCTTGTGTTGGTGGTTCTGCCTCCCCTCCCCTGTTAATACGCTTGCCTTTACCTCTCCGCGAATCAGATTCACAGAATACAATGCCTTCTGCAAGACTGGGGACACCTCTGGGGCCGGCAGTTCGATGAAGCTCATTATGGAAATCAGCTAAATGCTGAAGAGCTAGATAAGTGGAGACTGTTTACCAGCCCTTCCACTGGAGACTCACAGACTGTGTTAATGGGAGCTCATTTGCAGCCTCCCTTGGTCACTCAACCCTTTTTATCTGCTGTTGTGACTAATCTGTAGGAAGACAGGTTCATATCTGCATGAAAGGGCACTCAAAGGATCTGGGGTGGCTGGTAAATGAGGATAGGGGTAGGAACAGCAGAGGGGTGCAGAACACTAGGACCCAGAGCCAGCTAGGCCCAGTTCACCCAAACCCCAAGAACATGCTTTGTTTTTGTCTTCCGGGATACTAAATTATTGGATCAGACAAAAAGTTCAAAAAAAAAAACAACTGGTAATGACATTCCACTTGTCAGCCAACCAAGAGGAAAACAGTTTATCGTTTATGCAGCGATTTTGCTCAAGCCTCCCGATATTTTGCCTAAATAGGTGCGTTGCTGCTATCCTCATTTGCCAGATGAGGAAACAGCCTCAGGGAATATTGTGACCTGCTCAGGTTATTATTAGTAAATCTTTTTCTCTGTCCAACACAATGCATTTTCTGCTTCACCAAAGCTACATTAGTAGGAGTTATTAGAATAGCACTAATGAACTTCAAGTTATCCTTAAGCTTCATGGACTTGCATGTGCCCATAGGGGCACCCGCCACACTGAGGAAATAAATTGAACATTTTTACAGCCTTCAAGTGGATTGAAATCTTTCAGAAACTTAAAACACAAAAGCAAAAATCACTACTGCTACTGACTCTCTGAGGACATACATTGCTCACTGGGGTGATCCAGAGAAGTTAAGGTACTTTCATCCACTTAACCAGTTTTCTTCACAGAGGAAAGTTCTAAGCGAACGCTGTGTGTTTTCCTCTCTGCAAACTCTGTGTCTACACATTCACAGCCACCATTCTCTGAGTGGTTCTACACAGAACCAGCCTCACAACCTAGTCCCCTGGGCTAGAGGTCTCTCAGCTCTGCTCATTGACAGAGAGCCCCTCCAGCCACAGGCCACAGGAGATCACAGCTACAGCTAGACTTTGGAGGTCAGGCATCCTCTTTTGCAGGGCCAGGGTAACAGGATGGAAAGAAATAAGAGTTGTGATTGTTTAAAGACACATTTTAGTTTCACCTACCTGCGTATTCTTTCATTCATTTTTACTTTTGAAAAAAATGGAAATAAATGCTATGTGTTTGCTGAGTTGTATTGGTGCCCATTAGATTGGACATCCCAAGAAACTTCCTAAGATCATCAAGGAGGCTGAAAGAGCCTTACCTGGTTCAAGTTGCACACATGGGATAGATGTCTCTCAGATGACTTTAGAGTGCAAAGTCAGCGCCTTCCTTTCAGAGCACAGTAGATAAACCTAAGTGTGTAGGCCTTGGGTGAGGCAGGCACATGTCTGAATCCTAACTCTTTTAGAATTCCTTGCAGAAGTCTCTTATCTGTGTCCCTGCCTTCTTATCTATCAAACAGAGATGGAACTGATAGTTACTGTTGTGCCAATCAGAGATAGTGGGATTTGCAGACCATGAAAATAATGCAGGCGTGTGTTCAAATGCCCCTACCATCCTGCTTGAATATGATGAGAGAGAGAACAATGGGGGAAGCTAGATTTTCAAGAGAATACAACCCCTCCTGGTTATCTGTGAGCAGTCACGGATTTGAAATAATATGATTCGCACTTACTGGTTATGAAATCTGTAGCAACCGCTCTGGGCTTCATTGCTGACACACTTGTAGGTGAAAATGATCATGCCTAGTGTATAAAAGTGTGAGCACGATGAATCCAACTCCAAGAGCGTGTGCTTGGCGTACAGCGACTATGCCAGATAAGAATGATGCATATTGTCAATGAGTATGGAACTTCAACAAGGAAAATGGCATATTAGAAAGCTCATGGCACAGAAGCAGAGGGGCTGAAGTGAGTGCTCTTCACTGGGGCTCTAGTGGATGTCAGCCCCACTTTATCACTGTGTCCAAATAGCTGACTGAAAGCAACTTAAGGAAGGAGATATTTATCCCCTTCATGGTGGGGAAGACATGGGGAGAGGGTCGCTTTATGACAAAGAGAATGAGTGACAGCTACTTACCTCATGTTGACAAGAAGCTGTAACCCTTAGGGCCCTTCTGGGCAGCCCTATGTCTGCTGCCTCCATCCCATGTCCCAGAGGTTTCACAGCCTCCCAAAACAGTGATACCAGATGGGAGACAAACGTTGAAACACATAGGCCTCTGGGAATACCTCACATTCAAGACAGAAACCACATCATGTCACTTCCTTTGTATCTCCAGGAACTAGATTGTTGGGACATCCAGAGAGAAGATGACTCCAGGGGGCCTCAGAAAGCTCTGGCTCTCTTGCCTCTTTTCCCATCAGACTACTCTGCCTCCCATATCAAGACTTATTTCACTGAGGTTTCTCGCCACAGTCGGTGCAGGGAGAACGGCCATGTGGTGGCTCTGTCTGTGTGGGCGAGTGGGCTGTGTGTCTGGCCCTGGGCTGGTTTAAATGCTTCTTACAGAGGCCTTTTACAGCAGACTCCTGCATTTCCCAGAATAATCTTGCTCATTATGATGCCGGCCGACTTTTCAAGCCAGCTCATTTTTCTTCCCTTTGTCTCAAATTCCAATACCCTGCCCTTTTCACAAGATTTCCAAGAGCAGTTCACAGTGCTCATTTTGTGGGGGAGGGCGTGGTGGAAGTTGTCCCCAGAGGGTGAACAGAATCTCAGTCTTAGTTTTTAAAAAGGGGGGAAAAAGGAAAGAAAGAGCTTTGTCTGCTAAATCTCCCCATTTTGAAATCAAATGTTGCTTAAAATTCAGGACAAATTCTCAGCTCTCTTGCTGACAGATTCCACACAAGCACAGGCAAGAGGATAGAAGGAGGTGAGAGAAGCTTCTTGGGAAGTGTCTTAGCAGTCCCCACTAGAAGGTGATTGGATGCACACCTACTGTGTGCCAAATGCTGTACTAAGCTTCTTGGAAGGCTTCGCAAGCAAAATAGATGCTCTCTCTTCTTTGAGGCTAAAAGTGTAGTGAAGGAGAAAGATCCACGTCACCACCCACACTCATAATTATAATCTGCACACCTGTTTCACCGGGAAAGGGTGAGGGAGTGTGAATGCATGTAATAAGAACCTGACTGAGTTAGCCTCAGAAGAGACTCCTTAAGGAGGTGGCATTAGTTTTGAGACCACTAAAAAATCTGAGAAAGAATGCAAATTCCCTGGCACCAGGGGTATCACCAACATTTAAAGAGTTGGGAGAATGCTTGTATTCCTGGGTCCCAAGAAAGCAAGGTAGACTCTGGGGAGATCAAGGATAAACAAGTAGGCCGAGTTCTCATGAGCTTTCATGCCCAGGGTATGCCACTTGGTATTTATCCTTAGAACAAGAGGGAACCACTGAGTTTCAAACAGAAAGATGACATACAAGCATTTTCATTTACAAAAGCTACACTGGCCATGCGTGCGGGAGTATGTTTCTAAGAAGATTTAAGTTCCAATGGACATAGTGATGATAGTGGGGGAACATGGCAGGCTCTAAAGATTAACTTGGAGATGTCTTAAGTAGGACTGCAAAAAACAGGTACAAAATCTCCTCTGCCCTGTGTCCATATGCATTGCTCATTACCAGTCACAGTGAAACTGGATTTTGGTCACCTGTTTGGTGAGTTTCTGATACAACCTAGTGTCATTTGACAAGAGGAATATAAACTAAAAAGTTTCCCAGGTCTGGTTGGCATGTGGCCACGCCCGTGAGACGCTGTGTTGATGACGGATGTATGTCTGGGTTATGTAAGAAAGCTAGCTGACCATGAGTAAGGATGTAAGCAAGCCAGTAAGTGGCCTTCCTCCATGGTTCCTTCTTCCAGGTTCCTTCCTTGAATTCCTACCTTGACTTACCTTAATAATGGACGGTGACATGGGATATAAATTGAAATAAACCTCTCTAAGTCCCCTTTGATCATGCTGTTTGTCATAACAACAGAAAATGAAGAAAAACCAAGAAACTAATTTGGCTAATAGAAAGATAACAAGCATTGTTCAAACAGATTTGAGCATCTCCTGTACATCTCCTTGCTGTTCTTTCCTGTTCTGACACTGGATGGTGACCATGTGAAGAAGCTGAGACTACCAGACGTCGTGCGTGGGAATCAAAATTCTCTAGACCCAGTACAGGTTAAAAGGTTTGTTCGGTGAGGTAACACTTACATAAGAGGTGGGTGGCTGCCTCAAGTTCCAGCTCCAAGGGCCCTCCCAGGCTGTGACATGGCCATTAGCCAGAGACAGTGCACCTCCCAGCACCAACCGACCGCTAGGTGTGGTCAGCGCCACAGTTGCATAGTTAGATCTCTTGCTACAACCAGGCTTAAAGACACTTGCTATAACTCCTCAGCCCATATCCTGCAAACTGGTGGACAGGCATGATAGCTTGCTAGATTCATCAACCACCAGCTGCCTAGTGAGAACAGTGAGGAGACAAAGCTAGAGATAGCTAGTCATGCACTCGGGACTGTGACTTAAATATATGGGTATCATTTAAGACATAACACTTAGTAGAACTGGCTTGGCTAATATTTTGAATTGCTTGTCAGCTTTCTCTCAATCAATATCTAATGAGAGTTGGGACCTTATGGGTACTATTTATCACCACTGTATCTCTAGGGTCTAGAACAGTACTAGGCAAACAGAAGACAGCCATGGAATATGGGTTGAATATTTACATGGATAATTGAGTGGATGGACTATTATGCATCTGTTTTTCCCTGGGAAAGACGTTTCTATCTTCTAGCCAGCAGTTGTAAGGTAGACTCATAAATAGAAACTAAACTTGAATTTAACTGTGGGGAGGTACTATGTTCTAGGTGGGTCAAAGAGCAATAAAAACAAAGGTATAATTGCATACTTCCTACCTTGAGGATATTCCCTGCCTGTTCCCAGATGGACACAGATAAGAATAATAGCTATTCTTGCCTTGCTGGTATGGGAGAGCAGAAACAAGTAAGTTCTAGCAAATCTTTTGCTGAAAAACTGTTGCAGAAGCCATAACAAGAATTTCATACATTAATTAGAGCAGAAATATCATTCTAGGATGTGAGCAAAAGAGGAAGATGAAGAAGACAATGGCTTGCCTAGGAATTTTATATGCCAAAATAAGGAATGTCATGGGGGCAGTGGCCAGTGAGAGTGGAAAGCTGGTAGACAATGAAGGCTGAAAAGACTACAGAGAAGCCCTGGCACCCACCTCCAGAAGGCCAAGCTCATGTCATCTTAAATATCACCCTACATCTTAAACATCATCCTAAACATCAAAATCTAGTTAGAACTTAGGTTTTGATCAGAGATATTTTTTGGTTTTGTTTGTTAATTTCTTTGTTTGTTTTTCTTTATATACCATCTTGCCTTAGTTAAAACTAAAGCATTTATTTGTTCCTAGCTCTAATCTTTTCTTCTGTTATGGAAGATATAAGCAAAGAAAGCAAGATTTGCTATACACTGATCATTTATCATATACCAAGAAGGAGTCAGGGCATGGGCCAAATAGGTCACATCTAGTGACATCCTTTCTACTGACCACCAGTCATTGACTATAGCTCCAGAAACACAGCCTGGATTTAAGTCCCACCTTTACAGCTTTTTTACTTTGCAGCTTTGAGTAAGAAATTGAGTGACTCTGAGTCTCAGCTTCCTTAGCTCTAAAATGGGAATCCTTTCATTGGGTAGTTGTAACAGTTGAAGAATATAGAGCCTGTAAAATGTTTAACTTCTAGAGTGAGATATTCCTGTTTACCCAGGATCAACTCTTACCAGAAACTCCACATTGCAGATAACAAAGATGAGGTTGAGTAAGATGACATAATATGCTCCAGGTAGTACATCTAATAAGTGTCAAAGCTAAGACTTAACCTGGATAATCCTACTCTCCTATTCTGGGCTCCTCACCAGCATTCCAGACTCCTCCAATAATCCTTCAACAGCACTGGTGTTCAGAGCACTGTTGTTTCTGACCAAAGTTGCTGTAAAACTCCAGAATAAAGAATAGCTTTCCTGGAAAAAAAAACAACCTTTCAAATCCCTATAGAGGTCAGAATGAATATATGTCCCTGATATACAAGTATAACACATTTCCAAGTTGGCTTTATGAGGGGAAATGCTAAGCTTCTATGATTTGAAGGTGGTAAATGGTAACGACAAGGTATTAAACTTTGTGGGAGAGTGACTGTTTCCAATCCTCTCTGGAACAGGAATGAAGAAAGGTATAAACAAATGATGAATACCTAAGGAAGTGAGTGATGGAAGGGGGCACTAGGCCTAAAGAAGAACACCATTTCTCATCCCAGCTACATCACCAGACTACTGTGTAACTGAAGCAAGACCCATAAACTTCTCTACACCCACATTTCCTGTGAGTCTAAAGACACATAATTTATGATCCAAATTGTGGCATTTTTTATTTAAAATGAGATATTATGAATAATTATACTAAAGCTGATTTGTCCTGGACACCTGTCCCGGTTAGTTTATGCTAACTTGAAGTTAGTGAGAGTTATCTGAGAAGAAGGTACTACAGTTGAGGAAATGTCACTATAAGACTGGCCTATGGACCAGGCCATGGAGCATTTTCTTAATTAATAAATGCTATGAGAGGTTCCAGTCTTTAGTGGGTAGAGCCACTCTTGGGAAGGTTGTCCTGGCTTGTATTAGAAAACAGGTTGAGCAAGCCAATGAGAAGCAAGTCAGGAAACAGCATTCTTCCATGTCTCTGCTTTAGTTCCTGCCCTGATTTCCTTACATGATGGACTGTGATGTAGAACTATAAGTTGAAATAAACGCTTTCCTCTCTAAGTTTCTTTTGGTCACAGTGTTTTAACACAGCAATAGAAAACCTAACTAACACAGAACCCTCAGACACACCCTTCCCACCTATCAGCAAACTGAAAAAGATGCAACAGCCTACATGAGGGCCTTTTCAACTCTGATTTTGATGGTGAATGATGTAATCCAGCACTGAAGGCTGTCACTTCTCAAATTGTGAATTTGGGGGTAATGGGATCCTATGAAAAACATATGCAGGAAAGTCCATGGATCAAGAAGAAAGATAAGGTGTACTCTTGTCTGATTCATTTGCTTGTATGTATGCATACATGTGATGGAGGAAGTCCTTCTGTGTATATGTTGCCTCATTGGTTGATTAAATAAAGCACTGTTGGCCAATAGGAAAGCAAGATAGGTAGTACAAGGAGTTGAGGAGAATTCTGAGATGCAGAGGCACAGTTAGTCACAATGTAAGACACCAGAGGAGTAAGAGGTCTGGACCCACTCTCCGGTAAGAGAAGACCACATGTAAATACTTAGACTAACAGTTATGGATTAATAATTAAGTCAGAACCAATAAGAAACCAACCAAATGGCCAACAGTTTCATAATTAATATAGTGTTTCGTGTGGTTTTAGGAGGCTGAGACAGCTGCAGGACCCAGGTGGTTATCGGGAAGAGTCCACATTACATACATCTGTGTGCATGATTGTTTGTAGACCAGTATGTAAGAGTGTGTGCATGTAAACACTTGTATATATGCATGTGGAGGTCGGAGAACAAACTTTATTGTTGCTCTTCAAGCATCACCCACCTTTTCTTTGAAAAGGGGTCTCTTGTTGGCTAGCCTAATCTAGGCTAGGCTATCTGGCCAGGAAGCTCCAAAAAACTGACTGTCTTCTGTCTTCCTAGTGCTGGGATTACAAGCACACACAGCTATGTCTGGCATTTTTTGCATAGATAGTGGAAATAGAACTCTGTTTATAATGCTTACAAGGGAAGCACTTTTCGGACGGAACTACCACCCAGCCCCAGGGAAAACCAAACATTGATAAATAAACAAAAGAGAGAACTCACATCACTGCAGGGTCTACCCTAATCTACTGCCTTCCATCAGACAAACAGAACAAAAGAAAAACTGGCATTTCTAAACCAAAAGAAGCATTCATAGCCTTATTCTTTCATTGTCCCAAGTCTGAAGTGTCTCACTCAAAGTTTTTGATGTCTTGAGTCTTCCTTCCAGACTATTCTTGGCTCTCTGGTCTATCAAACATGACTTGGATCCAAACCCCAAGCTATCCCTGTTGGCAGCCAGTATAAACCAAGTTGATGAAATAATGACTCAGCTGCCTGCTTGGCTCTAAGGATCTTGTTGCAGGGGAAATCCTGGAAAGAAGTGTTTCCAGTGCCTACCATCTGCTGGATTTGAAAGTCAGGTGGCTGCAGTCAGTCTATGGTTCTAAATGACGACTAATCATCAAGCCAGGCTAGAGCTCGGTCACCTTGAAGATCTCTCATTGAGGCTATTTATCTTCCTTGACTACGGAACAAGAAGTCCCCCCCCCCCGCCCCAAAATGGGCACCAACGCAGAAGAGGGAACTCTCAACCAGAAACACTTCATCTCTTGCCTTGCTTCTGCTACATAATTCGATAGAACCATTCTTTAATATAGCTGCATTTTTACCTGCATCATAGGTGATTGAAGACAAGAGAACATATTCCTATGAGAAATGGGGCTTTTCACTCAAGCAAACAGAAATCTGAAGGGTGATTTGATTACAGTAGTAACTTAGTCTGGAGAATGGAGCAATGAATTTTAAGTCAGGCCTCTGGATTCCTGAGATGCAGTGTAAGGTATCAAGTGTCTCTGAGTCACCCTTGTAATCCATCTCACTAGACTTCTGGGTGACTCAATAGGATAATGGGTGTGAAGTGCTCAGAAAACTCCATAGTGCCAGTTTATATGTAAATGATGACTGTCTTCCAGGCTGTGAAGTGTGTTTAAAGAGAAGGGCGCCACTGATCAATTATTCCCTTTGCTCATACAGGATTGACAGGGCTCCTAAATTCCACATTCTGTGTACCCTGACAGCTTAGATGGCATTTCTTTTCAAGATGTGGTAATCCTACAGCAATTCTGCTTCTGTGCAAAGTAGTACTAGTTCCCTTGGGATTGGGTGCTGGAGAAGGCTCAGACATCAGTCAGGGCTCAGGAGTGGAGAAGGGGAAGTGTGGAAAGAAGAGAAAACTCATGTGATATGAGTCATGAAAATGTTTTGGAATGGATGTTCTCTTATTTAACTAAAGGGAGAATAATGATTAATGTGTGCCCATTGTTCCCAGAGAGTAGGATAGGTGCTCATTTTGCCTGTTGATTTGATTAGTAAAGCTGAAAAGATGGTTCAATGAGAAAAACACTTGCTATGTATGCATGAGGACAAGAATCTGAATCCCCATCATTCACATAAAAAACTGGGCGTGGCATCTCACAGGTTGTTCAACAGGTTCGCATGGCAAGTGTCAAATGAGTGTCTCCAATGTCTGACAGATATTTCTAACCCAACACCTCTAAGAAGGACCACTGCCATTTTCCCTAGCCCTAAGACTGATCAGCAGAGACTTTTCAGAGCCTGTAGTTTCTCCTCTCATTCCTCTTTTTGAGTGCACAGATGAGGGCCACAACTGTCCCCAGCAAGGGTAATAAATTGTCTGTGTTTGGTTGCTGCCTCTGGGCAAGAATGTTCCATGAAGTTATTGTGAGTGGTGTAGGCTTGCTAGGAGAAGTTATGTTCTCCCTGCAGAAGCTGGGAAGTGCATCATTTTCTCACCATCTGCCTTTGATCAGCTCCTTCATTCTTCCTCTGCCATCTCCAGGCTGCATGCCTTTGGTCAAATCACCTAGTTTTTCAAACTACCATGGAAATGCTAGGGGGCTGTGAGAACAAATGAGATGATGCTTGAGAGGTGACTTGCTTCTTGCCTGGCACGTGTATGGAGTGGTTGTTATGGTTTCCGCCATCTGCTTCTGATGGCATGACCATAAAGGGATTAAGTAAAAAAGAAAAAAGAAAAAACCGCTTCATTTCCTGCCTGTAGCCACACAGTCTTCCACAAATTGGAGCTATTATTAGTAGAGATGAAGCATGTACATTACAAAATGATGACAGGAACTACATGACACAGAATACAAGGATTCTCAAGCTACCTCAACGGATAAACCTGCAGCGATCTTCAGGCAAAGATCAGGCCCAGTTTCCCACACCTTTCTTCTAGGAAGCCACTCACTTCTCTAAGATCAGGACAAACGTATGAGCTGGAGAGTTACATGTTTAGCAAGCACCTCAAGATTTATTCATGAAAATATCTGCAAATCTCTAAAGTGAATACCTTCCTGGGTGGAAGTTTTCCCCAGGTGACTATGACCACAGCTATGGAGTAAGTACCAAGACAATGGAAAACATAAGACAAAAAAATTAGGTTGAAAAGAGCAATCTAATTTTTTTCCTCTAGAGATCCCACTTTCTTTGACTCTTCAGGTTATAATCCTCCAGAGTGGGGGAAACTGAACATACAATACTGAGCTGTATTGACTTAACAATATTTCATTGATGTTATGTACATACAGATATATACACAAAAGCACTTAAAGACACACACCCATACGCAAGACCTGGAGTCATTGTCATGCCATTGTGACCCACCAATTCCTGCTAGACAGCACAGTTCTCTCTGAAGCTCAGGTTAGCACAGTGAGAGAGCAGTGAATTCATCACCCAAGGTACACTTAGCTAAAAGCTACTGTCACCAAAGCAAGGAATGGAGATTTCTAAATCTTTGGATTGCACAGTAATTTAACCACAAGGCTTATAACAAAATGCAGCATGATATATCAAAGTAAGTCGGAGGATTCTGTAAATGAAAGAGGAACTGGAATCTCAGAGGAAACCCAGGGGAAGGCAGACTGCAGCTCTGGGAGGGGAGCAGGACAGAAAGGGTCTTCAGGAAGCATGGCTACATGGGAAACAGCATTCTTGCATGTCCCTGTAAGGATCCCAGGTACCTTGTCACTAAAATTTGCCGTGCCTTCCGTGGTATTCCCATCTGGCAGCACAGATGGGGAAATATGAACTGGGGTCCACTGTGTCCCCTTACTCTAAAAAGAGCCAGGAGGAGTTTATAACAAATTGTGAGTTAAAGGAGGTCAAAGTGAGCCACAGACATTGCGATATTGCATTATTGGCAGAAATTAGTCATGAGGCATGATCGTTAATGAGCTAGAGATATGTACATACTGGGATTAAGCTGAACCTCATGCAAAAATAAACTAGGATATCCTCTTGGTTATACTAACATGCAGGACCAAAGTTGCGTCTGCTGCTGTCCTGTCTCTCCTCTCCTCCTTATTTCACCCAGAGATGAACAGAGGAACAAGTACGACCAGAGCTGTAGGAAAGATTTGTTTTATAAGATACACAAAAGCAAAAGAGTCATTGACATATTAGTTTTCTGGACAGTATCTTTTCCTTTTGACACTTATAATGCAGTATTTATATGTGATGCTGATTTGTCCTTGATATTGCAGCAAGACAAGAGCTCCTTTTAAAAGATGTCAGCAAAGGATTGCCGTATTTGTACATGTTGCGTGGATCTTCTTTCCTATCTGTCTCTTATACTTGTGTATCACTGGAGGGTGTGTGTGATGTGTCTCATAAGCATACTACTCTAGTGTGTGTCTTGGTGGAGCTGTGCATGTGTACACATGTGTTAACTGGGCATGTATGTTATTTATTTTCTCCATGATGTGACAGAATACCTGACTATTTAAGGGAGGAAGGATTTATTCTGGCTCATGGCTTCAGGGGACCTTAGTCTGTATTGCCATGGAAGGTATACAGACAGCTTAGTCTGTGATGAAAGGAACTTGCAAAATAGCTGCTTTTGTATCAATGGACCAAAAGCAGAAAAGAGGACAAGAAACGGGGATATTCTGTAGTCCTTCAAACCCCATCCCTAATGGCCTTTAGCTGTCAATTAGGCACTATGTCTAAAACATTCGACTTCATGACCTGGCAAAACAGTGCCACTAGCCAGAGGCTAAGTGTTCAAGTACATGAACCTATGAGAAACATTTCATATTCAAACCATAACAGCATGCATCTACAGATCTGCATCCCTAAATATCCTGTGAGCATGTGTGTATGTCTGTGTTTGTGTTATTTTGTACATATGGAATCATATGGAATATGTATATGTAATATACATGTGAGTGAACTATGTGGGTGTTATATGGGTTGCATACATGCCCAGCTATTTAATGAACTATCTAGCTATGGCAGGTGTGTTCCAAGTGCTTTGATGTGTGTGTGTCTCAGATTGAAAGCTGTGTGGGTTTGTGGATTTCTGGTGTGCTTAGGAAGAATGTACTGTGTTCAAGCATATATCATACATGTGTAGCCTATGTCCTACAGGGTAAATTATAATATTTTGTGGTATACTCTGTATCTTTGTTGTTTAAGGTTTGCAGGCTACATAGGCATGTTTAACCTGTGTATCTGGGTGTCTTTGTTGCAGGTTTGTGTGTGTGTGTGTGTGTGTGTGTGTGTGTGTGTAGGAGAGGACAGGAGAAAAAGAAAGAGAGAGAACATTTTTGTGACTGACGGGAATCTATCAGGTCTCTGTCTCAGAGTGAATTACACCCTCCATTCTCCCCCACTCTCTCAACTGTCTCAGACGTAGGCTGTCTTGGTGTTGGCATCAGATAGTTATTAGCTGGTCAGACATTTTTATCTCCTTAAAATATCCTATTGCTCATATCCAGCTCAGTAATCACAGGAATGGGCCTCAGAGATGTCATTTTATGCTATAGCTTCCACAGACCGGGAGAGCTCATGTCCCTGTTACCTATTAGTCACTGAAAATAAAGACTCAAACAAAATAGCTGCTGTCTGATCCAAGGTTAACTATTTCTGGTCCAGAGTTTCTCTTTAATGGAGCTGTAAATATAACACAGGTCACAGTTGGAACACAAGAACTCAGAGCTTTGAAATACCTGAACATTTCAGCTTCCAACAACCATAAAATACAAGAATTGGCTCACCCTTCTAATGGAACGATGTTGGCATTTTCTGAGGAGAGGGAGAGGGAACAGTGCATCCCTGAATGCAACAGTTCTGCACAATACAAGGTGTTTAGTCTTTCCAGCCCCACCTACTTGGTGCCTGAGGGTCTACATGACTACAATCAATCATTATGACTTCAACATATCCCCACTTCTCCAAATCTTTAATAAAAGGGGAAATAATACTTTTATGAGCTAAAGAAATCATCACATTATAGGGAACTGAAATGACAGCTTTCAGGAATTTTACTTCTAATCTCTGCCCTTCCTAATCCAATAAAATGGAGGTGGTCTCTTAGAACTTGGTCTAATAACATATACCTAGATGAGGTAGATCCTGTTGGCCCAGGGAAGACACTTGAAATCTACTGTTGTGGAGAAAACAGCAAGCAAAAGTGTAGTGAATGGGATTTCAAAAGATTGAGGTAACTTCATTGCATCAAAAGAGAAGGAGAGCAATGACAACAGTAGTAACTTTGGTTATGCACCAGACAGTGGGGGCACTGGTTAACATTACCATCTTTTAGAAAAGGGAATTCTGGATACAAGGAAGATGAGGTTTTTTTTTCTCCTCCACTTTCACTTATGATGGAGGAAGTCCTTCTGTGTATATGTTTGTCTTCTTGGTTGATAAATAAAACACTGTTGGCCAATAGGGAAGCAAGCTAGGTGGGACTAGGAATCAAGGAGGATTCTGGGAAATGTAGCCAAGAGTTGGGAATCGCCATGTGATCCCAAGAAGAGGGTCGAGTCAGGATGGCATCCTCAGAAAGATAAATACATATATATATACATATATATATATATATTAGTAGTTATTAGTAGTCATGGGTTAATACTTAAGACAGAACTAGCCAATCAGAAGTCCTGGACATTGGCCAATAGCATTGTAACTAATAGAGTCTCTGTGTGTTATTTAGGGTTGATACTGCTCTGGGACCAAACTGGCAGGAAGAATGCTTATTACACACTTATCTAATATCCATGTTTGTAATCCAAGGCACCTGGCTCCTGTGTCTTCATGCCCAAAAATCCCCATTGTCAAGGTCCTTTGAATTCTAAGACACTATTAGTTTTAACCTCAGTGAGTTCCAATTTTTCAGCTTTAATCCACCACCATCATCACCACCATTTGCAAGAAATAGGGAGTAATGTCCAACCCCCTCATTGGCTCTAATATATTATACTGGCTTATAAAACCCAAAGCTTTCCTATAATTACTCTGACTCTTGGAAATGATTTTTATCTCAAAATAGAATTCCAAAGAGCCCAAAAAGTAGCTACAAGTAGCTTCATAGAAAATGTTTCGAAGGAAAGAAAGAACAAGACAATGAATGGGAACATGAAGTATCCTCAGGATGTAGATGACTGTCATTGGTATTTTCTATTGCAGTTGTATCAGGTCATCACAAAACAGTGGCTTAAAGAAATACAAATTCTTTACTTTACAATTAGAAACCCAAGTTGATTCTCTCTAGTTCAAACTGAAGCTATCAGCAATGCTCTGTTCCTTTCCGAAAATTCTGTCCTTACATATTTCTTAATTTGGGGTCTTGGAGAGAAAGCACCATGGTTAAAAGTGTGTACTGTCCTTGTAGAGGATTCTAGTTTGTTTCCCAACACCCACACTAGACAGTTCACAACAACATGTAACTCCAGATCAAAGGAATCAACACCCCTGATCTTTGCAGACACCCGCATGTTTGCACACATAAATAAAAATAAAATATACCTTATATATTTTTCATTTTAAAGACTCATGTGATTAAGTGGAACACGCCCAAATTGTCCAGATAATGTTCCTTAACTAAGGTTCATAATTTAATCATGGGTGAAAATTACTTACAATTTTTCTAGGATTAGGATATATAGTGAAAGGCCACTCTTCTGCCCAGCACAAGTAAAAAGTTCAGTTATGGACCTAATAAATATTTGTTGGATTAACTTAGCCTTCATTTTTCAAACCCTATTAACACCCAACTGTATAAGGGAGGACCCAGATTCTTACCATTACCAAGAGAGATGGTAAGAAGTAGACACCAGAACCCGGGGACCCATGTGTCATAATCCAATGTGTAGCTGTGATACTGTAAGAGGAGCCTCTTGTCCTATCAGTATGGAAATCACTACACATTTGCATTGAGAATTCTGGGATGCACATGATGGAAATATTCAGGCAACCAAGTAAAAGAGGGGATGGATGGAGTCTTGAGCACACTGACAACAGTGCCCATGTAAAACATTTCAGCAACATACTAGTGCTTGCTAAATAAAGCACTCAGTATACACCAGACGTCCACATACCACAGACCAGCTGATCTCTGAGGGAACTTCCAGCACTAACATCTGGGAGGCTTTATAGAACTTCATCTTAAATTCATGGGTGTTTGTATTTTCGCACCTCCAGCAGCCGAAGATGAAGTATGAATCCAAACCAAGAGCTTATGTCACAAGATGGAGAATAGAAAGGAGCAGAAGAGATCAGAACCTTTTCCCCTTTGTCCGCAGACTGCAAACATACTGCTCTGGTGAGGCAGCATCCCAGCTGGGCTGAGTTCAGCTTGGCCGAGGCTGGAAGGAGACCTGGAGCAGCCTAGGCCTCGTTTCCAAAGGGTGTTATTTCACCCCTGCTTCCCAGATAATGTAACCGAGTCACTCAATTGAGCATAAAATAGAAATTTGGCTTCTTATCTGCCTCAGACCTGACTTTACTATTTTCTTTCTGCAAAATACATTTTTCACTATCTTATCTTCTAATAAACAATCCTGGCTCTGCAGCCTTGTGGCGATGGCGCTGAATGCATTTAGGAGACATATTTTTCCTCTCTTAACGTATTCTGCTTAAAAGCATGCACACACACACACCCTTCCCCCTGCCTTTTGGAAAAAATATACATCCCATTTGTATGCCGTCTCCTTTAAAGAACGTACACATTTTTTCTTGCGCTCTCCTGGTGGATCCCTCCCTATTTTTTCTTCTGCTCACATGACTGGAATTAAAAGGAAGACTCCATCTGCAGCAATGGGATGTGAACTGGATAGGTTTGAGGACCAGGCCAGGACATCACAGGAGCCTCCTTTATGAGAAGGTCAGTTTCTGGAGTGGTCAGACCTTACTTGGTCTTCCCCACTTCTACAAAAGTCAGAACATTTTGATGAGAAAACAGCTCCTGGTATCCAACGCTGTCTCTTGAATACAGACAGGCACATGTGCAACCAGACAGCAACTCCTAAGCCTCAGCAGGAGGTCAAGCTAGGGAAACCATATTTTCTGGGAATTTTTTTCTCACAACAACCTCCTAAGTAAAAGAACAAAAGAGAGAAGCTCCCCCCATTACAGAAGGGGAAACTGAGGCTCACAGTGCTAATGCATGCCTTTACACATCTCATCTCTGTCTCTCCCTCTAGTACATGAACTCCAGGAAGAAATGAAGGGACTATGCCCTCCTTTTGAACACAGCACCTCGTTCCTAGCACCTGACCCTCACACAGCACGTGCTCTGTGTATACACACTGCACAAGTCAATGGATTTGGTTCTCAAAACTCCGTGTGACAGATCTTTTTATTCTCATTTTCTGGTAGTGAAATTAATTAGAGTTAAGACTGATTGCCCGGAAGCATGTCAGAACATGGGAAGTCTACACGAGATGGAGGACGATGGTGTCGTTATTCCTGTTTCCGGTGGAGGAAGCAAGAACACAAAGAATGCACAGCAAGGGCCCAAGCACAAGGCTTGCTGTGGAGGCTTTTCCTGTTGAGCTCGGGGCTTCACATCTGAGCCACCAAAGACAAGATGGAAAGAACTAGGCAAATGTTTTGGAAAGTTGTCTGAGAAGAGTTTGAAGTCTCCTCCAACATTTGCCAAGCTTGGGTCAAAGGTAAATGCAAAAGAACAAAGACTGTTTCATAAGCTAATGTCCCCAGTGACCATCCTGGCAAGAGACCTTCTGGAATAAGACCTTGATGCTGCTGGTTTTGCCTTGCCCCGGGGGCTCCTGCCTCCAACTCAGCTGCCCTCTGCCCACACCTAGGCCTTTGCCAGCCTGAGAACTCCATTTCTCACTTGCAGGCTGGAGAGCAGGATGAGGTCAATAGGGCCTTCAGTCCCTGCAGGAAGCCAGTGAAGATTAATTGGAGGAGAGAGAGATGATGCTGGGCAAATGGAGGAGATTTATGAGGGAGGAAAATCCAGGTCAAGGTCCCCAGGCATTGTTTCTCTTTATCTCTCCTTTGACTGCCACACAGCCTTGTGGTTGGAAGAGACTCCAGAGCTCATCTCTTCTAGCCCCTGGCTCCTTAAAATTCCTCAGGCAAGAGCATGGCCATCTGAGGCTCAAGACATTCAGGCTTTCAGTAGTTCACTCTGTCCTACTTAGGATATGTGCTAGTCAGAGCTTCTCTGAGAATCCCTGCCTGGTGTCAGAGATCACAGTGATCTAGGTTCATGATGTCTTATCTATATCCCCTTAACTTGCAAAATGAGTATCAGAAAAAGTAGGCCATCATAATGCAATATACCTTCAATCCCAGCATTTAGAAGGCTGAGGCTGATTCTAGAGTCTTTATCCAGTGGCTGATGGAAGCAGAGGCAGACACCCACAGCTAAACACTGAACTGAACTCCTGGAACCCAGTTGCAGAGAGGGAGGGGTGATAAGCAAAGGGGTCACGACCAGGCAGGTGAAACCCACAGAAACAGCTGACCTGAAAAGGGGAACTCAGGAACCCCAGAGTGATGGCTGAAAGGCCAGCACGGGACTGATCTAGACCCCCTAATTTTTTTTAATTTTTTTAATTTTAATTTTAAATAGCTTGTTTTACATATCGATCCCAGTTCCCTCCCCCTCCCCTCCTTCCACACCCCCCCCCAGAACCCCTAAATTTGGGTGTCAGTGAGGAGGCCTCGGCAATCTCTGGGGTCTTGGTTAGTAGATCAATATTTAATCCCTGGTTTATGAATGGACTTTGGGAGCCCATTCCACATGGAGGGATGCTCTCTCAGCCTGGAAACATGGGGGAGGGCCTAGGCCCTGCCCTGGATGATATGACAGACTTTGACTATACACCATGGGGGCCACACCTCCCTGAGGAGTGGAGTGAGGATTGGAAGGGGATTATTGGGAGCCAGGGGAGGTGGGGCGGGAGAGGCAGCTGGGATTGACATGTGAAACAAACTTGTTTCTAATTTAAATAATAAAAAAGAAGGCTGAGGCAGGAGAATTGCATGTTCAAAGCTAGTCTGTGTTACAAAAAGAAACAAAAATAAATGCAAACTAAACTACCACAGTCAAGCTATTTCTTCCCCAGGACCCCCAAGCTCTGAACCATACACTATGCTGCATCTGGAATGCTTTCCTATATAGTTTCAATACCACATATTATGTAAGGATCAGGGAAAATATCTATGTCATGGGAGCCTTATGATAGAAGTCTATGTCAGTGTAAGATGTCTAGTTTTGTTGGTTTTTTTTCTTTTAGTGCTAAGTATCTCATTTGATACTAAGTTCACCTTTGATGAACTTAAAGCAGCTGTACATACTGATGTTTCTTTTTTCAACCAATGCATAAGACTCTTCAGTGTGGCACTTTCTCTGTCACCTGTCCCCACAGACACAAGCTGTACTGTTTCAGTTCTCTTTACTTCTGTTCCCTCACCTACAAATATTTCTCCCCCCTTCTCATCATGACAAAATCATTTCTTGTGATGGGGAATCTCAGTTGTCAACCTGACAACATATGGATTCATTTCAGACAAGCCAGTGCCCCCCCACCACACCCTCTGCTGGCCCCATGACAGAGAGACACGCAGCCAATGCTTTTTAGGTGGCTGTACAGAAAAAAAGAAGGTATGAGGGGAAAGCTTTTTGCCTGCCTGCCTTTATACCTTGCCAGCAAGTCCAACTACTCTGATGCTACCGCTTCCTCTGCTCACACGACTGCTGCATTCATCCTTTGTAGACATTAGAGCACAGCTTCACCATCTTTCAGTACTGCCCAGAGAATTTGCCTTTCAGGAATCCTCCAGGCCTTCAGTACCAAAATGGGACTGCTGAGGCATCCAGCCTCATGAACTGAGCATCCACCGGGGTTCAGCCTCTCTGATGTGAAACAGCCACTGTTGGGCTATTCAGAATATACTGTGTGAGCCAAACTGCTAAATCTCTTTTGTAATGAATATTCATTCTATTGGTCCTGTTTCTCTAGAGAAATCCAAGGCAGAAGGGAAGTAACAATGTGGATCACCATATGGACATGTATTGTGTGGGGCTGGGCTCTGCATACATGATCTCAATTAATCTTTATCAAACCCTAGGGTAAAGTCAGTCTACAGATAATGATACTTATAAATGAAGAAAATTCAAAGATGGGAGAAAGAGTTGAAAGCCAAGGAGCAATGGAGAGAAAGAAAAATGTTTCACAACACTCTAGGTTGCATTTCACCGATTATAAATTACTCTTATGATCAAACCAGGCTTCAAGTATTGAAGGTAATACTGAAATCCATGTCCCCAGAGCTGGTCAAAACTCTAGCCATACACAACACATTGGGTATAGTAGCCTCTGGCCATCTCCTGTAACCCACCCTAAAGGCATATTTTACCACATGCAAATGCACCCATTACAGTTCTCCAGTCTTCCCTGGAAAGATATGTTCATTTTGCCAGATGCTCATGATATGATATAAGGCGTCTGTTGTGTCCAGATGTGGTACCTTTACTTGAAATTTACAGAGGCAAAATTATGAGTCTAAGCTTATTTTTTCATTTTACCAATGAGGAAACCATGGCTCATGTTGGAAAATTATTGTAAGGACACAAACCTGTGAAACAGTCATCAAATTCACCACCAGAACTCAAGTGTCAGGATGTTTATCACCCACGGCAACTAAAGCAGAAAGGATTAAGGCCCTCAGAAGGAATTATTTTAGACAAAAAAAATGTGTAATGTTCATGGCTCTGAGTTCAATTCTCATCAACACAAATCATCCTAAATAACTCAGAGTATTCTGTTAGTTCAAGGACACTCACTTCTTTATCTGCCTCTCTATTTGTGGTAAAGTCAAGTCAGGGTACAGCTAATATCCAGAGAGCCATTTCCCTTTCAAGAAAGTAACTGAATACAGAAAGAGTGAGAGAAAATCAATAGCTTGAACAAAATCTAATCTACATTTTTGTAGGGAAAGGGCCCTTGAACTTTTTCTCTTTTGTTTTTATTCACAAGTTAGTAACAGGTTTGTTACATATATCAATGTGGTCTAATTTCCTGCATAAATGGAGACTCTACTCTTCCTCAGCAGCTCTTCTTGTGACCTATGGAAGGTAGCCAACTAGCCACGTCTCCTGTTCCACTTGGCAGGAACTCCCTAAGATCCACTGAGCTAAGACTAAGACTGATGGTTTCCCTCCCCTTCCTTGGTACTGCCGATCTGTATATCAAGCAACATCTCCTGATGCTCATATAAACAGCATGCCCTAGACTCCATGGCTCCAGACTCTCAGGCAAGGCTCCAGAACTGTTAAAGAAAAACAACTTCCCACACCTGAGCATTTTGAACAGCCAAGGGCAGTTGCCAAGAAAAGAGCTACAGACATGGATGATGCTCCATAGACCTCACAGCATGTCTGAAAATCAGGAAGCTCTCAGTAATGAACATGAAGATCCATGCATGTCAGTCTTCATATAACATCCAGTCAAGAGGGAGTCAAGTGTCACAGCCATGCAGAGTATAATGGTAGGATGAGGAGAGTTCAAATGCTAAGGGACTCACCCTGAGAGTTAGGACACACTGATCTCCATCACAGAGGAAGACATGCTCTATACAATAGCCATTTACTGAATTCCTTTTACAAATCTGGCATGGAACAGAGCACTGGAACCTCCCTGACAAATAAAATGCATGTCATCTAACCTCTCTTTTGTGGTTCCTTACCATTTATAATGTTCCCTTCTCTACTAGTTGACTAGGGCTACTTATAGCAAAGTTCCAGAGACTGGATATTTTACAATAGACATATATTCTATCAGAGGTTGGCATTCCAACTTAAAGGTGTGGGTCTAAAATTACTTCTACATAGAGTCTCAACTGAATAACTTTTATCAGATTGGTCTATATGTGTGACTGAGGAATTGTCTTGATTAGTAATTGATGTAAGACAGCCTAGCCTACTATGGCTGATGCCATTGTCTAGGCAGGTGGTCCTAACTATACAGAGAAGATAACAGACCATGAGCCTGAGCACCCTGGAGAGTGAACCATCAAGCAGCATTCCTTTCATGGTTTCTGGTTTTAGATTCAATTTTGAGTCTCTGCCCTGACTTGCCTCAATAACGGGTTGTGACATGGAAATGTAAACCAAACAAATCATTTCCTCCCCCAAGTTGCTTTTGGTCAAAGTGTTTTTCATCAGAGCAACAAAAAGAAGACTAGAATACATGGAAGATTTGGGCTTCGCCTTACGAACTTGAGAGGGATGAAGTTCAGTCTGTCACATCTTGTAGGTGTAGGATATGAGACACTTTGAAGTTCACAAAACATTGTATCTACTTTCAAGAACATGCACTCTGAGTGCAGACAAACTTGTAGGTGACTCTCATATCTACTGCTTAAAACTGTCTGCTTTCTAGCTAGTTCCTAAGGGAGCCCTACTTTTACTCTGTATAATGAAATAACATTATGTGCCATCTAAGCATCTTGATAGGATTAGAGGTTGAGTTACAGAGGGCACTTAATGAGCATTACCAATGCTGCTAGTGGTATTTATTAATGGCAACAATAGTACTCTGAGATGAGATTAGTCTGGATTTAGACTCAAATAATAACAGCCAACATTTTTGGAGCCACAAAGCACTTTTCTAAGTGGATTTGCTCATTTAATTCTCAAAACAATGCAGAGAGTACAAAGCACAATGATCCCTTTTCACAAATAGGAAAGTGAAGTACAAGGTTAAGTAAAATGTCTTCAAGGTCATGCACGGCTAAGAAATGGAAGACCTAGAATTTAAACCCAGGTTCCCAGTCTCCCAAGACCATACACTCCATATTATTTTAACTGACTCTGAATTAAAGCAAAACTCTCATGGCCTACTGTTGACCAGAACATTAACTCCTAAATTATCTGAGTTTAAAGAAAGGTTCTTTTGCTTTATGATTGAATTTCATAATTTTTATGATTTTTTTATCAGAGAAACAGATGACTTTTTCAGACAGGAAAGCCAATATAAAAATTTTGACCCTTCTACAAATGAGTTGATGAACCCCCTTCACACAAATTCTGTATGTGGAGAACATAGCTTAAATCCATCCTTTAAAGCCAACAATGTTGATTAAAATACTTTTGTAAAGTAGAAAAAATAAAGCTAATATTAAAAATCCAGTTTTATTAATCCCCAAAGGGAGGATTTTATTAATTCCTTTAGAATCCAATAAAAGTATGTTTTTTAATCAACTTTGTTTTCCAACTCCTGCTCAAGTGTCAAATCATAGCAAAGTAGCTCACATTTCTTGAGAGGCTTCAAAATACAGGGACAAAACCCAGAGATGTGAACTTAGGCCTTGTAGTCAATTCAGTTGGATATGAGAAACACACAATACATTCAGAAGCCATGAAGCTAATATAAAAGGCACTGTTGGTGAGAATGATGGCTGCACTCTTTTTTTCTCCATTGAAATGGAAACCAATTGTTCTAGAGTAGTTCCTGGAACATAGAGAAACCTCAGTGAATATTGGCTGGAGAAGTAAACAATCATGGAATGTCTTATTAAAAAGCTGAGAGGTTTAGTTTAATTTCCCAAACAATGTATCTGCTCTTTATAAATTAAAGAGTACCATTATCTAAATGTTTTCACCTTTTTAGGATGATAGTAATCTCTCTCTCTCTCTCTCTCTCTCTCTCTCTCTCTCTCTCTCTCTCTCTCTCTGTGTGTGTGTGTGTGTGTGTCTCTCTCTCTCTCCCTCCCTCTCTGTCTATCTGTGTGGTGTGTGTGTTTGTGCGCGCATGCTTTAATGGTGCTCTTAATCATTTGATTGGTTAGTTCAGTTTTGTTTTTGTTTTTCTAAATCACCTTAAGGTATTTAGGGAAAGGAATACAGGTATGAGAAGGAGAATGAAGTAAAATACCAATTAGACAAGCATTATTGAGTAGGAATGACGTTGGTCTAGACTAAGAGTAACCAAGAAGAGACAAAACGAAGATAGGTATTACTAATCATAAGGCACACCTAGGGAATGCACATGGGAGATAAATGAAAGCAGAGACTAAGTGTGACTGCCTGGTATCTCTTGAGAATCTGCGGAACATGACATTTGCTAACATGGGAGTGATATAAGGCAGAAAGGATTACAGATTTAGGAAAGGCAGCAGTCAAGATTTCTGATTTGGATATATTAACTGTGAGCTATCCCTTACCATACAAGCAGAGATAATTAACAGTCATTGGACATGCAAGTCATTAGTACAATATATTATGAGATGGAGGACGCATAATTGAGGAGTCTACCAGAAGCATCTGAGTCAAGAGTAAGACATGCTATTCCTCTACACTATAGAGTTTGTGGCATTCTTTCCCCAACATGAGCCAAACTACTCAGAATAGCAGTTCTTATTGTGAGACAAAGCTTGTTCCTCCAACAGAAAATGAAAGGCATTCAGTAGGTTCCAACTTCCTATGGAGAACTTCTCCAAGCTTCTCCCACACCCAGAAAATTTGGTCTGGGAGTCACTGGTATCCATATATAGTTAAAGTCCATCCTGCAGACTGTGGGTTTAATCAGATGCATGGCTTCATCGCTTGGGCTTAATGAGGTAAACCAGACCTCCGGTAATATTGCCTCTATAATTGACATGGTTCTCTGGGAAACATTACGCTTTATAATGAAAATACTGTATATAATTAGAATCTAATAGGAAGAAAATAGTAATTAGCCAGAATTAACTGAACAGACGCAATCAGGCAAATAAAGGTTATCCTCAGGAGAGGACCCTTCAGAGTTCAAATGCACATCCTATAATTGTAGCAAAGCCCCAGTAATTACGGGTAATTTTTTCCTGCATCGTGGATTGTGGTGTTTGTGGAAGAAGAGGGTTTTTTTTTCTTTCACTGCTTTTATTTTATTTTATTATTATTTTTTTTTTTTGCTAAGTGGGGGAATGAGTTTGGCCAAGACATATGTAGAAAAGACCTAGATGGTTATACCTACAGGTTCCACAGATCCTAGATTCAAGGTGACATGCAGAGAAAGAATAGAAGACAGCAGAGCCTACAACTCTAGATGCAAAGGCTCTGTTGGGTTCCATCTCTAATCACCTAGGTGGCTCCAATGAGTGACTCAGATTTTCTGATAACAATGATAGTAATAACTGCTACCTATTGAGTCTCCATTTATTTTGAGCTATCAGGCTAAGCATGTCTCAAGTATTATATAATATTTGTGTTCTTACCCACTAGATAAATGTCCTTCTTTCTTCATGTCCTTTAAAACAAACATCTTTCATCCTACTTAAGAATAAACCTTATAGCCTAAAACATACCTTTAATGACAGTAATCGCAACTCTCTGCTAGGTAGTGCTGAGGCAACATTAAAAGATTATGCCCCTTTTTAAGCTGTATTAAGGAAGAAAAATCAAGCCGGGCGGTGGTGGTGCATGCCTTTAATCCCAGCACTCGGGAGGCAGAGGCAGAGGCAGGCGGATCTCTGTGAGTTTGAGGCCGGGCTGGACCGATAGCCTCCAAAACAATACAGAGAAACTCTGTCTTGTAAAACCAAAAAAAAGAAAAAGAAAAAGAAAGAAAGAAAGAAAGAAAGAAAGAAAGAAAGAAAGAAAGAAAGAAAAATCAGACCTTATGAACCACTTGTTTATCTAATGTACTTCAAAAGAATCTGGAACTCTTACATCACACACTTGAGCTCCCATTTTATACCACCTGCTCAGCAAAGGATGCTATGCTAGGGAGAAGTTCATGTGAGGCTTCAACCACAGACATGCTCTTCAGATTACATAAGGTCACTCACTGAATTGCTTCATCTGTAAGAGAACAAGGAAGTTTGCTGAAGGAGACTCAGCCTTTACTGAAGCCAGGGAAATTGCTGTGAAATAGAAACTTGGTGTGTGCCTCTAGGGCAATGGCTTCCCAAATATGACATGGTCTATGTCTGTGTGAACCAGAATGTCAATGCAAAATATCTTCCTCAAGAAGATTCAGTCATAGCCAACACTCATACTTCACTTATAAGTCCAACAAAATTAATGAGCGAAATCCTTGTTGTTGGCTGATGGTAGGCATTAGTGGTCCAGAGTCCAATCCAAAAAGCAGGGGTAGGGAAGAAGAGATGGAAGAGTAGTCACACATGTACAGCCACAAATTGAGCACAGTAAGTTCAGTAATTAAAACATTCCCACAGTTAATAGAAGCTAAAGTGTGCTCTCTAATCCTTTATGTAAAGAATAGATACAGGGCTGGAAGGCTTCTGGAGAAAGACGGCATTTGAATATGACCTGTCTCCAGGAATCAGAGAAAGGAACTGTTGGAGGAAAGGCTTAACTTAGATAAAGGCATGGTGGCAAATGTGTAATATATAGGGTCTCATCAAGAGCTACCAGTTCTACTGATGCTGTGATAGACTTTCAGTCCCTGCCTAGAAGAACCAGACATATCTCAGACACGTCTCTAGACTTCCATAGTCCTCATTTCCCCAGTAATAGATCTGATGTGTGAGGTTAAAAAATAGCTCATCCTCACATTTGGAGGACATGCTTGGAGAAGAACAAAGAAAGGTGTTTTCCAGATGTGAATAGTCTTGAAAGGACCCACGACTTCTTCTACTTCTGTGTTTTCTGCTCTGCCTTCTCCATCAGATTCAATATATCTCAGTCCAGATTCAGCCAGGAAGAATTGTGCAAATGTTTCCATTTTTCCTTCCCCAGGCTCTACCATGAGCAAACTGGATCTGTTTTTCATTTAATATCTCTCACTTACTTGCTCACTCACTCATACTATCTCTCACACTGTGTGTATGTGTGTGTGTGTGTGTGTCCTTGTGTGTTTAAATGACTCCAAACTAGAACCAAGGAGGACTTGGGAGAACTGGATATTAGTATCTTTCCTTAGGCTTCCTGCTGTGTGCTATAAGATTAGCACATGAGTTTGGTGCATCTAGATCACAGAATGGGATGCAAAAGTCTAAAAGAAAAAGCTGGAAAGGCACACAAGAAAACAGAAAGAAACTAGAGGAAATTCCAGGGAGAGGTTATCTTGAAAATGAGGGCTGAAAGTAGGACACGAAAAATAAGAGCCTAAAAGAAGTGTCCCCCAACCTCTGCACAGCAAAAGAAGCTTCCTATGCAAGGTCATAAAAAAATCATGCCCATAAGCATGAGGAGGGACAGTTTTCTTAAGAAATGGAGGAAAAGAGATCAAAATCATGCCGTGATCTCAGTGTTCTGCTCTCTGTACTATGCATTAAGTCTGATGATGTCTGAAATATATTCTCCTTTTAGGGAATGGGATTCTATTCCTAAGCTTACTATCTATCATGTGTTTTTTGAGACTGGTGCCCAAAGCAAGTCTGTACCTTGGTTTCTAATAACCACCCCTTCCATCAGCATGATATGAATCCTAGAAATAGTACCTAAAAGAATGAAGAAAGCATGGTGTTATCTATAAGACATTAATATCATATAAATGCATGAGTTGATCTTTATGGGACCACCAATGTGATAGCTTATACTTCACAATGGGAATGCATTCTGAGAAATTCATGCATGGATTAATTTGTCACTATATGAATCTAATAGAGAATACTTATACTTTCTTATATAGTGTCAGTCAACCCAATGTGGCCTTTGACTAGACTCAAGAGATGCAGTAAACATAAAGTATACAAGGTTTCTGCTGACATAACAACATACTATTTATAGTAAACTTTTAGAAGTAGATGGGTCACACTGGAAAACAATTTTAAAAATGTATAGCAAACACATACTTCTTTAGCATTGTTAAGTGTTCGATGTGGTACACAGTTGCATATGCTATGTTTTTGTGTGACTGGTAGTGCACAGAATTTGTTTACACCAGTAAGTGATGTATTTCACATTGATGACACCACAGCATCACTAGATGACAACCCTTCAGTTTTCATATGAAGTTATGGGCCCACTTTAATGCCTATGATTTCATTGCCTGAAAAGTCATTATGCTGTCTGTAACTATATTTATTAAGCACCTACTACATGCAAAGTTCAGTATGACAAGCAAGGATGCCATACAGAGGGGTTATATTTTATTCTTTTGTTGGTTTTTTTTTGAGAGACAGTTTCTCAGTAGCTATGGAGCCAGTACTGGAACTTTCTCTGTAGACTATGCTGGCCTCAAACTCAGAGATCTGCCTGACTCTTCCACCAAATGCTGTGATTAACGGTATGGACCACCACAGCCTAGCTTGATTCTTTCTTTCAAAATACTAAAGCAAGGTGAAAAGAAATAGGATAATTAGTTTAAGTACTATAAAATGATATGAACAGGAAAAAGAAAACAAAAAAACAAACAAAAACAAAAAAAAAACAAAAAGAAAAGAATGTTCCAGGAAGAGGTTATCCTGAAGCTGAGGGTTGAAGGCAAGAGGACAGAATTCAAAGCTAAAATAAAGGTCTCCCATTTTCTAACTGGTAGATGCAGCATTTAGGCAAGGCCATAAGAAATCAGGGTCAGACATGGAGGGAACATTCAATCTCAAGACTCACCTAAGTACCATGTAAGGAAACATTGTAAAATTTGGCTCAGAGCCAGACTTCCTGTGACTGTGATAACTCAGTGAGTTAAAGTGCTTGCCATTGAGTCAGAAAGGAGAGATGCAGCCCCTATGTCTTGACCACCACACACTTTCTGTAACACACACAAATTATGTGTGTGTGTATGTGTGCATATGTATGTATGTATGTATACAAATAGATTGATTGATAAAGAGGTGAACGATAGGAGGGAGAAAAGAAAGAAGGAAAGAAGGAAAGAAAGAAAGAAAGAAAGAAAGAAAGAAAGAAAGAAAGAAAGAAAGAAAGAAAGAAAGAAAGAAAGGAGAAAATATTTACAGGCCAGACCTTGCAGGAAATCAAATGTTAAATGAAAATGGCCATTGCATTTTGAGAAAGCATTTAAATATCAGTAGAAGTCTAGGAAAGCAGTATTTCAGGACACTGGATAGCAGGACATTGGATGCTTTGAAACTGTTCCTTCTTGGAGCATGTGGGCTGGTGAGTTTTCAGAGGTGCTATCAAATAAGGTTTGGCCTCTGTCCACTTCTTCTCTCTGCTAGAAGCAGGATTCAGGACCTCTCTGATAACCACAGGTGGAACCCTCCTATGTGGGCCTAGAATTTCTATTATTAAAGCCACTTAATAACTAATTACTCAATCAGCCACAAGACCTTTGGAGAGCTCCTTGCTGGACAGCCAATCAGATTTGTCAGAAATTTCCAAAAAGCAAACAATGCTTTTGGAGGTCTCGGAACAGCTACATCTGTGGCCCTAATGGAGCATAATTTCCTGTAAAGGAGAACTAATGTAATATTTTCAGGTATTATGTAACCAAGTGCCCAGGGACAGGGGGAAGATGACTTCTAACGAGAAACAACCAGTGTGCAGTACCCTCATGGAATCAGAAAACCTGGATTTCTGTCCTATGCTGCCAAAGGAGACTGATTTCAGAGAAGGGGTGTGGCAGAGGAAGCAGCTGGGGCTTTGAAGCAGGCTTGTGTGAGTTATGAACCCCATGCTACTGTGAAACCCTGTTTACAGTCTAACATCTCTGAACATCTGGTATCAGCAAGATGGAGATATTAAAGAATCCCAGCTCCTTTAGTTGCTGTGAGGACTAAACAGAAAAAAAAATATGAAAAATTGCACATTTCTTAATTGTTGGCATTTAAAAATACACTCAATAAATGGTGATTGTTGTTATTCTACCTGAGAGGAGGGCTAAACGAAACTCACCTCCCTCTGCTCACTTTGGAAGGAAGGCTGGGTGTCAGAACAATAATCACTCAAATGTTGGCAAACACCTCGTCCCCTACAAGCACCACAAGCAGCCTCTTCAGGCCACCTTCATTACCACTATCCAGAGCCAACTCCCTAGACGCGAGATTGCTCAGTGTGTAAAGCACTTGCCATGGAAGCATGCGAACTTGAGTGTGGATCCTCGAGAAATACACATAAAGCAAGATATTATAGCATACATATGTAATCCCAGTACTCCTGCAATAAATATGAGGAGTCCCTTGAAACCTGTGGGTCGACTAGCAAGATGGAAGGTAAAGTCAGCACCAAATTTGTTTTCTATCCTCCATACAAGTTCTATGCATCCTTCATCTCTCTCTCTCTCCCTCTCTCTTTCTCTCTCTCTCTCTCTCTCTCTCTCTCTCTCGCTCTCTCTCTCTCATCTGTTTTATCACTTTCTATAAAATATAAATATGTGCTAATTCCAAATTATGAGCCTGACTGCTTGGGTTCTCTGTTCAGAAGGTGTAACATTCTGTCAGAATCTAAAAATTTCAAAACTAGTTTTGCCTTTATAGTTTCCATGATATGCCCCCTCCCACTTAAGCTCCCATCATGCCATGTGGCCTCATCTTCCCACACACCACCTTGCAGCTTCTCTGATAAGCCATACTTTTCCTCTTCTGCATACACAGCCAACCTAATGAATCATAGCACTTTCTCCTAGCAAGCCAGATGCAAGACATCAAACTCTGTCTCAACACAGTGCTCTAGACAGCCACAACCAACTGGTCAGATTGGACCAAAATATTAAGTGTATCCACCATCCTTGGCTAGGATAGCCTGAATCTTAGCCAGTTTGGTCTAGGTTTAACTCGAGTTTCAACAACTCCCCAAAACCAATTTGGCTAAGATTTTTAAATATATCAAATGCCTTGGGAATTTTATGAGAAGCAAGCCTGTTTCTTAACAAGGTCGTTGTTGCAGGATTCCCGCCTGGGTCCCGTCACTGCTTTAGCCCCCAAATAACACGCAAGACACTATATTGATTATGAAGCTGGTGCCTGTTTGCTATGGTTTCTTAATGTCTATCTCCAACTTAATTATTAATCCACAATTACGAATAAGTATTTCTATAAGGACTTATCTTTCCGAGGACACCCTCCTGATGCATCCTCTCCTCCCTGGAGATCACATGGCGACTCTCCACTCTTGAATACATTTCCCAGAATCCTTCTCGACTCCTAGTCCCACCTATCTTGCTTCCCTATTGGCCAACATTGCTTTATTCATTAACCATATACACAGAAGGACTTCCCCCATCAGGCCTTCCTCCCACTTCTATCCATCCTAGACTCTAGGATCCCAAACTAGCCCTGCTATGACACAGCCTTACTCTAAGGCAATGAGTTCCATGAACTTAGGAATGTAGTTTCAGATGCAATTATGATAGTAGTAATCTGGACACAGGTGGGTTTCATGGCCATTAAGAACTCTTACATAAATTCTTTACAGAATACAGGTATTGCTTTATCTTTATGTTGTGAGTTACCAAGGAAGGTACTTCTGCCACCAGGAGAAAGTTTGTGTCCTTAAAATATATGCTTTCAACTCAGTATCACTTCACCACTTCCCTACAGCCTAGAAGCAATCTTTACAAACCAGATAGTTTGCTAACACATCCAAAATATAACAGAAAATTCCTCTGGCCTTACCAAGATTCCTCCACCTAAACTGAAAACTTAAGACGCTGGTTTAGGTGAACTGTTACTGCAGACTTGCCTGCCCAGGAACTTGCCAGAAATCTCAGAGTAGAGTTTACCCTAACAAAGATATATTATACCACTGTGGCAAGAGTGTCGACTTTCTAGAGAGTTTTAAAATACTTTAAATGTATCTGTGCTCATCTTCCAGAAACTACTTCTGCTCTGATGTGGAGCCTATGTATAAGGTTTTTGTCAAAAGCTCCCCAGTGGATTCTTGTATGTAGACTGGCTTAAGATGTTACAATTGTAAATGAGTGGCTATTCCCAAAGGGAGTATCCTTTGGACAGTAGCCTCAGAATGTCTTCCAGCTGGAATAGTGTGGGAAAGGTCAAGCCACTGCCTTAAAACAACTGAAGACAACTTGGATTATCCTCAAATGACCCAGAACTGATGCCTACGTTTGTTATCCATCCATCCATTCATCCATAAACACTGATCTTCTCTTTTGTACCAGGCATGGTAGTAAGATACAGGTAGTTTAAGTGGTAGGTAGAACCCCTCCTTGCTTTTGAATGCAGGTCTCAAATCTATTCCAAGTACTTTCTGAACTTGAGCTGAAACTCTAGAAAACTGCCCTACACTCTGTTGCTGCAAACACAATGATTGACCAATGGAAATTTTTATCTAGATTTTTAATTAAGAAAATAATGTATTATTATGTCCTTAATGTAATCATACAATGATTAATTTCCCAGCGACCATTTTTTCAGATAAGTTTTATTATAACCTATTTATAAGTAAAAAAATAATTTGTTGAAAGGGAAGAGTCATTGTCACAACACTGCGTAGCTCTTAGGGAGTTGAACTGCCCTTGATTTCACATCATCTAAGTTAGTACATAATGCAAATTTTACATATATAAACATATATATGTGTGTGTGTGTGTGTGTGTGTGTGTGTTAGTACCTAATGCCTCCCATGCATTTGTTTATTGATCCAGTGAAACACTACCAATATTTATTGAGGTCCTTATTACACCTGACACTATATGAATACTCAGAAGAATTCTGGTATGTGGTCATCATGGTCATCATTTCAGAAGAGTCATTAAGTAGCCATAGGGTCATTTTTGGAATGATTTGGGGCTTTCACAGTTATCATTGTAGCACCAGGTAAATACTAACAATATGTGTTGCAATAAAATTCTATCAGTTTGCTAACGTGTTCCAGTGAAAGAAAACTGTGATTAGGAGGGGGGATGAAGACTTGTCCAAGCAAATCGCCAGCCTTCAATCCACATTTGTAAGACTTCTCTGTCACTACTTTCTACCTCCCCACTTGGTCAGAAAAACCATAGCAATAGAACCATATGACAATGGAACTTCTTCACTGTGGAGAGGAAGCAGAAAGAGAGACAGGAAGAGCCAGGACAAGGATAACCAGAGTCCTGCCCTGCCTCTGTTTCATCCTCCCATGAATGTTCTGTTTCCACATGAAACTCAAGGGACTCATTCTTTCATTATTCTGATTAAGGCTGGGTTATATTACTCAGTGGAGGTTATTGTTTTTCATAATTCTCAGGAACACAAGACCAAGTCAATCTATTTTGTCTTCATAAGTTGATAATGATTGTGAAATATTTCGTGTGCTAAGTTCCAGTCTTGATCAACAAATTCAGTCAAAGCTCTTTGTCTGTCACCCACTGAAACAGGATATCTTTGTTACAGTTTACACAAGAAATGTCAACCCAAACATGCTTGTCAGTTGTTAGCACTATTTTGAGAAGCTGTGGAACTTTAGGAGTCAGAGTCTCACTAGGACAAGCAGGCCACGGGCACAGGGTTTCTAAGTCAGAACTCTGGGGTAATAATGTCCCTGGTCCTTCCTTTCTCTCTTTATGCTTCATGCCCACAATGAAATGAAGAAGATCCCTTGTCACATGGTCTTTTTCTGTCCAAATACATGGGAACAAGATACCATGATGATGAGCCCCCTGAAACACTTGAGCCAAAATAAATCCTACCCTGTTTATGTCAGGCATTCTGTTACAGTGATGCAAAACTAATTAATATACTACATCTGTTCACTATTATTTTGCTTTTTCAGTTTAAAAGCATTTGCATTATTTTCCAATATAGTCTTTGAGAACATACGTATATAGTGAAATATGATCATACACATCTCTTGTTTCCCCATTCAATTTCCCTAAGATTCCCCCTATATATCCCTTTTTCAATACCTTGTCTTTGTCTCTTCCTCCTCACTCTTCCATTTCTCTCCAAATTTTTTTTGTAACCCACTAAGTCCAGTTACTGTTGCCCATATACCTGGGTGTGGAGACATCCACTGGAGTACAAACAACTTAGGAGTATCCACAACCAAAAGATGAATGAGTTTCCTTCCCCCTGGCTTTAAAGAGCTGCACAGTTAGCAATTGGGTCTAACAAACACCTCCTTTGTCATCTATTCTGTCTTTCTTTGATATTGAATTTAGGCTTTAGTATTACATGAGCCTCTTTTGTCCATCTGACCTTTTTAATTTGTTTATAATTTTATATACCTATATTTGCTCTTAAAGGACTCCAGGGCCCTAAGAACACTGAAGGCAGTTAACTAATCCATCTATTTTTCTCCATACACAACTACCTTCATTCATTCATTTATGCATTCATTCATGCAATAAGGATGGATTTATCATAGGCAGGCAGAGGTGATGGAATGTCATTCAAGACTGACATGGTTCCAGTTCTCAGGGGGAATATAGTGTAGTAGGAGAGGTCAAGACTAGTAAAATAAAATATATTTCCAGGTTCCAATACTGAACAATATATTAACAGAAGATGTCTGACTAATCTCATTTGTTAGAGTCAATCATCAAGGCTTAAAGAAGTGTGCCATAAAATGTGTACTCAATTAATGCAGATGAGAAGCTAGGCAGGGACACAATAGAACCTGTTGGAGCAATGTTTTCATCCCAAACCAGCTCCTCACTATTATAAGCCTGCATGTAGGAAAATCCTCTATACTTCACTTCAGGAGATCCATTAACTACATGTAGATTAGAGATGTTTCTTCATACTTTACCTTGTCAGAGCTTCTAGTTTGGAGAAACCCTGCTTATCATCTAGGGTAACCTTTTCATATTACCAATGGAAAACTTAGTGCCTGAAGGAGATCATAAATTTGCCCTGATTCACGCTGTCTGTAGAGGCAGAGTTGGGACTCTGGCCAGTCAAATAACTACTTTCCCAATTGCTGAGGTTAATATCCTCCTTTATGAACCTTCTAAAGACGTGATTCATGTCTTTATTGTAAATTGTCTAATGGTTTCAGGAGTAGTAACAATAACCACAACTTTTGTTAACATCTGTCTGTAGGATCTTGATAGAGGGAGTCATTATGGGATTAGGGAGAAACCTTCTGCTAGAGAAATTCTCAGAAATCCACAAGGATGACACCCACTAAGACTCCTCATAATAGTGGAGTGGGTATCTTTAATCAGATTAATGACAGCCCTAATTGTCATCATGGAACCTACATTCAGTAAGTGATAAAAGTAGATGCAGTAACCCACAGCCAAGCACTGGGCTGAGCTCCTCGAGTTTGGTTGAAGAGAGGGAGAAGAGATCATGTGGACAAGGGGGGTTAAGACCATGATGGAGGAAACCAAGGGACAGCTGACCTAAGATAATTGGAGTTCATGGACTGACAGCTGGGGAACCTGCATGGGACCGAACTAGACCTTCTGAATGTGGGTGATAGTTATGTGATTTGATCTGTTTCAGGGGCTAGCAGTGGCACCAGAACCTATCCTAGGGTATGAACTGGCTTTTTGGAGCTCATTCCTTATGATGGGATACTTTGCTCAGCCTTGGTATAGGTGGGCAGGGTTTGGTCCTGTCTCAACTTGGTGTGCCAGACACTGTTGACTCCCTTACCCACACTGAGGAGTGGATGTGGGGTGGGGAAAGTGGGAGGTGAGGGAGGTGGGAGGAGGAGAGGGAGGGGAAACTGGGTTTGGTATGTAAAATGAAAACTAATTTTTTAAATAAAAAAAATCTGTCTATAGTTCAGGTACAGGTAACCATGTAATACTAATTAGCTCTCTTAGTGGGTTTCCAGTAGCTCAGTGTTATGTGATTTGATATAGGTCCCTTTTTTCTCCCTATGTCATCTCAGCTGGCTGAGACCTCTGTTCAGCTGTGGACCTCGGGCCAGAAAGCAGAAGGGAATCTGCACAGCCAGCCTGACTTCTCTCTCTGTGCCACAGCAGGCAGAACACAATTGGCCATTTGTACAGCGTCAGCCTGTGAACCCCGCCGCATACTAATCAGGCGCTAGAAATAGATGCGTCAGGGGCAAAAACATTTACTGGCAACACTATCTGGCTTCAATCTTTCACCTTCACTGGGTAATGAGATGAACTAGAACATTAAAACCAACAAACAGCCTTTGGTGTTTACAGCAAATGTTTGCAAGAGCGTGGGAGCCAGAGGTACACTGGGGAACATCTGGATCTCTGGAAACTGTGATTACACAGATGTGTTAGATGCATCAGGCTGTAAAAATATCCTGTGATGTATGTCAAGAAGAAAAATAGCCTCCCAAAATGGATTTTGGTGCAAGTTATCAATCACTGAAAAGACACTAAAAGAGAATAGACATGACTCCAGGCTCAGCGGTTACTCTCAAAGCCAGGGTGAACTGTGCTTTAGAGAGAGCGCCTTGTTGACAAAGGACAGGAGTAGAGTGGGACGGAAGGAGTCCAGAATGCTATACATCTATATCTTCATCTCTCACAGCCCTCCCTCAATAAGCACCCCTTTGCAGAGCTTGGATGATGTTGAGAGATATAATAGAACTCACAGGTATCTTTTACTGATTTAGAGACATGTAATGTAGTATGTCTTAAAGTATCTACATTTAGTACATAAATAAGATATATCTTGTTTTTGCATACATGTCATTTGTCTTCTTGCAAAACAACAGCTCTCAACTATAACTTTGTTTTGTTTTTGAGTGTTTAAGCAAATGACAAAATTATTTAGTTGCCTCTAGATATTAGCTTATGCTTATGTCCAGCTTTGGATGCAAACCCAAGATCCAGAGTCCATGCAGAGACTGTTTTGCCTCCCCTACATCCTTTCCAGGGAATCATCTCCTCAAATAACTTACTTCAGTTCTCTAGAGCCTCACCATACCTAATTACCAAATGTACAAAGTTTTAGTTTAGTGCATAAAATGTCTATTTTACTTTTACATCTACCTCTATTTCTCACCGTTCTACAGCTTTGGCTGGGGCCATCACCCTGCTCATTTTTTATGGCTCTGCACTCCAGCACAGAGTTGTATGATGACTCGATGTCAGCTGGCTTCTACTATTGTTTGGGTGTAGTTTGTCCACCAAAGATGCACATGCTGGAGGCTTTATGCTCAGTGACAGCTCACAAACCCCTGGAGGAACTGCCATCAAAAAGTTACAGTAGCTTTCAGGGGATTTCTTAGACTTCCTGAAAACAAGACAGCATAAAAGGGAGACCCAGAACCCTGAACCCCACTCCTGATTTGCTTTCTGGCTTGGAATGTGATCTCTTTTACACACATGAAGTCCTCTTTTCATGTAAATGCAATTTCTTTGAATATCCAGAACTGATCTAAAAAAACATTTGCTCTCTCTCTACAAACATGGTGTGTGTATGTATGTGTATGTGAGCACACACATGTGTATACAGGTTCACATATGAGTAAAGGTGTATGTGCTTGTGGCAATCAAAAGACAAACATATGTGTCATTCCTCAAGTTTTTTCCACTTCTTTTGAGGTAAGATCACCAAGTAGAACAGTCCCAATAATTCACTTGTCTGCTCTCCAGTGTTGGAATTACAAACGGGCATCACCAGATCTCCTCTCTCTCTCTCTCTCTCTCTCTCTCTCTCTCTCTCTCTCTCTCTCTCTCTCTCTCTCAGTGAGGGTTCTGCAGCTAGATATCAGATCCTCCTGCTTTCAAGGAAAGAACTTCATAGACTCTTTATAAAGTTACCCAGCCTCAAGCATTTCACTGTAATAAAAACACAAAACTGTATGTTCGTGGCTAATACAACCTTCAACAACAGCAAATTCTTCACATAAAGTCACAAATGCTTAGGATTCTAAGATTAATTTCATTATAACTTCTTTATGTACATTTCTCTTATGGGTTGATGAGTAAAATACAGTTTGGCCAAAAGAGGGAGGAACTAGGTGAAACTAGGAGATGAGGAGAACTCTGGGAAAGGTAGGCAGAGAGGCATCACAAGGAAATGTCTTGTAGTCACCAAACAGTATCGAAGACAATGTGGAAATACATAAATTTATAGAAATGGGTTAATAATTAAAACAGAGCTAGCCAATAAGAAGCCCTAGGTAGCCGGGCGGTGGTGGCACACGCCTTTAATCCCTGCACTCGGGAGGCAGAGGCAGGCGGATCTCTGTGAGCTCGAGGCCGGGCTGGACTGACAGCCTCCAAAACAATACAGAGAAACCTTGTCTCATAAAACCAAAACAAACAAACAAGCCCTAGGTATTGGCCAACAGCTTAATAATTAATATAGCATCTGTGTGCTTATTTGGGGCAAAACAGCTACAGGACCTGTCTGGAAAGAAAAACTCCAGCAACATTAACTCTGTATGCACACTGGACAAGTTCCATACTCAACAAGATATTTAGGGCCAGAATAGGTGCTTTTCTTTCCATTCAGAAGTCAGGATTAGATGGAGGAGTCATTGGAACATGTAAAGTAGGTTACTTTGACAGGCAGCAACATGCCCCAACAGATATTTAAATCAATAACTATTTCTTATAAAAATTAGTTCAGCGACTCTGAATAGTGCAAATAGAAAATAGTATAAATAGAAACATGAATAGCAAAAGAAATAAGTATAAAGTAAGTAGTATCAATGGAAATGTAGGAATAGAAAACTAAAGGTGTAAGTGTGTATGCTGATTGAGGGAAGAAGCTTAGTACCAGAGTCATGAGATCTGGAGAGACTTTAATTTCTTGACTCTGAAATCTACAAGCTCTTCCTCCTACAACAAAAAATCACTAATGGAATTGCATGTGTTCTATTTGGAGTAGTCTGCAAAAGGCACAACCTCCAAGTCAGCAGACAGTCACACATGGTTAAAAAAAATGTTCACCAAAGACTGACCACAGGGCAAGCCGGGCATTGGTGGTGCATACCTTTAATCCCAGCACTCAGGAGGCAGAGGCAGGTGGGAATCTCTGTGAGTTCGAGGCCATCCTGGTCTACAGAGAAAGTTCCAGGGTAGTCTCCAAAACAATACAGAGAAACCCTGTCTTGAAAACCCCCCCAAAAATAATAATAATAAGACTGACCACAGGGCATGGGAGAGACTCTGCCTCTCCGGTGTGAATTCATGCAGAAGGAGTAGTTAACTAAAGTGAAGACACATAAGTTTGGTGGCTACCTAAGGATTCCTAACATTCTGCTGGAAAACAGACACTGGTGGAGCTCACTCTTGGTCTTTATTCTTCTCTCTGGAGGAAACAGAAGGTCCAAGAAATGCATCTGCTTATAGTAAGAGTCAACAAAACCATGTGCATTTAAAATATAAAACACAAATAACATTAATGATTAATGAGAAAAACCTATATCAATCATGTTTATTTCATCCTTCAATGTGTCCAGCTCTTTGGGTACTTCCCAAAACTTTAAAAACACCAAAGTCACTTTATAATGTTCCCCATTATTTATTTTTGTAAAAAGACTAATTGGAGAGGACCTGAGGGGCTCACAAAGACTGTGTTGTACTAGCCATTACCTTGAGAAATAGGAAAAGAACTTGTTTTGTGGTGTGGCCACACTGAGAACAAGAAACTTTCATTTTACATCCTATCTCAGGATACTAAGAGCTTTGGATTTATATGAAGAAAAGATCAAACAGCACAAGTAGGAAGTCTTTTTTGAACCAACTGTGATCTGGTGTTGTGAGGTCTGGATCTGGGAAGGTTATCATTGCTTCAGGAGGAAATTTAGTTTTCATCATGAAATGGTTGTTCCTGCTTAGGGAGGCAGCCTCACTTTGCCTTATGGAGCAATTGCTCGTGCTTGGCAATGGGGAAGGGATAGTCCCATCACTGGATGATCAGTCTGCCTACCTCTCTATTTCTAGTATCATGAAATCATATCAATTTCTTAAAGCCTTAGTGTCTTCAGTCTCTCAGGAACTCAAGAGGCACAAATTTGAGACTACATAACTTCATGTTACCAGTTCTTAGACAGACACTCCTTAGACATATTTCAGTTCAGAGTTGGACAGGGATTTGGCCCAGTCTTAACAAGGCAAAGGGACAGATGCAGCCTTAAGGTAGACATGCCAAGTAATTGTTTTAGTTACCCGTCAGACATCTGCAAATGAAGATGGTTTAGAAGCCAGATGTGGTGGTACACACTTATAATTCTAAAACACCGAAGACAGAGGTACCCCTCCAATGTGCCCTCCACCTACAAAGTGAATCTGATGCCAACTTGAGCTACGTGAACCTATATCAAAGAAAAAACAAAACAGAGCTTTAAAAAACAAAGCAGTCCTTACATTCTTTTCACATTCCATGGCCATTGTAGAAGAGGTTTTGATAGAGATATAGAGTCCTATCTCTAATATAAGACAACTAAATCAGACTCCTTGAAGGCAGTGCCCAGGAATCTACATTCTTATATGACTCCTTAATGATCCTTAAATACAATAGTGTTAATGATACCAAGCCCATCGAAGTCCTAGAGAGGATTAAAGAGTAATTAAAACTAGCCTTTTACTCATGTGATGACTAGATGTTATACAAGCCTGAAAATGTGCCTATTTATGCTTAAATTTACTGAGTGCAATGTCCAGTTTATTCTACCATAGGAGTCCAATTACTCTCCATATGCCCTGCTGTAGTTTGCAAGGAAAGACCAGCGTTAAAAAGAATCCCTTTGCCCAACAACCAGGGCTATATGCCTCTGTCTTGAAAATGTTTTATGACACAGATTGGAAAAGAGTGGGTCACCTTCGAGCCCCTTCCATTTCCTACCCTAGTCAGGGACCCCGTCATTCTACAAATGAGACCCTGGAGGGCTGGTAGAAATGAGAAATTACTTTACCAAAAGCGACTCAGGGAAATTAGGGCCTCCCTACCTTGGAGGCATCAAGAGACAGTGGACAAGGGCTGAAAGAAAAGAGACAAAACGCCCATTCCAATAAGGAAAGGGCTTTAATCTATCAAAGTAATTCTCCTCCTTTCAGGAAGAGAGAACATGAAATTGCACAAAATGACTTACAGAATGGCACCCAGTCTGATTAGCGTGGTGAGGCCCAGAGCTCTCTGCACTTAGTATGTAAGGTAGAAAACCCATTTGAATATCCTGCTTTAAAAAATTCCACATAAAAAGGAACAAAAAAATATGCTCTTCTCTTCAAAGAATAGAAATGTTGGCAAAAGCACATATTTGGAGGAATAACGACAGAGAGGTGGGGCTGAAAAGGGTCACAGAGAGTCCGTGATGATCAGAAAAGAGTGACATTTTTATTCCTGACCCCACATTGCCCCCGGATCTCAGTCTCCCCAATCTCACAAGTTAACATCCAATCCCTTTGTTGTATCCAGTCCACTCCAGGACCCAGGCCAAGGATCAGCAAAATTACTTTATAAAAAAGGAGAAAGTAAATACCTCAAGTTTGGATTCTCTGCCTCTAATTTTACAGACCCAAGGTAGCCACAGATAATATGTCCATACATAGGAGTGTCTGTTCCCTTATTTTGTATATGGACATTGAAACTTACATTTCACAGAATTTTCTTGTATAACAAAATTCTTTTGCTTTCATCCATTTAAAATTAAAATTAATGTTTTAAGCATTTAGCATAAAAATACACAATGGGTCATTGTGAATCACAAGGCCTAGTTTGTCCACCCTTGTTTACACTGTACTTTGTGTATGTGTGTGAAGGGGGGGAGAGAGAGAGAGAGAGAGAGAGAGAGAGAGAGAGAGAGATTTTGTGTGCTCCTTCTACAAATCCATCAAGAGAAATGTCCGGCCTTCCTAGTGCAAGATCCTTTACTTCCACGATGTATACTGTTTCCCTACCTGTTTTTAACCTCTGATGTCCTTTTATTTCCTTCCTCAACAGCCTTCTAATCCTCTAGCTCATCACCTCTTCATTGGTAGGTTACATACCTTCCTACATCCTTTATCTAACAGTCTTATCTCCTGTAACAGATTCTAAGCATCTTAGAAATTAAACCATATCTAGCATCAACAGCTATTCCTCAATTAATTCCCTATAATAGATCTCTGAGATAAACATAGGTAGATCATCAATTACAGATGTTGGAATTGGACCTTGAAAGAGGATGCCAAGCTGCCTGAGGTTATTTGGTGAAGAAAAGACAGAATAAGAACTCTTCCTCATGTACCAGGTGTAACCAACAGACCTGGATAGATAAAGTCTTCCAAATTGGATAATTCTCATTGCCTCAAACCTAAGGGCCTCACTATATTTAATGTGCTCCGCTTATCTGTCCTGTTTGCGAACCTTTAGGAGATTACTCATAGACATAGATCTGATACAAAGAAAGGACAGCTGACCACTGACATCTGAGAAGTTGTTCAATTTGGACTTCATAAACACATAAGGCACACTGTTCCATACCATTTTGTGAAGGTCTGGTGACACTAAAAACAGGACTGTGAGAACCATGAAACACAGAGAAGTCATGGTAGGAATACTAAGTCCTGTCAAAATGATCAAGTAAATCATTTTGCATATATCTAAGGGAAGTAGTCTGTACTACTTCGTTGGATGTCCAATCTAGAGGCCTTCGGTGGTGTTGCCATATTTGGTTTTGGAAAAATTCTGTTTGAAGATGTCAGATGATTGTTATTAAATGTGCAAATACTGCAGAAATCACACCGAGTGAAAATGGAGACCCAACAGTTTTTTGTCTCAGCCATGTTTTAATGAAGCCTCTATTTTACCTGCTACTCATGCCTGCTAGCCTTGCCATGAACCAATTTCCTTTTTTGTTGAGAACTTGAAACATTAAATATAAATCAAACAGTATTGCTGAATTCTTACTGTGCTTGTCATCCTGTGCTGGATAATGCTGGTATGGAACTAATAATCACCGAAACGAGCCTTGTCCTTAACAGTGTACACTCTAGGAAAGAACCAGAAGAGAAGACAATGTATGGAGTATGCTGTTCTGTGCCAAGTAGCATTTCATCATCAAAAAAAAAGGGGGTGGTTCTTTGGAGCTGGGAAAATGGTTCCTCAGCTTGAGTCTCTACAATACAAGGAAATTCCAGCATGGTAGCACATATCTCCTCTGATGATGACATTGGAGGTAGAAATAGAAAAACTCTTGGAAGCTCATGGACCTGTTATCCTGGAGTATGAAGTTGAGAACACCAAGATAGACATTGTTTAAAACAACATGAAAGAAAAAGAAACACAGATTTTCTTCTGAACTTTATGTGCATACCTTGGCACAAGCACATGTGCACAAACGTACACACACACATACATACACCACACACACACACACACACACACACACACACACACGAGTATACATTAAAAGACAATCTAAGATGATAAGCCTTCCTTTCCATGATTTTAAACATAGTCTTGGTCCCCTTGATCTTTTTCTCCTTATGACTACTGAACTTGAGACCAAGAACTTATATAAAACATCACCCCAAAGCAGTCTTAAGAACTCCTGCGATTTGGTTTGGTTCTTACTAGGCTTTGGTAGTGATGTTCCGTTTTGCCCCAGGCTACCATGTGATGCTCATTTTGCATTTCTCTAGAAAATGGTCTCTGTGGTATTTCTCATCCTTAGATCTTCTGTTCTTAGTGTTAAAAAAAATCAAATAATACATTCCCAGGTGGAAAGAAATGTTAGTCATAATTGTGAGAAAGCCATATAATAATAATGCCATATGAATTTCTTTGGTAAATATTTAGTGATCATCTAGTGAATGTCAGGCTCTGTGCCAGGTACTAGAGTGCAGAGGCAATAATAATCCATGCACAAGAGTGCCAGCTAACAATGGGAAGCAATTATTTGCACTTTGTGGTATATTCTATGATTCACTAACACACAGCCATCTAAAGCCTTTTCTCTGCCATAGCCCCTGTTCTGGGAGCCGGAGTTCTGGAAAATAATAATTTAAAAATCCTTCTTTAATGAGCCCTACTGAACCTTAGTAAATATTCTGCCCCCCCCCCTGCCAGACACATGGCACTACACACAGACCTGAGAGGACGACTTGACTCATGATAGTCAACAAAACATGAGTGGAAATGACACAATTTACATCCACGCAAAGCTCTTTAAGACCCACTGTGCAGTTTCCATCACCCCCTTCCCCTACTGTGATGAAAGAAGTACAATTCCAGATTGTGTATCCCTGTGTCACCCTTCAAGTGACTGAAATGAACAAATTCCTTTCTTACATGTTATATACCATGATGTAGAAATAAAACTATATGTGATTCAGACACTGAAATTGAGGAAGTGGTATTGTGTACTACTTCTACACAATCCAATCTCACCCAACCAGTTAAGGATACAAGGAAAAAGTTCAATGGTAAAGGAGAAGAATAAAAGTCAAACTATGTCTAAAGTTTACATGAAGCTTTCCAAAGGGAATGATACCTTACCTGTCCAGATGTAACTATAAATGGAAAATAGAGACCGCTACAACCACTAAAAGAAGACATGGCCCAGGGCAAATGACTTCCTCTCTCTGAGCGTCTCTTTCCTAATAAGCAAAATAGACGTAATAAAGGCTATTTCCATAAAGTGACAAAGCACCCAAGTCTTGCCTGGCTCACGGGATCAATAGTTTCACCAGATTCACTTTTAGTTAGAGGATTCTGTTCTCCAAAAGAAGAAGTGATAAATAGAAAAAAATGTAGAGATCACCACTGCACTGAATGTTCTATAAAGCAGGGACAGCATATAGACTGTGTTAGATCACTTGATGGAATATGCTAAAGAAAGAAGAGAAAAAACAATCTGGTTTTGCTAGAGCACAGAGTGATGCACACATCTGTGTGTGCATCCATGCACACATGCATGTTCATGTGTATGATGGTAGCAGAAGATGGCAGGTGATGAACCTGGGCAGGTGAGCTGGAGGAGAAGATTCAGTGACAGTCTCTCATATCGTGTTGGCTACTTTTATGGCAACTTGACAACCCCTCCATAAGATGAGGATTCAGCCAAGCCTGTGGGCAAATTCTTAATTAGTGATTGATAGGAGAGGGCCCAGATAACTGTGTGTGGGGTCACCCTTGGTCTAGTGGTCCTGGATTCTGTAAGAAAGCAGTCTGAGAAAACCATGGAGAAAAAGCCAGTACACAGAACCCTTCCATGGCCTCTGCATCAGTTCCTGACTCTAGGTCCCAGTTCTGTTTGAGTTCTTACCTTGAGTTCCTTCAATGATGGACTATGATATGGACGTGTGTCTTAGGGTTTCTATTGTGGTGAAGAGACACCATGATCACAGCAAAACCTATAAAGGAAAACATTTTAGAGGGTGGCTAACACTTTCAGAGTTTTAGTATATTATCATCAAGTAGGGACATAGTGTTGTGCCGGCAAACAGATGCTGGAGCTGAGAGTCCTACATCTTGATCAGCAGGCAACATGAATTGTACTGAGACACTGGGTGTGGCTTCATCATACATGAGACATCAAAGCTCACTTCCACAGTGACACACTTCATCCAACAAGGTCATACCTACTCAACAAAGCCATACCACCTAATAGTGCCACACCTGTAAGCTTATGGGAGTCAATTATATCCAAACTACCACAAAATGTAAGCCAAAGAAATCCTTTCATCCCTAAATTACATTTGGACATCAAATCAAAAATTATCCTAACTGAAAAGCTTGGTCATATAACTTGGTCATAAGACAGGTAAGAGTTTCCCAAAAGTCTAAAACAGTCTAAGCTACAGGCATGTACCTCTCTGCAAGGCACCATGGTGTTTCAGATTTACTGCAAGGAAATGTCCAGGGAAATGTCCAGGGAAATATACAGACAGAACTGAGGGGACAGAGAAACCCAGACACTTCCTGGGGCTGTACCTACTTCACATATGTGTGCTGGTCTGATCCTGGGAGATTTCCAGATGCACTTGAAAAGCCAAATCTATTCTTATTCAGCACCATGGAAAATGTCACAGAGTAGTCCACACCCTACTTCTCACTTAAAGGTGCAGAGGCAGGGAACAGATAAAAAGAGACCATTTGGGCTTTAATCTTTTTATAGCAGTAAAAAGTATTGCTTAAAGAAGATAAGGCTCCGTAATACAAAGAGCTAAAGCATAGTAGCTGTGTACAGTGGATAGCCGGTTTTCACAAGTGGGAGAAAGGACTGAGTTGAATTTAGTGGCCAGGAAGATAGTGAGTCATATTCTTACTTCTCCTCTAGTTCCTTTCTAGCTATAGGAAGCTACATCACTCCTCCCTATGCCGCCGTTGCTTAATCTACATGATGGATCCATTAATGGCCCTTCTTCACAGATTTCCTTCAGCATTGAATGCAAGAGAATACAGTAGACTCCCCAGTGACCATGGGGGAGTTCATACTATCAAGTCTCATCTCACTAGTCAACCATAACCCCCAACTCAAGCTAGAAAGCATCTTCTTCAGTTAAGTATGCCAGGTAGTTCCCTTGGTGGGTATACAGCCCCAAGAATAACTAGGTCGCTTCCTGTAGCTCTTGATGTCTCCAATCAGCCACTATTCTTCCTAGAGTGTCACCAGCCTTGGAGCATCATTGCCACCTTCTAAAAGATGGCTTTGAACAAAATCAGAAGTCTCTACTCAGGAGCTAAGAGCCAGTGTGCTTTGTGTAGACAGCTTTTATTTTATTTTTAATTAATTAAAAACAATCTTATTTTATGTAACAAACCCAGTTCCCTCTCCCTACTGTTCTCCACTTCCCCCACCACCAGCTCCCCATCCCACCCCATCCACTCCTCAGAGAGAGTGAGACCTCCCCATGGGGGATCATCAAAGTCTGTACACAGGGTCTTTTTAAACACTAATACTTGGGTACTTATGGGTTCAATAAGAGCTCCACCCATAGTAGAAGTCCTTGCCATTTCCTGGGGCCTTTGCTGCTTGCTATTTTGTTTGCAGATGCCCTGAGTGTATATCCTTCTAATCACTGCAATGCCTTCCCTATTCAGAAGATAAAGGTTCAGTGGTCTACTTATTTCCTAATATACTGTGTTCATTTTCATTCCTTTCCCTCTTCACTTGGCATTTCCTTCCAGAACATGTAACTTTTTCCTCCTCTACTTAAAACCGGATTCTATGCACCTGTGACAATTTTTATCTCTTAGGTATTCTCATCCTATATTTCTTGAAGAAATATTATGAAATCAATGCTAAGTTAAGTACACAGATACCAAATGCTTCAGGAAGCTTTCATTGATGAACCATACCCTGGGCTTATACTAATAATGATCACACTCAGTAGCAACACATCCTACCATTAATGTGCCAGGCACTGTGTTAACCTATTCACATGAGACAATGGCTTTGACATGTAGGTGCTGCCACTTCCATTCTTCAGTGAAGACCATCCTATTTCAGAGAAGTAAAGCAATTTGCCCAAAGGCACCCAGCTAGTAGGTGAAAAAATGAAGTTTCACACATTCATTTGAGTCCAGAGTCACTGATTCACCTTTTATTATTATTATATATAATACAGTAATAATATCAAGGGATAATTATCAAGGAGATAGATGCATATTCTGATTTGCGGAGGGCGTTTTCAATTACTCTTTTGATCTCATTAAGAGTCTGCAACACAGAGAAGACATAGCTAATTCTTTCCACTTATATATTAGGAAAGAATTTGGGAAAACTTTATTTCCTCTCTACCCAGAAAGGAACCAGCTATGACCTAAGATTTTAAAGAAACAAAAATCTCCTCTTTCTCTTAGGGATGGCATCAGGGGCAAGATCAAATATATTACCAGTCAGTCTGCAAATATTTTCCTCTAAGTGTCTATTTTCAGTGAACATAAATTGGGCTGAATCGCCTTTACCTGATAGAGCTGGAAAACCCATCCTTGTAAATTGATCACTTAACTCTGTCATTGTCCAAAAACAATTAGCTGATCTCTAACAGCTTCCTTCTCTCTGGGTGTGAGTCAGCACAGTCACTAACGGTCGCTAACTCCAAGGTTTTTCTCAAGGACGATCTGCTTACTTTCCCATGTTTCCTTCTTTCTTCTGGAAGCAAATAGGACACAATTCCAGTTCTGTCTCTCTAATCATCCCTGTTCCTGCTTCTCTCATATAATCATAGCATACTGAAATAGTTCTTGGTTTTCTTGCCTCTTCTATTCTCAATACCTCTGCTCTTAGTCATAAGCATTCTGGGATGTCATCCTTCTTCCCCATTTCTCTCCTCACCTCATTCCCAATCCCCACCACTCTGGTCAGAGTAGGCTGTCTGCTCAGAGGTAAAACATAAATTACTTGTCTTCTTCACGGAGGGGCTCATGCATGTGTACTCTCCATTCAGATTAAGACATTTCTATTCTCAACTCAAGGAAGATGAGGAAGACAGTCACCTCCACTCCAATATCTATATCTGTATCTCTGTATCTATATCTATATTCTTATCTGTATAGAGTGGAAAAATATGTGGGCAAACTTTATGAGCTCTCATTTATTGAACTCATACTGTGTGCAGTCTGGTGAGAGCTATGTGTCATGGAGACTAGAGAGTGAAAATGGACATAGGACTGTCACTGCCTAATTCACTTCTTGACTGCATCACACACAACTGGAGAACTGGATGCCACAGTTTTCCTCCTCAGGATCCTTTCCACTTTTCTGTGTCCTACTCTGTATTATGGTTGCTTTCTCTTATGGTCTAGGAAATACTTTGCAAGAAAGTATATCTGGGTTACCCCACCATGTGTCCAGCCTTATTCCAACCTACCCTAGACTGCAAATCATTTAGAACAGTGCCTTTCTAGGTCACAACCACTGACTCCAGGTCCAGGGGACTGTGTCCTGTTTTGCCTTTAACCTTAAGTGAATCACTGTTGCTTTCCTCGGCCATGCTTTGTAAGCAAGCCTGCATCTGTCCTGTCTCCTCTGTCATCCAAGTTAAGTGCATTTCCTGATACCTGACTCACTCTCACTTCCAGAATGGAATCCTCAGTAAGTCATGACCTTTCTCTGGGTCTGAGTTGATTGTGCCACAGAGTTGTAGTAATCAGTGTAGAGAAGGAAGAGAGGCAGGCTACATGATGGCGCTGAGAGAAGTGCGCCAGGAAAAGTTCTCAAACAGCCCAAACCTAGAACATGTCCGGCAAATGAGAATGCCTTTCACATTAGTAAATACCCTCTGAACGCGTGGAAACTAACTCTAAGTACAGGTCAAGTGACTTGCTGAAAGCCACTCTGCACTTACAAGGGTAAAAACTCCAATCTGAGGCCTTGAGATTTAAGACTGAAGCCCAGGCATGATTCAGGAAAGCAGTGAACCAAGGTTCAGGAAATTCCCGGGAGATGCCCCTGCTGTGGCTTGGCCTTAAAGGAGAGCTGTAGTCTTATGAGGACCCACAATGCACCTGGATAATCACTTTGTGAATGCTGGGGTGAGGGATGGGGTTTCCTCCTTGACCTCTGCAGGCAATCAGCTTAGCCCATGAAGCATGAGATTTAATTACCCTTATCTAAGCTTAAATAACTGTAAATGTTATTGTTGGTCACACAGAATTATCTCACCCTTTGAAAATACCCAGCTATTTCCCTGACTCTGTGATTTCCTCAGCCAGGGAAACAATGTTGTTAATGTCACAGAAGCCCATTGCTGGGTGAGCCCCAGTGCCTTCTAGACGGTTGTTGTCAGATTTTGTAGCACCCAATATGCCAGTGTGAGGCTTACTAGAGAGTAGCTTAATGGCTGCTACTATGGCATCAGGCTAAGTCAGAAGTTAAGAGAGAACACAGATATTCAGATTTCTCTCTTATTATTGGTACTCACTGGGGAAGCTGCCTAGCCTTTCTGATTTTCTATCTTTCTGCGACTCCTCAGCTTCTCCTAGTGTTTTCTGCTGGAAATCTGGGAGACAAATGCATTGCGTTTTGAAAACAAACAAGAAAAAAAATCATAGGCTAGGTATGTGGTGTATGCATGTGTTTGATTATCCCTTACTGGGGAGACAGGGACAGGCAGATCTCTGTGAGATAGCCGACAGCCTGATCTACTTAGTTCCAAGCAGAGTGAGACAGTGTCTTCAAATAAATAAACAAACAAAAACAGCCTAAAGGAAAGAATGTGGGCTCACCATTTGTGCAATGCTAGAGTTACCCCCACATAACCAGAGCAGAGGCTGGGAGAGGGGAGTACAGACTCTTCAATACAGCATGAGAAGGCAGTGTGCAATTACACAGAAATAAATGAAGACCTGAACACACCGAGTAAGAGTTTGAGCATGACCACTGAGTAGTTGCCTTTCTTCTCTGAACTTCTTTTTCCTAGTAAAAGTAAGATAACCCCATCATATGGTATTTGGTTAGTATGGTAGATGGTGTAGTGGTCTGAATAACAATGGCTCCCAAAGGCTCATATACTTGAATTCTTGGTTCCCAGTTAGTAAAACTGGTTCAGAATGATTAAGAATTGTGTCCTTGGAGAAGGTGTGTCCTTCTCCTTCCCTAGGGGAAGATTCCAAGTTTCAAAAGCCCATGTTAATTGTAGTTAGCTTTCTCTGTCTTGTGGTTATCTCTCAAGATGTAAGCTCTCAGCTACTGCTCCATGCCTGCCTATCTGGAGCCATGCTGTCTTCTATGAAGGTCACAGACTCACCCTCTGAAACTGTAAACCTATAATAAACTCTTTGTTCTGTAAGTTGTGTGGTCATGGTGTCTTCGAAGCATTAAAAGCCCTAACTGAGACAGACAGATAGGCTGATTATAAATAGATGACAGGAAGACAGATAGTTAATTTTTAGAAAATTCTGATAAATCCTAAAAAAAAGTGAGAATAATTATGGTTTAGGTATAACTATCTCAAAAAACTATGAGCAAGAAAGCAGACTGATATCCTAGATGATGATGGTGATGTTGAATATGATGATGGTGCCTTTTCTCAGTTTTCATTATTAGTATGTTAAGTAGAATTTCTTAATCACCTATAAAATGTTCTGAGTTGGTATTATTCCACCCATTGGTACTAAGGAAATTGAGGCTCAGAAAAATTTACTAGTTGGTTCTAGGTTGCCTAAATATTGAGTGGCTTGGGCTAGAAACCAGGTAACTTGACCTTGGAGCACAAGCTCTAAATTAAAGAGGGCAGGATTCACCATGTGGCAGAGAAGTCAAGAGAGGTAAAAAGGAGCAAAATTCAGTGCAAAGCAGGCAATTTCTGGGAAGTTATAGATAAAGGATAGGGAAAGAGAATGAAAGATCTCATTCTAGCAAAGTAACCATCTGTTAAAATACTCAGTACTATGAACTCTGACCTAGAAATCCTGAAGACCCAAGCTAGATGCCAGGACTTAGAATCATTATGGTTATAGTTATAACTATTAGGGCATTTTAACTTTATGAGCAATGAAGGAGGGAACCCAGGGCTGGATAGCACCCTAAATCCATCACCTCATAGCTCTGAGTTGTAATTTTGTGCTCTGTCCTTTCTAGACCTTAATTTTCTAATGTGTGGCATTAAGGATAGATAGACAGGTGAGTGACACAAAAAAAAATGGCATAAATATACTCATGCCCCATTCCTACAGTCAGTACAGGCACCATTAATGGATCTCTGAATACTTTCTATGTCGAAACTGCAGAATCCTACAGTGACAGCCCCAAATAATCTATCAGAGTCACAGGAAGACTGAATTCCCTCCAGTTTCAGGCACTATGGTTCTGACACTTTATTTTCTGACTTGTGATATTATTATCTTTCCTGTCTCACTTCAGAGATACTCAGAGATGCTGAAGGTTTTCAAACCAACAAAGCAGTGGATGACCATAAAAATTAAAAGTCTTTGTATTTTTCTAATTAACTTGTTTTCAAATTGCAGTTCTCCAAGTTCTAGGGCTTTCTCAAGGTGGCTCATCTTGTTTAGAAGACAGAACCCAAAGGCTGCCATTCTCACATGAATCAGACACCTCTCTTTTTTCTATTTTATGTATTAAGACTTCAAATGAAATTTCATTTTGATCATGTATTCATACAAAAATAATTCTTAAAACAAATGTGTCAAATTGTACACACTGAAAAAAATGGAAGAAAGGGCAAAAGGGAAGGGAGATCTAGGGAAGGGGAAGGGATGTTATAAAGCCACTGACCTAACCCAATTTACAAACAGAAAGTCCAAGACATTGGGCAAGACTAGGTTAAGGTCAGTTTTCTGAAGTACTAGCTAAATCAAAGCCCTTTTCATGGTGTCCTAGTTTCTCCTGCCCACGAAAAGTTAGAAAATAAGCAGAGTGGAGAATCCATCTTTAGGCAAGGAGAACAAACAGGGGCTAAATAAAAAAATAAAGCATTGACACTGAAAGCCACTGGGCCTAGAGACGTTGTTCACAGGATACAATCCTTCACTGTTCTTCCAACAACTTCATGTTCACTTCCTAGGACCCACCTTGAGATCTTCACAACATCCTATCATTCCATTTCCAGGGGATCTGGTACCTCCTGCTTCCCTGGACACCTGCATTCATGCACACATGTCCATATAAACACAAACATCTACACATAATTAAAACTAAATAAACTTTCAGAAAAGTAAAGGAAGTTGAAACCACCAAAGGATACTACTTTTTAGGAAGACAAAAGCCAGAATGAAAGCATGCAAGCTTCAGCCAGCATACTAAGTGGCAAGGATATATATAACACATGGGTAAGTCCAGGGAGGCATGCCTGTGACTTGCTGGTGATGTATATACAACCCATGCCTACTGGCAGTCCATCTTCCAAGCCATGTTATGGTTGCTTTAAATTTCACTGGAGCCATCTGTTTCCCTGCTTCTGGTTCCTATATGAGTTTATGTTGGCTCTAGTGTAAGCTGCTTCTCAGACCAGGGATGCTTGTAGAGGTTTATGGTGCATCTCCACACAACCTACTTTAAGGCAGTCTTGTCTTTGGGGGCAGATTTTTCTTTCTCTCAGAGTTCAGATCTTCTTTATCATTCACAAAATCATTCTACATCTCCCTTAATAATAAGCTTTTGCCACGTGAACTAAAGAACACCCTAAACCCCAGAGAAGGCAGAGGCACTAAGATGCTAATGTGTGGTTGAAATATCTTGCATGGTCTATGAAGTAAATCTCCTGACCCCATCATATTAATACATGTGGCAAAGCAACAGTGATGATTAAAATTGATCTTCAACTTGACTGGACCCAGAATCACCTATGAAATGAATCTCTGAACAGGACAGCACAGATGTTTTTTACTTTTGTTAATGGAAATGAGAAGATATACCCTAATTGCGGGCAGTGCCATCTACGGACTGTGGACTTTGATGAAATAAAAATGATAAATTGAGCTAGACACCAGGATTCATATCTCCCTCCCTCCCTCTCTTTCTCCCTCTCTCCCTCCATCCCTCTCTCTCCATCCATCCTTCTCTCCCTCCATCCCTTCTCCTCTCTCTCTCTCTCTCTCTCTCTCTCTCTCTTTCTCTCTCTTTCTGCTTTCTGACATCAGATTCCATGTAAACAACCTACTCAAACTCTTGCCACCATGACTTCTCTGTTACAACTCACTCTATATCTTTTAATTGTGATTCCAAATAAATCCTTCCTTACAGGAAAAGGAAGGGGGAGGAGGAGGACAAGGAGGACAAGGAGGAGGGGGAAGAAGAAGAAGAAGGAGAAGAAGAAGAAGAAGAAGAAGAAGAAGAAGAAGAAGAAGAAGAAGAAACTATTTTCTCATTCAGATAATTGAAGGGGTTGGTTTTCTCTCCTTTAAGAAGATGATACTAAGATTCTTGCTCAAGATCAAATAACATATATGGTGTAAAGACATTTCTGTCACCTGACATCCCTTAGGGATAAAAGATAAAGACCAGTCAGCAACCCAAGCTTTTCAGTTAAGAAGCAGAGGAACCCTGCATTGTTTATATATACAAATCCATAGTTCTTTATTCCAAAAAGCAGTCTTCTTTGGGGGTGTTTATAACACAGCATGTTCTTTCTCACCTCAAAGGCTAGAACCCTCAGTCTCGCCCACCCACTCACCTAGAACACATTCCATCCTCAGGCTTTCCTTGGCCAATTCCTTGGGTCTCAGCTGAAATGTCATTTCCTCAATAGGCTTTCCAAAAGACACAGAACCACACTGTTAAGTTATTTCCTTTCATAGCACCCCATACTTGAAGGAACTGATTAAAATTTGAACATTTTTGTAGCTTTGGGTTTGTTTTTTCTTTATTTGCCTCCTCCACAATCCACAAAAATCATTTGCTGCCTGAGTGGGTGAGTGAGTGATGCTGCTGAACTAGAAGCATTTGAACAAATGTCTTGGTTCTGAATAGTGAAGAGAAGGTGGAAATCACTTTATCATGCTGAATCTTAGAAGCTTTCTCTTGATAGCAGAGTGAATGCTGCACAGTCAACTCAAAAGTTATATTTTAGTCAAAACCACAATGATACCAACAACAAAGGCATTTCTTAATTTATATTGCTGCACTGAAGCACTATTCCTACAATGGCCCACAAGTAGTGCCATCAAGAAGATGTTTCCAAAGGAGGGAACAAGATTTTCTTAGAACATTCCAAGCTTCATGCTCTATCAGTGGATTAATCCACTAGTGAAGTCAGAGACTATGTGATCTAATCACTTCCCCAAAGTCCTTTGATGGGCTTTGATGAAAGAGGAAAAATAACCTGGCTAGTTCTATACCTAGTTAACCAGACAGCTAGGTTTACAATCCAATTTACCCAACTCTGAAACATGTTCAGTCATCCACAACCCAAATATTTACTTGTTCAACACTTACTGTATGGCAAGAGTACTGTGCTAGACTTTGGGATTATACATTATATAAACAGAAGAGATAAATCTATTTTTGTGTAGTGCATACATGGAGGTTAGCAATTGTCCATGCTTCTACAAGGCACACATGCTACTAACAAGTGAGAAAGAGGCAACACTGAAATATTTGAATTCCTGTGTTCAATCTTACATTTCCTCCCCTGGCTCCTTTGCCTTCCCTGATGTTCTCTTCCATAGATGCAGGGTACAGATTCCAGAAGTCAGTGCTTAACCATAGCTTATCAGAGACATGCTTCTTTCTACGGTCTTGGGTTATTCTCTGGGGCAGAGTATAGTCAAAACAAGCTGGGCCGGTGCTAATGTATACCAGCATTCAATAGTTTCCCAAGCCTTTGTGGATTCTAGGGGAGATAAACTGAACTTCCAAGAGTCACTGTTATAATTTAGTGTTTTAATGGTGTCCCCAGGCAAAGCTTGCCATTCTTTGTGTGTGTGTTCTTAAGGCCTAAGAGATTTCCTCATATACCAAACATCCCCAGATACCATATTCAGGAATTTAGAAATAAATGAAAACACTGATGTTTTTCTTATCTATCCTGGGACTTCAGAAAGCCAAGTACCTTGGCATCTGAACCTGTACACTGGGCCCTTTTGGTTAATCCTGGACCCTCATAGCTCTACAGTCTAATATTAGACAGTGCAGTGTGGAACAACCATCGAGGCTGCCTGTACAGGGATCACTGAGTGGCCAACCCCGCTTGCTTGAACCTACCCATATACTCTGCCTTTGCTCCCTCTCAATAGCCCATCAGCTGGATCTTAGCATATGCTCATTTTTATTTATTTTTTTTATAAAAACGTATCCTGGGGTTCAGTTCTCGCACTCTTCCCTTGTACAGGCTATTTTTACCCACTGCACAGCTCCAGCTGTGAGGAGCACAGTTCAGCTTTGCTTTTCCTTCTTCAATCTACCAGGAACACTTCCCTTCCACACTCAACCTGGGGAATGCAGCCCTGGGCACCATTCCTTTACAGTTTCCTGAAAGAGGCAGGGAGAGCTTTGGGCCCACTAGATGAAGAAATAGAGAACATGAAAGCAGGAAGAACAAAGAGAGGAAAACAAAGAGATAAAGAAGGAAATAGTCAGGGGAAAAAAATAAAAAGGATCTCAAAGATCCAAACTTCTGCCTCAAAACCATCGTCTTTTAATTTATCCAGCAAATATTCTGTACATGACACTGTATAATGGGTGCTAGAAATATAAGAGTTGATAATAATAGCTCACTGCCATCACAGTTAGGTAGATTAATAATATCCATTAATCCCTGTATTAGCTACTTTTCCTATTGCTTTAATTAAAAAAATACTCTGACAAAAATCATCTTAAGGAAGGAAGATTTTGGATCATAGTTCAAGGGTAAGAATCCATTGGGGAAGAAGCCTGAGGCATATGATCCCATTGCATGTACACTCCAAAAAACAGAGAGCAAAGAATGCTAATGTTCAAGCGGGAAACAATGGCACCATGGTTAAGGTGAGTCTTCCTTCACCTATTAACTCAATCTAGATAATCCTTCAGAGGCATGCTAAGAAAGAGGCTTGTCTCCTGGGTAGTTCCACATCCTTTCCAATTGATTAAAAATATTACCTGTCACAGTTGCCCTAATAATCGCTAACAATGTTTACAGGACCTATTTTAAATATCAAAAAAACTAAGACTCTAGTTACTTGCCCAAAACCACAGAAAGGAATTTGGAAAATCTGGAACTTAAACTTAATACCTCCTGACTCCTTAGAACACATCTCAGGTCTTCCTTTCTGTCTTCTCTCTTCTGCAGTGGACTCTGCTCAATTGGAAACACATCAGCAGTCACCTACACACGTGGATTGTTAAGAGTGGAAAAAGTCCTTCCCATATCATATCATTAGCTCAATGAAACCAGAGAGAAATAGAGCCAGTAGTGGGGGTGTGACTGCTGAGAGCTTCAGGATCCAAAAGTCAAGGATCAGGGCTGCAACTAGGACTTTCAGAGACTGATCATCATCCATCTTTTATGTCCCCCTGGACCATGTTACTCTTCGTTCCCTTTATTCTTCCTGTAAAGGACATATTTTTGATGATGTAAAGCAATGTATCTCCGCTTTCTCTCCATTCCAGCTGGAGTGTTTTTTCATGCCCACTGCAGCCTAGCAATGTAAAAAGAGATTCAGAGGAATGGTTCTGTTAGAAGGGGAAAAATACGCTTTCACTCAATGGGGAGGAACAAATTAAACTTTTAAAAGAAACAAAACATATTTGGGGCTTTGCTTAGTGAGGAAAGAGACCTCCAAATTCTCAATATTCTCATTAGACAGCAAGAGTGAGACCAGGGGGATTCAGCATCAAGTTTTATTCTATGCCTGGGGTAGAAAAACTCAAGAAAAGACACAACCGCAGCTTCCACCAGTCATGCATGTTGAAAAAAATGTTTTGCCAAGGGATAGCCATTTGAAAGTCATAAACTTTTAAATAAAGCTTTCATCTTTGGGAGAAGAAATGAAGTCCATCTCCCAGGACCTAGCCCAAAGGAGAGTCAGGGATATGACATCACAAATGAAAACAATCACATAGGACTGGTCTGAGTAAAGTAACTGTCACACAGCTTGAAGACCCTAGCTCTGATCCCAGCCCATGTTTTAAAAAATTCAAAGCATAAGAGCATACTTAGAGAGTGGGCAGAGGGACTACAGAATCCCAAGCATATCGGTAAGTCAGGCCTGCTGATATACATGCACATCCTACACACATGTATACATGCACACATATACACTACACACATATGCATTCTCACAAACATACACCAAAACATAAAATCTTCATTGCATCTCAGATATGAGGACAGGCTCTGAAGCTATCAGGTTGTTGTTTGTTGTTTGCCTACCTCTATCAAGGCATTAAGGCAAAAGGATGCAGAAGAAAGCTGAGAACAACTGATTCCACATAACCAAAGCAAGCCCCTCAGAGGAATGCAAAAGTCTTCTGGGTGTCCTTTGAAAAATCATCAGTGGGTTGGCTAAGACCCAAGTTCATAATAACAAAGAAACACCCAGAGAGTTTGACTAAAGTCAGTGGTAGATTCCAGAATAAACATGGATGTCCTGGTGGGGGGGAAGAGGAGAGAGAGAGGGAGCTGGAATCGACATGTGAAACAAGCTTGTTTCTAATTTAAATTTAAAAAAACATGGATGTCCTATACGCAACCAGTTTCATCAAGGAGGCTTAATCAAGGACAAAGTGTATATCCAAACTCAAGGGGCAGAGCTCTCTCCAAAGGTCAGCAAATAGTGGCTTCAGTACAGCTCTTGTCCCACCATCAGAAGCATTTAGCAGAAGGAAGAAGCAGAAAGAGAGGAAAACAGTATGTTTTGATTCTATTTAGCTGAGAAACCCTGAGTTATTCCAAAAAGGATTACTTAAAACTGAGAGAAGCTAAATTCCTCTCTCTCTCTCTCTCTCTCTCTCTCTCTCTCTCTCTCTCTCTCTCTCTCTCTCTCTCTCTCTCTCTGTCTCTGTCTCTCTCTCTCTCTCTCTCTCTCTCTCTGTCTCTGTCTCTGTCTCTCTCTCTCTCTCTCTCTCTCTCTCTCTCTCTCTCTCTCTCTCTCTCTCTCTCTCTCCCTTCCTCTTCTTCTTTGGCTTTAGCGATATGAGGGTTGAAGAATCATTGAAGAGACTCTTTTTAGAATTATTTTGAAACATCCATGTCTTGTATCCATAAATCATTCACAAGCATGGTATTTGTTCGGATGACTTCCTAAAAAGCTCTAATGGGAAAGTCAGAGTGTACATAGAACGACTAAACCTCATGTTTTCAGGAATCTTCCTGTCAGAACCCAGCATCTCAGCCATTAGTTGTCATGTTCCGTCTCTAAAGTATGCTTAAAGTTACAAGAGAACTGAGAGCTGTCATTACCATGCCTCCTATGTACACTCCACCCATCAGTCTGAAACATGAGGTCCATACCAGACCTGGGAGTGTCCCTGAAAGATGGCGGTACTCATGATAATTGTACAAGGATGTGCCCCAGATTTCCTGCTTCTGAGTTTAAAACTCCGTCCAGCTGGCACCCCGCCCCCTTTTGTTCTCATCTCTACTGTCTCACAGTCACAACACCTCTTCTTTTTATCTCCTTTATTTCCATCAGGATTTGTTATTCTGATTAGGTAACTGCTAAGGACATTCCAACTGGAACATTCAATGGCTTAGTTTGTCTTCTTGCTTGTCCTTGAGTCACCCCACTTACAGTGAGCAAACACTTGCCTGGCTTCCCTAAATAGCTGACTTCCAGAGATGGAATTAAAAGAGGAAGGTGGGGCAAATGCCAGTTTGATTAAATAGTTGTCAGCACCCTGCAGGCTGTCCTGAATGACAGATGAATGTGTGTTGTCTCAGCCCAGCTCGGTTTAGTGCACCACTACCATGGCTTCCCTGGAATTTTCACGAGTTTGTTCTATCAATGTATCATCTGTCTCATTTCTCAGGTAATCTTCAGAATTCCAAAAAAATCAATCTTCAAGATTTCTATTCCAGTAATTTAGACTTTATGATAATTCACACAGTTCACCAACATGGGGAGGAAGGCAATCTAAATACCTTAAATGAGGCAGTCACTCTGGGGCTCCATAACCAAAGCAATGGTCGGCAATGACGGAGAAGACCTAGGCTTCACCCAGCATAGCTTGTTAAAATACCATTTTCATCTGCTTAATTTCAAAAGATTTCCAAAGAGCTCTATTGTATATGATCATGTTAGCCTCGTTTCAGTTCTGATGTATACTTGTGGATCAATACCAACTTTTTTCTATTAAACTATCTTTGAGACTGATGATTTGCAGTACCCTGTAAATGGATGTTTCTCTCCCGCCCTCCAGTTTCCAAATAAATACTCCAGAGGCAGAATATTAATTATAATTGTTTGACCAATGACTCAGGCACATTACTGACTAGCTCTCACAACTAAATTAACCCATTTTTACTAATCTGTGTATCACCATGTGGCTGTGGCTTTACTGGTAACGTTCTGGCATCTTACCCCTTTCAGCAGCTACATGGCATCTCCCTGACTCCACCTTCTTTCTCTCTATATTTCTGTTTGGATTTCCCACCTGACTCTATTCCACCTGGCCATTGGTCAAAGCAGCTTTTTTCATCAACCAATATTCGCAGCATACAGAGGACATGCCACATCAGTATCCTCTTTGTAATTTTTCTAAGTGAGTAAAGCCTCCACTGATCATTTGATACTGAAAGACCATATGTCTCAGGAAGCAACTCAAAATATGTGTTCTTAACCATAACATTTCCTAACTTGCCCAGTAAATCCAGGTACATAATGAACCTCACCCATTCTCTGACATCCAGGAAATAAAGACTCTACTGTAGGTTTATTTATTGACCTAATTTATTATTTTATTTACAACCTAAGGCTATGAAATGACAGAAATCATTCAGGGAGCCAGCCAACAAACACAGTCCACACTGAATATTGATGCACAGAGCCTTTGGTGATGTAAGAGGGAAGTACTCATTCATTCATTCAATAAATATTAGCATACCTCCCATTCATTCAATAAATGTTAGTATACCTCCCATTCATTCAATAAATGTTAGCATACCTCCCATTCATTCAATAAATGTTAGCATACCTCCCATTCATTCAATAAATGTTAGTATACCTCCCATTCATTCAATAAATGTTAGTATACCTCCCATTCATTCAATAAATGTTAGCATACCTCCCATTCATTCAATAAATATTAGCATACCTCCCATTCATTCAATAAATGTTAGTATACCTCCCATTCATTCAATAAATGTTAGCATACCTCCCATTCATTCAATAAATGTTAGCATACCTCCCATTCATTCAATAAATGTTAGCATACCTCCCATTCATTCAATAAATGTTAGTATACCTCCCATGGCAAAGCCTTTGGCACACACTGAAAGAACAACACAGATATGGCTTCTTTGTGGGTTGATTCTCTTTTAGTGAAAGACTTTGATAATTAAGAAAACAATTATAGAAAAAAATGGCACCTGGAGATTTTTGGGAAAAAAATAGTGTGTTAAAATGGAGAAACATGGATGAAGGAGATAGGTGTCGTTTAATGTAAATGACCTGAGGAGGCATGAAGGAGGAAACAGTATTTAAATTAAAAGTTGAAAAATGACCAGGAATTACAAATGTGTGTGGGAAAGTATTTCCAACAAAAGTACCACTTCAAGCATTCATGATATGGCATTTAGTGCCACACTTGTTTGGACACTGAATTAACTCAAATCATTTAGATCAAAAAAAAACAAAAAACAAAAACAAAAAATAAAACCTGTGACTGTCCCAATTCCTTTAACTCAATTTAATTTAATAATGAAACACTTTTCCTAAAACTTTCTTAAAACATCCATTTTACACAAAGCCTGATGTGGAAAGACAGATGTAACCATACCTTAATAACAAGCATTTACTTTCTACTCCCCTTTTCACAACACTTACTTACATGCCCATCATTAAATGCAAAACTGTTTTCCCATGAACATAATAATATAGGAACCTGGAGTGAGACTCAGTTTTACTGTGAGTATTTAATACAGTCTGTTATTTTATTTGTGGTGAACTATATTGTGAAAAACCTCTCTTGAGACAGAAAATTAGTCATGCTCATTAGAGTAGTCTATAAGATGGGAAAAGAACATTGTGGGTGTTAAAATTAAGTTCCATCCTGGAATTATAGGTTTCTAATTAATGGCAAATGCTCATGCAATAGACAGATGATAGACAGACAGATAGATGATACATAGATATAGATATAGATATATAGACATCAGTGATCACATGCTACCATGTGCAGATGAAAATCATGTAATTTGGTACCATAATTACATAAAAACTCTACCTGTGCCTAGTAGTATCAGGGTGATCTTTGTTATATTGTTTAATCTCTTCAAACATTAATTTCTACATCTTAAATGTTAGGATTAGAACCCTTTCCTTGTCAATTGCTATAAGACTCCAGCCAAGGTAAAGTCTATATAGTATGCTATCACAGGTATTTAATCAGTGTTGCTTCTTTAGTCTCAGCTCTCCTCAATCTTTTCCTATGCCAGGAGTGAAAGTGAGATCAGATCTTAGATTTGTTCAAATGTTTCAGTAGATGCTCCAGGGTTCTAACAGCATCAGCTTGTCAGGATGCATCTTCTATGTTTGTAATTCAGGTAGCAAATTGATTTGTGAAAGCACTCTAGGCCTACTCTGTCCATGTCAGATAAGCTCCGAGCATTAATTATGCACCAATATTGATATTTTTGTCTGACAAGGTCTAGTGTCACCATATTGAAATCTCGGTGCTTCCTTATATTAGAAAACCCTTCAAAATGTGGCCTAGGAAGAGATCCAAGTGTCACTTGCAATATTTGAAGTATCTCAGGATTGAAGCCCTTAGTTAGAATTAAAAACAATCCGTTTCTTTGTCCTGAGCCCTGACAAAAGTAAGCTGATGCCTTTCACAAAAGCAGACTCTGGTATGGTTTCATCAAGCATTGCTGGAAAAATGGCAACCAACTCTTGTGGTGAACTGTACACATGATGATCCAAGGGGGTTGAATGCATTTGGGTCTGCCACATACTCAAATCTGGCACTTCAATGTGTTGGAAAACCTACCCCTTCCATGATTAGTATGATCCTACATGAATATTCATCAAGACCCAACTGATTCCACAGACTCATTAGAATTGAGATCAACTTTGTTCTTAACCCACTACCACTAACAAAAGGATTCTTAGAATCATGCAAATGTCAATGACTCTGACTTTTACCAAGCAAATAAACTACAGACTATCTCCACCCAAAGTTCTTATTAGATGTGTTTAATTCATCAGAAAATGATGTAAATAATTTGTGCTCTGCCTACATGCGGAGTAGTCACCTAGACGTGGACTACCCACCCATCAGGGCTGCTCTGGGGGAGTACTTATTTTAATGTGGCATCTCTTGGGTACTCTAATATCCCAGACTTTAGCTTAAATGGCATTTTAGGTCAAAGTGAGTTAGCTGAATTCTTCTTTTCTGTGAGTTTAGGGTGTCCATTAATTTAAAGGAGTTTTCTAATTCTATCTCAAGAAACTCCTGAGAAACATGTTCAAGAGTTTTGAATATAATTAACGTTTCTCTCGTTTTTAGCTACACTGTGTTTTCATATCAGGAAAATAGCAGGACTCTTGGGGAGATGATTATCCTGTATTTTCTGATGAAGAATATGATAAGGGGGTTGCAAGTGCCTACTTGCCCACTTGATATAAAGAAAAGGACTCTCACTTCTTAGTATGAAGAGTTAATGTTAGTGATGCTTTGGTTGCATGGGAAAAATGGAGGAAAAGGAATTTTTAGCATGTTTAAGGATATTTTCAACATTGTTGAGCATGTATAATGTCCAAAGAACTATATACTGTTTAGAGATTATAAGCAACATGTAACATGACCAGAATAGCCAAAAAGTTCACAGAAAGGGGAATAAATCAAACCTATATAGTATAGGACTTAAGACAGACAGCTTTGGGATATGATAGCAAAAAGGTTAGATAAAATAATGAATTAGACATCTTAAGGTAGTCTTTTCCTGTGTCATTTGGAGAGACCACTAAAACTTTCTTTACTTGGGAGTCCTCAAAAGAATAAAAGAATTTCAAAGAATTGTTTGGAAGGATTATTTAAAATTTTGAAAGTGAAATGTGTTGGAAACAGTGAAATCCAAATGGAAATGATGGGACATGTTGGTTATATTTTCGATAAATTTCAAAGAGCTGAGTGTAATAGTGAATGAAGTTATGGCTAGCCATCATTGCTCAGTTTAATTCACAAGGTTCTACTCAAAGGCATATATGAACACTAACCAATTTAAATACTGAAATTAGACATATGAAGTAAGTGTTACTCTTATCTTACTTCCATTTTAAAATAAAGGCATGGAGGTGCATAGACATTACATTAATTTTATAGCATCACAAGAATAATTTAGACCAACCAGGCTGACCTTGAATTTACAGAGATCCTCCTGACTCTGCCTCCCAAGTTCTGAGATTAAAGGCATGCACCACCAATGTCCGGCATTGCTAAACCTTTCAGTCTTTTGAATAAACTCAAGGAAATGATCAGCATTACCTTCTTTCCTTTATTTTCTCACTATTCTACTTTGTCCTGTTCCTTTCATTTCACCTCCAATGAATTGATCTGAAGAGTCCTTAAGACATTTAATGATGTCACTTGACTTACATTTCTAGTGTTGGGCACATCTGGCTTGTGTAAGATAATGGAAGCTAACGTCTATTGAGTACTTATTATGTGTCAGGATCAATGGCAAATATTTTAATATACTATTTCCTCATATCCATAAAACAAATTTGCAAGAAAGGTTACAATACAGTATTAAGAAAAAAAGAAAGAAAGAAGAGCTCACAGTGGCAAATAGCCTTCCTAAAATCACACAGAGATAGAACTAAAATTCAGATTCAAAAAGTCATTTGTGGAACCCAGCAATGGCTCAGAAACATTTGTGCCAGCTGGGAACATCTACCATGTGTACTCTCCACTGTCTTCCTCATCACAGTCATTGCAAGACTTTGCTCACTATCAACATCTGCATAAGTACCCTTGCCCCTGGAGATGTTTAGGTGGTATATAAGACAAATGAGTCACCATTCATAGAAAGAGCTACCTGGAAACCCTACTCCTGCATGCTTCCTGTGACTCCCATCTCTCAATCTGCTTCCAACAAGCAATCCCCCTTCTCTTTGCACTGTCTTTCTGACACTTTCACGGAGTTGCAATCAACATTGCACCTCTTTATCAGTCTTTTCTTAGTCAAATCAGCAGAAAAGGGATGGAAAAGGCAGAGTTTTTTCTTCTAGATCCTCCCAAAGGGCTCAAGATGCCTTGAGTAAGTGGGCATCCCTCCCAGAGAAGCACATAAATTTTATAATGTGACAGCAACTGTAAATGTAACAGAAATTGGGGCAGGAGTGATAGCTCAGTCAATGAAGTACTTGCCTTGCAAACATGAGGACCTTAGTTTAAGCCCTCAAGACCTACATAAAAATTAAAATGTGGTGACAAGTCCTTGTATCCTAGTACTAAGGAAGTAGACACAGGTGGGTCTCTGAAAGTCACTACATAATTACCTTAGCGTACTTGGTAATCTTCAGTCCAATGAGAGATGCCATCCAAAAAAAAAAATGGACAACACATGACCAATGACAACTAAGGTTGTCTTCTGGCTTCCACATGTACCCACATGTATTTGCACCTCCACATGACACATAAAAAGCATACACACATGTACATACCCCTTGAACAAACATAACAACAGTAAATCAGCAATAAATGATAACATGCTATTGCTCAGTTCTCTTTAACCATTTTGTACAGTCCAAGATCCTCACCCCAGTAAATGATGACACCCACAGTGAGCAGGTCTTCAACTCTACTTCTAAAGAATGCCTTTTCCTCTGCTTTGACCATATTCTCAATAGTTACAAAAGGGCATGATCTCTTCCTTCCAAAGTTCTAATCCTCATCATGGTCTGCTTTGGAGATTAAATACCTCCTGTGATACACTACATCTGTTTATAGAGGCCACTATGAAAGATTAGGAATTTTGCAATTCATCACTCTAATCAGTCTCCCTTACCCCTCTGTTTATTGCTAAATACCACTCCTCTTCCCAACTCTTCCATTCCTTCCTAAGTACCCTCTGTACATCAGGTTCTCCTATTAGCCAAAATCCTCTATATCTTAGCTACTCATTTCAAGGTCTTTGGCACAGTTTTAGTTTCCCTAAAATCCAGAAAAAATACTTTGGAAATTTCTTCTCAAAGAATCCTGGTTGTCACTGTGCTAGAAGATGCAAAGAATTACATTTTCAGGACTGAGCTACTTTGGGGGCACATATTGGTGACCTTATTTCAGGTAGGAGTTATTGATATTTTGGTAGCTAAGTACACAAGAACTGAAAGAAAATCACTTAAATTACATCTCCATTTCTCTACTATAAACAGGGCAAACCAGTCCCTAAACCAATCCAAACTCTAGAGTGTATAATGGGTATAACAGTGCCTGTCCAACATGTTAGTGCAAAGAAAAAGATCTACATCTTCATCATCTTTCCCAGAACTTGACTATTAACACACCCATACTAGAACCAAAGTTTGTATTATGAGTCTATACCCACCAGTTGCATACCATCAAGTCTATCTAAACTGTGTAAATTAAAGATTATGGTATATTCATTGTAAATATTGTCAAAATCTAATTAAAGGATATTTTCAATACCGTCAAAAGAAAAAAAAAGAAATTCTATGTACACTATCAGACACTGCCTACCAGCACGCCTTCCCAGCCACAACCAGCTACTAATCTATTTTCTGTATCCATAGATTTGTCTAATTCTAGAAATAAGTAGAATCAACAACCATGTGTCTTTTATTTGGTTTCTTTCAGCAAACATGATGTTTAAAATGTTTATTATATTATAATGTGTCTTAATATTTCACTTATTTTATTGCTGGATAATATCCCACTGGAGAAATATACCATACTCTTTATATATTCATCAGTGGATGGATATTTAGGTTGTATGTACAGTGTTGCTACTATAAATAATTCTAAAATTCCCAATTATGCACAAATTTTGTGTGAAGATGTTTTATTTCTCTTGAATGCATTCTTGAAATATGGAGAGTGAGCTTACATTTAGCAACTTGACAAACTATTACAGTACTTTCCAAAAGAGATGCTCCTTTTTATGTGACCAACAGTGAATGCAGAGTGAATATCCCCACATTAACTCTAATACTGTATGTATTTATCATTTTGTCTTAGATATCCTGCTTCTAACTCATTGCTGTTTTGATTTATATTTATCTGATACCTAATAACACTAAATGACTTTCCTAACTTTGTGGGCCACATGAATATAGTCATTCTTGATATTGATCTCCATTATCATGACATTTCTGTTGCCTGGCATCTGAGTTCCTTTACATCCTTCAAAGTCAATGTCCTTTGCCTCGCCTCTGTCACCATCCCCATAGACATATCTACTATTATCAACAAAAACAACAAAAATCCTTCTGTGCTCTCAATTTTAGGAATCCCACCCTCCTGTTACCATCTCCTACCTTTCTAGTTCACAGTACATGGTTCCATGATTCCTAACATTTTTCGTTCTATTGTGACCTGCACATCATATATCCAGAAGACTACTTTATATTTCTTACACTTTCCTGTCTCACTTTCTGTCACAGACAGCTCTATGTATGTGGTCCACAGATAAAATGCTCTTTCTGTCTACATCTCACCTATCAGCCTTGCTTCAAAAAAATTACAAACCTAGCCAATCTAATAATCCTCACTTTTGCCAACAAGATTAAAAGGAGACAAACAGAGTTAGAAAGGTGGCCCAATTGTTAAGAGTGTTGTTAGAGGACCTTGGCTCACTTCTCAGCACCTATGTGTTGGCTCCCTTCTTAACTCCAGTCCCAAGGGATCCAATGGCCTCTTCTGGCTTCCTCTGGTTCCTTTACACAAAACCCATGGAGTAACACATATACATGAACACATACACACACACACACACACACACACACACACACACACGCACGCACGCAGAGAGAGAAATAATAAATATTTTTAAATAAAATTTATCTAAATTAGAAACGATTTTATTTTAAATATCAATCCCAGTTCCCTCTCCCTTCCATCCTCTCATGTTTCTGACCTCCCTGCTCCCATGCCCCAGGGAGGGTGAGGTCTTCCTTGAGGAATCATCAAAATCTGATAAGTCATCTGGGGTAGAGCCTAGGCCCTCTCCCGTGTATCTAGGATAAGAGAGTATCCTTCCATGGGGAATGGGCTCCCAAAGTCCATTCACACACTAGGGATACACCCTGGTTCCACTACCAGAAGCACCATAGACTGCCTAGGCCTCCTAGCTGACACCCACATTCAGGGGAACTAGTTTGGTCCTATGTTGTCTACCCAGCTGTCAGACTGGAGTTCCTGAGTTCCCTCTTGCTTAGTTCAGCTGTTTCTGTGGGTTTTTCCCAGCATTATTTTGACCTCTTTGTTCATCACTCCTCCCTCTCTACAACTGGATTCCAGGAGTTTGGCTCAGTGCTTAGCTGTGGATCCCTACTCCTCCTTCCATCAGCTACTCTATGAAGGCTCTAGGATAGCATTTAGGGTAGTCATGATTCTCAATATAGGGGAAGGGCATTTAAGGTAGCCTCTCAGCTATTGCTTAGATTCCTACTTGTGGATCTCTGTACAATTCCTTAGTGCCAGATGGAGAGAAATAATAAATCTTAAACAAATATAAATAAAAGAAGAGAAACACATGCAAACCTACCATCTTGCAAACTCAGAGCCACTGTGTTCAGGAACAGCTATGAACTCCTGGTGTAGTTGCCTACCAGAGTCACTCTTCCATTTCCTTTGTTACTGTCTCACAAGACCTTCTTCTCCTCACATATTATCATATCCTTCTCAGAGTCAGGGCTTTTCTATACCAAGATGGAAACACCCATGAAGAATTGCCCATTTCTCTCATACTGATACCTAACCATTCATTTGACATCCTTCATTTGACATGGAACAGTCCCTAACCTATGCTGAATCCAGGGCTCACTTCTTATTCATATTATCAAGGGCAGAGTCTCAATAATGGTACCCTATGTCTCCTACACTACCAGATGTTTCTACATGGATTCACTCCCATTAGCAAACAAATATTTTATAATGTACTATCTCTTGAATTATGGAGTATTCACAGTTTCCCTTGGTAATCTTTCTTGAGAGAATTGACTAGTCTGTGTTCTTGTGGACTTTTTATCAGCTCCCACCCCTGTTACAAAAGCCAAACATGATTTAAGCTCTTTGTTTCCACTGTTTCATCAAAACTGTTCTTGTAAATTTTTGTAATGTTTTTCCAGCCTTCATGTTGCTATGCCTAAAGTAAATTCTTAGTATTTATCTTACTTAAACTCTCCTTCCTGAAATACTTGATTCAAGAATCTCAACCTCCATTGTTTCTCCTCCTAGCTCTTAAATTCCTTAACCAAGTCCCTTTCTTCCCCTTGACTTCCTAGTAGCGGAGTACCCAGTGTTTTGCCCTTGGATTTCTTCATTTTTTTCCAGGTACATTTACTCTCCACACAAGCTCTCTCATAGTAGAATGGCTGCCAAACTACTGACTAATACTCAGGTTACCCGTAAGTGTGTATATGTAGTTATTTCCGGGGAAGTCATCAGTTGTAATCACTGAAAGATGGATATGTCCCATCAAGAGCTGACAAATCTGAGTGGGTCAAGCACTGAAAATCCAATGAACAAGTTCACAGCGGAGAGTGATTCACCAAGCAGTCTACCTCAAAGAATTAAAAAGGAAGAGCTTGAGAGTCAAGACTAGAGAGTATAAACACAGCAATGGGAAAAACTTGGGAAACCAGCTGGCCAACCTGTGGAAGGTTTGCTGCAGGAAGAGGAAGGAAGCTAACATTTAAGACACATACATCTAGGACAGGTGCATACTGGTTTCTTTCTACACATTTCCTTTAGTCTTTACCATGAACAGTTACCAGAAAACATGGTTATATTTGCAGGAACATGGAGGTCAGAGGAAGAGAAGGTATGGATCTGTGGAAGGAGAAGGGACACACTGGTGAGAATTGTGCATGTGTCTAGTCATCAAAACTGGAAACAAGTAATGTGTCAGAAATCCACCTGTACATGCCAAGAACTTTCTTAGCCCATCTCATTTCGGAATGGTTCCCAGAGCTGCCTGAAGATGAGGGCTAGTAACATTTCACTTTGAAATGATATGGATATTAATATCCTCCAAGGGATGCATGAGTAGCAGAACCTATGATTCTAGTACATGTTACCAACCAGAAATTTTCTCCTATTTCTACTAAGACTAGTGTAAATGACCAGAATCAGAGACTAATGATACTTCTTCTGACAGAGTCCTTGTTTTTTATTCACAGCACTTGTATTAGATTTTTCCATTGCAAGTGATGAAATGTCAGTTCAAAACTGACTTGTTATAAAGAATATTGATTTTAACAGCTTGAGTAGTATATGATCCCATTTAAATTGTGCACATGGGTCAATTCAATGATGTTTATGAAGTCACAGATACATGCAACCATCTACACAATTTCAGAACTTTTTATTATATAGTTTTATTATTTTAAAAAACATGTCAATCACAGCTCCCTCTCCCTCCCTTTCTCCCTCGCCCCCCCCACCAAACCCCATCTCCCCTCTGCTCCCCAAGGAGGGTGAGGCCTTCCACCAGAAATCTTCAAAGTCTCCCACATCATCCCAAGCAGGACCTGGGCCCTCCCCCATGTGTCCAAGCTGAGAAAGCATCCCTCCATGTGGAATGGACTCCCAAAGTCCATTTGTATGCCAGGGTTAAATACTCATCTACTGTCCAAGGCCCCATAGATTGCTGAGGCCTCCTCACTGACACCCACCTCTTCCCAACGAGCTCTGTATTCTTTAAATATCAATGCCTGTCTTCCCACTCCTCTGAGCAAAGAGTCATCTATTCTGTCTTTAGAGACCTCCCTGTTGTGAAATTTTCCCATGACTGGGATTATATAACATATTGGGTTCTCTGACTAGTTTCTTTCACTCATCATAATGCTTTTGAAGTTTATCAATAATATTTAAAATCTATTTTGATTGAATGGGTTTACCACATTTTTTCTTATCTATTTTTTTCATCATTTTATAGATACTTGAGTTGTTTCCATCTCTTTCCTATTATGAATAATGCTTCTTAAAACACTAAAAGTCTTTGAATAGAAAGATTTAATTTTCACACACATAAAAATGGAACTTTCAAGTAATTTTTGTAAGTCTATATGAAGAATTTTCATATTCTTTCCTAAAAAGGATGTACTACTTTATATTCCCACAAGAGCACCATATGGGTTCTCATTTCTTCACATGCTTGCTATTGTTTGCCTCAGAACTTCTGGTTCTGGCCATGTTACTAGGTAAGAGGTGATATCTTATTAATTTCATTTGCACTCCTCTGATGACTTGTGTTGAGCATCTTCTCATATATTTACTGGCCATTCACACATTTTCCTTGGAGAAATGTCTAATCAGATCCTTGGCCTTATTTGTAGTTGAGTTATTGTTTTCTATTACTGAAGACTATTTCTATCTGAATACTCTCAAGGCACAACTAAGGTTTGTATAAGGCTGCATCAGTGGCTCAATAATATTACCAAAAACTTACGTTCTTCATAATTCATATATATGTATGAACCCTAATTCATATATATCATTGGACCCTAAGCCTGGTTTTCTCAATAATCTAGAAATTGCTGGGTCAAATATTTCCTCTGTCTGGTTATGTAGCATAAAAGTGAATTCCTTTCCCAAAACATAAAAATCTTGTGATTATCTTTTGTGTTTAGATCGCATCTGAATTGATCACAGTGATGATGAATGCTGGCTCTTACACAATCTGGATTTGGGTGTTAAGATTGCATTTAGCATTGAGATTAGGTTCAGTTTCTGTATTCATATTAAAAGCACATGACTAGTACACAATGAGGGATGGTTGGGATAGGTGTTGGAAAAGGCCATCCTCATCATCCACTTATCGTTATTGCAATTATGCTTTTGTACAAATACTTTCTCATGCCTCTCTTCCCCATGAAAAGACGAAGATATCAACCATAAAAATCCTGCTTATTTGTTTTCCATGGCCTGTGTATGGTGCATGTATGTGTTCTATGTGAGCTATGGAATTCTAAAGTTCAAATTGAGTATGACAACTGGTAGTTTAGAGGAAAAGATATCCACCTCATACATATTAAAAGCCTTATCTAAACACCAGTAGGAGGCAGAGCTGGTATTTGAATGTTTCTGATACCTGAGTGTTCTTAAGTAAATCTTTTCATTAATAAGAAACAATTTTCATTGTTGGAATTTTAATTACAATTTTTTCACAATTACAGGCATCCAGTAAGAGTCCAGTGAGCTCAAATGAAATAAAAGTATAAAATTAAATATTAAATAATTAAATTTCTCTCATTTGGCAAAGAAAAAGATTAAGGTCAGGGTTATAACTGAAGGATCCAATGCTTGTATAAGTTTCCCAGCAGCCCCTCCCATCATGATGCTGCTTCTTCTGCCTCTAGCTTAAAAACAGTTGTCTGGGTCATGGTGTCAGAGGTTCCACACATCAGTTCAACACATCCTTTGACCTTTTCTCAGCTCTCCTCCCAGGAGTTCAGATCAGTACCCTGATGTGCATGAGTGACTGTAGAAATCCAGAAAGAAACTTTGAAACCAGGCCTTAAATGCCTTGTGTGATAAATAATTGAAAAGTCCTGTAGGTTTTTTCCCTCCTATCCTTCAAATCAAACGAAGAATAATACAAGATCAAAACCCCCAGAAGAATATGAAGAAAAATACTCAGAAATGATATGGGTGCTTGGAATAGAAAACATCTTCTTTTCCCATGCATCAAAAGAAGCTCCAGTTTATCAGACATTTTCATGTGGGCTGAGGCACATTGGGATGAGAATGAAAGCATCGCAGTGAATTCTAGGTCATTAGACTGGAAAGTCAGCCCAAATGAAGCTCCATCTCATCTTTCCTTTGAGACAGACACATTTGCAAAGGATTTCTTCAATTTTCAACTATTTCCTGACTTTTCTTCCACATTTGATGGAAAATAAAACCTTTAGGTGAATGGAGGTTTAAACATTTCTGTACTTTGCTTGGTGTTTTCTCTTGTACTGACTCACAGGAGGTTTATGACTAGACTTCAATCTTGAGAATGTAAGAAAGTTGATATTAAAAGCCCTGCTTTACAAATGATAAAATTGAGGCTCACAGTTATGCATTGGTGTATTGAATGCTATACAGATGGTGTGGATCAGAAATGAAATTCCATTAAGGTAGTTGACCTTCTGTGGCATGTAACATAAACATGTCATAGTTCTGGGAAAATATACACACATGAGCTCACTTTGTTTTCATTATCTTTTCATTCTTTTCTATTTTTGAGATAAGGTCTTATGTATCCCAGGATGGCCTCCCACTTGCTAGAAAACCAATAATGACTTTGAATATGAAATTCCCTTGCTTCTACCTTCTATGTGCTAGGATAGCAGGTATGCAACACTGCCTAGATTATACTATGGTGGGGATTGAACCTCCAACTTCATACATGCCAGGCAAACAGTCTAGAGACTGAGCCATATCTTAGGTTTCAAACATAGACTCTAACTTTGATAAAGTTATTTATACCTTTATTTTCTTCATTTGTCTGTAAAATTTTGCTAGTTCCTACATCGCAAAGCAGTGGTAAGTCTTAAGTGAAGTAGTGGATGTAATGTTAGCAAATGAAAGAATTAAGATGGACCAATAATTAATAATTTACTTGCCCACCTAAGTGATGATTGAGAAAAAAGTAATAAAAGTAAGTGGGTGGGAAGGATGTCACTAATACTGCTTTTAAAAAATTGGGGTTCTTAATGTTTAAGGATGGACCTCAGAAGATCAGTCACTGAGTTACATAGGTTATTTTGTGATCCAAAAACGATGATGATGTTAGATTCACTTTATAACTTGTCATCAGTGAATTTAATTATTGAGAATATAATAAAATATGATTTGATTCAAAGCTCTTGTCATTTGAGTAAGTAAATGGAGCACCTAGATAACTTGCCACAAAAAGTCAATAAAAACTAGGCAGAAATAAACCTGGCAGTAGGACTGCACTTTCTGATTTTCACTACAAACTTCTCCCCATGGCACTGTACGACCTTACTTTCTAGGAACTAGAATGTTTTCAAGAATGGTTTTTGAATTTTTTTCTTGGCCAAATGTAATACAAAAAAATGGTTATAAAAGATAATTGATAATTAACTGATATATTCATTCATAGCTCACAAAATATTTGAGTTTTCTGTAGGGGGCAACACATTTTCTTTCAGAAGTTTATTTGCTGGTGATATCCTGAAAAATCTGGGAGAACTTAAGATATGATAAAGAACCTCCCAGGCAAGTGCAAGTACCTAGATACAGGAAGATGCTTGAGACATTTGACAAATAGAAAGGAGGCCCCTGTGGATTGCAGTTTTAAAAATCCATTATAATTACAACATAGGCATTGGTGGAGCAATAATGGAAAGAGGGAACTAGTCAGAATGCCAAGACTATGAATTAGCCTTAAGAAGAAGCTGGTATCTTGGAACAAGGACATTGTCATAGTGGAAAAAGATGTATGTATTTAGGCAAAGCTAGCAGAATTTTCTGTTGTATTAATGAATATGTGAAATAAAGAAAAAATAAAAATGACATCTAGATCTTTACTTGTGCATTGGAAAGAATGGAAAGGAATAGGCTCTGATTATAATGCTGGGAAGATTATGGAGGAGTTGGTGTAGAGAGACTGAGATTAACAATGTGATTTGGGACTTGGTGAACTTAAGATACTCATTAGACACTCGACAGGCCATGAGCAATAGTACATTTGCTTCCTAAGTCTGAATTTCGGAAGGCCTATCAAGCATGAAGCACAAACATTGAGCCTTCAGACTATATCCTGATAGCTTTCTACTCACGAGTGATATTACATGATAAAGCTTAAATAGACATTAGATGAATGCTTCTCATTGTACTGAAATAATTATATGTCTCTTTTTCTCAGACTTTCGGTATCTCTGCCTCTTTCCTTCCTTCACCTAAACAGAGAGAGAGAGAGAGACTCTCATATTCTACACTAGAAGTTGTCTTTTGACAGTTCATCTGATTATCTTTGCAACTCTCCAGAATGCAGCCTGATTCAAGATAGTCACTCAGAACACATTGGTTGAATTCTTTTTCTATGAAGTCAGTCACCCCAGCTAAATAAGATCTTAGCTCCTCTGAATACTCAAATGTTCTTAGATGAAACTCTTGAACATGTACCCAGCTCTGCTCTGCTGTAATGCTTTGCAAGAACAACTTTTTATTACCATGGTATCATTAATGCTCCTGGAGGTATATCCCCAGCTGGTTCATCTTCAGAAGCTCCTACTAATGGCATAGAATAAAAAGCCTATTTGGGGGAGGGGGAGATGACTTGTCACATAAGCAAGCAGACTTTAATTTAGATGCTCAGCAACCCAATAAAATCAAAGTGTGGGGGGGGGGGGGCTGTATGATGCCAGGAGGCTCTCTGGCCAATCAATCTAGTGAAAACAATAAGCTCTAGGTTCAGTGACAGGCCTTGCATAAAAAATAAAGTGGAGACTGTGATGATATTTTGTTTTGTGCTTTAACAAATAAAACTTGCCTAGAGTGTGGAGCTAGTAACCGTAGTTAGCCACAAATGTCAGGCAGTAGTGGCACACAGCTTTAATGCCAGCACTTGGGAGACAAAAGCAGGTAGATCTCTGTTGCTTCAAAGTCACCCTGGGTTACACTAAAATTGATCCAGTCTAAAAGAGAAACAGAGCCAAGTGGTTGTGGCTCACACCTTTAATCCTAGTACTTGGAATCACACACCTTTAGTCCTAGCACAAAGGAGGTGGAGATTGGAAAGGATATAGCTGGGCAGAGAGAGAGATGAATATAAGGCATGAAGAGACAGGAGCTCATGCATTCAATCTGTAGACAGAAGTTTCTGTCCCGCCCCATTCTGCAGCTGTTCAGTCTCAAATAAACACATAGAGGTTTATATTGATTATAAACTCTGGTGACTGCTTCTCTGCCTTTCCTCTTCCTAGAATTCTCCTACTCTGGTAACCACACCTATAATTCCTGCCTGCCTACTTGCCAATCAGCATTTTATTAAACGAATTTCAGTGATAAATCATTGCAGTGAACAAGAAGATTATCACAAATCACAGTCTGGATTTCATAGAGACAGCATTCAGTCTGAGGATTCCTAGAGACAGCAGAGCATTCAGTCTGATGATTCGTAAGGAGAGGATCACTCCTTTGGTCTGAGGATTCAGTAGAGGTAAGAACTAGTGCTGACTTCTCTGCTTCTCTTATCTTTCAGCATTAACAACTATATCTGACTCCAGGTCTCTATTGTTAAGACCAATTAGAATTCATGCCACAATACAAATGAACTTTGGGTGCCCATCCCACAATGAGAGATGCTCTCTCCTCAACTCTTGGGGGGGAGGGCCTAGGTCCTGCCCTGGATGAAATGACAGACTATGGATAACTCCCCATGGAGGGCCTCATCCTCCCTGGTGAAAGGAGTGGGGACTGGGGGAGAGGGGATAAGGAGTTGGTGGATGCGATGGGAGGATGGGAGGCCGAGGGAGAGGGACCTGGGATTGACATGTGAAGCAAACTTGTTTCTAATTTAAATTTAAAAATAAAAAAAATCAATTCCTAAAAAAAGAAAGAATTCATGCTACAATAGAGGAAGACACATGGTGTAGGTTTCTTCTTACAGGAGCATCAAACAGGGAGTATATATACATATGTTTATATACAAGCATAAACCACACAAATCACACAGAGAAATGCATACACAAAAGATACAATAATAATTCAATAAATTTACTTATTAGTAAGCAGATGATTGGATGAATATGAAAAAAGAGTTACATAGCAGAGGGGACAAAGGCATACATCTGGAAGGATCACATACAGTCTGACTGACAATCTATTTCAAGGACATTCATGTGACACTGTAACTGAGATATAATTGTAGACGGCATATTTGTTTTACCATATCATTCTCCCAACACTCTGTAGATCCCCAGAGAAAAACACCCACATTTAATGCATCCATTATTGCACCCTCAGTGGTTAACACTTGGCAAGCTTTCAATAAGTGTGTTGATGGCTGAACATTCATGCATAGGTAACTCTTTAAAATGCGACCTTTTCTTTCTACATCTCTTACTTTAGTCCTGAAATCACCAGCGGAAGCCTTGTGCCATCTAAGTGGATAAATATTCAACCATAGAAGTGAGCAGACCTCTTCAGTGGCCCCTGCCCTCATCTTCATGCTTCTCTGATTGGCTTGAATCATTTAATCTTCAGTTAATTCAGAAGCATCCAAGCCAGCCTCTGATAAGTCAGATGATCTAGAGACATAGCTGAAGTATTTTTATGAGTAAAATCTCTTCAGATTTAAGTACATAAATCATTTGTTGTGAAATTGCTCGTTGTCTTTAGGCTAAGCTATAACGTAAAGAAAAATTCTATTTATGAACCAAAAGTCAGGGGATTAGAAACAGTTTGAAGGAAAGAGACTACAATATAAAAATAAGATTTATTGCTTAATATTCTCCTTACATAGATCCTCCTCCCTTCTCTCTTACTTACTTTTCACAGTGGAATAAGAATTCAATTTTATGTTTGCTCCATAGAGTTATTGGGGGCGGGGGATGAGAAAGAATTCAGGAAATACTTTATCTCCGTATCAACCCAGTCAATCCTCATTGGATGTCAGGTTAAAAGTCCCTTCCTCAGAGGAACCTTCCTTGATAGCAGGCTAAACCATATGAATCCAGTTAGTTGTTCCAGGTTGTTTCTATTGCTCTTATCACAGTTGTAATTGTAAACTCACATGCTTACTCTCTTCATGCCTATCTCCCGCAATAGATTGTAAATTTCTTTACATGACGACCGTATTTGGTTTTTAGTCCTTAACTCAGTGCCTGTCATGAAGTAGATGCTGAGCAAACATCTGTTTAAAATAAACACATAATGAGAATTTTCCCAGAGTTAATCTAGAAAGCCCACCACAGGACAGATACACCACTTAATTTCTCTCAAGTATTTTAAATGCTGGTGAATAGGCATGAAATGGTACTCTTGAAATCAAACAAAGACATTCATCCTGTAATACTTATCATATATGTCATTTTTATAACACTTTCAACAGTGTCTAAATATGGAAAACAAGGCAGAGCCCCATACAAATAAAAAACAATTAGCATCATGGGAAGCTTTGGAGCCTTTTCCTAGGTATGTCAGCAACTGATGGATTTTTATTTGTTCGTGTGTGTGTGTGTGTGTGTGTGCATGTGTGTTTGTGTGTGTTATATTTATGCCTGTTTGTTTAGGTGTGTTGTACATGTGTGTGCCCTACATATGCACATGTACAAGCATGTGGAGGCCAGACGGTGACATTTAGTTCCTTCCTCAATTGCTCACCACCTTATTTTTTGAGACAACTTTTCTCACTGATCCTATAGCTCACTAATTGCTCTAACTAGAATGACCAGAAAGGCCCAAGGGTCTCCTCTCAATGGCTTCCCAGCACTGGGATTACATGCACACACCACTAGACCTGGATTTTTATGAGTGATATGGATCCAAACTCAGATCCTCATGCTTGAATGGCAAGCCGTCTTCTGACTAAGCCACCTCCCCAACTCTCACCAAAGGCTTTAATGGTATTAAGACCCATGAATTTTAACTCTCATATTCAACCTCTGTGAAGACCCCTGGATACAAATATAATTCCTTTTCTGCTGGGAACATTTTTCTCCTTTCTGGCTTTACAAAATGCAAAGAGAAAAAAGAAGTACAAATACCTGAAGACCAAAGAGAGGATTGTGCTTTGCTTTTCCCTTTAAAACTTGCAGAAAATCAGTAGACATGTTTCTGGACATGGGGAATATATTTTAGACTGTGCTAGTGTCTGCCTGAAAAGGAGTTTTTCAAACAACCTTGCAGGAAGTCAGCCCCTGGGGCCAGGTCCTGCTCTCTACCACATTCATCTTTTGGTGCATTGATGTGAACAGCAAGGTTTTGCTTCCAACAAACACTAACAAAGGCACCATGGACACACAGGGACACATGCATTGCACACACACATATGCACATGTGGTGTGTGTGTGTGTGTGTGTGTGTGTGTGTGTGCGTGTGTGTGTGTATGCCCACCAAGTTTGAACGAAGAAAGAAGCCCATCTAGTGCCACGGGAGTAGGAGTACTCATGTGTCAGCTTTTAAAAATGAGCAATTGCATCCTCCTTCATCATAGCAAACATGAAATCATAGTATTACGATTAATTATTAACGTTAATACCAGCATTCCTGGTACTCACAAACAGTAAATAGCAACCCATGTCAGTCCACCTGTTCTCGTCACAAAGTAATTATATGTCCATTTCTTCACTTTTTTACCATAAGAATCCATCTGCTAATTGTTTTACAGTAAAATAACATCAATCCAGTAATCTGCGGATGTAAATAAAAGTGTTCTGAACAGGTTTGCCAATGAACAGAGGTTTTCTTTTCTCTAAGATAAATATGCATGAGGACATGTTTCAGGGTCATATTTGGGAATGATTCCATTTCTCAGCTTTCTTGATACCATTTTCCTGTTGTCACTATTTTTGGCTTTATTCATTCTGATAGGTGTGAAGCAAAGTTTCATTTTGTTGTTAATTTGCATTGATCTAATGATTAAACATTTTTAATTTGCTTACTTGCAAATAAAAGTGCACCATTTTCTTTTTAAACTTTAATGACAGATTGTACTTAACCCCATATAACAAGAATATTATCAATCAAACTTGTAATCAGTACAAAACTTGTTAATGATACAATTTATGCTCTCTTTTCACGCCATCTTGGAAATTGAAAGTGTGTACACTTGGAGTGTGTATCAGATAGGATTGCCCTACCTCACGTGCTCAGAAGCCACAGTGCTATATACTAGAAAGAAACACAGATTTGGAACTAAGAATAGTAAAAGAACAGCTTGGGGCCCAGCTCTATTGTAGAGCACATTTAGCCTTGGAGAGGTTGTTTCTAAATTTAATCTCCAACACCAAATGGAAAAAGTCCACCCTTCCTAATGAAATGTACCTTCCGATCTTTTACCTATTCTCTGATTAGATTGTTTCCTTTTCCACTGCTGAGTTTTGAGAATTACAAACATATGTAATATACATTAGATACTGTGACATGAGAATTAAAATCATGCATTCTAGATACCAGTTGTTTGTTAGATTTACAGTTTATAAGCATTGGGTCTTTGTCTATATCTTACCTTTTCATATTCTTAACAGAAGTTTTGGCAGAGTAAAAGTTTTTACTTTTACATGAATTCCAACATATTGTACCTTTATTTTTTTATGAGTTGTGCTTGGGGCACTGGGTCTAGCCCAAATTCCTTAACAACGTCTATATTTTTCTAAAAGTTTTATTGATTTTCGTTTTAAATTTGTCTATTATTCATCTTGATGTATTTTTTGTGATGCATGTGTTAGTCAGTTTTCTAATACTGTGACAAACACCCGAGAGAAGCAACTTAAAAGGAAGTGTTCACTTTGGCCCTGGGCTTCAGGGCCTTTGATATGTGGGGGGAAGGAGGGCCTGTCAGATTAGAGCAGCTCACTTCACTGAGATCGGAAAGCAGAAGACGGTTTACTTGTGTCATCGTGTTCTACTGGGTAGTGAGTGCAATCCACATTCAGGATTGGTCCCCCCATTTAGTTTATCCTCTCTGCAAACATCGTCATAGACACAATAAGAGCTGTGCTTCACATGTGTACTCAGTAATTCTAAGTCTAATCAAGTTCACAATGAAGAATTCCCATCATGAGCCCAGCCCTTGAAAACTTGACACCCAAATCTATCACTTTGAAGGACAGAATTCCACTGTCAACCCCCCAAAATTGTTCTTCCCATAATGTACAATGTATTCTGTCTATCTTTAAGTGTTTCTACTTTCTTAAGAGTTCAAAAATTGTCCAGAAATCCAAACCCAAAGTATAGCATTCAAGGCAAACTCTTAGCTATGAGGCCCACATAAAATAAAGACATATTACTTATTTCCAAAGTATAAAGATATAGCAGATATATAGAAGATTAGAATATCAAGAAAGAATGGGCCCAAAGAAGCTGTAATACCCGGCAAGATATTAAATGTTATAGCTCCATATTCACCCTTACAAGATGTAGCAATGTGAGTGCCAACAGATTTTGGAGATTTCTGACTCCACAGCCTTGTCTTTAATCCCATGACCTCTCTCTTATGCAAGTTCTGTTCCTAACCTGTGACTTGCTTTGGTAGGCATTCTATATTCCTGGTGTTTCTAAGTTATTTAGGTCTCCACTGTACCTTCAACCTTACTGTCATCAGTCCACCTATACCTGCCTCAAGGGCTCACTGCATGACACCAATTCTGTTACACATTGCCTGGTCTTGCAGACTGTTCTTGAAGCCCAGATGGAAGCCTCCATGATACCACAACTTTCATTCTGCAAACCCGCAAATCCAACATCATGTAGACAATGAGAATATCTGATGCCAGCTTGAAAAGAAGTTATGTTCTTTTGAAGCACAGTGTCAGTGGCTTCTATGTGTCTGGCAGCTGAGCAGAGTGATGTCAAACTTCTCGTTGTGAGTGGGGTATCCAACAGATGTGCTTTTCTCAAGGGAAGCTCTTCTAAATTTGTTATTCTTTTATGTCCTGAGTTTGAGAAGAGAGGACACTGAACAATGTTCAAGAGGCCTCTGAGTTGTTTTCTGTTCTCCCAGTGCAATGAGATTTACTTCTTAATGTGACTCACTTCTTTGGAAATCATGTCTTCCTTAACGCCAATGTTACACAGGATTTTCTAACCAAAGTAAAAATTCCCCAAGTCTTCCCGATCTGTATTTTGCTCTTGGATTGTACTGCAAGTCTGGAAACTAACCAATACTCCATGCCATAGCCTGAACTTTATGGTGACAATGAAGCTTCTTACTCTAAATTATTTATTCTATCATTCTTCTATTAAATCATTTTATATTCAGTCTCCCACAGTCTTGGCACATGGGCAAAATGTTTGTCATATGACACAAATAGTCTTTATTGTGGCTCCTAATAGTGCTTGTTTCCCTCTTAAACCTCATGAGCACACACCATACTGCACTCATTCCTATTTGTATTCAGGATTCACATTAGAGTTGTATAATAAGTTGTGCTTATAACATCTTAAGCTTTCCTTAACTCATTTCTCTAACCTTTTTTTCCAAATTTGCCTCATGAAATAGTTCCAAAGATGTCTGAGCCACTTTGTAAAGGTAGCTATGGCAATGACTATTTCTCTGTCATCAACTGTCTTAGTTTTCCATTACTGTGATAAGTTCTTGAGTGAACAAATTAAAGGAAGGTTAATTTTGAATCAAGTTTTCAAAAGTTTCACCTAAGCATGGAGGACATACTACAGGATGGCTCAGTAAGCTAAACAGAAAGAATGTGGCCATACTTACAAGCATTGTTCTTGTTTCCCTCTGACTAAATTAAATACACAGTTACTGAATGTTGACATGCATTCTGGATGGTGCTCCAATTTTATTGATCATCAATGAGAATTCCTTCACAAAGAATTGTGTTTCAGTAATCCCTTGGGTATTTTTCAGTCTAATCAAATTGACAATCAATATAAATCACTGCAATATGGGAGGTTTACAGTGCTATTTTATTTGTTTGTCATATGCACTGATGTTCATGTGACTCTTTTGCCTAAAATGTCCTATTGCTCCAGGATGAGTTGTTAAAAAAATGCTTAGCTTCTTCCATTAAAACAATTAAATGCACTAGTCCAAACTTCATTGGCTATGTGTATGCTTCTAGAAGTGCCATTCTGTTCTGATCTGTGAAGCCTCTGCTTCTGCTAGTGCCTCATGTCATAGTTACTGTTGCTATTCAGTACACCTGAATACTCATTAGAATTATGCCTCTCGTTTTCAACTTCTTTGTCAACTTCAACTATTCTAGAGCTTATGATTTCAATATACACTTTAAAACAAGGTTATCTGTAGCCACAAAAACCCTTTCTGGGATTTGGATAGGAATTTGTTGGCTTTTTATATAAATTTGGTTAAGCACTGACATTTTCATTATATGGGGAATATAGTCTGTGACACTGTATTCCTTCTATTTATTTTATTTTCTATATTTTATTTGTTTCTCAGAATGTATATCTTAAATTGAAGTAATATGTGCTCACTTTTGGCATATAGAAATGTATTTGATTCTTATATATTAATTTGTGTTCAATAATCTGGCTGAACTCACTTGTTTGTGGATTTTTAAATTGTGTTCCTTGTTTTAATGTTGATTCTTTATAGTTTTCTTCTACAAATAGAAATCATTGTATCATACATTCTATCTATGTCTTTTCCTTCTTTTTGTCATAGTGCAATGGCTAATATTTACAGTTCTATGTCAATTAAGATTGGATGTATTTGATACCAATCTTCATCATCAAGTACTATGGTTAATAGTTTCAATTTTTTCTAAATGCTCTTTATCAATTTGATCAAATCTCTTTCTATTCTTATCTTGCAGAGTGGTTTTTTTTTTTTTTTGGTTTTTCGAGACAGGGTTTCTCTATGGCTTTGGAGGCTGTCCTGGAACTAGCTCTTGTAGACCAGGCTGGCCTCGAACTCACAGAGATCCGCCTGCCTCTGCCTCCCAAGTGCTGGGATTAAAGGCGTGTGCCACCAACGCCCGGCGCAGAGTGTTTTTTTTTTAAATTTAAGTTAGAGACAAGCATGTTTCATACATCAATCCCAGCTCCATCTCCCTCCCCTACTCCCTCACCCTTCCCCCTATCCCTCCCCCCAGTCCCCCTCTCAATCTCCACTCCGATCCCCAGGGAAGGTGAAGCCCTCATGGTGGATCTCCAGAGTCTGCCATTTCTTCCAGGGCAGGGCCTAGGACCTCCCACAAGAGTCCAGGCTGAGGAGAGCATCCCTCACTGTGGGATGGGCTCTCAAAATCTATTTGTATGCCGGGGATAAATACTACCCCAGGCCCCATCGATTACCTAGGCATCCTCATTGACACCCGCTTCAGGGGTTCTGGGTCAGTCCCATGCTTTCCACACAGCCATCATTCTGGGGTCCACAAGCTCCCACTTGTTCAGGTCAACTGTTTCTGTGGGTTAAACAAGCCCAGTCTTAACTCCTTTGCCCATCAGTTTTCCCTTTCCGACACTGGATTCCAGAAGTTCAGTTCAGTGTTTAGCTATGGGTATCTGCCTCTGCTTCCATCAGTCAATGGATGAATGTTCTGTTTCCCAGACTCTCTGGCATTGGTATTGTATGCTGCAGAGTTTTTAATATGAATGAATTCCAGATTTTTAAGTTGTGTCAATTGATATATTCATGAATTGTTCTTCAGTTTGTTGATATTACCCATTACATTGTGATATTTAAATAACAAATACAGCTTTCACTATCTGGAATAAATTTCAACATATTTCACACATTGATGTTCTGAAAAATAATTCTGTGACAGTATTCTTCCCTTATATTTGGAGACTTGTCTTAGTTAGGGTTACTATTGCTGTGATGAAATACTATGAGCAAAAACCACCTAGGGAGAAAAGTGATTCTTTCACTCATGGTCTCATATAACAATTCATCTTCAAAAACACTGAGCAAAAGGAACTCAAACAGGGAAGGTCCCCTGAAAACAGGACCTGATACAGAGGTCACGGAGAAGTGCTGCTTCTAATGACTTGCAGTCTTCTTATAGAACCCAGAACTACCATCCCAGGATGGCACTGCCCACAATGGGGTAGGCTCTTCCCCATAAATCACTAATCAAGAATCAAAAGAATGCCCTGCAGGCTTGCATACAGTCTGATCTTATGAAGGTATTCTTGTTTCTCTCTAGTGACTATACCTTTGTCAAGGTAACATAAACCTAACCAGCACAGGTCTCAAATAAACAACAACAAAACAAAACACAACAAAAAAAATGAAGAACACAACCTCTACCTTTTGACATTTTAATAAATTTGGAGACTTCCAAATATGCTTAGAAAGTATGCTTCCTATGGCTAGAGCTATGACTTAGTGGTGCAGAACTTTTCCAGACTATGTGAAGCCCTAGTTTCGATCTTCAGTATCACATAAAGTACATTTAATATTTATAGGCAGAAACTTCAATTTTGCTAGGAAGGGATATCTCTGTTTTAGTTTTATGTTTTCTTTTGAATCTCAAACAAAAGGGAATCTCAAAGGAAGTAAGTAATAGAAACATAGCAGTAAGAGAAGCCAAGGGGGGGAAAAAGTCCTTAGAACTATTTATAGGAAGAAATTTGAGATCCTCTTTTCAATAACTATTTGAATGTATTCCATTATTTTGTTTGGAAATGGCTGACTATCTCAAGTAATAACCCTTTTCAATGGAACCAGCAGCATTCTCCTTTCTACTTATTGATCTGCCATGTGCTATGGGTCCCCAAATGTACAATATTTCCAAGCCTATACTGTCATTTATGGTTTCTCAATTATTTCAAATCTACAAAATATTCTTTTTCTAACAAAATGTGTTAGCACAATGGGGAAAAAGATACAGAATGTGGACTCAATGAGACTTGGGATTGTCTTGATTCTCCCCCAAAGACTAGCTATATGACCTTATTGACTTCTTTGAGGTTCAGACTTACTCACCAGGGACTAAAGTGAAATTCCTAGATACTCTCAAGGAGTCATTTAGATCATAATTAGATAATTGATAGACATACAAGATCTGAAAATACCATAGAGACTTCAAATGTTATTAATATTTACCATGGAGGATTTCTGAACTCCTTGAATAAGAATGAGTTTCCCATTGTTTAATGAAAAACACCATCTCTTTGATTGTGCATTGAAGAATGTTCAAGAATTACTGCCCTCTTGTCCATTAACATTCATTCACTCAACTAACAATAACTGAGTGCTTACTTTTTACCAAGGTCCATGTGATACACTTGGAAAATTATAACATAAAAGACATCTTCTCTGATTTTTGTAGCTTAATATATGACAATAAAACCATAGAAACAGGGGAGTAGGAGATGTGGGGAGGCTGAGGAGAACGGGAAGAACCGCGGGAGAGTAGGGCAGGGAAACTGTGTTTAGGATATAAAATAAATAATCATTTGAGACATTAACAGAGATGAGTTATTGCCCAAGTGCAGTTTATGCTTTGATAGTCAGTTAGTGTACATATCTATGTATGTCATAGCTTGGGTATGAAATGTGCCCCACAGTCTCATGTGTTTCAATATTAAGCCCATACTGAAAGTTCTGATTCTTTTTTTAGTGGGAAAGAGAGTTCTATGGACTTGTGAAACAAGTGACCAATTTAGTAGAAGTGTGTTACTAGATGTGCACCTTAAAGGTGATATCTACTTGCAGTTTCAATGGAAACTTCCACAATGTGACCAGTCACACAAAATCATCATGTCTTCCCTCCTACAATGAATTATACCCTCTGAACCATGAGTCAAAATGAATCCTTTGTTCTTAAGTTTCTTCTAATAGATTTTTTAAAGCAACAACAGAAACAAACATTATTAATACTGAAAATCAATTCTATGGTGGAGTCATCATTGTGAAAACCCTGACTATGTGTTTCTCGGGCCTTTGGAATTGGTTTACAAGAGAATTATGGAATCAATTGAAAATATGAGTTGGAATTCTGTCAGCAGACTTTAGTACATTATTCTATTTGGATAATGGCCCAAATGTTAGTATAAACAAAAACAATGAATGCTGTATTGAAGTCATGTCTCAGAAGCAAACAATGACAATCAAACTTAGTATTCTTTGCCATTCGTGCAAATAGTGAAATTCTCTACATTCTTGTTTCCTGAAATTTTAAGTGGGACTGGATTAAAAAACAAAGTACTAATTTATTTGATGAAAATTTTTCAAAATAAGATAGCATTCAGGCTGTGTCATGGTTACTGCTTGCTAGGTTTAATCAGATTTGGAATCCAGAGATAAACACAGAACATAAATATGTGGGGGAGTGCAGTTTCATTACCAAAATGTGGACCAGGGCATGTGAAAAGAACTGGTACCATTTTTAAAGGTATTAGAACAAGTAAGGAGAAGCCAAGTACTTTCCTAAGGAGCAAAAGGAAAAGTACCTTGAGGGCTAGATCCCTACTGCTCCAGTATATAAAAGTAAAAATGCATTTACAAGATTTCCCCTTGAATGAAAGTGCAAGAAAGAACAATGCCTAAAAAGATTAGGTTCAAGGACACTGCTAGGACAGGGCTACCTATGGAAGTGTGTTCTTACCTATAGCCATGTAAACGCTCTTGACCTAACCATAAAATGTGGCATTATCCACAGAGTGATGATTCTTCTGGCACATGAAACATAGGTGACCAAGGATCAATGAGGCTTAGGCAAAGGTTTCAAAAATGTAGGTGAGGCCAAGCAATATAGAGCAGGCATAGATGATGAAATGTAAGTTTCAGTGGATATCCTACAATACTGAAGATGCCAGGAACATTTAACATCTACCAAGGAAAGTAGTAAGTATCAAATGGAGTTGGTCTAAGAAAGAAACCATGAGTACAATGGGCAGCAAGGCTGTAGAGTTATGGCAATGAGAAAACCCACTGGAGCTCACATGATGTCAGTGAGTGCTAGATACAGCATGTTGAGCTATAATATTTCGTATTTGCCATTCTGAGACTGAGTATTGTTTTTGTCTACCTTTCTTTACTATGCTGCCATGCTTCCTTCAAAAAAATAGCAATGTGATGTTGTGTACTGCAAGTATGCAACTGGTTTTTCTTTTGTTTGCACTTTACAACTAAAATATTCTATTGACTTTCAGAAGAAAGTAGATTTTTATACCTTTGGACAGTGTTGGGATTGTGAAAACTATGTGATCTCTTAAAGTTTGACTGAATACAGTTTGCATTATACGATGGTCATGGGCCTATCAGGCGAAGGGCTGAATGCTGTAGTTTGGATCTGAAATGTCCCTCGCTAACCACGTATTTGAACACATGCTCCATCAGCTGAAGATGACATTTTGGTGAATTTTGGAACCTTTGAGACATGTGGCCTAGCCAGCTGAGGTAAGTTACCAAGGACAGACTTTGAAGATAATGTCTACTTCTGGTTCTCATGCAAGCTCACCTTTTCTAGTCTCCTACCACAGTCTGACCAGCCACAGGTCTCCACAGTTACAGACAGAAGCTATTGCCACTGTCATGCCTTTCCTGCCACAATGACCTGTATATGCTCTGAACAGTAAGTGAAGTACCCTTCCTCTCTTATACTGTGTTTGTTGGGCATTTGATCACAACAAGAAGAAACATAATTAGTGCAATATTTAACATGGGGTACAACCACGGGGGTCAAAGGACATCCTCAAGAAAATAGCAGGTAATTTATGTTTCAAATACATGGGAAGAAAAAGTCAAGCTTTGGGGCACCCTGAGTCAGATCCAAAAGTATATATTACTCTGAAACAGAGACTTTAAAAAGCCAGGGAGGCTAGAGGTAAAGAGCAAAGACCAACAGATCTTAGAAGCTATACAGCCAGGCAGGACCTGCCTCCTACTTTCCTTCATTCAAAGTCCTTGGCCTTGCCATCCATGTCACCTCCAACACTGGTACACATAGTCTTTGCTTTTAAGCCAAAGCTACAGAAAATACATCCACACAACTTACCCTTATTCCAAGGGGCTAATGTTTCTTCTCTCTGTGTCATGGTTTTTTTCAGGCAAGCATCCTCAGTACTTTCTTTGCCTGGTACATAACCAAATTCACCAAGGGTAGGGCTCTGATGTCTTTACCATCTCCCTGTTACCCTCAGCCTACCACATGCATTTTCTTTTGATAGGCCTCTACCTTTACTGTCTGTCTTTTATTTTGCTGTGAGTGTAATAGAGCTGATAAATGTCTATAGGTTTTTTTAACAGGAAAGAGACAAATATTTTCTGAGCCTCAGAGGCAGACTTAAGTAGAAAACCGAATCAATCCAGAAGCTGAAGGGAACCCAAAGGACCTTCCACCTGAGTTCTGCAGGCCAGTCAGCCACATGCCTGTGGCTGTGGTCCGGATCTCCCCACACATTCCCTTATTGAAAATAGATTTTTTATACACAATCTATCCTGCTTATGGTTTCCTTTCCATCTCCTCCACTCGCTCCTCCCCACCATCCAGATTCGGCCCCTTTCTGTGTCTCATTAATAAACAAACAGACTTCTATGTCATACTAATAAAGTAAAATATAGCATAATACAGGAACATAAAATAAAAACAACACATCAGAATAGGGCAAAATGAACAAACAGAAGGAAAAGGGTTCAAGAAACGGCACAAGAGACTCAGAAACCCACTCATTCCCACCCTCAGAAATTCCATAAGAACATTAAACTGGAAGCCGTAGTATGTAATCTTAACACCTAGACAATACATAAATATCTATAAGCATATAAAATTTATAAGTAATTTTACACAGCCAGGCAGGACCTGCCTCCTACTTTCCTTCATGCAAATTCCTTGGCCTTGCCATCCATGTTACCCCCAGCACTGGTACACATAGTCTTTGCTTTTAAGCCAAAGGGTACAGCAAATACATACATACAACTTACCCTTATTCCAAGGGGCTAATGTTTCTTCTCTCTGTGTCATGGTCTTTAGCAGGCAAGCATCCTCAGTACTTTCTTTGCCTGGTACATAATCAGGTTCACTAAGGTAATAAATTTTACCCCGTATACATAAATTTAAAAGTAAGATAAATTTTAAAGCAGAGAAAAAGGAAAAGCCCAAAAATGGAGATCAGACAAGGATCCTGCAAAGATGCTGTTGAGTTCTTTTACTGCTGGCTGTCTACTGCTGGGTATGCAGCCTACCCTTAAGAGTAGTTTGTTTCCCCAGTGAAACTCCATTGGAGAAAACTAAATTTTCATTTGCAGATAGTTATCAATTGGAGATTGCTTCATGGTTAGGGGTAGGAGCATGTATCCACTTCTCTTTTCATCTCTAAGACCCTATTCAATGCAGGCCCACGAACTTCCTGTACACATTGCCTCAGTCTCTGTGAGTTCATATATGTGGTAATCCTATTGTTTAGAGACCCTTTTTTCCTTGGTGTCCCCCATCTTCTAGAGCTCTTGCACTCTTTATGTCTTCTCTTCTGCAGGGTTCCTTGAGTTGAAGGGAATCTAAGGAGCAACAGGGCTCCTCAGTTTGCAAGACGGTCCACTGAAATACTATCTGTCACGTTGGGTGCATTCCTTTAGCATCCAGCAGAGCACACCTGTCTCACTGCTGCAGCACCCCAGGGGATTTCATATTTTCACGGGCATTTCTCAACCCGGGACCCAAGTGAGAGCCATGCTGTCAAAGACTTTACCTTGTTATCAGTTGTTGCCCAGTGCTTTCCAGCAGAGGCAGCTATTAGCATCCTGTGGACAGCCATGTCTGGGATGTCTGCCTTGTTCTAACTCTTGTCAGGGGACAACCCTACCCTGACCCTTCTAGTCCAGGAAGTCAGGCTACTGTCAGCAGCTTTCTGTAACTTCTGTCACCACTGATGACTGTTCCAAGTACTGTGAAAGAAACAAATACTACCAGCCTCCAAGACCCTTATCAGAAGCTTGCCATTGACTGAGAAGGGACTTGCATTCTTTTCTAATATAAATCATTTTTCTTTTGAGTGCTGGGAGCTAAACCTGGGACTTTATGCATAGCAGGCAAGTAGACTACCTCTGAGCTACAGTTTCCTTTTCATTATTTCTTAACTTTGAGAATGTCTTCTGAAACTGGTATTGAACTCATTCTATATAGCCTGGTAAGCCTTGAGCTTGGGGCCTTCTGCTTTAACTTCCCAAGTAGCTATGATTACAGGTATAAGCCACCAGGCCCAGCAAGCATTCCATTTTATTGCAAAATTTGAAACTATAAGTTTGTTTGAAGATGTTCAGGGTTGTAATGTGAATTTTTAAAAGGGCAATTGTGAAATGGAATACCTCTATCTCACCTTTGATATTCATAGCACTCTGTGAACACAAGTGTTATCACTATCCACTCTCTATCTTTCTCCTCTACAAAAAGGGGAGGAAGAGACTGATGTTTCTATGTCTCTAGCAAAGAAACCCCCCATTGCAGAGTCCTACAAAACCCCCACTGTGAGTCAGAGGTTGCTTTGGATCAATGCAAAAGTGTTATCAACTTTACTCATATCGGATTTTGTCACTCCCAAATATTCAAAAGCAATCAGCTATTGGAGAGGGGATATGATTTTTCTGAAGACATAAAAATTAGTACAGAAATTAAGTCAGGGTATCTGACCTGGCAACACTGCATTAACTTCAAGGTATCATCCACATTCATGTGGTTATCTGCAATCAAAGCCAGAGCCCAAATGTCCTGTGTTTCTGTCCCTACTAGAAAGGCAAAACTTCAGGATAAGGAACTGCATTTGAAGGGAGAGAGGCACTAGATTAGAAACAGGGATGCTCCACAATAAAAACATAGCTGTCCATAAATCCAAAGGTGTGAAGGATGTATTAGAACACCTAGAGGACTATTTTCATGTGTGAGAAAAAGAGTAAATGATTCTGAGTGGAGTGAAACTGTGCATGATAGTCATTATCTTCTAAGGATTTTTTGTTTGATAAATGAAACAGAATCCCTTCATTTCCAAGATGATTTAATTAAAGAAACTGTTTCATAACTATGTCTCATATAATTAACATGAAAGTTATTTCATTAGATAGAAAAATCATTAACTATGTTATACATAGGGGGAAAAAACTGAAACCAAATAAGAAAAAATGAACTTGGACATGGTGTATCTGATACCCAGATCCCTCATCTCCAGTGGTCACCAGTGTAACAGAGGCTGCTGCTTGCCTAGCCAGTGTCCAGCACAAAAACCCCCTTAGAAGAAGATCCTCATTTAATTCAGTAAAGAAAAAATTACTACGTTAAAAAAATCTCCATGTTCTTGCCAGGTAGTGGTGGTGCCAGCACTAGGGAGGCAGAGACAAGAAGATCTCTGTGAGTTTGAGGCCAGCCTGGTCTATAGAGTGAGTTCCAGGGCAGGCTCCAAAGCTACACAGAGAAACCATGTCTCAAAATACCAAAACAAGATAAAAGAAAAAGAACAACCATGTTCTTAGGTTATAGATCATTTGGTAGACTGTTTGATATGTAAGTATGAAGACCTGAATTTGATCCCACAAAACCATATTTAAAAAAAAAAGTCCAGGTATGGGTGACACACTTGTAATGGCAGCATTGGGAAAGTAGACATAAGAAGATTCCTGGGGCTTGCTGACAAGCCATCCTAGCTTATTTGGTGAGTTCCAAGCCAGTGAGAAACCCTGTCTCAAAAACAAAGTGGATGGCCCCTGAAGAATGACACCAGAGATTGACCTATGGTTTATACATGTGCTCATACATACATGCATGCATGTGTGTGCACACATGCACATCCTCACACACACAGACACACATATGCAAATGTACCTGAAAACACACATTTACACACAAAATTATCAAATCTCCCTTTCAGTGGGAGATTGACAACGTTCTAGAGTAATAATAATTTTAAAACAACTTTATGGAACAGGTCAAAATGTCTTTTCTATTTACAGCTCATCACTGAGCCAAACTCCTGGAATCCAGTTGTAGAGAGGAAGGAGTGATGAGCAAAGGGGTCAAGACCATGCTGGGGAGACCCACAGAATCCCGAGCAAGTGGGAGCTCAAGGACCTCAGTTTGACAGCTGGGGAACCAGTATTGGACTGAACCAGGCCCCCTGAGAGTGGGTGGGTGACAATTGGGAGGCCAGGGCAGTCTATGGGACCTCTAGTAGTGGAACTAGTATTTAATCCCTAGTTCACGAATGGACTTTGGGAGCCCATTCCCTATGAAGGAATACTCTTTCAGCCTAGATACAGGGGGGAGCACCTAGGCCCTGCCACAAATGATGTGACAGACTTTGATGATACTCCACGGGAGGCCTCACCCTCCCTGGGGAATATGGGGGTGAGGGTTGGTGAGGGTCATGGGAGGACATGGGAGGATGGAAGGGAGAGGGAACTGGGAATTTAGTATTAAAATAAGATTGTTTTAAATTTTAAAAAAACAAAAAATGCCTTCTCTAAGCAACTAAATAAACAAAATTTTAGTGTCATGTCTTCCTTTTGTCTCTTGGTCACAAAAAGCAGGCATTCCATTCATCCCCCTGATTTAATTGAGCTTGAGTACAAAATAGTGCACTGAGATAAGAAGTGAAAAAATAAAGGGGCTTGGCCCCCCATCACTCTGAAAACCCATATCAAATATTTATGTCTTTTTCTGAGACTCATGCATGTGAGGAGATAATAAACGACTCTCCTAAAGACACTGTTATTTGAGGGGGCTTTTTCTTGATGAAGTTAAGCCTAATCTTAATGATTAGAGCACATATCTTAATTTGAGAATGAATGTGAAATGCAGACACTAGCTGCTGGGATACCTGGCTCTTCTATTCAATTCACATGCTTATAAGAAAGAAGAAGGAATAAAGCATGTCACATAATTCATCAGATTTAAAGTCTCATCCATGGAATGACACACTGTAATTTTATGCATCACCCAAGAAGAAAAAAAACTGTTGCCAATTAAACTATGACATGACACTGATTGTAAAATGCAAATCAATTTCAAAATGTTAAAATGTGCAGGGAAAAAAAAACACAACCTATGAATGCTGTATATTGGGTAGGGATTTATCCTCACACAGAGTTTAGATTTAAAGTTTATCACATCTACACATCCTCCCTTCCCAATTTTAATAAGAACACTGAAGCCAAGAGAAGGGCACGTATTTGTTCAAATTCAGGGATGGATCCATGATGAGCCTCTCAAGTGAAAATCAAAGCTCTTTAATAGGTCCCAGTAGATACCAAGTTTCTGCTTGTGTTACCTTGACCACTAGTGACATGTTTATTTAATCAACCACCTGTTTCTGTTTTGCTCTTCTAAAATACTGAATATGCAGTACTGAATATGCTGTGACAAAGGCTCTCAACCCCCATCTCTCCCACACAGAAAGGGACTCAGCCACCACCGCAGGAGATGACAAAGGTAGATTTCACAACAGATTCACAGTCACACATTACAGGGCCCCTGTGAAACTTTGTCAGCATCTCTGAAGTAGATGGAAAAGAGCAGGTGGCACCAAGAGCTGCAGGCAGGAGCCTTCTAAAACAGGGCCTTTGGTTGCAACAGAAGTGGCTGGGAAAAGTATACAAAGGGGCCTCAGTCCACAGGCCTCCTTCTTTTCCTATGGAGGGAGAAGACCTATGACAAACAGCCCCATGGCAGGGAAAGCCAAGGACTAGATTCTCAGTTGTCAGAAGCAGGTATGAAGGGAGGCCTAGGAGAACCTTCATGGGTTCAGCCAACATTATAGATAAAAGAGGCCATCACCTCTCATTATCTGCTTTGGATCTAGTAAGACCAGGCTATTGAGGGAGTGTGGTAGTGGGAGTCAATTCAGACATCAGGGTGAAGGACTTAGAGCCTGAATCACAGCAGTGAAAGTGGAGTGAGAAGTCAATCCGTGCCTTACAATGATGCTTCCAAGGCATGGACTTCTGATGCTATTGCCTATACCTGGCATTGTTTCCTCCTCTGCTGCTAAATTTTGCCTATATTTTAGGTTCATTTTTACTGCTGTGATAAAAACTCAAACAAAATGCAAAAGAGTCTATTTCAGCTTACAATCTCGGGTTATAGTTACCATTGTATGGCAATCAACACCAGAACTTCAAACAACTAGCCACATTACATCCACACTCCAGAGCAGATAAAAATGTATGCATATATGTTCATTCGCTTGCTTGTGCTCACCACACTTTACTCTTGTATAGAGGACTCCTGCCTAGGGAATGCAGCCACCAATAATGGGCTGGCTCTCTACAAATCAGCTCATTTACTGGACTATCCCTTACAAACGTTCCCAGAGACCAATCAAACCGAGTCTCTTTCCAAGTGCTTCTAGGTAGTATGTGGTTGACAATTAAAGCTAACTATCACTTGCTTCATACTTACTCTTGGCATTCCTTATTGTAACTCATTCTTTTTTTAAGGATATGTATGATATACATATATTGTATGAATGACTATTAAACTGATAGGTTGCCAGAGAGAACCATGTTCACTTAAGGAATCCAAGGCTGGAATTAAATGATGTAATGGCTGAATCTCAAATGCCAGTCCAAGGCTGAGGCCCAAGGCAGGGTCTCAGCCTCCCACTGTCCCTGATATTCTCACCTGCATTTCCTGATCTAAGCAAGCTGGCTAACATGGAAGATAAGGAAGCCCTTCCTTTTTGTTCTAGCCCAAATCCCAAATCTCAACTCATGTGCAATGTTGAGTGTGTACATGATTTGGATTAATGAAAAAGGATTTGGATTAATGAAACTTTTACATGATAAAGCAATATTAAGAAAAGTGGAGCCTACTTTTCAACATAAAAGCAGCATGAACTAGATTCATGTCTGCAAGAGCTTAAGTGAGCAGCTGAGTGGCTGCAATGAATGCAGAAGAAAACCTTATAGAAACAGCAATGTAGCAAAATAGTAAAGCTCTTGTCTAGGGTGCACATACTCTATTGAAATGGTCTTGTTTTCACGGAGTGATGACTGTGTTATGATTGAGTCCTCACCACAATCAAAACTAGAATTATCTTCGCTTTACAGACAAAAATAAAAATCCTTAATAAGCTGGGCGGTGGTGGCGCACGCCTCTAATCCCAGCACTCGGGAGGCAGAGGCAGGCAGATCTCTGTGAGTTCGAGGCTGGGCTGGACCGACAGCCTCCAAAACAATACAGAGAAACACTGTCTCATAAAAACCCAAAATAAAATCCTTAATAAGGTAGCCAAGGGCAATATCTTTTCCCAAAATTGTACAATTAGTTGTATTTTAGACAATATAAGGGGAAAGTTTTGGTTTCCAAAGCTCTTTCATTTTTTTCCTTGTGATCAATCATCAAAAAAGCATTCCAAACGTATTTTATTAGAAAATGGTCCCGTGAAACCATTAAACATTATCTAATATTATATCTAATATCTAATAGCCAGCAGAAGCTTAGGAAGTATTTCCTATTATCCTCCCACTATGTAGATGAGGATGAGGTACAGACTGGGCAGGAACATTCCCAAGGTCCCACAGTACAGCAAGAAGGTGTCAGAGTCAGATCTCACATCTGAATCAGGTACACAACAAATATTTAAATAGCTTTTTCCAACCCAGTCCAGTGTTTTTCTACCTTATCAGTTTGGATTTGGTTGATTTATAATAATAGTGGCTCATAGCTCCACAGGGGAGAAGAGGACCTGAGGGCCCTGCTGTATGGATGGACATTTCCTTGCAAGGACTACAGTGATGGAGTAAGCAAACTGTCTGCCTCTATCTGTAAACCTACATTCTGCAAATGAATACAAAGCGAGGCCTTCAAAGCACTAAGATGTTATTTTCCCAGCAAATCCAGGGCCATTTAGTGTATCAGGGTTTGCTCTTTTTTTAGCATGGGAGCTAGCATTCAAAGGTTTGAAGACACAGTCCCTGAAGAGGTGCAAAAGCCAGAGAAAGAGGTGAGGTAAGGGAGCAGGAGGCTGGGGAGGGGGTAGGAGGAGGAAGGAGGTTGCAGCTCAAAAGAAGCTTTAGAAAAAAGACTTGGATGGATAGCAATACGGCTACCCTGATTCTGAGTTTCTAGAAACAGAATAAAAGTGAACACTGCTGTCTAGTCAGAAAGACAGCTAAAAGACAGAGATTAGAAACAGGGCACTTAGACCCCTCCCCACCTCCAACCACATGCTACTCTGAATGCAGGGGAGAGAAAGGGTGCTGGGCCCAAAGACATGGGTGGGCCAAAAGGAAGGATCAGCCTGAAAGCCGATCAAAAACACTTTCAAGTTAAGATTAAACTCTGCAGATTGCAGGAGGCCAATTTAATGGGACACATTCCCCAGTGCTCCTGTCCTCTCCCTTGGTTTCCCCTGGGAAGGGGCTAGGTTGTGATGTTGTACATCAGAGAGACTCCTGGGTACCAGATCTTATCCAAATGAGCAGCAGCGTAAGGCTCAAAAGATAGAGCAGGGAAAAAATAGTTTACAAAGTACTGAAAGGGAGAAAAGGGAGGGGAGAGGGATGGTAATTACCCTGCATCCATCCTATGATGGAGCAGGACTTCAAGGGACATGTTAAGTCATTAGCTCTGAAAGACATGACAAAGCTAGAGGAGGAAACAGGTACCTGGGTAGTTTCAGGACCAGTTTGGATAGTCCACCTCACCTCCCTTTTCTCCTGTCTGTCTGTCTGTCTGTCTGTCTGTCTGTCTGTCTGACTAACTGACTCTGTGTGTGTGTGTGTGTGTGTGTGTGTGTGTGTGTGTGTGTGTGTGTGTGTGTGTGTGTTGCTAGGGGGTTGGGTTCAGTACTCTACCACCAGACTATATCTCCAACACAAGCCACTCTTGTCTTCCAGATGTCCTTATTTAGAAAAGGAAAGGGCTATTAACTGTTAAGACTGTGCTGTACTGAACCAGTATACACAGTGATTAAACCTGTTGGGTATACCCAAATACCTCTCTTCTGAGAAGCTTAATCTCTCTGATCCTCAGAGATGAGGAATGGCCATCTGTACCTCAATGGTCACACTTGTTTTATCATGATGGGATGGGAAATGGGATGGAGTTGGTACCTGGATCTGCAGGCCACTTAGCTGATGTCTAAGCCTCAACATCCTCATCCTTAGACCCAAGGGAATGAAATGTGTGACCTTAAACACTTTGAGAAAAAAGCTGATGCTGTTTGTCTCCTGTTATCAGTGAGATGCTGGGTGCTTTTTAGATACTATGATGTTTCAATTATGCAAGAAAAATGAGTTACAATGATCTTAGGCACAAAAAAACTGTAATTAATAAAAAGTGCTATGCACCTAAAATATTTAAGAGGGTAGATTACATGTGATTTGTTCCTACCACAAAGAAGAACAAACAAAAAGGAATATTAGACACAAACCTTGGGAAGCTGCAGATAAATCTATTTCCTTGATTGCTGCGATGGTGTACAGACTTGTAACACCTTTAAAGTCATCAAATTGTGTGTGTTAAACTTGCAGCTTTGTGCACTGGCTGTTGTTCAATGATGATGTTTTTAAAAGGAATTTTTACTATACAAACACAATTCTACATTACGGATATATTTTGTTCAGAGGAAAAAATGGTAATTATACAAAAATATTGTCCAAAAAATCAATATATTTTCAGTGAGCATCATTGGATTTCATTTGACACTAGGTACTATAAGTGTCAATAGATGAATGAATAAAGTCCCCATTAGTGCTGCAGAGATTCCTCCTACACTCTAACGTGATTCTTCACCTCTTAGATCTATGTGGTGATGCCCTCCCCGGTGACAATATGCAGTGTGTGGTAAAGTGTGGGGTGCCACAGTGTTCCAGGAGCAAAAATGGTTGTGTGCCTTCTGCTTAGAAGCCTTGAAGTTAGAAACAAAGACTCAGGGCCATTAGTAGTCCCTGACAGGAAGACATCTGCCTTCCTCCACACACCAGTAGTCAGAAGCCTGGTCTGCAGAGAGACAGATCTCTTCAAGGCCATTGTGTTCGCTAGGCTTTCAGGAGAATCCACCTGCCATCAACCCTGCCTCCTGAGTGGGAGCACTTTATGACCTCATCCATCATGGCATCCACTGAGTCCCACCACTAGCAGAGGAATGGGTATGCCTATCACAGCAATAGTGGTGAAGAGTTTTCACCTCAGACATTTTCTGAGCAAGCTTGGCCCTCCCTTCCTCTCTATCCCATTATAATCTAAATGCTTGTCTTGCCAAAATATCCATGTTAGGATAAGTCCCAAGGTGATGATACCAGGGAGTAGCGCTTGGGAGGAGCAGACTCTGGGGAGTGAAGCCTCATGAATGAGATGAGTGGCATGAGTGTCTTTATAAAATACCCTAAAAATGTTTCCTCTACCATCTGAAGACACAACTAGAAGGAAACATCCATGCACCAGGAAGTGACCCCAGCAGAAACTGTATCTGCAAATACTGTGATCTTGAACTTCCCATCCTCTTGAACTATGGGAAATAGATTTCTGTTGGATAAAAGTCACCCAGTCTCTAGATTTTTATATGGCATATGAAGACAAAGGCATTGGATTCAGTATCATTCCTGATATCTGGACTACACAGTGGTCAGTGTCACTGACTGTTTCCAGCGTCCAAGATATGCAGTGTGGGCTTCTGGTGGGCAGTGTTCACTCTCCTCTACTCGCCCTCCTCTGGAGTGGGTGCATGTCCTGGGACTTATTTTAACCAATGTAGCAAATACAACTTTTTGGAGGTGATTCAGGCTCAGTATTGCTAGAAACCTTTCTTATTTCTGCTTTTCATATGACAAATCGTCACACTGGGAAACCTTGACAGCTGGAACTGTTAGTATCAGTGAGGAACTGAAGACAGCCTGTAGCCATCCACAAGTAAATGACAGGTGAAGGAAACTAAATTCTGCCTGTACTGAGAAAATCCTCCACCACCCAAAACTATGAGGCCAGTGCTTCAGGGACAGAGACAGACCCTGGTTCCAAATGGAGGACCCAGTAGCACCATGCCTGGACTCATGGCTCATGGAAACTGGGAGATAATAGAAGCATATTGCTATAAGGCACAAAGTTCATTCTCTTGCTGTTACCCAATGTAGATGATTGATACAAAAGAGCAAAGTGTGCAACCAATACAACTACAGAGCTCCATGTGAATAGTAAATAGACTATAGCAAAACTTACAGTACCCAAAATACAGCAGGAGATATTCTTTTTCTACATTCTAAAGGAAGCCTCCCTTCACATGCCTCCTGCCACTAAGGTGACCTCTGTTTTACACTATGTTATCTAGTTGTCTACCCAACTCCCGCTACAATTGACTTAAAACTCTACTAGAGACACAATTGAATCATTTTAGATTTTTTTCAGTAAACAAATTGGTAAAAAGAAAATTAATTTTAACCTAGTTGGTTTTACAGCTCCATAGAAATAATTTCAACCTGTGGAATAAGCTGCATTTCAAGGGCTTATCAGCTACACATGGCTGGTATGGCTATGGAGAGGACAGGGTTCATTGAACCTGTGCCCTAAAGGCAACTGGTCCATAGATCGGCTGTCAATCAAAGAATCAACCTTCTGATCTCACTTGACAAGGTGAGCTGAGCCATTCACACATTTTTCTCTAGGCACTTTGAACTAAGCAGCATAAAAAGATGTCAGTTGGTGTTAGGATCCACAGCTGAAAGGTAAAAACGGGGTCTTCAGAGGATGTGAGGGCCAGGGCAAGTTTTAGTATGGACAAAAATAAACCAGAAATTATGGAAGCTGAGAAAATTCAATAGCAGCCAAGGGTAGAACATGGAATGTAACTGAAGGTGTGTGGAGGGCAAGTTCTAGGAATAAAGAAATGGTCCTTCCTTCATTCGTTCAACCAAGAGCACTGCCCCCAACCAAGCTGTGCACCAGAGAGTGTGAATGAAAAGCAGATCAGTTCTGGCCGCATTGCAATTGACAGACAACTGGGAAATGACAGATGCTAGGCACAGATGTCATAGCTTCAAAGAAAGAGCTTTGAGAGAACATCGAAGAGTGTGTAAGTGGAACTGGGAGGCCAGGGAAAACCTCTTGGATGAAAAGATAGTGAAGTCATCAAATTTTAAAATAGGCAGAATAAGAAAGGGGAAAAGGAACATTCTAGAAATATCAAGTAGGAAAGAACAGGGGCATTCTTAGGCTACAAAAGGGATGTGGGCAAGCCTTCGCTGAGGGCTAAGGGCTTGGTGTGAGATGCAGAGAGCCAAAGAACAGTGGTGTGGAGCAGTGGGTACCTGACCACCTGGAGGACTTCTAGGATACTCTGTGCATTCCATTTTACGCCCCATCAAAGGCTTAGGGCCTGGCCCTAGTCTTGAGTCCTGGCTCTCTGATGTCACCCATTTTGTTCCCCCAGTTTTGACTTCGTGCATGTTGTTCAAATAAGTTCCTTTCCTTGGAAACAGTAAGACTGGGGTTCTTTCTTTCAGATAGATGTGCCAGCTTTGTGTTGACCTGGGTCCCCACTTTCCATGACTTGATGGAGGCAATGCTCACATCCATGTCAAGCTCTGACCTTGCACTTGAGGATCGGTCTAGGTGATGACCACATCCTCCTCACTGCTCCTCTCTGACATGGTGCCTGCCTCCCTGTCTGAGCCATGACTACAGAAATTCTGGAAGGAGGCTGGCCAGCCAGGGTCCACAGACATAATGTCCAAGGCCTCAGAACCAGAAGCAAGACAGTTTACTCTAGGAGGAATGAACACACTATGGAATAGTACCTCACTCAGATTATAGGTATGAAGCCAACACATGCTGAAAAGGAAAAGGAAGACAATAGATGTTGACAAGGACAACCAGGTTGTGAATAGTCTGCCCATATTATCTCATGATTCCCTCCAGCCAGTCAATGAATTCTAGCATTGGAACCGAAATTCACAGGAAACAAAATGTAGATCTTCATTGGAAGTCCAATTGTTTAAGCTTGAGAGACATCTCAGTGGAAAAGCGACATCAGAATTTGAATCCTGATTATTCACACAAGGGTTGCCACATAGTGTCAGGCCATTCTAGCCCCAGAAGCAGCAGAAAAAGGATCCTTGGAGCAAGCTGGCTATCAAAACTAGCGATATTAGTAAGCGTCAATTTTGAATGAATGACTGTGACTCTCTGAATAAGGTGGAAGAATGATTAATGTTGTTTCCTGGTATTAACCACCAGCATTCACATGCGTATACCCACATATGAATACCCATATGCACATGTGCCCACACGTGTGTGTGTCCATGCACCTATACACATTGAAACACATAGATAGATAGATAGATAGATAGATAGATAGATAGATAGATAGATAGATAGATAGATAGATAGGGAAAAAACAGAAAAAGAAAATAGAATAAGCCCAGTTTGCTCCAAAAGCTCCCGCCATTATACACTCAACTGATTACTAAGATGACAAGAATGCCTCTGTGTCCCTAAGCTCTATGTTGCATGGTCTATTCAGAATGTCTGCCCAAGTATAGTTAGTGCTCCTTCAGGGTATGTCTCCAGGAATGGACATCCCTGGCAGACACTCGTTGCTCAAGAGGTTTATGCTGTTCAAATGAGTGATGTAATGGCCTAAAAATGTCAATGCCCAAGGGGTCCCTTATATACCAAAGGATGCTAAACTCCAAAAATCCAAGTGGGAACTCAGGAAGAAAAATACAGTGCAGAGCCACAAGCAAAGGATCTGGGAAGGCTTAGTGATGAGGCATTAACAAGAAATTAAAAGTCCCAAACAACCTCTGGCCACCTGACTAGAGAGAGGCCCTCATGAGACAAGGACTTGGAAAGAGCTACATAAAATAAAGCCCTCCACAGAAACAAAAAAAGACGAATGAAAATAAACAGCGATCATTGGCAGTGTTCTTGGACCTGTTCTCTCACACTGAATGCCTGGTTCCCGGTAGAGGACCCATTAATGAATCTGACTGAACAAACTGCTGAATGGCTATGGGAACAAATGGATGACTGTGTGGGATGCTGAATGAAATAACAAGAAACTGGAGATCTAATTCTAGCTCTTGTTGTAACTGGCCTGAAAAGGGTGAAGATATTCTTAAAAGAGTTATTTTGCCCCTTTGCCTGTCCCACACTGGGAAACAGCTGAAGCCTGGTGTCAGCTATAGGAGAAAACTGTCCCCTAAGAGATTTCATAAACTTCTGACAACTTATCAGACTACCTGGCAGGCAAGATTAGTCAGGATAACAATGGGTCAGTAACTGGTGGGGCCATACCTTGACTGGGTGTACATATTTTTACCTTTTATTTAAAACTAAACCTCAGATCCCCAAAAGATGGGCTTAAGGGGGTCACTGAACCTCCTTGTTCCACTTCCAAGTAGCCACATTGACTGTATCTTCTTTTCTCACTTCCTTTTCAGTACTAATTACCTCTGTAATTGGTCTATTGGGGAGAGGTGGCTGAGCATAGCTTGTTAGGGATTCCAAAGCGCTATCTCTGATGCAAAAAATTTCAGTGACAACCTTCTGGGCTGTGTGTCTTCCTTGTTCCTGGTGATGCCACATATCCAGAGAGCCCTTTAAAGGACGCATACCCTGACTGCCATGTTGTGCAATGTTGGGGAGGCCTATGGACCTCTGGGATCTTGTCTTTTAAACTCACAGTTTACCATGTTTACAAAATGCAAACTCTTTTCTACTTAATTTGTTAATTTTCCTGTCTTTCTCACATTTTATTAAAACATGTATCAGTGTGAGAAAAGGAATGTCTGTCTACCACTCCTCCCTTTAGGCAACAGCAAAATCCTATGAAGGTGGTAACACATTTCATATTTTAATTATTTTTGTATCTTCCTTTGCTGGGCTATGCTTCTTGATGACTCTTTTCACTCCCTTGTAGAATCAGACCCTCCTCCCTCTCCAGATGGAAAATACACTTGTCTCCAGTGAAATAGAAAATGGTTCGCTAACATCAAGATTTTGGTTAGAGAAATAGTATGAGGGAATTGTCTGTTCCATTTGAGGTACTAGGAGAAGCAAGGAACAGATCTAGAACTCTAGAACATTTCTAAAGCATGGTAAATTGAAAGTTGAACTTGGATTCCAATTTCTGAGTAGCAAGTTTGCCAGCAAATGACCTTGAGATTGCCTTGTTTACTCCTGGCTGGAGCATGTTCTGACTGCTTACAAAGACTTGGCTCATTTAGTCATTACCACATCTCCATGAGCTTGGCGCTATTATTATCCTATTTACATTTCAAGGCAGAAATAGAGCATTTTGCATTGTCCAAGATGCCCTTGCAATAGGCAGAATTGGTATTTGAACCTGAGCTTAGAATCTCCAGAATCTCACTCTTAGGTTCTATTCCCATAGTATAATAAAGCATGATCCCCATTTTTTGTTTTTATTTGTTTGTATATTTGTTGTTTTGCTTTTAAAGAAAGAGTTTCTCTGTGTAAAAGCCCAAGCTGTCCTGGAACTCACTTGGTAGATCAGTCTAGCCTTAAACATAGAGAGATCCTCCTGCCTCTTGTCTCCTGAGTGCTGGCATTAAAGGTGTGTGCTGCCATCGCCTGATCATGATCCCCTTTTTAATATGCAGAAATATAAGGGACATAGAAATGAATATATGACAAAGTTCACAGCTACTAATTACAAAAGATGGGGCAAACCCAGGAACCCAACTCTTATCTACAAAGGGTATCTTAAGGACAGCTAGGGGTTTGTGCTTTAACAATGCTACTTACTAGCAGTAGAAGGGAATGAGTGTGTGAGGTCTCACCCTCCTGGGAATAGTGGTCTAACGAGGAGGACAGTTGTCAATCAAAACTAAGTAGACAAATATCAGCAAATGCTGTGAAAGGAAAGAGTGGGTAGTCAGGAAGTATGGCGTCATATCCCATTCAGAACTGCTTATAGTAAAATCCCAAAAGTTCAAGGAACATACCATGAGGGGAATAAGTAACTGTTATTGTAAGTAATGGCAATAATGTGGGTTCTCCATGAGCCAAGTCTGAGACAGAAAGGTACTAATCTCTAATAATGGAGGCATGAGGGAAGAAAAGGTTTACTTTGTCTTACTCTTTACAATTCATCATCCAGGGAAGTCAAGGCAGAAACTCAAGACAGAAACCTGGTGGTGAGAACTGAAGCGAAAGCTATGGAGGAATGCTGCTGCTTCCTGACATTCTGCTCATGGTTAGTTCGTCCTGGTCTCTTTTTCTTTTTTTTTTTTTAATTTTTAAATTTACATTTAAACTAGAAACAAGGTTGCTTCACATGTCAAGCCCAGGTCCCTCTCCCTTTCCACCCCCTCCTCACATGCTCTCCCACCAACCCCCCCAATACCCTCTCACTTCCCCAGGGAGGGTGAGTTCCTCCATGGGGTTGTCCATAGTCTGTCATTTCATCCAGGGCAGGGCCTCAACTCTTCCCCAAGAGTCCTACCTCTCTCATTGTTGGATGGACAGCCAAAGACCATTTGTATGCCAGTGATAAATACAGATCTACTACCCAGTGCCCAATAGATTGCTGGATTCTCAGCTATTAGTCTGGGATTCAAGAGCTAACCCATGTCAGGTCAGCTGTTTCTATGGGTTAAACCAGCCCAGTCTTAAGCACATTGCTAATTAGTCTTCCCTGAGTTCACTGGGTTCCTGGAGTTCAGCTCAGTGCTTAGCCATGGGAGTGCCATCAGCCACTGAATGAAGGTTCTGTTTCCCAGACTCTCTGGCCATGGGATTGTAGGCTGGCACTACCCAGATCTATGTCTAAAATCCATATATGAGAAAGTACATACCATGTTTGTCATTTTGTGACTGGGTAACCTCACTCAGTATGGTTTCTTCTAGTGGCATCCATTTGCCTGCAAATTTCAGGATTCCATTGTGTTTTTTCTGCTGACTAGTACTCCATTGTGTAAATGTACCACATTTTCTCTATCCACTCTTTGGTTGAGAAGCATCTAGTTTGCTTCCAAGTTCTGGCTATTACAAATAATGCTGCTATGAACATAGGGAACAGATATCCTTGTTGTAAGAATGTGCATCTTTTGGGTATATGCCTAAGAGTGGAATTGCTGGGTCTTGTGGTAGGCTTATTCCCATTTTTCTGAGGAATCTCCATACTGATTTCCAAATTGGGTGTACGAGTTTGCACTCCCACCAGCAATGGAGGAATGTTCTGCTTTCTCCACAGCCTCTCCAGCATAAACTCTCGTTGGTGTTTTTGATTTTAGCCATTCTGACAGGAATAAGATGATATCTCAGAGTTGTTTTGATTTGCATTTCCAGGATGGCTAGGAATGTTGAGCACTTTCTCAAGTGCCACTCAGCCATTTTAGACTCCTCTATTGAGAATTCTCTATGTAGTTCTGCAGACCACTTTTTAATTGGATCCTTTGGTATTTTGGAGATCAACCCTCTGTAAGATGTGGGGTTAGTGAGTATCTTTTCCCATTCTGTGGGATGCCTTTTTGTCTTGTTGACTGTGTCCTTTGTCTTACAGAAGCTTCTCAGTTTCAGGAGGTCCCATGTATTAATTGTTGACTGTCTGTACTACTAGTGTTATATTCAGGATGCGATCTTCTGTACCAATTCCTTCAAAGGTACCATCCATTTTCTCTTCTAAGTGTTTCAGTGTGGAGGTATTTATGTTGAGGTCTTTGATCCATTTGGACTTAAGTTTTGTACATGGTGATAGACATGGATCGATCCGCATTCTTCTACATGCCAGCATCCAGTTATGCCAGCACCATTTGTTAAAAATGCTTTCTTTTTCCCATTGTGTATTTTTAGCTTCTTTGTTGAAGATCAGATGTTCAGACATGTATGGGTTAATATCAGGGTGTTCAGTTCCATTCCATTGGTCTACCTGTCTATTTTTGTGCAAATACCAAGCTGTTCTCAGGACTATAGCTCTAAAATAGAGTTTGAAGTCAGGGACGGCGATGCCTCCAGATGTTGCTTGTTGAATAAGGTTGTTTGGGCTATCCTGGGTCTTTTGTTTTTCCATACAAAGTTGATTATTGTTCTTTCAAGGTCTGTGAAGAATTGTGCTGGTATTTTAAGGGGAATTGCATTGAATCTGTAGATTGCTTTTGGTAGGATTGCCATTTTTACAACATTGATCCTACCTATCCAAGAGCATGGGAGGTCTTTCCATTTTCTGAGGGCTTCTATAATTTCTTTCTTTAAAGACTCAAATTCTTAGAGTACATGTCTTTCACGTGTTTTGTTAACATTACTCCAAGATATTTTATGTTGTGTGTGGCAATTGTAAAGGATGATGTTTCTCTGATTTCTTTCTCAGCCCTTTTATCGTCTGTATATAGTAGGGTTACTGATTTTCTTGAGTTGATATTGTATCCTGCCACTTTGCTGAAAGTGTTTATCGGCTGTAGGAATTCCCTGGTAGAGTTTTTTGGATCACTTATGTAAACTATCATATCATCTGCAAATAGTGAAAGTTTGACCTCTTCCTTTCTAATTTGTATCCCATTGATCTCCTTTTGTCGTCGTATTGCTCTAGGTAGAACTTCAAGAACAATATTGAAAAGATATGGAAGAGACTGGCCAGCCTTGTCTTGTTCCTGATTTTCACAGAATCACATTGAGTTTCTGTCTATTTAGTTTGATGTTGGCTGTTGGTTTGCTGTATATAGCTTTTATGATGTTTAGGTATGTTCCTGTTATCCCAGACCTCTCCATGACCTTTATCATGAAGGGGTTTTGGATATTGTTAAAGGTTTTTTCTGCATCCAGTGAGATAATCATATGATTTTTGTTTTTCTGCTTGTTTATATAGTGGATTACATTGATGGATTTTCGTATATTGAACCATCCCTGCATCCCTGGGGTGAAACCTACTTGATAGTGGTAAATGATTGTTTGATGTGTTCTTGAATCCAATTTGCCAGCATTTTATTGAGTATTTTGGCATCAATGTTCATGAGGGACATTGGTCTGAAGTTCTCTTTCTTAGTTGCGTCTTTGTGTGGCTTGGGGATCAAGGTTATTGAAGCCTCGTAGAAAGCGCTTGGCAAAGACCCTTCTGCTTCTATTACGTGGAATACTTTGAGAAGAATTGGTATAAGCTGTTGTTTGAATTTCTGGTAGAATTCTGCACTGAGGCCACCTGGACCTGGGCTTGTTTTGGTTGGGAGAATTTTGATGACTGCTTCTATTTCCATAGGGGTTACAGGTCTATTTAAATTGGTTATCTATTCTTGATTTAATTTTGGCAAGTGATAGCTATCCAAAAAATTGTTCATTACCTTTAAATTTTTGAATTTTGTGGAGTACAGGTTTTAAAAGTATGACCTGATGATTCTCTGAATTTCCTCAGAGTCCATTGTTATGTCCCCCTTTTTGTTTCTGATTTTGTTAATTTGCATGTTCACACTCTGCGGTTTGGTAAATTTGGACAAAGTTTTGTCTATCTTGTTGATTTTCTCAAAGAACCAATTCTTTGTTGCATTGATTCTTTGTATTTTTTTCCTAGTTTCTACTTTATTGATTTCAGCCCTCAGTTTGATTATTTCCTGGCGTCTACACCTCTTGGATGAGTTTGCTTCTTTGTGTTATAGAGCTTTCAGCTGTGCTGTTAATTCTTTAGTGTAACTATTCTTCAGTTTCTTCATGTGGGCACTTAGTGCTATGATCTTCCCTCGTAGCACTGCTTTCAAAGTGTCCCGTAGGTTTGGGTATACTGTGTCTTCATTCTCACTGAATTCTAGGAAGTCTTTAATTTCTTTTATCATTTCTTCTTTGACCCAGAAATGGTACAATTTTGCATTATTCAATTTCCATGAGTTTGTAGGCTTTCTGCAATTTGTGTTGTTATTGAATTCTAATTCATACAACAAGGATGTCTGTTCCACTATGTTCATAGCAGAATTATTTGTAATAGCCAGAACTTGGAAGCAACCTAGATGCCCCTCAAGTGAAGACTGGATAGAGAAAATGTGGTACATTTACACAATGGAGTACTATTCAGCAGAAAAAACACAATGGAATCCTGAAATTTGCAGGCAAATGGATGACACTAGAAGAAACCATCCTGAGTGAGGTAACCCAGTCACAAAAAGAGAAACATGGCATGTATTCTCTCATATATGGATTTTAGACATAGATCTGGGTAGTGCCAGCCTACAATCCCATGGCCAGAGAGTCTGGGAAACAGAACCTTCATTCAGTGGCTGATGGAAGAAGAGGCAGACTCCCACAGTTAAGCACTGAGCTGAACTCAAGAAAGCCAGTAACAGAGATGGAGGACTGATTAGCAATATGCTTAAGACTGGGCTAGTTTAACCCCCAGAACCAGCTGACCTGACAAGGGTTAACTCTTGAATCCCAGGCTCATGCCTGAGAATCCAGCGTGGGGCTGATCAAGACCCCCTGAATGGGGGTGTCAGTAAGGAGGCCTAGGCAATCTTTGGGGTCTTTGGTAGTTGACCAGTATTTATTCCTGGCATACAAGTGGACATTGGGTACCCATCCCACAATGAGAGATGCAATCTCACCCTGGACTCTTGGGGGAGGTTCTAGGCCCTGTCCTGGATGAAATGACAGACTATGGACACCCCCATAGAAGAACTCACCCTCCCTGGGGAAAGGAGGGGATATTGGGTGGGTGGTGGGAGGGGGTGGGAGGAGGGGAGTGAAAGGGAGAGGGAGGTGAGATTGACATGTGAAGAAACCTTGTTTCTAATTTGAATTTAAATTTAAAAATAAAAATTTTTAATATAAAAAAAAGAATGACAACAAGTTATCCAAGAAGAGTTTCAGTGACATTCCATTACTGATGGCATACCAGAATCCAGAGACCTCGAGCCAGACCAACGACTCGTTATAATGAACATTTGCAAGGAAAGCTGTTTGGACAAAAATGGTAAACTGAGTGGCACTAAGATGAATGAAGAGATAACAGAGAGGCAGGAAAGATGGAGGAATAAAACGTTTGTTGTTCTTTTATTTTTGTTTTTTTATCTTTGGAATAATATTTTTATTTTCTTTTCTGGGGTGTTGAACATTATAAGTATGAACGGCAGATAGGGAGGAACTGGAAAATGGGTGAGAATGGAATGCATAATGTGAAATTCCCAAAGAATCAACAAAAAATTGTGTTCAAAAGATGTTTAGCTTGGGGGGCTGGAGATATGACTCAGCGTCTACTAGCACCGGTGCTCTTTCTGAGGTCCTGAGTTCAATTCCCAGCCACCACATGTTGGCTCACAACCATCTATAAAAATATCTGGTGCCCTCTTTTGTCCTGCAGGCATACATGCAGGCATGAAGGCAGAAAACTGTGTACATAATAAATAAATAAATCTTTAAAAAAAGAACATTTTTTTTTAATGTTCAGCTAGAAAACTAGAGAGGAAAACATCCAAAGTCATACTCCGGGCTCTATACATGCACACATGTGTTGGGGACTGCTAGAACCTTGAACAAAATGGAGTCTGTCAACCATTTCTTGGCCTTCTGACTACGTGACTGCAAGCACACATGCCCTTGAGACAAAGGAAAAGGCTAACCATAAAAGTTAAATTTACACAGGGCAGCCCACCCACCTAGCCAGGGGGAAGTAACCCTTACAGAGCAATTGTCTTTGTTAACAAATGGTTAAAGTGTTCCTTTGAATACTTCCTGTTCCTCCCTAATTCCTGCACCTGACTTAAGCTGACAAGCATTTGTGGAATGTGACTGATGACTGATGGAAAATTATAGCTTTGTCTTTACCGTATTTGGTGTATATTTGAGTTGAGACTTGATTGGCATGCTTGTACCACCCCCTGAGATTCTTTCTCTATAAGTACCAGCTCGCCCCAAAAATAAACGCTCTTGATCAGCAAAAGTTGTCTTGAGCCTGCTTCCCTTAACCTCTTGAAGTTTACTTTTAAGATCAGATCTGCTCGTGAAGGCCCACCAAATTGCAGCGACCCCCATCACCTCATCCCCACGGGTCGGGGGTCCCCTCCGGGGGTCGCACACATAGGTGCACATATCTGAACATACACCTAATGTGCACACACACATACACACACACCAAAAATAATGACATAGTACCTATAAATATGTACAGTTTGTGCATTGCTAAAAACTTTAAGATTGGAATCATAGAAATCATTACACTGGTCCCATACATGTTAGTAGCAGGACAATAATCTGAAACTTCAAGTCATTGAAGTCCCTGGACCTTCGTAGGACTCACAGACCTCTCCTATGATTTACACTCTTCACAAAAGTGAATATGACTCAAAATGTAGTGCTCCAGAAGAAATGTAGAATCCATTGAGAATCTTGAATTCATTTGCCTCATTTTCAAGCACTCTATCAGTGAGCTAAACTGAACCCTTGGCCCTCATTTGTCTTCCAACTGGATTTGTCCTCTTATCCTGTAAGCGAGACTACCAGTTGGTCAGAATAGACACTAATAGGGCTGTTTGAGGGGAAGTGACCTTTTGATGTCTATGAGCATGGCTTTGCTTATTGACCTGAAATCAGAGCAAAATTAGAACATCATAGAAAAAGAAAAACACAATGATTTCAGAAAAGCTTTCTTCCACTGAAAAAGCAGAGTAAAGTTGAATAGAATGAGATTAGGAACGGTACTAGTGGGGAAATGGTAGACCTTTAGGCTGCCAATTTTTAGCTTCCTGAGCTAAGTTCTGGGTGTTGGAGTGTGTTAGTTACTTATTTCCAGAAAAATGCTGTGTAATGAACACAGATATGCAAGTCAGGTAGAAGTCACTCTCTGTTTGGGCTAGAAGCTGGGCACAAGCAGGGTAGTTTTTCCTACTTATCTATTATTCTCCTTAGACCAAACGGCAAGCTGGGGAATGTTCTGTTGGTGACAGGGAAAGTCTACATAGTAGGGACAAATGTAGTAGGCCTGTAAAAGCTTGGAAATGGCACTCCATTGTTTTCTTCCAATTTCTATTGATAAAACTCAGTCACGTGGTTTCACTAAAATTCAGGTAAAGTGGTTGGCATATGTTCTTCCTTCAGAGAAAGGATTCCAAGTCATAAGCAAATGACGTAAATATCAGGAACAATGAAATCATGGAATGGTTGAGGAGAGCAGTTGCCAGGTCTCCAAATTCATCAGCCATGGTAAAGGGAGACAAAGACAGACGCCTACATTCCAAAGACCCTGGCGTACAGATATAGCAACTGTACTGGGGCAGCAGAAAAGTGTTCACAGTTCAGATACAGGGTAAAGGTGTGAGTGACAACCATGGGGAAGCCAATAGCAGTAATAAGTGACCCAGATAAAGGCCAAAATCCACCAAGGGGGAAACCTCGCACCTCACATTGCTCCCATTAGAACCAAATACCTTCCTGGTAATCCCAGGCTGATAAAAGTTAGGACTGATAAAAATACACTTACCCCCATCACACCTGCAGAAAAAAGAAGCAGAAAGTAGCAAGACTGTTAACCTGCCTGCATTTAAGCCCTAAATCAATGACACCTGAATCAGAGTCAAATCCTTTGATGTACAAGATTAAGTTTCCTGCCCATGGCAGAGATGCAGACTCAGGAACTAAGGACAGTTACAAAGAAATAATGAAAGTCACATCTAAGTATGGTTTATGGAGGGTCCTAACTGTGAACTTCAAATCTGCTACTTAGTATGTGTCCACTCTACATTGTAATCACACTTTTTTTGTGCAAGTCTTCTTACTGCTTTCATCAGGAGATCAATGGCATTGCTGATGGAAACAGTTTAAAGGATCCTCTCTAAACCGCATATGAAGGATGAAAGAGCCATCCGTATGGAAATCCTAGCTAGGCTGTGGCCTGGCTACCTTCCTCAACGGCCTCCTTCCACGGTTGCTGATGAAGGCTTCTTGTATCAGCTAATGTGCAGGGAGTCTCCTTGTCCGGCATCATCGAGGAGGCAGGGACTTTATGCATTCATCATGTCACTATTTCTTTTCCTTCTGTTTCCTCGTGGATTTGAGGGAGGACATTGAGATGGGAGAGGACAGCAAACTGGAGTCGGGCTGTCCTTGTTTGACTTTCGAGTATTTGGAAGGCATTTCGGGGTTTTCAGATTTTCTTTTCCCTCTTTCTCTTTTCTATTGGAATGAAAGTGTAAGGCAAAATTTTTAGCTGTCTTTAAATACCAACCAGCTAAGCTAAAAGACTCCCAAAATAAACAGCTTAGCATTCCAGAAAGTTCCCAGAGACCTGGAGGTTTGGGACATGAAGCACACACCTCTTGCCCTTCATACTTATTGTGCTCAAGCAGCTACTGCATTGCCAAGAAAGACGACATATGTTTGCTTTGCAGCCAGGAGATATGGGATGCATTGCTAACCCTTTGGCTTGTAGTGCAGGACCCCAAAATAGACCGCTATGTTTCCAAGAAGATGAAAAATCAGCATCACCCCCACCATGCATTTACATGCCTTTCTACCTTCCCATACCCACCCTTCCTTATGAGGATACTATAAACCTCACACCCTGTACTCATGCGTTCTGTATCTTAAACTGTATTTGTTTTAAGTAGACAATGTTTGTTCATCATTGTTGTCTTCACTCCTATTGCCTTCCCTGTTCAGGCATTACTAATTGATCACATCACCTCCTCTTTTGATCAATTAGAATTGGCATTTAAAGGGAAACAGCTTTTAGATGCCAGATTTAGATCCTATTTTGAATCTTAGGCACCAAGAATGAAAATAAGTATAATAATAGCTATTGCTTATTGAACCAGCACTGGTATAGATGCTTTTCAATTGCCATCTTTCTGACTCTTTTTTCATAGTGTTGCAAACTAAATAACATTTCTTCCAATTGCATGAATAAAAAAACCAGAGATCAGAAAAGTCAAATAGCACACAAGCTCTGATATCCGGAAGGTGGTGGGGATGGAATGCAAGTCACCAAAAGATGGGCAAGGGCCCTGAGGTTTCAGCAACACCCAACATACCCTGTATCTAACAGCTTAGCTGTCCCCAACACACCAGGCTGTTTACTGCCCCAGCCTCTGCTCACATAACTCTCTTTGACAGGAATGTTTGTAGCCTTTCCTAAGGCATCCACACTTCCTTAACAATGGGAAGCCAGCACCTGAGGCTCTACTGTGTTTTCTATTAATCTTTTCCAGTCTGGGTGCAGCTGTGGGATCCTTCTCTGTCTAACTCATCCTTTTCATGCTGCCACACTTTGTCGTACCCCAACATAGAACTCCAAGGAAAGGTGAGACTCAGAACTACTGGTTCTTCCACACTGTGTGGAAGGAAAGGCTATCTCAGTGACTGCTTGTGGGATGTCAGTGCTCCCGGAGGTCACATATCCCCAAGGAGTGAATCCACTGTCTGTCAATCAGGGACTGCGTCTAAGAGAGGGGAGAGACAGAAACAGTCAGAGAGACTCGTACAGAGACAGACAGAGAAACAGAAATTTAGAGAAACTTGTGAGCAATGGGTAAATAAAATAAAGACCTGAATTAGGAAACATGGTGTGGAATGTCACCTCTAAAGACCAGCCAGAGGGAGACAGGTGGACATGGCACAGCCTCTGCTGTCTTTCACACCCATGTGCTTTCCCCAGCTTTAACTAAAGTGACGGTTTTTAAATAGAGGATTCAGATTCTCTCTCTCTCTCTCTCTCTCTCTCTCTCTCTCTCTCTCTCTCTCTGCCTGTCTCTCTCTCTGTTCTCCTCTGTGCTCTCTGTATGTGTTAGTGAGTTTTGTTGCTTATGTTTTTATAAGTGTGTATGCACAAGCATGCATAAATATATGTGAATAACACAGTACAACTTCCTCAGAAGCTACCAGTTTCTTATTTGAGACACACTCTCTCATTGCTTAGCCTCAGGTTCACCAAGCAGCCTAGACTCTCTGGCTGACAAGTCCCAGCGGTCCTCCTGTTTCAACCTCCCCAGCACTAGGATCACAAACACTCACCACAGTGACCAGCTTTACACTTGAATTCTGAGGATCAAACTCAGGTCTTTATTCATGCATGACAAGCCCTTTGCCAACTGACATACCTCCCTAGCATCAACCATTCTATTTTCTATCATAAGTAACATCAAACATCCCCATGCTGTGAAGTGGCCATGAGTAGGCTCCATGCTTAACCCCCGTGAGCATATTGGATGCACACAGCAGCACTTTCTTTACTCTCAGAGAAGGGAAATGTACCATGGAATGCAGAACAGTCATCTCCACTATACCATCCTGTTTCTCTGTGGCTCCAATGCTCTAGGAGATTCATCTTTACAGTCTAGAACTCTTCGAATCCAGAGTGTTTCTCCCCCTCCTCCACTCACCATGAACTTTCAACAGACAAAGGAAAACCACTTCTAATACATTATTGCTACCCTGGACTTTTCCCTCTCTCAATAAATCCATTTAAGAGTAAAGCGTTTGATGGACAGTTTAATAGAGCTCTCCTTAAACCTGGCCACATTAATGATTTCTGGCTGGCTAAATGTCAACTTCTGTAGCTCAATAGCTATTTTCCTTCCTTAACAATCAACATTTCACTTGGGGTTCTTTATTTGGTGGACAGAATACCATGTTTTAATGGGTCATCCTGAGTTAGTGGACCTGGAGTTTGAGCTGGACTCACTGTGTGACCTTGAGCAAATCATTTAACCTCTCTAGACCTTAATGGCTATAAAATGGTGATCATAATGACCAGGTCCTGCCTACATGTTATGAGAGAGTATTTCATTGTGTCTCTGCTGTTTTTAAAGCTCTGTGGAGAAGGAGCCAAGATACATAAACACTTTAGCCTGGACGTGTTCTTCTTTCTAGGTATAAAAATGCAAAAATTGAGACTGCTCATTTATAAGGACCTGAATTTGGTTTCCCAAGGCCAGTGGAAAATTCAGGTATAGAAGCCCCCATTGGGGAAGCAGTGGGAGGTGGACCCCAGAAGCTGGCTGGCCAACCAGTCCAGCTGAAAAGGTGAGTTCCATGTTCAATGGGAGACTTGTTTTCAAAAACATAAGGTGCTTGAGGAAAGGAATCACAATGTTAACTGTTTATCTCCACTCGTATACTCACATACAAGATCACCAACACACACACACACACACACACACACACACACACACACACACCCTCACTGAAACAAAGATGCCCTTACCACAGTATTGCAATTTGATCTGGGAAGCTTATCCTGGGCTATAGCTTTTGAAACCTGGAAGTTTTGTTTTCCTTGGGGACACTATCCTCTCTCCTTATAAGTGTTAACCATAAGAATGGTCGTCAGTCAGATGAGACTTACCTTTCCATTCTTTAATGAACTTCATAGTGTACACATTGTCCACCCCACTTTGCAGATAGGGAAGTTGAATCTCACAAATACCATACTGAGTAACCTTCCTGAGGTCACACAGCAGGCAGCTAGTTAAGTATGAACCTAATTCTGGCCTTTGCTCAGTTAGCAATCCTGACACAAGATGAGAATGGACAAGGTACGTGCCAGCAGTAGAGGTACAAGATGTTAGTCAGGCGGGGACAGGATGTCAGTGGACACTTCTGAACAAAAGAAGGTCGTTATCCACTTTCAGGAGAATAAGAAAAGCTAGAGCCCCGGGGTCTATGTCAAAACCCATGAGCAATGATCATTTTCAGTTTTCTTAAGTCTCTTCTAGCTTGTAAAATACTCAGTCTGGAGTTATGTGTTTAAATAAGAAATTTCACTGAAGCTCTGTTTGTGTGACGACCTACTGCAGCCATTCTTGGTGTCCTGTGCAAAGAAAGAACAGAGAACTTGGGGTGGGGACAATCGTCTTTACTAGATGATTCCACAAAGCTCTAAATATTGTTTTTATTGAAGTGATGCCTTATATGTTCAGGGATGTTGGTAATCTGACAGTTTCCCAGATCATGGAAAATTTAAGGCCACTACCTCTAAGAACACTCGTCACATTAGGACATAGAGCACAAAGACGCTCTATCTCACTAAATCCTCATGGCCAGCCCTTTTTCTGCAGAGACTCTGATTTCTGAGTTATGTATTTCAGGACACAAGGTGTGTAAGTGCCAGAACTGGTCCTTCTACACTAGCTTTGTGCTCTTAGTCATTATGTGAGGTGGAGAGCCACTCCAGCTACACAATGGGAGCAGCTTATTTATTGCAGCCTATATGTTTTACTAAGCTGAAATGTCTTCTAGCAGATGGGGGCCGAGAGGGGACTGCAGATGCAAGCCCAGGGAATGACAACATTGAGGGGACTCAAGGGAACAGAAGCAAGTAGATCTGGCTTTAGCTCTGGTCCAGCCACTAACTCACCACACCTAGGTTCTCAGCAGCAGGTTGAAATGCCTGACTGACTAAGTGGTCTCTGAGGATGTTTGGAGCTACAGTACATGAACATAAAGAAAAATAATATAAGACAAAACCCCCTGTTTTTAGCAACTTATAGTATCCTGAAGGAAAGAGATGTATTGCACAACCCAAGGCAAGTCAGATAAAAGTTAGTGTCTTATACAAAAACAGGTGGGGTGGGAACCAAGATTGTAGGATTCATTCCCACCCAGGGTACATCACAGAGAGAGCAGCATGCATCTTTTAGTCCCTTTAATGCTGACTGGTGGTCATTGCTCTCAGATTAATGGCACAGGACAGGCTAAACTACTGAATATATGGTTTTGTTAATACTTCAGTTATATGGACAATCCGTCTATCCAGAATGTCTCTTTCATGGTCCCAGCCAGGCAGTCAGAGTTTATGGGCAAATAGCTCAATGTTCCTACAAAAGGGACTCATGCTCAGTAATAGCTCTGGCTTGTCCTGTTATAGAAGCCAATTTATCTTATCCTCTGAAATAAAATCCTGTTGTCTTTGATTCTCTCTTCTGAATCTCGCCTAATTTGATTCCTTATTGGAGTTGGGTTTTTTCTCTGTTTTTTTTTCTTTTTATTTTGGTCTGATGTTTTATGAATAGCTCAGAACAAATACAGAAATGAGTTAATGTAATCAGAGTGACTTCCGAAACTCAGTGAAATTAGATAGCACTTAGAGATGTAGGGTGGCTTTCAGTATCATTCTGTCCCATCAGGTTCAACCAGAGACCTTTCACCGTTCAAATTCTAGCTTTGGGAGGATCTCAGTCAGGGCTTTGAAATCCTTAGTGTGGTCTGACCTCAAATTACATTCCACTCCCTGCTCTTGGTGCACCCCCAACTCAACATCTCAGGTCACATGGAACTTTCCTTTGCTCCTTTAAGACTCCATGAGGTCTCTCTATGCCAACAGCTTCTTGTCTACTACTCACTGGCTGGAAGACAAGCTTCATTCACTTGTCCGGTCTCCAAACCCCACAAATTGGTCTGACAATTTGTAACTCCTTTCTACATTGTCATTACTCTCTCCAGAACATCTTTCCTGATGCTCCCAAGTCTGGGTATGTTTGAGAGAGAAAGATAGGTGGGGGGAGGGAGGGAGAGATTAGGTTTATATATGGTATACGTTAGAGTACCATGTACATCTTATGTAACAAATGTATTTAACAGCTTTGCATAATATACATGCTGTTTCCCTTAGATTTTTTTCCTCAGGATATTAAAAAGGCAATTACAAAATAAAGAGAATTGTTACCTCTCTTCTAAATGAAACTGCCCTGTGCAAGTCCTGAAGACAGAGGGAAGACCTGAAGCCCAGAAGTGCTCTCCTCAAATGCAGATGAGCAGTGTGAGACAGGGATAGATGACATAGTGCTCATGAAGCTCTTAGACTACGAAGATACTGAACACTTACTGACTGTCATCCATCCTCCTCTCAGGGTCTCTCTATACTGTCCCCTCTCATAAGTGCCTTCAGGCAGCCACAAGCCAGCCATTCTAGAGACCCAGAGTCCTTTGCATTTTTCTGACTCTCTTTCCACGAACTGATTCAGGAGAGGCTCTGTGGTTTACCTCCTTCCTTTTCATTACATCAAGTACAGGAAACATTTGAGGGGTTGAGGTAGGAACCTAGTACAATGGAAACTCCCTGGAATCTACGAGGTAGACCCTATCGAAGACTCCTAGTAATGGGGGATATGGAGCCTGTAGTGGCCTTCTTCTGTAACTGGAGGGTTCTGTAACTGGGACACAAATCCAGTCACAGAACCTTTGACCTGCAATTTTCCCTGCCTGCAACATGTGCTTGGGTAAAGGTGGGAATAGCCAACCAGTAACTAGTCCAAATTGAGACCCATACTACAAGAGGAAGCCCATGTCTGACACTGTCTGGAGGGCCAGGAACCCCAGGCTGAATAGCCCAGAGACTTAGGATAAAACCAAACACTACCTGAAAAAAAAGGAAGAAAGGAAGGAAAGAAAGAAGGAAGGAAGGAAGAGAAGTCAATGAAATGATTCCTAATGATACTCCACTATACTTCTAGACCAGAGGCTAGCATAACTGTCATCAGAGAGGCTTCAACCAGCAACTGATAAGTGCAGATAAAGAGATCCATAGGCAAGCATTAGGCAGAACTCAAGAATTCTGAAGAGGGGAAGGGAGGCTCGTAGAAGTCAAAGGAGTCAACACCACCACAAGAACTGCCTACAGAATCAAATAACTGAGGATTGGCTTATAGAAGATCAAAGAGACTAGCATGACAATCAGGGAGCCTTAATGGGTCTGGCCTATGTCCTCTGCATATGTTATGGTTTTGTAGCTTGGCGTTCTTGTGAGACTCCTAACAATGGGAGCAGGGGCTGTCTCTGACTCTTTTGCTTGTTTTGAGGCTCTTTTCTTCCTACTGGGTTGCCTCATCCAGCCTTGATATGAGGATATGTGCTTAGTATTACTGCAACTCATTATTCTATGTTTAGTTGATATCCCTGAGAGGAGTGCTCTTTTCTGAAGTGCAATGGAAGAGAGATATATTTGAGGAAGAGGAGAGACTTGGAGGAGAGGAGGAAGGGGAAGCTGTGCTGGGGATATAATACATATGAGAGAAGAATAAATATATATATGTATATATATACATATATTTTTTTTAAAAAGAATAGTAGACCATTGATGAAATGAGTATGAGTTTCGGGTGTAAACTCCAGCTTCACTCCTTTGGGAACTTCATTAAGTTGCTAAGCCTTAGTTTCCCCATACAGGCAATGGGGCCTATGCCACAAACTCTTGGTGGTGTCAGTTAGCATTGAAGGAGACCGGGGATATATCATGCATCTAGCACAGACCCTGATTCCTAAGTAGAACTAAAGAATGCACATAAAAACTAAACTATGTAATGCTCACATCCCTGTGTGCCTGCATTTTATACCTCTGCAAAGTCAAGCCATCACTCTTCTGTGGACTCTGGCCATGAGGACTTGGGGATGAGACCAGAATTTCAAGGACTTTCAATCCTCCTCCTGAAGCCAAGTTAACAGATTTTTGTTTTTAAACTATAGGGATTTGGGGCCTAATCCACAGGAAATGGGTTTGGCAAAGCACCCTGAAAACCAGCAAGACTTCTAACCCAAACCCTGTCCAGACTTTGGCCACTGATGCAGAATTAATTTAACAGTCATCTCTAGTTGGGGCAACTTCAGAGAAAGGGTGGTCAGCTCCAAAGCAGGGACAGAGGAGATGAATACATTAGACAAAAGCATTGAGATCCAGCAAGATCTGTATCCATGAGAGGTGAGCCAAATCTGATGGGTAATTTAATGGGCAGGCATACAGTAAGTGCTAGCATGGAAGAGTGGGAAGCCTCTCTTTGGGTGGGGAAATTATGACATTACCTACTCCATGCTCAATTGGCTAATGACTATCAGGTCTTCTATCCCATTCACTGTGGGGTTGCGGTTTAGAAGAGATAAGAACACTGGAGCCAGCCTGCTTCCAACATTTACCAACCAAATTATTTGCTTCTCTACATCTCTGTGTCTCTGTCTGAAAGCAGGGATAAAATAGAGTGCATCTGTTGCTGAGATAATTAAGTGGGATAATGTAGGGGGTTGGTCCCTGTGAATGCAAAGTAATCTAGGGCAGCCTTTGTCTTGTCTTTAAGGAAGCCACGGCCTAGCAGGAGAGACTGACACATGAACTTCCAAGTGCTGTGCACTTAGCTGAGACTTTACCCAAGATGTTCTAGATTGGGGAGCAGCAAACTGCAGCCAACTAGGCAAATCCATATATTTTACATGCTTTTGTAAATAAAGTTTTATTGGAACACCACTTGACATATTCATTTACATTTTTCTGTAGCATAATGGCATTGTAATATAATGGTATTGTCCCATTAGAGACCATGTGGTGCTTCAGTCAAGCTGGGTCCAGGAACTAAATGCCAACTATATCAATTTTGAATCATCATACCTTTTTATCTCATTGTACAGATGCCAACACTGGGGCACAGAGAAGGCATTTCTTGTCAAAGACAAACTTCTCACAATTATAGAATCAAGGATTCCCTAGACCCTCTCATCACACAGGTGACGGTGACATATGTGGGCAGCAGGAAGTGCTGTGTCAGCTCACCGACTGCACAGGAGCCCTGAGAATCTGCAGTCAATTGATGAAAGTCCCTTGTTTCCCTAGGACTGACTAGGTTCAATCACATTATCCATCTTGTTCAATGGCACCCAAGCCCCATTGCTACAGGGTCACCACACCATTTAGGATGAGCAATGCTGTCTGGAGGCCTGCCAACGCACCTGTGGTATTTTGATAACTTCACATATTGCCAACTTCTTCTATTAAATATACAACTTACATGCGGGGCAGAGTTTAACTCTCTATAATCAACTGTAAAATGAACTAGAGACTTGCTGTCCTCCTCTGCAGACTTGTGTCTGTGTCTTTCTCATCACTAATGGTCATGGAGCCCACTGTTTCCCAAGATGGGTTATTAATGAGGGCTGGAATTACGGATTTCAATTAAGTGCGTTACCACTGGTCATGAAAAGCAGTAGGATCCACTCTGGGGAAATATAAATGCTGAGATGAAATGCAATCCTCCTCCCCACCTCCTTGCTTCTTTGGGTACTGTGTTCCCAGTCGTATCTCTGTCTACAAATCAGCTACAGGGAAGCCAGATTATGAGTCAAATTTTAGTCTTGGTACCCCATCTCAACCCTGGGAGGAGTTTAGGCTTCCTAACTTCAACTTAAGTGGCAGAGGACTAAAAAAGAGTCAATGGCTGGAAAGATACGTGTAGATGAATATGCTTCTACCAGATACTCCAGGTCTTCAAAAATTGCTGTGAGACTTGTTACTACTTAGTATGCATTGACTGAGCACCTACTATGTGTAAGGCAGTCTCAAGAAAATATTTTAGCTCTGTCATAATCCGGTTGACTACAACTTCTGACTCTCCGAATCCAAACCCCAGGGCTTTGGTCAATTAGCTGCCCTTAGAGAAGGTTTCTGAAGCTCCTATTATGACAGTAAACATGCCCTCCTGGATGATGTGCCTTCCTATGCCAGACTGTTGAACCTCAGGCAGCAGGGAAGGGAATTTACATTCTCTGCTTTCTCTTTAACATGATCAATTTTCCATACCCTTGCTTACTTCTCAAAATTTCCTCCCCCTGCTGTCATGAACAACCCATAAAAGGACCACTCTCGTGGCTGCTGTTACTCATTCTAAAACTTTTATTGAGCACCTATCATGATTTTAGTTTTATCTTGGGTTTTAGGAAATACACCTCCTCTATGGCATGATTGCTTACATGTCTTCTCAGTATTTAAAGCTTTAGTTTTAACAGATAACACAAGTTAAGACCATTCTCCATGCTTTTGAAATAATATGTACCTCATTTGGAGGAGGGGTGCAGGGAAGCAGGTTGGATAATGAAAGAGGCCAATCTGGAAGGAGATCTAGAGTGGCTTTCCAGAAAGGAGGACTCCTGAACCAGGCTGGTGGCTATGAGGCCAAAGGGACAGCTTGACTGACTAGTTCACAGACACATTCAGCAAAGCTTTGGGCTATGCTGTCATCTGCTATGGGGGCAGGGTCTTCTGCTATTCTGCGTGACCTTGAGCAAGCTCCTTCATAAGCTGGACTTCATCTTTTTTTCTTCCCACTTTGTGGAAGGAAAGGGAAATGGGGAGGAGAAAGAGGAAGAGGAGGTCCTACAGAGGAGACCACCCTAGAGCTCACTGTGAAGAAAACGTAGAAAAAGAACAGGAAATGCTCCAAAAACTCTCAAATGATGAGCACATGGAAAATCACTTCAGAGGACAGTATGAAAACACAAACATCACACATGTGCCCGTGTACACACACACACACACACACACACACACACACACACACACAAAATGTGGCTTGAAACCTTCTTTATTAGGATATATGACCCCATGACCCCACAGGGACCATATTAGTCCTGGCCTCTGGTTACAGCTCCAGCTGGCTCATGTTGGGCTAAGTAGAATCTGAGTCCCAACTCCCAGATTCAGCTTCCTTTGTATTCCAGACATGCCACAGAAGTAAATCAGACAGATTTCCCATTAACTCAGGACTGCTCTGCTCTGCAGCCTTCCCATTTTAGACAAGCTTGCTTGGCCTCAGCACTTTCCCTAGAAAGAGTGAGGAGAAGCAGATGAGGAGACAGCCAGAGCAAGATGCCAGATCAATTGTCTTACATTGAAGATGTACAGCCAAGCCAAGAGCCCCAGAAATGAGAGGCAGCATGACGACTCTCCTGTGCTGAATGCTGCACTAACCTCTAGGTGCCTTGAAGCTTACAAATTAAGATTCTCATGCATGAACTTTTCCTTTCTTAGTTGAACGCATTTCCCCTTCTTTTCCTGTCTTAACGTTCTTGACTCGGATGTACGGAAAGTTTAATAGTTTGTAAAGTCCATCTATATCTGTTCTTATAAGGAATTCACCACACAAATATGGATAGGGGTGGCAGCTGTCCATGCTAATCTCATTCAAAGATGAGAAACGTTGGTCTTGGAAGCAAGCATCTCTCCTGTCAGTAGAAGAGTTGAGTCAGGTGACACTTGGGATCCTTATCCCCCTCTATTTCTTCCTCCTCCTCTTCCTCCTCTTTTCTAAGGTTTTTTATATTGGAATTTGTGTGAGTAAGTGTGTGTGTGTGTGTGTGTGTGTGTGTGTGCACGTGTGTGTGTCCCACATGTTTGAGTATACTGGAAGAGGGCTTCAGAGCCTCTGGAGCTGAAGTTACAGGTGGTGTGAGCTACCTAATGTCTGTATTGGAAACAACAAAAGAGCAGTAAACTGTTGAACCATCTCTCCAGACCCCTTTCCTCTTCCTCCTCATCTTCTTCTTCCTCCTCTTCTTTGTTTATTCTCAATGTTATTGTTTTGAGACAGGATCTCATACAGACTGGCCTCAAACTTGCTAAATAGTAAAGACTAGTCTTGCATCCCTTATGCTGTCCTGGGTGCTCAGATTACAAGTTTGCATCTTCATGCCAGACTAATTCTCTGTGTGGTGAAGATTGTTTCTAAACTATTATCAGGTTCCAAATTCTAATATTTTTATTATTGAAAGTCCAAGCTATTGCCGGGCAGTGGTGGCGCATGCCTTTAATCCCAGCACTCGGGAGACAGAGGCAGGCGGATCTCTGTGAGTTCGAGGCCGGGCTGGACCGATAGCCTCCAAAACAATCCAGAGAAACCCTGTCTCGTAAAAACCAAAAAAAAAAAAAAAAAAAAAAAAAAAAAAGAAAGTCCAAGCTATTAGCCACTCACTGTTCTTCCCTCCCCTCCCCTCCTCTCCCCTCCCCACCTCTCCCCTCCACCCCCCTCCCCTTCCCTTCCTTTATCTTTTCCTTTCCATATACCGCTTCCATACACACACCTCATTGCTAGGTGTTCTGTGTTTGTTTTCTCAGAATTGAAACTTCTGCTCCTAGAGGTGGGCAAAAGACACAGAAGAAGCTAGGAAACATGTATCGCTTAGGACCCTCAAGATCTTTACATGATTCACAGTCTCCTGAGTCAACATAAACAGTGAAGAGCTGTTGGAGACTCTCTAGTAGAGCAACTTATGGGTTAGGCAGGGGGTTCCAGGGATGCAGCTCTTGTGACTCGTGCTAAGGTGAAACTTCTTCAGTGGTTCTTTAAAAGAGAAAACATAGAGGCAGGGGAGGTTGGGTGATGCAGTATAAAAAGATTCCATGGGCTCTTGTTAGCTGTGAAGCTGGAAGACAGGGATTATGAGCCCAGGGATGTGGATAGTCTCTACCAGCTAAAAAGAATAAAAATTTTTTAAAGGCCAAGAAATGGTCTTCCAAATGCAGTGTTGCTGAAAAGTCTTTAAGTTCCAAGAAACCCCTTTAAGAACTCTGATCTCTAAAGCTATATAGTTATAACTGTACAATATTTTTTTAAAAAGTATTTGTTACAGCAGCCATGGAAAACTGCAGCAAAGATGAAATCCCATCATGATTGAGAAGTTCCCAATCAGAAAGAAAAGCAGTAATAACTTATATGGTCATTGGTCATAGTCTTAAGATTTCAAAGTCCATGGGCAATGGGAGCCACTGAAGGATTGCTGTGGGAGAGATGTGGTCAGATTTCCAACCCAAAGTCCACCAGCTAGTGTAGGAAGGATGAGCCTGGAGACAGAGAAACTCTGGAAAGCAACTGTGCTTGCCAAAATACCGCCTATATAGGTGCTGGAGCCAGTGAGAACCTGGAAGGTCTCAATGGTGTTGGTGAGGGAAACCAGGCTGGGACCTCAGGAACATTATTCCTCTGGGCTCTGGTGACCCACAGGACCTCTGCACCAGAGCTTTGGCAGCTGGGACTATATACACTGCCTCATTCCTTTGCTTAAACCTTTCCCAAGGCAGCCTGTGCAACGCAAAGGTTGGCTACTGCAGCCGGGTTTGGAATCTACTGTTTATACGTTGAGCAACCCTAATCCCAAAATCTAAAAAGTTTCAAACTCTTTAAGTTATTGAGAGCTAACTTTTCCACACATAGAAAATTCTACAGAATAAAACTTTCATGCACGCGTTACTTAAAAATGCACTAGAAGATTATCTTTGGGTTATGTATATAAGAAATAAATAAATGTTTTGTTTGAGTTTGGGTCCTATCCTCAAGATAACATTATGTGTATACCAATATTATCACATCCGAAAAACTCCATCCTTGAAAGACCCCACACACCCAGCCGAAAGATAGCCAAACTGTGCTAACTCTAGAGCCAAGAAAAAGTGGATTATCTTTCTGTGCTTTGGCTTTCTTATTTGGAATGTGGTATGGTGGCTGACCCTTTGAAGTAGCACCTGGAATGTGGAGAAGAGAGGATGGTAACAAATTTGAGGACAGCCTAAGTTATACAGAAAGTTCGGGGTCAACATGAGCAGCATTAAAAGATCCTATATCCAATCATCACCCTGCCCTTCGAAAGATCCCTCTCTCCTTTGAGTATAATTCTTTCTGAGCTGCTGCCACATTTCTTGCTGTGTGAGTAAGGCATCCTCGATGTTCCCGTCTAAGATGAAGTATTGTCCTGAGGCTTTTCAGACTATCCCACCATTATTTCAGGTGAAACTCTTTTGCAAGCCACAAGCTTGGCTCTCAAAGCCTTCTGAGGCTCTTCAGCCTCTCTCAGGGTCAAGTGGACAGAGGGCTATCCACCCTCTAGAGGTCACCAGAGGCAACAAACAAAATGCAAAGGAAGTCCCTTGGTTTTCAAAAATAATGTAAAGGGATGTACAAGGGCTGGATTCCAGCACTCCCCTGTTTCACATCTAAAATCCATATATGAGTAAGCATATACCATGCTTGTCTTTTTGTGACTGAGTTACCTCACTTATGATAGTTTCTTCTAGCGCCATCCATTTGCCTGCAAATTTCAGGATTCCATTGGTTTTTTTAGGCTGAATAGTACTCCATTGTATAAAAGTACCACATTTTCTCTATCCACTCTTCAGTTGAGGAGCATCTAGGTTGCTTCCAGGTTCTGGCTATTACAAATAATGCTGCTATGAACATAGTGGAAAAGATGTCCTTGTTGTATGAACATACATCTTTTGGGTATGTGCCTAAGAGTGAAATTGCTGAATCTTGTGGTAGACTGATTGCCATTTTCCTGAGGAATCTCCATTTTCCACATCCTTTCCAGCATAAACTGTCATTGGTGTTTTTGATTATAGCCATTCTGACAGGAGTAAGATGGTATCTCAGAGTTGTTTTGATTTGATTTCCCTAATGGCTAAGGATGTTGAGCACTTTCTCAAGTGTCTCTCAACCATTTTAGACTCCTATGTTGAGAATTCTCTATTTAGTTCTATAGCCACTTTTTAATTGGATTCTTTGGTGTTTTGAACACTTGCTTCTTGAGTTCTTTGTAAATTTTGGAGATCAGCCCTCTGTCAGATGTAGGATTAATGAATATCTTTTCCCATTCTATGGGCTGCCTTTTGGCTTGCTGACTGTGTTCTTTGCGTTACAGAAGCTTCTAAGTTCCAGGAGATCCCATTTATTAATTGTCAATCTCAGTGTCTGTGCTGAGTCTGGGAAACAGGGAGGACACTAAGAGAGATATGCTTGGTATCCCAGAGAATAGGAACAGCACAGGATCTCCTGAGGAAAATGGGAGCATAGGGGGAGGGGAGAGGGAACTGGGAGAAAGAGAGAGGGAGAAGAGGATGGAAGAGGAGGACATGGGGGAGCAAGAAGGTTGAGTCAGGGGAAGAATCGAGGAGAGCAGAGTGAGAGATACCTTGATAGAGGGAGCCAATATAGGTTTGAGGAGAGATATGGCACTAGTGAGATTTCCAGAGATCTACAAGGATGACACCAACTGGCAATCTAACCAATAGTGGAGAGGCTACCTTAAATGCCCTTCCCCGATAATGTGGCTGACGACTACCTCGTGTGCCATCCTCGAGCCTCCATCCAGTGCTGATGGAAGCAGAGGCAGACACCCACAGCTAAACACTGAACTGAACTCCTGGAAACCAGTTGCAGAGAGGGAGGACTGATGAGCAAAGAGGTCAAGACCAGGCTGGTGAAACCCACAGAAACAGCTGATCTGAACAAGGGGGAGCTCATGGACCCCAGACTGATAGCTGAAAGGTCAGCATGGGGCTGATACAGACCCCCTGAACTTCGGTGTCAGTGAGGAGGCCTCAGCATTCTTTGGGGCCGCAGGCAACAGATCAGTATTTATCCCTGGCATCCAAATGAACTTTGGGAGTCCATTCCACATGGAGGGATGCTCTCTCAGCCTGGACACATGGGGAAGAGACTAGGCCCTGCCTTGGGATGATCTGACAGACTTCGGAGATTCCCCCCATTATGTGCCTCACCCTCCCTGGAGAGTGGAGTTGGGATTGGGTGAGGGGTTGGGGGGACTGGGGGGTGGGGGAGAAGGGGAGGGAGAGGGAGCTGGGATTGACATATGAAGCAAGCTTGTTTCTAATTTAAATAAAAACATTAAATATAAAAAATGGCTGGATTCTAGCACTGTGGATGAGTTCTGTACTAAAATGACACTTAAGAATCTTGGATATTCAGGGTTACATATCTATAGTCCTTGAATTCTAAGAGAACTTGGACAGAATTATAGGACACTAAATGTTCTGTGTTATGGGTTGGTGGGTCCTAGAATGAGTTTTGAACCTTCAGAAACATAAAGGGAGATTTTCTTAGTGTCTTTCCTCCTTACAGCCCTTGGCCTCCCCAGGTTATATATTCAACTCATAAAAACACCTAGGTACAAGCTCTTCACCATCTGCTTCCCCCGAAATTCCTCTTCTAACTAGTCATCCCTAGACGTCCTGAGAGGTTCTACCACCAGTCTGTGATCACCTGAAATCAAGACCTGTGACCTTTATTTCACTTGCCATCCCAGAGATGCACTAGATATGAGGTTCATAGGCAGTCAGATGTTGTGGATCTCAACAGCAGGAGTCTGGTTCAAATCCTGGCTTCATCCCTGGCTTGTTGTATCCTTGAGTCGTGACTTGGTTTCTCTGGGACTTAGATTCTTCATCTGTAAAATGTAGATAATGACAGTACACACTTCACAGGGGTATCGTGAGAACAAAATAATACAATCTGTAGAAAACACTTAGAATATCTGCTATGTGGTAGGTTCTAAGTAAATGTAAATGACTGTGCTTAATTATAATTATGATAAGTTTGTGTTAAACTTCATGGGCAACACAGCAACAAGGAAGACATAGTGTAAAAATACTGAGAACAGCACTGAATGACGTTAATGGACAGAGAAGAAAATCATGCCGATACAGCATGCTTGCATGTGATAGGTGCTTGCTAGGTGGCTTGTATGTGGCATGTTAACTTCTGAACACTTCTGTGCCCTCTGCCAGGTGCTCAGTGACTTCCTTTGGTGGACCAACACACACATGCTCTCCTTTTCCTTCCCATGTCACCTTTTGCTTTTCTGTACAACTTTTTCCATCCATGCAGCTCTGATAGCTAAAGAACTATCTTAACTCTCATTAACATGGCAGGAGCTAAGGCATGGATGAACAAACTGTTCAATTCCTGTGTTGATTCCCATTATTTTTGACTTCCTGGAGCTCTAATTTGAGATGATAGCAGAGTTCCAACGTTTGATATCCATGCACCTAAGTGCTGAGATAGATTAGTAATGCTTGCACTGAAATTAGAATAAGAAGGTTGCAGTATGTGTGCCTTTTATCTTTTTTTGACATGAAAAAAGGCTAGTTTTTCATATTCATAGCAGCATTATTTGTAATAGTTAGAACCTGGAAGCAACCTAGATGCCCCTCAACTGAAGAGTGGATAGAGAAAATGTGGTACTTTTATACAATGGAGTACTACTCAGCCAAAAAAAACCAATGGAATCCTGAAATTTGCAGGCAAATGGATGCCACTAGAAGAAACTATCATAAGTGAGGTAACCCAGTCACAAAAAGACAAACATGGTATGTACTCCCTCATATATGGATTTTAGACATGGATCAGGGGAGTGCCAGCATACAATCCCACTGGTAAAAAGAACCTTCAACCAATGACTGATGGAAGCAGAGGCAGACACCCACAGCTAAACACTGAACTGAACTCCTGGAATTCAGTGACAGAGAGGGAGGACTGATGAGCAAAGGGGTCAAGACCAGGCTGGTTAACCCACAGAAACAGCTGACCTGAACAAGGAGCAGCTCTTGGACCCCAGACTGATGCCTGGGAGGCCAGCATTGGACTGATCCAGACCCCTTGAATGTGGGTGTCAGTGAGGAGGCCTAGGCAATCTATGGGGCTTTGGGTAGTAGATCAGTATTTATCCCTGGCATAAAAATTGACTTTGTGTGCCCTCTCCACAATGAGGGATGCTCTCTCAACCTGAACTCTTGGGGGGAGGGCCTAGGCCCTGCCCTGAATGAAATGACAGACTCTCGAGATCCCCCATGGAGGGTTTATCCTCCATGGGGAATGGAGTGGGGATTGGTTAGGGGTTGGGTGTCTAGTGGGGGGGCGGCGGGGGAGAAGGGGAGGGAGAGGGAGCTGGGATTGACATGTGAAGCAAGCTTGTTCTAATTTAAATAATAATAAAAAGGCAAGTATTTCTTGTTTTAATTTATTTATTTAATTTAGAAACAATCTTATTTTACATATCAATCCCAGTTCCCTCTCCCTCCCATCTTCCAGTGCTCCCATCAATCCCCCTATCGCACCCCCATCCAATCCCCAGGGAGGGTGAGGCCTTCCATAGGTCATCAAAGTCTGTCATATCATTTGGGGGAGGGCCTAGGCCCTCCTACATATATCTGGGCTGAGAGAGTATCCCTCCATGGGGAATGGGCTCCCAAAGTCCATTTGTGCACTAGGGATAAACACTGGTTCCACTCTCAGAGGTCCCATAGACTGCCCGGGCCTCCTAACTGGCACCCACATTCAGAGGGCTTGGTTCTGTCCAGTGATGATTTCCCAGCTTTACAACTGGGGTCTGTGTGCTCTCACTTGCTCAGGTCAGCTGTTTCTGTGAGTTTCTCCAGCATGGTCTTGACGCCTTTGCTCATCGCTCCTCCTCTATACCTGGATTTCAGGAGTTCAGCTCAGTGCTTAACTGTGAATCCCTGCTTCTGCTTCCATCAACTACTGGATAAAAGCTCTAGGTAGTCATCAATCTCATTATAGAGGAAGGGTATTTAAGGTATCCTCTCCACTATTGCTTAGATTGTTAGTTGGGATCATCCTTGTAGATCTCTGGACCTAGTGCCAGATTTCTCTTTAAACCTATAATGGCTCCCTCTATTAAGGTATCTCTTTTCTTTCTCTCTTCTTCTGTTCTTCCCTCACCTCAATTTTCCTGATCCTTCATGTTCTCCTTCCCCCTTCTCGTCTCCCCTTCTCTGTTTCCTCCCCGCAACACCACCACCACCATGCGCTCAATTTGCTCAGGAGCTCTTGTCATTGTGTCTTTTATCTTCTAGAGTTCTTTCTGAACTATGAAGGCAAATGGGGTTTTGCCAGTTAGAGAGAGGAGTGTTAATTACATATATTTATTGCCTTCAACTTACATGACAGCACTACTAAGTTTATTTCTACTAAGGAGAAACTGAGTGTGAGAAAGGTCATTGAAGAACTCACAGGATACTTCAAGTGTGTCCATTTTACAGAATGCCTTGAAATGCCTTTACTAAAAGTAGAGGAGAATTTAAGTCATCCTGGCCAACTGATATAAGGAAGTTTTCACATAGAGAGTGCTTTTTTAGTATCCCATAAATCACAAGGCACACAATATTACTGACACCCTTTTGCCCAACTTTGTTTAGAAAAGACAGTAGCTTGAGATGTAGAGATAGCTCCTTCAGAAAAGTATTTTCTGTGTAAGCATTTGGACCTGAACTCACTCTCCAGAACCCATGTGAAAAAGCTGGGGACAGTGGTTTGTAATCTCAGTGCCGGGGAGTCAGAGACAGGCAGATCCTTAGGACTGTCTGCAGCCAGCCTGGCCTAATCAGTGAGTTCCAGACCAGTGAAAGGCCCTGCCCAAACAAACTAACAAACAAGGTAAGCAAGGTAGACAGCTCCTAAGGAACAAAACTCAAGATTAGCCTCTGGCCTCTGTATGCATACACACACACACACACACACACACACACACACACACACACACACACCACTCATCCATGCGGACCCACACACATATGTACACATCCACTTACACAATAACATTTTATTCCTTTAAATTGCATCTCTGGGGTATCACTCAGATAATGCCAACGCAAGTAAGACCCAGAATTCACAAGAGTCTTAGTCAGAATTCTGAATGTGACTCAGAGCTAGACACCCACCAGGCAAAAGAACCACTTTCCAGGTCAGACAGCCAAATGTGAAGGAAAGAGGCAAACCACTAGGAAGGCACTGATTTCACAGACAGAAAGTATGTGTCTTAGCCTCCTGGTGAAAACATAATGCCTTCCTTTTTCTGGGCTTTGACAGCAACATCTAAACCATGAAGTAGTTGGAAAAGGGTGTGAAACTTGTACAGATGACTCCACCACAAAAGACAAAGTTGGAGGCCAATCAAATGGTTCATGGATAAAAGTTCTTGCTGACAAGACTGATGACCGGAAACAATCTCCAAGACTCACAGGTGAAAGAAAGAATCTAGTCCATCAAGTTGTCATCTGACCTACACACATACACGCACCATGGCATAAGTAAGTACTTGTGTTCACACACACAAAATAAATAAGTAAATGCAATTTTTCAAAAGGTCAAACATTCCCAGAGCAGTGAAGGTTGTTATGTGGATGGAAAGGATGGCTGTCTGTTGGAGGATAAATAGGCTGCAAAACCTGGGAAGGCCTAATGAAGAATGGTTACATACCTCTCACAACTTTAGAGTGTCTCACCTGGTATAGGAGTGAAGGAGGAGAAGGTGATTATCTACTCCCAAATCCTGGTTTCATTTCACATATAGACAAAGTGTTTTTGCAAAATTTTAATAGACACTGACTTTCTAGGAAACTGCTACCACATTAATCAAGAAATGGCTATTCTTGTTTTGCTCAGATTTCTTCTATTTCAGAAAAGCTACAATTCATTGTTCCTATACTTGAGTGGCCAATTCTGTGAACTCATTTCTGTTTCCATCAAACAGTCATTCATCTGCTGTGATATCTGCCAGTCTCATCATATACACCCCTTCACATATCAACATACATCCTACTTTATTATAAATTACTTTTCTTTTATTTTTCATTTACTTGGCAGTTTGGTACATTATATAGATCTTTCAGATGAGATATCTAGGTAGGTGACACAATTTATGGATCCCATTTCAAGATAATAAAGGAAACATCACAGAATATTAGCCTGGGAAGAGTTCAGAACCATTGGCTTAGATGATCCTTGGACTTTTTCCAGCCCAGGCAAAAATCAGGGACTTTATGCAAAAAGATTTGCATCCAAATCAGATGCCTAACATTTCAGGTCAAGAATCAGAATAAATGTTCTTGCTTCCTACAAATTGTTCCTGTATACTGAATATTTCTCAGCCATTCCAGAAACATTCCTGTATGCTTTCTGGCTTCCTAGTGATGAAATTACCTGGAACTGAGTTTGGGCACATTTGGAATCACTCAAGAAAGCAGCAACATCAATGCATTGAGGTTGAGCATTTTAAAATTTATGGTGTAATTGATTTCTTTTTAAGCCATTCAGGCCTTATTATTTATTAATCCACCTGTCAAGGCTAATTTAAAGTACTCCTGAATAAGGCAGTTTGACAATACCTTTGTTTACCAGATTGACAAGCCAGGTGAAAAAAGATATGGCATAACATTGCTCACCCATAGCAGAAACTTTTAGAAAGGAACTTTCCAATAGCCCTGGTCCTCACTGTAGATGGTAGGAGACCTTCTATAACACTCCATGGGGATGCAGTCATCCTCTGGACTTTATTTGGATAGGAACTAAGTCCTAGAGATAAGACAGCTTTAGAGTTTTGGGCTTTTCCCTTCCTCCTCATGCCTCTGCCCAGGCCACAAAGCTCATCTGCTCCCCAACTTATAGCTAGCATCCTGACTGACCCCTTGTTTCTACTTCTGTGTCTCACCTACTCATCTCAAGTTATAAATCTAAGCTGAAGGTCTGACCATTTTGTAGTCTCAAAGAAAGCCCCAGATGAGAGAGCATCCCTCCATGTGAAATGGGCTCCCAAAGTCCACCCATATGTCAGAGATAAATACTGATCAACTATCTGAGGTCCCATAGATTGCCGAAGCCTCCTCACTGACATTCACATTCAGGGGGTCTGGATCAGGCCCATGCTGGCCTCTCAGCCATCAGTCTGGGGTTCATGAGCTCCCCCTTGTTCAAGTCAGCTGCCTCTGTGGATTTCACCAACTGGGTCTTGACCACTTTCCTCATCACTCCTTCCTCTCTGCAACTGGGTTCCAGGAGTTCAGTTCAGTGTTTAGCTGTGGGTGTCTGCCTCTGCTTCCATCAGCCACTGGTTGAAGGCTCTAGGATGGCATATAAGGTATTCAGTCATCAATCTCATTATTGGGGGAGGGCATCTAAGGTAGCCTCATAGCCAGTTGTTGCCTAGGCCCTGCCTGGGATGATATGACAGACTTTGAAGATCTCCCATGGAAGGCTCACCATCCCTGGGGAGTGGAGGAGGGATGTGGTGGGGGGTTGGAGGGTCTGATGGGGGACAGGGGAGGAGGGGAGGCAGAAGTAGCTGGGATTGATATGTGAAGCAAGCCTGTTTCTAATTTAAAATGTTTTAAAAAAGAAAAATAATCTGCAAAAGAAAAAAAGGAGAAAGCCCCAAGTGGTTCCCACACAGTCGAGTTCATAGCCTTTCATGCCCTGGCCGTCCCTGTCTACCACCCTCTGCCATCACTCCTCTCATTCCCTTTTTCTGCTGCATTCTGCTTCATGCATGCCTATTGTCACTCAGCTTGCTGTTGTCATTCAGCATACTCTCCCCACTACTACACCATTGCACCCTGTCTCCCTCCTGAAATCTGTTCACCAACATATTCATCTCTAGCAACCATCTCCCAAGCTGCTGGCAGTTCTCTGCCCTTGATTTTGGCTCTATAAGCCCACATCCACCAAGTCAGTAAACTGTACCTGTTTAACAAGGGTGGAGATCAACCAGGAAGGGTGCTCAGGCTGGGTGCATAGCAGAGAACACTAGAGAGAACTCACTCCCAGCCGTGCTAATCAGCTCACAGTCTACACTATGAGCACCTTTTAGCTGTCTTCACACATTGCCTGGTACAGAGTTGAAGGAAGGCTACGGAGGTCAGGGAAACCATTGTATAATGGATACAAGCTGCTGAATCTCTACTTCACAATTTTTTATTTTAGCAGCAACCTTGTGGAGTATTTTTTAATCCTTCTTTATCCTTTGTGAACAAACTGGAGTTCAAGGATATGAAAAAGCTTTCCAGTGTTTACCCAACTCATTTGTGATGAGTTCAAAATTCAAACACAGGACTGTTTCCAAGGCATTAGCTCCATCTTTCCATTCAAATGCTCTCTGCAGTCCAGAGTTCAAGCTTGTTGAGTAAATCCATGATCAGTACAAAGTCAAATACTCTTACTGGCCTTCCTCAAGTACATTCCACAACATCAGAGTAGAATTATCATGATACTACCAACACTGAGTGACCAAATCTGCATTAGTAGGTAGTACTAAAACACACACAGCACATAAGACCCACAGAATCCTCAATCCACGTTGTACTGGGTAGTCCTGTGACACTCAGTAAACACGCATTCAACAGTGCATGAGGTATCCTCGAGACTTCCTTGGTGATGCTGCAATTGGCACTGAATGTTGTATCCCACCAATCAATGAATAGAATACTGGTCTGACCCAAATCCATATTCCTCATCTTCAGTGAAACAAATAAAATCTTGGACAGACCTTTCATTAAAGAATGTTCTCAAAGGCAACTTGACCTCCAAGTGCCATAATGGAATGACAGACTTATTAAGGCAATATCTCTCCCTATTCTGGGAACAGTTGGCAGAGGTGATACTGTGGGGATTGGAGAATCCAGGGCCAGAACTTTGTGGAATCTCTGTAAAAATACAAAGAGAAAAGAGGCTTGTCATTGCTATTCTATTTCCATTTATAAAAAGTAACTGTAAAAAATATAAATAAGCCTGTTTTAAAATAGGGAACACAATTTAGATCATGTGGGCTTGAAATGCGCTGCTCAGTTTCACACCTCTCTCATCCCAGACTTGAGGTGGGGACAAAACATGTAAGTAGAACAGTTACCTAATGAGCACTCCCAACCCAAACCCAGCTTCCTACCATTTTTGTGGATTTGAGCATAGAAATTAACAGCAATCGAGTTGAAGAAGAGAGTGGCAGGAGAAGATAAGAGAAGGGTCGGAAACATGTCTGTGACAGCTCAGAAAGGGGTAAGTGACATCCTTTGCGTCATTAGGATGGTCAGTTGCGACATTTCCATAGCTTAATTGTAGTATGGATAGGCACCTTCTGAAGCTTTGGGGAAGGATCAAATGTAAGCTTCTACCATCCTTTCCTCCTTCCAACCATGGGAGGAGGTGTCCGTCAGTCCTCCAGTGTCTAAAGTTCTTGGCCCTAAAGCCCTCCAGAGCAGGGTGGGTCCCAGCACGTTAAAGGCTTAGGCTTTGGTAGGGGGTTGTCTCCCATTTAGTCTACTTCCAAATTAATGGAATTATGAGTAACAAGAACCTGTAAGGTACCTCATGCCCACTCATCTCCTCTCTAGCCTCAGCTTCTATGTGGCAGCTTGGTCATGGTTAATACTCCAGGCAAGGATTTCAGTACTTGTAACCAACCTGTCTTCCAATAATGGAGGTAGCATCCAGCCACCAGATTTGAGGTTATGAAATTTTGTAGAGAACAAAGTGGGAGAAGGGGCTCATCCAAGTTTCCCATGTGTGCTCAGTCAGCTCTACATCATCTCTTTACATTGGATTGTGAAGGTAGGTAGATATCCTTTGCTTTGAAAAATGTCAAAACTTACTTCATATTTACCCACTGATTTTTGTGCAAACATCTCTCAGGATGCCAAAGCAAAAGGAGTTGAAGTTCAAACCCTTTAGTTACACTAGGCTGCCGAACTGAGAATGGGAATGATGATGTCCAACTTCTGGCCACTGGGTCTTGCATGGCAATCAGCCAAGAACAGGCCAAGCCCAAAAGACCCATGTACATAGCACACTGATCTATATCTGAATTCACAGCATCCTGAGGCCCCTCTCTTCCACTCACAGACCCTGAGACCTTTTGCAAGTTGACTCCAGCAGCACTTCTTGTAGAATGTCCAGATGCCTCACTAGAAATACAGCCAGAGCTGAGTACATCATTTGCAAAGGACACAAAAACAAAATACTGCAGAGAATGACCTAAGCAACAGAAATATATTTTTCCCCTACATGATTCTGGAAGTTGAATGTTCATGACCAAAGCATCCAAATATGGCCTGAACTTTAAGTCTATTTCCTAGACTCACACATAGCTGTCTTTCCCTATGATCTCACATTATCTGAAAGAACACACATCATGTAGGATTGTGGTCCTCTCAAGCAAACCTACCGGAATGTAATTTCTTCACTAAAGGTTCTACGTCTAAGGGCATTCATAGTAGAGTTTTAGGACTTCAACATGTACCTTTGCAGGGAGGAGGACCCACTCCAGCCCATACCCTTAGGAGATTCTAGGCCTAGTTCTAATTCAAGGGTAAACAAAATAATGCCTAGAATAAGAACACATTTTCCTACCTAAGCCTCACCTGTGTCCATTCACTCACCTTTTAGCTCTTTCTCTCAAGCTCTAAAATCTCAAGCATAGTCTTCATTTTATCTGGGAACAAAACTAGGTACATCAATTCCCTCAACTCTACTTCCTCAGCCCAAGTTCTCTCTTACTTGGCTGTCTCTCAGCCCGGGAGTTACAGCCCAAACATCTCCTCCTCAGTGAAATTCTCCTAAGCAAAGCATAATGAGGTCCCCTCCCAGGTTCCCATTCAAAGAGCATCTTACATTTCTCCTTGTACTAGCACGCATCATACCTGTAGTCCTGTAGGACTTGCAACTGGATAGTGAACACTGTTTATGTAAGAACGACTCAGTCTCTTTGTCAGGACCAAAGATTTAGCTAAGAGAAGTGAAAATCTGCTAGAGAAATGAGCATCTCCAAAGATGCAGTATTTGAAGAGGAGAACTGTGTAAGTCTCCTTCATGCTCATAGAAGCTTAGGCTGATGAAAGTTCTGTCCTGATGTCTGCTCTTATCATCATACTCCAAGAGGACTGTTATTCTTGTGACAAAATAACCTGTCAAGAATCAGTTTAAGGGAGGAAGAAGATTCTATTCTGCCTTGAAGCAAAATTGTACCGTTCCATCATGGCAGAGAATATATGGCAGAGAGCCATATGAATAGGAAGCCAACTGTCATATTGTGTCCATAGCCAGGAAGCAGACTGAACAGGAAAGGGGCCAATCTGAGTAACCCACATCCTCCAGCAAGGCTCCACCTCTTAAGTTATCTGATACTTTCCTAAATATCACCACTACTAGCTTAGGACCAAGTTCAAGCACATGAGTCTGTAAGGGACATTACACATTCATATCATAACATACCTCTGAGATGCCGAAGAGCTAGCCCAAAGTCACACAGCTAGAAGGTGTTGGAGCCAAAGGAAAGTTTTGTCTAATCCTCCATCCTGCCACTCCACTGCCTTCTGCTAGACAGAGAAGGTTAAGGGCATCATCTTTGCCTCTCTGCAATTCTTTACAGCATTAAAATTCCATTTTCTTTTAAGTGTATCTTTGCAAAGGCCATTAAAAGGTCATCTAGCATCTAATCTCCTTTCTTAACTTGGGAACTAAGTGAGTCCTCTGCTGCTCTCTGAGCTGTAAAACAAAGATAATACCTGCCAGGAACTTTAAAGAGATGTTTGACTCCTTGTCTGGCACACAGTAGGGGCTCAATAAATGTTAGCTTGCTATTACCTGGAGTCTATTCACTTACTCCACAAATGTCTACATCACTATATTCTCCACACAGTTTGTGGGATACAAGAATGAACAAGAGTGGGATTGTATTCTTGAGAGCCCCAGATTTTTTTTTATAAAGGACAGAAGGCATCTACTCAAATATGCTCAATAAAGCTAGGAGGCAGAATATGCTTAGATATTGCAGTCTGAAAGACTTGAGTTCAATTTTCTTTTAATTTTTAAATACATTTATTTATTTGGGGTTCCAGATGAGCATGCATAGAGTGTATGCAGATGTCAGAGGACAACATGAAGGAGTTGTTTGTGTCCTGCACGTTGTGAATCCCAGGGACTGAACTCAGGCGATCAGGCTTGATTGCGAGTGCTTTTACTGGCAGAGTCCTCTTGCTAGCCCAGATTCAATTTTTGATCCCCTCTGCCAAGCTGTATGGTGTCGGAGAGTTATTCACCCTCTCTGAAGCTTATTTTTGTCTTCTGTAATGTAGGGCCAACATCTGCATGTTTATTTGTTTGTTTGTTTGTTTTTACCATCTACAAGAATTAATCATCGGTATATACAGAGAACACAGCAAGTTCTCAATAAGTAGAACTGTTAAAATTGTGCTTGCTGACATTCAGCAAGTACTTGCTACTTTCTAGGTGCTTTGTCTATAGTAACTCATCCATCACAGTAACCCTTATTATAAGATGAAGGAATAAAAGCACAAACAGGCAAATTGGCATGGCCAAGGTCTCACAACAATAAGACTCACACAGGCTCCATTCCTCTCTGAGAATCTATAGGTAAATCTTCTGTCTTGACTGCTCACCCATCTCATGCTAGAAGGTTTGACCTCTCCATTCCAATGTCTGGTGGAAAAGAGCACAATGTTTGAAAATTTTTGAGTAAAATGTTCAGCAAGCCAGACAGAATACTAAACATATAAAATTTAAAACCAGCCTCTGTCATTGCAGAAATCAATGAAGAACTTGGAGAAACACACACACACACACACACACACACACACACACACACACACATATACACACACCACACACACACAGTTTCTAGGCAAATTGAGCTGTAATCCACCTTGTAATTCTATGCATTGGTACCTTCCTCTGACACTGCCCATACTGGTCATGGCTGTGAGGCAAAGGGTTCAAGACCACTATGGCTAGGGCATTTCTTCTCTCAAGGTGACAGAGATGCAAAGGAAGTAAAGTAGGAGGAAAGGTGGACATTCGTTCCAGGTCTCTGTGCCAGATGAAGCACAGACAATCCTGGGAAGGTGGGCCTCATCACCAAGTGGAAAAGGAAGGTACTGGATGTGGAGTCGTGGAACCCAGGGCAGGTCTGTGACCTTGGATGCTTTTGACAGGAGCAACCTTGAGTAACTCTGTGGACAGTGGGCATAGAGAGGTCTGGTGCAGACCCCAACCCTTCAGCTTCCAGCCTGTGTCATCTTATGCAAATCTATTGCCCATCTAAGTCTCCCTCTTATTTTCTGTGACAGCAACATGAGAACCATAAGTGGGAGAAAGGCAGAGATGAGTGGAACATCATCGCGAGAGTCTTGGGGTCACCACAAAGAAAGATAAGAAGTTTGGGCCCCATGCTTCTTGCAGTGTTAGCTGGGAAATGGAGTCAGAAGCTGATGCCTTGTCTCATACAGAGATCTTTTGTGGTCTTCTTCCTCCCTGCACTAATAATGCAGAGAGAGGACAGCCAAAGGGTACTTACAGATATATGAAACTCAGAACACAATGGCTCCAAGGCCCTGAGAGCTTGGAAATATTCCTTGTTCTGTTTCCTAATAAGCACTCAAAAGAACCCAAGAAGTCTTTCAGGAACATACTTTGTTTGACTTGTGAACCTAAAAGTTTTACTTGCCTCTGAGATGTGTTATATTTTTAAGACAGCATCTTTTAACTCCTACCAAACTTATTTCCTATGGAAATATATTTCAGGTGATTCTTCTAGATGATGTAAAAGACTAAGAGTAATATTGTGTGATGAAGAAATGGGCTTAACTATTATAACCATGATGGATCAAAAACATTCCTGAAAGCTAAGCTGGTGTTCCCTGCCTCTGCCTCCAGGCTCCACCCATCTTTAGAGCTCAGCTCATGTGTCTCCTCTCTGGATTCATTTCTGACCTCTGTCCACCAGGCAGATAGGGCTACAGACTTTCTCCACATCGTTGACATCATCTCCTTTCCTTTCCTTAGGCACTAAGCATGGCCTGTCTCACATCTCTGTCCTATCCAAATGTAAACTCTGAGAACAGAGACACTATTATGTTTCCAAGGTTCTGCACAGGGCCTGGGACCCAACAAGTTCTCAATAAAGTTGACTACATGACACTGAACCTCATCATCCCTCACAATCTGAGAACTACAAACCATCAAATGGTGTCAGTGAGAAAGGACCTGTGGAGATCTTGTAGCTTAATTCTGAAGTCAACACATCCAACTCCTCCACTGGGTAGATATCTAAAATAGTGGAAATTTCATAATGGTCTCAGAACCCAAAGACAGGCCAAACATGATCCTCCCTTTAACATGGAGAGACTAAGGAGGGCTTGGAGAGCAAAATAAGCAAAGGCACATGGCCTAAACATTCCAGAAATAGGTTAAATACATTCTGAATAACAGCAAGAATGAACACAAGAAATATATGTGCCATGAAGCTGGTAGCAGTGATACACACCTATAATCTTAGCTTTCAAGGATGTAGGTAGACTGTGAGTACATTGGAGGCTAGCCTGGGATAAATAACAATTTTGAACCCAATGGAAACCCTGCCTCCTTTAATACAAAAGGATACAAAATGAAGTACAGACCAGAGAGTTTCCATGACCTGCCCAAGACATTGTGTGTAGAAAGTTGGATATTTTGTTAGTCACTCTGCATCACTGTGATGAAATGTCCAATGCAGACATCAACAAAAGAAGATTTATTTGGGGTCACAGCACCCTCAGTTTCAATCCCAGGTTGATTGGCTAACTCCATGACCTTAGGCTGAGGAGAGACGAAAACATCATGGTGGAAGAACATAGTAGACAGCGTTACTCAGTTGGTAACAACAAGAAAATGCAGAAGGAAGACATGGACAAGACTTACCTTTCAAAGGCTCTCTTCCAGCCACCTGTCTCTTAACAGCCCATTCAGTATGAATTCATTAATGGATAAACCCATCAATGAAGTTAGTGCCCTTGCTTTCATGACCCAATCATGCCTCAGTAATACCACCACCTGAGCCTTTTGCAAAGCTATTTCATGTTTGAGCCAGGAGCCTAGAACTCATGTTATCTGTCCTCACAACTCACACATTACAGTATGGTACTGAGCAGGAGTCTTGGTTATGCTGGCTAAGGGAAGAGGGACTCTGAGCACAACCCAAAGGGGAAGTTAAGATAAATAAAAAGTGGCTTGCTGCCAAATCCGGTAACATGTTAGGATGGCTGTGACACTCTCAGGAACAAAGCAGCCCTGGTTACTATATGAGCTCTTCTTTTGAGCAGTAGGATTTCATGTGGGAATAAAGAGTATTGTTCTGGAAATAGTGTGAAGAGTGTGCACTGCCCCAACTCACATGGAGGATAACTTCAGGGACCACAGATACAGCATCCTTGGTCAGATACTGGAGTTTCAGTCCAGAAAAGAGAGCAAGATGCAGAGATCAAGAACAATTGTGCAGAGACTCATCAGTGAGTAACAGATTCATTGTTAAGGGGGTAGAAAGCACTAAAGTGAGGAAGATCCTATTGGCACTGAGGTCCTGGTGCTTCCTGAACCCAGCAGCTTCTTGCTTTTTGAGCTAGTGGAACAGCAGGAGACCGCAAGGCTTCTGTAAAGCCTGGATGTGTGGTTAAGAGTTGTGCCCATTATACTGATAGAATCACAAAAGTTCAGAATGTAAGGGCATTTTGACAGGGTCTGCATCTGTCGCCTTCCTCTTCTCAATCAGCTGTGCAAAAGTCTCAAAAAGCATCTCCCTTGTCTGAGGGAGAGCCTATTCACAATACTGAAGCTCTCTGGGGCTTCCAAATCCCAAGAAAAGGCCTCAAAATTATGACAAAATGCTTCCTTTCTCTGATATATGCCTTTGTCTTCTTAACTATTTTCCTTCCCATCTCACCTTCTAGAATCTGACTCATCTCAAAACAACAAAATAAGCATTTTTATCATAAGCAGTTCCACACCTGGTTCTCGACCATTGCCTTAATCTTTCCAGACTTCAGGACTCCCAATAATAAAATAAAATTATCTTGAATCACCTGAAAAGAAAATTCCCACTGGAACACCCACTAATTGAGATTCAGTCATACTAAAGTGTGAATGATGACTGACCTCTGCCAAGAGAAAGAAACCTAAAAAAGAGTAACCTCTTGAGTTAGTGAAATTTGGAGAAAAGACACTGATGTTATGGTATCATCACTTGGAGAACTTGCCACTGGCCTCCTTGGAAAAGAAGCTACTGTTGATTGAGCAATAATAAGGATTTTTTTCCAGAACACCATGACACTTATAACATCAGAATGTGATAACCACCTCATTTGCAGACCCCTAGGAACTACATAGTTCATGGGTAAACCAGTGAGTAGCTGAGACCCTAGCTTTTTTCTGTAACATCCCACATGTCCTGCCTCCTATTTGACCCTTCTGTCCATTGAAGAAGGAATTAATGGAAATCTCCTGCCATCTCCACTTTGCTAGTTTGCATTGATTTTTGTGCTTGTTTATTCTTGGTGCATCTGCAGAATCTGAGACCTTGGAGGCAAATAAGGCAGATAAAGAGTAAAATCAAGGGGATGAGAGAGTTGGACACTACCTACTGGGCCTACACCCATTCCTGTTCGCTCTTAACTTCCTCTATACTAATGACTATCTGTATCCATAACCCATCTATCTACAGGCCCCCAATTTCTGACTACTCTGAGATGCTAATTTGCAGCAATCCCATCCTGGTGCAAGGGCCACTGAATCCAGCCTCCTGCCACTGGCCTTGCCATCCCTCCAACGTACATGGTGAAGTATCATCCTGTTGAACAATCAAAGAACAGTGATGCTATCTGGGTTCTGTCTAGCAAATGCTGACTACTGCTATTGCTGCACAGGGCACTTGGGGGTATCAGAGCATGGTGGCCAAGGCCATGGCAGCTGAGGCCCTGCTTAGTTCTTGGCACCTGCACTGCCAACCTCATCTTCCTACTTTTGTACCTGCAGCTGTTGAGGAATTTTTATTTTCTCTATCAGAATTCTAGGATCTAGCATATTAATCTGCAGCCTTGAATCTGCCTGAATTGTGACTCTCGGCCCCAGAACTCACCACTCAAATATCCATCTGGTGACCCCTGGGAAACATCCTTCTGATTCAGGTCTCCCACTCCTCAAATCTGCTTCCTTCCTTGTAATGTGCAGGAAAGCCAAAACTAGCGCTTTTGGAGAAAGGTCAGACGCTGCAGTATGTTTGTTCACGAGGGTGATATTTCACCAAAGATCAGATGCTTCCTAAATGATAAGCAAGAGCAGCCGTTCTCATCCAGTCCTTAGGGAGGAAAAGATCTCCATTCCATATGCAGCACAGGCCCCAGTGAAGATCACAGCAGATGGGGAGTAAGTGGGAATGCATCAGAATGCAGGGCTAAAGAAGGATGAGAATGGGTGTTGTGCCTAGCAGTGTGCTGTCCATCATGCTTGCTGAATAGATAAATAATGGCGCAAATAGTCATTGTTTACTGAGGACTTGCTACATGATAGGCATTTTACTGAGTTCATATATATTCATCTACAATGCAACTCTCTTAGAAAACTGCTCAGAAAAATTAGCATCTCACAAGTGTCTGATGACAGAGTCTGAATTCTTAACCTTCAACTTAGAAGTTCATAGAGCCTGGCAAACCCAAGCCAGTGTCTGAGCTCTACCTTGAGCAAAGATGTCACAAGGAAAAGATTCAGACAAAATTCCAGAAGCAGAAGACATGAGCTCTGTCAGCAATATGAGAGAAATACTGTATTCTTTATATCCCACCAATCATGGCCTATGATATTATTCCCTCTACTTTTTGGTTATATGACTCCACAGAAATTTCTGAATTCCTGGTCATTTTTAATTCTCATGCAAAATGGACTGAATGTAACCCACATTTTTGGATTAACATGAGCATGAAATAAGATCTATATAAAAGATGGTATGCAATAGGTGTTTAATAAGTGTTAATCCTATAGTCAGTCTATAAAGAAACAAGAAGCATAAAATGTGCAGTAACTGGATACACTGAAATGGCAGATCCAAATGTGAGATCATAGGCCATCTCCTAACCTGAACACACACACACACACACACACACACACACACACACACACACACACACCTGTCACAGAACATGTTTGGAGTCTGTAGACAATTTATAGATTCAGACCTCCCAGTTCAGTCCTCCACCCTGACACCAGAACCCACTCACCCAAATCAGCATTCTGGCCAGGGGTCCTGTACCTTCTTCATGCTTCCTACTCTCTGTCTGTTCAAGGATTCAACTACATTCCAAATGGTGTAATAAATGCCCAAAAGCAGTGGGAATAGGTTGAAGACTTCTAGCAAGCTATTATGAAATTCATTTTGTGCATTTAAATGTTCTAACATTGTAGTACACAAGATAGTTTAGATTGAATCAAATGAATTGGGAGAAAATTGGGAGAGAGGCTAGTGAAACCAACAAGACAAAATATTAGGGTTCTTATGATTAGTGGTAGTGAAAGAGATTGGAGAGATATGGGGTTGCAAGATATTAAGGAAATATGATTGACAGAACTTGGAGAATTTTGGGATTTGAGATAAAAGGCCAATGTAAAGAATAAATCCCAGGCTTCTGGTTGGATAACTAAACGGATGATGTTTCCCTTCAGTAGCTGTGAAGAGGACTAAATGACTACTGATAAGCATTGACTGCATCCAGAGTAAGGGCACTGGTTCTACTGCTGCCTATAGACCTAGGTATCACAAGAAGTCGGCAAGATCTTTCTTACCTGATGAATGATGTAGCATCAGTGGAAGAGGGGCCAGCATCCCAGCCATAATAACTTCTACATCAGTTCTGGACAGGAAAGGCACAATCAAAAGCTATCCTCACAAGTATCCGGGGAGCTGTCATTTACACAAGCATCTCTGGGCTACAGATGGAATCAGAAATCAGAACACAGACAGAGCCATAAAGTGTCATTGACAGGAGCACCAGTGTAGGAAAAGACAGAGACTCCAGGGCTGAAAAACTAATTTTGAGTATGTAGCTCTATTAGTAAACTTACTGCTTATCCTGTATGAAGCCTTGAGTTCCATCCATTCAATGACATAAACTGACTGTGGTGTGCTTGCCTATAATCCCAGCACTTGAGGAGCAGATATGAGAGAACCAGAAGTTCAAGGTCATCCTTAGCTACATATCAAGTAGCTCAATGAGCTCAGGCTGGGATATATGAAACCCTGTCTCAAAAACAGAAGAAGGGGAGGGAGGGAAGAAAGGAGAGAAAGAGGGAGGGAGGGGGGAGAGGGAAGGAGGGAGGTAGGAGAGAAGAAAAAGCAAGCGATCACATCCATCATTCACAAGCAAATGGGAATCCCAGAGGCCCCACAGCTTAAAAATAAAGTCCCTTGGCAGATTCCTTAGCAAGAGATTACTCCTAGACTCCTGTGTCTATTACTCACACACCTGAATACCCCATACCTGGAGAAAGCAAGTGCTTTAGGCCATTGAACTGTGTTTGGCTTTTGCTTTGTTTTGTTTTCTGTAAGAATATAATCTCATCTATAAGGTCTTAAAATTCAAATAAGGAAATGTATATCAAGTGTATTGAATAGCACATAGTGGGACATAAATCAGTGTTGATCTACATTCCTGTCATCTGTCTTTGAAAGCAGGTCTCAGTGTAGTTCCATCAATTAATCAACATTGACAGAGCATTAACTCTGTGTGTTAAGTGCCAAAAAGATCAAATAAATGACTGGCAGGGTCTACACTCTAAGGAAGCTTACAACCTGTCAGAAATGTCCAATTGTTCTGAAGTAGTAAAGGAAAAATAATATTAACTGGGTGAGTCCATCTCCCTGCCTCTGAGAAGAGGTACAACTTTCTCTAAAATATTCATCAACAAAACAAAATATCTAGATAGACCCCTTTTAATAGTAAATGATTCTACCCTTTCCTCCTGGGATGTGTTTGTTAAACAGAGACTTATGACATTAGTAAGACAGTTGCATTTATCTTGTATTGCCATGTAAGAAGTGGACAAAAAACAATCCAATATTTTGAATATTTACTGGGGACGGGAAAGGTTTGTGAAAATAAATTAACAGAGTATGAGTATTAAGAGGGACTTGAAAAGGAGCAAACCAAAACAGGAAATGATAACTGTGGTGTCAGTGTGGTCTCTGAGTAAACAGTGTCTGACCCTTCTAACCAAGAGAATTCCGTAAAGTGGATAGCTAATATTCACTATTAATTTAATGTTGTTTCCATCCTGCAACATAGTGCCCCCAGTGGTCATCCTAAGAACTTTTGGCTGCCACAGAGGTTGACTTATTATTCAGAAAGATGGAAGTGGATATGTCCAGTGAGGGAAAGGGTAAGAAACTGTGGTAAAGTCCCAGTGTAACAAGGGCTTAGATAGGAAAAGATCACGTGGAAAAGAGTTTCTGTGGGAAAGGTTCACTGTGGAAAAGGCTTGGCATAGGAATGGTTCATGGTACAGCGAAGTTCAGCAGAGGAAATGACGACAGCAAACTGGTGGACTGGGGTAACCCTTCAGAAAAAAAGGAAATCGAACCAGAGGTGACTTAGGCAGGAGAAGCCTTGGGAAGTCCTCTGCAGTATCAAAAGGAACGTTGGTTTCCTACAAGGCATACAGCCGAGATCTTAAAGACTAAGGAAACCTTCTCACTGTGCTTAGGACTTGCTAGATAATGATACACTGGCACATGAAGAATAATAATGTCTATATATCTTTTTTTGTGGAGTACAGGTTTTCAAAGTATGACCTGATGATTCTCTGGATTTCCTCCCTGTCTGTTGTTATCTCCCCCTTTTCATTTCTGATGTTGTTAATTTGCATATTCTCTCTGCCTTTTGGTTAGTTTAGATAAAGGTTTGTCTATCTTGTTGATTTTCTCAAAGAACCAACTCTTCATTTCATTGATTCTTTGTATTATTTTCTTTGTTTCTACTTTATTGATTTCAGCCCTCAATTTGATTATTACCTGGCATCTACTCGTCCTGGGTGAGTTTGCTTCTTTTTGTTCTAGAACTTTCAGGTGTGCTGCTAATTCTCTAGTGTGACTATTCTCCAGTTTCTTCATGTGGACACTTAGTGCTATGAACTTTCCTCTTAGCACTGCTTTCAAAGTGTCCCAAAAGTTTGGGTATGTTGTGTCTTCATTTTCATTGAATTCTAGGGAAGTCTTTAATTTCTTTTTTTATTTCTCCCTTGACACAGGAATTGCACATTACTCAATTTCCATGAGTTCATAGGATTTCTGCCATTTGTGTTGTTGTTGAATTCTAACTTTAATCCATGGTGATCTGATAAGATATAGGGGGTTACCCCTGTCAGGATGGCTAAAATCAAAAACAAAAATGACAGTTTATGCTGGAGAGGATGTGGATAAAGGGGAACACTCCTCCACTGCTGGTGGGAGTGCAAACTCATACACCCACTTTGGAAATCAGTATAGTGGTTCTTCAGGAAAATGGGACTCAGTCTCCCACAAGATCCAGCAGTTCTACTCTTAGGCATATACCCAAAGGATGCACACTCACATAGCAAGGAAATCTGTTCAACTAGGTTCATAGCAGCATTATTTATAATAGCCAGAACCTGGAACCAACCTAGATGTCCCTCAACTGAATAATGGATAAAGAAAATGTACATTTATAAAATGGAGTATTACTCAGTAGAAAAAAATGGAATCTTGAAATTCTCAGGCAAATGGCTGGAACTAGAAGAAACCATCCTAAGTAAGGTAACCCAGTTACAAAAAGAAAAACATGGTATGTAGTCACTCATAGATGGATTTTAGACATACCGCCAGAGAACCTCTGAAACAAGGAGGACCCTAAGAGAGATATACATGGTCCCCCAGAGAGAGGGAAAGGGACAAGATCTCCTGAGAAAATTGGGAGCATGAAGGGAGGGGACAGGGAGTTAGGAGAAAGAGAAGGGGAGAAGGGGAGGGGAAGGGAGGACATGAGGGAGCAGAAAGACTGAGTTGGGGAAAGAAGAGAGAGCCAGAAAGGAGATACCATAATAGAGGGAGCCATTATAAGTTTAAAGAAAAATCTGGCACTAGGGAAATGTCCAGAGATCTACAAGGATGACCCCAACTAAGGATCTAAGCAATAGTGGAGAGGCTAACTTAGATGCCCTTCCCCTATAATGAGATTGATGACTACCTTATATGCCATCCTAGAGCCTTTATCCAGTAGCTAATGAAGCAAAAGCAGACGCCCACAGTTAAGCATTGAGTCAAACTCCTGGAATCCAGTTGCAGAGAGGGAGGAGTGATGAGCAAAGGGGTCAAGACCAGGCTGGAGAAACCCACAGAAACAGCTGACCTGAACAAGGTGGAGCTCATGGACCCCAGACTGATAGCTGGAAAACCAGCAAAGCACTGACCCAGACTTCCTGATCTAGGGCGTCAGTTAGGAGGCCTGGAAGTCTATGGGCCTGGAAGTCTACGGGGCATCTGGTAGTGGATCAGTGTTTATCCCTAGGGTATGATTGGACTTTGAGAGCCCATTCCACATAGAGGTATACTCTCTCAGCCTAGACACATGGAAGAGGGTCTAGGCCCTTTTCCAAATAATATGAGACTTAAAATTCCCATGGAGGGTTTTAATACCCCCTGGGGAGCAGAAAGGGAATGGGATAGGGGGTAGGTTGGGAGTGGAGGAGGATGAGAGGGAGAGGGACCTGAGATTGGCATGTAAAACAAGATTGTTTCTAATTTAAATGAAAGAGAGAGAGAGAACTAAAACCTGTCTCAATCAGACTTCTGTGCCTACAAAAGTGGGATTTTAATACTGCTACTCAGATTATAAAAGTGCCACACTTCACAGTGAAGGCCTGGTCCACATCAGCAACTGTCCTTGAGCATTCTAAAGGGTAGTAGGAAAGCTTTTAATGTGTTCACAGACTAACCTGAGGGGCTCAGTAAACTGCTTAAGCCCATAGACTCTAGAGGCAGATGACTTGGAAGCCATCCTTCATAGCTACTTACAGTTTATAACTTTGAACACATGGTTTCACCTTAACTACGTGGTTCATCTATAAAGTGGGAGCAAGAGTCACACCTGTCAGGCAGATGTTAATGAGATTGGAAGGATTAGCACATGTGAAGTGTACTTAGAGCAGGGGGCAGCTTCTACTTAAGGCCTAATTTGCATCCCCTGGAAGTGGTAGTGACAGTCACAGGAGGTAGGACCAGAGATGAGCCCTGGCATAGTGACCAGAATCTAAATTGTGCCTTACCTGACTTCTGCAGCAGTCCTGGTGTTAGAGACAGGGTGAAATCCCAAGTCTCCCGCCCCCGGCTGTGGCCAAACCTGAAAGTAAAGTTATTTCTTATGCAAGCTGTCAAGACAAAGGCAGACTAGAGAAGATGAAACTGCAATCCAGTCTAATCTAATCCTTACAGAAGAAGTGACAGACACAGAGTAGAATGCCTGAGAACACAGAATCAGAAACAGACAGACCTCAATGACAATGGAGACAGAGACTCCACTTAAGTCACTGCAAACCAATGACACCAAGATTGCCAAGAACACTATCTTCTAGGAGAAGAGTATGGGACAGATAATTCCCGTTGGCACCACAAAGCAGTATCAGACATTGGCCTCTAGAACTGTGAAAGACGCACACCTTTGTTCTAAACTACTTGACTCCTGAAAATTTTCTACAGCAGACCAAGAATCAATCAAGCCCTTTGTGCCTCTTACTCTACTGCAGGAGAACCCTGACCATATCAGCTCACTGCAAAAAGGGCCAAGTTATGCAGATCTAAGCTAGAGCTCCCTGGAACCCGGGGCAGAGACACTCAGACTGTGCTCACATGAGGTACTCACCATCATCCAGGATACACTGCAGTGCCTCCAGGGGTCAGTGCCCTGGTATCCATGCTCAACTTCACTCAGGGGCCACAGAGGGTATTCGGATCTGTGACGAAGGAGCAGAGACTGCAAAGACATGAACACATATGCATGCACATATGAATATGCCACATAGAGAAACATAAATTCATGTATTTTAACATAGTAACCCACGGGCACACACATGCAGGGACACACATGGCAACCCACAAGAAAATATCCCTAGAGATATTCATTCACAGACACATACAGGGATAACAGACAGACAGACACCACACACACATACACACACACACATGGGGGGGGAGACAGGGACACACAGAGAGAAATATTCATGAACACACAGAGACATTTGCATAGATAGACACATATACATGACACAATCTGTCTTTTCTCTTCATCAAAAATCCTGAAACTGTGGAAATGCTGGGCGAAAAAAAAAATGTGGTTCTATTAGGAGGAAACTCCCTCTAGTCAGGACCTGTGCACACACAAGAAGAAGACAGCCATTTTCATGGACATACAAGAAGGGCGTCACAGGAGATGCGGCGTGCAGAAGATGGTAGTGACCAGGCAGCCTGCGCACTACGGGGCATGGTCCTGTGGAAATGAGCAGCAGGAGAAGAAACAGACTGTGAGTAGTGGTTTCCTAGGAAACTGTGCCCAGGTCTAAAGCATCCTGTAGAAGATGTTTCTTACCAGAGTGGAATGTCACCTGGGAGCACACAGACCTTTGCTCTGTGCTTCTCTCCCACCCCGCCCCCATGTACTACTTCAACATCTGAAATCTAGAGCAGAACCTGGAAATATGCTATGTTCATGTTGACCATGGAGTTATTACATGTGTATTTTAACTGCCACCATTACAGTGCCTTGTAACTGAAAATAGGGACCTGTAGAAGGTGTTTGATGGAGGAAGCAGCACCCTCCAAGCAATGTCTTTGCAAGGTGCATTTGTTATCTGCTGGAGAGGATGGAATGAGAAGAGAGATTCTTCATTTACCATGCCCACCATCAACCTATAAAGGGCCTTTGTGAAAACCAGGATAAGGTACCTTGCCCTAGCAACACTGACCTGTGGTTGGAATATTATCATGCATGGATATAGAGATCCATACTTGTCAGGGCAAAGTGAAATGCCATTCAATGGCATTTGTGTGAAGAAATGGAAATAAAGACAAAGGGACAGCGAGGGAACTTTGTCCCAGGACTTCGTTCTGCCCATTAGCTGAGATTTGCAGACACTGCATATTCGGGATGGGTTTGGAGTGGATGGAAGCATGTTAAGTCTCATAAAGACCTAGTCAATGACACTTCTGCTGCTGTTCCCACTATCTGGTTACATGCCCTTCTTCTGGCCTAGCTTTGCCCCGAATGTGTGAAATGTGTCCACTTTGAACACTCATATTCCTCATATTCTTGCCTGGAAAATGTGTCATTTTTCAGTGTCTCTGTGACACTCTTTTCTGCCAGCCCTACCTGGGCCAATAGTATCATGTTCAGCACAGAGGTAGAAATCCCATTTCTAAAGGTGACTCACATGTGACCCCAAGAAGCATCCAACATGCTAAGGCAGAGGAAGCCATGTCCTTTTGTGTTTTAGAGTAATGGTGCTACATTGTGGATTCTGTTGAGTGTGTGTATATCCTCAGATGTCCTCTGGAGGGGCTGGATTCTCTATGGTCATGTACACCATCTCATAAGTTCATTCATATTTCTTCTATAGTGTTCTTCAGATATGCCACACCTGGGCAGTGCAGATCTTAAACATCCGTGCATGTGGCTCCAGCGGTCATGTAAAATGTCTTGTATCTGTGTCTTTGTCTCCAAGAATTTTGAGAGCTACAGTAAGCTAAGAGGTAGACAAGTACTTTGATCCTAGATTTTTATTATTATAGTTATTTCGACTGCCCTAAAAGAATGTCCCTTCTGGGTCTCTGAATTACCTCCTAGACCATTTTTTTTCCTATTGACTTTGGATACCCAAGAGAGAATTACGTTTTCAACAAGTCTTAGCTGCTGGAAATTTATGAAATGATAGAATGACAGAACTTGAAAGCACCTCGGGGAACACCTGCTCTCTCTTTCACACGGGAGGGGTAGTAGAGACTCAGAAGGGCTGTACCTGGCCTGAGGACATACAGTAGTTTATCTTAAACCTTTCACCAGGCCTCCCCACCCCTCACTTGATGCTTTCCCCGGGCTTTGAAGTAGCAGTAACTCTGGAGTCACAAAAAGCCCTGTCTCCCCATCAGACGCCCTTAGGCATCAATTCTTCCCCCTCCGTCTAGCCCAGCCCAGCCCAATCTCCGTATGCAGCTGCATCCACAGGCTTGATCAGCAGGCTACCAGCTTGCCAGGAAGGGAGTAAACAGACATTAGGACAAGGGTGTCCCCACACATAGTCTCGGCTGCCTCCAGCATTCAAAAGACAGCTAACATTTCACAAGACACTCTTGACAGAAATACACTATTTTGTGCAGAGTTCCTGACAGGTTTGGCAGTGAAGTCTCTGGAGAAACAAAAGGAGATTTATTGGGAAGAAAAGAGGAGGCGGCTGGGATGGTACAGGGAGTAGAAGCCAAAGGAAGAAAACAGTGCTGCCGGGAAGGTGGGCAGGGCAGACCCAACGCGGGCACCTTCGATCCAAATTGTTCAAGGCGAGGCGATGCCTTTCAAACAGTGATTGAATTCTCCTATGTTCTTGTGCCTCCCTAGCCAGTGCTGCCTGCTAAAGACAGGAGTGTGGTGACGGCTCTATTACTACAGAGGCTGCCTTTTCGTGAACACAGTTAAGATCAGAAATGTCGTTATTAGTCACACTCTGCTTCCTGGAACCCGGGGACTCTCCATTCCCCAAAGCAGAAGAGGGACTTCTCTCAATTCAAGGCTGTGTGTCATTGGATACTCTCCCCAGCATATAACCTCAGGCTTAGAATACAGCAGGAATCAGTTAATACTCCTTCAAAGAAACTGTATTTAAAAGAAAATCTGGAGATAATCTGATCTGAGAAGTATGCAAGCTCTTGTAGGGATTGAAAGTTAAAATGTAGACACAAGAATGTGCCTGGATCCCTTGGTGAGATCAGTAAAGAAGAGGTGTTAGTTGATGGATAGGAAATAATAGTAACTAAAGGAATAACAGTGACAGCAGCAGGTACCTGGCTGTCCAGTACACAGTAAGACTGCCTACTCTTATTTCCTACTGCTTTTATGCTTATTTAAGGATACAGCAAGCATTTATTGAGTACCTGCTGGCTGCCTTTCGTATACTAGATCTTTGATGAGGGGGACATAAGATAGCACAGTCACTTCCTGGAAGGAAAGAAAGTTTGTGGACAGATGTAGCCATCAAGATGTACCAATTAATTGAATGATTAAGGCCAACCAATGACTGGCCCAGCTTGAGACCCCTTCCATGAGAGGGAGCCCACCCCTTTTCCATTGCCAGGGTGGCCTAAAGACTAGGATACAACCAAACGTGATCAGGGGTTTAAAAAGTAAATGAAATGGTTTCTAATGACATTCTGCTATGCTTGTAGACAGGAGCCTGGCATAATCACCATCAGAGATGCTCTATCCAGGAACTGATGCAGAGACCCACAGCGGAAGAAGGGTTGCAGGAGTGAGAGGAGACAAAACATCACAGGAAGAAAGAAAGAATGAAAGAAAGAAAAAAAAAGAAGGAAAGAAAGAGAAAGAAACTCACAGAATCAACAAACCTGGACTCATGGACTCACAGAGGTTCAGTAAGACTGAACTGACAATCATGGAGTCTGCATGGGTCTAACCTAGACCCTGTGCACATATATTATAGTTGTGTAGCTTGGAGTTTTTGTGGAACTTGTAACAGTAGGAGCAGGGGCTATTTCTGATGCTTTTGTCTGCTTCTGGAACCCTTTCCTTCATAATGGGTTGCTTCATCCAGCTTTAATATGAGGAAAGGTACCTAGTCTTACTATAACTTGATATGCCATGTTTGGTTGACATCCCTGGAAGGCCTGTCCTTTCCTGAAGGGGAATGGACAAGTGGGTGGGGAGGGGGGGAGGGGCACTGGGAAAAGAGGTGCAAAGAGAAGCTACAATCAGGATGTATGCTATATGAGAGAATAAGTTAAGTTTTAAAAAAGGAAAAAAGGGATATGCCACCAAGGCAATTAACTGTTATCATCAAAGTCTGAACAGTATGTCACTGTGAAGAAAGAAGATGTTTCCCTCTAAAAGGGCATGACAGAGGCAACTTGGAGGTCCACCTTGAAAGGTCAGGAGAGGACTGCAAGGTACATAGGGACCCACACGAAACCTTGGCAAGTGAGTCAACGAGCAATCCCGGGAGAAGGGTGCTCTTTAGAGAGGAGACGTTAGAGGGCAATGGGGAGACATGATGCCCACCTACGTCTTTGACTCTGCACCCAGTGTGGCTATGGGATATTTGCAAGCAGGACGGTAAGAGCATCACGGGAACATTGGTAAGAAGGCCGGGGGGGGGGGGGTCCATAAGAAGAGGTTGCAGAGCAGAAACTGTCCTCAAACTGATTGTGAGGGCTGCTGCCACGAAGGTGGGACTGACGAACAAGGGGAGAATCCCAAGGGGTTCCTCAGGCAGGAGCAAGAATTACATAAGAAAAAAAAATCAGCCAAAGGAAAGGGGCACAAGACCAAGAAGACACTCTGCCAGCACCAAGAAGCACCCATGCTATTGCTCAAACCAGAGAAGATTGAGAGCACAATCAGAGGAAGAGCAGAGCTGTACCTTTCCCTCACTCGGTCAGACCTCCCCTGTCTCCTCGCTCCCCTCCTGGATGGGCATCTAGTGTGTATCCCTCTCTAATTGCTGCTCCCAGAATCCAGGAACTTACAATGTCTGTGGGCAGGAAGTGGATATGAATGAGGACGTACAAGACAGACTGTGGTGTCTTTCAACATAGAGACTTCTGAACCACAGAAGAAAGATGCTTCCCACTGAAGAAATCAGGAAAGACTTCCTAGAGGAGGTGACAACTGCTATAAACCTTTATGGATGCATGAGCATTGATACCAGCATTGTGAGTGCTGAGTGCCAGCCAAAATAATGAATGAGCTGAAGATAAGGCAGTCTTAGTGACACAGGGACATGAGTGGTTTTGAGATACAATGTAAGAAACATGGGAAATACTAGGAATAATGGCTGCTATAGAATCAAGGGTCTGAGCAGTGTCACTGTACAGTGACAGTGGCAAAAGCCTAGACACAGCCATGGAGAGAGCTTGGAACAGGGACAGTGGAAGTGACTTTCTGAGCTGTTGTTCTTTCAACCAGGTCCTCGGTTCCAGAGCTCCTGATCAGCCTCTTTTGGGACCAGCTTAAGCTAAGCTCTCAGAGCTAATAATTTTATGTCGGGTCTTGTGTAAAACCAGGTTGGATTAATTATTGATGCAAACTTAGGCAAATGAAAGCTCGCTCTGGTTTGGCAAAGTTCCCCTCAGCAAAATTAGCTTGCGAAGCTCTGGCTGCCTCCCAGGGAGAGGCATGCAGCCTGGCAATGGTCCCGACCCACCCGCAGGGTCCTGCACACAGAGGGGCTTTGAACCTCTGACTTCAGATCCGGGCCCAGAATCTCAGCCGCTTTCTAATGCCATCTGGGCTGGGGAGTTCGGAGGAGCAAGGTCTCTGAATAAGCCAAGAACTCGCTGCTCTCAGGCCTCCTGCAGATTCCCTTGGAGCCAGGCCGTGCGCAGAAAACAATATCCGCGATAACAGCCTCACAGATCCAATTCCGTCCCATTTAATTAAATGGTTTCGACACTCCCAAATTGCAGAAACGGATGCGAGCACATGCCAGACTCACAGCCTCAGACCTGCTGCAGAAGGAAGCATGTAAGGTGCAGAGAAGGACAAATGACCTCCACAGGGATAGCCCTAAGCAAGGCACCTCACAGGAACAGCTGAAACTACCTCCAGGCTGACCACCTCCTAGGATGGGCCAACTCCTCCAAGGCTCTCCTCTGATAAGTATTTATGGAGATTCTACTTTGTGTGCCTGCCCCTGGGGTGGACATTGAATAGACAAGAACAAAGCATTCATGGTCTTGCAATTGAGTTACCTTGGGAGCACAGAGGGACAAATTATGGCACGCGGGTGTACTGTTTTCACAGCCAAAGCTAGTCTGGTAGTACTGGGAAGACAAGGAGAACAAAAGGAAGGTGAGAAGTGAGTGGGCTCACAATGGCTGGGGCAGGAAAAGGTGCTTAGTAGGACCATGCTTATCAAATATACTTCAGGCAAGCATGGCAGGAGAAGAGGAGAGCCAGAGAAGCATCAAGATCAGCAAAGAAAGAAGATAGCAGAAAACCTGGAAAACACCCCCAACCACAGTCACCAAGGTTGCATATCTGGAGCTATCTCACAATGCTGGAGGAGGAGGCTGCCACATAAACGACCTATGAATGGTCTCTATACTCTGGGCCTAAACCCTTTGAGTTTCTAAACTTTCCCAGCTCCCTAGTCCATTTAAATTCTCTGGAATGCCTTTCTCTTCCTTAATAAGCTGTGCAACAGGGCTTTTCTGTCCCACCCTACCCTGCAGTCGTTTCTGAATAGTCACTCAGAGACTTCATATTAATTATAAATGTTTGCCTGTGGCTCAGGCTTATTACTAGCTAGCTTTTGCATTTCAATTAACTCATTTCTATTAATCTGTATATCGCCACATGGCCTATGGCTTACTGGTGGTACTCTGGCATGTTGTGTCTCTGTGTCTACCACTATTCACATATTCTGGGTCCAATTATTTGTTCTAGGACACAAGAACTACCAATGGATGCCCTCTGGATCCAAATCCAAGCCTATAACACAGAGATACCATACAGTTATCAGAATAAGCATGAACAAGTCATTCATGTCACAAGCTTCTCCTATCTCTCAAAGCTCCTCCTATGTTCCCCAGGCACCAAGTTCATAGAAGAAGACCCCCCAAATATTCATACCCCAGTTAGAGGAGCAATACCTGTAGTAGGTTATGGGAGAAAGTACTGTTACAGCAGTCAAGAACCACTTAGTTTGACCTTATAAATGCAAAAGAGAGTTTCCCAACTTGAATAATGTGGGGATCTTGTGCAGGCCACTCAACAGGCTAGTCACAAGATCCAGAATCAAAGGACTGGTACCCAAAAGACACTAGGTTTGATTTGCCTAAATTAAGAAGGTGGAAGTTCCAAATGGATCCTTCTGAATTCAAGGCCACCCAGGGCTATACAAGATTGAATCAGTCTAAAAGAGTATCAGAGCAGTCCCCTTTAATCCCAGTAACAAAGAGATATAAAAGATAGGAGCAGAATCTTTAGTTGCAAGTCTCAGGATGCTCCAGCCACATTGAGGAGAGCAAAGAAGTCTGAGATTGCAGTCTGAACTTTGGTGAAAGATTGCCATCAGCCTGAGGTAGAATTAAGAGCTAGTGGCTAGTTGCTTTGCTTTTCTGATCTTTAGTTTGAAGCTTGAACCCAAATGTCAGTTTCTGAGTCTATTACTTATCATTGTGCAATAGGCTTTAAAGTACTAAATCATAAAAAAGCTACTTTGAAGCCACCAACCCATACCCAAGCCTGAGCTGTTGGCATGACTCCTACCTGAGTCCCTCCCACATGATTCCATATATGACCAGTTAGGTTTTCTTGTGTTTGCTCTTGAAATCTTTGAGCAAGTATAGGATTTTTCAGTGGTAGCTCTTATCAACAAGTCTTTAACTACCACTAAAACTTGGGAGGTTTTCAGGCTTTTCCTAGAGGCCACCTCCTTGGCCTGACACTCTGAGATCATAACCACAAGCTGGTTCTCCAATTCAGTGTTATCGTGCCTCACATTTCAGAGACAGTGTCAGCAGATTTGGAAAGTCACTTAGAAATTACTAAAGGAAGGTATTAATTAAAAAAGAGAGATTTTCCAACACTAAAAAATGGAAAACACTATTAAAATGGAGAGAATTATGTCTCTGTATGATTGTATGACATATTACTTAAAAATGAAATATAAAGGGAACTTAACTGGGATTGAAATAATGTGCAACACAATAAATAGAAGACACAGAGATGGATATTGTGGTTTAAGCTTCAAGCTTAAGATCAGAAAATCAAAGAATCCATCCACTGGCTCTTAACTCTACCTCAGACTGCAAGATGATGCTGTCTCTAACAAACTTAGACTGCTACCTCTTCTCAGCATGGCTTGAGAATCCTGAGACTTAAATATCTCCTATACTCAATGTAGCTGGAGAATTATTGCTTCCTTTGAGGACCTGTTCCTGTCTTAAATACCTCTCATGAGTCCCGGGATGAATAGCATGTGATCTCAACTGCTGAGATCATCTTTGTGTCAGCTGTTTCTCTTTAGGACTGGATATATATTGTATGGCTCAGTATGGCCTTGAGCTAACAGAGATTCACCATCTACCCCTTAATCCTGAATCCTGGGATTAAAAGCATGTGCCTGGCTTCTATATCTTGTTGCTGACTTTGAATTCTGGATACTCAGGCAAGCTTTAATAAATCATAAGTAAAATATTACCATAAAAAAGAAGGTGGAAGTTCTTATTCAACTGGACACAGTGGGCCACACAGCAGATGAGGACCCAGTCTATCTCTCTCCTGTTTCTTATTCCTCAGATGGGCCAAGTATCTATTTTTCCTCCAAATTTAACAAGTGGTTGAACTTCACAATTTACAAAAAGGGAACAGGGGTTGACAATAGCATTTACTGGGTGTTTTGGGTTTCCTTTCCTGCTACTGTGATAAAATAGCCTGACACCTAAAGAAGAAAGAGTTTATTAGGCTCATGATTAGAAGTTATAGTCCATCATATCCAGGGAGTTAAGATGGTAAGAACTTGAAGCATCTTGCCACACTGTATCTACAGTAAAGAGCAGAGAGCACTGAATTCATTAATGTATGCTACCAATGCTCAGCTTGCTTTCCCCACTCTTTCATAATCTAGAACCCCCCCTCCTCTGCCCAAGGAATGATAGCACCCAAAGTGGGCAAGTCTTGCACTAATCAAGAGAATCCTCCAAAGATATACCCATAGGCCAATATAATGTAGACAACCTTTCATTGAGACTCTCTTCCCCAATGATTCTAGGTTGTGAGAAGGTGATAGTTGAAAGTAACCATCACACTAATAATTCAATCATTTGTTCCTCAACTATATCTGTCTTTGACACCTGTGGTTACAATGGTGAGCAGAACAGTCTTGGCCTCTGCCCCTTTGAACTTGGTCAGTGAGAAGCAGAGATAAAGAAACAAGAGTCTTATATGACTGTCACTCACTGTAGTAGGTATGATCTTCTCTGCAATTACAATGGAGATGGGAGCAACGACCTGATAGTGGGAAACAGGCCTCACACATAGTTGAGGAATATAGTCAGTAAACTAGGACCTGATAATGGAGAACAGGTATTTACACATAGCTAGGGAGTACAATCAGTAAAACTCCAAATGCATGAGAGAAATTTGTTCCCAGGCAAAGATCAGATGGTGCTGAACTGTGGGAAGTAAATCCCAAGTTTGTTACAGAAAGGAATAGGCTACAGGAAGAATCTACAGCAAGATACAGCCAATTCATTCACGACATCATAACACCAGGTACATCTTGGTACTAGTTTCATGCTTTAGAAGGATCCTTAATTCTGCTAAGTCATTTGTGACGCAAAGGCTGTGTAACTAGTGTGTGATCTTGTGGCTTGTAGCACGATCTGAAATACCTTCGAAACAAGATGCATTAAATGAGAAATGGCGACGAGCCAACTTCATGCTCTGGGCTCACTTCTTGTCACTCCCAACTCTGGAAGTTTTGTCCAACTTTCGATAAGGCTAGCTCTTTCTGTCACCCAGACAAAAAAGTATCATCCCCTCAGAATGCACCCCCCCCACTCTCTAACATAACCTGGCTCTGCTTTCCACAGGGTGATCACCCTTATCTGCTGATGTCTTTTTGAGGTACTCCTCCATCTTGTCATTGCCTGTTTCTGCAGAGTGGCGAGTGAGCACTCTGTGAGCCAAGTGTTCTCCATATCCTCCACCCTGACAAAAGCACAGCTTTCATCAACCACTGAAGGGAAACCAGATAAATGGGGTCTGAGACTCCAGCTAGTGTTAATCAGAGCTTTCTTGGATGCATTGTCCTCATGGGAGAAGATGCAGCCTGGGTTTGAAAGACACAAGTTTCCCCAAAGCATACAAGCTGTTGTGAATCTCATCTGTAAAGTGGGGTAAATGACAGAGCCTGCCCCTTCAAGTTGTAATGTACTGAGCATACAATGCCCTGGCAGTGTTGCTGGTGTTGTGAGTAGGAGTAGCTGAGGGCCTGGTAATGGCACTCTGAATGTTAAGGCTACTCGAAAAAGACTCTGAATGTCATCTTGAAGGCTAGTGCCACCGCAGGCTCAGACCCTCTTCCTTTATGGATTGGAGGATCCCCATGCTAGCTCCAAGGGAACTTAGTATTTTATGAGGACCCTTAAATAAACACGTGAAATGTAGTCATGTGGCACACACTTATGCTAGGAGGATAGATTAGTCTGGTCTTGGGTCCTATGCCTTCTTTCCCTGTCTGCTGAATTAGAGGGAGCTACTGCACTTGAGTCTTCATCTAGGAAGTGAGATGAAAACACCAGCTTTGTGTGTTTGCAGCAAGGATGAGAGGATACTATACAGTGCTGCACATCCCACATGGCTATGCGCTGCTCACTGGAGATGCACATCCCACATGCACATCCCACATGCACATCCCACATGCACATCCCACATGCACATCCCACACTGGAGATGCACATCCCACATGCACATCCCACATGCACATCCCACACTGGAGATGCACATCCCACATGCACATCCCACACTGGAGATGCACATCCCACATGCACATCCCACATGCACATCCCACACTGGAGATGCACATCCCACATGCACATCCCACACTGGAGATGCACATCCCACATGCACATCCCACACTGGAGATGCACATCCCACATGCACATCCCACATGCACATCCCACATGCACATCCCACACTGGAGATGCACATCCCACATGGCTATGCGCTGCTCACTGGAGATGTCCCATGATGCCAGTCACTGATTTCTCACCCACTATCTGAATCTTCTCAAAGACAGAGGAGCTTCCCAGGTTGTCCCAGGCTCCCTGAAAAACCCTTTATCTCTAAAACACATCCTTAATGTGCTGGATGACTTCGGTTCACAAGCCCACCCGTGCTGAGCTTTGGTTTCCCAACCTCAAAGGCTAGCGTAGCCAATTTTTTTTCTAACCTAATTATTCCCTCTGAGAAAGTGCCTCATGGTGTGTATGCTAAATTAAAACATTAATTAAAATTAAAGATGAGCTCAGCAACAATTTAAATGGGAAAAGAAATAGTGAAGTGTGTGTGTGTGTGTGTGCGTGTGTGTGTGTGTTTATCTCACATCCAAATCTCTATCCCAAACTTTTAGGACATGAGAATGACTTCAAGACTTACAACCAGGACCTTGCCACTGAAGCCACTCAGGAAACCTAACCAGGTGTGAACTTCCAAATATGCCCTTGGAGCATCCCCAGGCAGATGTTTTGAAAGGTTAGCAGAACTTGCCTTTTTCCCCCATTTATTCATTCAAATGAAGGCAGCCAGGAAGAAGGAGCAGGGCACTGGCAAGGGGGCAGAGAAACTCCCCTGGCATTAATAAGAAGTTTCATGTGACACTCACTGTCAGTGCCTCTGACATGCTCCGGGGATTCGGAAGTGGCTTTGCAATCTTTTTCCGCTGGAAGAGTCTAAGTTCATGGTTCAGACAAAGTGATACCAAAGAGAGAGGGGGGGACAGAGAGAGAGAGAGAGAGAGAGAGAGAGAGAGAGAGAGAGAGAGAGAGAGAGAGAGAGAGAGAGAGAGAACACCTAGCAGCCTGATTTCTAGCCCCAAGTGGCTTTCTTGGATCTCTGCTGCCTTGCTTCCCTGAGCATTCATCCCATCATGTCCTTGCTAAGGATAGCTTGTGTCCCACATGGCTTTGTCCCTTCTTCAGGTTCTGGTCAGAGTCTCCTCTCTAGAGCAGTGGACTTTGATCACTGCTTCCCCTTCCAGATGATATACCACTTCCAGGATACAAACTTTTTTGCTAAGTTGTCATACAATATTTTAATAAGGAGGAGTCATACAATGGATAATATTCAGGACCATTGGAATTCCAAGACAATTCCTTATCAATGCCTCCAGTTCACACATCTGAAGCCTAAGGATCCAGAGGAGAATGGAAAAGCCCACAGTGACGTGGGGTAGAGAAGACAGCCAGCCTGAGGTAGGCCCAGGTCTTAGGGCCTAGGTCAGCATCTGCTGCTCTCACTCCCCATTGCCCCCACCATCTGATTATATTGCCCCTCCACATCTTTAGGGAATAAAGGACAGAATGCTATTTCCGTTCTAGGCCTCCTCAAAGGAGTGTGTATGGAAAATATCTGCCCCACCCACAAGGATTCCTAATTAGCCCATCCCGTCATGAAGGCCAGTTTGAGGGAGGCCTGCCACACTACCTGGGTAGCTACAAGAAGAGAAGGTGAGGAGCGTCCATTAATGGGCTCAGAAACTTCTCTGATCTTAATGACACCCTAAGTATCATCATCCTCTGCATTTGTGACAAATAAGACACCTTTTCTCTGAGAAAAGTTTACCTTTTCCTTCATGATATTAAAGGTCAATGTTAATTGGTCTGGCCATTCCTTGTGGCATAATAAATCATGCAGAGTAAGGGGATAATGTGAGGTTAGGAAGGACTGTTGTGGGATATTTGTACACTGAGTGAAGAGGTATTGCTGTGACTGGCATAATAAAAAGAATAATGGCCAATAGCTAGGCAGGAGGTATAGATCAGACTTTCAGGCAGAGAGAGAACTCTGGGAAGAAGAAATATTTGAGTCATATGTAGAGAAAGCAGGACATGCAGGAAGAGAGGTAACAGCCATAAGCCATATGACAGGACATAGATTAATAGACATGGGTTAATTTCAGTTGAAAGAACTAGTTAGGAACAAGACTAGGCTATAGGCTGGGATTTCATAATTAATAAGAAGTCTCCATGTCATTATTTGGGAGCTGGTTGGTAAGACAAAGAAAGACTCATTACAAAGGACCAGGTCTGAATTCAAGCCTTAATACCTTCCTACTTATGAGAGTCAACACAAATAGCCTAATGTCTCTGAGACTACTGTTTCTTCTTTTATAAAATGGGACTAATAATAGAACTTGCCTCATATGGTTTAATGTAAAACTATATGAAAGAATTCCTGAGCATCTGTCACATATGATAAATTCTCCCTACACAGCGGCTATTGCCAATACTCCATCAGCATCATCTACCTCACAGACATTAGTAGGGACAACAGTAACATTAATTCCATGTCTATGTTGTTCTACCAAAGAACATGCTAGCCATCTGCAGAAATTCCACCAGATTTTGTATCTTTCAATACAACACTCAGCATGCTTCAGTTTCCACTGTTACAGAGTGATTTACTGAAACTCATATGAGATTTCAATTTTCTGTTACATTTATTGAACACTTACTGTGTGCTAGGTCTTATGATAGGCACTCAAAAATACTTAAGTCACAATCTTCCCACAGTCTACTTGAACACATACAGGGAGACAGCTCAGAGTGATGGGTTTGCAAAGGAGTTCCAATCTCTTTCATGCCATCATCTCCAACACACCCTCCTAGGTTACTCCCGATATCTCATATTCTGTCTTCTACGTGTTCACACGGCCCAGCAGTTCCTTGAGAAGAAATAAGCATTCTTTACCTTGCTATGTATGTGCTCAGAAATACTTGTCTAAATGGATATTCCCAGAATCTATTTTTCTTTCCTCTGTGGTAAACACAGCATCAGATGGAAATTGGATGTATCTTCAATTATTTACACCCCTGGTCTCACATTGTAAGGAAAGGGAGTCCACCAGGAGCCCACAAGATCAGCTCCGTCTCACCTTTGGGATTCATATGAACCCCTTCATCATTCAAGACTGTGATCCCTACCCATGCAATTGGGCTACCTCCTGGAACACCACAATGACAGCAAAGCAATAATCGTATTACTAATACATGATGGAACTCTAGCAAATAACTCCCATTCTTACCTACTTCTTCATAAATGCCTCTAGCTGTCACAAATCTTTGCAGAACCTGGACAGGGCTAGCAGGGCTGGACAGTCACATGCAATTAAAATTCCATTACCTCCACTGAGCAGAGTACAGTACATTTACTAATATAATTACATCGCAATTGTTGAAGTCAGTGAACAATGTGAAGTTTATGAGGTAGTGCCCTCCACAATGACCATTCCTTCTCTCTTTCTGATCGTCAGTGTCGCCCACTAAGGACTTCTACCACTCAAAGGAGCAGCCTGGCCTTCTTGAGAGACTTATGAAGTGAGTGTACCATATCTGACCATTTGTGTCCCTCCAGATTGGAACTGAAGCTCAGTTCCCACTGCAACAGCATCAATGGGTGGGTTATTAGGAGATGACAGAGGCTATAAGGACTCTTTGCTTTCACAGATGGGATGAAGGTTTATGGAGGATCTGGAGAAAATCAAGCAGTCCCTGCTTATCCTCCTGATCTGCTCCATCCTGTGGAAAGACACAGAGTCAGCCCCCTTTAGAAGAAGCAGCATAAGTTACTTTCTCAGAAATAGAGAAGTCCATCACCATTTAACCCTTTAGTTCTCTTCTTGAAAGGAATTAAATCAGGAAATGACAGAGAACTTAAACAGAAGTTTATCAAAGCAGACATTGCAAAGAGAGATTGGAATGGGCTGGTTCATGTCTTAGGGGAATCTATGTTATGTATTTTAAAGAAGTTTTATGCATATTTCTAAGGTAGATGGTACACTTGTGAGGTAAGGTGACCCTTTTATCCTTCCTAAATCATGACAGACCAGATCTCCCTCTTAGGGGATTTATTCCTATAATCCCCTAACATGGGAGGGGTCAAAGCCACAGTGCAAGAAATATTATGACATCTTAAGGGAGGGTGTTGAAAATGCAGACTGATTGCCATTCTATACATGTGGGAGAATACCACTGTGCGTCAGTTTCTGACATAATGGGGAACCTAACTTCATCTTCATGGTATAAAACTACAAAAAGTCTTTCTGACCAGCAGAAAACAGTTACCAAGAGGTAGTTTTCCCGATACTTCATATCTAACTCCATGCCTACCTGATGTCAGTCAAACACAGAGCCAATTGGCCCTTCAACCTTGAACTTCCCAGCCTCTAGAACTGTGAGGAATGAATGTCGGTTCCATATGAATTCCCCAGTCTAAGGTGTTTTGGAACAGTAGCACATACAACAGCCAGAGTCCAGGAAAGGCTTTATTGCTTCATCTGGCCATTGCAGTCATCCTGACAGTAGGTAAAGAAAAGAAGAGAAAGAGTTAAGATAACACAGGATTATCTTCTATAGTTGCTATCAGAAAACCCACCTCATCTTGTTAGGATGAAGGCTCAGAATAAGCTCCAAATGGATTTCAGATGTTTTTTCAGATGATCTTGTCCTGTGTACCTTCCTCAGCTGAGAAATTGCTTTGACTACGTGCTGTCATCTGCATCTGTCATCCAGAGAGATGAATTCAGCTTTGACATGAGGTAAAATGAACACAAAGTGGGTAAGTCAGTCCTGCCCAGAGATGTCCCCTATAGATGCTGGGATGGAGGTGACATCCCAGCAGATGACTGCCATTTGGTCCAAATCATGTAAGAGCTTCATCTGCACAATCCAGTTACCATCTGCCATGCAATTTTGAATCCTAGAAGTGTTGTCTCTCTTCCAGTATGAGTTTTAGTTCAATAAGAGCAGCATTCATCCCAATTTTCAAGGTAGAGACTGAAACTCCAAATGGTAATTTCAATGACATGAGAACACTCATCAGAAGCTGTAAGGCTAGACTTCATATCCTGTTGTCTCTGACCGTATCTCCCTTCCAGAAGATGTGGGGAAAGCTGAGGACCTCAAACCCTGGATATTTCCAAATTCAGTCTCTGTTTCACTCTGATACTTCCTGAGCACTGGGAGATTCCTGCATGTCACTTAAGAAGCATTCTTCACAGCATGTTCAGAGTCCCCCGGGCTCTTTGTTGATTTCTTGGCTTCTATTCTAGACCATAAGCCTTACTGGGGCAACAATTTTGTCAGTATCTATCTTTACACCTGGCACAGTTTTGGACCCATGGAGGTCTTTAAGGAAAACATATCAACCAACTGACTTGAATGAACAAATAGCTAATAACATCTCTCATTGGTTCTCTGGAAATGGGAGTACACTTTCTGAACCTCTGTTTCACTGCTACATAATAATAACTACATATCTACTTTGAAGGACTTTTGGGAAATGTAGAAATAAGCTTATGAGATAATTTGTTCACTGCCTGGTACATATTAGGTGTTTCAGAAACAGGGACTTTTATTATTGCAGGGTAAAGACCCAAACATTGCCACTACTCCCACCCTCAAGCAAATGAGAGTTGTGCGCCGATGAGGTGTTGCAGCATCTCTGGAACTTTCACAGGGATGGGAAACTCTCTTAGTTCTGTTCTCTGAATGGTGAGAGCTGAGCTGGCAATCACCCTAATCACCAAGATGTGTTCCCTAATATCTCTGTGACAGCTCTGCCCTCTGGCTCCCCAACAGAGTGGCAGAGACAACAGAGAGAACTGAGTGCATGGGGCCTTTGATTGTCAAGGAATATGCAAATTAATTCTTTAACGCACCAACAGTCTGATAAGAACAACTCTGTGTTCCCAGAGCCCCAGTAACAGACCCTCAACTTTCTGAGTATCCTTACAACTATCCTGCCATCCTGGGTTCATTTTATCATCTACACAATGACAGAGATGATACCCAATTCCTAGGCCTGTAAAGACCACATGAGACAGAGAAAAGAATGATAATCATTATCACCAGTGATAGGAGATGCTGTGTCACACATTGAGGCCTTGGCACATCTACCAAACAATCCTATTAAAACCAGATTATTATGTTTATTAAGATAAGAAATAAAGACATAGAAAGGTTAAGAAACACTCTGAGGTAACCCAGCAAATAAGTACTAGAGAACTTACCCCCAAATATTGATCAGTAGGCTATCTGCACTCTGATCAAAGCAAAATGAGTGTTCCCAAAGGATAGGTGCTCCTGGCTGGCTCCAGAGCCCCACTGACTTTGCCAAATCATGTATTGGTGAATTTTGTTCCTGTCTCTGAAACAGGATGTTGAGCTAGGTGATACTAACATTTTTGTTCTACTAAAACCTCCCAGACCATGGTGTTATCAGTGCTGGGATACTGTTGGACACAGATGGTTGATCCAGCTCCATTTAGGTCCCCCACAGAGGCAGTTTAGTGCCAAACTCTGAATAGGAGATTCAGACAATATTGTCTATACCCTCAATCTTAGCTCATTTCTTGAAAGGGAGCTATGTCCATGCCTGTCTTCCACAGACTCCTGTAACAAGCCCACACCGTTCTCTCAAAACATGAGCCCTTCAGGCCTCCTTCTGGCTCCTTTGCTGAGCTTATGTTAAAGGTTCAGGCATCATACTGGCCTGCCCCTGTTACCTGGCAGAATGCACTCAGGCAGCACTCTGGCCAGCCCAGAGTTGTAAGAGAACCTGTCTACATGCAGGTGCAAAGGACCCTTTAAAAGATAGACCCCTGCCCAAATACGCTCTCTTATCTCACTCTTCTTACCTCTCTTCTCTCTTAAGCTCTTCTGTCTTTTCTCTCCTCTCTCTCACTTCTCTTACCTCTCTCCCTTTATCTCTCTCTCTTCTCCCCCTCTAGCCCTCCCTGCCCTTTAGTAAACTCTGTGGTTGATTTGTCTCTCGGTTCACGTTCCATCTGGCCTTCTAACTTAAACAAAATAGCATTTGGTGAATGTGACTCCGCAGGTTTTCCTGGCATTTGCTCCTGTGCAGTCTGAGATGCCAGGACCCTGTAAACCTCATCTTGATCACTTTTGCAGCTAAGGATCTCTGGATTCTTTCATCCACCATCACCATGTCTGGTAAGCCTGCCCATTCCTTGCTTCCATGAGATAGGACTCATATCGAGATTGTGGTCTCTGTCATTTTTCAGACCCGTCGAAAATCCGAGTACTAGGTACTTGTCTCTCGCCTCCAGGAGCCCTGGCACCTGATCCATACTTGAAGAATCACAGAAATCAGTTATTGCCTTTTGCATCGATTCTCCCTTAGTCTCTGCGATGCTGGAGATTATAGACTTTGGATATCCTCTGCCTCTCTCACGGAAGCCGAGCTCCCCCATATCAAACCATGTGCCTGCTTTTGGCACTCACATTCCACCAGTGATCCATGGTTGGGAATGCGACCTCTACTCTTTTTCACTTGTCTATTTCACTCCTCTGAAACTCCCGCTGCCCACAGAGGCCTCCTACCACTTCCCACCATGGCTAAGCCTGTCTCAGGGCGGGCACCTCCTTCCACAAGGGAGTGTCCTGTTTTTTCTCTCCTGTTCATTCAGCTTGGACTGGCGAACTCCTCTTTTACAGCCAGCTGGGCTTCTACCATATTTCTTCTCCATGCAGATCACAGCAGCTTGCAATGGCCTGGTCTGGGTTAGCATCTGCTCAGAATGCTCTGAGAGTTTTTCGTTTTTTCCCATGAATGAGGTTTGAGATTTTCAGGTTTTGTAGTGCTCAGACCCATGAGGAGTCTCTCGGGTTCTGTACCCTAGCACTGTCCATTCATTCATTTCTCAAACCTATGGTGGGCACACATCTTTCTGCCTCATTCGTGGAGAAAAAAGGCCACTTCTGCCAGCACATGAGAATATGCTTATGGAGGCCGCCATTTTGGTCATGTGGCCTAGACTGGAGGCCACCATCTTGACCATGTGGCTTAACTGTAGGCACGCCCACTCAGTCTAGCCAGCTTCTGCTGCAAACCCTGCTGACAGATACAATTCATTTACTTTTTGCACTTTTATTTTTGTCTCTAATTTCGTCTTTCACTAGTCCTGTTGCGCATGGCTTGTTTATGGAATACTGTGCCTTTCCAAGGCCCCCTGTTCTATCTGCAGCAGATCTGCCTTCTTGTCACTGACTCTGTCTCTTTAAATCTGTCTGTGTGCTACAATGTGCAGATCAGAAATTACACTCTGGTCCTTTCTTCTTACTTTTACCCAGTCCTGTTTAATATATCTATATGTATGTGTATATGTAGCCACTAACCAACCCTACCCTTCACCTCAGCTGCTGCAAAGGACTCTTCAAACCGTGGAAAAGAGGACAGTGGAGTCAACTTTTCTCCACGTTCTTTGGGTCAATGGCAGGGAAGTCTTCCTAAAAAAAAAACAAAAAACAAAAAACAAAAAAAAAAACTAATCCACAGGTCTCACTCTATCAGTAGAAGGCAGGTGTCCTTAAAGTCTTTGCCCTCAACAACTGTGGAGGACCTTGGGGTGACTGTCCATGCAGTCAGCTAGTAAGTCTCTCATTCTCTAATCTCAGGTAAAATGTTATCCTTCTCAAGAACTCTGATGCTTTTGATGACTAGTAGCTTTGCCAGCTTAAAGTAACAGACAAGGCAACACTCTAACTGTCACAAAACAGATGTCAGGAACAGGTAGTCTAAGGTATTCTATATAAGATGGTAATGTAATAAAGTGAGTTGAGACGTTAAAAAGAATGAAATATATTCCAGATTTCTCTCTTTCATTATGCTGCTGTGCATAGTCTTAATATTAATAAAGTTCTAATAAACTACTAATCTAACTCCAACAGAGTACTAAACAACTATACTACTATATGATTGTAACGGCAAGGTTATTATGCTAAAAAAAAATCTATGCCACTATACTATCATAACTGCAAAGCCAAAATTAAGGTACTTCTCACTGTCCTAAAAATATATGTCAGCTTTAAAAATGTTAATGCTTTCAACCAAGTCCCCTGCCCACTTACGCTGTCTTCTCTCACTCTTACCTCACCTCTCTGCTCTTCCTCTCCCTCTCTCCCCCTGCTCTGCTCTTACCCCCTTGGTCTCTCTCATGTCTCTTTCTCTCCTTTTGCTCTCCCGCCACTATAATAAACTCTGACTCATGCTGTCCATGGTTTGTGCTGTATCCTGCTGGTCCTGGTTCCGTGTTCACACTCGTGTTTCACCTTTTTGCCCCTTCTAACTTCTAATTTCTAATCTTAAGCAAAATAACAACACATGGGATACTGCTTCAAGGATTGTCCTCGCCCTTCTGTCTCCCTAAGCAACTTCCAGGGAGCCTCTTTCTCACTCCCTCACCTCCTCTAATCCACTCAAGCATCATTTTGTATCTGAAGACAGCCTGAAAACCTGTCTTCCTACCCACCCATTACCTGCCAAGCTTTCCCAACCTCAACCTGTATATTTCTTTGCTTCTCTTATGGCTAACAGTAAGGATATATATATGTGTGTGTGTGTGTGTGTGTGTGTGTGTGTGTGTGTGTGTATGTGTGTGCGTGTGTGTCATATATATCCTGCTCCAAGTTGGATTCTTGAGAGAAAAATCTTTATTCCATTGTTTTGTCCTCATTTCCTAGAAGAGTACTCAAAACATAGCAGTTGCTCAATAAATGATTGCTGAATTAGTCAATTAATGGGAAGTGCTAATCAAGAAGTAAATGTTTATTCTATTTTGTCAAGCCCTGGTGTGAACTAAGCACCTACTGTGTTCTAGGTCTCAAGTACTCTACCAGCAATACCTGGATGTGACATCATTCTCAATACCCAGAGCTTCAAACTACTCAATCTCACAGTGTTCAATGAGATCCTCTTTCGCCTGTCTTTTTTTTTCATTCCTGCTTTCACCCAAACCAGTCTCCCAGATGTGTGCAAGGAACCAGTGAGTCTTTTAATTAAAACAGTCTTCTATGATGAATCTGTTATTACAGAGCTTTACCTGTGTAAAACATTAATAATACAAATTTCATTTGTTTATGTCAGTGCCAAGCATTAATTTTTAATAGCGAAATGTATGAGTTATGAAAGGCATTAATGCAAACCAAATCACCAGGCGAGGATGAAAAAGGAAATCTATTTTTTAGGGTGAGCAGTGGCGATGAAATATTATTGTGGCTTCCAAGCAAAGAGGAAGAGAAAAATTATTTCTTTATCTGTCAGCAACAATTAAAAAAGGGCAGAGATGAAGGGAGGATTTTATCTTCACCTTCACATCAGCTCAGAGTCAGTGCTGAACTGTCCCCTTCATTCCTCCTGCTCTCTGGTGGCAATTTCAAAGCAAGAAGTTTATGTGAAATTGTCCTAATTATCTGCCCCAGTCACATTAATACTTACAGCATAAAATATTAAAAATAATTTGTCATGTTTGTACAGAGTGATACAGTTACAGAGTCCATTTCTTAACCTGGGCCCTGTAACTCCACAGCAGAGGGGAGGTGATCCCCACATCACAGAAGAGTTCACTGAGGCACCAAAGGGCTGAGTGGCTGGATTGGGTTTGTAGGAAGCACTCGGTCAATGAATAGAACAGAATGGCAAGTTTAAAAGCAAGAAAAGGAGGGGAGGTGGGAGACCTGAGGCATAGGCTCAGAGGATGGGGGGTGATCATGGAAACCTAGCATGCCAGTCATTTACCCTCCACTCCCTGACAACCCCTCCCCTTCTCCTCTTGCACCCTAGGTCCTGCCTTTTAGCATCCTAACCCTCCTCTCTGCATTCTTCCAATGGGAGGCCAAAGTAGATCAGATTTGCAGATGAAAGGAGAGCCATCTCCTCTACCAATCCTGACCTTCCTGCAGCTGCACTACCTCCTCAGCAAGAACTCCTCAGTCCAGCTTCCAGCCAAAACCTCTTTGTGATCCAGCTCTCACATGGTAGTAGGAAAGCTCTGTCTCCCTCCCTGTAATCACAGCAATGGTGACAGCATCCTACTGCTGCTGGTCTCAGGGTACGCCACCTATCTTGTTCCCTCTTTTACCCCAACTCGGACCTTTGCCAGGAATCCCTCCACTAAACCCTCAGATGAACTATCCAGAGTTCTCCCAGGGCAATTTTTTTCTCCTGTTTGGAGTCTGGCTCATATCACAAATTTCTCACTCCACCATTAGAGATGGAGACCACTCACTAATCCAAAGCAAGACCAGCTCTCATTGCCCTAGAGCATCTTACAGGCTAAAGAGCATCCCCAGCCAGTGAGTCAGGCCAGCACTGGATGCTTGGCTTCTATATTGGGAACCAACTAACCCCTATGGTTGCTTGGGTCAAACAGAGGCAGGGAGTACCTGTCCTTAGAAGGAGCACTCAGCATATCACAGACCAACAAGAGCAAGGAGCGGGTCTTGTCAGGATACCGGAAGTTACAGGGTTTATCCCAAGGCAGGCATCAAACTCTCATTTGTGGCTGAGCAAACTGAGGCTCAGAAGCTGCCACTAGCTTGCTGTCCTAAGGCCATGCAGTTATAATTATTTTACCAAAAGTTGCTTTTTATGGAAGTCTGGCTCTTGAGCCATACGCTGGGAAACATGTTTCACATTTAATGACTCAACAACCCTGTGAGAAAGTTGTTCTCAGTATCACCATTTCATGCCCAAGGAAATTTGGGATTCAGTTATGGTTATGTGATGCCAGATGGGATCCTTGTGGTGTCCCTTTTCTTCCTCATCTGACTCCCTTTCACCAACTCTGCTGTTGTGAACTCTTGGGTAAAGCAGTTTTCAAGGGTCACATGAAAGTTCTCCCCTACCATAACCCTTGCCCACTCCACAAGGAGAGTCTCCGACATCTCTATCTACTTTGTGTCCCACTAAGGAATGAAGTATAAAAGATAAAAATTCTGAGATGATAAAAATAACCATTCCTGGGGAAAATAACATTGGGGTCTTTGGAATCTTGTAGATTTTTAAATTTAATTTGAGCAATTGCAACACAGTGTTATCATTATACTAACAAGGAATGACAAGAGGAATTAGGTGAAAAGTGAGCCTTCTCTTCCTAGACAGCTCTGGAATCCTTTTTTGGAGGTGGTCACTATACATAATTTATACCTTTGCTTTCTATATACATTTTACCATATTTTGTACCAATGCAATTGGGTTGAACTGTTCCTGTATCAGTTTTTTTTTCTTCCAGCATTAAACCTTAGGTATTCTTCTAAGTCAGAATATTTGTGCCACCATTCATTCATCATATGAACACTGTACCAGATATAATTCAAGGTGCCAATTGTGAATGTCTTAATCGCCACCATCACTGCCATCTTGATGTGTGCAGCTGGCACATACTGATAGAGTGTCATGGGCCAGGAATGATACAGAGTCCTTCACCTGTGAACCTCTTGACCTAATGTCAGAAGAGCTGTAGATAAGTGGTCCATGGAGCTCTTTATTCAGACTAGTACCACATCTACACTTACAGTGGAAGAGCTAGAGTTAGAATGTAAAGCCAAGCAAAAGCAAAAAGAGGTACTGAAGGGAGAACAAGGAAACAAATGGGACATGAAAGCAGAAAGGAAACTGGAGGGGGAAGTTACAAGGTGGATGAGGAGGTGGAGGACTGAGGAAGGAAAACCTACTAAACTATACCTCTGCTCAAAAATCCCGTGATACCTGAGACTTTGTACGCTAATTTTCAAACTTAAAAGAGTTAAGTAATTCACACAAGATCATCCTACCAATCCAGGATTTGAACTTGTGAATTCTGACTCCATAGCTCATAATTCAAACCCACAATGTTCCCTAATATTTGTCCTCTCTGGTTTTGCTGTTTGAGAGTAACTGAGGATGGAAGTGATACTACAGTAAAAACGCATGTCAAGGATCATTAAAGAAACCCAAGAGCTAGGGAGATGGCTCAGTTGTTCAAATGATTGCTGTGCAAGTGTGAGGAAAGCCCAGAAATCAGATCCTCAGAACCCATGTGCATGGTAAGAGGGCATAGCAGACCACCTGAAATTCCAGGTGGAGTCAGGAGACTCACCAGAACAAGCTGCCTAGCTACACCGGCTAAACTTGTGAGATCTGGGTTCAGTTGAGAGACTGTGCCTCAATGAAGAAAGTGAAGAGTGGTCAAAGAAGAGTCCCAAAAACAACTTTGGATATAAGCACACAAATACACACTCACTCATATTTTACACACATACACACACACACACACACACACACACACACACACACACACATGCACACACACACAGGCACCATGCATCCAAGAGAAAGGAAAAGAAAAAAACACATACATATAACATTTTATGGTACATTACATGATAAATTACTTAATCATTTCTATGCTGGTGGATATTTGTATCATTTCTACTATTTCATAACTATAAACAATTCTTCTCCATACCATTATTTCATGCAGTTTCCAAGCATAGTAGTATGCACTCATTGCTGCCCTGCATCCAACTGGCTGATAGGAATCAGTTTAATCTGTAGCAAAAAATCAAATTTCTTGACAACTCAATTAAAAAAATTTTTGAGACTAGTTCTTCAGGTAGTTTAGACTGACCTTTAACAAAGCACTGTGTATAGCCCAAGATGACTCTGAATTTCTGATCCTTCTATTCCTCCTGTTTGCTAACATGACAGGTTTATATACTGCTGGATGTCAAACCTAGAGCTTCATGTATGCCAGATAAGCAGGCCACCAAAAAAAAAAAAAAAAAACCCTACATCTCCAATTCCTTTGTTTCCCTTCTTATGTATGCTTTTCAACTGTGTTCACATCTTGACTCTGAAATCATTTCATGGGATAGGACTCAATTTAATGGAAAGAGTGAGACAGACTGAAGTCAGATCTCAAGAGATTTTGGGTTTAATCTCAGAGCCCAAACTCACTAGATCAGTGGTTCTCAACTTTCCTAAAGCATTGACCCTTTAATACATGCTCTTCATACTGTGGTGATCCCCAACCATAAAGTTATTTCATTGCTACTTCATAACTGCAATTTTGCTACTGCTATGAACTGCAATGCAAATATCTGATATTCTGGGTATCTAATATATGACCTCCAAATAGTCACAGATTGAGAACCACTGTACCAGATAGTAATGAGTATACCAGAAATCTCAGTATTAGGGTCCTAAAGCAGAGTCTTGGGGTTACAGCCATGGTGACCAGCTGATAAAACTTCCTTCTGAGGTATTTGGGACTCAAGATTGAAGGAGGTCAGCTGCAGGATTTAGGCCCACCACCAAGAATGCATAAACTATAGAGGATAAGATATGATTGGGATAAAGCACTCATTGGTGGGACCTATTAAAGTTACCCCAGGCCCCTCTGAGTTTACAGCACTTACCTCTGAAGTAAAGGAGAGCTGTCTTCAAGGGGCAATTGTATTAGGAAGGGTGCTTCTTCCTCTTGCCTTTTTCTAGCACCATCCTTGGGATTCCTCCCACCCCTCCCACCCCTCCCACCCCTTGGGATTCCTTCCTCCCTATCTCTGTCCTCTCATCCTTCTGTGTAGAAAAGGTAGACTCAGAGATGCTAAGAACATTCAAAGAGTAACCTTCTTCTTTTTCCCCTTCTGTCCCCTCCCCCACCTCAGAAAGAACAGTGCAGGGAAGAGAGGAAAGACTACTAAAAGAGTGGACACATCTTCCCCAGGCTTCCACTCAAGTCTCTGTCTATATTCTGTAAGGCATATGGAGTTTTAACACTAATAATAGTTTGAAGGTTTAGAAATAAGCAGACATGGCTCTTAGTACTTAGAAGAAGTCTCCCTCAGTACCCAAAGTAGCTGAAAGTGCCAGCATCTTCAGGCTGTGGAGAAGGGAGCAATCCACTTAGTGAAAGACAGGAGCAGCAGGCACAGTTGCCAGCAGTTATGAGGGGAAATTAAAGATTCCATGTTTACATCGCCACCCATTAAGTTTCCTTGTTATTAGTAAACAATGAGAAGGTTGACTCAGCTGATCTTCCTTCTCCACCTCTGAGATGACATGATTTATTGATTCATCCAATGCATCTCAGAGAAGTACTTGGGGTAAGATGGAGGGGAACAATGTCAACCGTTGAAGGACAGTACAGTTGGCGTCATGGACTGCACTAGAACAGAGAGGTGTGTGCAAATCCAGTGAGGGGAGGTTAAGGAGACACCCCAGGAAAGTAAACCGAATCTCCTACCATGTAGAGAACTTGGGCAGAAAGCAAAAGAGAGAGAGACTGTATTGCAGAAAACATTAGTTAGGCAGCTACAGCAGATGTCTGCAGGAGAGAAGCAAGGCCAAGAACTAGTCATAGCACCTCCCAAGCCACTGGGAATCTCTAATGTGACTGACTAGAAGCTTTGTGGTCCTCCTTCTATGAACTACTTCCCCAAGCAGGGCTTAAGAGAACTCACCAAGGTCATGCCCAAGGTACAAGGAAGCAATACTCTCAAGTAGCTAAAGGAAAACCATCTTCCTCATATGAGACACAACCAAAGAAGGCACCAACCTTCCCAGCAAAATCTGTCCTCAAAGCTATTAAAATTAAGAAATGGCTCAGTGGTTAAGAGCATCCACTGATCTTACAGAGAACCTGGGATCTCACAATCACCTCTAAACTCCTGTTCCAGGGGATCCAATGCTCTCTTTTGCCCTCCAAGGTGCGTATAACCCATGCAGGCACACACACCTGCTCATAAATAATTTTAAATTTTACACACACAGTCTCTCTCTCTCCCTCTCTCTCTCTCTCTCTCTCCCTCTCTCTCTCTCTCTCTCTCTCTCTCTCTCTCTCTCTCTCTCTCTCTCTCTCTCTCTCTCTCTCTCTCTCTCTCTCTCTCTCTCTCTCTCTCTCTCTCTCTCTCTCTCTCTCTCTCTCTCTCTCTCTCTCTCTCTCTGTCCTAAAAACTGGAGAAAAGGTCCTGAAGTGCAATCACTCTGTTTTAAACTTCATAGTGACAAGCTTATAACAGGAGAGCAAGTCAGGGATCAGAGAGGTCATGAACTAGTGAACGTGGGACCTCCCCCCCATCCCTTGGGCCCCAGGTCTATAACTGAATTACAAGCAGCGGCTTCCCATCAACTCCAAGCCACACTGTAATGGATGCTTTTGTGTGCCGACCGCCCCAATGTGGCCTCTCCGCTGCTTCAAAAGTGAAGCACGCTTTGTCCTAGACAATTTATTTGATGTTCTCTGCTTCATTTCACATGTTGCCTCAGCACAGAATCATCCATGATGGAAGGAATAAGCAATACTGTCCTTGATAGAGCTGAGAAAAAAATATGGAAGTGAGCAAATGTTGTCTTTGCCCAGTTTCAGATGGCTAAATAACAGTTCATCAAGGACTCACAGGATGCTCCAAATGCACCCTCTTCAGCTGGAGCCTCTGCCTCTGCTCACACTAAGTATACCTGTGGCCGTTTGTCTCCCGAGACTCAAACCCAACGTTTTTCCTTGACTAATATCCACCCCCCCAACAGACACAAACACCAAATAATTGCTGCTGCTTCTTTAGTCTGCCAGATTTCAAGCCACATCTAGCTCTTGTTGGGTATGGTGTTTGAATCAATAGAGCAAAGAGGAGCAGCATATTAGGTTCCCAGGGCTAGTTACAACGAATTGCCTGAAAATGGGTGACCTGGAATAATAGAAATTTGTTCTCTCATGTGTTTGAAAGGAGGAGTCTGACATCAAATGCTGGCAAAGCCACACTCCCTCTGAAGGATCTAGAAGAAAATCTTTCCTTTTCTATTTCTGGATTCCTGAGGTTTTTAGCAAATGCTGGTGTTTCCTGGCTTTGGTTGCCTCTGTGGGAACACCAGACCTTGAGCAGAGACCCACTTCCCCTTCTGCCTGGGAGTAGGCAGCTGTAAGACAATGTTTACTAAAAACATGTTTACTAAAAACAATACAATGCCTGGGGGCATTAAGTTCCTGGAAAAGGCCTGCCCACAGAAACCACCCTGACCTCGACCTTGTCCAAAGACTAACCACCTCTTCTGCCACGCTCAGATCAGTTTCTGGGGTCAGAGCAGAACCAGCCAGGGGAGAAGAGAGAGCAGAAGCTTCTCTGGTGGGGGCCTTTCTTGGGAAGTTTTCTTGAACCTTTTTGGAGCCTGCTTAAAGTTTTCTTTACATCGTTGAACGAGTCTCTGTGTTGTCAATCCCCGACACCCTCCGCACGTTCTCGGACACAGGCCACGCAGCAGACGCGACATGCCTCTACCGAATCTCTGCTTATATTTTCCCAGGGAGCCTTCCCTGTATGTCGGCCTTTGTCTTCCTCTTTTCTTTCAAAGATATCTGTCACTAGATATGGGACCCACCCCCAATATGTCCTCATCTTAACTAAGCACACCTGTAAAGGTTCCCCCCCCCCTCTTCAATTAAGGTCGAATTCTGAGATTCCAGGTAGAAAGGAACTGGGGGAATGCTATTCAAGACAGTGAGAGTCTTTGATGAAAAAGTATTTTAAAAAATCAAAATCAGGCCTGGAGAGATGGCTCAGAGGTTAAGAGCACTGACTGCTCTTCCAGAGGTCCTGAGTTCAATTCCCAGCAACCACATGGTGGCTCACAACCATCCATAATGAGATCTGGTGCCTCTTCTGGAGTGCAGACATAAATGGAGGCAGAATGTTATATTCATAATAAGTAAATAAATCTTTTAAAAAAATCAAAATCAAACACTTGCACTACAAAAATTAAGCTCTTGCTAGCATTCCTGAAGTACAAAACCTTTTCTGTAGATGACCTTGAGTGACCTCACCACAGGACAGTTCATGTCAACGTTACTGCAAGATTCACAGGCTCGGGAAATATAGATGGGGCATGAATGCGTGATGCTATAGACAGGTAAAGAAAGAGTCGAGAGCAGGATGAGCTTAGGCAAAGGACAGGGTAGCCAGATCTCGTGACTCAGGCTTGGACCTCTTCTTACTTTTCTGCACTTCCTTGGCCAATCAGGTGTGTACCGGTACAGAGAAGCACAAGGCTGCCTAGGCCTGGAAGGTGCACCCTCTCAGAATGATTTCAACAACTAGCCTGAGGCTTAACCCAAAAATACAATTCCCCATTGTCCAACAATGCCCACTTCCCTTGGTCTCCTTTTCTTCTCCTATAACTGGGGCACTGCCCACCATTAGAGATACATGAATTCATGTAAATTTCTAAAGTATTTATACTTTCACTTAGTTCCAGAAGGATCTGAAGCACCTATGAAATAACACAGACACGTCCTGGAACCCACTGCTTAGCATGTTACAGGTTTTCAGTCACCACTAGCCTTCCTTCCTAAAGAAAACCTCAGCTGTTTAGACCAATGGATCTGGAGAGAATGCAGAGGCTAAAGGAATGTGAGGGATGTAGCTATTTTTATAGGAAAGTAATCTTAATACATACATTACCTATTCTCCCAATATGAAAAGTAGTTTTAAACTAGTAGCGACATGAAGTCATACTGATATTAGTAAAAGAGTAAATAGCACTGAATATGCATGAGGCTGTATATTGTATGTTCACCTAACAAGATAAAAATTTTTCCTCCCTCCCTTCCTAATTCATGACCTACATTCCTCTTGGCAGGGGAATGAGCATCACTGGTGCATTTTGGAGAAAGAGGTGAGCTAAATGTGAGTCATAATGAGCCAGAAAAGAGAGGCTTTTCTGTGGTTTTAGAAAAATATAGATGTGAGAGAGACATTGAAGAGAGGAGAGAGAAGAGAGATCATGAAAATAATCAGATCCCTTGCTTTGGAGGCCCAGGGCTCTTCCAGCAGAGCTACACTTCAGTCATGTAAGGAACTCATCCCCAGTTGCTGGTGAGGAGCTCGTTAGGCCCTCGAGGAAGTGGCTGAACTGCATGTTCAGACTGATGAAAAAAATAACATTTACACACAGAGTCATGGACCAAAGCAGACCACATGGTAGTGGGGCCCAGAAACCATCAGAAGCTGTGAGAAGAAGCCTAAATACCTTTGAGGTACTGAGTTGGAGAATCTGGGCCCTCTGTGCATGTCTGTGTTATTATTATTCATGAGCGAAGATATATGGGAAAAAATAAAAATGGGTCATGTGTTGTGATAGAAAATGTGTTTGCTTTCTTTGATTTTTTTCTTTCTGATTACCAAGTCAGATATATGCATTGTAGGAATCTTTAAAAACTTAGAAAAGTATCAACAAGAAAATCCAGTGTGATTATTTTGAGGCATGTCTCTATAGTCTTCCTCTCCCATGCATGCACACATGCATAATTGCACACTGTGTAGGTGCTTGCATGCATACCATGACAGCCTTCACAGTTTTCTGATCTCCAAATTTTTTTACTCAACCATATAACTTTTCACGTGGCATCAAACTTCTTCTATATCATTTTAATTGTTTGTAATACTCCATAGTACAGGAATACATAATTTAGCCACTCTCCTAATCCTGAACTTCATTATTCTATTCAATGTTCAGTTAATGTCCTTATACTTATTCAGGATTCATTCCTAGCTCATAGAAATATAGGGTCAAAACTTTTTATATAAAATTTTTATCATTGTTGATTGTGTCCATTACTTTTTTGTAGCTGTGATCAAATATCAAACAGGAATAATCTACGGGAATGAATTATTTATTTTGGTTAATGGATTCAGAGAGCGTAGTCCATAGTCACTTGACTGTACTTCTGAGCCAGTGGTGAAGCTGAGAACCTGGTAGTAGGATCCTGAGGCAAAGGAGCTTTCCCATAACTGACAGAAAGTGGAGAGAAGAACATAGGAAGATGTCAGGAAAAAATATAGACCCCAGAAGTATACTCATCCCAATAATCCTACTTTACAGCACTCTCCAATAACCCTATCATGCTACAAATCCACTAAAGAATTCATTCATTCCTTTCATCGGAGCCCTCATTATCTAACAGTATTCAGTAGACTCCCTTACAGATATACCCAAGAGGGTGCTTCACTTTTCTCCTAGAGTCATACCTTGTCCTGGTGGTGGTGGTTGTTATTTTAATTATTATATTATTATTATTTTCTTCCTCCTTCTCCTCTTCTTCTTTGAGCTTCTATAACCACTTTTCAAATTACTCATTCTGTATATTTCATTTATGTGATATTTTTACATTAGAATATTTTTACACAAGGATATGATCTGCTCCAAGCATATCCCCATATCCCTCATCAACGCCTCTCTTTTCCCGTTCTCATTCCTCCTCCCATTACTCTTTTCTGAACCACAAGACAGTTTTGTTTCTATTTTAATATCATATATTCATACATTATCTTAGATATTTGGATGAAATATTGAGACCACCAAAGAAAGAAAACATATTTTATCTTTCTAAGAATGATTTAATTCATTTACAACGATTATCTCCAGGTGTATCAATTTTCCTGTACAAAAAAAATCTTCTTCAGAGCTAAAAACATTTCATTATGTATATGTAGCATATTTACTTATCCATCCCTCTGTGGCTGTACACCGAGATTTAGGTCATAAGTTAGCGATCATACATAGCTATTGTGGAAAGTCTTTCTGTGTGCTGCAAATATGCATTGCTTTTATTGGTTGATGAATAAACCTGTTTCAGCCAATGGCCCGGAAAAATATAGCTAGGTGGGAAATCCAAACAAAAAAAAGCAGTGAGAAGGAAGGCAGAGTCAGGGAGACACCATGTAATTACTGGAGGTATAAGATGCCAGAGGATTACCGGTAATACACAGAGTAACAGAAATGGGTTAATTTATAAGAGAGAGTGAGCCAGTAAAAAGTCTGAGCCACTGGCCAAACAACCATACATTAATACTAAGCCTCAGAGTGTTATTTGATAAGTGGCAGTGGAGACCTGGAGCAGAAGAAAAATTAGTCCAGGGGCAACAGTGGGACAGAAAAACTCAACTACAGGTAACAGTACATGTTGACGTGCAAGTGTCTCTATGACATGTTGACTTGAATCCTTTGGGAAAATACTCAGGCACACTAAGGCTGGGACAAATGATAGTTCTGTTTCTAGTTTTTTGAGGAACTTCCATATTGACTCACATAATGACCAGGCTTGCTACCATTTCCAATAGCAGTGCATGTAGGGTTCTTATAGTTCACATGCTTTGTCCTAGCTATTCCTTAAACTGACAATCAAGATCACAGGTTATGTTTAAGAATATATATATATATATTCGTATGTATGTAAGATATATACATATATGTATTTGTATTATGTAATATATATACATATTTGTATATATGTAATAATAATTATTGGAAAAGAGTGCCATGAGTTTGAAGGAGAACTGTGAAAAGTATGTGGTAAGTTGTTGTGGAGGGAATAAAAGGAAGGGAGTAAAGTAGTTAAATTATAATCTAAATACAAAATTAGCCTGCAAATGGACTGTTTCCTTTCATAGAGACTGGAGACTACACATATTTTCACAGCACTAATCATGTAGGAAACTGCTCAGTTTCCCCGCATGCTCATTTAGCATTGTACATAGAAAACTTCTTTCATCCCTGCCAAGTCAAGGCCTGGGTGCACTTGTCTCCATTCTGAAAATCCTAACCCTATTGTGCTTGAATTACAAGTATGTACTGCCATGTCCAGCTTCAATATGGGAGCTAGGGATATAAACTCTGATTTCTCCTGTTTCAATAAGCAAGTACTTTACCCATCTCAACAGCCCCAACTTGTGTGTGTGTGTGTGTGTGTGTGTGTGTGTGTGTGTGTGTGTGTGTGTGTGTGTGTGTCTTTAATCCTCCCTTGGTTTATATTTAGCTGTTAAATATGGTTATTGAGTTTTGAAGAATGTTATGATTATTTAGCAGTTTTACTTAACTGTTATTTCACTAAGGCTTATGAATATTTTCTTTTTTAAGTTTTTATTAATCTACCTAAAAAAGTAGTGCCAGCCTACAATCAGAACATTTATTTTCCTTTTCCTTGATAAAAGTTACCAATTGCTTCAATTCTCTGAATTCTTTTCCAAGTCAGCTTATTATTTTATAAAACATTAACATGTTTTCTCTTTTACTTTTTCCTTTGGTGTACCTATAATTCAGTAATTTATAGAGATTATAATCAAAATGTGCTTGTTTAGAAAGTCATTCACTCAAGCATCAATTATTGAGTGATTTACTCTTCTCCACTTGTGTGATATGCAATTCCTATAATGGGATAGGAACCCTCCATAACCAAGGAAGTTTTCTTGCTAACCATACATTTAGCTAAGTATAAAAACTCTGTATCATGGCTTTTTCTCTCCAACATATGTAGAAATCGCTAAATCAGTCTCAGTTGACTTTTCTTCCCCTCCCACTTTATGCACTGAAAATATTTGCAAAGATAATTTGCTTTATGAAATTTAAAAAAATTACCTAGCAATTACTATGATATTTGTACAATTTTAAGGTAATTATTTGAGATTCCTTTTTACATATTTATGGATATGTTATATCATGTTCACCTAAACAGATTTTTAAGTATTTTCATATAAGTACACATTGTAATATTTTCGAGTACACATTGTAAATTAAACACATTCTCATCATACCTTCCTATATTCCCTTTTCTTGTTTTTCCCCTACCTTAACTCTCTTTGTTCTTCCAGGTAGCTTTATAACTATTTTCACTTCATAAGTTCATGTATGATTTTAAGCACCTATATAAAATTCTAGGAGTCACAAATGAGAGAAAATATGACATTTATTTTACTGGCACTTGCTTATTTAACTTTATATAATTATTTCCACTTGTATCCATTCTTGCAAACTATAGAACTTCATTCTTCTTTGTAGCTAAAGAAAATGTTTCATTATACATGTATGCCAAATTTTCTTTCTTCATTCCTCTGTTACTGGACACTGAAATTGATTCAATAATTCAGCTAACATAGTACTTAAATAATCATGTATGTGCAAGTATCTATGTTACATATTGACTTGGATTCCTTTGTGTCCTTTCTATCTGTTCTATAAAATTCTTTGTTTATTCAGGTTTTAAACTTACCAACGGTAAGATTTTATAGCACTTTACCTCAATTACTATTTTATCTACGTTTAGATTCTTTTTACATTTTCTAGCATTGAATGTTTGGCAAGAAGGGCATGATTTCCAGTTCTCTAGATTGCCAAAGATTTTCTTTATTCATTTCCTTAGAAAAACTTAATCTTAGATTTATTTGCTATTCCTTTACTTTTCTCTCTACTGATTTATTACCTTCTGGTCTTAATATGTTTTGCTTTTTTTTAAACTTACTTTGAGTTAGTTTTATAGATTTTTTGTTGCTACTCAAGCTAAATGCATAGTTCATATTTTTTTTCCTTTCTTGTCTGATCAGAAAATTGTTAATGGCTGTGAGTATTCCTTTGAGAATATCTTTGGAAATGTTCCATCCATGTTGGTAAGCTGTATTTTTGTAGTTACACTGTTCTTTCCTTTCTACACAGACTATAGTTATAGTTTGTTTGTTTGCTTTTTTATTCAGTTGCTAAAGAGTAACTGGAATTCTTTTTTTGCATGTTATACCCTCCTTAACTCAACTGGTTTCCTTTGATTTATATATTTTATTTTCAAGAAAACCATGTATCCGTGTGTGTGTGTGTGTGTGTGTGTGTATGTGTGTGTGTGTGTGTGTGTGTGTGTGCCCATACATACAAATGCAGAGGCTAGAGGAATATGTCAAGTGCCTTCCTTTATCACTCTCTCATTAATTTCCTTGCAACAAAACTCCTCACTGAATCTATAACTCACTCTTTTTTATTTTTCAGATAAGCTGGATGTCAGAAAGCCTCAGTGATCTTTTCTCCTCCCTCAGTAAAGATGCGATTATAGGCATGCATGGTCATGCCTAACTTTTACATGACTACTGGGGATCTGAACTTAGGTCCATCATCTATCGTATCTTTGTGAGTCTAAAGTCTTATATGTAACATACCTTTTATCATAACTAAGGAAAACTGTAACTATGTCTTCAACTCCATCAAAGACCACAGAAGGATAATATATAAACACTAGAATTGACAGATATCTTGCTACCTAGATAGTCACCTAAAATTCCTCTGTAACGTTGGGGCATCCCTCTTCAACCCATAGGCCACAGTGTGTCTGACAGACTTCACTGTGAAGCAGGAAATTTTAAACTGTTCATCTGCATTGGCAATTTGTCAATCATTTTTCTGTGTCCTGCAGAATGTCTGGCAGACTCTTCCATGAAGCAGGAACCCTATAGGACTGCTTGAGTTTAGCAGTCACTTTCCTGTAGGTCCTGAATGTCCAATTTGTACAGCAACATTCAAAGAGTCCAGGCAAGAACAATGTCTTGCCCAAAAGGCTAATCTTACCATGTTGAAAGCAAACTCCATAATGAATTTCTTTAATGCCCTTCTTCCTCTCAGGCGTAATTGGTGTTGCCAGGAGCAGATATTTTTCATTGTCAAGAAAAACCCTAAACCATTTTAAAGGCCATTTTCTGAAGGTCTTTGAAAGGTTTGAAGACTATCTATCTCAAATATATCTCCGTATATTTAGAAAAACTAACTAACCTAACTATAAGTTTTGATTACTATAGGTAACTATTTATAATCTGTATTTAATTATGCATTACATTTTAAAAGATCAGTATAAACACAATACTTAAACAAGAGGAGAAATATACATATCACAAAACTGACTTTAAATTTGTATTAATAAATGAAAATTCATTCCAAGACAAAGTTTTTATTTCTATACCATAATCTCCCTTTTACCTTTAAAAAGAGATTGATTGTGATCATTAACCATTTATAAGCAACCGCATTTAAATGAAAACAAAAATTTATGAACAATATTTGGGTATTTGGGCATTGTTCATTCCAAAATGCTTCCTGCTAGATGGGGGCACTATCCCTACCATGGGGATCATAGCAAAATGCAGGAACCTGGCCAAGTACTTGTTTCTGTAGTCTTCACAGCTGCATCATCCCAGCTGTTTCAGATGCTGGACAGCCTGGATATTGCTTCGGGTGACATTGCTTCATCAAACCATAGAAGTCTGGAAGGTATCTACTGCTTTTCATTTTCTGTGGAAATACAAGTAAAATCTCTTTTCCCAAATAAACTGTCATTATGTTTATAGACAACTTACATTGTTATAGATTCTTGTATATTGATACTTATGTAAAATTTTGTGTTCCTGTCTTAGATAATATGTACATCATTGCAAACTTGAAATTATATTATTATATTTGTCATATATGTATATTCTGCTTTCTGTTTGCAATATTTTTGCACATAACTGTAAAGTTATTTTTATCATATTATATGCATGTATGTTTCTACAAAAAAGAAGTGAAAGCATTTTTAAAATATATAAGTTGGATTAATTCAGCAGCATTGATAATCAAATGTCTTTTAGTAGTTGATTACTTAGCAATAAAACAATTCAGAGACAACACAATACCACACAGCATCCAGACTCTGTGTATTTTCCATCTATGGGTAGCTTTTTTATTACTCTATTTCTTTTACTTTTATTTATTTATTTTTTTCTCTGAGACAGGGTTTCTCTGTGGAGATCTGCCTGCCTCTGCCTCTGGAGTGCTGGGATTAAAGGCGTGTGCCACCACACCCAGCTACTCTCTTTTTTTTTTAATTCAAGTTAGAAACAAGCTTGTTTCACATGTCAATCCCAGCTCCCACTCCCTCCCCTTCTGCCCCACCCTCCCCACCAGGTCCCCTAGTCCCCCCCTCAATCTCCACTCTGATCCCCAGGGAGGGTGAGGCCCTCCATGGGGGACCTCCAGAGTATGTCATTTCATCCAGGGCAGGGACTAGGCCCTCCTCCAAGAGTCCAGGCTGAGAGAGCATCCCTCATTTTGGGATGTGTACTCAAAGTCTATTTGTATGCCAGGGATAAATACTACCCAAGGCCCCATAGATTATCTAGGCCTCCTCACTGACACCAGCTTTCAGGGGGTCTGGGTCAGTCCCATGCTTTCCACACAGCCATCAGTCTCTAGTTCTAGAGCTCCCCCTTGTTCAGGTCAAGTGTTTCTGTGGGTTAAACCAGCCCACTCTTAACTTCTTTGCTCATCATTTCTCCCTTTCTGTCACTGAATTCCAGGAGTTCAGTTCAGTGTTTAGCTGTGGGTATCTGCCTCTGCTTCCACCAGTCATTGGTTGAAGGTTCTTTTTACCAGACACTCTGGCAGTGGGATTGTAGGCTGGCACTCCCTTGATCAATGTCTAAAATCCATATATGAGTGAGTACATACCATGTTTGTCTTTTTGTGTCTGGATTACCTCACTCAGGATGGTTTCTTCTAGTGCCATCCATTTGCCTGAAAGTTTCAAGATTCCATTGTTTTTTGGGTTTTCTTTTTCCGCTGAATAGTATTCCATTGTGTAAATGTATTACATTTTCTCAATCCATTCTTCAGTTGAGGGACATGTAGGTTGCTTCCAGGTTTATGGGGTTTTTTTGTTGTTGTTGTTGTTGTTGTTTTTCTACTATCCTGTTTCTTTTTCTCTCCCAAGCCTACATATATTTTTAAACACACTATAAACCTTTTAGAGGTTTTTCTTCATCTGAATCTGACTTTACTGTAAATCTTTATGTTTTTCTGACCATGTGTCTGTAATCTGCTAAACAACTTTGCTAAATTAAAGTGGAAACAGCTACTGGCTTCCCAACATGGCTGCCTTTCTTTGTTCTATTGCTATGAAGAGACACCGGACCACAGAAATGCCTATAAAAGGCAGCATTTAACTGGGGCTTCCTTACAGTTTCAGAGGTTTAGTCCATTGTCATTATGATGGGAAGCATGGCTGTACACAGGCAGATGTGGTGCTAGAGAAATAACTGAGAGGTTTTCATCCAGATCTGCAGGAAGAGAGATACTCTGGGGTTGGAATGGGATATTTGAAATCTCAAAGGCATTCCCCCACCTCCTAATCCTTTCAAATAGAGCCTCTCCCTGGTAACAATGTATGCAAATCCCCAAGCCTGTAGGGGGCCATTTTCATTCAAAACACCACACCCGCTCACATCTTGTACTCAATAACAGAGAGAACAGCAGAGATTTTTCACTGGGTGCTGCTCATTTGTTTTTGAGGCAGTCTTACAGTCAGTTAACCCTGGCAGGCCTCAAACTCCTTATGTAGCTGAGGATGACCTTGAACTTCTGAATCTCGTGCCTCCATCGCCCTACACTGGTGACTGGGTCTGTAATCCTCGGAGGAAGTAGGACACATGGAACAACTGCCAACACGCAATGACATTGTGCGCCACCTTGAGTCCTTCCTATTGCCTACAGCTTTATTTGTACTACTTCAACAGTGGAAAATAGCCTTCCAGTGCCACGAGTGCACACACACACGTTTTGTCTTTGTTGGTAATTACCATTTCTGAATAACACAGGCCATGCTAGATAGATGGAGATGAGAAACACAGAAATAAAACAGGCCTGGAAGGAGCGATACCCTGATGACTTCACTGAAGAAAGACAGAGACTTCATCTAGCCGTCACGACAGTCCCTGTGTCTCATTACTGAAGCATGCCCTACAAATGACTTCATGTTTTTCTTCAAGTTGTCTCCGCTCTTCATAAGGCCAGGGGAAATGGGTTCTCCTCATTTCAACTTCATGTGCTTTGCATTTAGTGGGAAAGCCTCTCTGATTCTGTATTCATCAGGGTTTCAATTTTGGTTCTGGGTGTATTTGTGAGCTCTTATCTCATGTTTCCATAAGTATTTAGTGGATTGAGAGGGTGTACCACAGCCCGAGAGTCAGGTGCCATTTTAATGAGTATTTTTCATTCATTGTTACAACTTTACTTCTGCAATGAGTTCCAGGCTTCTTACCACCATACTTTTAACCCACCATCCATTACCTAGGCTGCCAGGAACTCTTTCTGACTCTTTTCTGTCCAGCCCTTCCATTCCATCTTCTACCCCAGTCACCAAGAGTGATTTCCTAAAAGCCAAACCTCTTACCACCAGTCATTTGTACTCACAGAGCACCTAGTTGGTTCCAACACCGTTAACTTCCAAGACTATGGGAAAAGATTAGATATGGCACCTGCCATCAAGAATCACAGTCTTGTGTGGGAAAGAAAGAAAGTGGCACTAACAAAACAAAACAATAAGATGAAGGTTATAGAAGGGACAGAGAGAGTCTGGTGTGCTGAGAGGTGAAATAGGAATGCCACCAACTGAGGCAAAGTTACTAAGAAGGAATGATAGAAAAGGAAAGTTGAGAATGAAGAATATTCTAGAAGCTGGAGGACATAAGAAAAGGCACAGTAAGGGAGGCTCCCTTCAAATTAATCAAAGAGAAGTAACCCCATCTGATAAGGACAGAGGGTTAAGTGATGGGTCTGATCAAATCAGGACAAAGGAAGGCCTGAATCTTTGCTAAGGAGGTTTTAGTGCTATTTTTTTTTTCTGGGGGAATCAAGAAGCTATGAAAGTCTTTACTCACATTCGTTTGGCTGCTGAAAACAGTACATGTCTACTGTTTCTGTTTCCATTGGTCTAAAACCCTAGAGTAGCCAGATGGATTATCTACACAGGTCTCAAATCTGTCAAAACCTGGTTAACTATGCTAACCCCACCTGCAGCTGGAGCCCTCTTCCAAAGGATTGCCTTGGCAGAACTGAGCTCCTTTTAATTGCAGGACTGAGGTCTACAATCTCCTCCTCCTGCTGCTGCTGCTGCTGCTGTTGGCTAAGCCATCAAATCAGTCCCTTGCTGCCACTCTCGGGTCCTTCTACACACTCCCAGTGAAAGGCTGTTTGTGGTCTTCTGTCTCCTTGGATGTTTGCTCTGCGGCCTATTTAATGCAATAATCAAAGAGACTGGACTGAGAAGACTATAGTCTGTCTCTGAAGTGGGACAGAAGAGCTCTTTCTGCCCGGCTTAAGTGGGGTCAGCAGGGCAGTCATAAAGAGCTAGAGGAAGGAGGAAAGCCCAGGACAAGAGAAGCCCATTAGGAGATGACAGAGGAATGAAATATCAAAGCACAGCAAATGGCTCCCAGTCTCTCTGGGTCACAGCAAGGAGAAGGGTCAGCATGGTGTTTTCTTCTTGGGCCAAGTTCAAGGTCATCCACATCACATTGTACATTTGAGGCCAGTCTGAGCTACATAAAAATCCTGCCTCAAAAACCAATAACGTAAAGATGGCAAACGTAGAATATACAACCAAGCATGAAAACCTCCAAGTGTGCCGTCTTGAGTCATTGCAGAGGCCACAAGCAGCTGCTGGCCCTAGTGTCCTCCTTAATCTAGGAATCAATTCTCAGATTGCTGGAGCTGGACAAGTTCACAGACATAATGCAGGTCAAATACATGTCCTCGGCTGTTCTCTGGGAGAGTGAGACCTGAAGCTCAGGAAAGGGGCTGAGTCATAATCTCAGAGCAAGTCTGGGACTGATTGGGTTTCTAGTCTCTAAATTATGGACTCCCAGTTGTTCTGTGCCACCTGTGAAGTCTTTCTTCATTTGCTAAGCCACAGTAGATTTGGAAGAAGACCCCTGTGTGAAGCCCTGAGCCCCACCGTGTATTTACCTCCTCCTAGCTCAGCGCCAGTGGGAACGAGGAAAGGCTAGTCTAGACCAAGGATCTGAGTCCTCACTCCACCAGGCTCCTGCATGTAAAGTGGCCAGTTTTAACTTTTTACAGTGCAGGAAGAAGCAATGGAAGCAGTTGGTTGGAGCCCCCCACCCTCAAGCCTCAGCTGTGGGAAAGCAACAAAGAGGAAGGCATTCCCAGACAATCCAAGGTGGCCTCCTCCCGCCCCCATCAAGGATGGAGCTCTGAGCTAAGCAGGCCTCGGGTGAAATTAAACTCTCCATTTTCAACTGAATTTGCCAGGTTTTCAGCCAAAATAATAATAATAATAAGTATCACAACTACAAGCTGTTCCAAGCCAAGCTGCCCTTAAACAGATAATCGGATTTGCATAATTGGGTGCTGCTAAGGTTTAAATAATTCATCAACATGGCAGGCTCTTTTTCATAGCCAAATAGAACTGCCAGACTCCTCCGGGAGAGGATCAATGGCAATCCACATCCCAAGGATGTGAGCTGCATCCTCAGGGTGGCCAGAGCCGCTGGGTGAGGCTTGGCGAGGGCACCTCCTGCTGCCTGCTTCTTTGCTTCAGTGTGGATTGGGACAAAGGGTTTGCTTTTTCCTTTCCATGGTTCTGAGGTGTGCATCAAATTTTGTTCACAGCAGAGGGAAAAAGAAAACTATGCAAGACCTTTGAAGAAACATCTATGCAGGGTTGTGAAATAACCCTTACGTGCTTGTTTCCAGGCATGATAATTTGAGTTCGATCCCCAGAACACCCGTGGAAATGACAGGCCTGGTGGCAGGCACTTATAATCCTATCAGCAGAAAGTGGAGACAGTTGAATCCCTGCGTCTCATTGGAAGGTCAGCCTCTACCCAACTTGGCAAATGTCTTATAAAACAGTGTGGATGGCAGCTGAGAAAGGGTACCTGTGTGTGCAAGGGCACACACATGCACATACACATTCATGAACACACAGAGACAAGAAAAAAGGGGGGAAAGTCTGTTCTGAGAATCTATGGCTGTTCCAGCCCCAGGGAAAACTGAGGAGAGTGCAGGGAACAAAGCCACATAGTAAACTGGTGGAAGGTAGAAATGGGGGAGGGGATTACAAACAAACAAAACCAAAAAGAGTAAGGAGGACCATTTCACAGTCTGCAAGTTTCTGCAGGACAATTATGACCTGGAAACAGAGCAAGCAGGAGCACTCTGAGGAAGAGGTAATGATTATCTGATTCTCTGGAGGCGTTGTCACTAGCCATCCTTCAAGAGCTGTCAATCTCTCCCAGACAAAGAATCGCCAAGAACACACCTATGGTTGGACAAAGTTAACTTTGGCACTCACCACAGCATTGAGAATGCTTACCATGTGGAACCTTAAGGTATCTCAGTGAGAAGAGCTGAGAGTAACATAGAATGTGAGCCCCGGCTAGGTTATTTGTGAAGGGACCAGACCCTCACCCAGCCCCCTGTTTTAGCAGCCATGATGGGCTGCAGAAAAGATCTACCAAGACAAAGGCCCCGGACTCAGTACAAGTTGTTTAGTTTCTGACCTTCAGACCTTGCAGGATCCGCTCTAGTCACTAAGAGGTCAGACATCCTCCACATGGCAAGGAACCAACCAGAAGTTAGCTGGCAGGCTGTGGGTGTGCCTTATGGTAAATGCAGATCATAGCAACCTCCCTGGGAGTGCCTAAAGGCCATGGCAACCAGTTGACCAATCAATACAAGACAGGTTGTCCAAGTCCGGAAGCACACCAATCCTGAGATTGTTGCATACCCCTAGACACTCCCCTTGCACACTCCAAGAAATTCCTCACCTTCACTCCACCTGCCGTTATGAAGGGCCTGAGTTAAGACAGCTAACTCGTTAAATAATGAAAGACTTTGTTTTTGCATCGGAATGAGTCTGTTGGTGATTTGGAAGTTCAGAATTTGGGCACAAAAATGTGGGATGGGGGAGTCCAGTAAGTGATGATTACTTGGAAGTGGGGGTATGCCACAACTGTAGTACCATCATGAATTTCATGTGATACAGAGAAAGAAAGAATACAGCGAGGGTAAAGCTGGAATATACAAGGCAGTCCTCATGTTAGCTGCCAGGGAGTTGTTTGCTTCTTTGATTTTCTCAGTGACCTTGATGTTGTCTGTGCCCAGACAAGATTGTGAAGGGGTCTGCAACCTCATCACAATTACAGAGTGACCTTGTCTAATGTTGGCACTCTGGGAAGTTGTTTATCTGGCAGGAGAATACCACAGGCTGGCTGGGTCCTAAAACACAGAGGCCTTAGGACAAGTGGCAGGCACTACCTAGGCATCTCCTGTCTTCTTTGCCAGAGTGACAAAAGAAAGTTGGTATTGCCTTCTTGACTTAGAATGCGGGATACTGAGTTTACCGTTTTCCCTTGAGTTTGTTTCTTCTCCAGTATGTCCACTGTGACCAGTGGGGAGAGTACCACTGTCTGTGTGGAACTGGGACACACAGATTTCTAGAGAACATCCTAGTCTCTTCTCTCCCTTCTTTACCAAATCTAACCTGATCATAAATCCTGTTGATTTTTCTTCAAGATTAAACTCATATTCTATAAGTATTGATGTCACCATTGAATAATGACTGTCCATTTCAAGAGCTAAGGAAAAGATGCAGAAATAGGAAAGTAGAAGTGATGGGGAAGAGGGGGGCAAGAACCTAGTCTCTGATCCACATGAGTGTTCTGGATGAGTTTAGGATGTTAGGGGAGCAAGATCCTAGCTAGCAGGCCAGAGGAGGTGGTTTGGTGAGAGTTGTAGAATCTAGGACCCAAATGTGGCTTTGGGGTTATAATATTTGTTTTTTTGTTTGTGTGTTTGTTTGTTTTTTGCATCACTGTGATCACAGTTTCCGACAGAAACAATTTAAAGGAGGAATGATTAATCCAAGTCCATGGTTATAGAGGCATTTTTCTCTACCATGGTGGGGAAAGTACGGCAGTTAGAGCTATTCCATTCATTGCTAAAGGAGCATGATGTTGCTGTAGCATGAAAAATAAATGACCCAGAGTCAGATATTGGTGTTCAAACTTCAAGATGAAGATCAGAAAAGCAAAGCAGCTGGGCACTAGCTCTCACTATACCTCAGACTGAAATGCATTCCTGACTCCACCAAACCTCAGACTGAAGACTGTCCTCAATGTGACTGGAAAATCCTGAGACTTCAATGTCTTCCTGTCCTCAGTGTGTCTAGGGAGTGGATGCCTGATACTAACTACTGAAGACCCTGCTCCTATCTTTTATATCCCTCCAGTACTGGGATTAAAGGCGTGTGATCCCAGGTGCTGAGATCATCTTTGTGTGAGCTATTTCTCTTTAGGACTGGAACAATCTTGTATAGATCTGGGTGGCCTGGAACTCACAGAGATCTGTCTACCTCGTAATCCTGAGTCCTAGGATTAAAGTTGTGTACTGCCACCTCCTAGCTTCTCCTGCTAGGATTAAAGGTATGGACCACCACTGCCTGATCTCTATAGTGTAAGGCTGGATTTGTTTTCTGAATCCTCAGTCAAGCTTTAATAAATGATAAATAATATCTCACCACATGTTGCTGTTCACGTCATGGCAGCCCAGGAAACAGAGAATGGCTGAAAATAGGGACCGGGTTACAACTTTCAGATGTCTACCACTAGTGACATAGTTCTGCCAGTCAAGCCCTGCTTTAAAAGTTTCACTGTATTCAAAATACTGTAATCGAATAGGGGAACAAGAGCTAAAAATGGGAGCCTATTGGGGACAACTCAGATTCGAATCATTAGTCAGCAGGTCAGAAAGTGTGGCACAGAATCTCCACTCCATCAAAATCTACCATGTGCCTTGGCTGCCCTCTTGGTGCTGGGTTACCAGAGAAGGGGTACAGGTGAAACCCAAGAAGTTAATGTCATGGACATAACATGGAAATCAGGGGCAGTAGTTTTGTAGTGAACACCACAGCAAATTAACAAGAGAAGAGTCTCCAAAAGCAAGATATGTTCAATTTGTAGTCTTCAAATCCACAAAACACATACAAAATGTTAATATGATTCTGTTGAGAGCTGAAGGTACATAGGAGACTTAAACATTAGAATCTCACAATGTCCACATCTATATGACCCTATGTCTGTGCTCCTCAAACTTTGTAAGACATTGGATGTTTGTTTTATAATTGTTAATTCCCAGTTGATCATGGAAAATTGTATGAACAATTGCATGTATGTGCCACCTGTTACTAAATACCCAATCTCAACCACACCAGAAATGTTCTGTACAGTTGTGGAGGTTTGAATAAGAATGGACCCTATAGGCTCATGCATTTGAATGCTCAGTCACCAGTGAATGGTTCTTTCTTTAAAAATTAGAAGATGTTGACTTATTGGAAGAAGTGCTTCACTAGGGATGGGTTTTAAGGATTCTTTGCCTCAGGATCAGTAGGATCATGTAACTCTCAACTTTGTTCCCAACAGCATGCCTGCCATGCCTGACACCATACTCCCTTCCATGAAGATAATGGACTAAGCCTCTGAAACTGAAATTAAGTCCCCAGTTAAATGCTTTCTTTTAAGAGTTGTTGTGGTCATGGTGGTCATGGTACCTCTTCACAACTATGGAACAGTGACTAGGACAACAATTCAATGAAGTACATCCTCCAGTCACAGGGTGACATATCTTGGTGATGTCACACCTGTATGAAAGGTTTCTATTTTAATGCATGCGCATGTCTTTACAAGTGTGTATATCTGTGCTGGTATTTGTATGTACATATATGTATGTATACAGGTACATTTACTCCTGTGTTTGTATGTGTACATGTTGGGGCATATAGATAAATGGGGGGTGCGCCTATGTATATCTGTACATGTAGGGGCAAGTGTACAGGCAAGTGCTTTTACCTGTATGTATCTATGTATGTGCATGCACATGTGGGTATGTCTGTGGAGAGGTTAACATTGGGTGCCTTCCTTAATCACTTTCTACCTTTTTAGAAACAAGGTCTCTCACTGAACATGGAGCTTGCTGATTCAGTCAAACTGGCTCTCTAGAAGGCTCCAAAGATTTGCTTGTCTCTCCTTCTTCTGTGTTAGGATTATAAATGTGTTCCACCATTACAAACTTTTACCTGAGTGCTTGGGTCCTCAAGTGGGCCCAGAAAGACTTCTGAAACATGAACCGTCTTGCCAAACCTTATTAAAGGACTTATATACAAACATAAGCCCATTTTCAGAACTTCTCATCTCTCTTCCTAAGAGGTAGAGCCAGTGAGTGGGGTATAGCAGGAAAGATGCTTTCATCTTAATAATTCATGAACCAGCACTGAACCATACTTTTCCTAACACTGTCCTTGACTTCCTATGATCAAAACCATCATTTAACAGTTATCAAGATGCATTGTTCCCCTCAAGAGTTAAGAATTTTATTTAGCCAAAGTTAACTTCTCAGACATATTTCAAGGGCAAGTCATTAAGGACATAATAGGGAATTTGCATTTGCTATCCAGGGTAAATATGTGTAATAGCTTTTGTGGTTTCTGTGACAAATAACACATACAGACAGTCTTAGAGCAATACATACTGATTCTTGTTACAGTTTAGAAGGTCTAAAATCCAAAACTAAGTCTCAAGGGACTAAAGTCAAGGCTGGTCTCCTTTGGAGAGTCTTGCCCTTGGCCATCATTCACGTAACTCCATGTTCTTCCTTGACATGTGTGACATCATTTCCTCTAGCCTTTAACTTTCTTACCTCTCTCTTTGGGATTTCTCCTGTTGAGCCCAGTAGATAAAGTCCTCACTCAAAATCCTTAACATGATGACATGCTCAAGTTCCTCTGTTCTGTCTGGTCAAATTCAAGGGTCCCTGGGATTATAACACCAATATCTCTGCTTGGCCATTATTCATCCTACAGTCCAATTTCTTTAAAATCACCTAAAGCCCACATGATGTCTGATACATGAAGGCAGGAGTGGCTATAGCACTGCATAGACTTGTATTCAAACTGCAGCTCAGAATGTTCTGCATTATGTATATTTCTTCTGAGTTGCAAGGGCTCCTATTAAATGGAGAGACTGTTCTACCCCCTTGAGGTTACTGTGAGGGTGACTAGAAATGCACATAGAAAGGTCAATACTCAGCAGGTGCTTAGCAGCTGTTACTTTCCCTCTCTGGATTTGATACCGGGCCCTCCTTAAACACCTGTAGAATCATCAGGGACATTGGTTCCTTCTCATCACTGCTCATGTCACTGACTTGGCACACATCTCTCTCTTGCTGGTCTTAAATCTCCATGAAACTGCTCCCTATAACAGCCAGGTTGATGCTCCTGGCAGCAAGGCATTTCTACGGGCTTGTGTGAGCGAAGCGGAGATGTAGGAGCAGATGAAGGACAGTCACACCAGTCCCCACAGCCAGACCAGCCTCCTCCCCAGCAGCTTTGAGACCAGACATGAAAAGCCTTTATAGAGACACGGGGATTGTCAGTAGAGCCTTTCTTCTCTTGATAATGGTCCTGCCAGAACCAGGAGGGAAAAAAAAAAGAAAATATGTTGATGTGCTGTTTATTACCATACATAGGCTACAGGGTGTATACAATCATGAAAATCATTCTTTGACCAAAATTACTACTGCATTTGCATCATTTTTAATACTATGCATTTGCATAATTTTTAATACTATGTCCTACACACAATTTTTCTATTGATCTCATAGAAAAATCATAACTGTTGTCATTTTAGGAAAAACCAAGGTCATTTAACTCATCCTCAAGAAAAGTCAATAGAGATTGGGAGATAGTTCAGGTGGTTACATGCTTGCCTTGTAAGCATGAGGACCTAAATTCAATGCACAGAACCCATGTGGAAAGCCAGGTTTGGCAGCGTATCCTGTAACCCAGTGCTAGGGAGACAGAGGCAGACAGATACCTATAGCTCAATCCCGAGCCAAGGAAAAAAGCTTTCTCAACCATCAAAGTAGATAGCACCTGAAGAATGAGGTTGTCCTCTGTCACCTAACGCCCCCCCCCACACAGTCAGTGTGTAATGATTCTGCCACTAGCACATTTTAGCAACAGTCTCTCTCTCTCTCTCTCTCTCTCTCTCTCTCTCTCTCTCTCTCTCTCTCTCTCTCTCTCTCTCTCTCTCTCTCACACACACACACACACACTCTCTCTCTCTCTCTCTCTCTCTCTCTCTCACACACACACACACACACACACACACACACAAACTGGGAAATGTCTACTGTGATTATCCCATAGCTTGCCTTCCCAGAACCAGACTCTGCTTCCAATCTCATTTGCCTGCCTTCCCAGTGCACAGTCTTGGGATTTGTTGCAAGAAGGCAAGGACAACAATCTTTTCCCTTTGTTCTACAGCCTAGCAAGTCCCAGTTCTAACCTGGCCCTGTGGCAAGACCTCCCGGACCTAGCTAAAGCTGAGATGCACTGTATGTAACACTGAAATTTGAACAGTCTCCTCAGGGAGCAGATCATCCACTCAGCCATCTCTAAAATGCTTCCAGGGGGAATGGGGAAACACCTCCTCCAGTTTTATAAAGTTATAATTGGGAAGGGAATATACACTATTTTGTAGATAGTTAAGGTGTCCGCTGCCACAGTATGTGCAGGCACTGAAATGATCACTCCAATCTCAGAACACATCCATCACCAATCATAGTTTTCTTTGTGTAGGTGTATGTGTCATGAGAACATTTAAGATCTACTCTTGTAGCAATTTTCAAGTATACTGTACAGTATTAGCTATAATCAACAGTGACCAGGCTGTGAAAAGGGCATCCAGAAGTTATTTCTTCTGTCTGAGTGAAACATTGTACCTTCATACTCACTTTTCTCCATTTCTATTCCACTCCCAGCCCCTCCCAGGCAGCTACAACACTAACCTCTGCTCTTAAGACTTTGATATTTTTTCAGGGTTCCCATGTGAGGCAAGTCATGCAGTATTTGTTGTTCTTTTCCTGGCTTGTTTCATAGATCAAAATACTTCCCAGGTTTATCTGCGTTGCTACAAATAACACTGTTTTACTTTGTTATAAAGGCCAAATAATAATCCATTATATGTATATATATCTATATATTTTCCTGATCCATTGATCCATCACTAGTGAACTCTTAGGTTGATTCCATAACTTGGCTAGTAGTAGGAGTTTGAACTAAGCTGGAAACGTAGCTATAACATGAATGGGCAGTCTATAAGCAATTCATGCCACAGTAAACTTGCTTAGCAAGCCATCACCAAACTCAAGATCTTAAAACAATAAGTGTCTATATACTCAGTTAATGACTCTGTGTCCTGATTGGGCAGCTCTGCTCACCATGGCTGACACTTCCACATATCTGGGCATTGGCTGGGAGTCAGATGGTCTAGGAGGGCCATGACTGGGAAGATTGTGTTGCCTCAGCATCACCCACATGCTTCTCATCATGAAGCAGCCTCATCTGGGGAAGGACTCCAGGGAATCACAAAGAATCAAACAAGAGGCAAAGCTACACTATTCAAGTGTTTTATCAAGACACTGAATATGTCATATTTGCCAATGTCCTTCTGGCCATTGGAGGTCAAATGACTGAGAGCAGAGTCAGAGATCCCTTGCAAAGTTATAGAGCATGAGGAATGAGCTATGAGAACTGCGGAAGAAGCTGCACTTCCTGTCCCATGTGGACAAGATCATACGCCGAACTCACAAGAGCGGCCATTGCTTAAGCATAGACTATGTGCCTCAAAGGGGATCAAGCACCATTATGTTATTTCAGTTCCACAGAAGGGAGGTAGGTGTTCCCATTTTGCTGGTGAGAAACCAAGGCTCAGATAAAACAAATCACAAACTTAAAGAACTGAAGAGGAAGGGTTTGAATCAAAGCCTGTCAGACGCAAATCTCTTAGTCCTTCAACAGCAGAGTCCCAGCAAGGTTCATGGAAATTAGGAATCAATGAGGGGAATAAACACTGGACCCTTATAGTCCAGATGGAAAGGCCACCTTTGTGTCCATCCTACATAGGGTCCAAATGCCTTTTCATCAATCCTCACTGTATCCCATCGCTTGATTTTCTAACCACCTCAAAGCCTCTCCCCGAACAAGTTCCCTTCAACTTAAGCATCTCTATTTGAGCTTAATTAGGTTTGTGCTGAGTTCATGAGTTACTGTAAATGTAATGGCTCTAAAAGGAAGATGGAGATCTTTACCACCAGGTGTTTATCTCTTTCTCAAGTCATCCTCATTGCACTTTCAGATTCATTCCTGACTTCCATCTGGTTAACGGGTGCAGGTGAGACTGAGCAAAACATTGTGCCCCTCTCTGTAGTGTCTCCACTTCAGCCCCCACCCACAGCACACCCAGATGTTCCCTGCTCCCCTGGCAATACAATAAGAAGGAAATGAGATACTGTAGAAACCAGACTTAGCTCCAAATGAGCCAAATACAGCCATCCCAGCTGGTCTACACAGTTTTGCAAAGAGTAGGAAAAATGTGGCATTTCTTGAGTACCTACTGTGTGTCAAGCCCTACACCTCATCTGTACTCTTGGTCCATAAACACATAGGGGGCAGGATGCGGGGGCTTATGATGGTTAGCTTTAACTATCAACTTGATACAATCTAGAATTGCCAAGGAATAAATGTTCAATGAAGGACTGCCTTCATTGGGTTACTCTGTGGACGTGTCTGCAGAGGATCACCTTAATTGATATGGGATTTCCTAGATCACTGTGAGCTGTGCCGTTTCACAGGCAGGAAACCCTGAACATTATGAGTGGAGAAACTAAGCTGATCACAAGCAAGCCTAAAAGTGAAAAGGTATGTATTTATTTCTCTTCGTACTTGGCTCTGGGGTATCATGGGATCAGGTGTGTTGCGCTCCTACTGCTATGACTTCCCCACAGCAATGAACTATAACCTGGGTTATTTGTTGTTGGGATATCTGATTAGCAATGGCAGAAATGAAATTAGAACAGGACTATTCACACATCCAGGTTACTTGCTAAGGACCCTTGTCAAACTCCATGTTGCCCTCTGAAGCTGGGGGTGATTAGAACTCATTGCTAAGGCCAAGGTGAAGATCAAATGAATTAACATTTGCAAAGTACTTAGCATAGTTCCTGGATCCTGACAGGACTCAATAAACGTTTGTCACTATGACTACAATTATTATTTTTAATATCCTTTTGGCAATTCTGTTACACAGGCATTTGCCTCATTGAAAGATAAGAAAGCGAATTTGCAAAGGTAAAGCAATTTGCCCCAGATCAACCAACTAGAAAAATGGTAACAATATGGATTACTGTTTCCATGACAGAGATGGGAGGAAGGACATCAGTACAGAAGGGTAATGAGAGACTGCAGACTTGAGCCAAGTACAATATACATGAAACGTCAAAATGAAAGCCACTGTTTTGAGTGAATAATAATGATGATGCTGATGATAATAATAATAACAATAACAATTAGAAACACAATTATAAAGAAATTTCCCCTGGCAGCAACACACTTTCCCTTTCCTTACTTTTTATGAAATAGGCTAGGATTTAAAAAAAAAAAAACCAGCCTTATACCATATTGGGGAAATCTACAGAAACAGCTGACCTGAGCAGTGGGAGCTCACTGACTCCAAACTGGCAGCTGGAAAACCTGCATAAGACTGAACTAGGACCCCTGAAACATGGTGCCAGTTGGGGGACTTGGGCAGCTTGTGGGGCAGCTGGCCATGGAACCAGTATTTACCGCTAGTGCATGAACTGGCTTCCATATGGAGCAATACTCTCTCAGCTTAGATACAGGGGGGAGGGCCTCGGTCCTGCCCCAGTGATGTGATAGACTTTGATGATCACCCATGCGATCATCTGAGGAGTTGGTGGGGTGAGATAGGGAGATGGTGGAGGGAGTGGGAGGACAGGAGGGAGAGGAAACTGGGATTGGTATGTAAGATAAGATTGTTTTTAATTTAAATTAAAATTTAATGAAAGAAACAAAGAAAAATATAGCCTTATTTATTTGTTTTTGTTTGTGGCAGAAACTCTAAATCTTTCTGTCTCTGCCTCATAAGTAGAAGGGATTACCATGGTGCCCCTCCCTCCATTTAGCCATAAGGACAGTTTTTAATAGAATAAACCTAATCCTCTCTAAGGCAAATGAAAGCTCCCAGGAAGTGGCCTCTAAAAGGCTTAGATGGTCACAGTCTTTGTTCTTTGTTCCCAGTTAGGCCACCCAGGGCCATGTTCTAGGACATGAGGTTCCAGCTTCTCAGAATAAGCTGGAAAGAAAGACAGAGAGACTTCTTCCTAATTCTGCCAGAAAGACAGAGAGACTTCTTCCTAATTCTGCCAGGGCTCAGACGTTTCCTATGTAAGGGACCGCCAGAGTAGGTTTTACAGCTTCACAGAGGGGTGGAGAAAGGAAGAAAGAAGCCAGAAGCAAATTCAAAGGACCAGCACCGCGAGCCCTGCAGACTTATCCCTGGATGGATAAAGGACCTAGTTGATGCGGTTGATAAAATGATTAGTGAGAACAGAGGGTGTAAGGCCTGAGCATCAAGAAAAGGTATTTAGATATCTTTGTGTACACAGCAGGGAGACTCCTGGGGCTTCTAAGAAGATAGGTAGCAGCACCAAGCTGAGATTTAGGGGTTTTGGTTCAAGGAGACTGAGTTGAGGAGGAGAATTAACATCGAGAGATTTCTGATAGAGCAGGTAACAGACTCATACATGTGGCCCTGCATAACTTTCTCCATGAGTCTGCAAACCCACAGCCTGAAGGCTAAATGCTGCTTGCTCTCTGTTTTTGTAAATAGCAATTTTTAAAACTAGAGTCATGCGTTACACAACTACGTTCTGATCAATAATGCCACGTCTGTGATAGTGGTGACCGGGTGACACAGCCTAATGATGTCACAATGGTCTCAGTTTGTGTCAGTAATGCTGTATGGTGTGTACGTGATGAAAATCACACCAAACAACTTCTCAGAGCTCATCCCTGTCATTAAGTGGGGCAGGACTAAATAGCCAGCCAGCTGTCACCCACTTATTTATATGCCTGTCCTTGCTCTGATGCTGCTCAGCAGAACCGAGGGGTTCAATAACGCTTGTCGAGCTCGCAAACACAAAACCATTTGTGAGCTGACCTTTTACAGAAAAATGTTCACAAGACTTGTGACAGTGTGGATACGATTATCCCCATTTTACACAAGAAAGCTGAGGCTTCGAAAAGCAAGGAGACACATCCAAATTCACAGTGATTACAAGCAGAAGCAGAGACCCATGGAAATCTGTGGGAACACCAGACCTTGAGCAGAGACCCACTTCCCCTTCTGCCTGGGAGTAGGCAGCTGTAAGACAATGTTTACTAAAAACATGTTTACTAAAAACAATACAATGCCTGGGGGCATTAAGTTCCTGGAAAAGGCCTGCCCGCAGAAACCACCCTGAGCTCCACCTTGTCCAGAGACTAACCGCCTCTTCTGCCACGCCCAGATCAGTTTCTGGGGTCAGAGCAGAACCAGCCAGGGTAGAGGAGAGAGCAGAAGCTTTTCTGGAGGGAGCCTTTCTTGGGAAGTTTTCTTGAACCTTTTTGGAGCCTGCTTAAAGTTTTTTTTACATCTTTGAACGAGTCTCTGTGTTGTCAATCCCCGACACCCTCCGCACGTTCTCGGACACAGGCCGCGCAGCAGACGCGACAGAAATCCTAAAATCACACCAGGAAGGCAGTCCCACAAAGCCTCACCCCAAATCTCTTACAGTTTCCACTCTGGCAGTCCTCTGTGCTCTCCCACCCAGACCATTTCTGTAGCCAACTAAAGGACCCGGCGCCACATGGCCAGCCAGAGCCCTTTCTCTGGCCCCCCAAACCAGCATCAAATGACTAATTTAAAACCTAATGCCTCCACCGTGTCCACCCCGTCCGCCCCTTCTTCGTCTTATCGCATCCTATTCAAATCCAAAATAAATTATTTCAGCTCTGCAGCTCTTTGGATAAAGAAAAAATGAAATTAAAAAATAAAAAGGAAGAAGAAAATGCTTTGAAGGGACAATCTGCCTCCCTCTCTCCCTGCAGTTCCAAGTTTTTTTTTCTCCTAAGTATTCACTGATAACCTCCAGGGGAGCCTGAGCCCTGGAGGCCACAAGGACAGAGACACACTTGCTTCAGACCTAGACCTCTCCCACAGGCGATGGGGCAAGGCAAAAAGATGGATAAGGCTCTTGCTCATATTCTTGCTCTCTCTCTCTCTCTCTCTCTCTCTCTCTCTCTCTCTCTCTCTCTCTCTCTCTCTCTCTCTCTCTCTCTCTCTCTGTGTCTGTCTGTCTGTCTGTCTGTCTGTTTGTCTCCCTCTGTCTCTCTGTCTCTGTTTCCTTCTGTCTGTCTCTGTCTCCTATTTTTCTCTTTGTCTCTCTCTGTCTCTGTCTCTGTGTTTGTCTCAGTCTGTCTCTATATGCGTCTATGTCTCTCTGTCCCCTTCTGTCTTTCTGTCTCTGTCTCTCTGTCTCTGTCTCTGTCTCTCTCTCTCTGTATGTGATAGAGGAGATGTTTGTGTGTATGCCAGTACATAAATCTATGCACATGTACAGGCCAGAGAACTTCCTTGTCCATTGTTACTCAGGCACCCTCTGTCTTATTTTTCAAGACAGTTTCTCAAGCACCAGTTGTCCTAAGTTGATTGTCCAGCCAGAGCGAGGTATCCCTCTGTGTCTCCCTCCCCAGCACTGGAATTGCAATCATGCATTGCGGGCCTTTTTTATGTGGTTCTGGGCTCTCTCTGCCTATGTGGCAATCATAATACCAATTGAGCTATCTCCCAGTCCCCTGTTTCTTTAGGTGAGAGCCTCATGCCTTTAGGGAGTAGACTGCTAAGGATGGGAATAGTGACTGCTTGAATTGTCTACTAGTTTCCTGCTGTAACCATGCGAGGCACTAATCTAGACACTCAACATACTGAGATAAACAGAAAACTGCTGTCATTGACCATCCTCCTCAAACTGTCAAATCTAGTTCTACTTAATCCTCAGTAGAACCTCCCCTAATAGCCTGAAGCAAGGAAAACACAATGTGAAAAAGAACTTCATTTTTTCCATAGTGAAGTAGCATGAAGAGGTAGGTAGGTAGGTAGCTTGCTGGCTCAACATTGCAAACTCTTCTCATAGCAGCATGCTTGCCAAATGAATACAGTGGCTAAAATCTGGTCAGATTGACCTGGATTTGCTGGCCATATAATCTGAGGTCCATCTCTTAACTTTTCTTGCTAAATATGATTTTTCTCACATCTAAAATGGGCAAAACAGTCTAACTTGTAAGCTCATTGTGGAGGGCATTAAAATGAATGATAAAATTTAATGTGATATTTCAAACACAATGAGTTCTCAATAAATGCCATTCCATTTGCTGCTTATGTCACTGTTGCTGTGGAATGAGAAAAACAGCAGCGCTGAGAGAAGAGGAAGGACACACAGGGGAGAGGGGAACAGGAATGGTTATTTGGAAACAACAGACTTCAAAATGCTCTCTCCACTCCCTTAGTCCCTCTCAATGAAATGCGGAAACCCAGGATGTGGTCCTAGCCATTCCACAGACATATGCCAAAGACCTTGCCACATATGTAGTCTCTGCTTCCTAACCATCAGTGAGGGGGGGGGGACTGCAAGAGGAAGGTCCCTCGGTGTGTAACTAGCTGGGATTTGTAATTGAAAGAAGGGGTTAGGGCCCCAGGCCCCGGTGAAGAAGGCTGGAGAGAGGCATGGGCAAGCCTGGTGCTTTGGAAATGGAACATTTCAAGTTCTGTAACAGGGTAGACGTGCCCTGAGCCTTGCAGCTTAGGGACCACTCTTCTGTCTTCTGTAAGTCAGGAGGGGTCAGTGTCAAGGGGGATGCTGGAGAGAAGGATCAGAAGAGAGTGGCAAGCTTCCTGAGAACCTTACGGTGACTTCAGGTACTTGATCGCCACTGAACAATCATCCCAAGTCACACCCAAGGACTTTAGCTATTCAATTCTGTCTGGGGAGATGTACAGATGAGAGCTAAGGCTTCACACAAGTACAGTTTTATGCCTAGCAGATGCATAATGAAGGAAAGAAGTCAAGTGTATTGGCCTCTACAGCCTCTCTTCTACTTGACTGGGTCTCTTAGCATGTGGTACATGAATGTCAGTTGATCTCCTGAGCAGTGACTTTTGACATGCTCCATGTTCTGACTCTGTCAAAAGGCTCCTAAGAACCCTGGGAGGGGGAGCTGGGATTGATATGTAAAATAAGATTGTTACTAATCTAAATAAAAAAGAAAAGAAAAAAAAAAGAACCCTGGGAGGAATGCTTTTAAGGATGAACCCTCTAACACGTGCATGGAGGCTGGGTGCTCAGGACACATAGCCTGGTGTCCAGAAGGGAAGTCAGGGACAATCCCATCTCCATGACAGAGCTCTACCAGCCAGGTATCTCCCAGCTGCCCTGCTCCTGCCTCTGTGGCCTGCCCACAGGGTGGGATCTCTTCCTATAGATTCTGGTCTGTTTCACCTTAAGTAAATGCCTTAATTTTTTGGAGTTCAAGCCTCACCTCCAGACAAGCAGCATGCACCAAGGACTTGCTGCAAGAGGGGAAACCGCCAACAGACTGGTGTCTTTGTTTGTCTTCCTTGGTCCCTCTTGTTTATCATGTTCCAGGAAGTGTGCTAAAGGCTCTGATGTGTTGGGTAATTTATTCACTGCCCCAGTCTCTTAGACATCCTTTGTCACTATTCTGCCTAAGACTGGGGCCCTGGCGGGTACCAGTGACTGGGTATTGTCACCCTACTAATAATGAGCTTCAGAAGAGCACTTCAGCTCACATGCCCTAAAGCTATATTCTACTCTCCCATAGCTATGCGTTTTCTTAACTGTATGTCAGGGATGACAGGAATTTTAACCTCGTCTCAACTTTCACCGCCACAGCTATCGGTCAAGCGGTAGAATGGTAAGCCCTTGACCACAAAGTTCCATTTCTGTGTAGCTAGCAGGCGGCAGGGGCATTTCTGCTGACCTCGTTGCCTGGGATCAGACCTCCAGCTGCCTCTTTTGGTAAAGCTCAATTATTTTAAAAAGATGTAAGAAAAAAAGCTTCATGAAATGTGCAGGAGAGATGAAATTGATCGAAGACATCACATTGGTATTAAATTATGGATTGAGCAAGCCTCCCAGTCCGCTCCCTCCCCAGCTCTGCCTCCTTGGCCACCTCTTGGCCAACCTCTGACAGACTGTCAGAAAAGGTGATTTTGCACCTTGGGCGACTTGCTAATGGGCTGATTATGCTTCTGGGGGCCAGGAGACAGTGAGGAGGCACCTTGCTTCAACCTGCAAACCTCATCATGGATTATCTACCTATGGATGGTTGGCTTTTCCAGCACTGACAGGATAGGGTACCTAATTTCCTCAGCTGTGCCTCCTCGCCCCTGGTAGTATCACATAAGGTCTACAGGGAAAAAACCCAGGCTGATGTTCCAAGAGACCAGATTCTAGCTCTAGCTCTTCTGTAACCACGTAACTTTAAGCAAGAAGCCTGCTTTCTTTCCAGCAGGTGCATTCTCCAAAACACACAAGCAAGAATGCCACCTTGCTTTATAAAGTTCTGGGTCTTGTCTGTCTGGTTTGGCTTGGGTTTTTTGTGTTCTGCAGGACAGGTTTGCCTGAAACTTGCAATCCCCTGCCTCAGCCTCTCCAGTGCTAGGATTATAGGTCTGCACCATCATCCAGAACTTTATATGTGATTCTTAAAGACACAAGTGGAGGGAGAGGAACAGCCTTGGAGATGAAGGTTTGAAGCTCACTTCAGACAGCCAAAGACAAGAGAGTCAGCAATTAATTTTTAATTAAAGAAATAAATCAACAAAAGTTGTGCCTCTGCCTGGAGATAGGAAAGAAATGAGTAAATGAATAATGTTCTCATCTTGCCTTTCAAATGGCCAAGAGTTGGGCCTGACTGACCAACTTCAAGAAAGGTTGTAAGTTGTTTAGTCTCTGAGCTGCCTAGGGATGCAGTTTGATCGTCCTCACTTTACAAATGAAACAAGTCAAGATGGCAAAAACGGGGCGACGAAATTGTCTCATGAGATCACACTGCTTAGATTAAGCCCAAGACCTTCTGAACGTAAACCCTGAGCCTTTGCAACATGGTTACAAGGACGATTGGCCACTAGAAATTCAGCTGTCTTAGGACACAGGATGGCATCCAGATTCTGAGATCCAGTCTTATGCATCTGTTATTGGCTCAGAAAGGGACTGTCTGGGCTTTGCTGAGGCTAAGGGTCTAGGCTGGAAAAGAGAAGGGAGCTTCTGCGATATGAAAAGGGAAGCAAAGAGATAAAGAGACAGGCAGCAGGTGTGAACTTTGAGGGCCACAGACAGGGTCAGGTCAGTGACTGCGACACTTCCTCTCCCTGTGCCTCACACTCGCACACTCTCCTCCTCACACTACAGACTCACACGCCTGACCTCTCCGATGGAATGATCTGGTGCAGGATGCTGTGTAGAGAGCCTGGTACATAGAGGGCACTCTCGGAATGTCAGATGCGCACACCCTTAGAGCCCGGCGCGGTGTGTGTGTGTGTGTGTGTGTGTGTGTGTGTGTGTGTGTGTGTGTGTGTGTGTGAACGTGAGCACCTTGTAAACTTGTGCTGTTATTGTTAGTGGGTATGGAGGAAGCAAGACTTTGGGGGGAGGGGGAGGAAAAAAGTGGGAGGGGCCGGCCTTTGGTGGGACATGCCATTAATCCCAGCACTCAGGAGGCAGAGGCAGGCAGATCTCTGTGAGTTCGAGGCCAGCCTGGTCTACAGAGCAAGTTCCAGGACAGCCTCCAAAACAATACAGAGAAATCCTGTCTCAAAAAAACAAACAACAACAACAAAAAAAAAAAGTGGGAGGGGATCAGGAAGAGGAAGTGGGGCTGTGAGAGTGACAGAAAGAAAACAACTCCCCTCCCACTATGACTTACATGTAATATGTGTTTGTGTCTGTTAATATGTCAATATGTTTCTATGTTTCTCTCTCCTGGTCACTCTCTTGAATAATCTACTTCCCTGTTTATTTCATTTCAGTCTGTCATACACACACACAAAGAGAGAGAGAAAGAGAGAGAGAGAGAGAAAGAGAGAGAGAGAGAGAGAGAGAGAGAGAGAGAGAGAGAGAGAGAGAGAGAGAGAGAGAGAGAGAGAGAGAGAGAGAGAGAGAGAGAGAGAGATCCTTACCTCTGGCCAGGATACAATCTTCTGTCTGTCTATGTTTATTCGCACAACTCTATGTGGGCAGGCAAGGTCTTTTTGACTTTTTGATACCACTTGAACTCTCCACATATTTACATTTCAGGGGGGTCTGATCACACAGCCATGCCCCAGAACCATATTTCATGTCACTTACTACTTGTCTAGCTAATCTCTGCATTCCCACTCTGAAACTCCAGCCCACTCTCTTCTACCACTCACAATGAGTACCCAGTTACTGAGCAGGTCCTGGGATAGTGGTAGGAATTCAACACGGACACAATACATGGTATGAACATGCTGATAGGAAATATTTCTTTCCAACGCTATGTTTCCTCCCAGTGAGGTGAGTGCAATTAGTGTAAGTACTGGCCTCTCCGTTTCTTCTGTCTATTGAATATGGAAAGACTAGAACTGACTGATGACGTGGGAAAAAGAAACAGCATGCCCAGATGAAAGCAAGTCAGTTCTGTGCCTCTGTGCCTCTGATTCTTGACTGGTGCCTTCCATGTTAGGAAGCATGCCCCAGCCTCACCCAACCTCAACTGGGGAAGTGAGACTTCTTAAACATAAACGTTGGAGAACAGAAGTGTTATAGATTGAATATAAAGAGTGCTTCCTGGGCTCATGGATTGAGGACTTGATCTCAAGCTGGCTGTTATTGGAAGACACGGGAGAAACCTCAATTGGTGAGTCCTAACTGGAGGCAGTACATCACTGGGGTTCTGTCCTTTGGTGCTGTATCTTGCCCTGGTTCCTTCCTGTCTGTTCTCTACTTCCTGGTTGTGGTGAGGTAAGCAGCCTTCTTTTTCCATACTCTTCCTCCATGGTGCTTCTAAAGCCATAGACGAAAATCTCTGAAACCATGAGCCAAAACTAAATCCTTCCTGCCTTTAATTGTTTATCTTAGGAATTTTGTCACAGCAATGAAAAGCTAACATTACAGCCTTCATGTCAATTTATGACCTGCCTCTGAGTCTTTAACTATATACAAATCTATTCACCCTAACAATTTGAGGCCAATCACAACATATATACACATCTCCATTCTTATGTAAAATTCACTCCACACATACCCTACCACACATACTATTGTGATGTAAATACACTGTTCACCCAATCTCCGTGCAGCCCCCCCCACATGCACACATAGCTCTATTTGATTCCCTAACCTCTTATCCCATATCTCTCCACACAATTCCCTCCCCATAACTCTCTAAATTGCCTCCTCCCCATCATGTGGACTCATGTAACTGACCTCTCTGCCTGCACTGCCCAAACCAGGTCATGCCACAAAGCAATTTTCCCAGTCTGCCAGATTTTTCACTCAGCTTACAGATAACTAACAGGACCATCTTCCCAGCTAATCGGAAAAGAAATCTGGTGGGTTCAGTTGCTGCCGATATGCATTTAAATGGCTGCATCTAGGAGGGAAATCTAAATGAGAGCTGAAGGAGCCTGGGACACTAGGGGAAACTGCATCGTAATAACTGTGTGAGGTGAAGCAAATCAACAAAGCTGTACTTTCTCTCGATGGAGACCCAGAGAAGGCTACTGTAACACGTCTCTCAGAAGCTTGCTGGACTCTTCATACTTCTAATATAACGGCATTAGTGTCCTGGTTCCCTATGGATAAACTTCATCTGCTATGCATAATCAGTGGAGTGGTGCTACCAAATATGTGTGTAAATGTGGGTACAGGGAGAGAATATGTGTTTAATGATCGCCTTTTTGAATCCGATGATCCCATACAGCTCCGAAGTGCAGACGAAGGCTGCATTTGAAGACCAAATAGTCCTAACTCAAAAGTGACCTTGAACAGATTACTTAAATCAGGGAACATCCATCAATCTCCTTGTCCACAAAATGGAGATAATGATGAAGACCTCCTGCAGTTGAATAGGGATGCAGTAAATCATTTAAAATCACTTGTCAAATAATGTGTGCTTGCCTAATAAATGTCACCAATAGGCCCGGGTTTGAATCTAGCTTCCAATATTTAGTGACCTTGAATTAATTACCTGGATACCCTGTTACTCAGTTTCTTCATTGTAAACAGACAACAATAGCAGTTCCTCCTCCACCTATGTGCACAGTTCACCTTCCAAGTATTCTTACCATCCTCACCACTGTAAATCAAAGATGCTAAGATGGCCAGGTGACCAAAAAGATTTAGCTGGAACTAGTAGGAGTGAAGTGAGCTTGCTAGTTGTTTGCTGTATATACAACACTGTAACTCTGCCCATCAATCTTCCCCTACTCCACAAATAGCAATACTCATGAGGAGGAATAGAAATAGATATAGATAGATAGATAGATAGATAGATAGATAGATAGATGATAGATAGATAGATAGATAGATAGATAGATAGATAGATAGATGATATTTGCCTCAGCAGGGAAAACCCAGAAGAAAGAGACAACCTGTCCATGCCTGACACTTCTTCAGGGATCTGGAGCCAAAAACAGCTGCAAGAACAAGAAAGTGTGAGGGACAAGAAACCAAGATAGAAGTGACACTAAAATATGAACTGCCAAGACAGCTGAGAAGTCTGGACTTCAACGGAGTATAAAATGAGAATTTGAGCCAAATGTATCCAGATCTCAAGGGGCCAAGAAATCCTAATTCACATCTGAAATATGAATACATACAGACAGTGGGAAAAAGGAAATACACCAAGCTATTATGAAATGGTTATACAATTATGTATAATCTTTTTTCTTCCTCAATCTTCTCTAAATTTGCTAAATTGGCAACACTGAATATGTTTTATAATCATACTAGTGCAATACAAGTAAAAATTACCAAGCAGAATCCTAAAAATGACTGCAGTTCTTGTCACAATTGATGTGCAATACACAGGACAGGCTTTGTCCTCTGTAGGCACCACACTCTAATAACTGCTACAGATGGACAGAAGTAGACCACAGGCTTGGGCTCTGCCCTACTTTCATTTCTGCTAATGTGAGAAAATACCCAGACAAAAAGCAACTTCGGGGGGAAAGGGTTTATTTCTCACAATTCCAGGTTATAGTCTGTTACTTCAGGGAAATCAAGGCAAGAACCCAAAGCAGCTAGTCACATCACAACCCCAGTCAAGAGCAGGGAGAAATCAGTGTGTTCAACTTACTTTGTTCACTCTTACATAGCTCAGAGCCCAGTCTAGGACACGGTGGGTGCCGCCCACATTCAGGGAGGGGGTTTCCCACTTCATTTAACCCAATTAAGAACATGGACATACTCACAGGCCATCCTCATCTAGACAATCCCTTCTTGAGACTTTCTTTCCAGATGACTCCAGATTGTGTCTAGTTGACAACTGAAACTAACCTGCCCATGCTTCCTTTCACACAGCATCTATGTGTCAAGTATACCTGCAGGCTCTTCTCTGTATTCTCCCAGCACCCAGCTGTGTTCCTGATGTTTATACCAATCTTGAGATTCTTAGTCATCCCCACTGTCTTACTCGATCTCAGAATCCCATCTCTCTCTATTAAACTGGGACATGCGTGCCACCTGGCTCTCTTTTTAATAATCCCTTTATATACAGTATTAAAACATAGCCAAGCCCAACAAGACTCCTACTATCATTGTCCCCATTTGGCAGTGAAGAAGCAGAGAAACATAAGACTTAAATATCTAGTCCCAAATCTCGGCAAACCAAGAGTCAGAGGTAGGCTTTAGTTCTGAACTCCTCAAGGCTGTGTACTCAGGCCTGCCTGTGATTTGGGGGAGAGCACTCAGGACCAGGCCCTCTGATAACCAGAGTAAACACTAAGAGGAGCGTCACCTCCCTGCAGAAAGCTTGATGGGTTCTATGTTGAAGCAGCGTCATTCTCTATAGGACTGTATGCCATCTCTCTTGCTGTGAGACCTTGGGAAAGTTAGTCACCTACTCTGCTCTTTGATTTCCTTGTCCGGAAAGAAGTTGAATTAACACCTCTCTTAGGAGGACTAAATAAATTATCAAATGTAAAGAAGTTAGCAGAGGATCTGGTAGAGAGGCAGTATTCAATCAACATTAATTATATGGCTGAGGTACAATATAGGGGAAACAGAGAGAGAAGCTAGTCAGCCACCATACCCATAGGGCCACATGAACAGTTTTAACCAAGGATAGATCAAAAGTGTTTGGAAAAGAATTTCATCTATACTGAGCTCATATACAGACTCTTTTACCCTTGCCATTATTACCTAAACAACTATTTCCACATTGTGGAAACAGCATTCACATTGTGTTAGGTTTTATTAATCATCTATTAATGATTCAAACATCTGAGTGGAATGCTCTAAGGTTGCAATCGAAACCCTTCACCATTTTGTACAAAGGGCTTGAGCAATAAATTGGGCACCTATGAGGATCCAGGGACTAGCACTCGGCAGACACTAAAGGATGACTGTTTGCTGTTTTCGAGAAAGGTCAAGGAATTGCACAGTGGTGCAGACCCTTCCAAGTACAGAAGAAGCAGTAAGCAGACTGTAAGGAAAGGACTCTGCCTTTGAAGGCAATGAGCCAAAGCAGGAAGACAGTGAGTGATGGTCATGTGTTCACTCCCCAAGGACACCTCACCATGCACCAGGGGAGAAGTATTTTCCACAGCTAAGCTCTACAAACCACCTTAATTTGTGCCCTCTGGAGTAGAAGGTAACTGAAGACTTTGCAGATTTGAGCCCTGCTTAGCTCTGGAAGAGCACAAACTTTGGCTTCAAAGAGAAAAGGCATTTGAAAAGCTAATGAAAAGGCTTATGAGCCTTCTTGTACATCAAACACACCTTATAAAGCAACATTTTGATGAGTTAAGTGCAAATGAATCAGAAACACAAGGATTAAATTTCCCTTGAAACACTCATAGGTTTAAAGATAAAGGACAAATTGCCTGGCAAGATGTGTTTGGAGTTAATACTGCAAAGGAACTCATGTTCGTTCCTGTCTGTCACATCCCCATCTATTGTTAATATAATAACAAAAATATTAACAATAGTTTCAACACTAGGGCCTATTGGAGGCTTCTGAGTGGTTACATAAATAATTAAAATGGACGTGGTGGTATATTCCTGCAATCTCAGCTCTCAGGATTTTGAAGCTGGAGGATCATAAGTTTGCGGGCAGATTGGACGATACAGTGTAGTAATAGAAATGGAAACCCACGTGAGGAATTCGGATGCTGTTTGTTAAGCTGATTCCTCCTTCTTCCTGGGCTCATATCAGGTATCAGAACCACATCTCCCAGGCTGTTTTGGCAGGTGACCACAAGTTGGATAGGCTACTTCCTGACTTAGTAGCTTTTCTGTGGCTGGCATGAAACATCCTGACAAAGGCAAAGGAGAAGGCTTTGCTGTGGGTCAAGCATTGCTGGGCCTATCAGATGGCTCAGTAGGTAAAGGTACTTACTGCACAAGCTTGTTGGCCTGAGTCCAGTCTCTAGGACCCACAGATAGATGGGAGGAGAGGAATGACTCCACAGAGTTGTCCTTTGACCTCCATATGAACACTGTGTCATGCATCCCCCCCACAAACACCATGAACCTCCCGCATATGCATTAATAACAAGTTGTTTAAAAGAGAGAAATTAATCATCACAAAACCAGATTCATAAAAATAATCTCCTATATATTCCTCGGTTGTCTTTTTCTCCATCTGCCAGTTGGATCACAGCGCTCAATGTAATTTTGGAGATCACATGTCAAAGATAGCAACATATTAAATTTGTCTCCAAGCGATCCTAATGCATACACAAAACAAACTAAATCAAAGGCCATAGTGCATAAGAAAGAAATTTGGACCATCTACAGGGACACAGAGTCCTAGTCTCTGCCCTAAATTTTCTACAAGGGTTCTGGAGAAGTCCCCTACCACCCTCTGGTTCTCAGCTTCTCCAGGGGCAAAATGTAAGAGCAAATAAGGTGATTGGTGAAGTCTGCTCTGGTGTTAAAGATGAAATTATTCTAAATAACCGGTGGCGACTTGAATTCTATTCTAGTCAACAAAGGTTTGTGAAATGTTTACTGTTTGTCTGGCATTGGGATTACAGAGATAAATAAATCCAGGCATTTAGAGTGTAGACTTGAAGATAAATAACTATAATATACATAGTAGTAAACAAATGGATCAATCAATCAATCTCAGAGGGCAACTATTCTGCCAGGAGCAGGGTAGTGGTAAAAGCCAGTAGGAGGCAATTGCATTTGAATGAGGCTTGAAGGATGACAAAGGGTTACCTTTCAGGCTGGCAAGATGGAGGCCTATTCCTAGCAGATTCAGGGACTTCAGCAGAATGGGCCTGTGTATCAATGATGAAGGAGTTAAGACAGGAGTTTCTGATGAATTGCAATTTCCCAGTATCTCAGTATTATACCAAAAAGGAAAAATAAAGAAGGCAAAATACAAAAACTTCTAGGATCTAAGAATTAAATCCTGAGACATAGGTCTAGGCTGCTACCTGAATGCCCTACCTATTGAGACCACAGCCCAAAAGGCCACCCATGGCAAAAACCATTTTATCCCTCTGCTGTTATCACAAACTCAAAATCACCCCCACTTGCTTTATTTGACCATTATCTTAAAGAACACAATCCATAATTCTAGTCTGGTCATGATCCAACATCATGTTCATCCTTCAGAGCTCACCCACATATTGGACATAACACTAACAAGTCACTGAGATAACACATAGAACAAGTGCAAAGACTAACCCTGAGCATTGCCACTGGGGAATATCCTCAAGTAACTGTATTCACGTCAGCATGTGGTTTTTAAAGGGTAATAATAATTCTATTTATTTTCTATATTTGGTGTAACAAATTATCACCAACTTAAGACTTAATCAACAAAAGTTTTACAGTTCCTTGTTTTAAAAAAATCTTACTTGGGTCTCATTGGGCTAACATCAGGTGGTGCCAGGCTACATTCCATTTTAGAGACTCAAAGTAGGAAACCAGGCCCGTACTCCTAGAGACAACCTATTACACATTTTCATCTTCTTTCTGCCTCTAGCTGCCAAGACAAGAAGGAGGAGTGCTATGGCATGAGAAAGCTAGAATCAGAAAACAGGCCTTCTCTAAATGCATGCTAGAAAGAGTCTTTGTCCAGAAGTAGAGACTAGTTGAGCTGTAAAATTTAGTTTATCGACAGGCTGGAGGAGTGAGAAAGGCCTTGAGATGGGGAGCCTTCGCACAAGTCCTTGGAAGAGAGATGATGAATATAAGATGAGATTTGTTGTCAACCATCAATATGTAACTGCTGCCAACCACTGAGGGGAGGGCTGGCTCAGCATCAGAAAAGCTTTGAACATTCTTATAAAAATCCTTTCTGCTTCGAAGGGATCTCTATCACTGAGCTTCCATGAATGCATCTGAATTTCCAGTCTTCTTGCTTTCTCCAAGGTGGCATCAGGCAATCACACAGGGTGTTACCATCAAAGCTGTTACTGCCTAGGTAGATAACCCTTGCTTCTACATATTGCTGTCTTCTAATTCAAACGCTAGAGTACAAGCCCCTGATTTATGGACCTATCACCTTGCAGCAAGGGAGTCTGGGAAAGCACAGAAGCTCAGCATCTGTCACAGTATGCAATGTGCTCATAAAGTAGGACAACAGAAATGGGATACCTCAACCCATGAGTCCCTAGAGCAGACAGGAATGCTTTATGTCTCAAGCCACAGAACAGCCAGTGTCTTCAAGTGACTTAAACAGTGGGGGTAGCAGAAGAAATGCATTATCTCTCATAACAAGTTATCCACCAGAAGATGATTGCAGGGTTAATTCAGAGAGTCAATTGTGCCATCGGTAACTTGAGTTCCTCCTAACCTCTGTGTTATTCTCTTTCTGTTATCGTAATCATTAGATTTGGCCCTTTGTGACTACAAGCTACCTTGTTTAAGCAAAGCATTACATTATCTAGGATTAGGTCATATAGTGTAGGTAATTGATTATATGATTGTCTCCATCTCATAATTCTCCCTTACTTGCACCTTTTGCAACAAGTCTTCATATTTCTTTTCACACAAGAAACAGTTCTACCATCTTTTAATTTAGGCTGGGCTTGCAGATTACTTTGGTCAATTGAATGTAGACAAACTGATGGTGTTCTAAGGCTTCAAGACACCATGTGTGTACCCGCTTCTCAATCCTCAGCAATTACCATGATAACCTTACTGACTTTCCTGATGGAGGAGAAACTTCCAATTGTTCACAATGACAGTCAATCAGTAGGCATGTAAGATTACCCAGAAAACAGAGGCCAATAGAACTGCTCAGCTGAGCCCCAGCTAAATCAACTCAAGACTCCAGAGCTCAGTAAAAACTTACTGTATTAAGCCACTGAGGTTTGCTGTCCAACATTATGGCAGTAAGAAGTAATTGATACTCATAACCCTGCTGCAAGAGAAGCTGGCGAGATAGTATTTTATATTAATTTTGTTCTCACTAAGAAACATAATAGAGGACTGGAGAGATGGCTTCATTGGTAAAAGCATTTACCACAAAAACATGAGGATTCTAGTCTGAAGCCATGTAATAATGTCAGGCACAGTGGCAAATGCTTATAATCCCAAAACTGGGGAAGCAAACACACACACAGAGAGAGAGAGGGGGGGGGGGAGAGGGGGGAAAGAGAGAGAAAGAGAGAGAGAGAGAGAGAGAGAGAGAGAGAGAGCCAATAATGTCTACCACAGCAGCCAAGAACAAGAATAAATACCCACAAGATCAAAGGAAGAGGAAGATGCTGAATGCTTCTGTGCAATTCTTCAAAAGGGACTGGCCAGTGGGTGAAGGGTTAAGAAGACAACATGATGAAAGTAGACAAGTCCTCGTGCAGCTGAGATTTGTCAGGTCTTTCTGCTTGAGTTGTGATGATAAAAACAGCAGGGACTGTATTATCAGCAAGACAATTGCAGCACCATGGGATGGACTGCTGTAATACAGAATTCATGAGCTTCTGGAAATAGTCTATATTAAGACACTTCTCCCAGGTCACTTCAGCAGAGTTTGACCAGCCACATTCTAATACATAGCCCGGCTTTGACTTAACTCAGAATGCCTGACAAATCTTACAGAACGATCCTACAATTTACTTCAGGGCATGATCCAAATCCAACCCCATAGTAAGTGTGAAATTAACCCCAACTTCTTCTCTGGGTCTTCCACAATCCTTCAACTTTGTCCTTTGAGTTTTGTGTTTACTTGCTTGCTTGCTTGCTTGTTTTGGTTCCTGCCAGGCAAGTGCTCGACCACTGAATTCTATCTCCAGACCCATTATTTACTCTTTACTTTGAGACAGTGTCTAGCAAAGTCTAGTCGTTAACAAACTTTGTAGCCCAGGAAGACCTTGAACTTGTGATCCTCCTGCCTCAGTAGGAGTAACTGAGATTACAGGTTGGGTACTACCAGACTTGGCTTTGCATTTTATATTTTCAAACAAATTCTTGGAACCTTGACTTCCAGTTCATGACATGAACATTTCAACACTCACCAGACCAATAAATAAATAAATAAATAAATAAATGAGCAAACAAATAAAAACACAGAAAACAATCCTTTATTCAAGGATATAAACAAGATAGTAGAAAGTTAGTCCCTACATTATTACTGTTACTTAATCCATGTTCTGTTCAAATGCCACCTCCTCAAAGAACTCCTGAACCCTTCTTTTATACCCTACCTTAATTTTACTAATAACTCTTACTACCATCTAACATAGTCTCATATATTTTTCTGTTTACTTTGAATGTCTCAATTAGAATGTCCTCTAAGAGCAAGAACCTTGTTTTACTTACACCTACATTCTCAGTGTCTCAGACACACAGTATATCATTAGAAAGCAACAGAAGAATGAACAGATAAATGAATAAAAATGGCAGTGATTAGCTTGAGCTGATTATCTACCTGTGGAAGCATAGAACCCTGTAGAGTCATCCATACTCTGACCTTCAGCATCTGTTAATGGAGCATGTTCCATCTCTATCCTACATCATTTAAATCCAAAAAGAAGCTCAAATTCCTCCACACTAGTCATAAGAAACATTTCATACACACAAAGATTTCTTGGGCATGGTTAACTTTACCAGTCATTTAAAGAATAGAGTTAGAGAAGAAATTTATGTTTTCCTTTGAAATGTTCATACATTTTTACAATATATCTTGAACATATCCACTCCTCATTCTCTCTAACTCCCCTTATGATCCCCCAAATATATCTCCCTTCCAACCTCATGTCATATTTTTCTATATACCATATTGATTAAAATAAATGCTGTCCATATTGAGGGGGTGGTGATGTCAGCCTCTGGGGCATGGGCTACCAATGACTACCCCATTAAAGACATATAATGCCCCCTCCCTAGGCAGCTGTCAACTGCCAATAGTTCCTCAGCTAGGGGTATGGTGTAGGAATGGTCTCCCTACATCCTGCTGAAAATTTTAACTGGCTTGATTTTATGTAAGTAACTGCAGATGCTCTAATTCCATGAGTGCAACAGCAATATCATGTCCAGAAGCCACTGCTTCACAAAACCCTTTGTTCTTTGACCCTTTCATTCTTTACGAACTATTGTTTGCATAAGTACAAATAATTTCTATTGAAATACTACACACCCACTTTTTAAAATTTTATTTTAAATTAGAAACAAGTTTGTTTCACATGTCAATCCCAGCTCCCTCTCCCTCCCCTCCTCTCCTGCCCCCTTTCAATCCTCCCCCAACCCCTGCCCCAATCCCTACTCCACTCTCCAAGGAGGGTGAGGCCCTTCTTGGGGGATCTCAAAAGTCTGTCATATGATCTGGGGCAGGGCCTACACCCTCCCCCATGTGTCCAGACAAAGACAGTATCCCTCCACGTGGAATGGGCTCCCAAAGTCCATCTGGATGACAGATACCCACCTTTTAATGTGTCACTTAGTCCTATAACCATCAGAGAATCTTTGACAGTTGCTACTCTCCTACAACCTGTAATCTTTCTTACTGCATGTAATTGTCTCACTTTACCTTCCCTCATCTATTCCATTGTGTTGTCTTTCCTTCCTCTTCCCTCCAATTTCTCCTCTGAGTAGAATACATGTAGACAGAAGTTTCTGTCCTTCCTGTTCCCGAAGCTGTTTAGCATGAAAGAAACACATAGAGACTAATATTAATTATAAACTGTTTGGCTGATAGCTCAGGCTTCTTATTGGCTAGCTCTCTCTTAATTACTAACTTACTTCTATCAATCCATATATCTTCATGAGGCCTTGGCTTACCAGAGATGCCTGAACCTTGATGAGGGGTGTCCTTTTGGATATAAGTTTCTCTTATTGGTTGATAAATAAAACATTGTTGGGCCAATGAGGCAGGAAGATAGGTGAGATGAAGAGACAAGGAGAATTCTGGGAAAGGTAGTCAGAGAAGCGCTGCAAGGAAATGCCATGTAGACCACAAAGGAGTAACAGGTCCAGGCATTCTCCAGTAGATCAAGACCACATGGAAATACTTAGATTTATAGAAATGGGTTAATAGTTAAGACAGAGCTAGCCAATAAGAAGCCCTGGCCATCAGCCAACAGTTTATAACTAATATAGCATCTGTGTGTTTATTTGGGGCTGAAAAGGGTGCCGGGACCTGGTGGGACAAGAGAAAACTCCATAACAGGGACTCTTTTTTTATATACAAAATACCAATCCCAGTTCCCTCTCCCTCCTATCCTCCAATGCCTCCCACCAAGTTCCTATCCCACCCTGCCCATCCACTCCCCAGGGAGAGTGAGGCCTTCCATGGGGGATCATCAAACTCTGTCACAACATTTGGGGCATGGCCTAGGTCCTTCCCCATGTATCTGGGCTGAGAGTATCCCTCCATAGGGAATGGGTTCCCAAAGTCCATTTGTGTACTAGGGATAAATACCAGGCCTCTTTCTTCCTAGACAGCCACATGGAGTCTCTCCTATGACTTATTCTCTGCATTCCTCTTCCCAGAATTCTCCTAGCCTGGTCACCAAGACTATACTTCCTGCCTGGCTGCTACATCCTGCCTGTCCATTGGCCAAAACAGCTTTATTCATCAATGCATACAGAAGGACATCCCACATTGTCTCCTCTTTTCTGTCTAAATAAAAGGGAAGGTTTTAATTGGAACATAATAAATTATACATATGAAAATATATTAAATATAAAAATATAATATATATAATTTATTTTTCAATATCCTAATAGTTGGAAAAGGATATTTCCACAACACAGAAAATACCTTCCCTAAATGACATCTTGATGCTGACATGTAAAGATTTTGCTCTGCAACACTGAGAAAAGAAAAGTAGCTGAGCAGCTTATTAGAAATGAACTCTGGGCAACTTGTGGAAAGCAGCCCTTTCTAGTTCATCTTCTCCATCTGATAGTACGTTAAAACTACCCAGCTATTACAAGATATAGGCTTGTTTCTCTTCATTTCAGAAATTAGACATCTAAAACTCACTAGGCATGTGAGTAACTGAGCAGAATTCCAATCTAGTGGTGGTGACAATTCTCTTTCTTCTCTATGTGGCTGTGGAGGTAAGTCCATGAGATAATAGGAGAAGGGAAGTGTCTCCTTGTCTCCCTTCTAAGCCTTACTCCCATGTCTAGATGTCTCATGTACGTCTCAAACTCAGCCTGCACAAAGTCTTCTTTTCATTGTTCCATCCCTAATTTAAGTAAATGACATTCAAACCAGAGCCTTCTAGACGCTCGTGTTTCTCACTTCTCTGATACCTAAAATGGATTGTCAGTTGGATTGGGTTGAGAAGCACCTAGGGGATTAAAAAGGCACACCTGAGAATGTGTGTGAGGGAGTTCCTAGGGGTTACTAAGCAGGCAGACCTGTCCTAAATGTGGGTGTTACCATTTCATAGATCAAGGGCTCAGATGAAATAAAAACAGAAAATGGAGAAATACTATAGTTTCAGGAATTTTCTCACCCTCTGGTTTTTGTTTGCCACGTGGTGATTGGATTTCTTATCCATTTCCTTCCCTCCAGGTTAGTCTGAAACCATGAACCAAAGTAGATATTTATTCCCATTAAGTTGTATTTTTTTAGGTATTTTTGATAGCATTTGATGAGTGACTAATTCTATCTCTCCTACCTAATCTTTATTTAGTCTACATATATACACATATATGCACAAACACAAACAAGCATCACACACACACACACACACACACACACACACACACACACACACACACTTCCTACCCACTTCCCCTGCTGTACTCCTGACTAGCATATAAATCTATCTTCTGAACAATCACATCTAACCCCCTTGGCCTGCCTCCAGAATGACTACCAGTGTACCCTAAGCACCAACATGTATTACTGGGATCTCACTAAAGCAGGTCCCTTGCTTTGGAATCTCCCTGGCTTTTGCATAAAAGTGAAATTTCTTATCTGGGTCCACATAGTCCTTCATGATACGGTCCTGTTAAAGATCTCATCTCAGCCCTCATAACCCAGCAGTGAATCCCTGGCAGCCTCTCCTATTCACCCTCTCACTCCTCCCGTGAGTACATCCTTGCACAAGCAGCTCCTCATCCTCGGAGCTTCGTCCTTCACATCTCTTCCGCCCAAAACGTCTTCCTGTTCCCCCACAGCCCCACTCAGAACCTCGGTTCCAACTGACCACAGCCTCTTCTCACGCAGAAAGCCACCTTCCTCCCTTCACCATCGTCTCTGCACTTGCTCTACTGAGGCCCCATCTCACTGAGTTACATGTCTGTCTCACTAGCTCACCTGCTCTACTCGTCCACGATGCCTTGGAAGTCAGGGCACAAATCACCGCTGCTTTCTATTTAATGTTGTATGGGTGCCTGATACTTAGTAAGAACTCTGTGGACATCTGTTAAGTGAGCAACTGAACGAATGGCCTGAGACAGTCTCTTCCTTACTCTCATTACAAACAACACGGAGGATAACCCCCCACCCCACGACCAGCACCTGCTCTCTAGTCTTTCATTCTCCTTCCTGATCGTTTCATGAATCAAATGTTCTATTGTGGTTTCAAAGCGGTGTATGGATATGTGTAACCTACCTGATATTTCTAGAATAATGTGGAAGTCCCCTTTAAAGAAAAGTAGATCTTACCAGCTTCTCATATTTTTGGCTGTGTATTTGAAAAACATTCAGGTTAAAAAAAAAGTCTCACTCACTCTATGCAAATGTTGTTCAGTGTCAATAAAATTTGTGAAAGGAAATTCAAATCAAATCAAAATGTCATAAAAATCCCCATAATTCAAGAAGCCTCAAGAATATCTTTATAGACTCCTAAGTTTCATGAGCCCAGAAACACTGAACTAAACTGTTAAAATATATGTCACCCAAGGCCATATAACTGAACTTATTTACAGACAGATGAAGACATTTATACTGAAACAAAGAGCATGTGGCTTTGTTTCTGGTCACATAGCTAAGTCACACAGCTAAACTTGAACTCCATATTCCTAGTCTTCATAATCTACTTTCTGTTCTAAGTTAGAGTGATGGCTATTGTTTAAAAATATTTCCCAAATCCTGTTGGGTGGCAATAGTGCACACCTTAAATCCCAGCATTCGGGAGGCAGAGGCAGAAGGATCTCTGTGAGTCCAAGGCCAGCATGATCTACAGGGCAAGTTCCAGGACAGCCAGGGCAACACATAGAAGCCCTATCTGGGGGAAAACAAAGAAACAAAAACGAAAACACTACCACCAACAACAAAACACCAAATTCTCAGTACTACTGAGGCAGGTAAAGAGGCCATTGCAAGGGACTTCTTCAGTAATAGGCAGAGTTGAGCTGAACTCCTAATACCAAGATTGCAGCCAAGATGCAAGATGGAGGCGACTGAATTACTAAAAGAACATTACTAAGAGAAATATGAGGTGCAAAGGAAATTCTGGAGACTCTCACTGCTGCTGAAGATGGCCCAGGCAATCAGATGCCACTTCAGGAGTGAGAGAAGGGGAAGAATCCAATCATTTTTGATAGACAAGGGCAATTGAGGATGGGGTGTTAGCCCTAACCTGACTTAGCGGGACCCTTCCTAAAGCTAAATTTTATTTTTGTTGTTTTTTAATTACATTTTTAACTCATTTTACATACCAACCACAGTTCCACCTCACTCCTCTCCTCTCTCTCCCCCAACCTACTCCCAAACCCACCTGCCACCCATTCCTCAGAAAAGGTAAGGCCTCCCCATAAGGAGTAAACAGATCCTGACACATCAAACTGAGGCAGGACCAAGACCATCCCCCCTGCATTAAGGCTAAGCAAAGCATTCCACCATGTGGAACGTGCTCCAAAAAGTCAACTCATGCACCAAGGATAGATCCTCGTCCCATTGCCAGGGTCTCACAAACAAACCATACCCAACTGTCACCCACATGCAGAGGGCCTAGTTCAGTCCACACAGGCTCACCAGCTGTCAGTCTAGAGTCAGTGAGCTTCTACAAGTTCAGATCAGCTGTCTCTGTGGATTTCTCAGTCATGCTCTGGACCTGCCTTGCTCATATAATCCCTCCTCCCTCTCTTCGACTGGACTCCTGGAGGTCCGCCTGGTGCTTGGCTGTGTATCTTTTCATCTGCTTCTGTCAATTATTGGATGAAGGTTCTATGATGACAGTTAGGGCAGTCACCAATCTGATTATAGGGGAAGGCAGTTCAGACACCCTCTCCACTATTGCTGAGAGTCTTAGCTGGGGTCATCCTTGTGGATTCCTGGGAATTTCCCTAGCATCAGGTTTCTCCCTACCATCATAATGGCTCCCTATATCAAGATATCTCTCTCATTGTAAAGCTAAATTTTATAAGAAAATTCATCCAGAAATTTCAAGAACCTTCTTAAAGTTTGTTCAAGCAAATAACTTTTCTCCTAACTATCTAATCATATTGTTGGCATGCAACTATCAATTTTCTACTTCAATTTCTAACTTGTTCAGACTTAAATTATTTAAAGGAAGTAAGTACAAAATTCTCCACCCTTCAAAATAAAACCCACTCCTCCTAGCCTGAGTAAATTACCTGGTATCCACAACCTTTCAGGAATTTACACTCTTCTTACTGTTGAGGAAGAGATGGAAAATGAACAAACGGTTAAAAAAAGAGATTCCTTGGTCTCTCCCTGGGAAATAACACAAACCTTTTTTCAAAGAGTTCTTCCTAGAGCCCTCCAACATAATCATTTTCCCATATCCTGTACCTCATTCTCCCACAACCTTTCTTTGACAACTACTGAGTGCTTATTTTGCACCCCAAGCCACCTGAGTCAGGAAGACTGAATCTCCAAGACAGAAGGTGATTCATCCAAGGTCATAGGCCCATTAAGCTCCAGGAGCCAGATACAGTTAGAATAAAGTAACTTTCTTTTAAGTGACTTAGAGGTTCTTAGAAGCTGTTTACTTAGAACAAAGATCACATGAGAAACCGGTCGATGAATCTGTGTGGAGCTCTACACTTTAAAATAATAAACAAGAAACCATTTATACGGCAAGAAAAATTGAAGGGTGAAAAGTAATGAATCACCATTGCAAGTTGGCACAAAAAGAAAAATTAGTTCATAAAAATGCAGTTGGGTAAATAATAGGTTATTTCATCATGTAAATATATCCCCAAAATAACTTTATTCAAACGAAAACATCTATTGTGACCTAAACTATTTATCATGCTAACATATATCTAGAATCCTAACAAATTTATGAAAATGTTATATTCTGTAATCTCCTTGATCCAATGCAAATAAATAGTTGTGCTTCAACTGTCTTGTTATCAAATGATTAATCACAGCTGCCAAGAGCAACCAAGGAGAGAATTTTGAATTTTTTACTTGTGGGTGGTATTTAGGGGAAGTGTAGTTGAACTTTCCCTTGAACTGGGCCAGCCTGGGGAAGAACTTCTATTATCACATTTTAGTGATCCCTGTGTTTTGTAGCTAAAGACAGTGAAGAGAGAGTTTTGAAAGGTACAGAAGAAATCCAAGAGGACAGTTAACCTTGTGTTTAAGGACAGGATTCCTCATTGGCCTGGAACTCAACAGTTAAGCTAAGCTAGCTGGCTAGTGAACCCCAGAGATTCACTTCTCTCTGCTTTTTCAACATTGAGATTTTATGTGGTTTATACTCTGAGGGGAAAATAAACTCATATCTACTTCAGGGATTAACAATTGAACCACCACACTGAGCTCAAGCAATGAACTATTATCATGACCATAGATGAGGACATAGAGACTGGGACTTCTTCAATCCACCTAGAGATGGACTCGTCATGGTGACTTAAGATCCCGACTTCTTTAGTACTTTCTGAATGTGGGAACTGGTATTCACAAGTTCTGAAATATCCTGGTAAGCACAGGAAAGCCAGGAAAACAGGGAGCCCATCAGAACCAGCAATTCAAATGAGGGTTGAGGTGACTTCAAAGCTCTGTATTAACACATGTCCACCTCCTCCAAGAAAATGCAGAGGCCACATTTTTACAGCAATAGATAGAGGACAAAGTATTAGATCCAGTTCAGCTTCTACAATTGGAGCTGTTAGCCCTTGGAAGAAGTTACCAATACTCATGTCTTCTGGTTCTTTCTCTGTGAAACAGGCCAGAGAAAGTTGGTCCAGAACTAAATGACTCTTTTATCTTCTTCCAGCACTCACATCTTAAGATCCTACCTGCATCTGATTAACTAACACCATACATATGGTTCTGTAACTGAGAACTGAAGGCAATAAAGCCTCTCCCACCTTATTTTTGCATAATTCTTCTTAATTACCTTCATAATTAGACAATTTTCATGTTACTTTAAGAATTCTGTTCCATTTTTCCATCTTTTCAAGAATTTGTTTGGGGAGAGAATATGATTCCTGCAGAAATTAAAGAAAAAAAATGAAAAGAAAGTTTCTGGCTGAAAGTGTGAATTTTATAACTGCCAGCTCTTTCAGAGACAGGAAGGCAGCCCGTAAAAGGATGGTTGCTAAGGAGACAATTGTATTTAAATTATCAGCTCACAATAGACCCAGCAAAGATATTGATTGGATGTGAGAGGGTAAAATTATTTTCTCCAAATGGAGGCGAATCTGAGGGTCTGGATACAGTCTCACCCTTCCAATGGCAGAGACAGATTTGTGATGTGATTGTGCTGTTTCTCTTTGTCTAATTGGGGATGGTAAGAGCTGAAGAAAAGATGCTGTCTTTGTGTTGTCCATAATAGTCTCTCCCTCAAGTTCACCGAACGTAGAAGAAACACAAGAGAAGGGAAAATTTGTTGTGTTCACAAAGAAAACTAATGGTTCAAAGGAAAGTTTTCCTAGCAGTCTGTAAGCCAGCAAATATGAGAAACTCAAAACAGCAAAAATGCATACAAGGTCACTTTTGTGCAAGAAAGTATTCTTTCCAGTAATTCCTCTGTTAGCACATTTAATTCTCACAGCTAATTCATCATCATCATCATATTCATTATATTATTATTATTATTATTATTATCTCCATTTTACAGGCAAAGAAACTGAGGAGTAAACAAGTCATTCAAAGGGAATTCACACTCCTATTTGTACTTCATGTTGTATGTTTAAGGCATTGAGTTCAAAGCTCTATAATCAAATTGGACAAACTTTAGGAAAAGTGTCTTCCTTTAAAGACATTACTTTAACTGTTTCCAGTTCCTGTCACCTGGCACATAGACAAAAGCCAGAAACTGAATTTTCAAACTCTGTCCAATTAGAGAGCCAGTCATCAATCTAGGAAGGCAGCGGGCTAACATCTAAAGAGCCATTCTATTTCATTTTTAGCCAATAGCTCATATAGGGAGGGAAACAAAGGCAGTCAGCTATCCCAGAGTTTAATCTTGACCCTTTGGTCAGGTGGTTTTTCTTGTATCTGAGATTTATGATATTGAGGACTTTTCTTCATTGTATCCTCTGTCTGTGGGTAGATTCTGCTTCTCTCTCATTATTATCTCACTATGTCACAGGGGAGGGTTCACACACACACAAGACTTCTGAGACCTGTTTTCCTACTGAGTCACTGTTTGGATGACATCTAAACTGAAGGTTAACTCAGAGACAAAGTATTAGTAATGTGTAGGTGCATGTTTCTTCCCATAGAATTAAGTACAATTGTACACATAGAGACTCTGAAGTGTTCCTGTTGTTAGAAAGATAGAAAGATGTGCATTATCCAAATCTGAGGATAATAATCAGGATTTGATTAGGACATAACTAATGTATCTAAGGATTGGTGAAAAAAAAAGATGCAAACAATCATATTACATTGAGATGTAAATCCAATCTTTTCATGTCATGGGTCTCTACCATTCTTCTTTGGAGTAATGGGGGCAGATTCTCTCCTTGAGTAGTCACAAGTGAGCAGTATTCAAGCGACCACAGGGATTCTAGGACCTTACAGGGCAATGATCCAAGGCTACTGGATGCTACACGCCACATGCTCCTGGCCTTTCCCTGCACCTCTGAGTTATCTTCCTCTGTTCTCCAAGCTGAATGTGGCAACAGACCTACTCTGGGTGATGTTAGACTCATCTGTCAATGTCCATCACAGTTCGTAGCCTGAATTGTTCCAAGAGGCATTTGTCATAGGTTGATCAGTTGGTGGATTAGAAGATCACAATTAAAATTTTATCACCTGTTGGGTCACAAGCAGTAGTAAAGGACAGAAGAGGAAATTCTTACGTCCACCAGTCATGGGATGTTATTTAATGTTTCTGTACAGATATGTTAATAGCTGCCTCTTTGCATGAATCTGGATGCCTATAGTCCTGATCCTAAATTTAATGCATGTTTAGTCCTGATCCTAAATTTAATGCATTGTTTTTCTTTTTTTGGTTTTTCGAGACAGGGTTTCTCTGTAGCTTTGGAGGCTGTCCTGGAACTCACTTTGTAGACCAGGCTGGCCTTGAACTCACAGAGATCCGCCTGCCTCTGCCTCCCAAATGCTGGGATTAAAGGCGTGCGCCACCAACACCCGGCTTTAATGCATGTTTTTTAAGACACCTTTCTCAAGTCAATTTCATCTCTTACTGGCAATAGATAAAGAAAATTATCATACAATAAAATAGAGTATCAATTCCTCTTCAATACATAAATAAAAATCAAGATGGTCAAAACACCCTATCTCAAGAAAACAGAGAATTCAACGTATCATGGGAAGTTCCTTAGATACCAATCCAACTCATTGCGTGTGTTAGAAGGTGTGAGAAACAACTTATGTTTGTTGAATGAGGATGGGTTAAATAAATCAAATCTATCCTTTATTTCTTGTGTTATCTACTATCTATCTATCATGTATGTAGCATTTATCCTCACCAGACATTCATTTTCCTGTATGGAGGGATGTGTGCATGTTTTTATATGTGTGTTACAGATGCATACATGTATAAATGTATGTGGAGGTCATAAGTCAGCCTCAAGCATCATTAAATAGAGGTCATCCCCATTACAGCTCTTTTTCCTTTGTAAACATTTTTTTAGTAATCTACTGTGTGTGCTCATACATACACAGCACACACGATCAGATGACTACTTGAGGGAGTTGGTTCTCTTCTTCCACCATGCGAAATCCAGGGATCAAATACGGGTCAACAGGCATAGAAAAAAAGGTACTGAGCTATCTAACTGGACCCACTGTGTGTGCTGAGACAGAGGCTTTCACTGAGACCTGGAACTTGTCTAGATCTGTCTTGGACTAGATGATAGGTAGATAAAAAAAATTAGCATTCAACCATTAAAAAGAATGTAATAGATCCAAAGGTACAGGCATGAGTTCTTGGCTTAGGTGTAATTTATGAAAAAGTAAATGAATATGATAGTACATTTTAATAAAAAGAGATTACTAAAACACACTGTTTGAACAGAGTGACTTAGAAGGGTACAGAAAGTAGCACTGGTTATTTTTGAAGATTTTTTCAAACAAGGGTCTGGCTAGAAAGGTGAGAAATTTACTCTTCACAGCTTAAATTTTGTTTTATCATTAACAGATACTATTTTAAAAAATAAGTTTGGAGAATGTCTTAGTTCATGTTCTATAGCTGTGAAGAAACACCAGCACCACATCAACTCCTACAAAGGAAGACATTATTTTGGGCTTTTCTTACAGTTTCAGAGGTTTGTCATCAGGTTGAGAAGCATGGTGGCACCCAGGAAGACATGGTGCTGGAGATGTAGTTGAGAGTTTTACATATGGATCCTCAGGCAGCAAGGAAAGTGCCACTGGGCCTGGCTTGGGACTTGAAACCTCAAAGTCCACCCTCAGCGAAATGTTTACTCCAACAAGGGCATACCTACTCTAGCAAGACCACACCTCCCAATCCTTCCCAAGTAGTGCCACTCCCTGGTGACCAAGAATTAAAATATAAGAGTCTATGGGGGGCATTTTCATTCAAACTAGCATAGTGGGATAAGGAGATGACTCAGTTTGTAACATACTTGATATAAAAGGATAAAGACCTTAGTTAAATCTTCAGCATATATGTAAGAAGCTAGAAAGGCTGGCATCAGCCTATAGTTTCAGAATCTGGGAAGTTGACAAAGGCAGATCCTTGCTGAGTTCCAGGCCTAGGGAGAGAAATCAATGTGGAAGGCTCCTATGGAAAGACACCTTGGATTGACCTCTGGTAGGTACATATACACACCCACACCCATCCTATACCCACCCGTGCACAAATAAAAACTGGATGTTCTGTGAAGACAGATACATAGATTATAGACAAATGATATAGAGAAAGATGAATGGGTGGATAGATATAGATAGATGACAGATGGTAAATGGATGGATAGAGGATAGACAGGCAGCCATCCATGTGTACTCAGCTGTGTTTCCCTATATGCATATGTGAACATGTACACATACAGAAGTAAATTGTATAAAAGGGTATACTACAGCAGGAACCCCACATGTTCCTGAAATATCCTTTTCCTTTGCAGACCCTTTAGAAAGTTAGCACATGCCTGGGACCTGCCACTTAGTTCTGACCTCTGCTCTGATCTTATTCCTTGTTGGGTGAAACCTTCTGTGGGTTTACAAGGTGCTTGTATTTTCATTTGATCTCCTAACAACTCTTTGAAAAAAGAAGTTTGTGTATCATCCTCCACTTTTAAAGGAAATGAAAACAATGACTTTGTATACACCCAGGGGATTTCAGAGTCTATGGCTTCTTTGTCTTATTCTTGTCTTTGCTTCACTCCATCTGGCTACCTGTGAAGTAGGACCCGCTTCTTATTTACCTCTGGAGACTTGGTCACCATGTCTCCCCAAAAGCCTTCTGAGGTCCCTCTCCTACAGGGCCCATGACCTCTACACATTATGCTCCTATTTCCTAGCACATAGGCCACAATAGCTGAGTCTGTGTCTACTGGCTTCTCCGATATGCCTTCCCACTCCAAATGCAAGCCCCATTGTCAGTTACTTCGCATTCTCCTCTCTACCCCATGCCCAATGCCATGCTTGGCACATAGAAAATACTCAGTAAATGTTTGTCAAATAAATGATTCAGACAATGATCATCTCAGAGCCTGGTGGCTTCATAAGATTTGAGTTATTGCATTTTTTCCCTATCTAGACAGAAAAGCTCCAGACGCCCCCTGGGCTGTGTTCAGATATTGTAAATAATTGATCATAAAGATGAAACACACAGGCTGGACGGAGACCAGGGAACCTGTCAATATCATGGGAATAAATCTCTGTTCACAGCAGCCTGGTGCCTGGGCTGCCTTTCCAAGGCCATTAAACTATCACTGTGGTGCAGGCATTAGTTGGAATAAAGTGTTTGTATTTGTTTGTTATCATTTCTTAGTAAAACTAATTAAGGAACTAATTGATTGTTTTGTTGTTCTACTAATTAACTCCATATGGTGCCCATTTCCATGGAGATAGACAATGAGTTATGGGAAGGGCTCAGATTTAACATGTCTTTGCTGGGTTTAGGGACAATTCTTTAGAATTAAGTATCCTTTCCAATCTTATTTCCCTTCATAGCTTCAGCCATGTTCTTGGCCTCCGTGTATCCTTAAGGGTAGGGAGATAAGTACAGTGAAGGGCAGCCAGGAAAGTGCTAGAAAGACTAACATCATCAAGTTTAAAAAGAAGGAACAAAAGAAAGAGGAAAGAGAAAACCAACTCTAGAAAGAGTAATCAGAAAAGTCCTACTCTAAGATAGTATAAGATAGTAACAATCTCAGATGCTACCACTCTTAAGGCCTAATATGTTGTTCATATGAGGGATAGTGTGGTCATACCTTATCCCAACTATGCAAGAATCATTGCCCTTATTTGTAATTTTCCTTTGCAGAAAAAGAAACCAGGTTATCAGGTCTATGTTTTATTCATTTCATTCATTCTTTCTTTCACTGTTTCACAAATATTTACTAAATAGTCATAATGTTCCCAGCACTGTCTTAACATCTGGAAATACCTGAGCCAAAGTGTATTTTTTTTCTCTTCGTGAAACCCATTTTCCAGAGGGGATAGAGCAGAGTGGGCAAAAAATAAAAGGTTATTTTTGATAATGACAAGGAAAAAGAAACATGTCCAGTAGGTGAAAGAGATAGAGAGAAACATGACTCAAGTCCTATTTTTGGTCAACTGGGTGGGAGAGATCTCTGTAAGTAGATGATATCTGAGCTAGATGCTGGATAAGAAAGAACCAGGCATGGCAATGTCTCAAGTAAGAATCTTCTAGACAAAGAGAATAGCAAGCAAAAAGCTGAAGCAGGCTTTCTGTCCAAGTGTCATTGAGAGCCAGGGGAGGAAGACAGGAAAGCAGAGATCACACAGAAGAATAGAGCCCAACTGTGGAGATCATGGAGGCCATGGTCGGGTTGGAGTCTCATCTATGTGAAAACTTCAATCCACCTGACTTTAGAGTTCAATTGCTTTCATGATCCTTTGCTTCTTCCAGTTACTGACCAACCCTGTGGACACAAGCAGGATACTCCCCCAAGCCCTGTCCCAAGATGGTCCTTGGGAGTGAATTTCTGGGTAGCATCTGACCTGTGGTTTTTAGATTTCCATTAGCCAAAGAAATCATTCTTGAGATGGATTGGCTGCAGAATGGGATACCATTCATCCAAGGTGACACTCCCAAGCTCAGATCAAATTTTCTTGAAGGCCTAGACCATGGTGAAGATTAGTATTCAATATATGTTTATTCTGTTCTCATTCTCATGGTGCACAAGGTATACTCTGTATGGCTGATGCAGATTGGATCATATGACTTGCTTTGACAATGGAAGCCTGCAGCTGTGTTTCAAGTAGCAGCCTTGTACATCCTGTATAGAGTTCACTAGCCCTGTGTTTTAATAACATATCTGTCTCCATTAGGATATTTATTGCTATGAACAGACTATGGCAACTCTTACAAGGAAAAGATTTCATTGGGGTGGCTCACTTACAATTTCAGAGCTTCAGTCCTTTGCCATGGCTGGGAGCATGGCGGCATGCAGGCAGACAATGGTGCCAGAGAAATAGCTGACAGTACTACATCTTGAAGGCAACAAGATGTCAAATGAGCAACTGGGTGGTACCCTGAGCACAGGAAACCTCAAAGCCAACCCCTACAGTGACACACTTCCTCCAACAAGGCCAACCCAGCAAAGACTTGCTTCCTAAATGTGCCACTCTCTATGAGATGATGGGAGCCAATTACATTCAAACTAGCACAACTTCCTAAGTACCCTTTGTCCCTCTGCCTGGTCCTCCAAATAAACCCACAATATAGAGTCATATCCAACTGGTTGCAGCCTAAAACAGAGGTCCCCGGTGAAAGCCAGCTTAGAGCAGGTCTCTAAGCCTAAGATCAAATGTTTCACTCAAAAGCCACTAAAATTAGGGATACTTGTGACTATGCATTCTTGTAGCAATGGCTAATCAGCATTCCTACTATAGTCCAGCTCTTTAGCTAGCGGGGTGCTGAAGTAAGTAGGTTCAGGAGCCACATCTTCCATGACAACTGAGAGTCTAACATGAGTCACTGTCCTAGATCCATAATAATAATCACTTAATTCAGAAACTCTGGACTTCCACACTGTTTGGTCACTGTGATTGACAGATACATAATTAAAAATTTTAAAGAGGCAAAGTAAATTAATCATAATCTATGTGTACCTAGGCATCTGGTGGTGGGTGGACTAAAAATGAGGGGGTTATAGCATGGGGGAAGGATGTAGCCTCTGAAGTCAAAAGCAAATCCAATTTCTGCTACTTGGTTAGGAAGAGATGCTCAATCCATCTAAGCTCCAGTGTTTCTATCCTTATAATGAGGAAGATGATGCTGACGTCTCAGTGAAGTTGACAAGCCTGTATAAGAAAATGAATGTATCAGCATGATGTCAGTTAGATGGTGTCTTTCAGATAATCCTGCATTTAGTTGTAGAGCCTTTTTCTACTTCAGTTTTTTGTTGGTAAGGATACTTAACATCAGCTCAAACCCCTTAAAGATTTCCAAGTACAAGATACAGTACTGTTGCTAACAGGCACCCTTTGTAGACAGCTGTTCCCCGAATGAGTTCTCAAAACTCCTTCCTCTTACATAGCTAAATTTATTTGCCTGTTTCTGTGGTTTAGATGAATGTTCTCTGAAGGCATGGAGCACCATTGTAAGTAGAGGACACTTGAAGAGATAGAGCCTGGTGGGAAAGTCTTTCATATCTGGGGGTGTTTATGTAGAGAGGATATTGGGGCCTCAGCTTCTTAAAAGTTGAGTCCTAGTATAAAGTGAACAGCTTTACTTAGTCTGGAAGCCATGATATACTTCTTCATCACAGGCCCAAAAGCAACTGAGCTAAGCATAGTTTAAAATGTCTAAAACCATTAGCTTAAACAAACTGCATCTCTGTATAAGTTGACAATCTCAGGCATTTATTACAGTAACAGGAAACTTAACTACCATGCTGTTTCATTACAACTTACTGGTTTTTGGTTTTTGTTTTTTTGGAAAACACCATTCTACTCTGACAGAATCAATTTAGATACCTTTTATAAGTGATATAAAGCAGTTTTTATCTTTCTAGGGCTGGATCACTTCATGAAAGATAATATCCATAGGGTTCACCTAGAGTGGCACATATGGAATAAGTTCCCTCTTTGTTTTAGTGAGTAACATTCTATTGTGATCGAGTGCCTTGTCCTGAATCTGGGCTGCATATATACCTATTGTCCTATAAGATAGCAGTGGAATTGAAAACATCTTAACACCTAGCGATGTCACAACCATCATAATTCTTAACACCATTCATTCTTCATGAAGGATGCCTGTGTAAAGAAACCCATTGCACTTGCACTCATATTAAAAGTGTACCATGCATGAATGTATGTATAAAACTTCAAAATGAATAAATTATCTTTTACTGTTTTATGTATTTACAATTCTGTGCTTTTATCATTTTGCAGTATGTGCCTGCTTTTTTGTAAGCTCATTGAGTTCTTAGGCCATCAGTAGAGCAGCTACTTAACTCATAATTCATAAGGCACTGAGGTCGATCCTTAGAAATAAAAAAAAATGTTTATTATAAAACATTCTGACATGGTATACCAGTGGTAACCTTGTTGTGACTAGTTTTCACTGTAGCTCTTGTTCTTATTTTAAAAAATGTTTATTATAAAACATTCTGACATGGTATACCAGTGGTAACCTTGTTGTGACTAGTTTTCACTGTAGCTCTTGTTCTTATTTTAGGGCTCAAACCAAGGGCAAACTCAGAGCTTCACACATTCTAGGCAGGTGCTCCACCTCTGAAAAGCTCCAGCTTTTCTGAGTCTTTAATGCATCATTTCATCCTGACAGTGCTTTGTTTTGTTTAAAGACAAGGTCTCCTATGGCCAAGGCTGGCTTCAGACTCACTATGATACCAAGAATAACTTTGATATTCTGATCCTCTTTCCTTCACCTCCCAAATCCTGGCCTTATAATGCAGTTACCGCCATATCTAGTTTTCTCTCTTGAACCTGATCCAATATCATGTTATTTCATTCATCACAGCTCTAGAACCAACCAGCTATAACACACACACACTCACACACACACACATACACACGCACACTCACACACACACTCACACTCACACACACACACACACACATCAATTGAAAATGGATTAAAGGTTTTTAAGTTTGAACCCTGAGAACTACAGCTCCTGGGAGAAAATACAGGAAATAAACTTTATGACTATGGGTCTTGGTAATAGTTTCTTGGATAGGACAACAAAAACACAGGCAATAAAAAGACAAATAGCAAAATATTACTGTATCAAGCCAGAAAGATGTGTACCCCAAAGGAAGTGATCAAAGTAAAAGAAAAATATTGTCCTATGCATAAATCTGATTGGGCTTGATTTCCAAAACTTATTAAACACTCCTATAACTCCAGAACAAAAGAATATTGTTAATAACTGCCTTTTATTTTTATTTAAATTAGAAACAAGATTGCTTCACATGTCAATCCCAGCTCCCTCTCCCTCCCCTCCTGCCCCATCCCCCACCAAACTCCCATCCCATTCCCCTTCCTCTCCCCAAGGAGGGTGAGGCACTCCATGGGGGAATCTCCCCCATGTGTCCAGGCTGGGAGAGTATCCCACCATGTGGAACGGGTTCCTAAAGTCCTTTGTTCCATGTCTAAAACCCATATATGAGTGAGTACATACCATGTTTGTCTTTTGTGACTGTGTTACCTTGCTCAGAATGGTTTCTTCTAGGTCCATCCGTTTGCCTGCAAATTTCAAGATTCCATTAATTTTTTTCCACTGAGTAGTAGTACTCTATTGTATAAATGTACCACATGTTCTCTATCCACTATTCAGTTGAGGGGCATCTAGATTGCTTCCAGAATCTGGCTATTACAAATAATGCTGCTATAAACATAGTGGAATAGATGTCCTTGTTGTATGAATGTGCATCTTTTGGGTATATGCCTAAGAGTGGGATTGCTAGATTTAGTGGTAGATTGATTCCCATTTTCCTGAGGAATCTCCATACTGATTTCCAAAGTTAGCGCTCGCACCAGTAGTGGAGGAGTGTTCCCCTTTCTCCACATCCTCTCCAGAATAAACTGTCATTGATGTTTTTGATTTTAACCTTTCTGACAGGAGTAAGATGGCATCTCACAGTTCTTTTGATTTGCATTTCCCTGATGGCTAAGGATGTTGAGCAATTTCTTAAGTGTCTATCAGCCACTTTTGACTCCTCTAGTAAGAATTTTCTATTTAGTTCTACACCCCACTTTTTAATCGCATTATTTAGTGTTTTGGAGACTAGCTTCTTGAGGTCTTTGTAAATTTTGAAGGTCAGCCTTCTGTCAGATGTGGGGTTGATGGAAATCTTTTCCCATTCTGTGGGCTACCTTTTTGTCTTGTTGACTGTGTCCTTTGCCTTACAGAAGCTTCTCAGTTTCAGGAGGTTCCATTTATTAATTGTCAATCTCAGTGTCTGTACTACTGGTGTTATGTTCAGGAAGCAGTCTCCTGTACTAATTTGTTCAAGGGTACTTCCCACTTTTTCTTCTAAGAGGTTCAGTGTGGCTGGATTTATGTTGAGGTCTTTGATGCATTTGAACTTAAGTTTTGTGCATGGTGATAGATATGGATCTATCTGCAGTCTTTTACATGCCAGCATCCAGTTATGCCAGCAGCATTTATTGAAGATGCTTTCTTTTTTTCATTGTATAATTTTAGCTTCTTTGTCAAAAATCAAGTTTTCATAAGTGTATGGGTTAATATCAGGGTTTTCAATTTGATTTCATTGGTCTACCTGTCTGTTTTTATACTAATACCAAGCTGTTTTCATTACTACAGCTCTATAACAGAGCTTGAAGTCAGGGATGGTGATGCCTCCTAAAGTTCCTTTATTGTACAGTATTGGCTATCCTGGGTCTTTTGCTTTTCCATATAAAGTTAATTATTGTTCTTTCAAGGTCTGTGAAGAATTGTGCTAGGATTTTGATAGGGGTTGCACTGAATCTGTAGATTGCTTTTGATAAGATTGCCATTTTTCCTGCGTTGATCCTTCCTATCCAAGAGCATGGGAGATCTTTCCATTTTCTGGTATCTTCTTTAATTTCTTTTTTTAATGACTCAAAGTTCCTGTCATATAGGTCAATCACCTGTTTATTTAGAGTTACCCCAAGAGATTCTATGTTGTTTGTGGCTATTGTAAAGGGTGATGTTTCTCTGATTTCTTTCTCAGCACATACATTTTAAAATGAACAAAATGAGAATGAGAAAATAGGTTTGTCATTAAAGTGCTTGCTAGGCAAGCATGGGGATCCTAGTTCCATATCCAGAACACATGTTAAAAAAATTGAGGCACGGAAGTTTGCACCTGCAATCCCATCACTAGAAAGTAAATACAAGGTCATCACTGAGGTTCAGAGGTCTCCCTAACCAGCCATCTTAGCCTACTTGACAAACTTCAGGGAAATGAGAAATACTGTCTCTATACTCACAAGGTAGATAGTTCCTGAGGAAGAATCCCTAAAGTTGACCTTTTGCATCCACATTTATGTACACATATGTGTGCGCACACACACATACTCTCTCTCTCACACACACACACACAGAAAGAGAGAGAAGATTATGTACTCATACATATACACAAAAGAAAAACACATTTGAAAAGTCACTTCTTCAAAGAAGATAGATAATGGCCAACCGATATGTGGAAAACATCACTGATTAATATTGTCAATATCACCTACTTTTACAAAAATATTACGGGAAATCATGTCCTGTTTAGGTGCTAATCATCCAAAAGAACAAGAAGTAAAACAGATTAATGAAGACATGGAAATGAGGACCCATACACTGGTATTATCTTCATCTATGGAAAACAGCATGAATATACCTCATAAAAATATACACAGAATGCTCATACGATGCAACAACCCCACTTCTAGGTCTACAACCGCAGTGATTGGAAAGGAGCAGGCAAAGGTACCTGCCGCAGGACCATGTTCTTCAGTCTATTTTAAAGATACAGAAGTCTGAATTTAATCCTGATTTTGCCACACACCCTGGAAAAACAGCTCCTTCCCCTTAGTAGACCTTCATTTTTTTCTTTTTGGAAGTAGGACACAGATAGACCTCCTTTTATTCAGTGGAACATGGGCCTACCAATGCCTCCCTCCTAAATGGATGAGCTCTCGACTCTAGTTTATATACAACTCAATGTAATGAATCTCTCATTTTACCAGTAGAGGCCACCTGGCAGGGTTAAGAGAGCTCCTATTCTCATCCCCTTAGCAGTGGGAGTGGGAACTACAGCTGATACAGGATTGGATGCTGGAAGAACACTGTCTTTGGAAATACAGTGCAATAATCTGTTCCTAAAGGACAAGGAACAGATGTTTGAAGCATTAGAAACAATACAGAACCATATAGGCCTTCATTTTTTTCCTCTATAAAATGAGAAAATGATAGGATCAGAAAGGCCCAGAAGATGCCAATAACCCTGATTAGGGACAGCCTTGATGTCTCCTATGCCGTTTTGGATCCCAGCAACTGAGGAGAGTCAAAATCGTGATTCAAATGCTCAAGCCAACTTCTTGGTCATCTCAGCTGTGACTTTTTATCCAAAGTTTTCCAAACCCCTTCTCCGTCTTCTCCACTCCTGTCTTGTCTCTAACCTTTCCAATTGTTTACTTCCTCTGATGTTGTCTGAAGCTACGGAATAATTGTTGCAGGAGAAGCAATCAGCTCATCCTTCAACAAGCCATAGAGACAGACAGGCAAGCGGAGTATTAGGCTGTCAATTTCCCGGCCTTTCCAAATGTTAGAACAATTTCGGTGAATTACAAGCAATAGAAAATCACTTTGGGTGCTCATTAGGCAGGAGGCAGGAGTGATGATGAATGCCTGGAAGCAGAGGCAGAAGCAGGCTTTCTGGAAGCCAAAAACCCTCCCTACCCTTTAGTGTGTTCCAGGCGTGGTTCACTTAACCCTCACTCTTTAAGAGAAAAATCCAAGGAGTTCCCAGGGTTTGGTGAATGGAGCAAGTTACTGTACATTTATTTATCGCCTACTGTCTATTGTGGGTCTTAGAGATGAGCAAGGCAGATTTGCAGTTCAATTACTATATGCAGCACAAGAAAGGGATAGGAGATAACGCGGAGTCTAGAGTGGTTCCTCCGTGGTCAAGAATGGGTGCTTCTCTTGCAGAAGATGTGTAGTACTTTCCCATTGCTATGACAAAGAAAGGAGGAGGGGATGAGGGGATGGCTTGAAAGGTAGTGTGCTTTCAGCCCAAGAATGAGAACTTTTGGATCCTCAGCCCGCACATAAAAGCTAGGCACAGTCACACACATCTGTTTTCCTAGTGCTGGGGGCCAGTTGGTGATCTCCAGGTTCAGTGAGGGACCCTGTCTCAAAAAGGTAAGGTGGAGAGTAATAGCAGAAAACACATAATAGCTGCTTTTACTTCCATGCCCATGTGCACATACATGCACTGCAGGCATGTGAGTGGTCATACACCACACATAATGGGAGAATTTATTTTGTCTCATGATATTAGCCATTCATAGTCTGTGATCAGGAGGACCTGTTCTTTCTGAGCCTGTGCTGCAGTGGAACAGCATGGCAGAAGGGCATGATGCTCATCTCATAGCAGCCAGGAAGCAGAGAGTCAGGAGGTGTGAGGACAGAGGGTATGTTGTCCTTCACGTGCACACCTCAGCTACCCTGCTTCCTCTGAACCACTGCCTCCTCTCTCTTGTCACCACAGATCAATGATGACCTCAGATTGTAAATCCATCAGTGGGTCTCTGAAGAAATCATAGTGAGTCTTTGTGATCTTATTTCCCTAAAGATGTACCTATGAACTTGACATTGGGAAGCTGAGTCTTCATCACGTATGTCTGTGAAGGTCATTTCATGCCTGAACCACAACACAATGCTGTAGGGAGAGATTCTACATACCCGTGAACACACCCAAACGGGAGTGGTTAGACACAATGCTACTGTGTTCAAGTTGTGTAAATAAGGGCTTTGCATATATATAAAATTATATGGATATATGCTTTGAACTTTAGGTCAATAATAGCTGTATATTATAGATGAGGAAACCAAAGTGCTGAGAATTCAATAAATGAATTAAAATTACAGACAAGTGTCCAAGGATGGACACATAAGTGTATAAGTGAGTCGTGCAAAACAGGGTAGTTCTCATAGCCTTTAAGTGCCAGGCAGAGGTGACTGATAAATGGAATAGTCATGGCAGCACTGAAGCCTCTTTAAAGAGACTCCTGCCTCTCCATGTGGCTGACTATTGAAACCATTGCACCTAAGGAATTATAATTTCTCCTGGAATCCCAAGCTGGGAAAAGAAAATGTTGGAACCCAGCAGAATTTCTAGTACCAGAGGAGGTAGATACTTGTCTTTCAGAGAGAGATTTCACACAGGTCTGACTTTCCTGATCACTTTGCAGGATAGGTGAGAGTCAAGACAACTATTTCTCAAAGATAGGTAAAAATAGAGCTTGTCAAAGACTGCTTAGTTAAACATACCTTGTACTTTCTATTTAAACCTAAATCTGTTTCTATTTAAACACAAATCCCATGTCACTACCCTAATATAAGACCTGGGGTTTGGGGGGTATCACTGGGCATTTTTGATGTTCTTCTTTGTGTATTCATATAGAATACATCTCTCTCTCTCTCTCTCTCTCTCTCTCTCTCTCTCTCTCTACCTGTCAGTTTAATTGGTGAACTGAGGACAGGTGATGATCTTAGCTTGCCAGGGACCACATTCTGACCCCAACAGCTTTAGTGATGCAAACAGAAGGTAGACCAGTCAAGAAGATTAGAGTTCAGTTCCAGTGTCTATCATTTACTATCCTGTGACTTAGTGAAGTCACTTGGACTTTCTGACTTTTGTCATTTTCAGAGAAAATATTCTTGTATCAGATGTCTGGGAGGAACACTGTGAATCATGGCAGATAGAAGCCATTATCAGGAAACCAGTGGAGTCTTCATTCCATCTTTCACAGAATTTTCTGGGTACCTGCTGTGAGGCTCTGTACCAGGTAAAGCATTGTGGGGAGAAAGAGAAATGAAACCAAATCTTCAGTCTTATGGGAAATGCAACATGATAGGAGATGTTTGTGAATATCAATTTCTATGTGGGCTGTTAGGCTCTGAGATTACTGAATTCTTTCTGTGGTAGCTCTCCCCTGGACCCCAGGATGAATAGAAAAGTGTAAGTCATCCATTGTAGAGAATAAAACAAAGGTTGCTGTGAATACTGACAAATGGAAGATGAGTCAGAAGTACCCAGCAGAGTTGCAAACGGGAAGACAGAAGAATAGAGAAAGAAAGATAAAGCTGCAAAGGGATGTTCATGGACCCAAGAGGGTGAAGAGGAGCTTTGCTTAGAAGACAGAGTGACCAAATGGCTGTATAGTAGCTGAAGTTTCAGGATTTAAATAGTAGGAATGGACTTAGAAGTATCTGAGGGGTCCTATTGTTCAGAAGTCAGTCTTGTCATCCATAATATATATAGGCTGCTGAGATAAGTGTCTGTGCCCTAAGACTGCTTCTGGTTGTTCCATCCCATGAAAATCATGATGCATTCCTAAACCCAGAGAAGAGATAGAGAGGTCTAGGAAACCTTTGGATGATCATGGCCTGAAGGAAAAGCCTCAACCCTGACCAAGGAAGTAGAAAATTGCTGACTCCTAGTGCTGAAAAGGAACTTGTGTAGCATCTCAGGTTACAAAGAAAAGGTAGTCATTTCTACCAGTGCAGACAAGAGGAAATCAGGAAATCTATAGATAGGCATCCTTCAAATGAAGTCCTGATCTTAATGTGTTATTTATAGCAAAGGGAGTTGTCTTGAAGACAGCCAGTACCCCACCACAATCTCAGAACATGAATCTAAGGTCTCTCTTGTCCCAAATGGGGGACAGTCTTAGCTTTTGTGAAAGGATGATGTCACAGAGGTAAATTCGGAGACCCTGGCTTGAAAGACGGCAGTATTTCAAGCGAGGCAGGGTTTGGAACCTAGACAATACTTGACACATAGAGATGGATATAACTGACAATGCTCAAGATGGAAGAAATATAGAGGTCTGTATGAGAAAGGCTTAAAAGAAAGAGATGAAGGTAAGTGCTATAGACACCAGCCCCAAATTAAATCTAGCTTTGTTACAGTTGTTCATACAATCAGGACTATCACTGAGGCATCTCCTTAAGCTCATAGAAGAAGTAGAACACTAAAGATGCTGGACTTCACAGTTTATTAAAAGTACTGAGGCTGTGAAGTTAGAAAAGTACAAGCTCCAATAATGATAGAGATATTTATTCTTAGACAACCTTGGGAAGTTATTTTGTTTAGTATCCTCAACTGAAAAGGATATATGGGAGATAAGAGAAAATAGTGGGGAAAAAAAGCAATTTAGAGTACCTGGCACAAAACAGATGCTTAAATATAGTAGATTTTAGCATGGAAGATGATGATCATGAGTATGATGATGAAGAGGTGGTAGTGATGGGTAGTGATGTTGGTTATAATGATCATAACAATAATGGCTATGTGATGTGTTGGTGATGCTGATGATAATGATGAAAGTGTGGTGATGCTGATGATGTTGATGGTGGTGGAGCAGGATGGTGGTCATGCTTACCTGACAGTGATGCGGATGAAGGTAATAATGATGACAGTGATCATTGTTTGATTGTGGTGGTGATCGTAATGGTGAAGCTGATGACCACCCCAACAATGACAAATGATGATGATGATGATGATGATGATGATGGAGACAGTGATACGATGTGATGATGATGATGGGAAAGAGAATGATAACATTTTCCTTTTTCTAAACCAAGCTGTGATAGCGTTTTCTCACCAGAGATCAGTGGATCTTTGTGACTCTTAAACCCTTGAGACTGGGGCTAAGTGTTTAGGTAGATGATAAAAGAAATTTTGTAATAGTAGTCTTCAGAGAAGAGAAGTAGTTTATTTGACAGTCAGCCAAGGATAGGCAATAAAAATAGCTATCATTTGCAGGGCTTTCATCAGGGACAGCAAGATGCTTTCATGTTCATCATCTCTAACATTTTGTGAGAGACAATGCTCTCTCCAGACAGAGGAAACCACTGAGCAAGGGGCGCATAGGGAAGACATTAAGACAGCAGAGGAGAAAGGGAGGTAAGATCAGAGCTCCTGCAAGAGTGCCCAGCAGGTAGAAAGTTCTCAGTAAACTCCCATTTTCCATCACCATTATCATAAGAAAGGATTGTGTAAGAGATAGAAGATATGCTGCCCCAGGGGAGAAAGGCTGACCTGGGAGTCAGGACCTTCACAGAAACCACACAGGAATAGATTGTGGCACTGGGCTGGGACAAGGCCTTGGACCTTGTGAGGATTAGTTATAATTGCTACTTGTGTTGCTTGTGAGGGTTAGTTATAATTGTTACTTGACACAACACAGACTCCCCAGGAAAGGGAGGCTTACTGAGCTGTCTTGTGGGCCTGCTTGTAAGGGAATTTCTTAATTGGGTTCACTGAGATGGGAAGACACACCCTGATGTGGGCAGCACCATTTCCTGGGCTGGAACAAGGAGAGAGCAGGCTTAGCTCCAGCAGGCTGCATGCATTAATTCGTTGCTCTCTGCTCTGGACTGTGGAGGTTTACCTGCTTAAGTTCCTGCCATCTTAGCTTTCCTTCAATGAGGGGCTGTAACCTGGAGCTGTGAGTCAAACAAACCCTTTCCCTCTTAAGCTTTGCCCGCACACACTACCAGGGCCACAAGAAAGACAATGAAAATTAAACAGACACAAGGAGTCTGGCAACTATTTTGCCCGGGGATACCTGATACAGGTGGCCAGAAGACACATGGTTTCCTCTCAAGGCATTCTGAGTAGATAGAAACAAACACACACACACACACACACACACACACACACACACACACACACACACACACCCATCTGGGTATCCAGTTCAGAGATAATTTCTACCTAAGGCCTCAGTCCAACCCTGGACACAAATGTCCTAAGCCAGATCTCCCTTTTTGCCCTTAATTCCTTTTAAACAGGTCTGGTCTCCTTTGTTCTCCCATTTTAATGACTGAGTTCTCTCCTCTGCTCTTCTCACGGCCTCCTTGGAACTGCCCCCACAGCAGGAAGCCCTTTAATTGGCAGTAGCTTCGCCATCACCTAGCTGCAGAGGTGGAGAGGCATTTAGTAGTGTTTGTTTTTCTGGGGGTCAGGAGGAGGGAGGGAGTGCTTCAAAACCAAGTAGCTACAGTAGCCTGTTCAACACCATTTGAAGGTGATAAATTGGACTTGCGTTTTTTGTCATTTTTCCCCCTGCTGGTTCTTCTGACAAGTGGCCACCGCTGAGATTGCTGAAGGAGACAGAATAGCTTTCTCTAGCAGACATCACTTTCTGTCACCTCACCTCCCTCCCTACCGTTTCTTCCTTCCTTCAGGGGCCATCGCCCCTGACTGTAAATGCAGCCACAGGGCAGTAGCTAGAAAACACAGGGCAGCTACTCTGAGGATCCGTGTGCCCGGGCTACGGAGTCCTGAAAGAAATGCCTATAATAAAGCCAAGGAGTATCCATTCACGGGAATATGGCCATAGGGGCTGACGTTCCAGCCCACATACTCAGTCTCCGGAAAACTCCCCCACCCCGCCCCAACTTCTTCACTCACTGTTAATGAACTCATTCATTCCACAAGCATTTAATGAATGCCCACTGTGTGCAGGACAGTGTACTAGAAAAAAAAACATCAGTAAACAGAACTGACAAAAATCTCTGCCTCGGTGAGAAAGAGGAAAGCACGGGGGAGGGGGAGCACGGACCATCTTATAGAACCGATCCGCAGATTAAGTATCTCTAGAGGGTGCTGATGAGTACGGGAAGAAAAGCAAGCAGAGGAAAGGGTGACTGACAGCATGACGTGGGAGTGGGGAGATGCCAAGTTCCAGCAAGATAGGAAGACAGCCCCTGGTTGAAACTAATGCTGGAGAAAAGTCCTGAACACACCCTTTATCATGCATTCCTCCATTGAGCCATTAGCTCAGTATCCATGGCCTCGTCCATCCACAACTGTCTCCCTCACTCACTCAGCTATCCCCTGTTCATTCTCCCAACTGCTACAGCCTCATTTGCCCAACCCCTTTTCATTAACGTCTTCCCCATTTGCTTGCTCTGCAGTTCATTCATTCACGAGCTCTGCCACCCATCAGTATCTGCGTCAGTGTCTCTAGAGCTTTTCATTTCCTTCCACAGACATGCTCCACCCCCGCCCCGCCCTCTTTAATCTGCACCTGGAATGGTTCTTAAATCCGACAGATTACTCTTTTGGGTTCACCTCCAGCCCTTAGGTGAGATTTTTCTTTCTCTCTCTCCAGGAATCATGGATGACCTGAGGTCTAGGTGAGGGCTCCATCTCAGAGTTCCACACCTCAGTTTCTCTACCACAGAATGTATGACCGTGTGTTTTAACTGCCAACATGACACAATTTAGAAATCTCAGAATGAGAGCTGTAAGGCGGAATTGCCTAGATCAGGTTGCCCTGTGAGTATATCTGTGGAGGACTCTCATGTTTGGCAATTGGTTTAAGAAGACACAGCCCATTGTGTGTGGCATCATTTCTCACACAATGAACAGTTTAAGACAGGAGGAATCTAGCTGAGAAGAAATAATTAAGCAAGGATTTATGCATCTCCACCTTCCATATTCCCTCCTCCCGCCGCCCCTCCCCATGGCTGTGGACATGATGTTTTAAATTCTTGCCTTTATTTCTTCACAGTAATACAACAGTGGGCTGGAGCTGTGATTTGTAAAGAAAACAAACGTTATATCACAGCAACAGAAATGATACTAGAACATGTTCCAGCAGTCAGATTCCTAGCTTGGAATTCCCACAGGACCATTAGCTCCTTAAATTTGAGGACATCATCTGATCTCCACTATAGCCTCATTTTCACCATACAACAGCTGCTCAACAAAGTCAATCTGAATAAAGAATTGGGGGGCAGGGAGGATGGCTAACCAGCCACAGACACTCCTCTGGGAAAGGCAAGAGGCAGTGGGTGATCGCCAGAGGCTATACATACCTGATTAAGCTTCACACTGACCTCTGAGGCAGCCACTTTAAACCTGACTTTATAGATGAGCACACTGAGGGACAGAGAGGTTAAATGCCTTGCCAACGATCCAATGGATAAATAGTAACCCGGTTGGAATTCTCCCAAGCCTGCACAACCACCAGACATGCTCTGGCCATAGCCCCACGCTACCTCTCTAAAGACAAAAAATAAGTAATAATGATAATAATAGTAATTAAAATGCTGGCCTCCATTCTGTCTGGCCAGCTGAAAGTAAACCTTGGAGTTCAAGTTACAGCCATGAGACCTGGATCCCCACAGGAGCTAGCTACCTGCTACAGGCCTGGATAATATTATTTTCTGGGTTCTCATTTGAATGGGGCCAGACCTCCCCAAGACCAGGGAGCCCTGGCCTCCAACCTTTTAACTGGTAATTACTCTGCAGCCACAGTGTGAGATCATCCATTAACCTGAGGCCAAAGGGCAACCTGCTAATCAGCCAGCTCTATTCCATCAAGCAGCTCCATTGATTGTGGACCTAAATCACAGAGGGATGGCCAGAATCAAACTGTCCGACCCTCCTCCAACCCCAATGAGGAAAGAAAGCTTTCTTATAGAAGGACTGATATTTGGCAGCCTCTACAAAGAGGTCTTACAGGCAATGTCTCAGCCAAGACTCATTTATTAACCATGCAAAACCAAGGAAGAGGGGTGAGGGAGACTGGACCACATAGACAGGATGGAGCCTGAGACCGGATGATGAGTAAGAAAAAAATAGTGCTAACTGGGTACTTTGCATGGGCAAAGTACTACACTAGGTGCTTCTTTGTCAAAGGGTTTGATCTTAAAATAATGCTACTAAGGAGTGCCCTGGAGCCCCTATTTAGAACAGAAAATCTGAAGTCAAGGGAACTAAGAAACTTCCCAAGGTCAGACAGTAAGCATATTTTCAACCCCTTCTCCTGGGTGTCAGATATCTAACTTTCAGCATGTCTGATTTCCCTGCATTAAGAATAACAAAACAGTTGATGTGTAGGTGGAGATGAGTGCACCGTGCCCATCCTAGACACATTTGCATTTGAAGAGAACTGTGATTAACCTGAAGAAGAGGCTGGATAATCCTAGAATCCTAGGCACCTTGCTGGCTGGCCCAAGCCTCTCTCAGCCTGGGGTACTCTTTAGGTCTTTCTGGGTCACTACTCTCACTGATCCTCATTCCTTAATCACCCAGGCTATAAATGCACAGCACAGTTAGTTCAAGACACTGTGGATATTTTGGCCAGATTGTTTAGAGAAAGAAAATAAATAGGAAGCACTAATAGAAGGGGAATCGGGGTCCTCTCTTGGGGTTTTTAGTCTCATTAAGAAAACAATTTAAGAATAGACTTAAACAGAAACACAAGGACTACTTTATTCAAGTTTAAAAGCAAAGTCTCCGGGGCAGATGAGCTGCTAGGAAAAGGAAAATGGAGGAGAGAAGGAAAGAAAGCCATGCTGCTTACGCCAACACAGAGGTTACACACATGGCCGAAAATCAGACACATAACAAGGTGGGGAACATCCCAGAAACAGTAAGTCTAAAATGCTGGGGCAAGCATGCCTAAAACAGAGACATAAATTTAAAAAACAAATGCTAAGTTAGCTTCTTTGACTAATTCAGAAAAGTGGGCAGACTTATGAACCAGCACAGCTGTGCTCAGTAAGAAAGCAAGGTGGCCAAATCCTAGGGTATAGCTGTGGTGGGAGGGGAAGGGTTACTTCAGCCATGCATAATGAAAGACCCCAGGCGGGGGACTTTCACGGGAGGGAGACCCGAACCCAAGGAACACCGAGACCACGAGCTTGGATGCAACAGCAAGAGGCTTTATTGATAATATACGGGTACCCGGGGCATCTCAGTCTCGGGAACTGAGAGCCCCTAGCTGGGGACTCAGGGGTCCTTTTATAGCAAAAAGCGGAGTACAGAAGCAAGAAGCCTAGTTACAGGACCCTGATTGGGCAATGTAAATGAGGCCGGGGCTCAGAACCTCAGAACGAGGGCAATTAAGGTTTCTCTCAGAACTCAAGTCTCGGCCTTGGCCCTATCTGAGGAACAATAGGTCTCTGTGCTTGCCCAATCTTGCTGGGCTGGCCATCTGGTCACAGAAGATACCCAAAGCCCATGTCCTTGGGCAGAGCTCCTTTCTGATAGCAAGGACTATTCAGCTGTGGGGGAAACGGAATTTTCCATGAGCCTCAGCTTGCCTGTGTAGGCTGGGCCGGGGTCTTTCATTCCCCCATTTCTCTTGTAACTGAATGGAATCTTTAGGCTGGGCCGGGGTCTTTCAATGGAAGCAGAAAAACAGTCCAGAGGTAGCAACATCCTACATCCTGTGTGAATAGGAACTCTGAGAAAGTAACTGTTAATTCACAGGCTCATTGATTGATTAGACTTTCAATGTCGTGAAGAGGTAGGAGTATTGCCAAGCCCAGAGTCAAATAGTCTTGGGCCATCATTAACCCCCTTAATAGTCATTTATTGTCTTACTCCATGTGTGACCTAACATCTTTGTGACCATTAGATAAATCCTTTGGGATACAAAAAACAGACTCCTATTTTCCACCAACCAGAAAGCTAAGAATGCCAACAGACAGCATCTGAAGCCTGTAGTTGATATTTACTGTAGTTGATATGTACTTCTCCCACTTAGTAACCCATAATACCCACAAACAGATTTGAAAATTGTCTCCACCTATTATTTACTTTGTTACTATGCAAACTTGATGAAGCTGTTACCACGTGAGAGCATAATATTTGGGAGAAACCCAAACCTGTGTACCAAGGCCATGGTCATTCATATTTGTTTCAAGAATAAACCATCATTTTTGATCCTTTGAAGTAAGAATTGTTTTTTTTTTTTATGGACTTCAACAGAAGACAAGCAGGGAATGTTACTCTACCACCCACTGAGGCCGTGTTCCAGGATTCTAAAAGCAGATGAAAATACAAATACAAATGGTTGAATTGTGAACTGAAGTTCCCAGGGGGTGGAAGGAGCCATACCTTCATTAAGCATCCAAGACTGGTTGACTAATTAGAACCACAATGATTATGGAGAGTTGGAGTGTTGAAAGTCAGAGTCAAATTATCTTGGGCTATCTTTACCTTTAAACAGCCCTGTACTATCCTTGCCTACATTTGACCCAACATCCTCATGACTGTTAAACAAGTACTTTTGGAATGTGCAAGCAGACTGAGCTTTCACCAACCCAAAGGCTAAGACTGCCATCAGAAATTTCCTATGTAACTATATTCTGTCTACCTGATGTCCCCAGTATGCTTTTTTGATGCTGTTTGTTTGTTTGTTTGTATGTTTTGTTTTTTGAGACAGACCTTCTCTGTATGACAGCTCTGGCTGTCCTGGTACTCGCTTTGTAGACCAGGCTGGCCTCGAACACATCTGCCTCTACCTCCTGAGTACTGGGATTAAAGGAGGGCACCACCATGTCCCAGCTCTAGTATACATTTTTAAAGTGCCCTGATTTATCACTTTCAGTTATGAACACTTCACAAAACTGTTTATCAATTGGAGCCCAGGCCTGGTGGTAACCTGAATAAGTGCCCCTATGTGGGAATAAGAGACCTTGGCTGGAGGCCCACTTCCCCATCAGCCTGGGAGCAGGCAGCTGTAACTGGTGTCTGCTACCAAAACATGTTTACTAAAAACAATCTGGTTTCCATAAAGAAAAACATGTTTACCAGAGCAATAAGTTCCTGATGTTTTCGCCCAGGGGAACACTCTGACCCTGACCCTGACCTTTCCGATGACTAACCACCTCTTCCTGACCCCCGACTCCCGCCTCTCTTGTCAGGGTATGTAACTAGCCGGGGTAAGAATAAAGCAAAGCCTTCTTTCACCACCGCCTGGTCTCTGTGTCATCAATCCCGACACCCTCCCCAGATTCTTGGTCCCAGGCTGTGCGGGCACAGCACCCCTAAGGCCATGGTCACTCATATTTGGATCCAGAATGGTTTATTTCATATTCCCTTTGAGATGAGATTGTGTTGTTTGCATCAACAGTGTCTTCTGTCAGATAAGTGACCCCAACACACTATAGTGACTGAGGAGGGGACTCCTTATTTCCTGCTACCTGTTCACATTATCTGACTCATACACCTACCCTCAGGTTCAATTTTTCCGCTCTAGTGCCACCACTATTGTCCAGCCACTGTCCCCACGTGAATAGACTGAAACACCAGCCTCACAAGGGGTCCACTGTCCTCAAACTTGTTACCTACTACCATAGCTATATCAGCAAACAAGATCTCATCAATGTATCACTCCATGGTGTGCCACCCAAAATAAAACTAAAACTACTTGTCGAAGTCTTTACAATCCACTTGGAATCAGTGACTTTGAGACTATTCCAGTGGGAAAGGGGTCTTCTATAGCTCCCAAATCCCTAGAAACTCCACAGGGCCCCTGCCACTGCCACTAGGATACCTAGGTGGATTTCCTTCTTTTCCTAGACCATCACCCTCTTCTGGCCAGAAAAAATAACTGCACCTTGATTTGGCTACCACATAAGCCGAAGAGAACTGCACAGCTGTCCAGGTCTGGCTGGCCTCTGTCTTCTTCCTGCAAAGGCAATACTCACCTCTTAAATTTACAGAGAGTTGCTTCTTCTCTTCAATCTGTATCAGCCAAAGCATGATTCTGAGACTTAGCAAGCAGTGTTAAAAGAAAGCAGAAACAGTGGACTTGTCCTAATGAGCACAGAGAAGAAACTGGAAATTGTCCTGATTGCAAATTGCTCATCTTGTGTTAGGAATCTGAGAAAAGGAAGAAGGGCTAGGGTCCTCCAAACCCCTTTGGGAGCAAACTCATAATGATCTAAGGATCTGTGACACAATTTGAATTTAAACAAATTCAATGGAGTTTAAAATCATATGTTCCTTTCAGCTATGGGCTCATTGCTGTGTGTCCTTGGATGAGTCAATTCACCTGTCTGAGCCTCCATTTTGACACCTGTGAAAAGAACTAGAGCTATCTTCCAAGGTTTCTGTGAGAACAGCAATGAGCTAAGTCACAGTAAATGCTGAGAAGTCATGTCTGTTGCTGGGGAACAGGTCACAGAGATAAGCTTGCTCTGTCTTCCCTATGGAGCATCTGTAGGCCAAGACCCTGGGGCTGAGATTGCAGGACTAGATCACAATTCCATCAATGTCACTGTCACTTACTCCTGGGAAGCCCCCCAATATCAGTATCCATGGACTTTGACTTCTCTGCCCTTTTGGAATCATAATTAGCCCATTAGCTTTCAGGCTACACAGTGCACAGCGGTAACCTGGGGGACAAAAGGAAGATCACGAATCCCAGGCTATTTCAGGAAGCATTGATAATAGCGAATTTAAGGCCAGCCCGGGATACATATCAAACTCCTATCTCCCAAAATCAAAACAAGAGACTGGAGAGACGCCTCAGCTGCTAAAGTGTTTGCCCCACAAATGTGAGGAACTGAGTTTGGATCCTAAGAACCCAGGTTGAATAAAAGTCTAAAAACCAGCACTGCAAATCCCAGCAATAATGAAATGGGACATGAAGACAGATTAATGTCTGGATCTCAATGGCTAGGTACCCAAGCCTGCTGGCAAGACTAAAGCACAACGAGAGGCTTTGTCTCAAACAAAAGAAGGGCACCCAAATGTTGTCTATACATGGGCAAATGCACGCACACATGCAGTTCTTTCCTTCCATTATAATCTGTGCAGCAATGACTCAGCCCTCCTCCATACCAGATGTGGAGTGAAGAATCAGAGAAGAGGAAAATATGATCCATAAGAAGCCAGAGGCTACACGCTTGCTAATTAAAACCTGGGTTTTAATCCCTTCCCTTGGCTCTTTGAGGAGCCACTCTATCAAAGACCTTGCAGAAAACCAGGAGCACATCCAAGCATGGTCACTAAGATGAGTGCAGTAAGGGGTCTAATTTGCAAAGGCCAGCATAAGGCTAGACTAAGTGTGAGACAAGGAAGGAAGGAAACAGTTTGCAAAAGCAGACAGAGTGGCTGCAGGAAGCTGTCTGGGAAGGAAACTGGCCCGAGGTCCTTCTCCTTCCAGCTTTCCATCTCTAGCCTCTTCTGTTGATAAAATCCACAGGCAAAAAAGAGCTTGCTATAGTTCCTAGGACACAGAGCGGGGTCAGTGTGTAAAGAGTGGATCTAAATGGGCAAGTGACCCAGAGAAGGGTATGACCTTCACCACTTCCAGCCCTTAAATTCCTTCCTGCTAGCCCCATGTCATGTACAAGAATGCATCAGAGTCACAAAGTCTCCAAGGCCTATTGAAATTCTCTGCCTTTCCTCAGCTCTCCCAATAGCACTACAGGATTACTGCAGCTCACAGTCATCTGTCTTCAAAAGATTAAAGCATCCCCTGGAAAAGGCCACTGTTTCCCGAAGGACGAGAGCCCATTTGCGCTCATTCCCATAAGAAAATGACTCTTCAGAATGAGGGTACACATAGGTTTCCTCCCTGGATTGAGAGGGAGGGGCTGTTTTGTAGGATCGAGATGGGGGTGGGCCAGACACAACTGAAGGATTTTGCCCATCAAATTCTGCTGATAGTTCTGTTTGAGTGATCGTGCACTAAGGACACCGAAGACATCTACAATGGCAGTAGCTACTGAGATTTGTTTACTAAACACTTGCCTTATGCTTACCACTGTGTTGTCAAGTACTAGGTGCAGGTTATCTGACTTGATTGTCTCTCTCTCTCTCTCTCTCTCTCTCTCTCTCTCTCTCTCTCTCTCTCTCTCTCTCTCTCTCTCTCACACACACACACACACACACACACACACACTCCCATTGAATAAGTGAGGAAACTCAAAAAGAAGCATACAACTAGCCAGAAGCAGAATTAGGGCTGAACTCAAGTCTGAGACTTTTAGGTAAGGCCTTTTTTAACCCGTAGGAGATTACATATATGAACAAAATTGCCATGAAGGAAAAAGATAACACCCATCGTTAAGGCTACCAGGTGTGCAGGTTGGGGGTGTCTACAATATAAATGGTATCCACATGTGTAAGGAGACAGGAGCACTCCGCATGGCCCAATTTATTAGGCCTGATTTCTTGATTTTGGTTTTGGCATTCCCAAGACTGAGGGAGTAGAGTGAAGAACAATTTTTATGCCAAACAAGAGGAGTCTAAGTGAGAAGACCATGTCACTATCTCTAGCTCTTCTACAGAACCATTCCACACTTTTGGAGGAGAAGGGGTAGGGTGGCACCCACAAAAGCCAGATGGTGGAGCAGACATGATGGAAGGCATATCTCAGCACAATAAAGTAATATTAACATTCCTGGAGCTGGAAAGAAATAAGCACCACATCACTGGGAAAATCCAAGCTCAGGCATGATAGCTTTCAGCTAGACAAATAACAGGGATGTCAGCATCCACCAGGTGGGAGATTAGACTAGACCCCTCAAGAACACATTCTGCACAGGAAGTAGAGAATGCAAACAAGGCATCCTGGCCTCTCTATGTTGGCTGTTATAAAGTCTAAATGGATTTCTCTAACAACCCTTAGTGTACCTGCAGCACAGGCTGAGAAAACATTAACCCGACAGTCCTGACCACATCACTTATTAAAAAACACTCCCTACAGGGCAGGGAAAATCTTCCAGACTTTTTTTTTTTGAAATGTATCAACGATTTGCTTGCAGCAGCTGACAGAACTTCAATAAATGCTCCCTCAATGTAAGCCTGTTTTCTTTCTCTTTCTTCTAACAAGCACTTTCTCAGCTCCCACCCACCTACACACTCCCACATTCTTTTCCTTCCATGCAGATAGGATATGGAGAGAAGAGATTTGATATGATAAAGAATATGGTCACTCACACACCTAGAAGTGAGTCATGAACTCCCATAGAGACACTAAAGTGCACCCTCTCCAAGTCCTGTCTCTCTGCCGGGCTCCTGGAGACAACTGTCTGTGAAGCATCTCCTCAGAAATACTCCCAAAGGCATCTAAGATTTAATAGGTCCTCCACGTTGCACATCCAAAGGCTTTCCCTACACTTGAGGAAACATTCAAGCAAGACACTCACTTTGTCCTTCACAAGTATCTTTGGCTCTTCCCTCTTCTTGAGTACTCACAAGCCTGCCTCTATTTCAGTTTGGAGCACTCAGAAGAGAACCTAGAGGGGAGATGGAAATATAAGTATTGTATCTAGAAACAGTGGAAATGCAGGGTGAAACAATAGGGAAGAGAAGCAAATATCACTCAAGGATGTACTTATGAAGCCACCTGGAATGTGAACAGTGATCAGTGAAGTTAAATTCTCTGTGGAAACTTGCTCAGGAGAAGAGATAGAAACACTGCTGACATTGGAATTAAGGAAGTGGAGCTCAAAGGTGAATGAATAAGACATCATTGAAGTTGAAGACAGCATTAAGTCCTCTAGAGTCAAAAATTTAAATAGCTTTCTAAAATTCTAGATGTTTCCAGTGGTCACTTCCTCTATCTCTTCAGGCCACTACCCAACTTTTGTAATTTTATATATCTCTGTGCCTCCAATATACCATGCTGTAACTGATCTCCAAACTGCAGCTTGCATGAGGTAGTAGTATCCAGGTCACAGAGTGGGCACCGGATCTGGGTCTTAGGCCTTTCTAGGCACATGACTTCAGACAAAACACTTCTTGTTAACTGCTTTGTTTTTCAAGTAAAAAAACAAAATAGGCATGAAAATGGTCCATACTTCATAGAATTATTGCAAATATTAAATTAATGGATATATTAAAAGTGCTTAGAACAGCACTTGGCACACCATGGACCTTCCAGAATGTTAACAATGATTATTTCTAGTGCAAAAAATTCAGCACCTTCTGGGAGCTAAATTCTGAAGGAGTAGGCCTTGGGAACAGTTGAAAGATTTGTGAGAAACTGTCCTGTTATTCTTGAAAGGCAAATCTTCACCAAGGATCACAGATGCTGTTCGAGCAAGAAGTGTCTTGGAAGACAGCAACAGAAAAGGATGAGTTTGTTTATTCTAAGTGATGAACTCAAGTAGCCAAGGACACAGATGCTGGGAGTGGAGTCCTCCCCAACCAAGGAAAACTTTGCAAAAGTGTGAAAATTAAAAGAAAGTTCCATATCCAGGGTGGCACTATGGTCGGTAGAGAAAGCCCTCAGAATCAACCTGACCTAACATTAAAAATCTGGCTCCATTCATGAACCACGGTGTGTCCTAAGGAAGATCATTTTCCCTCTCTGAACCTGTTTTTCTATCTGTAAATTGAAAATAATAAAATCTAAAAATCTTGTGGAGGCTAATCATTATAACATATTTAAGTTGTCACCTTATAAATAGACTTTGAATAAATGTTAGGTTTCTTCTTTCTCGACACACACATTACTAGTTCTCCTAGTGCTGAATTTTGGTATTTCCATCAATACTGTCTTAGATATTTTAAGTGCTCCATTTCAAATCATTTCCACCCACTTTCTTAGTATAGTCATTGGAATGACAGTTGCCTGTATAAGGTACAACCTGACACCTCCCTTACCTGGTACCGCTTCTCTCTCAATAAGCACATATGACCTCATGAGAACTTCCTAATGAACAACTAAACTTTAACTTGGTTCATAGAGATTCCAGTGTTCTTTAAGATGAAGGAATTTGACTACAGTTCTGCTCCAGGTGACCTAGAAGGAATTTAATGAATGAATTTCTTCCAGTAGGTAGAATTTTGAGGTGTATATTTGGCTATTCCCTCTATATGAAGGAAGAAAGCCTGATAAAGTATGAATACATGAGTATTTCTGGGCAATGACAAAGGTCTTGCATGGTAGATCCGTGATCTCCAAGGATCATTGATGGGGAAGTCCTGTGATTCGTCAATAAAGCACTGTTGGCCAATAGGAAAGCAAGATAGGTGGGACTAGGAGTCCAGGAGTACACTGGGTAGGAGAAACACAGGGAGTCATCATGTAGCCCGGCAGAGAAGTAAAATGTCTGTCCGGTAAGAGAAATACTTAGATGGGTTAAATATTTAAGTCGGAGCTAGCCAGTAAGAAACAAGCAAGGCCAACAACTCCATAATTGATACAGCGTCTTGTGTGTTATTTGGGGACTACAACGTGGCAGAGCCCAGGTGACTGGTGGGGAAAAAACAAAGTGGCTGGCAAGGAAAAGGCTTCTCTCTATAGACCATCAGAGATTAGAGACAAAGAAGTGTGTGGATGGAGTTGTGAGTATAGAAACAATACAGGCAGATGTTTGTTTCATATTATTGTACATGCAATGTCATTTGAGCAGAAGCTGTTAAAAGCAAAACAGGATGAACCAAGCAGTGGATGTCAGCCAATCTAGTTAATCTTCTTACCTGCCTAGGTGCTAAGCAAGCGTCCAATACATATAGCAGCATGATGCAAGGGTAGAAGTCGTTTATGAGGTCTTTTCATAAAGTCCTATTGAGCTATGACCACTTATGTATAGCAAAATTAACAGCATCAGAACCTAAAAATGACTCCTTCAAGTGGCACCATGAGGACAATAGTTACTACTTTGTGGCAAATTAATGACACAGGCTCTTTTTCTTTTTTAATTTTCTCTGTTTTGTTCTTATGCATTTGTTTGGGCTTTTTGTTGGTGTTTTGTTCTGTTTTGAGACAAAATCTCATGCTGTAGTTCTGGTTGCCCTGGAACTCATTATGTAACCCAAATTGGCCTTCAACATGTAACATTCCTCTGGACTCAGCCTCTTGAATGCTGAGATTCTAGGTGTAAATCACTGCTTCTCGCTCAGTCTAGCATATTTTTGAAGACAGATCAACAGTTATCCACACAGGAATAAATACTACTCAAGGTGTAGGTTTAATGTCTTTATCTTAATTGCCTTTCTTGTTGGCACCCGAAGCCATGGACTTAAAGAATGTCCTCAACTCAAGGCTACAATTACAGGTCTGGTCTCTTAAATCGCCAGTGTGCAAAGGATAGATTGTGAGACCTTTAAGCTTGCATAACCCTGTGAAGCAATTCCTTCGAAATCTTAAAATCCTATGCAAAATTATCTTGGACTAAGAGATTCATGATCATTTCACTATGAGTGCCTAACCTCAGGACCTTCAACACTTGAAATACTTAGTAAAACTGAATAGAGGAGCCAACTCTGAGACAATAATCTAAAATACTTGCACAAGTACTTAAGGATGAGGTGTTGGGCTGCTAATAGATAAAATATGTAGGTTCAAGAAGGGTTAGCTTCTCTTTATTCTCATCCCATGACGTACTTGTGGTATTTGTATTTCCATACCCACATCCTGGTTCCTTTAGTATGGTAAAGGAAAACTTACTCTACCGGGGCATAAAAAGCATATCGAGACTGACAGAATTCGTGAACACTGATGATTCTGCTATGTAACTCTAGCAGGAAAAAAGCTTTAGATCACAGAAGCACACTAAGATATCATCTTTTAGTGCTTTCATGACTCACAGTTGCCATGACTCATGGTAAGTAGAAACACGGGTACTCACATTTGACAAAAGCAAAGCACCTATTTAGCATCCAAATTTTTCAGGGATATTTGCATTTCCTTATCAGGTTTACCATATCCTTAAATTTCCAAGCAAATTCAATGTGCTACATCATTTGTCAAAGATAAGATAACTTGGGATGGTGGCTGGAGGAGGGAATAATGATGATAGTGGTGATGATGGTGATGATGATGATGACTGACTGACTGATTGCTTGATTGATTCCTTGATTGAGGTCTGAGAACCATTCCTGAAACAGAAATGATAAATTAATCTATAATGCATCCACATGAAGTATTTTGTAGAGATGGTGACCCATTGCTTTCTCAGAGACTCTGTAACAGACTAGTATTTATGTTAAGTACAACAATGCAAATGGTTCAATGGGTGGACAAAGCAAACAATATTTTGTGTTATAGATTACTTCCTCTTGGTGTGCCTTTTTGCCATAGCTTTTGTTATGGCAATCAGCTGCAACTAGGTATACAATGTAGTTGACTCTCACCCCAGGTACAGGGTTCATTTTACGGAGGATGTACTTGAAAGTCAATGTACTTACAAAAACAAAAATAAAAACCAGAACAAAACAGTAAACAGAATTGTAAGACATTGCTTCAAAGGATTATGGAGACTGAAAGTACTCATGATCTGCCTTTTTGCACTCTAGAGAATCAAGAAGCCAGTAGAGTAACTGCAGCCTGGGGTTGAAAACCTGATATGCAAGAGAATGAAGGTTTAAGTGTCAGTCGAAAACCAGCGTTCTCCTACCCTTCTCTTTGACTGCAAGGTCTCTCACTGTTGAGTTGAGTGATGCCCACCATGACTAGGCATAAATATCTGCTTTGTTACTCCACCTACTCAAGGGAAATCACTTCTGCATACATATTCACAGACACCACAGACATAGTAGTTAGCCAGGTAGTAGGGATCTCATGACCCAGTCAAACTGATGGAGAGCATTGACCATAAAAACCTAGAAGTCACCAACCTACCCATTGACTCATAAAAGGGGAAGAACTAGAATTTAATATCTCTCCTCAGTGGTTATTCTCAATAGTCAATTTGAGATCTAAAATCATCTTCAGCCTCTGGATATGCTAGTAGGAGATGATCTTGATTAGGTTAAGTTGAGGTGTGAAGATATTCCCTCTATAGGTGGCACCATTACCTGGGAGAAAGCCTTGGGTTGTATAAAAAGGAGGAAATAAACTAAGCACAAACACTCATCACCCCCTCTTCTTCTTGACTTTGTCTGTAATGCAACCAGTCACCTTGAGACAGTAAGATCATGTTCCTGGGGCTTCCTTGTTATGATAAACTATAAATTTGACCTCTGAACCATAATAAACACTTTCTCCCCTAAGTTGTCTTAGTGTATTTTTAAATCACATGGCAGGTAAAGTAACTAATCTGCCTCCCTTCTGAACTTTGAGTAGATAATTTTGAGACATATTCCACCTGATTCTGCAGAGGATCACAAGTAGAACAAAGCCTCAGATGCCCCAAGTATTAAGTTGGTAGTATCCACCATGGATGGGTCTTTTCCACCTTCCTTATTCTACTCACCTCCCCTACTGTGCTTCTCTGTCCCTTTGAATACTTTGCAAAATAAACTAACTCTCTGTAAGCCATTTTGGACAAACAACTTGATCTATTTAAGCCTGCTTCCTCTTCTGTATAATAAGAATAATAACCTCCAACTCCAAGCTTTAACTTGGACATGCTGAACCTGCTGAACCTGATGTCAATACACTCCAAGGCCCTGGACACATAGGAAAAGCCTTGAGACAAAGAACAGGACCTTGCCTGACAACTTCCTCAATGAATTATTTGAGTGGTCTTTTTCTTTTCTTTTTTTTATTTCCATCCCACTAGGTATCCTGAATGTAAACATACCAGTTAGTGCATTTTTGGTGTGAGAGTTCTCTGACATCTCTCGGATGAAGAAGTGACTGGGGTTCATTTACTCATTAGCTCTTTTCCAAATGAAGATCCTGAAAGATTCATTTGTAGATGCCGTTCAAGGAAAGACTGGAGTGGAGTCCCCTGAAGATTGGGCCCAGCAGCAATCCCTGCGATTAAAAGCACCTCGCCAGGCCTCTGAATTATTTGAAGGCAATATTGTGTTTTTCATTGGTTGTGACATCTCTTTAACCAGAACCTTGGACGACACATTGTCAAGGGACTCATGAATAATACATGGTGACCTGGAAAACTCCAGGAGGGTAAATTAAAGATGAGGATGCAAAATCTGAATGCTTGGGTTGAATTCAGCTTTGACCACTGCAGGAAATTTTGCCAATCATGGTACACCTAGTGATTCTCCACACCCTTCCTCAAAGCCAGGGCTCACCTTTTGAGGTCCTATGATGTAGAGTCCTTTACACTGGCCTGCTACCTTCTTCAGTGCTATCCTTATGATCTGGTTCCTCATCATCCTTGCAACATGACCCCTCCTATGTCCTATTTTCCCAATATTTGGGGAGGCTGTTTTATTTTATATGTATGGACGTTTTGCCTGCATATATGTTTGTGCACCATGTGCATGCTGTGCCCATGGAGGCCAGGAGAAGGCATTGAATATCCTGGGGATGGAATTATAGACAACAATGAGCCACCATGTGGATGCTAGGAGTTGAACCCTGGTCCACTGCTCTTAACCACTAAACAATTTTCTAGCACTTCCAAAGCTTTTTATGAATCAACATTAAACCAACAACTCCATGCAGTGAACACAATATAATATACTTATGAGTGGTGTGACATCACCTTTCCAGAAGCCAGTCCTTTTTTCCCCCTCAAGTTAGCTATGTTCCACAGAGCCATCTGCAAACACCATTGAGTTTAAAAGGTATCAGAAGAATAACTGATGCTTTCAGTCTGCAAGAGCCAGGATCACAGCAGCCCATACAGGATACAAATAAAAAAGAGATCAAGTTCTTGTCTGGTTTTTCTGCTGATTGCCTTGCTGGATAATGTAGAGGCTAAAGGATTCCCCAGCTTTGTTTCAGTTTCCCATTCAAAGGATGGGAGAATTGAGGTCTGGAGTTGACTCTCTTAGGATCTCACAGGCAGTCAATAATGAGTAAGAAAACCAGAACCCATGCCCTCCCCCACTTCTATACAACCCCATTCCCCCATCTAAGGTGTCCACCCCTCATTCCTAGGTGAGGCATCCAGGGGAGCAGAGGGGTAGATAGATTTGCAGGTGATTTACAGCAGAGATGCTTCCAGGATGCCCCACTCCATCTGGGTAATTTATGGATGTGTGAAGAACATGATAGGCTCATTGCTTATACCATGTAATTCAAAAACTGTGGCTGCCCCAGAAAGATGGGTGAGAGGTATAAAAATATGTACATTTGATGGAGCATATATATGTGTTTGTAAATACAGTCTGTTATTGCTCAGTGTTATTATATATCCATCATCTTTCTTTGGGTTATTGGAAACATAAAAATCTTACTAAGAACACAAAGAACGATAAGTCACCAAGGAAAGTATATCTTCCCAGGGATGATTTTATGTCGGGAACACTTTCTGCCTTCAGAAAATAAAGTCTTTGCACTGTCAGGGAGGGAAGAGAAGACAAGGTGGGGCTCAGAGGTGATGCCTACAAGCCCTGGTGCAGAAGCAGCTCCTGGAAGTGATGGAGTAACTAGCAGAACAAGGCAGAACATCAAAGGACTGAGAGAATAAGGCCAGCATTCACAGGTCTCTGACCTTGGCCAATCATGACCTTGAAACTCACCTATTTCCTTACCTATAAATTACAGGTCAGATTTCTGGTAGAACAAAATAGGGCTTTAAGGCTACACATACAAATACTGTTTTCTCCCTCCACCCCAAGTTACCCCATCCATAGTGAGCCTCCAACCTAGCTGCATGAAAAAGACATTGATGGATCAGACCTCCCCTCCTTCATTCCCTCCTCTCAGCCCCCCCAAATGCAAACCACAAAGTGGAACCGTAAACCAAATCCCAGGCAGCAGACATAGTCAATAGCTTGGACGTGATTTTTAAGTGAAATTAACGATTTTTCGAATATAGATTTCCTCTCCAGGCCTTTGCTCCCCGACTTCAGAGATTCATGCTTCTACATGCATATGGTAATGTAGCTGGATCTCTGGCTTCTGTTATAAGTCAAGTGCTAAGGAGGCCTGGGAGGGGAGCACCGAAGGAGGGGAAGAGTTGCATGAGGTCACAGTGGAAAGGGTCCTCTACAGCCACAATGAAAGACAGCGCACTAGAGGAACCTTGAGCTCAGGACTCCTCCAATCGGCTCCCACCCTGCACCATAACTCACTCTGTGCTTCCCACATATCCACAGTCTGGGTGCCAGTTGGTACAGCTGAGAATGATGAGATAAGAACATAGCCTCTTCAATGGCTCCCTTAGGACTTCAGCTGGGATCCTACACATACTAAATCCATAGTATACTAAACAGTGGGAAAGGATCAGTTTTGAAAATGTTCATTTCATTAATTAAGCTTGCTCCTGTGCTTTAGAAACTCACTCGGGTGTTTCCAGGGCTTATAACTAATTGCATTAATGGTCCCAAACAGTAGCCTCCCAGCTTTTCCGTTTGTTTCCCTTGCATCTGGACTCAGTCTCCTCACTTTTCCCATCAACGGAGGAATAGCAATATGATGCAAACAAAAACTTCTGAAGGTACTTGCATTTAAGTCTTCACCTCTTCCTTGGACCCAGCCAGCAACATGGCCTACCTTCTGTATGAAAAGTGGTATATAAGAAGAGACAAAGTTTCCAGTTACTGTCATGCTGGATCATAAAGTCACTGACAAACTAACCAGATAACCATGGGTAAATAAGAAACCCCCATGCCATCAGTCAAGCATGATCTCGAGCAACAGATTAACTCCAGAGATGCAAGAGTAATTTTATGTGATATTTGTTACATAGCAAATACTGACTGGTCCACACAGATGGTCGGAGATTCTGTCCAAGATGTACATATACACCAGCTAGTAGGAGACTACATTTACATACTTAGATTATAAGGTCTAAGCTCTAGGAAAAAGAATCAGAGACAGTTCTGGGTCCCTTAGACATATTGGCTGGAAACCACAGGAGATCAAGGACTTTGTCTCATGCTCTGAGCTTAAGGTGGTTTAGCTGATGTGAAATATGTTCTTGCTCTTTGATTCTCATGCCATTTGTAAATTTCCATACTCCCTGCCCACACACCGATTTTTCACTCCCTCATTCCTATAGCTCACGTAATAGCAAAAGGACTCATCACCACCTTCCTTGTCTTTGTCTCCACATGAAAGTTTTCAGCCCCTGATCTGCTCAACAAGATTTATAGAAAAGAAAACTAGGGATTTCACAATGTATTGATGTGCAGAAGTGTATCTGTACATATGTATATGCATCTACTTGTTTGTTGGCTGGCGTGACTTTACCATGCCAAGATATCTGAGGTTATCAACTTACAAAAGGAAAGGTTATTAGTTTACAGGTTTGGAGGATTCTATTCATATTCAGCTATCCCTATTTCTTTGGATACAGCAGTGCTACATGGCAAGAGTGTACTGTAGAGTATAACCATGTATATTATTGTCAAAAAGCCAAGGAGAGTGGGGTGGGGTCTGGGTCAACTAGTATCTCACAGTCCTCTTCAGAGACACATCCCCAGTGATCCAAAGACCTACTAGACCCCAACCCTCCAAGGTTCCATGACCTCCCAGAAGCAAACCCTGGGGTTAAGCATTTAATACACGGGCTTTTTGGAGAACACAAACAATATCCCTAAAATGTGCCTGCATAAACAGACATACATACATATGCATATTGTATATGTGTACATATATACACATATGCACACAGGCACACACACATATACAAACACAAAGAGCCCAGCACAGTGATAGTGTTAGAACCTCGAGTCACCCTAAAATTCTTAAATTCTTATTTATTTACTCGGTGCAGCTGGTGATCAAAGACAGGGCATTGCACATACTAGGCAACTGCTCTCCCTCTCAGCTATGTCTCAAAGTATTATTCTTCAATAGAAGCCCTGAAAATGTGGTGACTCAGACTCCAATTCTTCTTCTCTAACTCCTCAACCTTCTCCTAAACTTTATGCATTTCCTCCTGGTTGGTCCTCCATCCCAAGGATATGTGGAAGTAGCCTCTCACAGAGCCCAAGCATTTATGCAAGAGACCCACCCACAGCCCCTGGGATTCACCCTTGGATATTCTGATCTTTACAAACTGGAAGGAGTTCTAGCTACTGTCATGTTATTTCTTAGATCTGGCACACTTAGTGTCAGATGGAGATCATAAACAACATTCTGACATTGTAGCAGCTCAGATATGTTTTGCTGTAATTTTTAGAACAAAAGTGAGAGATCCCATAGGAGTGAGAGCTCAGAGGCTGTTACAGGGAATGTTTCAAAGAGTTCATCAACAGATGATGAAAGATACAAATGCACCCAAGTGTTTACATTCTGCAAAGGACCAGTAAGGCAAACCCATCCTAATGGGAACGGGAAACAGACATCTAGTATCCAACCTGAGGGGCAGCAGCCAATTTTGACTGGCACTGCTTAGTAACTAATGCCAACATTACCTCTGATGACACATAATTGGTTCAGTGCCTGAAGGAGAAACTAACATTCACTGACCATGTGACAAGTGACCATGTAAGAGTCTCTCCCTCCTCCCTCCCCCTCTCTCTATCCTTTCCTTCTCCCTCTCGCTCATCTATAAGATGAAAATATGGGAAGGATGATTATACCTGCTTCTGGAATTGTTAAACCCCAGTATTAAAATCCACATTAAAAAAGTAGCTCAGTCTCTGCCACATGTAATAAATGCTTAGTAATTAGCAACTATCCTCATGGTAGTTTTATAGAACACTTATGCCCAGGGAAGATGCTGCAAGAAGGGTATTGAGGCATAAATTTTTCCTAGAGATGATACCAGAGCTAAATCTAGTAAAAGGATTAAAATCAACTTGGTGGGTATAGAGAACAAGCATGTCAGGTCTATTTCATACAAAATGTTAAACAGACATGACAAGTTCTCTTGGAGAAAGAAAGGAAAACAAACCAGTATGGTGGCAAGCAGAGACCAGAATATATGAAAAATTGCATTTTAGAATCTGGGAACAACTAAGTCAGTATGGCAAGCGTGTGGACTTGAGTTCAAGCCCCAGAAAAAGAAAATAAACAAGTCAGCATGGCATAGTGGCCCACACTTTAAATCCTAATTGGGGTAGAGGCAGACAGGAGGACCCATGGGGTTGGCTAGCCTGTCAGTCTGTCAGTCTGGATCACTTGAAAAGTTCTAGGGATACCCTGTCCCCAAAAACATGTGGATAGAATCTGAGGAAGACTCCTGAGATTTTCCTCTGACCTCCACATGCAGGAATATATATATATGTATATATATATTTGTGTGTGTGTGTGCACGTGTGTGCACGTACGCACCAACACAGGCATGCATACAGACACATAAACACAAACACAACACTGCATCAGAAATAACATCATGCTTTCTCTGTCTCTCTGTCTCTGTCTGTCTCTGTCTCTGTCTGTCTCTGTCTCTGTCTGTCTCTGTCTTTGTCTCTCTCTGTCTCTCTCTTTCTCTCTCTCTGTGTCTCTGTCTCTGTCTCTCTCTTTCTCTCTCTCTCTCTCTCTCTCTCTCTCTCTCCTAGAAGCTAGTTTTCTCGGAAAGTGTGGCCATTTGTAAAGTGTAAGGTTACATACTCAAGAATAGGTGAGCATCACAAGCTGGCATTAGTGGGGACAAAAAAAGATACAAAGTTTGGTGGGGAGACTTGGGGGAGGGAGGGTGAATATGATCAAATCATGTTATATGAAATATTCAAAGAACTAATAAAATAAAAAGAAATATTTTAGTTGTGCAGATTTATTTTCTGAATACAGATTATAATCTTTACTTATTATAAAGTCAGTCAATAAGAACAAGGCTGTTTTGATTAAACAAATTGGATGCTTTGCTCAGGTTGATACAAAACCAAAAACATCATCCATAACCCCCTGACTGCACCCTTTTAATGTTTGTCAGAACAAACTCATTGTTTTCATTAGTTTTGGTTGTACATTATCCTGAAAACATAGCTTGCACAGATGAATAGCTGCAAATGCTAGTGGGTCAAGGAAAAAGAAGAAAGAAGAAAAGGTGATTTGCAGTGTTTGAATATTCTTCAAAGTGATCCAGAAACATAAAAGGAAGTTAAAGACACATGAGTTCTACAAAATTATCTCCTTCCAGCTCAGACCCATGGTAGAATGGCTCACCACATGCTCACTTGTTCATTAGCTGCCTCCTGGGTGTCTAAGGCATCATGTGTGGTTACCTACTCAGCAACCACTTTCTCTTCATGAGGTTTAAGCCTTTGGCCCATGGGAGATGGTAACTTCATCCACCAAAGGGTGGTATGGTTGTGAGGAATGATACGGACATTATTAATAAGGCAGGAAAGGAAAGGTGAAAGGTGCATAAGGAAAACAGTTCAACCACAAGGACACTGTAGTGGAACATGTAGAAGCTGTAAGGGAGCCAGTACTTGATGCTGGGTCAGGAGCAAACCAGCTAGTGCCATGTCCCTGAAAAGTTCCGAGAAGAGCAAGGATGATGAAAATATGAAAGGAGAAAGTTAGAGGGAAGCTTCAGAGAAAGGGTAAGGAATGAAGAAAGGTAAGGGGTGGCTTTGGAAGTTGTACCATTGTGCTATTGGAATCTTTTCGGCAGAGTGAAATCTGCTGTTTTTAAAGGTCACTCAGGATGTGAGACTGAGAGGTTACGGACAGCAGAGAGACCAGAGGCCATGGCGATGGCCAGGAGCAATGGCTAGTGGCGTGCACAATGTGATACTAGAAATTATGAGCTCTGGCTGGATTATGGTATAGTCTGAAAGCAGAACCAGTAGAGGATCTTGACAAGTTGCATGAAGGGTAGGAAAGAAAGAGTGGAGCTAAAGCTGTCCCCCAAAGCGATTGGTACAAGCAGCAGTCAGGGAGGTGCTGTCACTACAGCCTCAGACCCAGCTAGGTGGGTCTTCTCAGCTAGACATCTCGGGGAAAATGCCCTCACAGATATTTCCAGGAGTATGTCTTCTAGCTAATTCTAAATCCATTCAAATTGACAACGAACTTTAAGCATTATAGGGACAATGAGAGATGGCTGAAGTAAACATGGGTGACCTTGATAAAGTCAGATTTGATGGAGAGGTAAGAACAGAAACCCAGCTAGAATATTGCAAGAACAAAGTGTACAAAAAGGATTGAGTCAGTAGTAAAAATGGGTCTTCTCAGATATTTTCCTTATGGTCTTCTCAGATATTTTCCTTATAAGGGAAAAAATCATGAAGTGGCATCTCAAGGCAGAGTGAGATATGGGTGTCTACTTGGTACATCTTTTGATATATGTGTGCCCTGTGTGAAGAGACCAGGAGAGAGAGCACATGTGACATCTGTGAGGGAGTGATGATGTTGTCCTTAGATGATCTATAGAGCAGAAGGCTGCCTGAAGGATGGAGGCAATACAACTATTTTTTGAGCTAAAAATTAGGTCCTAGGCTGAGAAGGAAGGAATGGGAGAGGGATTAGAGGTTCAAGGAAAAAGATGATATTTAAGACAACCTTGATGAGGAGGGAGAATGGTCCAGAAAAGCAAATCCTGGTATCCAGACAGCTCAAAAGCCTAGGAGAATCTTCGAGAGTGGGTCAGGGAAGTAGTCTGCTGGATGCACAGTCAGATTCAGGTATTTATGGGGAAAGTGGCACTGTTGGTTATGACATGGTGTGTGGTTCTTGACCTGGGAAGGACTGGAGTAGACATGTAGGCTTGAAGACAAGATACTTGCCTTTGAACTACCACTTACTAGCTGTGCAACCTCCAACCAATTGTCTAATCTCTCCATGCTTCAGTTTCTTTACCAGATTCTTAAACAAAGATTAATGTCTCTATGGACACAAATGATAATTACTCCCATTTGATCATAATAGATTACATATATACATATTTAGCATAGTACACTGTATATGTGTAAGCACTTTGCCACAGCTAAATTTTTAAATAAGCAGACAAATGTACATACAATGTTTGGGTTAGTGCCTGTGTTAGTGTTTTGAGGGAGCTTACTAAGGTCTCTATGGATAGTTAAAATTCTCACTATTTGGTAAAAGAAGGAAGAGGAGAGGAAAAAGAGAAGTGGGATAGGGGAAGAGGAAGGAGAAGAATGGGTAGAATAATCCATGAAGTGTAGCATTTGGGAACAGTAAGAAGTCAACATCATTTTAGAAAATCCCATTGGCCCACTTTTACTGCATAAACCATCAGATTTGTATGTGCAATTTTTTTTAGTTTTTTATTCATAGAAATTGCTGGTTGGGGCCAAACATCATTTCCATTTTTTCAATAGACACTTTATCTGTTGCCACAGCTGGGACAACTAAAAGTTGGTCCAAAAACTACCCTTGTCATTGTCACACTATGTTGTGGTTAGTGTCCCACAACAGATCATTACACTTTGAGAGCTGCTTCCTGATACACCCTGTGATTGTTACTGTTCATTTTCAACTTGACTGGATTTGGATTCAACTAAGAGGCAAACTGCTGAGTGCTCCTGTGGGGAAGATGCACCCTAAATATGAGTGACATTTTCTGGTGGCAACCTAGATACAAGATGGAAGGAGGAAGCTTTGACTTTTGCCTACTTGACTTCACTCTCACTGGCAAGTTCAATTACCCTCTTGCTGCTACTTCTACATTCCTTTGCAGATATTAGTACCCAGCATGGACAAAGACCTGAGGCTCCCCAGGAGTCCTCTAGGTCTTCAGTCCCAGACTGGAACTGCTTAAACATTCAGCCCTATGGAATGAGGAGTTATGAGATGCTTACCTAGTCTTTCTCATAGGAGACAGTCATTGTTGGACTACCCAAACCATGTCACGCAAACCAATCTGATAAATAACCTTTTAATAAACATTCACCCCATCAATTCTGTTTCTCTAGAGTATCCTGGCTAATATAAAACCTGAGCATCAATTAGGAGGACCAAATTCTGGTCAAGGAGTGCTCTGCAGAGCTGATACATGCAGGAGATTTTGTTACTACAATTATACTTTTAAATTGAAATTAACTTAATAAGTCAGGGTATGTGGCTCAGTTGGCAGAGTCCTTGCCTGGCGTGAATGAGACCCTGAGCTCTGCCTAGTAAAACATAAAATGCCGTATGCCTGTAGTCTCAGCACTTGGGAAATAAAAGCCAGAGAATTAGAAGTTCTAAGTTAGCACTAGCTACACAGTAGTGCTGAGAGCAGCCTGGTCTACAGGAGACCTTGTCTTAAAAAAGGAGCGCTTGCAACTCAACTGTGGCCAAACCACTGAAGTTTCAAGGAATAGTACACACAATAGTCGATGTGATTTCTGCATCTTCCCCCTCCCACCCTGAAACCCTCCAGGACACCAGCACTGAAGTAGATGTAGTCACTTGCTTGTATTCTAGGACGTGAAGCTCAAAGCTGGATCCCAGCAGCTGGATGCTCACAGTGGTGCCAGCCATAGTCTAAGATGATAGGTGCATTCTGGGTAGCATCTGAGCCCACAGCCCTCATAGGGGTCTTATGGCCCTTTAGTTGATGGTATTGGTTGCTCTCACAGATGGAGTTTTACACTAGGTGGTAAAACAGTGCTATCAGAACAGTGACATATGGGGCTTTGTGTAGACTCTTCCCCCTGTAGGTCTGAGGGCTGCCTGCCCATCTAGCTTTCTATTTCCATACAACAGTTGAATACTCAGAAACAGATGGAACCTCTCTTGATTGGCTTTGCCCAACCAAAGCCCATAAAGTGGAAAAAGAAAGAGAAAAACAGAAAAGACAAAGATTTTCAAGAGGACTAAGAGACTGCCTCTCTGACTGCCTACAACCTTTTTCAGTGCTCTCTGACCCAGCATCAAACTCTTCCCCACTGAGCACAAGTCTGGCCTCATAGCCCTCTTCAATACTGTACAGCAGTCAGTTGTGAGTGGCATCACCAAAACAAGCTTCAAGAAAGGCACTTATGAATCATGACAGTTAGAATGTAAGGTGATAGGACTCCTATTCCAGTGTTCGTTCTACTGACCAGAATCAGCATTCTAGAATGTCAGTGTTAAATTGAATAAGAGGATAATGGTATGAAAAGAATACTGCCTAGGCAGATGACATCCCTGAATGCAGTACTTAGGTGATCTGTGCAAGTAAGCAGCTTCACTTTCTCTAGTCCTGTTCCCCCACCCACAAAATGAGGACAGCAATTCCTACATTGTAGAGACCTTGTGCTGTCCAGATGAGATGGTGCCTAGCATGGTGTCCTAACAGACTCAACAAGACTATATATTGATATTCCCCCAACATTGAACATTAAGCTTCTGGTGTCTAATAATTCATACCTAGCTTCCTCCTGTGCCAAACTACCTCCTGTTGTCTTGATTGACAAAGATGATAGATGACATTTTTGTTTCTATGGTTGGACAGACATGTTTATTGAACATATGACTTCCTTTGCCTGCAGGTATCTGTTAGCAGTTGGTGAGATCTAGGGCTATGGAAGCTGTACCAGCAAAGGATCTGCACTCTCAACTCAGGAGAGTAGTCAGGGACGTGTTCACAGCTAAAAGACCCCATCTGTTAATTTCTGGTAAGGGCAGTAAGATTTTCAAGAAATGATACGAATGGTAAATGTCAAGTTACTAAAGGGAAAAATCGTGCTGCGACTCCAGCAGCTCATCTGACCCTCCAATCAGCTCATGAGCTCCCCCCCTCCCCCCGGGGAGGGCAAATCATAGTCAATTCTACATTACTTGGTTCACATGTGTTGCATGTAGAAGGTGATCTCCAATTTTATCACATCTTTTATCTCATAATTTTTTAAATGATCTTTCACTTTGAGCCAGGTATAACATCCCACCTCAGGCCTGGCCATGTCTGTTAACTTTTCATTACTGTAACCAAAATAATTGAGGCAGAGAAATGGTTTCTTTTGGCTCCTGGGTTTGCAAGATCACATGTCGCTCTTGATTTCCTGGGAAGCTTGTGGCAGGCAAGCTTCTTATTGCTGGAAGCAATGAGAGATCAGAAGGAGACTGATGTCTTATGACTATCCCAAAACACAAGTGCTCAAAACAAAATACACCTTTATCATTTCAAGGTTTCTGCAGGTCAGTATGAGGGACTGTGAAGCAGAGCATCCCTGTAAGCAAGGTGAGAGAACTTAACGACTCATGTGTGGGACTCGACAGAAGCAGCACAGCTTCCCAGTGGAACTTCCCAGTGGAATTGCCCAGTGGAACTCTCTAGTGGAATTGCCCAGTGGAACTCTCCAGTGGAATTGCCCAGTGGATCTTCCCAGTGGAATTGCTCAAAGCAGATGACCCAGTAGAAATCCACTGAAGCTTTGTGGAAGACAGGGACAGAGCAAAAGCTCATAACAGCAAAAGTAGTAAACATTAATTATTGACTTGGGGAATCTGAGGAGATAACCCCATGAGGAAAAGTGCTTGTTGTATAAGCATGGGGACCTGAGTTCAAATCCCAACATCCACAGGGAAGAAAAATATGTGCATGATGATGCTAGCACCTGTAATCATAGCACTGTGTGGGTAGAGACAAGAGAATCACCTGGACTTGCTGGCTGCTAGTGTAGCTCCAGATTCAGTTAGGACCACAAAGCTTCATGTCCATTCTACCTGAAAAAGACTCCTGCAGCCACCCAACCAGGTATCTCTGACTTGATCATTCCCAAACTTGCTCTACCTTTTATCAAAATCAGCCACCCTTCCTCATTGGCACCAAATTCTGCTACTGTGCAGCTTCCTCATTTTCTATGGGCTTCAGAATTCCCGTCTGTGAAATAAGGAAGTCTGAATGCATCATTTCCAAATTCACTTTATTTCAAGTTTTGACATCTTGTCACACTAAGATTTTAAATGTTGTCCAAATTCTATGGCAAAATAATGAAAAAATGAATAATAATCATCAGATTTTACTGAACAATTGCATGTGGTAGAAGTTTCTATGATCGATGCCTATATGTCACCTCCATAAGGCTCTCCCCCCACATCACTGTGGAAGATCATGAAACAGAATTAGGGTGGTTAGGGGGCTTGCTCAAAGATGACTGTTTTTTTTTAAAGGTTTATTTATTTATTATGTACACAGTGTTCTGTCTGCATGTATGCCTGCAGGCCAGAAGAGGGCACCAAATCTCATTACAGATGGTTGTGAGCCACCATGTGGTTGCTGGGAATTGAAATCAGGACCTCTGGAAGAGCAGTCATGCTCCTAACCTCTGAGCCATCTCTCCAGCCCCCAAAGATGACTGCTAAGTGGTCATCTAAGAGTCAAGCCTTCATGACCCAATGATGGGGGATGTCCTGTGTATATGTCAATAAAGCACTGTTGACCAATAGGGAACCAAGATAGGTGGGACTAGGAGTTGAGGAGAACTCTGGGAAGGAGAAACATAGGAAGTCAAGATGTAACTGCCATAGGGATAAGAAGCCCGGAAAGTTCTCCGGTAAGAGAAATACTCAGATTAACAATTATGGGATAAGTACTTAAGTCAGAGCTAGCCAGTAAGAAACAAGCAAGACCAACAGCTTCATAATTAATATAGCCTCCTGTGTGTTTATTTGGGACTGATGTGGCTCTGGAACCAGGCTGGCGGGAAGGCTTCCCTTTACAACCCAATGCATATCCTTTTGCTCCAGATGGGAGCCAAGCTTGAATTTTAACCTGGGTTTTAGTCTCATCACCTCTGTGTCCTTAAAAAAAAAACAGCTTCGCCCTTTAATGACTTGATTTCTGTAACTTTCAAATGGGAGATATAATAACAGCTGCTTTTATTAACTTGAATATAGACCTGTAGGACTGAGTTAATGCCCCAAATATAGTCTAAAGACTTTTCACCCAGATTCACTTATTCCCCACAATGCTTAATCTTCTTGGAGAAAGGCATCTGGTCTCCCAGCTGCACCACTGCAGGTAGGGGCTATCAGGTCAGAGTGCAGAGAAAAGATTGAGAAATCAGACTCTAAGGGAACCAGGAGGTAAGTATTTATTTGTAGAAAACAGTGTTGAATCAGAGCATGGCTTCTTGTCTACACGGATAAGAAAAGGTTTCTAAGGAGAAATAAGCAGATAGGTTGGATCTTTCCTGAAAAGGGGTTCCTATCCTTCCCATCCACCCATGTCTTTGTGCAGTGGAGGAAGGAAACGGCCAAAAGTTCAAGGGAAGTTCTAAGATCCAGACAAAGAGGAGCCCCTGTCCCAACTGGAGCTCAAGAAGCACCTCTGTAATGAAAACTGAGTTTCTGAGATCTGAGACCACCCTTCAGGGGTATTTGGTCCCAAGTTGCCTCGGGAAATGCAGAGAGACCCTGTGCTGGAGAAATGAGGACATCTAAGAGCACCATAGAAGTTCTTTTGATCAGGACGAAAGGGGCAGGCAGTGGCCCATAGGGACCTTCAGGTGGGGCACAACTTACCCTGCGTCCAGCAGTATCAGTAAATGTATCACACCTGGTCTGAGATGCCTACAGTTTCACTCACTCTGGGACCCCTAGAGCTCAGACACAACCCTACAGCATTGTAGGACTCAAATGGACTGAAGATTGTCTTCTGGGAATCAGAAGACTGGGAGTTCAAATGATGAGCTGAAAGGAAGAGGGTTATATTGACACTCTTGTCCACTTGAATTTGTGGCTTGAAATCAAGACACCTGCACGTGGAAAGCAGCCTGCCTGACCCTAGCACAAGGTTGCTTTGTTGTCCGACTTGTGCTGTTATAACTTCCTCTCCAAATCACATGGTCCTTGGCAGTCCTCATGGGGAGATGCAATACATCTGCTCTCCACTCCGCACCCACAGCAATATTCTATCCGGTTTCCAGAGGGAAAAAAATCACTTCTCTCTCCTCCCATCCACAGATGCTGATTGATAGGCATGAAAAGGAAATAGCCTACTAGAGAAGACTAGTGCATCTATCTGTTCATTAGTTAATCAGCTTGCTTATTTAGTGACCTCCAAACTCCACCACAGCAGATGGAAAAGAAAGGCAACAAGAGTCATGCTTTGCAAGCCTTACAGAACCGGCACATCACCTAGGGATCTCGTTAAAATGAATTCTCTGATTCAGAGGTCTAGGAAGGGGGCCTGGGCTCTACATTCCTAACAAGCTCCCAGCTGCTAGTAATTCTGGTGATCCCAGGACTGCACCAAGGCTCCAGTAAGACACACCAGCTTCAAAAATCTTAACTCTGACTCTCGGTAACCGTGTGACCTTGGGTAGCCTAATTAACAACTCTGAGCCTCCATGTCATCATTTGTGAGAGGGAACTATATATGATTTCTTACTGAAAGCTTGTACAGGTGATGATTAAAGATAATTCAACAGAATTATGGCATGTCACAGGCATTCAGCAAGCAGCAGCGTGAGTGACTGCACCATCATGGCCTCATTTCTGCTAAATATGGTGGTGTGTTTTATACTAGGTCCCTGAGTGACAGTCTTTGAAAAGAGAATGGCTTTCAATGAAAGACCCCTGGGGTAATCCTATGGAGGAGTTGGGCTCTTCTTCTACAATAGCTTTGGGGGCATTTTACTGTCAAAGTGGACTCTGCCCACTGCCCGGGATGCTGCCCTTCTCCTCTAAACACTTCTGGGATTCTATCCCAACTCAAGAGTCATTTTATTTACTGTATATTGCAATTAGAATGGAGAGTAATTCCCAGGCCCAGATGGATACACCCCTCTATGCCAGCCTTAGTGTCTTTCTGTGAAGTCCCCTGAGTTGGTGGCAGCTTTGCAGGACCTAACTACAGAAATTATGTATCAGCTAAAAATGCTGGAAATTAGATTGCATTTTATTCTGGGGAGGATACTCTGGGGAGGACAATGGAAGGATAACAACAACCAAAGGCTTGGTGGAAGAGACATGGGCACATCAGCCTGATAATCTAAAATGAAGCAGCCATTCTGAAAGCCTGACTCACCAGTCATAAGGTGCTGAAGAGGACTCCTGTCCAGCTCCAGTAGTATCTCTGGGAATATGAAGATGGTTTTCACTTCTGAGAGGCAAGGCAAGGCTCTGAAAACATGATACCCCTCATTGAGGACCTCCAGACTCAAATCAAGGTTTACCCTCTGGAGACGCAGTTATATATAAGCAGATGGCACCAAAACAAAAATTAGTACAAGATAAGGGGTCAAAGGTTGCAAACACATACAAGTACCAACTTATCTATAGAAAGTAGTCTCCTATGTTTTACATACAAGGAACATAAAATTCAAAGCTCAAAATTTCTTTAAGACTTGTCTGTATGTAACAGCCAGAAAATGGCAGAGTCAGTGAGCTTCAGCTGCCCCATCCCACTCAAAATGAACTCGTGATCACTAAAAAGTTCTGGCCTACTTGATTTTAACTGTCAACTTGACACAAATAGGAGGCAACTGGGAAGGGAGAATCTCAGTTAAAGAATTGCCCAGCTCAGACTGGCCAATGGGTATGTCTGTGGGTATCATCTTGTTTCGTGATCGATGTGGAGTGACCCAGCCCACTCTGGGCAGCACCATCCCTAGACAGTTGGGCCTGGAAGCAACCTAGATGCCCATCAACTGAAGAGTGGATAGAGAAAATGTGGTACATTTACACAATGCAGTACTACTCAGTGGGAAAAAACAATGGAATCCTGAAATTTGCAGGCAAATGGATGACACCAGAAGAAACCATCCTAAGTGAGGTAACCCAGTCACAAAAAGACAAACATGGTATGAACTCACTCATATATAGATTTTAGACATGAAATAGGGGAGTGCTACAATCCCACCACCAGAGAGTCTGGGAAATAGGGAGGACCCTATGAGAGATAAGCATGGTACCCCAGAAAAGAGGAATGGAACAGGATGTCCTTAGGTTAATGGGAGCATGGGGGGGATGAGAGGGAGCTGGGAGAAAAAGAAAGAAGAAGAGGAGGGGAGAGGAGGACATGGGTGAGCAAGAAGGTTGAGTCAGGGGAAGAATAGAGGAGAGCAGGGTGAGAGATACCAAAATAGAGGGAGTCACTATAGGTTTGAGCAGAGATATGACACTAGTGAGATTTCCAGAGATCTACAAGGATGACACCAACTGGCAATCTAACCAATAGTGGAGAGGCTACATTAAATACCCTTCCCAGATAATGTGACTGATGACTACCTTGTATGCCATCCTAGAGCCTCCATCCAGTGCTGATGGAAGCAGAGGCAGACACCCACAGCTAAACACTGAACTGAACTCCTGGAAACCAGTTGCAGAGAGGGAGGAGCGATGAGCAAAGGGGTCATGACAGGGCTGGTGAAACCCACAGAAACAGCTGACCTGAACAAGGGGGAGCTAATGGAACCCAGACTGATAGCTGAGAGACCACATGGGACTTATCCAGACCCCCTTTACATGGGTGTCAGTGAAAAGGTCTCAGCATTCTTTGGGGCCTCAGGCAATAGATCAGTATTTATCCTTGGCATCTGAGTGGACTTTGGGAGCCCATTCCACATGGAGGGATGCTCTCTCAGCCTGGACACATGGGGGAGCACCTTGGCCCTGCCCCAGGATGATATGACAGACTTTGGAGATCCCCCATGAAGGGCCTCACCCTCCCTGGAGAGTGGAATTGGGATTGGTTAGGAGGTTGGGGAGGAGCAGTGGAGGAGGGGAGTGAGAGGGAGTTGGGATTGACATGTGAATCAAGCTTGTTTCTATTTAAATTAAAAAAAAGGTTAAAAAATAATTCCAAAATAAAAAAGAAGGCTAGTTGAGAATAAGTCTTAGAACATGAGACCATACCAGTTAGCAGCATTTCTTAAGGTTTTCGCTTCAGTTCATGCCCTAACTTCCTTCCATGATGGCCTGTGACCTAGAAGTATAAGCTGAAATACACCCTTCCCTCCCATAAGTTGCTTTTGGTCATGATGTTTATCACAACAATGGAAAGACAATTAGAATATGTTCCAAACAGAAACTTGACAAATAAACCTCTGTTGTGTTCATATACATATAAAAGCTGTCCTTCCCTCCATACTGGGTAGGAAACTAACTGGGGTGGAATCTTTCCTTTCTGCTTGTATCCCCTCCACTAGTAAAACCAGAATAGTCCTCACAAAAAGCTTTTGTTGAGCCAAACTTGTATTAAAGTAACTGAGAACATCTTTAACTAGTAAAAGTTAATGAAAAGTTTACCAAAAGAAACTGAAAATAGAATTTAAATAGATACTGTATACTCATGTATATAGCAGCATGATTTCCAATAGCCAAATGGTGGAGACCACCCAAACTCTTATCCATCTGTGGATGGGTAAGGAAAAAGGATACACAGCCAGTAGAACAGTGTGGTGGTTTCAAAGAAAATGATCCCCAAAGGGAGTGACTCTATTAGAAGGTATACCTTTGTTGGAGTAGGCGTGGCCTTGTTGGATGAAGTGTGTCATTGTGGGGATGGGCTTTGAAGTCTCCTAGTCTCAAGCTATGCTAGTGTCACAGTTCTTTTCCTTTTGCCTTTGGATAAAGATGTAGAACTCTCAGCTCCATCTCCAGCAGCATGTCTTCGTGGAGGCCACCATGTCCCACTGTGATGATAAGGGACTACACCTCTGAAACGGTAATTAAATATTTTCCTTTATAAGAGTTTCAGTGGTCATGGTGTCTCTTCACAGCAGTAGAAACCCTAACCAAAAGAAACGGTAAAATGGAATGGTATAAAAATGCCCATTTCAATCATTTCTAAGCTCATAGCTCAGTGGCATTGCTAACACCATTGTCTCCAGAAACTTTCACGATTTCAGACTGAGATTCTGCTCTTTCTCACATGACTCAGTCCTTGGTAACCACATCCCTTTTTCTGTGTCTATAAATTTGACTAGTCTAGGTACTTCATCAAGCAGACTCAGTGTTTACCCTGTATTATAGCTCATTTCACTTAGTATGATGTCCTCTAGCTTCATCCACGCAGCAGCATACATCAGAATTTCGTACCTTTTTATGATAGAATAACATTTTACTGACTGGGTGCTTTTTCTTTATCCACTCACAGACTGAGAGGAGTTTGGGAGGTTTCCACCATTTGGCTGTTGGGAATCATGCTGCTATATACATGAGTATACTGTATCTATTTAAGGATCTGCTTTCATTTTCTAGGGCATAACAACCAGAAGCAGGGTTGCTGAGTCATGCTGCAGTTTGCACTCCAATCAGTGATGCATATTGATTCCTACTTGTCCACATCCTTGCCAATAATTATTTCCAAAGTTGTTTTTATAATAGCTCTTTCTATTTACATATTGAATGTTCTCCGAAGACCTGTATAGATAAGATCTAGTGGGTCACTGGGGATATAATTGCTAAGAGGATTTTGGAACCCTAGCCCTTTCCTATTCTTCCCTGAATCTGCCACGTATTCTTATCTTACCATGGTGCCATTCTGTGGGCTCAAAGGAGCAGAAGTCAATCAATCAGGGTCTGGAGCCTCCCAACCTGTGAACTGAAGTAAATCATTTCTACTGTTGATTATTATTGATTATCTTGTTTTTTTTTAGATAATCAGAAAATCAAACTAACACAATGGCAATGGTAATATGTTGTTGGTTTTTTTCTTACTCTTTACTCTTGGGGGTGAGCACCACCCAGCTCCCAAAATAAATACACATTAAGACTTTATTATTATTACTTTTAAATGCCCAGCCGTAGCTTGGCTGGTTTCTAGCAGTTTTTCTTAAATTATCCTGCTACCTTTTGCCTCTGCGCTTTTACTTTCTCTTACTTCTGTATATCTTATTTTCACTATTACTGAGGGCTGGCTGTGTAGTCATCCCTAGCATCCTCTTCTCTATTTGTGTATTGTTTATTCTTTTTATAAATTTAATTGCCATGGGGTACAGTGCAAAATTTCAACACATATATACATTGTATAATAGTGAATTCAGGTTTTGTTTTTTTTTTTTTTGTCTATCCCTTCAACCTTGTACCATTGCTTTGTGGTAAGAGCATTCAAAATTATTTTCAAAACAGGCATGGTGGCTTGTACCTATAAACTCAGCACTTAAGAGGCTGAGGCAGGAGAATTATTTAAGGTCAACTTTTTTACATATCAAGTACTAGCAAGCTTAAAATATACAAGACCCTTTCTCAGAAAACAGTATCCTAATCTCTAGCTATTTTGAAGTGTGTTGAACTTATGGCCCTCTGTGTGCTAAGTAAGCAATCTGTGGCTTAGCTACACCTATCCCTCACAATGCACCATGACCAGTGGGCTGCCTTTTCATAAACACATAGTATTTTTTGATCTACACATACTTTTAACTTTGAGGAAATCAAATATATCTATTTTTTTCTCTTGTTACCTGTGCTTTTGGATTTGAAACCAAAGTATCATTGCCGAATCCATTGTCATGGAGCCTTTTTGCTTAATTTCAAAGCTTTTTAGTTTTACTTCACAATTTATGTTTTTGTTCATTTTGAGTGAATTTTTATGATATGAGTTAAGAGTCCAAACCCAGTTTTCTTAGTACTGTTGGTTCAAACACTACTGGATGGTCCTGGTGACATTTTGTTCAAGTCATAAGTGAGTTTCTAGGTTTTCTATCTCCTTCCATCAGTCTGCATACCTGTTTTTATGTCATTGCTATGTCATTTTACATTTTCTATTTGTTGTGCATATACAACATGATATAGTACATGTATGGAGGTTAGAAGACAATTTTGGAGAATTGGTTCTCTCCTTCTATCACAAGGGTACCAGGAATCAAATTAGGCCATCAAGCACACTGATAAATCCATCTTGCTGACTCTACTCTGCCATTTCATATGCATGTTTCAAAATGAGAAAGTATGAGTTCTTCATCTTTGTTCCCCAGAATCTTCATGAGTTTCAAGATGGACTTGCACATTTCTGTGGAAGGTGTTGTATTAGTTGCTTTAACTATTGGTGTGATAAAATAATCTGACAAAACATTTAGAGAAGAAAGTATCTATTTTGGCTGACATGTCAATGTCACACTCCATCATAGTAGGGTTGTCCCAATGGCAGGATGTTGAGACAGCAGATTCCATCTGCAGTCAGGAAAAAAACAGCAATATATACACCTGGCTACCTAGCTTCCTCCTTTTTATACAGTGCAGGACACAAGCCCAAAGATGACTAAAATCATCTGCCCACCTCAATTAATAGTCCCTCACAAACATGCCTCCAATCTAAATAACTCCTTTTGTGTGGCTGGAAGCTTGTCTTGTAGGTAACTATTGACCCTATCAGGTGGATAATTGGTGTTAACTATGACAGATGTCACTGGGATTTTGGACAGAAAAAAAACTGAACATGTAGACATCTTTAGGTAGTACTGATATATTCACAATTAAGGCTTCCAATCCATGAACACTTGCTTATGTCTTGTTTAATTACTTTGAGCAACATTTCACTGGTTTCTGTGTGTACATCTTTTACCTCCTTTGCTTAATTTGCTCCTAAGGATTTTGTTCTTTTTGAGGGAATTATCTTAATTTCCTTTTCAGATTGTTCATTTTTAGAGTATGGAAACACTTGAGTTTGGTGTTGATCTACTTTCTTTCAACTTTAATGAATTTCTAACAGGTTTTAAGGACTTTATTACTTCCAGCATCTTTATTTATTTTGGTGGAATCATTAGTGTTTTCTGCATAAAAGAACATGTTATTTGAGAACAGAGATAATTTGACTGTTCCATTCCAGTGTAGACGGATCTTATTTCCTGTTTTCACCTAATCACTCTGCCCTGAAATTCTGGTACTACAGTAAATAATGGCTGAGTATTCCTGATCTTGGAGGAAACGTTTCAGTGTTTTACCTCTATGTATGATGCTAGATAAAGTCAGCAGACATTTTCAGTTTGCTGAGAAGCAAGGGCATTTGCTTCATAAAACTGTTTTTAGTCATAACAATAGTCAATAAACAGCCTATGTATACCAGGCTCTAACTTGGTGTTTCTACTTGTTGGGTTGTTGAATTGTCCTTGTGACCTGTGTCAGTCATATGAGGAACACAAATGCAAATAATCATCAAAGATACACTTAACTTAATCCAACAGCTTCACTGCACTAAGTATATACTGTGCTTTTCCTGGCTGCACCACACAATTCCCAGGACACTAATTTTAAAAGATCCATCATTGGTGGTATGTTTTTGTAATACAAGTGTTGGGGAGGTGGAGAAGGACAGGAAGTACCCAGGGCTCGTTGGTCAGTTAGCCTAGCCTAATTGATGAGCTACAAGCAAATATGGGATTGTGTATCACAAAAGAGATAAGAGGGCAGAAGAAAGAAGGAAGGAAGGAGTGAAAGGGAAGAAGGAAGTAAGGGAAGGAGGGGTGGAGGAAGGAAGGAAAACACTTGTAGAGGGAAAAAAGGAATAATAACCAAAGGACTTCTGACTTCCATGGGTGCACTTGCACACACACAAACAGACATACATATTACACACAAACAGAGCAAATACAGATGAACAACTAGCCTAAAAAAGACAAGTACCACATTTTTTCTATAAGCAGACACTAGCTTGTGATATGTGTATATTTACGTGGGGATGAATGTGGGTATAGGTTATGAAGATAGAATGGGCACCATAAGTTAGAGAGGTTTTAAGGAACTGGTATAGTGAAAATAATAAAATGCACATAATATAAAAGTGGAAAGGTTAATACTAGGAGTAGAAGGGTACAAGTGGGACAGGAGGCTAGGACACAGATGTTGATCAGTAGGATCAAACTAAACAAAATATGTTTGAAAATGCCATAAGGAAATCGGTTATATTGTGTACTAATTAAAAATGAATTAGGGGCTGAGAGATAGTTGAATCCATAAAGCTCTTGTCTCATAAGCATGAAGACCCCAGATTTACCTCAAGGACCCGTATAAAACAGCTAGGTACAGCAGCAAGAACTTGGAATCCCAACACTGAGGTTGAGAAGACAGCTGGATCTCCAGAGCTCAACAGCCCACGAGTCTAGCCTAATTATCAAGTTCTAGAATCAATGAGAGACCCTACTTCAAAAAAAGTAGGTGGAGGATGACAGAGGAAGATACCTGACATCACTTTCTGGCTTACACACACAGAGAGACAGAGACAGAAAGACAGACACAAAGACAGAGACATAGAGAAATAGACAGAGGGGCACACACATATAAACACACAAAATGAAAATTAATTAAAAATAATTAAATGAACAAATCCTAGAGATGATATACAGTCATGGGTTAGGTAGGGTAAGTTTAGCCCAATGACTGACATGATGAGAATTCCATACATAAAGATACATTCAACTATCATTCAGTGATTCTCTCTACTCATACTTTGCTCCACACTACATTAATCAAAGAATCAAGAATGTTATTTCTCTCTGTTATGTTAGTGAGTGTGCCTACAGTGTTGGTGCTGGCTACAAAGGGTCATTGAGAACAAAGAAAATGCAGTATATGTATGCACCATGAAATACCATGCAGTCTCAAAAAGGAATAAAACTCTGTGGTTTATGAAAAATATGATTGGACCCTGAGGACATCATACACAGTGAAATGATAAATACTCCATGATACAGAAAGATAAATACTGTTTGACCTCATTGTTAGTTAATGTCTAGAATGTCAGGCTCACAAAAACAGAGTAGAAAGTAGTTACCAAACCCGAGGGTGGGGAAATTGGGGTGGGTGGAGACAAAAGGATAAAAAGTTCTACTTCAAAAGTAATTTAAAGAGCCATTTAAAATAATTTGGTGGCTACTGTTAATTATTCTTGCTTTCCTGTCTGTGGCTGTGACAAAAAACACTGACCAAAGCCAACTTGGGGAGGAAAGGGTTTATTTAGCTTTTAAGTTTCAGATGGATTTGACCTTCCGTCCTTCCTTCCTTCCTTCCTTCCTTCCTTCCTTCCTTCCTTCCTTCCTTCCTTCCTTCCTTCCTTTCTTTCTTTCTTTCTTCCCTCCTTCCTTCCTTCCTTCCTTCCTTTCTTTCTTCCTTCCTTCCTTCCTTCCTTCCTTCCTTCCTTCCTTCCTTCCTTCCTTTCTTTCTTTCTTTCTTTCTTTCTTTCTTTCTTTCTTTCTTTCTTTCTTTCTGTAGAGTGTAGCCTTCCCACCAGCCTGGTTCCAGAGCTGCATCAGTCCCAAATAAACACACAAGAGGCTATATTAATTATGAAGCTGTTGGCTGTTTGCTTGTTTCTTTTTTTCTAAGATCTATTTATTTATTATGAATACAACATCCTGCCTCCATGTATGTCTGCACACCAGAAGAGGGCACCAGATCTCATTATGGATGGTTGTGAGCCACCATGTAGTTGCTGGGAATTGAACTCAGGACCTCTGGAAGAGCAGTCGGTGCTTTTAACCTCTGAGCCATCTCTCCAGCCCCTGTTTGCTTGTTTCTTACTGGCTGTCTCTGACTTAAGTATTTAATCCATATTTGTTAATCTAAGTATTTCTCTTACCAGAGAAAAGGGTCAGGACCTCTTATTCCTATGGCGGCTACATCATGACTCCCTGTGTTTCTCTTTCCCAGAATCCTCCTCGACTCCTAGTCCCACCTATCTTGCTTCCCTATTGACCAAAAGTGCTTTATTCAACAATCAATAAGAGACAGATTTACAGAATGGCATCTCCCATAATCTTTCTTTCTTCCTTTCCTTTCTTCCTTCCTTCCTTTTTTTTTTTTTTTTTTTTTTTTTTGTCTGAGATAGGGTTTTTCTGTGTAGCCCTGGCTATCCTGGAACTCACTCTGTAGACCAGGTTGGTCTGGAACTCAGAGATCCAGCTTCTTCGGCCTCCAGAGTTCTGTGACTAAAGGTATGTGTTAGTACACCCAGCAGTTACTTTTCTTATGCAGAGAAGAACCACCTTTCCTAGGGCTTTCCTAGGGGTGGTATCACCCTCAGTTAACTGGACCCTCCTTCATCAATTGCAAATCAAGAAGATGTCCCACAGACAAGTCCACAGGCCAATCTGATGGAGGTAGTTCCTCAAGTGAAATTCTTTCTTTCCAGGTATGCCTAAATTTGTGTCAAGTTGACAAAAGTTAACCAGCACTATAACCATCTATTGAATATGTGAAGCTCTGAGAGTAGATTTAGGTGTTCTTACTGCATAAAGTGACAAGTCTGTGAGGGTAATGCATGCTTTCATTAACTTGATTTGGCAGTGCTGCCACAATCTGCACTGTAATAGAGAAATGGCCATGTAAAATCTTCAAGATAATAAAATACAATCAGAAGAGATGCATGCCACCTCTTGGAGGAGGCAGAAAGCTGTTACCCATGTCATCTTTTCTTGATTCACACATGGTGAATATATTGTGTCTTCCAAGTGTATTCATTCCAGTATGATGATGGTGAGCAGAACCCTGCTGCCTGCTCATATTAGACAAATGTCAGGGCAAGAAGTCAACTTTCCTTGTTGTAAGCCATTTATGGAATGTTTGTTACAACACAGTCTCTCTTTTGTCCTGACAAATACATTGAGTTCAGAGGTCTGAAGGCTTATTAGACTTAGTAGCAAGAGAGCACAAACATTGGGCACAAGTAATAGAGTACAGTAGGCCCTGGAACAAAAGAGAGTTTGAGTTTGATGCATTTGAGGACTATGGGGGTGGGGAAAAGTCTAATCTGTAAGCAACATGAAAGAGGAGAGCTGGTGAGGGAATTGATATAAAATGGAGGGAGCTGGTGAGGGAATTGATATAAAATGGAGGGAGCTAGTGAGGGAATTAATATAAAAAGGGGAAGCTGGTGAGGGAAACATTAATTAACTCTTACTGGTTGGCTTTAACAAGGCATTTGTTTCCACACAGTTTTAGATACTAGAGGTTCAAGATTCGGATGGCAATATGGTCAGTTCTGGTGAGAAATCCCTCCCTGGATTACACACAGCAACTTCATTGCCTCCTCACATAATGGAGAAAGAATTTCTTCCCCATCCTCCTCTCATCATCACCTTCTTCCTCCTCCTTTTTCTTCCTCTGACACAGTCCTGTAACTAGTGCCCCCCTCTTAGTGACCATACTCAAACCTAATGTCCTCCTAAAATGTGTTTTCCAAGTTTTAGTTGTGGTGGGGGTTACTGCAGCATATGTCTCTGGGGAGACACACCTGAGTCCACAGCAAAAGTGTAAGATGAGTCTGAGGAGACACAAAAACATTCCATGGCTGGTCTCTGAAGGCATGGTCAGATCTTAAGATTATATCCTGAAGGCAATGGGACTCACTGATGGTTTTTAAGACAATATGGGGTGATCTGGTTTCAGTTTAATCTCCGAACTAATTGCTTGTTTCTTCATCGGTCTATCAGGTGGCACCTGCTTGTGGACCACAATAGCTTATTTGTAGCCTCACCATGAGCCCTGGAGTGCACCTACCTGTCTCACAGGCAAGCAGTTCTTGGAAAGTGGGGAAATTTCAGAATCTCCTCAAGTGACCTGTTCCTCAGAGCGTGGCTTGTCTGAGTGGATGCTTTACTGTCAGCACAGTGGACAATGAGGAAGCTCTTCTACAAACAACTTAAAATCTGACTGACTGCCCCTGTGCTGTGATACACAGAGCATTCTGGGGGAAGAAAGACACCACCTCAGAGCATGCATCTGCTTTTATCAGCTCCATATCCTGCAGGATATCTATAGTTAAACCTTGTTTTAAATCTTGGCTGCTGTGTGAGCTTCAAAATAGTCATGAGCAAGTTGCTTCATTTATCATGGAATCTCATTTTCTTCACTTATAAAGTGTCCATACTAATAACTGCATTATAGAACTGCTTAGAAAATTAATTCTCAGATGTTTATAAAGTTCAGAGTGCCTGTCCCGTGATCTGTTCTCAGCATGGAATCCACTATCATTATACTAATCATTGCTGTTATTAATATTGAGTCAATTTACTAACATTTTTGAATTAAAATGGAATCAATTCCTGTGGATGTAGTTTTATGCTAGTGTGATAGATACAAACACATGAACCCACCCCCAAGAAACAAGAAGCCATTTTTCTAGAGCTGTCTCATCTGTGATATATGGGTCAGTTCTGAGGTTTCAAGGCATGTCGTTGTCCAGATGAACCTGCCAGAGCTTAAGAAAGGAACACAAGCTTTGACCCAAAGAGGTTCCTGTTTATGCTTGAATGCCCTGCTGCCATCACAACCCCATGCCCCTCGGCCCTGGTGTTTTCTCTGCTGAAGCTGACTATCAGCTGCAGATGACCTACAGAAACCAGCTTTTCCTCATCAACATTGCCTGTGTCCATCTTCTAGCCAGGATCAAGGAGACTCTCACTTGCTAGCTAGACACTCTTCACATGAATAAAGCTACAGCCCTGGTTTGGTCCTACTAGGTAGGAAAGCTCTGGAATCAATATCTAGAAAAAGACTCTAGGCACATTATTGGAATTCTCAACAGAAGAAAACTGTCGTGTATGGAAAAAGATCTGTGAGGACTTGCTGAAGAACAAGAGTTTAGGAGTGATCTTAAAGCATTAGATAATGAGACAAAAAGTTTCTGGGGTAATATTTCTCCAAGAGATTTATGAAGACCACACATTCTGTATGCCATTAATTGGTAAGAATTATATGACAAGCTGCATGTAGTAGCAAATGAGCATAATTCCAACACTGGAAAGGATCATGCATTTAAGTATGATATTGTCAAAAAATAAAAAGGAAGACAATCAGATGAGAAAGGGGTTCTGAAGACAGAAAAGATGTTGACAATACTTCCTAGGAAACATTAAATATGTGTGTTCAGATAAGATGTCTCAGGACCCTTCCTATGCTAACATGCACTATGCCTCTTCCAGAGGATAAAATACATAGTGTTTGCCAAATGTGTGAGATCTGAGAATTCATTTCCTCATTACACAGCACCTCTGTTGACTGTTGTGCTAAAACGCATACTGTCTATAGAGGTTTTGTCAGAGAAAGTCTATAGGTTGATGTGGCAATATGCTTTCAAGAATATAAATAAACTCCCCTAGAGTAAAAGCTGAGGAAGGACAGACACAAAATTATAAAGCAAGTTGAGGCAGAGCCATTGGTTATTTGGGAAAACATCCAAAGGATGTCCCTTTTGCACTATTCTGTGGGCTAGCCTTGTATCTAGGTCCAGGCGAAAGTCACCATCATATTGTCAACATGAATGGTATCACCTTAATTGTTATCACATCACAGACACTATCTTTCCGTCATTATCAGCAACAATATTGTCAGTACCATCAACACGCTCAGCAATATTACTACCACTGTCACAAGTAGTCTTACCGTCACTACTGCCACCACCAGCATCAGCAATAGCAACAGAACTATCACTGCTGATACTAACAGCAGCACCATCTTTACCACCCCCACCTGTAGCAACACCATTACATAATGACCACCCCCATCATATGATTACAGCCTCTTCTGAAGAGCTCTAGGACTTGCAAGTTACACTTCAGGAAAAAAAAAACACTGGTTTCAGAGTTGGCTATGTGAGTTAGAGTCCCAACTTTATCACTGCCTATGTGGATTTGTGACATTTCCAGAACTCACTCAGCCTCTCATTCTCAATTTCCTCACTTGAATAACAATGTATGAAATATAAATTACAAGAATGGAACGGAAAATGTCCTGTCAATACCAAGCAGTTAGGAGATTCTGTTTTCATTTTTTCGTAATGCCTGTTACACTGTATGCCTGATTTCCCAGGAATATTACCCTAAAGTCAGAACTCAACTCCTATGGCATATTTACTTTATGCTCAGTTCTCCATCCTTGTAATGGTCCTACCTACAAATAGCATAGCATTCAAATATAGTAGGGGTTATTACCTTGTCATATGAATGGGGGGTATAATTCAATTTGTAACATGGGTATCATCTCAATATCTCAACATCCTACTGTCCTGCAATAGGGAATAAAATACACTCTTAAATCCTCCCAAGCTCTGTGACTTCAAGAGTGTCATCATCTTTTTCTTGGCCTTTCTCGTACATAAAATGAAATCATAAAGTTTCTTAAGAATATTCAATGAAATGATGAAAGTTAAACATTCACCGTAAGGAGGGCACTTAATGGATGTCCATTCTGCCTTTTCTATTATTCCTTCAAGGTCAGCCTCAACATAGAACACCCAATATAATGAGGGAAGGGGGAAGAACAGGAGGAAAAAGGAGGAGGAAGAAGAAGAAAGAAGGAAAAGAACTATACCACTGATAGTATCCAAACCAATTTTTTTTGCCAAATGGAAAATCTGCAGTCTGAAAAAAAAACTTTATTAGTACTAGATGAGATCATTGATTACAGACCAAGGGCCAGAAACTTTGTTGTTAACCACAACAGCCCAACAGGAGAATAATCGCCTTTCTTCATTTCTATTGCATAAATGAAGAATTTCCAAATTTAAAAAAACTACTGATATCAATATCTCTTAGAAAATGGGAGGCTGGCCAACAGCTAGAGTCACGGGAAGGGAAACCATTAGGGTTATCAACCCAAGCACATATGGGAAGCATCATTCATCTGCCGCTGTTTCAGTTGCAAACAAAACCTTCCAACCAAAGTTACTGCAATAGTTGAGCTGATGTCCTATGGAGGCTCGTGTGCCTTGCATGCATAAGTTGTTATTGATTTCCCCACAAAGGCCAATTTAGGGAAACCATGCATCATGTACAGAAAAGTTAAGGCAAAATGATAACTGAGCTGTTATACACAAAGAGAGCATGTTTCCGTCCATTGGTGGGTTAATGGGACTTCAGGTAATCTTCAGTTAGAAGCAGGGTTCTAAGCTTGCCGTATAAATTATGGCTGTGAAGTTTGGATGCAGGTGGCCCTGTGAGTAGGAAAGGTCATCAAACTGGAAAAAGAAAGCCCTGAATTCCAGCCCAGATCTGCCAGTTCTTCACCCAAGTTCTTTAAATCAACCCACTCCACCAACACACAATGCAAAGAGCAAAGAAAGCTATGTAGAATAACGCTGCCATTTATTCCCCTCCCATGTCCCAGGTGCTATGCTAGATACAAACATGGCTCCAGCCCTTGAAGATGGAGAATGAGCCACACCAAGTATACTGGGAAAGGGAGTCACAGGATGCTTCATTAGAGGGAGAAGTCACTTACATGAGAAGCTAAGAACTGAGGTCAGTGCTCTGCTGGTCTCTGACCTCGACCGCAACCTCAAGAGAAAGCCTGACTCCTCCTTCTTTGACCTTTATCTCTGCCTCTCCCCATGTACCATTTGGGCTTGTTCACTGCTGCGGGTATGTGAGATCTCTACCTACAAGCCCTCTCAATATGTGTTGAACTGGGTAGAGGAGTATGAGAGTAAACAAGTAATTACTAAAATATATTTATGTTATTACAAACTATTAGGAAGAGAAATGGTTCTCTACTATGGTAAGAAAGTGAGAGTTGGGGAAGACTTCTATTAGGGAGTAACACATAGAGTAAATATGAGAAAATGACATACATATTTTCAAAGGAATTCGTCAAAAGACACAATCACCTCTCATTCTCATGACAGCCCTTTGAAGTTGTGTTTGAAACTATCCACTGTGTTAGCTACTTTTCTCATCACTGCGACAGAGCACATAATAGAAAAAAACTCAAAGAAGGAAGAATTCATTGGTTCCTGGTTTGAGACAATACAGTCCATCAGGAAAGGAATGGGGATTCTTCACATCTTAGTGATCCAGGAAACAGAAAGACCTCAGGCCAGAAAGCTCCTTTCTAACAACCAACTTTCTCCATCAAGACTTCACCTCCCTTTGGCTCTATAACCTCTCAAAGTCACCCAACAGAGACAAGTGCTCAAACACATGAACTTAGGAGGGACATTTTACATAATATCATAATATCCTCATCTGACGAAACGAAAGTGTTAAAGAAGGCTTGATTAATCTGTCCCTGTTCATATACTGCACAAGTAATGAGCACAGGAACCTGATTATTAGACTTCTAACTTTTTATTGTCTCTACTGTGGAAAGCAACTATCTCCCAGACCACTCTGGGAATACATATGCGTGTACTCCTGCTCTTTTTGTCTTCATACCCAAACTTCCTGATTCCTGTATTAGCTATTTTAGCAATAATGCTTCATGTCAATCAACCTTTCAATGTTCTGACTTACAACCTATGTGGGTTCTCAGGAATTCACAGGAGATCATTGGCCTTAGTTATACATTGTGAGAAAGCTTGACTCCAGACTGTAGGTTGATTTCAAAGATACTATATATCTTTATTGCAGAGTTAGAGACTACCAGGCTGTGCTTTTTTCTATGGTAGACCACAGAAGTGCAAGAGGCCAAACTAAATCATAAAAGCCTCATAAAGTCTCAATTCACATTATGCCCTGCAGAATCCATAGTCAATACAAATCATATGGCTAAGCCTCAAGTTATTGAAATGATAAAAAGTTCTTTGAAATCTAAACAGGATATACTGCAGGGCCATATGGATATATGAATATATGGTATAATTGGTTTACATTACCAATCTACATATCCCCTGACACAATGGGCTACTGGGTTTTATTTCAAAGATTGAGCTAGCAAGATGCTTGTTCAATTATTTATTTCCTGTCACAAATACTAGTAAACTACAATTCCAAAGATTCTTTTCTTCTAGATAGGTCATGTTGTTTGCTTTGGTTAAATGGGACATTGACAAATAAAATGAAAATTAGCTCTTCTAAGTCAGGAATAAGTCTTCCAGGAAATCTTCCCCTTTCTCCTCTTCAACATCAGCTGCTGGAGGTGGATGATAATGTAGAATACAACACATCCTAATAGAGTTATTGGTTGGTAGAAACTTGAATTCTCATATTTTATTTAAATGAAGAAACCCAAGGGCATCCATTTGACCAATGTAACCCAGACTGGCCTTCACAAAAGCAACACAGACATTTTTAAGTAAGCCCCTGACACTTCAAGATTGCATATGAGAATATCCAGTTCTAACTAATACATTCTTTTACTACTGGATAGACTGAACCAGACTCTAGCACCAACTTTTGTTTTGACTGTCTTACTGTGAGCCATCATCCCCCAGCTCTTGTTAGTTATGCTTCTCCTAATAAGATCCTCACTAGAGAAGAGATGAAAACACCACCCTCTTGATGTCTACACCTCAGCTTCTCCATCTGACTCTCCAGGGCATTTCTGCTTCTGACCTCCGTGAGAGTATATATTTAATAGAGTGAGTGAGCTTAGGAACCAAAGAGAGGCAAACCTGTCTTGAAAGCTACAGACCAGGAAAGGATTTATGTAGAAGAAACTGGAATCAGGATCATCAAGTAAACAAAGCCTTCAGAATGATTCTGCATAAATGGGGTACTATAATCTACCTAGACAAGACCCATGGGCATATGATTAAATCCTAAAGAGGGTGAGGATATTGGTTACAACCAAAATGAAGCCAAAATCAATATGGCAACTAAACTCATGGCATATGGAAAATCAATTAGTTTTGTGGTTTCTTCCCCACCTGAAAGTGCAACCCAAAGTCCCCTGCTGCCCCTGTACTGCAATCCAAGCAGGAATAATCCTCTTCTAAAGTTTTTCAGTTCAAAATTCTTTATGTAAACCTTTCAACTGGAGCAAAAAGCAGTTCCTACCCAGTGACTGGATAGGACATACATGTTTCTTGATGGATAGTGTTCCGAGTCCTCTCCACTGATCATCAGGGAGAGAGAACTGAAGGGTAGAGATCTGGGAGGACAGCCACATTTTGAAGAGAAAAAATAGAGAAGAGACCAGATTGGTAAGGAAAGGGTTCTTAGATTTAAACGCAGAGGAATAGAAGGATTGCTACATAAAGTCCTTCCATACCTTAAAAGGAAGTAGACTGAGATAGCAGTACAAGGGTCTGATGAACTCATCATATATTTCTTCAATGTCTAAAAATCAAACCTGTCTCCAGTGAGGTTCATGCATTACTGAGTAGCTTGGTGTGCCATGGTACAGGCTTAAACTATGTTGACCCTTTCATAAAATAACATACATTTCTAGGTTGTGTTGCAGAACAAGAGGTATCAGACATGTTGTACCTGGGAGAAAGTAAATGCCCAATAAGTTGCATAAAGATAGTGGTGGTGCTGCTAGTGAGTCATGATTGTACTTGATTTCTTGGCTTCATGTTATATGTTTTCTCATCCCAAACATACTTGTATGTTAAGCCTCATCTGACTTTACAGAATTGGAGTTGTTGGCCTCCTTCCATTGAAGCAAGTTGAGATATTGGGAGAAAAGTGGTATATAGATGGTCTTCTAGAGTGACTATACTTACCCAGATAAGAAACCAAGGAATCAACACAAAGCCCATGGTGATTAAGACTCACCTCATATTTTAATAAACTATATAAGAGCACCAACTTATCACCCTTTCTTTTCCACACACTCCAAAATGTGTCTTTGTCGTTCTCACTGAAAAGATGTGTCAATTCTCTTACTCCTTGAATCTGGCCCCATCCATATGAATTTTTTAGGATTAAATAGATACAGTAGTAGGTTTTCTATGCTCGTTTGTGAGACACTACCATTCTGGCAAGAACATACTTAGACAGGTTTATGGCTCCCACAGGATGTGTGAGAGATATTAAGACCTAATCATACCCAAATGTGTTGCATCAGTCCAGTTCAACAGAGCAGACCCCCCCAGCCACCCATGGGTGCATATTGCCTTAGTTAGGGTTACTATTGCTGTGATAATCCACCATTATCAAAAGCAAGTTGGTGAGAAAAGGGTTTATTTGCCTTATGGTTCCACATCACAGTTCCATCATTGGACTTGAATGAAAACAGGACAGGAACTCAAACATGGCAGGAACCTGGAGGAAGAGCCTGATGCAGAGGCCATAGAGAAGTGTTTATTAATGCTTTTTTTTCATGGCTTGCTCGGCTTGCTTTCTTTTGGAACATAGAACTACCAGTCCAAGGATGGCACCACCCACAAAGGGATGGGCCTTCTCCAATCAATCGCTAATTAAGAAAATGTTCTATATCTGAATCTTTTGGAGGCATTTTCTCAAGTAAAGTTCCCTCCATTCAGATGACTCTAGTTTGGGTCAGGTTGACATAAATCTAGTCAGCATGCAAGGGAAGTCTGACCAGCATCATTTCAGTCCCACCAAGACCAGGGAAACTCCCAGTGTCCCAGAATATGAGTAGTAAAATCTTACATAACATTATGTTTTAGAGTTACCTATTATACAGCATTATTCTTTAGCAATGAATAATATGATATGCATGAATAGAGAGCCATTGGCTATGGCTGTCTGGAGTTTTACATTGCAGATTCAGAGTTCACATCCAAGTTAAGCAGTACCACAATGAACTGGTGGCATCTGCCAAGAGATGATAAAATAGAGAAACCACAATAAGAAATTCATTTTCTCTCTCTGAATAGCATCTAACAAAATGGATATTTTGGTTGGAGATAATTTTTCCATTCTATGGATAAAAATTTCCAATAAAATTACAATAAAAATGAAAGTTAAAGGATCTGTTTGTTTACTTGCAAGTAGCCTTGCCTCAGATAAGACTTGAAATGATCAATCTCAAGTTGGTGATTTGTAGTTATTCTAGAACTATCTATTGTTCACTTTGTGTATATGTGTGTTTATTTATTGTTTTTCTCTCCTTTCTCCCCTTCTTACCTTTCTCTTCTTCCACTCTTTCCCTTCCAATCTTCTTTCTTTATCTTCTCACTCTTTTCTGTCTCCCTCTCTCCTTGCCTCTCTTTTGAAACCCAGGGCTTGGACCTAGCTCACTGCTTCATGTTACTCTGCTTCCCTCCCTCCATTCTTCCTTTCCTTCCCTAGAAATGAAGAATTGTGTCTTGTGCTAGGACCCACAGTTTTTATTAATAGACACTGACTGGAACCCTGCAGATGAAAGAAACCAAAATGTTTCAAAACTCTCTAGTGCAGTGTTTCTCAATCTGTGGGTCATCATCCCTCTGAGAGTTGAACAATGGTTTCACAAACATCTCATATCTGGCATCTCATATCTCAAATTTACATTGTGATTCATGACAGCAGCAAAATTACACTTATGAAGTTGCAACAAAATAATCTTATGGTTGGGAGTAACCAAAACATGAGGAACTTTATTAAAGGGTGGTAGCATTAAGAAGGTTAAGAACAACTACTCTAATATTATTCAATCAAGGGTGAATCAAAAATTATCCAAAGAATCTGGTCTCCAAATTTCATGAGCTTTCATGGTACAAACCAACCTTATGCCACTCCAGACAGTTTAATTCATTACTTGAGTTTGAAGATGATAGAATCTGTTTAGCATACATATGATCTATCTAGCAACTAAAATGTCTTGAAATGGAATTGGGAATCCTTGGGAAGTAAGGAGCCCTTTGTCATTAGAGGCATTTGAGGCAATCCTGAGGTCACTTCTCCTTTGAATAATGTCTCTCTTTACTAAACAGTAGGTGACATTAGATGCATTTGTTTCTCCACTGGAAACTTTGCTTGAAAGACTCACTGAATAACATTGAGAATCAGCAGTATACTACTCATAGAGCTTCATGCCATGTCTATGGATATTTGTGGATCAGTAGATTTAGTAAGTTAAGAACCATGATATAAATCATTTTTAAACTACCAGTACATGCTTTCAACCAAATTGAACTTGCAATAACAGACACATAAAAAGAATAAAGAAGAATTTCCTGCTTGAAAAGACAATAAAAGGAGAAAAGCCAAGATGAAAGTCATACCCATTTCTAATCTATAGATCCTCAAGGCAGAGAATTCCTGTTGTGCATTATTTTCCATAGGGCCAACTTAGCTGGCGCTGGTCATAATGCTAATTTTCTGTCTCAACCCATTATTAAATTAATGTCTATGGGACATGTTGGACTGTTGGACTCCTTCTTTGTAGCAAGATAGAAAATTGAGTTGAACCTCTACTAAAGAAATTAAGCATCATAGACAGTCTTAACTCCAAAGCTCAACATTCCCACCCCTCTGCACAGCAGAGACAAATTTCTCCTAGACAGCCCCAAGGCTCTTATATCAGAAGTGAAGGCCATCTCTCATTAACCTGTTCCTCTTTCTTGCAGAAATACATTTTGGATATTGGAAATCTAAATGTTATTTTGCCCAAAATTTGCTGACCACAAAGTTGTCTAACTCAGTGGGCTTCCCTAAGCCAGAAACAGGCTTACATTTGAACCCTAAGACCAATTAGTGTCAAGGTTCTCAAAGTTTAAAGGAAGAAAATTGTGACTTTCAAATTTGACTCTTCAATCCAATCTTCTCCTCTTGAGGAAAAGGCCATTTATCCCTCTTCCTGTGGACTTTTACTGAACATAATACAATGTATTCAAATATCTTCATGTATTTCTTCTTTAATGAGGGATATCTTAAAAGTAATAATGCAGCTAGGCGATGGTGGCTCATGGCTTTAATCCCAGTACTCAGGAGGCAGAGGCAGGTGGATCTCCGTGAGTTCAAGACCAGCCTGGTCTACAAGAGCTAGTTCCAGGACAGCCTCCAAAGCCACAGAGAAACCCTGTCTTGAAAAATAAGGAATAATGCTTGCCTTCTGGCTATGTTCCAGATATATATCACCTCACTTAGTACACAAAACATACCTCTGAGCAGATATTAGTATTCTATTTGATCACAGGTAAGGGATGTATGCCATATATAGCAAGTGGTAGTCTCAGTGGTAGTGCTCAATTGTCTTTCCCACTTTTTCCTTTATATTTTATCTGGGATTCAATGTCACAGAATAGTACTACCCACAGTTGCTTCAAATAACCCTACCTAGAAACCCCCTCATATAAGTATCCAGAAACTTTCTCCTAGATGACTATAGATACTATCATATTAATAACCATCATAACACTATAAACCAGAAAGCTACAGGTATCTTGAGAAGCTTCCATCACTCCCTACATGCAACCCATTACAAAACCAAATGGTTTCTGAACATTTCCACCACTACTATTTAGCTGAACACAACCGTCATCTCTTACCTACCAAACTTTTCAAATTTGCTACCCAGGCTTCAACCTGCTCCTTCATCTGTTGTCACAGTACCACCACAATAGCCTTTGGGGGATGTCCAGTGACATGTCTGCTGCCTTTCTCTTTAAGCTCCTTCAGCAAATATCCATTGGGCTTAGTAGGCAGACCAACCCCACACAGCTCTGTTTTACAATCTGCCTCTTAACACTGAGCTCCACATGAAGTTAAATCCTTGAAGGTCTTTGAACAACTAAGATGTTCCTTTAAGACCCTTTGTACATTCTGTTCCCAGTTGCTGAAATGCCTTCCATACCTGCACGACTGTCAACCACTTCTTATAAACTCATTCTGCGGAGTTCTACTCCAAGGAACTTTCCAGAAGGAATCTTTTATTGGACCTTCATCATCATCTGGCCAGATCAAAATCGCCTGTATATTATTGTATCTCCTTATACTTTGCCTTCTCATAATTTACTGCTGAAATTTGGACATTTATTAATATCTTCACACCTGTGTAGACTAACTTTTCAGGTGACAGCCACACAGCACGGTTCAGAATTCACTCTGACACGGGAATTATGTACCAACCTTCAAGCAGGGGTTGCTTGAGCAGCAACAGAAGGCTTCAGTAAGGAGGTGCTAAAAAATGGCATAAGTATTATTCAAGAATATAGCAGAAAAGACAGGTGAGGAATGGGTCCCCTTGGCCCAGGTAGTACAGATAATAATACAGAGGGAAGACTCTCTAAATGCCTGGGTGGGAAGTATGAGTGGAAAGTAGAAGGTATGGATTACAAAAGCTCAAATTCTCCTTTGGTTGCATAATCCACAAATTCGTGATTTCTAACAGACTTTTTATAGCAGCTCAGTCGCTAATAGAGTTGCTCCACTAAGAAAGCATGTCACCCCGGATCTGAGAAGATAGTTAGCAAGAAAATCTATACAACCCTTGTGAAGCCACATGCAGAATATTGCATTTTCTTCAGGGGCACCTCATTACCAGGCCAAAGCAGACACATTGGAAAGAGTTCAAACTAGAACAAGAAAAAATGATTAGGGGAATGGAGATATTGATCGAAGCAGAGAGATGAAAGGAAATGAACATTAGGTGGTGGGTGGTGTGGGGTTAAATGGAACCTAAGACAGCAGCCTATAGTCCTCATGCAGGGGATGAAGGCCAAGGTGGAGGGAGTCTAGAACAGAGTGTGGACGATGAACCTGGCCCAGCTGCGTGCATGGGATAAGGGAAGAAAACATGTAGGGAGCTTTTGAGAATTATGACTGAACCTTTTCTTTGATCATGGTTGCCAGGATCTGCATGGGAATTTGTTGCTAAAAACTGGAGTGCCTGGTAGGAGTCCTTTAAAAGACTCATGAACCACAGAAAATGTGGTAGGGGAGCAGAAAGTGCAGGCAAATGGCTTTGAAGGTCAGGCAGCTCTGGATTCGACCCTCTCTGGCCTCAGTTCCCTCAGAGTGCTCAGTATTCAAGGATGTACACTGATGGCTCTCAGCATCCTGAATAGTCATTGCTGGCCTTTCTGCAGTCTGCTTTCAGCTGCCATGTAGCTCTTCTGCCTCTGGCTAGGTCCCCTCCACTGACCTCATCTTTCTATAGTCCATTCTTCAATTTAGTCCTGTATCTAAACAGTATCCTCTATACTACCCTTCAGGCATTGTGTTCCCAGAGCAGCCTTCCTTCCTGGCAGGAATTTGAATTTTAGACTGGAATCTCCAGAACTCACCATTCACTAACTGTATTACCACAGGCACATGGCTTACTTTGTCTTGGCCTTAGTGATCCATATATACCGTGGTCTGAAAGAGATCTATTATTCCGGATGACTGCAAATTAGGAAATCTATGTGAGGGACAATGGACACAGAGAATGACATACAGATAGCATATACAAGAAGTGCTGTTGAAGGGCTCTGCTCTTTTCCTCTCTCCATCTGTCAACCAGGCTCAAGCTAGAAACCCCCAGCATACCAGGATCCTCCTCTGTTGATATCGATAACAATCAATTTATTCTTCAACGGTTGCTGAGGATGGTGTCTCTGCTCCATCTCCGCGTGTGGTATTCTGTGTTTGGACCACTCCTGTAACTCTAATCCTTTTACCTCTGCTATCTACTGTTTGTCTACAGGCCAGGCCTCCTGGAGCATAAGATCCAAACATTAAATCCTTTTAATGGCTCCTCAGTGACAGCGGAAGATGTGACTGCATCATCCTGTAATTCAGGGATATTGGCTGGACCCCGACCTTCCTTCATTCCCATGATTCTTCCCATCTGTTCCTCCATCCTCTACCCACCCTTCATATGTACACAGGGCAAGCACTACAGTCACAACTAATTTCCCATCATCCCCTGAAGATGCTGTCCTCTGAAAACATTACCTCTTTGCTTTAGCCCATATTTTGCCACTGCAAGGAATGATCCAACTCTCCAGGTATATGTAACAGCAGATTACCCACTTTCAGTCTCCCTCAGCTTGTTGTTTGTACTATAATCATTCATTCTCACATTTGGAAAAATATGGGACACCTGCGTTGTGCTTAACATGGAGCATGACATTTGGAATTTGGAGATGATGCAGTTTGCCCCTCAGATAATCTGGTTGCTCCTTCTGATCAGGTATCAGATGAGTCCTCACTTCTTTGGGTTCTGTAACGTATGTGTCATGAAATAGACTGGGTCACGCTTCTGAGATTCAAGGGAAAAGATGATACAATGCAGCATCTTCCTTGAAACAGGTGTGGACTATTAAGAACAGCCAAAATTGAGCTTGGAACCAGGACTTGAAGAGTCTGTATTACCAAACTCAAAGGTTCCTTTTCATCCTATTAGCAACAGAGAGCTTGGTGGACATGTTCTCTGTGAACCAATGGTGCCATTTTTCTCAGTGTCTTTGCCCCCCAAGATTCCTCACCTTGATATGCCTCATCATCTCTAGAAAACATCATTTCTCCAGGAAGCCTTTTATACTTCCCTCTGCACCTACCAGACCATGAATTGGGATCTAGCCATGGACCGATGCTACATTAGTCTGGCTGAGCCAAGAAATCCAGGGAGAAATGTACCATATTTTCCACTGGACACTCAGCCCAGTCAATTATTGGCCCAAGATAAGAGAAAGAAAACAAGAAAGGGAGTTTTTTTTCAAATTGGTACATTGAACAGAGTTGAAGGTTAGGTTACAAGGATAATGGATTTAAGCACGATAACATGAGGTGTCTTAAGAAATCTGCCACAATTCATATATATATATATATATATATATACACACACACACACACACACACACACACACACACACACACACACAGTTGATAGGGGCTGTATTGTGACTGCCTCTCACCCCAAAGGTTATATGTTATCTTAACATTTGGCTCTTAGCGTATATCAGTGTGTACGCTTGTTTAGAGATAGAACATCAAAGACACAATAATCCATATGAGGTCATGCTGAAACACAGCGAGCTTCTGGTCAATGTGACTAGTCCCTTCATAAAAAGATAAATTGGAAAGAATACCATGTGATGATAAATGTAGGTAGCATACATAGAGGATATCAGCAAAGCACCAGAAGCTGTGAGAGACACATGGCAAAGATACTCTCTTACAGTCCTCAAAAGCACCTCACCTAGTTATATTTTGATCTCTGACGTCAAGCTTCCACTACCATGAGATAAGACACATCTGTGGTGTCAGTCCTTTTATATGTGGTGCTTAGTTACAGAATCCCTAAGAAACTAACACAAGAATCATCTGCTCCTTGCACCATGCCAGGAACCACCATCAGCCTCCCTCTAAGGGAAACCTCCCTAGGACCTGTTGCTGGAGTTTGATCTGGCCCACACTCATTGTGAGGAGAAAGTAAAGAAACAGCTCTCAGAGCTACCTGTCTGAAAATTTAGAGCTTCTATTTTCCTGGAAGACAAACCCTGCCTGAGCTATCTAAGCCCTGGCCCCCTGAAGTGTGTGCCTTCAGGTAGAAAGCAGCAGTAGCTTCATGGGTAAGGAGACAAAGCCACCACGGAAAAATTGCCTTTTCTCATGGTATATAGAGGCATAAACTGAAGGATTCTTACTTATATGCTCACAACTCCTCTTCCATAGGGGGAAGGGAGGGATGACAACACCCCAGACTGAAAATTCACTTGGAGATCAGGATACCACTGAGAGCACCCAAGTATCTACTTAGAACGGAATGTGGTCCTGGGGACTGTCTGCTATTGTTATGTAGCAGAAAGAGAGGCAGACTGTGGTAGGTTCTAAACTCTAAGGCAGCCCTGTAGTTTCTAAACTGTGTGACTTTGGGTTTTGAAGTCACCTTTCTGAGCCTCAGTTTATAACTATAAAACACCTAGAAATAGAAGTGCTGTAATAGTCCATGTTTGGCAGGCTGGTTAAAGATAGCATGATGTATATAATCTTAGAAAGAACTGAACATAAATGCAAATGACCCAGACTTAATTTGTGCTTTTATCCCTCTGTTAGGCTGTGTGACCTTGGACAGCTCATGCAATATGGAAGGCTGTGTTGCCTTCTCTTCAAATAGAGCTAGCTAAAAGTTATGGGTGTCAGAAATGTTGCGCATAATGGATCTGGCTGGGTGCCCACCATTATTCAGTGCTCTGTCAATATTTGTTGCATGCTCTATTGATTAATTGGGATTATCATGGTACCTGCAATTGGTCTAAGAGAACCAACAGACTTGCTGGGGAAGCCCACATACTCAGAGAAATGGTTACAAAGCCAGCTGATAAGCACCCTGTCCCACAGTGAGCTCCCACAGAAAGATGGGGAAAATCATTTGGGAGAGAGGATATTAGGATGAGTAGTTATCTACGCAAAGAGAAGGGTATGTAGCAGGGACAGTAAAGGATCCCTGGAAAGAGTAAAGGTTCCCACCAGGCTGAGTGTAGACAGATGGAATGTATACTTGAGGAAAGATGTAGTATTTCAGAGAAAAAGTCTGAGCAGGACAATTCTCATAAATTTGGACTTTATCCTAAAGACCATCAAGAACTTCTGAAGTACCATAGAGGGAGAGTGACAAGATCTAACTTTCACATTGGACAGAATAAGCTTGCCCCTGAATGGATGGTGAGGTTAGAACTGAGGAAGTCATGGGGCAACCAGCGTTTCTAACCATAGGCCTTATCATCTACCTCCTTGACTCTAACATGAGGTCATTGGGGAGGGATTCAGGAGAAAGCAGGAGACAAGTAGTCCATGGACCAGGGACTGCATGTGAGAAAGGGAGAAACAGCAAAATCAGACCACAGATACCCTGATGGGCACTTGCAGGAATCATCTCTGACATGCTGAATGTTCACAGACTTTCAGAGACATAAGTGCAGGTTTATTAGCAGTTTCTTTAGGCATGTTTCTAGTGGTTGCTTCTGTAGACTGAGGTTATCAAACCCTGGGGCTCATGCATCCGATAAGGATCTCACGTCTTGAAATACTGTCAAGACTAGCAAAGTCAACTATCTCCCTTCATTAATGAGGCACCTGAGGCCAAGAAGGGAAAGGAATTTACCGGAAGCACATAGCAGAACAGGTTCTATTCCAGATACTTCAGTCTGCATACCAGCTCCAACCAGGCGCTGTCCACACAACCCAGATCACAAGTGTCATTTGTTTGCATATACAGTATCCCCTAAAGCAACCCAACTGTTGACTTAGTCCCCAGTAGGTAGTTCTATTCACTGAGGGGTGATTGGATCATGTGTTTAGACTAATTAATGGATCAATCCATAAATGGATTCACAATTGAATTGACTAGTGGGAAATAGGTCTGGTGAGAGGTAGGTCTTCATTGGAGGAAAAGGGTTCTGGAGTGTGCCTCTGAAGGGTTCCTGAGGGGTGCCCAGTCTCTTTGCCTCTCTATCCCTGCTTCCTGGCTGCTGTGAAAAGAGCAGCCTTGTCTACCAGATGCTTCTGTCATTGTGATTATGTCTAAGCCCAGAACCAAAGCAATGGACCCAGTAGACCATGAGCTACATTCTTTGAAGTCATGAACTCAAACCATTCTCTCTCCCCTTAAATTGTTTCCTCCAGAATTTTTGTCACAATGATTAAAAATTAAACAATATAACACAAGAATACATTTTGGTTCAGCCATTCTTTGGCTCCAGCCAGCCTTCTCTCTGGTCTTAGTTCAGTTCATGCAAGTGAATTCAAACTATTCCTCCTCTGATAACAAAAAAACAAAAACCTATGGCTTTATGTAGTTCAGACTAACCTACAACTTTCAGTAGATATAGGATATGATATTTCTAATCTTCCTGACTCCACCTCCCTGATGCTTGGATTACAGATATTAAGCCATCACGCCTGTTTCATAGGTGTCAGTGATATATCCCAAGGTTTTATCCATGTTAAACAAGGATGCTCCCAGTTGAGCTATGTCCCCAGGCCTCCATTAATTCTTAATACAAAGATAGACATACTGAATGCATCTTCTATTTTATTTTGTTGTTTTGTTAGCATGCTAGTTATACATCACAATAAATTTCATTGTGACATTTTCAAACATATAGAGTTTATTGTGATCTATTTACCCCATAACACTTTCTTGCCCCCCTCTCATTCCCATTGATTTTCTTCCAGAATAGTATTCCCACTTCCACTATTTCCTTTATTTTGGTGATCCACTGAGTTTAGTTAGGCTTGCTTATGGAAGCATGTATAAAGTGTTATTCTTGGTAACATGAGCATCTTACCAGTGGTTATACCACTGAAAAAGAAAGACTCCCTCCCCCTCCAACAACAATGAACTGCATTGGCATTATTAAGGGACAGTCTATTTTTAGACCTATGCAGAAGGCAGGTTGGGCTTCTGGGTCAGAACAGTCTTTGAGCTCAACCTCTTCCCTGACAGCTGCTTGTAGCAGAAACAGGCCACTCACATCTGAAACTTGGAGTGTGTGCTATGAAGACTGAACGAACCACAGTGTTCACCTCAGTGCACAGGAGGCAGAGAAACTGGGAGATGTGGAGGCGGGGACGGGTGTCCTTGCCTCCTGCTTCACTGTCTCTGCTTTGAGGCTCAAGAGACCTCCTCTTTCTTGATACTGTCTTGCCTCCTTCTCAGCCTCCTTTCCACTATTCCCATACATTGACATGTTTGCTGCTGACTCCACAGCCATTACTAACAGGGCAGCCTCTCCCAAGCCAACCCACAATAGAGTACAAAGCGGCAGCCGCCACATGCAGCCACAGCTGCCAGCATTGGGAGTGAGATCTTCTGTCAGCTCGTCCTGAAATTCTTTTGGAAGTCTGACAGGATTAAGGGGATTAATACATTAAAGCATTATTACAGAATTCACCGGGGATTTTTCAAAAAGTTCACACTCTGATCTATTTGTTCTGTTACATAAGACTTGCATTAACAGTCTGATGGCAACGGGGAAAAATATCTGTGAAATCAATAACCTTATTTTTTGGTAAACACATTTAGCAGGCTGAGCTGGTCATTAGGGCCTGCAGACCCTCCCACAGTGCACATCAACGCAATTACCCCTCCAGAATCCATTTGACAATTAAGCTGAGGGCCTGCCTACGTCTTCCAACCCTGGCAGGGCCAGGACAGAGAGAGAGTGGCCACCTCCTGTCCTCTGAGCTCAAGCCCCTCTAGCCCCAGGTCCAATGACCCAGTTTGCAACCAGAAATCCTTCTCGCTGGACAGAGAGGAGGTCGGGAAGGCAACATGCAGTGGAGGCAGGGAACTGGCCCTGTATTGCCCTGCATTCTGGATTTCCTGCACATTGCAAAGAGGCAGCCCTAGAAAGAGCAATGGGGCACAGCAAGTAATAGTCTATAGGTGTAGACTCAAGACAGAAGGCTGTGTGCCCTTCTGAGAGGAGAGACAGGGCCATCAATGCCGATTTTTCCTGTTGGTGTCAGCCACTGCAGCACTTGAGTGTTAGATGTTATTCTGAGTACTTTATAAGCATTCCTTTGGTTAACACTTCCAATAACTTTTGGGGAGGGTTCAATTACTTTGATTTTGCAGATAAGAAGATTGAGAGAATGGAGAGAGAGTTCAGCCAGGAAAGTATGAGGACCTAAGTTCAATCCCCAGAACCTACAGGAAAAAAGGCTAGGAGTGCAGAGGAAGCAATGTTAGGCACCTTCCTGAAGCTAGGTGGTCAGCCAGCCCAGCCTACGTGGCAAGTTTCAGGCCAATAGGAGATCCCATCGAACATAAATAAGTAAAAGGACGGAACCTGAGGAGCAAGGCCTGGAGTTTTCCTTTCATTTCAGTATGCCCACACAGATGAAAAGGCAAGAACAATGGGTTTGCCCAACATCAATTTTTTATTTTACTGGCAGGCGTACAGAGTGTAGCCCGCCCCCGCCATCCTGACTCCAGAGCTGCATCAGTCCCAGAAACTTACACAAGAGGCTATACTAATTATGAAGCTGTTGGCCATTTGCTTGGTTTCTTACTGGCTATCTCTGACTTAAGTATTTACCCCACAATTGTAAAGCTAAGTATTTCTCTTACCGGAGAAAGGGTCCGGACCTGTTACTTCTATGGTGGCTACATGATGTCTCCCCGTGATTCTCCTTCCCAGAGTCCTGCTCGACTCCTAGTCCCACCTATCTTGCTTCCCTATTGGCCAACTGTGCTTTATTCAACAACCAATAAGAGACAGATTTCAGAATGACATTTCCCATCGCACGCGTGTCTGTTTGTCTGTATGAGTTTATGAGTACCTTGTGGGCACAAGAAACAGCACAGAGGGCTTTGGATTCCATGAGACTGGAGTTACAGAGAGTTGTGAGCCACCATGTGGGTTCTGGGAACCAACAATAGGCCCTCTGCAAGGCCAGTAAAGCTCATAACTGCTGAGCTATCTCTTCAGCACTTTGCTCAGCATCCCAAAACCATTAAGTAACAGAATTAGGATTTGTACTAGTTTTAGGACTCCAAGTGAGGAACTGCGTTTCTATACGTAAAAGTTTTCCTGCAAATATTTGAAACATTGCTCCCACACACTGAGCAGTTACCAAATATTTTAAATACTAATCCTCACCAAACCCATTAAGATAAATATTTTTTATATTCCAATTTTTATATAAAAGGACTAAAGCTCAAAGAGGCAAAGTGGCTGAGGCCACATGAGTGTCAAATGCTGGAGGTGAAAGTAAATGCCAGGCCATCTCACACCAGGGCTTGGGCTTAGAAACACAGTGTATGAGTTTGTTCACACACTTGGCAGTTAGCAAGACTCTTGGTGGCCTACCCTAACTCCTAGAGATGAGGAATGGGAGATGACACAGCCCCACAGCCCCAGGACAATGTCAGCCAGAGCAGTTGGTTCTGGGATCTCTCCCAGAATAAAGGACTGCACTGGGAACTCTGGATGAAGTTTTGTTGTTCTGATCATAGTCAGTAGAATCCTGGTTCATCCCAGAGCCTGGCTAAGATCTCCATCAAATCACTCCTACTTTAGAAATGAGGAGTCCACACTCATTGAAATCATGTGACCTATCCAAAAGCACACGTTTGCAGTGTATCAGCTACAATTTGAACTAGCTTTCCTCTTTAGTCTTTCTCTTGGCAAAGCTTGTTGCTTTTTTTCTCTCTGCCATGCACACATACAAGCTTACATACATGCACATGCATACACATGCAAATGCGTGTACATACACACACACACTCAAGCTTAGGCAACCCTTTATCCTTTGTAAACATGCCCAAGCACACACACACGCACACACACACACACACACACATACACACACACACACACACACACACACACACACACGACAGTGAACTCATAGTCTATCCCACATTTTTGTATAAGCGCTTCTCTGTACCTGATACGTTCCTCCCCTGGTTTGCTCCTTTTAAATTTGTTTTTTTCTTATTCATTCTAGGAGTCTCACCATAGTTGTCACACTGTCCCTAGGAAGCCCTATTTGCTCTCAAAGCCAGGTCGTATCGTGAAGCCCTTTGCTGCCCTTAGGCACTGTGGTGTGACAGTGCCCTCCACTGTAATTTCCTTCTTCTTATGGAATAGGCCTCCTAGACCCTGGACTGTGATTTCCCATCTTTCCCCACCTGTGCTTTGCTACGCAGCATTAATTACTAGATTCACAGAGCATGTGGGCTCAGTCTATCATTTTTTGTACACACACACACACACACACACATACACACACATACACTCTGAAGCTCACTTATTAAGATATCTAATTATGTTTTCACTGTTAATTATGTTAGTCACCTATTGTTGTATAACAGATTATACCCCAAATTTAGCAGCTAAAAATTGTAACAAGTGTTTTATTATCTCACACTGTTTCTGTGATTCAGGAGTCAGAAACAGCTCATCTGAGTGGTTACACCTTGGTCTCTGGGGATGTTGCAATCAGGATGCTGCCTGGGCTACAGTCATCAGCTGCAGGATGGGGCTGCAGTATCGGATTCCAAGATGGCACCTTTACATGGTAGATGGCAGGAGGCCCCTGTAGAAAGCTAGTAAAGCGCCTCATGATAGAATAGTTGGATTTCCCATGTGTGCTCCAGAGAGTGCAAAAAGGAGACCAAACACTTCTCACAGCCAGCATGTACCATCACTCTTGTCACATTCTCTTCATTGGAACTGAGCCATTAAATTGAGCCCACTCTCAAAGGGATGAAGCTGGGGCTCCACCTATTGGAAGTAAGAGTGTCATCAAATTTATATCCTTAGAGGAAAATAATCCTGGTCCTTCCCCAACTCACTAACCACAACTGGTGGCAGGGGTGGAGAAACACAAGAAGCTGATGCTGAGAAACGGGAAAGCTCTCCAAAACTGAATGAGGACAGAGATGATGGTACCCTGCTCTTACATGTACATAAGGCCTCTCCAATAAGAGACACTACGGATGCCCACAGAAAAAAGGTCACTCATGACTGATGACAAAAGAGGTCTCTGTAGCCTACACTCCATCCACTAAGAAGACTATAAAGGACTTGGAAGGACAGAAAGACGAGGCCTGACCACAGTTTCCTAAGGCAAGAGTGCCCCAACTGCTACAGGCAGTGACCCATTTCCAGGTGTCCAGTTGGTTTGTCAGCCCTACTCCTGCCCATTCTGATATGCTTACAATAAACTCTCTTGAAATACAGGCAACATTTTCATAAAGCAATAACAAAAAAGCAAAGATATGGATGGAAGTAACTAATGTTTACTAACTCCCTGCCGTGTGCTATGCAACTGATACACACAATCTCATTTAATCCTCTCATGACCATCTGTATTCCCACTTCACACACAGAAAACAAAATGGAGATCTATCATGTGCCAGGAAGACACAAAGACACTGAGATGTTGGACAAGTAGCCCAGGGCCACACTGAGAATGACAGTCACTTTTAGTTGCTGTGACTCACATATTAGCAACCAAAGGTGGAAAGGGTTTATTTGGCTCACAATATCACAAGGTCCAGTCTATTGGTTTTTGCTCTCATGTTGGACAGAATCTCATGGATACAAGAGCATGTGGTAGGCCAACTAGAGTACAGAGAGGAAGAGACAAATGACAATATTCTTCCAAGAAATGCCCCTGCCTCCCAGACTTATTTCCTCTAGGTAAGTCCTACAGACAAAAGCTTCCAAAATAGTGCCCCAAGCTGGAGATCAATCTTTTGACACATGAGCCTTTGAAGGAAATATACTTCCTCTCCAAACATGGATAGTCATAACCTAGTGTGGCCTAAAAATGAGTGTACACACACACACACACACACACATGCACACACAAACATACACAGTATTAGTCTGTTGTTGTGATAAAGCACCATCACAAATGTAATTTATCAAAAAAAGCTTGTATTCGGCGTACAGTTCCAGAGGGATAGAAGTTGGTCTTGATGGCGAGGCATAGCAGCCAGCAGCGGGCAAGGCAGCCAGAGGAGGACACTGATAGCTCATATCTTGGACCAAAAGCATGAAGTGGAGAGAGCAAAGTCAATATGTGGTCTTGGTCCAATTCTTTGCTCCCAGCTGCAGGAACCTGGATATCTCATCAGGTAGCCTGCTGATTTTAATCCATACCTGTAACACCAATATAGGCCTGGGCGAATGGACCAGTCCCCCTTCACCGAGGAAGACACAGGAAGTGTTGTTTTTTTGTAAAAGTTTAACAATTAGAAAAAAAGCCACGAGATGGGATCGGGACCGGCATGATACGACATGAACCATAGAGAGTACTTAACCATAGTTTATTATAGTGGTGGGAGAGCGAGAGGGAAACACACACACACACACACACACACACACACACACACACACACACACACACGAGAAGGAGAGAGAGAGAGAGAGAGAGAGAGAGAGAGAGAGAGAGAGAGAGAGAGAGAGAGAGAGAGAGAGAGAGAGGCACGCACACACGAGAGAAAGAGAAAGACACACACATACACGAAAGAGAGGGGGGAGGCAAATGGCAGAGCAAGAGGTAAAGACAAGCAAGGGCGTAGAGAGTAAGATTGAAGAGAGGTAAGAGTGAAGAGCGAAGCGTGAAGAGAGAAGTAGGGTCTCTCTTTTAAAGGGGTCCTTTGCACCTGCGTGCAGACTAGTACTCATGGAACCCTGGGCTGACCAGGGTGCTGCCTGAGTGCGTTCTGCCCCCCAGAAAAGCATGGGTAGAGTTGGGGACAGGAAGAGCAGAAAAGAAGCCCCTGAACCTCACAGAGAGCCATGGCTGCTGCAAGCAGAAGCAGCGCAGAGCCGCTGTCAGCTCCACAGAGCTAGTGTGTGGTAATTTGACAGGATTAAGAGGATTAATACATTAATGCATTATTAGTGCTTTTATAGGAGATTTTCCAAGAGTTGAGCGCTGTGATCCCTATGTCCTGCTATATAAACCGGCAGTAATTGCCTTAATTGGCCAATTGTTGCTGATGAAAACAGACAGGAAACAGGCATCATTATCTTACAGCCTGGGGTTTGGAGTTTGACCACAGATCCCCACTAAACCAAGAAGGCCCGGGGAAACTGAGTCTGGGTGCAATCCACCTAAACTGTTTGCTCAGCAGGAGGTCCAAGGCCCCATGCACTGGAACAGGAAGCAGCCTGGGTGTGTCTCTTCTGCATCCTGATTCCTGGCCCAGCCAAGCTGCCCACTGACTGCCCACCCCACCCCTAGTTTCCGTTTCTACATCTACCAATGTGGACAATAATTATATTCACCTTATGATGCTGACAAGAAAAAAAAAAAGAAAGAAAGAAATGAGCCACTGTTCATGAACGTGCTTTGTCAACTGGACAGGCTATGCTCGTGGGAGGGAGGGTTATGATGTTGTTGGATGGAGTGAGTGGAGGATTTTTGCTTTTTGATGTTTATGTGTTGTGAGAGAATAATAACAACCCCTGGAGGGAGAGTGGGTAGAATGCACAGGAGGACGCAGGAGACAGCATGGTCACAAGACAGCAGGGCTAGCTGAGGCCAGCCAGCTGCGAAAGGAGCCAGCATGCTCCAGGCTCCAGCATGGAGGTCCAGACACTTCCCCACTCCTCTTTCCCTCCAGCTGAGTGGCAGGTCACACAGGAAGTCGCCCAGAAACTGTGGATGAGGCCTCCTTAGTGTTTAATTTGCCTTGCTAATTAAGTGCCTGAGTTGGACTCCCCACCGGAGGTGTGAGTCTGTAGCTTCATGGATGAGAATAATAATAGAACACTAAGATAGCAACTTGGAAGGGTCCTGTAAGATCTTTTACTGGAAACAAACAAACCTGGTATCTTTTATCTTCTCTCTACAAATGTGTAGACTGGGTACAGGAAGGAGGGAGCCAGAGGTGGCCATGCTTTGAATCTAGGAAGGAATGGCCCAGGGGGTTAGGAATGAGAGTTAAGGGTAAATTTTAAGGGTCAAGACTGGCAAGGAAAAACAGACAGAAGCTGATACCTCAGTTAGGCAAGATGGTGGGTGTCAGTCCCAATAATAAAGTAAAAGGAGCGAAAGTTGGGTCTTTGTGAAGAGATCTGAGTCACCTTGACTTGGGAGCTTCATATGGGAAACAGAATGTTATAGACAAAGATTTTTGGTTTCCTTCACTGGAGACATGTGCTCAGATCCATGCTCTGTCCTCCTGGTGGTTAATGAAGTCATGTGACAAGCCATGGCCAATATGTTGGGTTGTGCGGTCAGTTACTGGTGTGAAAACCTTCTGTCTTCTTCTACTCTGTATGGTCCAGTGACCGGTACCTCTTCCATTGACTTAACCTCCCTGAATAGTTGCAGTGAGCAGGCGGCAATGGACATACAACATAATAAGAAATAGACCCTCACTGCTGCAAGCCTTTAAGAATTATGAATTCATTTGCTATTAAAACATGACAACCATTGGTGGCACACGCTTTTAATCCCAGCACTTTGGAGGCAGAGGTAGGAGGATCTCTGTGAGTTCGAGGCCAGCCTGGTCTACAGAACAAGACAGAGAAGCTCTGTCTTGAAAAAACAAAAAACAAAAAAAAAAGAAAACAAACAAACAAACAAAAACATGACGTGGTCTTTGTTTTTCTTAGTGTAAGCTATATATTTTTTATTTAAATTAGAAACATGCATGCTTCAGATGTCAATCCCAGCTCCTATCCCTTTTCCCTCCCAGCTCCACCCCTACACCCCACCCCCAGCCCAATCCCCACATCTTTCTCCAGGGAGGTTAAGGCCCTCCTTGGGGGGATCTCCAGAGTCTGTCATTTTATCCAGGGCAGGACCTAGGCCCTTCCCCATGTATCCAGGCTGAGAGAGCATCCCTCCATGTGGAATGGGCTCCTAAAGTTCATTTGTACGCCATAGTAAACACTAATCTACTACCCAAGGCTCCATAGATTTCTGAGGCCTCCTCACTGATACTACATTCATGGAGTTTGGATCAGACCTGTGTTGGTATCTTAGCCATCAGTCTGGGGTTCAAGAGCTCCCCCTTGTCCAGTCAGCTGTATTTGTGGATTTCACCAGTGCAGTCTTGACCCCTATGCTCATCATTCTTCCATCTCTGTCACTGGGCTCCTGCAGGTTAGTTCAGTGTTTAGCTGTGAGAATCTGTCTCTGCTTCCATCAGGTTCATATAAGGAAGTCATCAACCTTATCATTAGGTAGGGGCTATCAATGTATTATCTCCGCTATTACTTAGTTTTCCATTTGGTGTTACCCTCGTAGATCTCTGGAAATCTCACTGGTGTCAGCTCTCTCCTCAAAGCTAAAATGACTTCAACTATTCTTATCCCAACTCAACCTTCCTGCTCCCCCATGTCTTTTTCTACCCTCCTCTTATCTCCCTCTCTTTTTCCTGGTTCCCTTTCCTCTCCCCCCATGTTCCCAATCTGCTCAGGATATCTTGCCTCTTTCTACTTCTCTGGGATATAATGACTATCTCTTGGGAACCTCCCTGTTTCCCTGACTCTCTGGCCATGGGAGTGTGTGCTGACACTCCCCTGATCCATGTCTAAAATCCATATACGAGTGAGTACATACCATGTTTGTCTTTTTGTGACTGCGTTACCTCACTCAGGATGGTTTCCTCTAGTGTCATCCATTTGCCTGCAAATTTCAAGATTCCATTGTTTTTTTGCCCGCTGAGTAGTACTCCATTGTGTAAATGTACCACATTTACTCTTTCCACTCTTCAGTCATGAGGCATCTAGGTTGCTTCCAGGATGTAGCTATTACAAATAATGCTGCTATGAACATAGTGGAACAGACATCCTTGTTATACGAATGGGCATCTTTTGGGTATATGACTAAGCATAGAATTTCTGGGTGGTGTGGTAGACTGATTCCCATTTTCCTGAGGAATCTCCATACTGATTTCCAAAGTGGCTGCACAAATTTGAACTCCCACCAGCAATGGACGAGTGTTCCCCTTTCACCACGTCCTCTCCAGCATAAATTGTCTTCAGTGTTTTTGACTTTAGGCGTTCTGACAGGAGTAAGATGATATCTCAGGGTTGTTTTGATTTGTATTTCCCTAATGGCTAAGGATGTTGAGCACTTTCTCAAGTGTCTCTCAGTCATTTTAGTCTCTTCTATTGAGAATTCTCTATTTAGTTCAGTCCCCCACTTTTTAATTGTATCCTTTGGTGTTTTGGAGACTTGCTTCTTGAGTTCTTTGAAAATTTTGGAGATCAGCCCTCTGTCAGATGTGGGGTTAGTGAATATCTTGTCCCAATTTGTGGGTTGCCTTTTTGTCTTGCTGAGTGTGTCCTTTGCCTTACAGAAGCTTCTCGGTTTCAGGAGGTCCCATTTATTAATTATCAATCTCAGTGTTTGTGCTACTGGTGTTATGTTCAGGAAGCTGTCTCCTATACCACCCACTTTCTCTTCTAAGAGGTTCAGTGTGGCTGGATTTATGTTGAGGTCTTTGATCCATTTTGACTTAAGTTTTGTGTATGGCGATAGACACGGATCTATCTGCAGTCTTCTACATGCCAATATCCAGTTATGCCAGCACCATTTGTTGAAGATGCTATCTTTTTTCCATTGTATAATTTTTACTTCTTTGTTGAAAATCAGCTGTTCATAGGTTTGTGGATTAATCTCCGAGTGTTCAATTTGATTCCATTGGTCTACCTGTCTATTTTGTGCCAATACCAAGCTGTTTTTAGGACTACAGCTCTATAACAGAGCTTGAAGTCAGGGATGGTGATGCCTCCAGATGTTGCTTTGTTGAGTAAGGTTGTTTTGGCTATCCTGGATCTTTTGTTTTGCCATATAAAGTTGAGAATTGTTCTTTCAAGGCCTGTGAAGAATTGTGCTAGAATTTTGATGGGAATTGCATTGAGTCTGTAGATTGCTTTTGGCAGGATTGCCATTTTTACTACATTGATCCTACCTATCCAAGAGTATGGGAGATCTTTCCATTTTCTGGTGTCTTCCTTAATTCTTTCTTTAAAGACTCAAAGTTCTTGTCTTGTGATACAGGTCTTTCATTTGTTTGGTTAGCGTTACCCCAAGGTATTTTATATTATGTGTAGCAATTGTAAAGGGTGATGTTTTTCTGATTTCTTTCTCAACCCTCTTATCATCTGTATATACTAGGGATACTGATTTTCTTGAGTTGATCTTGTATCCTGGGACTTTGCTGAAGGTGTTAATCAGCTGTAAGAGTTCCCTGGTAGAGTTCTTTGGGTCACTAATGTAAACTATCATATCATCTGCAAACAGTGAAAGTTTTACCTCTTCCTTTCCAATTTGGATCCCCTTGATCTCCTTTTGTTGTCTTATTGCTCTAGCTAGAACTTTGAGTACAATATTGAAGAGGTATGGGGAGAGGGGACAGCCTCTCCTGATTTTAGCGAAATCGCCTTGAGTTTCTGTCCGTTTAATTTGATGTTGGCTGTTGGTTTGCTATATACAGCTTTTATTATGTTTAGGTATGTTCTTGTTATCCCAGATCTCTCTGAAACCTTTACCATAAAGGGGTGTTGGAGTTTGCCAAAGGCTTTTCAGCATCTAGTGAGATGACCATGTCATGTGATTTTTATTTCTCAGATTGTTTATATTGTGGATTACATTGATACATACATTTCATATGTTGAACCATCCCTGAATCCCTTGAATGAAGCCTACTTGATCATGGTGGATGAGTTTTCTGATGTGTTCTTGAATCCGATTTGCCAGTATTTTATTGAGTATTTTTGTATCTATGTTCATGAGGGATATTGGTCTGAAGTTCTTTCTTAGTTGTGTCTTTGTGTGGCTTGGGTATCAATGTTATTGAAGCCTCTTAAAAAGAGTTTGTCAAAGAACCTTCTGCTTCTATTTCATGGAATACTTTGAGGAGAATTGGTATAATTTGTTCTTTGAATTTCTGGTAAAATTCTGCACTGAAGCCGTCTGGACCTGGTTTTTTTTTTTTTGGGGGGGGGTTGGAAAACTTTCGATGACTGCTTCTATTTCCTTGGTTGTTATAGGTCTGTTTGAATTGCTTATCTGTTCTTGATTTTATTTTGGCAGGTGATATCTATCCAGGAAGTCTTCCATTTCCTTTAAATTTTTGAATTTTGTGGATTACAGGTTTTCAAAGTATGACTTGATGGTTCTCTGGATTTCCTCAGTGTCCATTATTATGTCCTCCTCTTCATTTCTGATTTTGTTAATTTGCATGGTCACATTCTGACGTTTGGTGAGTTTGGATAAAGGTTTTCTATCTTGTTGATTTTCTCAAAGAACCAACTCTTCATTACATTGATTCTTTGTATTGTTTTCCTAGTTTCTGCTTTATTGATTTCAGCCCTCCATTTGATTATTTCCTGGCATCTACTCCTCCTGGGTGAGTTTGCTTCTTTGTGTTCTAGAGGTTTCAGCTGTGCTGTTAATTCTCTAGTGTAACTATTCTCTAGTTTATTCATGTGGGCACTTAGTGCTATGAACTTTCCTCTTAGCACTGCTTTCAAAGTGTCCCGTAAGTTTGGATATGTTGTGTCTTCATTGTCATTGAATTCTAGGAAGTCTTTAATTTCTTTTTTTATTTCTTCTTTGACCCAGGAGTGGTGCAATAGAACATTATTCAGTTTCCATGGGTTTGTAGGGTTCCTGCAGTTTGTGTTGTTGTTGAACTCTAACTTTAAAGCATGGTGGTCTGATAAGATACATAGAGTTTTTCCAATTTTTTTGTACCTGTTGAGGTTTGCTAAGTTGTCCAGTTTGTGGTCAGTTTTTGAGAAGGTTACATGTGGCACTGAGAAGAAAATATATTCTTTTGTGCTTGGATGGAATGTTCTATAGATGTCTATCAAACCCAATTGGGTCATAACTTCTATTTGTTTCCTTGTTAAGTTTCTGTCTGGTAGTCCTGTCTAGCGGTGAGAGTGGGGTATTGAAGTCTCCCAGTATAAGTGTGTGAGGTTTTATGTGTGGTTTGAGTTTTAGTAATGTTTCTTTTACAAATGTGGATGCCTTTTTAGGTGGAGCATAGATATTCAGAATCAAGACTTCATCTTGGTGGATTTTTCCTATGATGAATATGAAATGACCTCCTTCATCTCTTTTGATTGATTTCAGTTTAAAGTCTAGTTTGTTAGATATTAGGATTGCTACCCTGGCTTGTTTCTTGGGACCATTTGATTGGAAAATCTTTTCTCAACACTAACTCTGAGGTAATGTCTGTCTTTGAGGCTGAGGTGTGTTTCTTGTATGCAGCAGAAGGACGATGGGTTCTGTCTTCGAATCCATTCTGTCAACCTGTGCCTTTTTATGGGCGAGTCAAGACCATTAATATTGAGGGATATTAATGACCTTTGATTGTTCGTTCTCATTTGATTTGGAATGGTTGTTCTTGGTGGGATTGTATGTGGAATTCCACCCCTTTTCTCTTTTGGGTTTTCGTAAAGTGGGAGTATCTATTTCCTATGTTTTTCTGGTTGTAGTTAACTTCCTTGGACTGGAGTTTTCTTTCCAGAACTTTCTGTAGGGCTGGGTTAGTGAATATGTATTGCTTATATCTGGTTTTGTCATGGAATATCTTGTTTTCTCCATCTATAGTGATTGAAAGCTTTGCGGGATATAGTAGTCTGTGCTGGCATCCTTGGTCTCTTAGTGTTGGTAGAATATCTATCCAGGACCTTCTGGCTTTCAGAGTTTCCATGGAGAAATCAGGTGTGATTCTGATAGGTTTTCCTTTATATGTTATTTGACCTTTTTCCTTAGCTGCTCTAAGTATTCTTCATTTATTCTGTATGCTTGGGGTCTTGATTATTATGTGGTGAGGGGACTCTTTTTTGTGATCCACACTATTTGGTGTTCTGCAAGTTTCTTGTACCTTCATTGGCATGTCTTTCTTTAGGTTGGGGAATCTTTCTTCTATGATTTTGTTGAATATGTTTTCTGCTCCTTTGAAGTGGTTTTCTTCACCTTCTCCTATATCTATTATTCTTAGGTTGTTCTTTTCACAGTGTTCCATATTCCTGGATATTTTGTGTTAGGGATTTGTTGGACTTAAGATTTTCTTTGATTGATGAATCTATTTCTCCTAGTGTCTTCAACACCTGAGATTCTCTCTTCCATCTCTGTATTCTGTTGGTTTTGCTTGCATCTGTAGTGCCTGTTTTCCGAGTTTTTCTATTTCCAGCATTCCTTCAGACTGTGATTTTTATTGTCTCCATGTCAGCTTTCAATCCTTTCACTGTTTGAATTTTTTCTTGTAATTTTTGCTTTGTATTTTCCTCCCTTTCTTGTATTTGTTGGATTTTTTGGTTAGTTTTTTCTTCCATTTCTTTAAGAGATTTTCTCACAACCTCTTTGAGGGCTTCTATCATTTTCACGAAGGTGTTTTTAAGGTCATTCCCTTCTGCTTCATCTGCATTGGGGTGTTCAGATCTTACTGGTGTAGAATCTCTAGACTCTGGTGGTGTCATATTTGTTTTTTGTTGTTGTTGCTGCTGCTGAGTGTGTTCTTATATTGCCTCTTCCCCATCACTTCTTCCAGTGGGTGTAGAAAGAGTCTCTTCCTCTCCTGGTGTGTAGGCGACCAGGGTTCCCTTTTAGTGGGTGCAAGCAAATCCAATATTCTCTGTCCTCTGCTCTCTGTTCTCTGCCCTTCGCCTTGAGTGTGGGCAGAAGTGGACCAGCTCTCTCTCAGGCTCCTGGTCGCTTGTTGTCTGTCTGGGAAGGGGGAGTCGACCTGGATGCTGTCTCCAAGCCAGGGGATCTGAAAGAGGGCGAGTGAGAGGAAATCAGGTCTAAGATGGGGACTCGGTGCTCATTTCAGCCCTCTGCCCTGAGTGTGGGCAGAAGTGGACCAGCTCCGACCTGGTCTATTCTAACTGATACCAAAAACTTTATATGTTATGACTGTGTATCAGTAACATCATCCTAGCAGAGGGGAGGGAAGGACACTAATAAGAAGCCAGAAAACAAGTTGGTTTGCATCGGAGAATTTTTCCAGCATGGTCCAGGAATTCAGCTGGTACCTAACACCACAAAGCTACAACCCAATATTCTATGAGCCTAGCATTTGACCAGGATGGAACTGCCATCAACTACTTTTTTTGCATGGTCCTGACTTGAAAAGCCCTTATCAGCATGGTAGAGATTGGAAATTACTTGCTCGGTGTCTCATGCTAATCATCTATCAGCCAATACAGATTATCCTCCTTTTCATGAAAATTACATGCCAGGAAACTGCACATAAAGAAACTCATCCAAACCCTAAAAGACTTCTTCCATGTTCTCAGTGGGCTAAGTGCCTGTTCACAAGCACGTGTTCAGATTCAAAAGAATCCAAGTGTGGAGATATATGTACATATCTGACCCTAATACAGTGGGGTAGAGACAGGTATTTCTCCAGAGCTTACTAGCTTACTAGTCATTTTAGCCAACCAGTGAGTTCCAAATTCAGTGAGGTACCCTGCCTCAAAACACAAAGTAGAAAGTTATCAGGGAAGACATGGGCCGTTAGCCTCTGGCTTCCACAGACATGTGCACACACTAGAATATAGCACACATACACCCCAAATGGAGGCGTCCCCCCAATAGCTGGGCCATTCACCTATGGGGGTATCATAGTTAATGTCTGCTATTCTTATAATATAAGAAACTGTTCTTCCTATTTGGATCTAGATGGTGAAATCATTCAGTACCAATCAATCCCTTTCTCACTATCATAGTGTTGGAAACCCAGTCCACTACTAGCAATAACATCCATATTAAAAAAAAAATCCCAACTATGGACTTCTCTGCTGTCAGCCAGATTTCTTTTGCCTCCAACCATGAAAAGCAGTGAAGACTTTGGAGAGTTTGCTGAGAATTTAACTTTTGCTTCTGGGTCCAGATGCTGCCAGAGAGGAATTCTGTGTGTTTTACATATATTAGTCACACCACACACAGTCCTGAATGTTGGCCACTGGAACTGGCCTCACATTTTAGCACTTGCATCTGGACCAGGCAGATAGAAACCTAGCTATAATGAGTTTGCCCCTTGCCCATGACATTTCAGCTTTGTAGGGGGAAAAAATGAGAAAAAAATTTAAATCCTAAAGTCTGTTTGCTTTCAGCACTGTAGCTGTGGTGAGGTCCAGGAGTCTGACTAGGATTTTAAGTTAGCTTCCCAGCCAGCCCAGAAGAGAAGTTAGAGATGAAGCCAGTGCTTTTCGGCATCTTTGGAATTTTTATCTAAATTTGCAGTCTTTTGTCTTTCAACTGATAAATTACCTGGCCTGAAATGAAGGCAGAACTCTCAGGACAAATGTTGATGTCTTTGTTGGTGACTGAGCCTCCCTGTGTGTTCACTGGTTTACCTGCTGCATGTGCCATTTCTTTCTACCCCCTGTTAATTCTTGAAGGTGCGTGTGTAAATTCTTGTGGAGGAAAGACATTGAGAGATGCTAAGTGTTGAGAAATGCCAGTGATGGCACATGAACTTAGTTTACAGTTTAGCAAACCTATGATCTCTCTTTCCCTCCCCCCCTCTCTCTCTTTCTCTCTCTCTCTCTCCCTCTCTCCCCCTCTCTCTCTCTCTCCCCCTCTCTCTCTGTGTGTGTGTGTGTGTGTGTAAAAGCTAGAAGTTATTCTCAAGTGTCTTTCTCAGTTTCTCTCTATCTTGTTTTTTGAGACAGGGTCTTTCACTGAACTTAGAGCTCACCAGTTTTGGTAGCCTGGCTCAGGAAACCTTAGGGATACACCTGTTAGGATGTACTTGTCTCTGCCTGGCCAGAATTGAATCATAAGCATGTGTGATACCATGCCTATCTCTTTTATGTGCATATAAGTGTGACATACCAATACCTTGTCAAAACAGTATGTAGTGGGAAGAAAATAGGAAGTAGAATTGACCACATTCATGATCGAATACAGACCAATATGCAGGGATTTCCTCCTGAGTGTCCCTTCCACAGGGTGATGGTTATTGCATTAATGGATAAAACTGTTCTGGTAATTGGAACTAGTAAGGAAGGAGAGCACAATGCTGTGATGGAGGCTGGACAGTAGGGAGTTCTGTCAATTAGTTTTTACTACATGATTAGACAGGACCTTACTTAAGAGGAGGTGTCTAAGGAGTATTTGACTAACAAGAAAAAGTCCAGAAGACAGTACAGCAGAAATGAAGGCATTGGTTGGGAAATTTCTCCAGTGGGTTTAAGGATAAGAATAAAAAGCTAGTAGCTAGCTTGATTTAGCCAGTCCTATATACATACATATTTCAAAATATAGCATATACTATGAATGAGCATTTTCACTATTAATTTATGCGAAAATGTCCAGGTGGAGGGACAATAAAGAAGGGAAGGTCAAGGGAGAGAGAGACAAAAAGCCAGTCTCCATAAGGAGGAGAGTGCTGAGTTCACCTCTGCATGTTCTCAAGCTTTAGCAACTAAAACATTTCCTAGGACAGGGCCTTTTCCTAGTGGAACTGACTATGACATAACAGCTGATCTTGGGTGCAGATAAGAAACCTATGACCATTAGTGTGTGTGTGTGTATCTGTGTGTGTGTGTGTATCTGTGTGTGTGTGTGCCTGCTACATGCACATGTGTGTAGATGCATGTATGTGTGCATGGAGGCTGTAGTTCAGTGCTGACTGTCGTCCTCGGTCACTCTTCATCTTGTGTTTTGATATGGGCTCATTCACGGAACCTGGAACCCTGTGGGCTAGTCTGACTTACCAACAAGCTCCAGTGATGCACCTGTCTCAGCAGTGCCCCAATGTTAGGATTGCAGATGTTCCCTGTCACTCCCAGACTTTTAAGTGTTCCGACAAGGAGCTCAGGTTATGAAAACAGAGAGAAAGAAAGTCTAAGATGTGAAGAAGGAAGAAAGGAAGAGAAGATTGATGGGCTGACTGTCCTGGGCACGAGAAGGACAGACAGACTTCCTCTGACTTACAGACCAAAGCATGCATGCCCAGGAGCAAGTTTAGAGATGCAGAGGTACCAACCAAGACAATGGCTCACGAGATGGATGGTAGTAAGTTCCAGGTAGACACGATTCCAATCAAGTCCCCTGAAATGAATGTTGGCAAGTTCAGGAGGCAGCAAAGTGTGGAATTGGGAGGGGGTGGGAGGTGAGGGCACAGCAGAGCAGGTTGGGTAGCTTCTGCCAGACAGGGTGAGCTATGCTGCTGATGAGATTGCGGCAGCACAGCCTCGACTGAATAGAGCCCTCCACCGGGCTCCCGCCACAAATGGACTCACCTGACAGTGGAATGAGTAATGAGTTCATTAAACCTCCAGTATCTGTTCCTGAAAAGATGAATGTGGCAGAGAAAGGCAAGGTGCATGCCAGTACCTGTGTGTGGCACCCACAGCATCCCTGGCACCGTGCTTAATGTGGCCACTCTGCCTTGAGCTTTCTGTAGCTACCCACAGCCTTCAGACTAAACCTTGGTCATGGCGCTCCAGGCTTCTCAGCAGCGGGTCCCCTATGATCTCTTAGAGCCCAACTTAGAGCGCTGTCCTCAGCTAGCAGGGAGCCAGCCCTTCCTAGCCTCCTGCAGCTCTGCACTAACATTAGCTTCATGAAGCGGCATCTGCTTGGAATGTCTTTTGCCTTCCCACAGACGTGCCTAGATGGAAAACTCCTAGTCACTCCCCTGCACCCTGGTTTTGGACTGCTTTATCTGTGAGATGCTCCCTGGGCAGCAGAGTGACCAGGCCTCCTCAGTGGTGCTCTGAGTTAAGACGTCCTGTCATGAAATCAACCAAAGTGAACATCCATTACCATGCAGGAAGGGCCAACCCTTGTATCAGTAACTGTCTGTGTTGCTGGTTTGTGTATCCCCGAGGCTGGTATGAAATGGGACGATCAAAAACAGGATGCTAGAAATCCCAGAGCCATGCAGGAAGGTTCTGACATATGCTACATCCAATGGCACCCTCCTGAACCCTGGTTTTCTAGTACTATGGATACAGGCATAATCTCTAGAGGAGAGTGAGCCAACACTCATTTAGTGGGCTTTAAAAAGTTACATTAAAATTTGGTGCAAGATTCCAGAGAGTATGAAGGAGCTCTGATCTTTTAGACGAATGAGTGTTGGTCAACCTGACCTAATCCCACTCCTGACCAAGCCTGTGACTTTCCACAGGTGACCTGGCCTCCCAGCTTCAGTCTTCACATACTGAAACAGAACAATAAATCCCCATATGCCATAGGGCCATAGAGAAAGTTAAAGGCATTGATGCTGATTTGAAAACCGATGTCCTGAGCAAGCCTGCTATACAGAGTCCTCAACAAATGAGCAGTTTGGGTGGAGACCAGAGACAGAGCAAGAGCTTATGGATATTAGCAAAAAAGCCTATTTCTTTTTCTCTTTCTTCATCTACTCTTTCCTTCCTCTCTTCCCTTCTTTATTTTCTTCACATAGCATGCCATGTGGGGGGAGAGTTTAAGTGATAAGAATAGGCTTTCCATTGTTTAGCAGCCTGGGAAGTTGATTGGTTAGGTGGTTGATTGATTTGCTGGCTGACTGGTTGGTTAATTGACTGGGTGGTCAGTTTGTTAGGTGTTTAGTTATCTGATTGGATGAATAGTGAATTTGTGGACTGAGTGGCCAACTGGCTGGTTATTTGGTTGGGAAGGCAGGAAAAGAGAAGGGAAGAAAAATATCCAGGCAGGTGGTGAGAAGACCAGATATTCTCCAAGGTATACTTGTCAGTGTGACCACCCAGGAAGTGACCAAAGTGTATTTAGAACAAGGGAGAGTGGTCATCCTTTCTCTTCTCACTGTCAACACTGGCCATCTCTATAGTTACAAACCTTTGTATAATCCACTATGGTAAAGGAGTGAATCTGGGGAAATCAAAGAGCAGGCCTGAGATGTGCACCTTGAAATGAGAATACACAGTTAGAAAGAACACGCAGAAAATGAGCTGACTCACTGGAAGAAGAACATCAGGTATTGGTACTATATAGGACACTAAGCATGTGACCACCATGAACCATAACATGAGGCACATAAACACACACACACACAACACACACACACACAACACACACACACACACAACACACACACACAACACACACACACATACAACACACACACACACAACACACACACACACACACACACACACACACACACACACTCAGTATGCAGCTCCAGAAACACAGATTCATTGGGGGTAGGCTGTCGGTGTTTCCCACATCAGGCAAGGAGGCTCCAGACACTGCTGTCACTACTTATGAGCAGAATGAACAGCTGAGGGATGAATCCGATGAGAACATAGCTCTCAGCATGATGCTGTGCACACACATACCAGCAAGTGACGGTTGTAGCCCTGAGTCTAAACAATGGTTTACAACTAGAACCGATTCTGAAGAGTTATCTGATAAAGCCCTGGAACGTTCTTACCATACACCTCACACTCTTAGGACCTGTAGGCAGCCCTGTGAACCTTCAGGAGCAACACCAGCTTAGAATGAGACAGCTCAGGCTATGGCAGGTCTTCCTCTGGGTTTGAAGTGCAGCCTCCTGTTTTTCCCTGCACTGGTATATTATCTTCTACTTATGGTGTCTTTTGTTATTTGCTTTTTTTTTTTTTTGATTCATTTATTATGTACACAGTGTTCTGCCTGCATGTATGTCTGCAGGCCAGAAGGGGGCGCCGGATCTCATTGCAGATGAGTCAGATGGTTGTGAGCATTGTGATGATTGACCATAAGGATCTCTTTATTACACTTATTCATCCACTGGGAAGGGAAGTGAATGGCATGTTTGCACATGGGGGACAAAGGACACGCTATAGTAGTACTGATTCTTTCCTTCTACCATGTAGATCCCAAGGATTGAACTCAGGTCCCTTGAGAATGTCTTCATCTCTTTCAGGTCAGGTAAAGGATGATGTCTTCTCCAGCACATGTCCACCCTCCAGGCCAACCAGTTAGTGACAGATATTTCATTTGTTTATCGGTTTATTTACTAATTGTTGTTCTGGGAATGGAGTCTAGGGCTTCAGATACACTAGATAGATCCTCTCCCACGGAGTTACATCCCCAACTCCAGTCACTTGTAGCTGTCAGCAGTAGTAATGTTCTGTCCAACACTGTTTTCCTCCTTCTCTTAGGGGCTGAGCTTTGGAGCTGAAAGGTGTCATCCTAAGCTCCCAAAGACTCATGCCCTAGAAAGTATACGGGTGACTCAAAACTTTCAAATTAGGACTTTGCAGGTTAGCTGAAACCTCTGAGTATGGCAGATACACACAGAGCAGAACTTGGAGAACTCACCCATCTCTGTGTTATCTTTCTCAAAGCTCACTGAGAAATCCAGCTTCCCTTGTATCCTAAAGGCCCCTTATGATTATGCAACATGAACAAAATAGATGTGGATGTCACCATCTTGCACAGCCAGTAAAGAATGAGTGGTGTGTCTTCTCCTGGGTGAGTGAGGTGGAATCCATGGGCATAGAGAAGAGCACAGGCACAAATGGAAGGAGTCTGGGTCCTTGAGTAACTGTGTGGAACAGAGTAACCATCAACCCAAATGGGACTATACTGTAAATAAAATATAATCTTTGATTCAGCACCAAGCAACTGAAATGTTGAATTTTTTCCATAGTGTAAGTAAACAGAAAATGTACTCATGTACACACACACACACACACACACACACAGCACACAGCAATTTCTGTCTCTCTGATACACAGAATACTAACAGATATATTAGTTGGGTGACAAACTGTCTTTATGCATGTGTCAGTATGCTTACTACAGACAGTGTAGCCTACTGAGAAAGAGCCTGTCTTAAAAACTTAGATGATCACTCCTAAGGAATGACACTCAAGTTTGATTTTTGTGTACAATCATCTGCACTCATACCACACATGCATATCTACACAAAAGAATAGTTTGAATATAACTATACAAATAGTTATTGAAGAAAATTCTGATTATCATATCATTTTTATAATATTAAATGCAAGCTTAAACATGGAATAAAATAATTTGAAAGAAAGTCGATCTAGCCCTGAAGACAAAGTAGAGTCTAAGAGCCCAGTCTTCACAGAGTTTGATCTCTTGTGTTGATCCTTTGAAGGAAACAGATCTCCTGAATGGTGGGTGATGGTCCAATGAAGAAAAATAAGAGTACCTTATATCAGAATTCCAATCAACTCTGGAAAATGGCAATGCCACAATAGCCCCATAATGTTCAGTTTGTACACAGCATCTGTAGAAACTCAGATTCCCACCACCTGTTAATCAGATTCTGTTTGGATAGCCGAGTTAAGAGTTTCTTGCTGAGCATTCTCCAAAAGCATCCGCTCTCCAGCTAGCCACAGCTCCCTCACTCGGCCCCCTCTGTTTCTGCTCTACGTCTGTTTATGTCTTCCTGGTTTTCAATTTCTTAATGATGTTTTAACGAGATGCCAGTTACGCATGCAAATTGGGAAGAGGCGACATTGAGAGATTGCTACCTGGTGGTAAATTTATTAAAATCAAGGCGGTTTTAATAAGTTCCTTGCATATGCATCCGCCTCCATGTCTGCAATATTAGTTTGCAATTTTTTTCATCTTCTTATTAAAACAAGTGATTAGGGGAGTATAATGTAAAGTCACAGGAAGGAAATCTAATTGTCTCCTTAGCGTTAGTCTTGTTCTCCAAAATAGAGCATAAATTACTTTTTTGACATCGTCCAACTTGATCTATCTCTTGCAGCCATCTCTTTCCATCTTTTTCTTCATCATATGCATCTGTACCATCACAGCTACCATTTATTAAATACCTAACTCAAGATGACATAACTAGACTAGATGATAACAAGTTTCAAATTCAAATCTTCAGCATCCGAGGCTTCTGGTCACTCTTCCCATCTTCAAATTTTCTCTCCCTTCCTTGTTGGTCCCCTGTCCTCCTGTTTCCCTTTAGCTCCTGTCCATGCTTTTTTTTCTCTCCACATTTGCTTTCTTCTTCCTTCCCTTTCTGCCCTCTGCCTTCCTTCCTTCTCTTTCAACATTGCTACCTCTCATCCTGACCACCTTCATTTATGATCATGGTTCTGACCACTACTGCCTGCTATCAGTAGTTAGACATGTCTCCTGATCACCGACCTATACACAGCTATCTCCACTGCATGCTTCCTTTTTAGAGATTTATTTCTTTATTTAAATTAGAAACAATCATGCTTCATATGTCAATATCAGCTCCTTCTCCCTTCCTCCCTCCCTTGCCCTCCATCAGCCCCCCATCCCATCTTCCCTCAGCTCCCCAGGGAGGGTGAGGCACTCAATGGGGGATATTCAAAGTCTGTCATATCATCCTGGTCAGGGCCCAGGCCCTCCCCCATGTATCCAGGCAGAGAACACATCCCTCATGTAGAATGGGCTCCCACAGTCCATTCGTATGTCAGGGTTAAATAGTGATCTACTACCAGAGGCTCCATAGATTGCCGAGGCCTCCTTACTGACATCCAAATTTAGGGGGTCTGGATCAGTCCTATGCTGGCCTCTCAGCTACTTAAGATTAATTTTATGTTTAAATTATGTTGTATGTATCATAGGTCATGGGCACATAAGTGTAGTTGCTCATGGAGGCCAGAAGGGACTGTTGGATCCCCAGCTGGCGTTACATACTGCTGTAAGCTTCTTGATGAGGGTGCTACAAACCAAACTCAGGTCCTCTGCAAGTGCACTGCATGCTCTCAACTACAGAGCCATCTCTCTAGCCACTCAGCAACTCCAAGCACAACTCAACTTCTCTCCATATCATCCCCTACCCTCAAATTGCCCTTCAGACAAACGACACACACACACAAAAGTCAAGATTTCCCCATTTCTGATAGTTGATACCATGAGAAGAAATTCCAAAAGAGTAACATCCCATCACCTCTCCATCCCTTGCCTGCTCCTGTCTCCAGATACAAAAGGTGTATGTAGTCCAGACTCATCTTCCAAGCTTGGATGAAAGCATCTCTGATTCCTCCATCTACCACTGCAAAATAGAGAGATCTTCCTGGTTCAAAGGTTCAGAATTAGGCAGCACATTGGGCTGGCAAGCCAATCAAGTTTCAGCTTGAATAGTAATAAAGGTGATATCCTGGTTTGTATACTACTTAGCCTTTGATTGAATTCCCAACTGGATCAAAACTTGAACAATCAGGCAGACACTCCAGGCTTTCCCTCTCCACTCACTGAAAAAAAAATCAGTGGGTCCCACCAAGTTGAATTCTGGAATATTCTTGAGTCCACCCCTTCCCATTTCCACCTGAACTGTGAATGCCTGGTCTGACATTCTCGTCTTTCTAGATTTATCAAGATATCCTTCCAGCATCCCTGCCTCTGTCACTTCTTTCTCCCTTCTCAAGCTCTATAGACAGCCCTAGGTTGAATACCCTGTTCCAGTGGTGGCTCCTAATAAAATCTGAGGTAATTTGTGGAATGTTGAAAGCCTGATGGCAAGGATAGAGTTCTGAATTTAAATATTCCTCTGACGTTATTGACTAACGATTCTACTGCCTGAATCTAGGACAATGCCCAACATGTATTAGGCACTCAATAAAACTTTAAGTACATTGTTTCATTGGAAAGAATACTGAATTTATAGTGAAAAGTGATGAAGTCACTATTAGGTTTTTAAGTGACTATCTTAATCTTAGAGAAAAAAATCACTTTTCTTCTGAGTTCCTATGTCCCATCGGCAGAATAGGATTGTATTTGTACTGTAACATGCTCACTGTGGATGCGCAGATCCAGAGATTTCTACCTGAGCTTCAACATTAAAACTCAGGTTCCTCAAGGACTTACTTCATTTTTAAAATGTCTTTAATTTGAATCATGGGAGAAACATTAAGAAAATCAATTTTTGTATGAAAATTGCCTCCAAATAGCTGCAGCTTTGTTCTCAGTCCGGAGTTTGTGATGATGCATCTCAGCTTCCTTTTGTATGCTTGGTATGGTGCTGCTCTGTGTACTGGCCGCATAAATTTGATATTTATGGAATTTTTTAATGTTTGCAAACAGTATTCTTTAACCCAAAATGTCTCTCAGCTTAAATGCCAACCATTAAGTACATAAAATAGCCACTCAGTCTCCCCAACCCAATACATACAGCTAATTCTGGGTCTTGTGTAAACCCTAAAAGCAGTTAGAGGAAAGCCAAAGGGACAAAGAGAAGCTGATCTGGGAGCAGGGTGACCTTAAAGAACAACTCCCACGGAGCACCTGATCCCACTCCCTTCTTATGAGACAGGAGACAAGTCTCACGTAATTCAAGACAACCTCATATTCTCTATGCAGCAAAGGATAGCCTTGACCTTCAGATCTATGTGCCTTCACCTCCCAGTTATCAGGGTTACACGCATACACCACGAGGGCTAATATTTTAGATAGTACAGATAAAAATCCTGGGCTTCATGCATGCTAATCAGGCATTCTACCAAGTGAGCTGCATCCCCTGTCCTGCCCTCTTCATCTAACCAATAATAACTAGTAGCCCAGAGAGGGAAAAGAGTTTCACTCAAGATTACACAGCTAAGAAGAGAAGCACAGCTTTGGGAAAAACCTGGGACTTCCTCTTTCATGCTGGTCTGTAACATCCACGGGTTTCCCTGAAGACAAGACCAGTGCTTGGTATGTGTCAGAAAGAACACAACATGTGTTGCATGAAATGGAAAGGTTCAAAGCAGGTAGCCACCATGCCTGTGGGACATGCCATCCATTCATCTTTCTTTTCTTTTTAAAAATGTATGTGCAGTTGGTGATATACCTATTTTGAGCATGATCCCACCCAAAGGAAAGATAGAGTCAATCTTGTCTTTATATGTAGAATGGTTTTTCCCTTTGATTTCTATCTTCATAAGGAACCTCTGGTGTGTGTATGTGCGTATGCACATGCAGGGGGCGGGGAGGGGGGCCCCCCCGCAGGGAGGATTCCTCCCTAGGGGCATATAAATCACATCAATTCCCTCCTCATAACTTCTCAACAACAAAGGAAAGTTCAGTTCCACCCAATTTCACTCTCAAGAATCAGTGAGTTTATTGAGCTTACTTACATACCATGGATGAAGGGTTACAGACAGGAATATCAGTAACCCTGTGAAGCAACTCTGGAGAGTCTTCACCAAGGATGAATCATGGCTTCTCCATGGCTGCATAAATGGAACCCCTTTTAGTTAGCCCCCTTAGCCTTTATACTCTAACATCTTCAGAGATTCAAGGTCACATTGCATAAAATGACTAGAAAGAACAGTTGGGATGTCAGGTGAGGGTCAAAAGACACTCTCTAAGCCACACTTCCATGAGGGAATATCACCAAGTCAACAAGCCTAATCTAACTAACTCTTGTAGTAGACAGCTGATTTCATGACAATGGTGGCAGTTCTACTCAGAAGACCTCTTTCCACAACTGTCTATGTGTGTGTGCACATGTGTGTGTCACTCCCAGAAGACCACATACCTACTTTGAAACAGAGTGTCTCTTTAGTCTGAAGCTGACCTACTAGTCTGGACTGTCTGGACAATAAACTCCCGTTTGGGATTCACCAGGATTAAAAGTATGTGTAACCACACCTGACCTCTTTAAATAGGTTCTGTGGATCCAATGCAGTTCCTCATACTTGCAAGGCAAGCACTTTACCAAATGAGCCCTGCCCTCAGCCCTTTCGCAACTAATCTCTTTAAGCATAATCTTTGAAGTTGATAGGCCCAAGTCCATGTCCCTGGGCAAGTGGTTTCATATTTCAGAGTCTCAAATTCTCTGTCTACAGAGGTGATTGAGAATTTGAAAATACATCTTTTAGTTACCAGCTCATAGTAAGGACTCAATAAACATCAGCGATGCCTTACCGTTGAGTCCCCTATTTATAAAGTTGGAAAAAGGAAGTGCCTTGTAAATTGCAAAGAATATACTACAAAGCAAGAAAATGGTGACTGGAGACAATAACTACATGTACGTGTGACACTGGAATAGACCACAGCTCTGATAACTGCCAGCAAATACTTCCCAACCCTATTCTTACATTAAAATTTTTAATTCCATTTATTGGTCAACTTTTCCCATGAGAACACATCTTTAATTTAATCATGTAAATCAATGGGAAAAAATCTAATTCACTTTTAGAGAAATTTGCTTCAAGGTAGGCCTTTGGGGAATGAGTCTGTTCCTTAAAGCACACCTTTAGCAAGTGATGTGTGTCTTTATCACAGCTACAAAGGGATATAAATTAATCTCTAGCCCATTTTGCAAATAGGGAGTTGATTGAATAAATGGTAGCTCTAGTAATCCAAATGACCTGTCATTTTTTAACATCTCAGATACTAATTTTAATGTTGACTTATGCCTTTTGCCAATCATAGATGTCATTTTCTTCTTTACTAGTTAATTGGTCTTAAACCACCAGTTACTCCAAAGTGGAGAAACCAGGACCACTTAGAGTCATCCTAAACCCTAAAGAGTTCATCATGCAAGCTGCCTTAGTATGTGTGCACTAAGACTTAAGATCCAGCACTGTGACTGTTCTGATTTCAGGAGCAAGGTACTCTTGACTGACACTTAGAATGACGGAAGGCTTCTTAAAGGAGGCAGGCTTTAAAGGGTAAGAACAAAGTCACCAGCCAGACGGATGGGAAAGCCTTCCTTTATTAATTAACTTGTCATATAGATTAGACATGCCATCTACTATATGCTTGCCCATGAGGTACATGAGTAAAACAAAAGAGGCATTAGTTTTGTTGTCCTGTTAGAAATACAGATCCACCAGAAGTAAGGTTGAAGCATAGGATTAATATGGGGGAGGTAGGAGGAATAGAGGTATAGAAAGACTAGGAGCTGGAGAATCAGAGAACCTTCATCCCAAGTCCTGGAATGAGTAGAAGAACCAAAGTTCATGGGAAGTGAAATAAGATGGCAAATTTTTAGTTACTAAAGTAGATCCTAACTGGGACCTCATGGTGCAGTGTGGAGAGCCAGCACCTCTGACCTTCGTGAAAACACAGCCTTCTCCTTTCATTACCAGGTAAATCTACAGACTTTCCTCATTGGCCAACGCTAGCCCAGAGCCCTAGAGACAAAGAGATTCTTGACAAGGCAGTTCCCATAAGTAGACTTGGAAGTTCTAAGAGGTGAGAACAATGCCAAGCCTATGTAGAGAGCCTTGTGTACTACCCTAGAAGAATTGTAGACTAAAGAGACATTGGCAGTAATATCACAGTTACAGCAGTCCACACATACATTGTGCCATGTGCTGTGAGAACACACAGTCGAGAGGCTGGTCCCGCCAGGGGAGGGTGAGGAAGGCTTCTGGAAGCTCACAGGGAAGCCAGAGTCTGCCAGGGAGGGAGATGTAAAATGACCTTTGCACATTATTTCTCTGGAGCACATCCTCCAGGGAAGGTGGCTCTTCTTCTTTCTGTGGTAGTTCAAGAAACGATCTGCCCAATTCCCCAACAGCGTAGGGAAAAGTTTATTACTCTGTGGATAAAGGGTGAACACATCTTAAAGAAATATTCTAACCTCCAGAGTCATAAATAAAAGCCGAGAGCCAAGTCTAGTCTAGAAGGCAGTGTTTAGTGGTAAAGACTTCATCCACAGGTGAACGGTAGTGCTGAGGGACAGTTTGGAGGCTCTGACCTGGCCCCAGGCCCCACCTCTCCCAGTGCATCCACAAATGGATGAAAAATTGTATCATTAAACTCCTTGATGTTCTTCTGTCTAATTGAACCTGTGAAATTTCCTAAGGTTCTCCAGCCTCCAAAAATTCAATTTTCCATGTAATGCATGGTGACGTGTCAATAAATCATGCTGTAAAATAAATGTGCAGATTCTTTTGTGCAGGAGCAAGTAAGGAATAAACCTTTCGTAATTGATAAATAATGTCATTGGAATCAATAGCTGGCAGAGGAGTTGGAGGAGGAAGCCTGAATCATGTATGAGGGCTCAGGGGTGATCAATGCCTTTGAAACAGCCAGGAGTTCAGGAGCCAAGTGTATAAATTACAGCCTTAATATTACATCAGGGCCCAAAGTTGAAAAGATGGGTGCATTTCTAAGTGCTGGGAAGACGGGTCTAGGATGTGGGTGAGGAGGTCCACTGATAGACGCTCTGTGGACATTAGTGGGGTCCCAACAAAAGGGCAGAGGTGGCAGTAAGAAGAAGACTGTGCTGCCTGGGGCTTGGGGGGGCGGAAGTACAATTCCAGTCCTGGCCACTTGTGTTAGTGACCCATGTTGGCAGGAAGAGAAGCAGTCTGCTAGAGGAACTGTGGATTAGAGAGAATGACCAAGGGGCTGGAAAGACAGTTCATTCAGGAAAGTACTCACCTGACAAGAGCGAGGACTTAACTCTGGGCCCCCGTACCAACAGAAAAGCGCAGGGCATAATGGCACAGGCTTGTAACCCCAGTGCTAAAAAAGAGAAACATGTGGATTCCCTATTTGATAAACTCTGGGCCAATGAGAGCCCACAGAAAATAAAAAATGAACATCTCCTGAGGAACATTACCCAAAAGTATCCTCTGGCCCTACACACGCACACACACACACACACACACATAGATACACATACACACACAGATACACACACACACATATATGCACATGCACACACAAAAGAAAAAAATTAAAATATTGCTGGATACAATTACATAAAGAGATTTGTTTTTTCATTTATAAAATTTATATGTATGTGTGGTATATCTGTGTGAGTATATGTCACATGTGTGAAGGTCCTGATGAGTCCAGAAGAGGGCATCAGATCCCCTGGAGCTGGAGTTACAGGCAGTTGTAAGCTCTTCAGTGTGGATGCTGGGAACTGAACTCCAGTCTCTCCAAGAGAAGCAAGACATCTTGTCTGATCAGGCATCTCTCCAGCAAGATTGGTTGGTTTTACTTGTCAACTTGATGCCTTCTAGAATCACCCAGGAAGAAAGTCTCAATGACTGACTGCCTAGATCAGGTCAGTCCTGCATCGTGTCTCTGGGAGAACTGTCCTGATCGTCTTAGCTGATGGGAAAAAAGATCCATCCTGAGAGTGGGCAGCACCACTCCCTGGCTTAGGGTCATGAGCAGTAAGAATAGAGAAGGCTCGTTGAGTACTGAGCATCCATGCATTCATTCACTCTGTGTTCTTGACTGAGGATGTGGTTTCATCAGTTGTCTCAAGCTCCTGCCATTACAATTTCCCTACAGTAATGGACTATACTCTGAAATTGTGAGATAAAGCAGACCCTTTCTTTTTACTCTTTGTGGGGTTATCTTGTCACACAAATACAGCTAGAACCCTAGGATACTTAGGTGTTGACTCAGGGTGAATAGGCATTGGCTTCATTGAATCAGGCTCTAAGTGGCAGCTGCAATTCATCCTGGGCCATGTGGAGTGTTTATGGGAAGAGGCCTGGATCCCTAACTTCAGAGGCAGTCTTCTCGGTTCTGTCCTCCAACGGTGTGACTCTGAGCTAGGTACTTAACCATCTGACCTCCGTCCTCGTTTGCAAAATGGATGATAATGTCAACCTCACTAGCTCAAGAGGGTGAAATGGAACTGTGACTGTCAGTCCCAACTCAGTGCCTGTCCCTACTAAACACTAAGCAATTGAACCTACATCACACACTGAATGCACATTATTTCAGTGCAATATTCTTTTTTCTTGAAGAGAGTTTATTACCATCATCATCATCATTATTCCCACTTCATGGAAGAAAAAACAAGGCTCAGAAAAGGCAAATGCATTACCCAAAGTATACTACTCTGATTGGTGGGGGGAAGAGTGGCAGCCAAGGTCATTCCCTCTTTATGAAATAGTACTGCTGTACCTCTTCTGACCTGGAGCCTCCCATCTTGTAGAGAGTTGTGCTTGGATGCTGTTCACAGAGATCTTCAGGGCATTCCACCTGACTCACAGGCTTATAAAGAGAACCAAGTGGATGAGTCTGAACCACCTGTATAATATGCAACTGCCTTCACACAGACCACTGAGTTCCATTAGGAATATGGGGCAGTAATGTCTATCCTTCAAGGTCACACTCAAGCATGGTAGAAATAGCAGTGAAGGACATTTGAACAATGGGGGACTCTGAGGTATACCTAGGCAGAATCCTAATCTTACTCTGACAGGTTGTCTTCTCTTAGTCAAGTAGGTTGTCTTGGGGTCATGAGCAGTATAAGAATAGACACCATGACAATGGCAACTCTTATAAAGGAAAACATTTAATTGGGGTTGTTCAGAGGTTTAGTTCATTGTTCTCACAGTGGGAAGCATGGTGGCATGTGGGCAGATAGTATTGGAGACATAGCTGAGAGTTTTATAACTGGATCAGCAGGCAGCAGCAAGAGACAGTGACCCTGGCTTGAGCTTGTGAAACTGCAACACACCGGACCCATGCCCCCACATGCTTCCTCTAAATAGACCACACCTACTCCAACAAGCCCATACTTCCTAATGGTTCCATTCCTTGTGGTCCTATGAGAGCCATTTTTATTCAAACCACCATAGAGGCTAGTCTGGTCCCTTTTGTTTTTATTTTATTGAGACAGCTTCAAGTATCCCAGATTGACTTTGAATTAATTACACAGCCAAGAATGACCTTAACTCCCGATCTTCCTTTTTCCGACTCCCAAGTTCTGTGTTGACACGTGTGTGCCACAGTAACTACTTTATGTAGTGCTGGTGATGGAACCCATCATTTCATATATGTCAGAAAAAAACTCTATCAACTGAGCTGCATTCCCAGTCCAATTTCCTCATCTCTTAACTGAAACAGGATAGCCTCAAAAGAACTGAACCATGAATTAGAAGAAATGACACATGTACATCTCAGTCCTCACCAGTCCTTGAAATCGAGTGGGATCTTAAAAACAATGCAGGCTATCTCTAACCCTCTTTCCCTCCAAGGGAGAGGTGAAGCTGCTGTTGAACTCAAGAAGAAGCTATTTTTATCTCCTGCTGCAGAGCTGGCTACAGTAGTCAGAAGAGATCTGGAGTAAATCCATGCTTTCACCTTTAAGGCACTAGACCTCCCCTGGCCACATTCTGTGTGCTCTTGCGACTCCTCTCCAGTATCTCCTGTATCTACAAAGCAAAGAATTTCTTCTACTGTCTACCGCTAAGCATCACACAGTCATTTGGGCAACCAGCATCATGAAGACAGGATATTGCATCTTGGATTAGTTTCCCCCACCCTCAGTTAAATCTTCATATTAAAACTTGGGTTCAAGCAGCTGATTTTGCAGGCAAACCCAAGGGACGAAGAGAAAGAAGGGCATACTTATGAGTAGGTGTGCACTGTGAACTACTGGGGTTTAATCTTGATGAATATCTCTGGAAAACAGTCAAACATGTCTCAGAGGTCACACATGATGGCTGAGGAAGCTGGAAAGTACTTGGTTGATGCCTAGCATTACTTCATATCACTCATGGATAAGACCTCCAGAAGTCATAGAGATCAAGCCTCCAGGTAGTTAATGACTACTTGGAGTGTAACTGACTACGTGAGTGTTAGTGATAGACAGCTGCCATATATGGGAGCAATAAGGGCCACAGTTGATGAAGTATAACTGTAACTCATGTTTCTTGCTTATCTCTAAGGCCTGAAACCCTCCTTATGCCTGACCTAATGCTTGCTTTGTGATATGGAATAAGTAGTTGGATGGATGGGTGGATGGATGGATGGATGGGTGGATGGATGGATGGATGTGGCACTATGGGTCTATGGCATTATGGCATATTTGGTGAAGAGCAGGTTCTGAAACTTCTACTTCAAAAGCTCAGAAGCAGGGAGCTGTTCTAGCAGTCTGAGAGGAATATACACCTTTCTCTGCTTGAGCGGGACCACCCCTGGCAGAATAAGCAACTGAGGTGCTAAGGAGGATCAGACTCACACAAAGAATTAGCCGAAGCCACCAAACAAGAATTTTTCCTTCTTTCCTGGCAGGCTGTTACAAAAGAGGTTATCTGGCCTGGGAAGCCCTAGAGGGGAAGAGGACTTTCTCTGTCTTTAGAAACTTCCTTTTCATTTAACAAACCCATGAACAACACAGGTACCAATATATGTCTGAGTAGCTAAGTTAGATTGGTGGAAGGTTAAAAAAATGAAATTCAGTCCGATAATAGAATGGCTTTTTAGCTCCTTTGACCAAATGGACTAACATGTCTGCTTATTTGCTTGGTAAACATTTCTTTAGGATTCTGTGTGCCAGGATGAACCATAAGATCAAGGCATGGGAAGGAAGAAACAAAATTCTTGACCTTGAAGTCAAGTAGAAACCAGAGCCCATACCACAGGTACTATAACAGAAGGATGTGGGGGAAGATTATGAGAGCAGGGAAATATAGATTGACTGAGACAATAATCTCACATCCAAGTCTAACTTTCTCTTCTGTCATTGTTGGGAAAAAATTATACAACTTCCCTATCTCATGGAGACTCAACAAGAAGCATTTACAAGTCTTTAGGTCATACTTAATACTACTCTTGTCCCAGCTCTATTAGCCTTCACAGTCACTTCTGGCAACTGGTCAACTCTGCCTTACCCTTCAAATGTCAGTACAGTTATCAGGGCTTTAAGAAGTTTTCTATGGTATTGGGGATGGAGTAACACCACCCCTATGTATTCACAGCCCTGGACTGTCCACTTCTATATTAATGTTTTGTTAGAATTAGATGCTGAATGAAATAATAGTGTTAAATAAGGTGGACTGTGGTAATATTTTGCTTGTGATCTAGCAAATAAAGCTTACCTGAAGATCAGAGTGTGGAAGTAGCCACACTAGTTAGCCATAGATGCCAGGCAATCGTGGCACACACCTTTAATCCCAGCACTTGGGAGCAGAGGCAGACAGATCTCTGAGAGTTCAAGGACACGCTGGACTACACAAGGTTGATCCAGTCTAAAAGAGAAACAGATCCAGGCAGTGGTGGCTCACACCTTTAATCCCAGCACTAGGGAGGTGGAGACAGGATTGGTATGGCAGGAGGAGACAGGAGCTCATTGCATTCAGTCTGAGGATTCGTAGGAATAGGATTGTCCATTTGGTCTGTGGATTCAGTAGAGGTAAGATGTCTCTTTTGTGGCTGGCTCATTTACTTCTCTGACTTTTCAGCATTTACCAGATATCTGACTCTGAGATTTTATTATTAAGACCTATTAGAACATGTGCTACAGTGGACACATATGTATCTTTCACATAAACCAAACCAAAGGGAAGTAGTTCAAGATGGGGGTGTCAGGGTCTCATCCCTTGGACCCAGCTTCACAGCAGGTCTTCCTCAGAGTGAGGCCTTCCTTCATCTGCAGACTCTCTGACAAGGACGATTCAGGCATTCATCAACCCTCTGTTCAACGTCTGGCTCACTCAAATCCTTACCATCTATCTCCCAAGAAACCCAACTGTAATGGTTAGTATTGATTGACAACTTGATAAAATGTAGAATTACATAGGGAAACAACAGGACTGTGAAAGAGTTTCTAGACTGAGTAACTTGAGATTGGAAGACCCAGCACAATTTTGGGGTGTACGATTCCAGGTCTGAATAAAAAAGGAGAAAGTAAGTTAAACACCAGCATTCACCTCTCCGCTTCCTGTCTGGAGCTTCAATGTGAACATCAGGCTCAAGCTGTTCAGGACATCTCTGCAATGGTGGACTGAATTCTGGACTCGAACCAAAGCAAAACCTTCCTCAATTTGCCAATCAAGTGTTTTGTAGCTGCAATGAGAAGAATAACTAATATACTAACAAACACATCCAAGACAGTTTCTGTGGCTTGAGACACTGCATCCACGTTTCAGACAGCAAGCTGGAGGAAAAGGTAAAGAACACGCCAGTTCTTAAGCAGGCTTGCCAGCAGTATACAATGCATCAGACACGCCTAACTGCAAAGAAGGTTGAGGATACTATCTCTAATCTAGGAAGGCACATGTCTCACCAAGAACCACGCAAGAAGAAAAGTAAACACTGTTGACAGCAGATGATCTCTCAAATAAGCAATACTAAAAAGGACTCAGATTGGTCAAGCTCCTATTTGTAGTCTGGCTCTAATGAACAATTTACAGGACCTTAGAACATTTAGACCTTAGAAACAGTCTTACGAGGTAGGGACTGTGCCTTCTTTTGTCCTCATTTTTTAAATGGAGACACTAAAGATTAAGAGCCCAGGATAAGGCAGTGTTGGGGATTTGACCTGGATATTGCTGAGCTTATGTTTTGTCTTTTGTTTTTGAAATGGGGCCTAACTGCTTTACAGGCTAGCCTCTGCCTCCTAGGTACAGGGATCACAACTGTGTGCCACCACACCCAGTTTGGGATCTTTATACTCCCTAGCACCACTGGGTAATGTGGGAGCTCCTTGAGAGTGGGAAGCAGGGTCTTTTTTTTTTTAAGATTTATTTATTTATTATGAATACAACATCCTGCCTCCATATATGTCTGCACATACCAGAAGAGGGCGCCAGATCTCATTACAGATGGTTGTGAGCCACCATGTGGTTGCTGGGAACTCAGGACCTCTGGAAGAGCAGTCAGTGCTCTTAACCTCTGAGCCATCTCTCCAGCCCCGGAAGCAAGGTCTTATACACACAATCTAGGAACTCAAAGACAGCCCAGTAAATATGTGCTGGCAGAGCTAGAAGGGAAGGAGGAGGAGTCGGGGATGGGTCTCACCTAAGGCCGTGGGATGACTGATGGAGCCATTAGCTATCAGACATGATAACCAGAGGTAGAAGAACAGTCAGAGAAAATATGGCCCAGGTTCACACCAGTTCATTTCAAGCCTGTGTAATATCCAAAGACAGGCACATCTGTGCAACTGAAGTATCAGTAAAGGTCAAGGTTAGCACTGTAGGCAGCAGCCTTTTGCTCATGGGCATCAACTCAGCTGTGATTGTGTCCAAACTCACTTAACAAAGTGGCTGTGGAGGACACTGCATCCACGTTTCAGTCTTCTCAAACAACCTGGATAATTTCCAATAAACAACTTCATGTTTTTATTTCCCTTCCCGGTGTTAATATTCTTTCTCTTTGTTATTTGTGCCAACTTTGAGGAATGATTGTTTTCCTGGGCAAAGAGTACATTGCATGTATGTGGGAAATTTTAAAGTCTTATGCCATTCCCACCCTGATACAAACAATATATATGTACTCAATATATTTCTGCATACAATATATTTCTATGTGCACACGCCTGCCTTGATAATACAAGCATCAAAGGGCCATAAAATGGACCCACATCTGTGTGTGAGCAGCTATACAGATGCCTGTGTTACCTGGCAGTTGTCATAAAAATACCAAAAGAAGCAGCAGAAGTGTGTTTGACTGAGAGAATGATTCTTGTTTCCTTTTCATTATTCTTAATAAAAGGAGATGGTGCCGAAAAATTGTGTTTCCTGGGTTATTTTCCCCAAGAGATCTTTTATAAAACACAGAACACATAACAGACCATGTTGCAGGCAAATGCCTCATTAAGGGAATATAGTTAGAAAGAAATAGTAACCAAACTGAACAGTTATTTTCTTTATTTCTCCCCCTTGTAAAATGGAAAAATTGGATATGATATGGATTTAGTAACAGCCCTCAAATAATATTGTGAGAACATGAAGCTTGTGCCCTGAGAGAGGGATGTCTTTAGATACTAGGCAGACAGCTCTGGGAAGAACACCTCACAAGCCCCAGTGAGCCTTCTTTCCTATCCCTGCCTTGGTCCCACATGGTGACGCAGAGAGTCCGCCAGTGGCCCCACTGCACTCTGGATTCTTCCAGGGACCCTCCAGCTTGGCAAGTGTTTGCACCAGTTATGCCAAATCTCATTCTCCAGAACCCTAGATTCACATAATCCAGAGCTCCTTGAACTTCTCCACATCAGTGCTTTCGACTCTTCAAGGTCAGTGAGTTACACACTGGGCTTGTCAGCTGCCCCATACCCCTTCCTCTCCAGGATTACATCTCAGCAGCTGAAATCACCACTCACCCAACTTCAGTAATCAGGAAAGACCTGGGGTCATACTGATGGGATTGGACCTCACTGTCAACCATCTGAATATACTGGAGACCAGCTCCTGTAACAACAAATACATCCTTTCTGCTCTAACTGCTTGGCTGCTCTAGTCCAGGCAGCATCATTGCTTTCTAGGATCACCTTCTCAACCCACCCTTCGTATATATTTCCAAACAACCATCCTAGAACTCTGATGCTTACCGTTCAGAGGCTCTGTGGGATCATAACACCATTGCCTCTCTTTCTATCAATGTTTTATTAAGCCACCCCTTTGCTCTTTCTCCAGGCATTTGAATTGCACTGCCCACTCCAAGTGCCGCACACCATTCCCAACTCAAATTCTCTCTGTTTTGGCAGTTCCACTGACTAGCTTCACTCACCCTCCAGGTTGAGGCTAAGGTCCACCCCCTCCAGTAAGACTACTAAGATTCAACACACTCCCAGAGCACCCCACACCCTAGCACACCATCCCCCCTCCAACCACACAGACAGCTGCTAATGCTCATGGATTTCTTCCTTTTCACTCTGAGCATATACATGGCAGAGGTTACTTTTTAGATGCCCTTGTTCCCAGCAAACAGTAGCAACTACTATAGATAACCAGCCCTATATCGGGAAGTAATGAAACCCACCCTGGAAATGGTAACAGCCTGCAAGGACAAGGTCAAGATCCAAGATCAGGAACCTGAGAAGATTGTTCATGTTGCTCAAGCATAAGTTACTCAGTTCAGATCCCAAGCACCCATGTAGAAAGGCATGGCTGTGCATGTCTGTAACCCCAAAACTATATTTGGATGGAGAAATAGTTGGACTTCCTAGCTGCCAGCTTAGCTGTTGGTTCATTGTGAGGCCCTGTCTCAAAGTAGTAAGACAGAATGCTAGATCTGAGCACCCAGCATCCTCCTCTGACCCCCACTCTCAAAGGCACACAAACCCACATAAATGTCCACATATGCAACCATGACACACAAAAATATAAAGAAAGATCAGCCTTCTGTGTCTGAAGAAGTGTTGAAGCCATGTGACCATATGGCCTGTAAAGAGGAAAGTAGATAAAAGTTCTTTTCCACACCAAGCAGAAGACTTTTGTTTCTCACAAAGCATGAAAGTGATCATTGTTTCCCAACCAGCACCAAGGAGAATGTTCTAGCATCATTTCAGTTGTGATAAAAACACTGACCAAAACCCACCTGAAGGAAGAAATGGAGTATCTGGGTTAAAGAGTACAGTCCACCATCAAAGGAAGCCAAGACACAAACTCAAGGTAGGTTGTTGGAGGCAGGAACTGAAGCAGAGATCATGGAGGACTGCTGCTTGCCGGCTTGTTCCCATGCTCATGTACAGCTCTTTTCCTTATACAGCCCAGATCCACAGTCGGCCTGACCCTCCTACATCAACCAAGAAACACCCCACAGTCATTCCCACAAGCCACCTGACGGAGGCAATTCTTCAACTTAAGCTCCCTCTTCCTTAAAGTAGCAAGCTGACAATAAAACTAACCAGTGCAGGACAGATGGCTAAGAGTTTCAAATGTTTCGTACAGAAATAGAATTATAGTGTTTGGCTTCCAGCCAACCTCTCCTCTCTAAGCATTGTATAGAAGGTGTGAGTGATGGCCCTTCTTGTCCCTAGAGTTGTAAAGACTATGGACAAAGATTAAAAGCACAAGAACTGATAGGGAATAAGTAATCAATAAATAAACCACAATGTATTACGAGTAGTTTATAAAATGCACGCGATTGCTTGAATTGCAGAATTTAGGCCCATACAGGTAACTGCAATTAGTTGGATGTTATACCCATTTTACTGAGGAGGAAACTGAGAGTGCAATGCATATAGACTTGCCCAAGGTTCATAGAATTTCAGTTGCAACCTAAGGATGTTTATACTTTATGGGGATTTGGATGGAGAAGGTTCTGGACCAAAAACAATGGTACTTAGATAGAGAAATGAAGGCTGAATGAAGAGCAGTCCACTCAGCCACTTCTCTTCTATCGGTCGAGCCCATTCCTCCCTTCCTTTGGTCACATTCCCTGCCTCCTGCTGCTCATCTGTTACTGGGAATCCTAAAATTCTGGTTGTCTCCATTTTGCCTCTTGAAAGGATACTTGTCTGAGCCTTGTCTTTCCAAGAGACATCCAGGAGTGTCCACAATGAGCAAGGAAGAGGCCTTCCTTGGCTTTCATAGAGACACCACGAGGTCTCCATAGGAGCAAGGGGAAGGCCCCCACCTCATTCCAAACACAGTTGCTGCTTTTTGCATCATATACATGGTTTGATGAAGAAGACTTCCTGTAATTAAGGCATTCTGTTAGTACGTTCAAATCCCCATACTTAGTATAACTATTTCATTTTCAAGTGAGGAAACTGAGGCTGGAAGAGCAGTGGATGATCTGCAGTCCCACAGCCTATTTGAAATTGAGTGGGTATCTGTTTCAGTATGCCCCCCCCACTTAGCAATATCCAGACCAATCTTCTCCCCACCAACCTGCCTCGAGCTGTCCAACATGCCGCAGATTAATAACCACAAACCGGAGGTGTTTATCTCTGAAATAACTGTTGTGGGACTGAATAGGAAAATCGATGCATTCATTAGCACACACTGGGAAGACAAGGCGGGATACGGACTGGGGCTGGCTGCAGCCATTTGCACGCAGAGACTGAGTCTGAGGAGAAGGGTAAGAAAAGGGAAATCATGAGGACCCCGTGCAGGCATCCACTCTGCTGCTGCTGCATTTGGGAGCTAGTTTCCTGCTTGTTTCCCAATCCAGGTTTGATCCACATGTATTGACTGTGACAATGTTGAAATTGTACCTGGGAAAACCAGTTAGTTTTCATTGCAGTCCCCAGAGAAAATGAAGCGATGTGATGATTAGAAAACTATTGATGGCCCCAGAAATCAGACAGCTTGTCTGAGAGGTAGACTTGGATCTAAGGCATGAGCTAGTGGAAGCTTCTGCGCACAGTTATCCTGATGTTCTTACGAGCTTAACACGTAGGCCATCCCGATGTCCTGGCTGAACCTTCAGAGGCCCATCCAGAGAATGGAAGGCACTGACTGAGGGCAGACAAAAGGGAACAAAGCTGAGACAAAAACCCAGTGTCTGAGAAGACAGGGAACATATATTAGAAATCTGTGGTTCTAGAATACAGTGCAAAATAGAGTGTGGTTTTGGCCAAATGAAGGAAATGTGAGGAACTAAAGAAAACATAGCTCAGAAGGTCACTTGAGAAATGACAGCTGAGTCTACACATGGAGTCCCCAAAGCATTCAGACCAGAACCCTTGCTAGAATCAGTCACCTCTCACCATCCCCCCTGAGATGGTGGTTAACCTTGTAATTCCTCAAAGGTATTCTGTTTTTTTCTTTCATTTTCAAATATGCATGTATACACACAGACACCCATGCACACACACACATACACACACACACAAACACACTCCAAGCAGAAATCTTATCTCCATGGTGAATACATTTTCCTGAGAATTTGAGAGTAGAGAAGGTTTCCATTTTTATTGGAGTAAGTGGAGTGGTCTAGTTCCTGGTTTTGGCTGGGCTGTTTTTGTTTGCAGGAAGGAACACTGCATGGTAAAGTTAAGCTTGTGGGCACAGCTCTCCCTTCCACTGGGAATTCCATTCAGAGACCTATCTTCACGGACAACTTGCTCTCTCCCTTGTAATTTATGCAATAAAAGCTTTGTGTGGCCCCTTTATCTCATTCATGATTTCATTCCTTCTCCTCATATTCTTGCTCATATTCTCAGAGTAAGATCCTGAGTCTTAGGATCCTAACACTGACCTTGACTGAGCATGACTAACCTTGTGGTATTGCTACAGTTCTTGAGTGGAGTAACAATGGCATCTCCTCAATCATGATAGCATCATTTCACTGCTACCTTGAAGAGTGGAAGGCATCTGCAGACTCATAACAGTATGGAGTTAAACTGATTACCTTTCTGAGACTCTAGCCCACCAAATGCCTTAGCAGCTATGACCGGCCCAAGGTCCCACAGTAAGTCCTACTTAGCAGATCTCTTCTTTTCTCTAGTGCAGAGTTCTCCATTCTGAGGTAAAGTCAACTAACTCTTCTAATGCAGGTGTCAGCTTACCTGCTGGGGCCTCCCTTGAAGCCCTGTCACCTCAGGGAGCAAGCATCTGCAAAGATCCTTGTAATCCTTGCGCTCTTGATCTGCTTTACATGAGTCTCTTCTTCGTGAAAACTCTCCCTGCTCCCTGTAAGTCCTGTGATGGCTCTAGGCATGTTAGTAAATGCCTACCACTGCAGATCTGCTTTTTGTGCAATGATTCTTTCTTGCATCCCACTCAGTCTGGGCATACACCAGGGTACTTTTGAGTCAGTTTCTAGAAGGTAGAAATCTGTTTTCATCGGCAGCCCAAAATAGATTCTCAGGAAATATATAACTAACCAACACAAGTAGTATATATTACTCAGGAAATACATAACTAACCAACACAACTAATTCTTTTTTTTAAAAAAAAGAAGGAAGGAAAACAGACTAACCATAAACTGACTGTGCTTAAGTAAGAATTCATGTCAAAGACTTAAACTTCCCAGAAAATGCGCATCATAAAGAAAACCACAGCAATGGTTTTCTTTCTTTATTACAATTTTTAAAAGTTTGTTCTTTGAAAAGTTCAGACACTGTATGCAATGCACCCAGGCTTCTTCTACCACCTCCACCTTCCCATTCACGCTCTCCCATCTCCTTCTCAGCACTGTGAGCGCCACCCCTCCGTACAAGTTTCTTTCTGAATTCATGTCTTCTGGGTTTGTTTTGTAACCCACAGATTTTAACCAGGGCTGTCTGAGTGATCCTGAGTTTGGAACTATCCACTAAAGTGTGGTGGGCTCACCTGAGGGTACACAAGTAAAGGCAATGACTGTCCCTCCCTCAGAATCACCTGTATTCAGTAGCTCCCAAGGAGAGATGTGGCCCCATAACCCTTCCCTGATCCATGAGTGACTAACAACATGCCTAGTCTTGAGCCTGCCTAGTGACGGCAACCACAGCAGCTGTGGGTTGTTAATGCAATGTCCGTGTCACTGTGTCATTGTGAGAAGACAGCAGTCTATAGCATTTGCCCCTGCTGCCTGGCTCTCAGATTCTTTCCATGTCCTCCCTGGGCTGCTCCCTGAGTCTCAAAGGGAGTGTTATATGTGTGCTGTTCAGTACTGAGTGCTCAACCACCACAGTGATTTTCTAACCACACTTTTATGTTTTTATGTATAAAAGGCAAATCTCACACCCCTTCTCCATCTCCACCCATATACAAAGAGCGTCCTCCTGCTGGCTTTTGAACCTGTAACTCTGTGAGGTCAAGGACAACTATCAACTTAGATGAGTCTAAAACATCTAGAAAGATGGAGAGGAGAAAGGAAGAAGTCAGGACTAGGCTAGGATGAGTCACAGACTCGTGACATGCTGGCTAGAGACATGAAATGTGAGGAAGAAGAAATCCATCAGATCTTTGACTTACCGCTCTCTAGCTGTTAGTCGTTCAGGAATCATTGCTCGAGGTCTAACTTTTTAGACCTTCAAAATGGTGCACATGGCAGAATCAACCCCAAAGAAGGACAACCAGAAAAGTGTGTGGAAACCTAAATGGCAAACACTATAGATTTGAAAAGTGTCCACGATGTTGTCACATCCTCTTCCCTCCATCATCTGAAAATGAACTGCAAACTCATGTAAAGGGCTGCCAAGCCCCACCCACATCCCATTTTTTGTTCTTCTGATACTCCTTGTTCAGTTATTCTAATTCTGTAGGGTCCATTCATCACTCTACCTGCTTGTCCTAAAACAATATCCAAAAGCCTTTGATTATAGAGATGCAAGTTTTATCAAGAAGACAATGTGTCCACATCATTTAAATAGTTTCTAGCAAATGAAGTCATTATAATCTCTCTGTGTCCTATTCACCCCACTCAATCATTTCCATTCTAGTACACTGAGCATCTATTCTAAGATGGGTCACATGTTCTATTGTTACAGACATGGTACTCAACACTTTGCACTTTGCATCCTGTCAGAAATGCATCCTGTATTGCTCATCTCCATGATTATCATTTTAACGGTACCATAATACCCTTTGTGCTGATGCACCATAATTTACAGAACAGTTTGCCGATTGTTGGACATTTAGCTTTTCTACACTGTTTGTTATTATGGATGACGCTATAATGAGCATTCATTATATGTGCACATAGCTCTTGGCATCTAGTGAATTATATCACTACAATAAAAGAGAGATTCCCAGAAGTCAGTGCTTAGAGTCAAAGGGCAGGGAAACCAACAGATGGAAGCATTCCTCCATTACTATAGATTTTTTTCAAAAATCATTATATCAATTTATCCCATGCCAATGCAATATACCAGTTTAAACCATGTCCATACAATGCAGCAATTTACCCCGCATCAATAGGGTATGGACACCCTTGTCACCTGACAGCTATAAAATATTGTGCATTCCAATTTTATCTTCCTTGACTCTTCGTTTGCAGAAAATTTAGACAAAAAATTAGAGACTAAAATTCATCATAACCTCTCCAACCAAAAATGAAAATTTCTGGTCATTCCTCCATACATATGAGAAAATTTCCCCAAGGCTTAGACCACAGTCTCTCTTTTGCTGTGCTTTGTTTTTACCTACTAGTTCTCTCAAATCACTAAAACAAATAGCGTTAGTAAGTACAAAATATCCCATCATGAAGGCACCGTTCTTTAAGATCCCCTGATGGGGCCTGGAGAGTTGACTCAGTGACTGAAAGTACTTATGGCATTTGCAAAAGACCAAGGTTCAGTTCCTAGAACCCACACATTGATCACAACTGCCTGTAACTCCAGTTCCATGAAATTTGATGTTGTCTTCTGACCTCTCAGGCCCCCTGCATCTGCATGGTTCACATATACTCAGGCATACATGTGAATACCGCCCCCCCCCACATAATTAAATAAATCATAGATAAGTAAAAATAAATACGTAAATTCTTGATGTTGGGCGCCAAAGTTGTGACAATATCTCTACACAATGAGCAATGCTTCTGGTTCTTCCATATTGTGACCATCCATTTGTATATGTCTGCATGTGAATATCTTCTTTCTTATGTAAATTAGAAACAAGCTTCTTTTATATGTCAATCCCAGTTCCCTTTCCCTCTCCTTCTCCCCAGCCCAACACTGAGCCCCTATCCCATCCCCTTTCTGCTCCCCAGGGAGGGTGAGGCCTTCCATGGGGCATCTTCAAAGTCTGTCATATCATGTGGAGCAGGGCCTAGGCCCTCCCCCGTGTGTCTAGGCTGAGAGAGTATCCCTCTATGTGGAGTGGGCTCCCAAAGTCCATTCATACACTAGGGATAAATACTGATTCACCACCAGAGATTAATCAGAACTCCAAACTGGCATGCTAATTCAGGGGGTCTGGAACAGTCCTATGCTGGTTTCTCAGCTATCATTCTGGGGTCCATGAGCTTCCCCTTGTTCAGGTCAGCTGTTCCTGTGGGTTTCTCCAGCCTGATCTTGAACCCTTGGCTCATCTCCCTCCCTCTCTGTAACTGGATTCCAGAGTTCAGCTCAGTGTTCAGCTGTAGGTGTTTGTTTCTGCTTCCATCAGCTACTGGATGAAAGCTCTAGGAAGGCATATAATGAAGCCATCAATCTCATTATCAGAGAAGGGCATTTAAGGTAGTCTCTCGACTATTGCTTAATTATCTATATTATTAACATCTTACTGTATATGTCTGCATTATGCACATCTGTGTTATAAACATCCTTCTGTATACTCCTCTATTATAAGTCCCCATTCTGTATATGTTTTTATTTTCATCTTCATTTATTTACAAAGCACAAGGAACATGATATGGAAAAGCAAAGTAATTTTTTTGCCATTCTTAAACTTGAAAACTTGAAATTTGTGGAATTATATATTATGCCTTTATGTCTTCAAGAAAGCAGCCTGGGAGAGCACTCATGTTTGACCAAGCAGTCCTGATCTACACTGTCAGTAGGAGACTTGGGGAGAGGAATTTAGACTCCATGCCTGCGTATTTAGGTGGCACATTCTTTTGTCTGTCATTTGGAGCTCAGAACATCCAAACCTTCTTTGGATTGGGAGAAATCCAAATAAAGGAAAAGGTACAGCCCCTCTTTCTACTCTGATGACTAACTCCAGATGTACACAAGGAGTAGACATGTACCGTAAGGCCTGAGTGGAAGTAGATTTTCCACCCAGCACCTTACAGGGCAAAGTGTCAGCTGGAGAGAGGAGAGACAACAGCTTCAGTAGAGACAAGGTGGGTCAGGCATAGAGACAATGCCCAGTGGCAACAGTGGTATGTACTGGGGAAGCAGGAACTAGAGGTCGGTACATTGCTTTGCTGAATGTATGCTGTGCTTCATTTGCTCTTGATGTTGGCTCTCCAACCTTTACATTGATCTCATGAGTTTCCTAACACCCTTCCTGTAAAAACCCTCTTTTCCATTTCAGTTTTTGTTTTTGAGAATAGTTCTAGAATAGCATCAAGAACCAAATAGGTTAAGTGCAATACACCAGACACATAAAGACAACAAGCAATGCATGATCCCATTTATACATGGAACTTCTAGAAGTGGGACTCCTGGAAATAGAATCTAAAGTGTCTAAGACTAGGCAGGTGACTAGGAAAACATTAAAGGGTCCAAACCTTCAGTTAGCTAGGAAGAATGAACTTCAAGGATCTATTATTCAGTACCGTGCCTGTGGTTAATAACTGTTTAGTGTCTTCTTGACAATATCTAGGGAGAGAGTTTTGACTGCTTTAATACATACCAAAAACTGATGTATTCATGTGTTAATTGGTTCAGTTTCCTCATTCCACATGGTATGTACATTTTAACACATCATATTGTGGGTTGAAAATGAAGCTCAGGCAGAGTGACTGCTCAGCATGAACAAGGCTCTGAGTTTGGTATCTGACACTGAAAAAAATGCTGTATGCAGTAAGTGTATATAATATTTATTTGTGGAGTAAAGCAATTATTATTTAAAAGAATTCTGGACCTGTATGGACTTAAGAAAATGTGGGCAGGTACTGTGGAGTAATACTTACCACAAATCATAACAATTACAACTATTAAGCAGCATGGAACAGTTAGCGGTCATAGGCAGCACTGTGGAAGCACCCGTAGATTCTGCAAACTTTCTGGTTCTATGTCTTACCCACTGTATAGCCTTGGGCAAGTTAATTAACATTTTCCCCCTCAGTTTTCTCTGAGAGATATGAACATGATATTAATAATGTCACCATTTTTTCAGTTATTAGATAGAGAAGAGTTAACTGAGGAATTAATACTTAGAAAAGTGTCTAGACAGTCCCAGTGAAGTCATTATCAGGACTCAGTGTCACGTTTTGCCATTCATACGTGTGTACATATAGGTGCATCCTTGGATATGCAGCTGCATATGTGCATACAGGCAAGCATGCATGTGCTTGCTCGTGCATGTGAAGGCTGGTAGGAACCCTGTGTGTCATTTCTAAGTGAACATCTTTCTTCTTTGGTAAATGGTTAATTCTGTTTTGTTTTTAAACAAGGTCTCAGTTTTACTGTGATGATTAGAATGACTTGCTCAGTGAGCCCCATGGATCCACTTGTTTCCTCCTCCCCAGCACTGAGATTACAAGTGTGCTACCATGTTTGTCCTTCATACATGGGCTACACAGACTACATTCAGGTCCTCATGCTTGGTCAGCAAGCACTTCACCCAGCCATCTCCCCAGCTCTGCATTATGTCATGTCTGTAACACCCCTGTGTCTAGTCTATACTCAGAGCAATCTCAGAGGCTGTGAAATCTTTACAGTGCACATCTGTATCTCAGAAAGGCATCTCCGGCAGATCCCACAACCAGCCAGCCCAGGGTTACCAGGTCTCCATGCTAAGACTCTGCTGAAGTCTTGTTTCTTTAAGTACCCTTGGAGTAAGTGAGAAGTATTCTAATAACTTTTTGTGAACTGATAGTGACAAATCAATTTATGAATGAGGGAAATTCATTTGAATCAGACCCTACTGAGGAAGACAGGACCTAACAGTTGCTGAGCACTCTCTGTAAGTCATTTAATCTTTATATCACAGTAATTATGCTTCCTGTTCGACAATGAGAAAGTCAAGGCCCAGAGAGCTTAGGATTCCTCAAAGCCCCCCAGCTGGAGAACAGGGCCACCAACCACTGCCCTTTGGTCCCCAAGCTCAGATTTGCAAAGGGATATCTCCTGCATTGTTTCTACCCATTCACCTCCCTCTTCCCATTATCTCCCCACTGACCTGTACAAAGCGGTTATTTTTGTTATCGAATTGGCATTTAAAAGCCAGAGATTAAATAAACAAATGTGTGACCACCTTACTGGGAGGGTTTGCACAACACCAGCAGGGGCCTCAGCTGGCCTCCAGATCAGTACCATTTGACTGTGGGGCTGGCTGACAAAAGCTGTGCTCAGTGTCCTGTTTATACAATGAATCTATAATGTAATTTCACGAGCTTCTGAAATACACTGAGAAGCATGTGAGGACTGGGAGCCCAGCCTAATCCATATGAAACAGGCTGGAAAGGCGCCTGGTAAACCCGTAGAGAAGAGGCAGCTTCAGAGGGCACCTTCCACTCTACAGGGTTGTCACGGACCAAGGGGTCAAGGCCTGGACCGTGGGTAAAGAGGATGCTCATCTAGGCAGCCATAGGATTTGTTACAATTCATGGATGTCTCCAAGCCCGGTCTTCCTGCAGAAAGGGGATGCTTACGGCTGCGAGACAGGTGGCAGAGACCCTGGAAGTAAGAGCACACTGTAGGTCAGACGTAAGAGCACACTGTAGGTCTGACCCCTAAAGCAAGATTTAATAAGTTGTGGACACCCAAGAAAAGATTTTGTTTTCCACCTCTGGCTGTTTGCAGTCTGTGATTTTCAGTTATACCTATTCACTCATTGACTCACTCACTCACTCACTCACTCACTCACTCAAACATAGCACAGCACCTCCTTCAGGCTAGCCAGTAAGAAAACTTGTGCAATAATTCAGTCTATTTATCCGGCAGGTTTTATGGGCCATGTACTGTTTTGGTGTCCAGGATACAGCACCACTAGCAGGAGTCCCTACTTCCATTACAGTAGCCAAGACAAACAAGGGAAAAGGTAAACCCCGTGTCTGATGGTCCGCGCTTAGGAGAAAGATACACAGGCAAGGAGGGATCAAATATCCCTCTGCCCATCCAGGAAAAGCTACATAATCCCGTGAAGCACTTCACAGAGGTGGAAACTCAGGCCTGGAAAGGTCAAGCAGGAAATGAGGCGTTCTGGGGCAAGGCATTTCCTGCATGATCGCATGTGCCAGGCTGAGTACAGTGCAGTCTCCAGGAGGAGAGCAACATTGTTCTGCTAACTTCTCTGTCCTATCTGGTACGTGACAGACACTCACGAAAAGGAGAATCATTCTAAGCAGCAGGAGATAAGCACTAGGTGGGGTTTCATCCAATCCTCATTTGTATCTACTGTGCTTCATTGTACAGTAGAGAAGAGACTCTCAGAGAGGCCAAGTAACCTGGCTAAGGTCACACAGGAAAGGCAGAGCATGAATTCAAGTGTGGGTAGCTCATCTGAGCCAGGTGATTGGTGTTGAACTCATATAGCTCATTGGGATGGGGGAAGCCAATGATGGGAATTCAAGGCAGCATAAAGTTTGAAAAGACTTGATCTGAGGTTCAGCAGCAATGGCAAAGCCTGGCTCTCAGTGAACCGACGTAGGGTTCCCAGCACTGGAAGTAATTACCCACTTAGCCTTGTGCTAAGCCCACAGTCTCTACAAGCTGCAGTGTCTATAGATGGAGGCAACACCCTCTCCTATTTATTTCAGACACACAAGTTTCCCTCACACAAAGTCCACTTCTCTCCTGCGCTCCAATTGGCCTCCTCCCTGAAGGATAGAGTCCATGTGATCCATACAGCCAGCAGGCAGACACAAGTTAAAACCCTGCTTTCTGTCTCCTCTTTCAAGTCTCTTTTGGTTTTTTAATTTCATACACACACGCAATGTATCTTGTTGATAACCATCCCCTACTTCCTCGCTCCAGCTTCCTTTTGCATGTCCCTCAAAATCCACCTCTCATCTTCATGTCTTTTCCTTTTTTTATATAACCTACTAAGTCCAATTAATGCTACTCATGAGTGCATGTGTGTTGGGTCATCTATAAGGACACAGGCAACCTACCCTTGACCCCACGCAAAGAACAGTGACTCTTCCTCCCCATCTCAGCCATAGACTACCATCAGTTTCTCAGCTGAGGTAAGGCATTAGAAGTGCTCTTCTCCGTCTCGACCTTGTGGAAGTCATGTGTGTGTGACCAGCAGCTTCTCTGAGTTCACAAATGTAACAGCCATGTCATATCTAGAGGCCAGCCTTCCACAGTCCCTACCCATCCTTCAGCTCTTACATTCTTCCAACCCCTCTTCTGCAGTGTTCCCTGTATCTTATGGTCAAGGTTAACACAGATGGTCCCTCTGTGACTCACCCTCAGTCACTTATTCTCAGACTTCAATTAGTTACAAGACTCAAAATTTACTACTACCTTTAGAAATAAGAAGTGTCTCTGGTTTTTGCAACCTGTAAAATAGACACCAATAACCCCTCCGAAGAGTCACAGAGGGGCTGACTGCACCAGTTTGCACACACTTGGCAAGGTCCTGGGAGAGAAGAATGGCCCAATTCATCTTATTTTGATGCTGCATTTCTCAATGTCATTGAGCTTTCTCTGCATGGACACTTGAGACTTTTCTGCCTCTTGACAGCTCTTCAGACCCATGAGTTTATTTCTTCAGACAGGCCCTTCCTGTTCCCCGTGCCCTGGCTATCGCAGGAAGAGTTATCCAGTATCTTGTACATCAAACCTACTCCAGTCTTCATGCTAGTCACACCTTCTCTAGGTTTTCCCTGGGAACTCACTTGGCAGATTGGGAAAACCAAAAGTCCACAGCATGTGGCTTGGGCTAGTCCCATTGTACTTTGGTATTTGTTCAATGAATTGGCCAGGAACTGTCTTGGTGTCAAGGACAAAGCACTTAATAGAGTGAGCAATAGTACCTGCTTGGCTACCTCAGCAGTGGAAAGGTAAGCCTCGCGTCTGATGATGGTAGTGCTTGGAAGAAAGGTATAGGAGCAAGCAACAAACCTTCTATGCAGAGGTGCAAAAGGTAAGTTAATTGCAGTCCTCTATTAGTCTGCATTTTGAAACGTCATTCCATGTAGTGATGCATTTGAGGTCTGAAAACACACTTGGAACACAAGGTCATTACAAAATTTTGCAGTTAGGAGACACAGCTGGGATTTTGTCTTGACTTCCACCACTCTCCTCCTCTGGGTCTGAATGAACTTATCCAGCTTCCCTGAGCCTCCAATTTACCTATGGTAAAAAAGTAATATTTAGCTCATGTGCTTTTTCAGACTTAAACAAGATAAATGGCATGATATTCATCATTTAATAAAAGGTCTTCATTAGTCTCAGTCTTGTCATTATTAGTAGACCAGAGTCTTGAGAATCTGAAACACACACACACACACACACACACACACACACACACACACACACTACATTTACATTTAATTATAAAGACACCTTGCACTCCTTAGTAACTGGACACATTAAGATCCACGAATTTTAGTTAGATTCTCCAACATTTTTTTCTTGCTTTTTGAGACAGGGTTTCTCTGGCTTGGAAATTACTTTGTACACCAAGCTGGCCTCGAACTCACTGAGGTCCACCTGCCTCTACCTCCAAGTACAGGGATTAAAGGTGTGCACCACCACCAGCAGCCTTCTTCTTCTACATTTTACAAGCAAAAAACCAGAGCCCTGGAGAGTATGTGGATCGTAACCAACATGGCAAGAAGAATGGACTGAGTATCCATCCCAGTCAAGGTTGTAGTAAAACAGACTCCTAGGTACAGACTGCTTGCAATTCATTGTAAACTCTCCTTCCCCAAGCATAAGCTCCCAAGCTGCCCCCTAGGGCTACATTATGAAAAGAGATAGACAAGGCAAGTGAACATGTGTCCTGCCTGCCCTTCGCTGCATATCCTCCCTTTGTGTGGAAAAGGCGTCATCCTCTCCATCTGTCTGCAGAAAGGCTGCCATCCCCACCCTCCTCATTGACCTGCTGGGAAGTTTTAGACAAGCCACTATCATGCCTGGAAGCCTCGTTTCCTTCATATGTCAAGTGGGACAGTACAATGTGCATTGCCAGACTGTTGTGAAAACCTGAGCCATGAAATCTATCAAAAGTGGCTCTCTGAAGTGGTACCTGCTATGATCACCAGATTGAAAACATTAAAGGAGCCAACATAGTCCCTGCAGAGGGACAGGAATGCACAGAACTCAGCACACAAAGGTTTTCCAAGTCCTGCAGGTACCTGTTTTAATGAATAACTGAGCATGTCTGGGTAATGAGCATAGTGATTGTTTTATGTAAATAACACTCCCAAGGAGCTCGTAAACAATTTCGTGTCTCAAGAAAACATTACCCCAGAGAGCTTGTTTACACCACCAATTTCCTTCTCCAACTTTCTCTTCTATGTCCTCCACAGAGGAGCATTTTGCACAGGTAGGAAAGAATTGGACAAATCCATAATTGCTGCCCCTGGTCTCCGTGGTGCTAGATAGGATCCCAGGAGCGTATAGAGAGGGCTCTACCTTGAGAGAAATGCTCCCTTTTCTTTCTACCATGTTCTGTGTCAAAATCTGAGTCAGGGGTTTGTCAGAAGATGTTTGATGTAGTCAATTCTTAGAGATGAGTAGAAGTGAAAAGTTTGGATTGAGCAAAATAAGAAATACAATGTAATACTGAGGTAATATTTCATCAACTAGAAAATGTGGCATGACTCTGAGTTAATCTGGAACCACATGATTGTCAAGAAGGTAGCTGGTCAAGCACATCTGTCTGTAAGAAGCTGCCCATCCAAGGAAGATTCCTCATGCCTTGATCTATGAATTAGTTATCCCTCCATTGATATGATAAAATACCATGAACAAAAGCAACTTGGGAAAGAAAGAGCTTACTCTGGTTTACAGTCCCAGAAGGACAGAGTCTATCATTGCCAGAAAGACATTGCAGAAATCAGGTAAGGCATGGAGGCACAAGCAAAAAGGGCTGGTCGCATTTTTTCCACATACAGGAAACAGAGAAAGAACAGGAATTGAGACCAGGCTATTCATTCTCCAAACCCGCTCCCATTGGTATACTACTACAGTACCACAAGACAGTGCCACAAAACAGCACCGTCAGCTGAGAGCAAATGTTCAAACACTTGAGCCCATGTGGAGAATATTTCTGATTCAAACAACTGTGCTATGAATCTCCTTTCTTATTACAAATGAATTGACTGGTGCTGTTCTTTGGTCACAGAAGACACCAAAGTTACCCACTTGCATACCTAGAAATAACTTGGGGCATCTACACAGTGTGCCACTGAGTCCACACCAGTCACCTGATTGCTTGGGATCCTTCCTAAAGAGCTACTGGCCTGGAGGAATCTACCATAAGTCTTTTACTCTTAACCAAAGAGGTATATTTTATGAATAATGAACTATTATCTTCCTTTGCCTTCCAAACAGTTAAATTAACAATTAAACATTGGAAGCATACGGCCCTGGGATTCATCTCAAGCATTAAGAAAACAGCGAGTGCATGTGAGCCAGGTGAGCTGATGGCTCCAAACAGACTGATCAAGAGTTGAGTTTCTGATTATCTGAGGCTGGTGTGAGTAATCATCCTATAATATCCAGCCTCACTAGATTGGCAACAAAAGTGGCTCTTTTTTCCTCTAGCTCACCCCTTCCCCCATATCACCTGGCTAACTCTGCTACCCAGTAAGGTACCTTCTCCTTTATGTTTCCCCCTTGCAAAGTCTATCACACAGCTGGGACTTCCACAGCATATTTAGCGAAATAATCAGTATTACCAGTGCACCATTTTGCTTCCCTCATAGAACAGTGAGGTTGTTGAGGATCAGTCTCTGGTTTAATCACATGTGTGTTCTCAAAATCTAGTGCAGTGTATGCCAGTGAGTAGAATAGCAATAACTATCCCTGCATTATAGCCAAGTCTCTGAGACCATTTATTTGATGTAATGGTGCAACTAAAGGCTTTCCTTTCATTTCGAGAATTCCTGTTGAAATCTGTGTGATGAGATGCCTAGTGTCCAAAACTCTGAAGAGTTGTGGATCAGTGAATGTGACTGGTCTAGGAGGCAACCAGAATGACATAATTAGGAGACTGGCTACCTTCAGCCATATTAATAAATAACATATTAGGGTTACTATGAAAGAGGTGCTCCCCTTCAGAGAAGATATTAAAATGCAAGACTAAAGAAGGCTAGAATTAAGACTGTGCTAGCAGAATGGAACAGAAAACATTGGCATAGGCTTATAATTTAGATAAGCAATTTAGGCTGGATATGAGATGGATGGATGGATAGATTGAATGGATGCATAGATGAGACAGATAGATGATAGATAGATAGATAGATAGATAATAGATAGATAGATTTGTGTGTGTGTATACTGATAATATGGCAATACATGCATAATATCTAGCCCTGTCATTTACATGATCCCAAGACAATGACATTCTTATAGAAATGAGGACACAGAATGACCAAATTTTTGTTTCCAAATGCCCTTCCCCACTAAGAAGAACCATGAACCTCTGAAGATCTGCATGGTTGTAGGGATGGAGAGGGATAGTCAAGTACAAGATAAACATGGACTGTCTTGTGTCAGAGAGAGAAAGCATGTTCAGAAGCATCCTGGAGCCAGACATAAGGGGCTCCCACTAGGAAAATCAGAGACAGCTTGATCATTAAGGAAATACTGACAGTAATGGATTGTAACCAATTAAGTAACATGGGAATCCATGGTTTCAGTACCAACACTAAGTAACACAAGAGAGAAGAGGAAGACTTCTTCCTAGTGATAGAATGCCAACAAATAATTGTAGAAGGAATGATAGAAACAGAACACCACTTTACAGCAACCATCATGTTGAGGTTTATTTAAGTAGGAGTTACTAAGGGATGCTAAGGCTGGTGGCTAGAGATTTATAATTAATAAGATACAGGCATAACTGCTTCTACATAGTGCCAATTACGAAGGGGAGAAAACTGTGGTTTGGTGAAGAAATCTGCATGCCACTGATGTGCCCTTGTGAAAAACCAGTGAAGGAAGAGGACCTGACTGGTAGTCAAACTCCAGCTGCAGCAATTGCTAACCCTTGGGATAACATCTCTTTTTGTGTTTCTGTTTCCTCTAATCTGTATAGAGCATGCTCATGGTCCCCACCCTCAGAGCGCTCCATTACAGACAATGCATTAATTCATTTTCTAAAAATTAGAATATTCTGTGGTCTATGGAAAACTCTCAGTGAGTATTCGCTATTACAAATTTACACTTGAAGAAATTCAGACTGCTCAAACTCACATCCACTAAATTCAGAACCCCACTCTCCTTTATTTTTCTGAAACCAGTGGATTCCCATTTCTGTGAAACTAGAAGTCTTCAAAATTCTATTTCATTTACATTTCCCTGCAAAATTCTCTTTCATGTTTCCATAGATAGTAGCAAAATTCCTAGTAGTAAACAGAACTTAGGTTTCCCATGGGTCCTGTTTTAGAGTAAGGGAGAATCTTGAGTTACATACAGTGGCAGCCTTAGTAAATATTACACATGAGCTCTAGTGTTTGATTCCAAAGCCCTGATGGATTCCAGGGTCTGAACTTGACTCTGGAAACCAGACTTCATTGCCATGAATCTACTAAGAGGCTTAGAAAAAAAATGTTCAAAGCTGAGAAGATGCTTCTAAATGTAAACTTTACAGAGAATGCTCTGACAAGTTTCTCCTCCTACCCAATGCATTATAGCATGGACTTGGACAGGCAGAAAAGGACGCTGACAGAGACTCAGGGACTTAAGAATAAGGCTTAGAGGCAAGGACTGGCATTAGCTAGTAAGTCTTCAAGGTCAAGTCAAGGAGGATGTTAATCAAGAAGGAGAAACTATGCTTTAAATGTTCTGTTTGCCATCACCTCGTGTTGTCATCTGAGGAAGAAGGCTTATCACAGAAGATAGTAGGGGAAAATCATAAACCACTCTCAGGCTGGAACGAAAAGATGTTCCTTCCCCAAATTCCAGTGGCCCTTAGGCACTCCTACAGAAATGAAGCAGTGACCACAGCCAACTGAACACTGGTACCAAAGAGTGGAAAGAATGGAGTTTAGCATCAAAGAAAAGCACTTCTGAAGTTTACAACCACACTACAAGAACACAAGGATACAATACTCAATGAGTCAGGAGATCACCATCTTCCCCAAGCCCACCACAGTTTTACTAGGACCATCTGTACATATTTCCCTTCTCACCCTTTCCTCTTGCTCCCTGAGAAAGCTAAAGCTCATCTGTCTGCAGTTAGCAGAAGCTCCAACTAACTGGATTCGCTGCTGGAACAAAAGATAGATGTGACGTTAACAGTTCATTGAACTGTGAGATGAACAAGACGGGTGCTGAAAAGGAAACCTGAGCCGAGAGTATATTTCCAATGTTAATAAAGCTTCTCTTTTGTTGTGAGTTTCCAAACACTGACTCCAGGATGGGAGCCATCAGTTTCCTCCTAGAATTAGATAGGTCTGCAGATTTAAGGCAGCTGAGAGCATCACTCTGTCCTAATAATGGACAGTGTAAGGTGCTGTGTCAGGAACCTGTCGTCATCTTTAGCTCTGACTGTAATGATTTTGCTGGCTTAGCAAAGCATATGCCTCCTATTTACCCAGAGAATGCCCACATGGATAGCAGCCCACCAAGGGAACCAGCAAATGCCAATAATTAGAACGGTGCATCTGCTTGTGACCATGCTTACCAAGGCAATGCCACCAACAGAGACAAGACAGAAGCAACCTGTGTGCTCAACAGCTGATGATCAGTATATTAGATGACGGTGGAAAAAAGCACATGGTAACACTCTATATATTCCTTCAAAAGTATGGAGCAAAAGCATATTTGTTGATGCAGAATCATGGCCATGTTTTATTACAAAGTATTGAAAACCAAGGTCTATAACTATATGCACAACATGATTCCATGTGTACAGTAAGTATAATAAAAAAGGAAAGGAGTCAAGAGAAATGGCTCAATGGTTGAGCACTTCTTACTCTTCCAGACGTCCTGGGTTCAAGTCCCATAATAGCTCACAAATATGTTTTCAGTTCCAGGGGATCTGATGCCCTCTTCTGGTCTCCACAGGCATCACATGTGTGTGGTGCACATACATACTTACAGGCAGGCAAGATACATGTAAAATAAAATAAAATAAAAATGTTAAGTAAAACTAAAGGAATTAAAAAGAAGTTGTAGTTCTAGATTTAAAAGTATGCAACCTGTCACATCAAAAGCCATGGCTGCAACTGGGGAGATTCGCCACTAAAGTGCTTGTGTTACATGTCAGTGCTGGAGAAGTAGAAGCATGTGGGTCCTTGAGATACACTAGCCAGATAGTCTAACCTACTTGACAAGTTCTAATGGAGTGAGAGAACTATCAGTTCTCTCTCTCTCTCTCTCTCACTCTCTCTCTCTCTCTCTCTCTCTCTCTCTCTCTCTCTCTCACTCTCTCTCTCTCTCTCTCTCTCTCTCTCTGTTTTCTCTCTCTGTCTCTCTCTCACTGTCTTAATCTCTCACTGTCTCTCATGGTAGATGGCACCCAAAGAGCAATTCCAAGATTGACCTGTGACTTACACATGCATGTGAGCATGCAGCTTCATACACCTAAACACAAACACACACAAAACCATGGTCAGCTTGTTTGGTTCCAGAAACTGAAAACAGACTTTGGGAAGAGAAAAGCATAAGACTCTGTGTAACAGGGCAGGATGCATAGCCATTGGAGGACATTCCATAAGTGAAAAAAAGAAAAGAAAGGAAAAGGAGAGACCCTGTAGTGGGTTGAGTTATGCTCTCCCAAAAGATACCTAGGAATGTGAACTTACTCGTTGCACTCAAGAAACAGTTCCTTTGCAGTTATAATCAAGCTTTAATACATCACAATTGATCAGAATTGGTTCTCATAAAAAAGAAGGCAGGGGCTGACAGATAAATGGGGGAAGACCTAGCAGGAAGAAAGCACATAAAGCCAGAGTCTGAAATAAAAGCCCAAAGAAGCATGGAGCTACCAAAAACTACTCGAGTATATATGCAAAGTTCTCTGGGAGCCATGGAGGATATATGACCGTGAAAATAAATTGATCTGGGTCTTCCAGTCTGTAGAAGTATGCGAGAATATATATACTCCTGTTCAGGATTTTTGTTAGAGCAAACCCACTGTAATAGTTGGAATTCTCTAAAAGGACAGAAATGACACTGTGTGTGTGTGTGTGTATTTGATTAGGTCATAGGATGTGGTTCAAGTATTCGAGCAAGGACTGTCTCAGGCACAAAGGGCAAGAATCCAGTAGCTGCTCAATCCACAAAGCTAGATGTCTCAACAGTCCCACGCTAGAGTCCTGGAGGTATTAAATCTATACTGGAATCCTGAGTAAATTTGTTTTAGTGCCATGGCAACAAGATAGATGGTCCTGTCAGTGGGAGTGTGGACTAGCAGGGAAAAATCAAAAGCTCTCTTTTTCCAGGTTCTTTTATCTCAGCTTCCATCAGAAAGTATGGCCTAGGTTTAGGGTGGTCATCCTGATTCAAATAATATGACTAATAAAAGTCCCTCAGAGATGTTCCCAGAAGCTTGGGTTTTAGTTGATTCCAGATGTGGTCAAGTCAACAACCAAGATTAGCCATCACACTCACAAAACTAATGCAAGACCGCAGCAGGATGGGACAATGCTGGAGAGACCCAGGGGTGAAGATACCAAAGAGCAGCAGATCAGGCTGAGGGTCTTCTAGGGATTCGGGGCAGTAAGTCCAATGTAAAGGCATTAGCTTCTTCATTAGCATCTCCTCCAGAACCCCCAATGGCTTCCACTACCCAGGCACATTTGGGGAGGGAGTCTGGGAAACTGAAGACTCATCTACATGGTACAGAACCAGCATAGAGACAGGGAACTTGGTGACATGAAGCGAGTCTCCCACTCCCCTCTCCTCTTTCCTAACCCTTCCCTCTCCCTCTCCCTACTTAGAAGCCTGGAATGTCTGAGTCTTGGAAAGCTTGAGGCACGTGCCCGGGACATGCTGATGCCCAGATCTGTGGGAGTCCAGACCTTCTCTGCTCAGCACACAAGCCAGTTCAGCTGCCAGTCCAGCTGCTCCAATGTCCCTGTAAATGGGGAGCAGATGTTATTCCATAGCCATCCTATTTTCCCAGATGCTCTCTTGGGTCAGCCAAAGAAAACAAAGGGCTGTTGCTTTGTTCACTCGTAAAGTCATGTGGGGCATCATTCCCAAGTTCCTATTGCCTCATCTAAACAGCATGAGCAAATGTTCAGGGACAGATAACCTTTTTTTTTTTCTCTCGCTAGGTTCAATATCGAATTCATTCAGAAAGGTGATTTCAGACACTCTTTAGAGGTGTCAGTCACCCTGCTCTTGAACAAGATGGAAAAAATGGTTGAGTGCTGTGTCCTTTACAGCCATGGTTGAGGATTACATCATTAGGCAAGGCAGGACAAAGCACCTGGCAAAAGATGTGGTAACTCAGTGAGGATTTCTCTTAGCCCAGTGGGCAAGCCTCGCCCTAAAAATCTGTGTCCATGCTTGACACACTGAGAAACAAAGTTCCTGGCTGAGAAACTACGAAGTGACTTCTTGAGAAACCATCTCCAAGGCGAGTCTTTGGTCATATGGTGTGGGCTGAGGACATCCCCAGAAGGAACACAGTGAGACATTGGGAAGAGTGGAATCAGAGATGCCTGGGAGTACTACACATTGTGGCTGCGGTGGGAAGTGGATGAAGCAGAAGTAAGACAGGATATAGGGTTCCATGGGCATAGGGTCCCAGATCTCAGGCACATTCCAAGGGAGAACGGGTGCCCGAGGGTTCTGTCCGGGGAATGCCATGGTCCAAGCTCTGTATTGGGAATTTATGTTAAATGCAGGCAAAAGGGGTCATGGGGGAAGACAACCCAGGAGTAGAGAGTCCATTAAGAAACATAACGGAGTGGGAGCAGAATAAATGGGCTGTATCACCAGGAGTGGTGTTAAGAGATATTTTATGAGGTAAAGGGGTGAGGCCAGGTGACTGTATATAGAGAATGAAGGCAAGAGAGGAGTGACATTTGATGCTGACTGGGGTTGGAGGGATGGCACTGAACACTAGGGTGGGGTAACCAGCAAGTGTCGCAGATTCAAAAGAAGTGATTGATAGCCAGTGGGTGCAATAGAGTGCCAGGTCAAGATGGGAGGACATTAAAGACAAGAAGAAGGTCAAGTCCACCTCCCTCTGAGATTCCCTTGGTGTTGATGCACTGGAATCATCTTCTGCACCACTCCCCAACACCTACTCTCTTCGAGAGTCAGCGTCCAGCCAGCCATCCCAGGAGGCTAAAGGATGATGACAAAATTGGTTCCAACCCTCCTTCTGCTCTGCTCGTTCTCTCTCCTCTTTATGGCAATGTTCCTCTAGTGCAGCCGGCATGATATTTTATGAAGAGGTAAAAGAGAATTGGCAGCACCCCAGAGTTCTTTTTTATTCTTCATCATATGGTTTGTGAAAATTCTACCCATGTACTTTCTAGACCCCTTTAAGATGCATTTCTCCTTATCTGTCTCTATCCTTTCCTAATGTTCCTCTCCCCTCTGTTCTGCCTCTACATGGGTATCTTCCTCTCCCCATCTCTGTGTCTCTCCCCAGGTACCCTTCCATTTTGTATTTCTCTGTTTCTCTCCGTGTGTATATACATTTTCTACATTACATATCGTTTGTAATGTATGTACATGTGTGTTTTCTTGACAGTCTCTCTCTCTCTCTCTTTCTCCCTTGACCCAGGTCCACCCCTCTCTAACAATAAAGGGATAGAGACAGGACAGGATTACTGTGAAAGAGTTTCTCTAGCTATTTCCTTTTTCTTTCTTTATTTTTATTTTTAAATTTAAATTTAAATTAGAAACAAGGTTGCTTCACATGTCAAATCCAGATGCCTCTCCCTTTCCCTCCCCTCCTCTCATGACCTCCCAACAACCCTTCCAATATCCCCTCATTTCCTCAGGGAGGGTGAGACCTTCCATGGGGGTTCCATAGTCTGTCATTTCATCCAGGGCAGGGCCTAGACTCTCCCCTGAGAGTCCAGGGTGAGAGTGCATCTTTCACTGTTGGATGGGTACCCAAAGTCCATTTGTATACCCAGGATAAATACTGATCTACTACCCAAGGCTCAATAGATTACCTAGGCCTCCTCACTGACACCCACATTCAGGGGGTCTTGATCAGTCCCATGCTGGATTCCCAGCCATCAGTCTGGGATTCAAGCGCTAACCCTTGTCAGGTCAGCTGTTTCTGGGGGTTAAACCAGCCCAGTCTTAACCCCTTTGCTCATCAGTCCTCCCTCTCTGTCACTGGGTTCCTTGAGTTCAGCTCAATGCTTAGCCATGGGAGTCTGCCTCTGCTTCCATCAGCCATTGAATGAAGGTTCAGTTTCCCAGACTCTCTGGCCATGGGATTGTAGGCTGGCACTCCCCAGATCTATGTCTAAAATCCATATATGAGAGAGTACATGCCATGTTTCTCTTTTCGTGACTGTGTTACCTCACTCAGGATGGTTTCTTCTAGTGCCATCCTCTCTAGCTATTTTCTTGATATGGACACACCTGTCACCTGAACTTCTAACTTTTGTGTAAGTAAGCCAACTCAAATGTTGAAGTGGAAGCACTTTGACATCATTAGATAAACAGGGTAGAAACAGAATAATCTCTGTTGCTTACTGGTCATTCATGCTAGGAGATCTGAACTCATGGCTGCCTTAGGCAGAGGCACACCATTGTCCAACCCACAGGACCTGTCCTGGACAAACTAATCATCACTTGGGCCACACCTAATTTCTTTCCCTGCTCCTGAAAGAGCACCCCTCATCTGCACCCGTGTAAGTTCCATAAGCTCACTGGTTCACTAAATGAGGACTGGATAGAATTTCATATTTGGTCCTTTGTTGATGAATAGATATTCTCATGTCTCCTCAAGCAAAGTCACTTAATGCTCCCAGGGATAACAGTTCTGGAGGAGCTATCTAGGCCTATCGCTTGTGGCAAATCTTATAGATTGACAGAAACCCAACCCTTGTCTGCTTCAATCTTCACAGCAGCTTTGTGAGGGACAATAGAGGTAGGAAAGAGTCACCAGACTTGGGAGCCATGTCAGCCTGCCTCCACAGAACCCCTCAATTCAAGATGCAGGGAAGGTCCTTACACATCTTATGAATTCTGAGGGAAAGAGGAGATCTGAACTCATGGCTGTCCTAGTTCATGCAGCACCATTGTCCTTCCCACAGGACCCCTCCTGGACAGCTGAGCATCACTTGCGCCACACCTAATTTCTTTCCCTGCCTGTTCACAGTCCCTGGGGTGTTTTTCTATGTCTTCCATCTGTTTGTTCTGTGACAATCTCAGGAGTCCTCCATTCCTTGCTTTGGTTTACTTGACTTGCTCACATTGCAACTTTCTTTCTCTGTGTGTCTATGTGGCTACTGGTAGTACATATATGCACATTTTTGTGAAGCCAGAGGTCAACCTTGGATGTGCTTCCCTCTCAGACACCTTTCCTCAGAAGCCATCCCCTAGTTGTTTTGTTTGTTTTGTAAGATAGGATGGCTCACTGGGGCAGAGGCTTGTCAATTCAGCTAGGCTGGGTAGCAGGCAGGGTCATTCTATTTCTGCTGCCACAAAGCTGAGATCACAAGCGTGCACTACCACATCCAGTTTTTCATGCGGGTACTGGAGATCTGAACTTGAGTCCTCATGTTGGGCCAACAAGTGCTTTACCAAAGGAGGCTTCTCTCCAGCCCTCACGTGGCAAATTTCTAGACAAGGGCAAGAGAAGAAATGAAAGATGAAGAAGGCAAGACAGAAAGGATGAGAGGAAGAGAGGGACAACATGGTGAGAGGTAAAAAGGAGAGTGGAAAGTAAATAAGACAGCCTCCTGGGGTGGAGGAAAAGTTACGGATGAGGGCAATTATTCCGGAGCTGAGCCACTGCTCATTGAAGCACTTCATGCGGCTTCCCCAGGTGCAGGTGGCTTTATGGAGCTTGGTGATATATAATGCACACCACATGCCTGTGATGTACGGCCGAGGCCAGGTTACGGTCCCACCTAGGGCTGCCTGTGTGATTTAGGGCTGCTCCCTGGAGATTCCAGCTGGCATGGGATAGTGGCAAGACCTGATGTCTGGAATAGTGTGTGTGCCAGGAAAAATGGCACATGGCTAATTTCAGAATGGGAACAGAGAGTAAGACAAGTATAGCTTCTACAAGGTAGCCTCTCCCTGCCTGGCTGAGGGGCTTCTTCTCCAGGTGCAGAGATGCACAGTCCTGTGCTCATGGACCTGGAGATGGTAAGCAGGCTGCAGTAGGGATTTCTGCTCATTAATGTGAGGGTCTGAGCCTGATCATTCTAAAGATCATGCATTCACTTCACAAATATTGGCTGATCTTCTGTTACATATCAGGCACTGTTGTTGGGCACTGAGGCCACAACAGAGACAAAGAAAAGGCATTCCTGCCCTCTTATACTAGAAAGAAGATACTGCAGAGGAGCAGTCAAGTAAAATGGTGGCAGACTGCGCCAGATTGGAGGTAGCAGGTGACAAGAGAGAAAAACCTACTTTTGTGAGACTAGTTAGACAGAGCCACCCACAGCGTGAGCACTGAGCTGAGATTCAAAGAAAGCGGGCCAGTTGTGTGGGGGCATTAAAGGCCTTCAAGGAATGGGGAGATTTGTGTGCAAGGCTCGTAGAATAGAGGACAGTGTGGGACCCATGAAAGACTAAAATCAAAACAGAGTGCTGGGTTATGGCAAGATCAGGAGTGTTGAAGCCAAGCAGGAGGCCGAAGAAGGGTCATTCAGCAGTCTGAACCTTCCTTCTATCTATATTGAGAGTAATTTTAAGAAGGTCTGTTGAAATAGACTCAAAGGAATCAGTGTCCTGTAGCTGTTTGGTGATAAGTCAGATGAGTACTTCCTCCTCTTACAGATATGCACGAGACAGCTTTCTGTCTCCTTGTCACTGCAGACAAGAGACAGGACATGGGAGTCTGAGCAGATGTCCCCTCCCCACTAGCTACCTCAAATGTTCAGAAAACCTGTCACAGAAGTACTGGTGGACAGAAGCTGGGACATGAGTCAGTGCAAGCATAGTGACCTGAGTTCATATACCCAGCACCCATGGGAAAAGCCGGGCCTGGTAACACATGCCTACAATCCCAGAAGTGGGATATGCAGGGGGGCAAAGACAGGATGTCCCTGGAGCTCATTGGCCAGCCAGCTAAATAGAATCGGTGAGCTCTGGGATCAGCAAGAGACTGCCTCGAAATATAAAGCAGAGAGTGATCAAGGAAGACTCCCAACATCTGTGCTCAACATCCCCTCACATACAAGCATGTACATACACCACACTCGAAGAAGGAAGATGAGGAGGAAGAGAGACCGTGAGCCATAGAAGACTTTGGGGTTGATCCTGTTCTTCCCACAATTCAAAGAATATTTTTAGAGTTAAAAGGAAAAAAAACCAGCAACTTTCTAAATTGCAATGCAAATGTGTCCCCTTATAGACCAGGGTAAGGTCTGCAAGGACCTTCATCCCTACTGCCGTTGGCTTCCCTGCTACTTGCTTTCTGGCTAACATTCTTTGCATGGCTAAAGCAGAGATAATCAAATATTTTTAAGAAATTCCCTTGTCCACTGTCCTGAGATCTACCTGTGGGTGGTTCCATAAGGTTCTGCTTGCAAGGCTGGGCCAGTTATCCTGACCCAGGCTTCCAGAGAATACTATCTAACCCATACTATCTAAATCAAGAGTCTCCAAAGGGAATGAGTCAGGGGCACCGCCATGGTCCCTATGGAAGTATCCTTCTTTTCTCTCCACTGTTATGCTATAGGCCTCTACCCATTATACCCATGACAGACATTGTGATTTTCAGCTTTTAAGATGAGTCAGAGTTGTGAATTCCCCTTCTCCACGTGAACCATGTAGCTGCTTCTTAGTGCTTCTAAAAGGAAATCTAGTCATCTCCTAGCAACCCTTCTGTGCTGGGACCTCATTCCATCCCTTGGGTCTGCTCTCTAGGCCCTCTTCCACACCTCAATGGAGTTCTGGTCATTCTGGCCTTGACCATGCCCAACAAAGCTATAGAAATAACTCCAGGAACTCTTCCTTCACAATCTGTCATCCCCTTCCCAAAGCTCAATCCTTACCATCCAGGTCACCTATTTTGTTGTTGTTTGTTCACTTTGTAGTTCTGGGGATCCAAACCCAGTGGCTTTCATTTGTTAGACAAGTCCTCTACCACTTAGATGCAACCTTGTATTAGTATCTTACTTATTTTCTTTGTTGTTACAGAAAAATAATACCTGACAAAAGCTACTGGGAGAAGCAAGAATTTAGTTTATTTTGGCTCACAGTTTCCTTCCATCATGAGGGGGAGGGTGCAGCAGCAGACGCCCGAGGGAGCTGGTCATTCGCCCTGCAGCTATGGTCAGAAAACAATGAGAGATGAAAGCTGCTCCTCAGCCCACTTCCATTTTACTTCGTTCACTTCCTTTTGACTTAGTCCAGAGCCCCGTCCCAGGGAACGGGGCTGTCCACATTTAGCGTGAGACTTCCCACTTCAATTAACCCAATTTAGAAATTCTCTAAGTCATGCTCAGAGGTTGCCTTCCAGATGATTTTGTACCATCAAACTGACAATCACTATTAACCATAACAACCCATGATCCTCAAATCATCCATTTTATGCCTCACTCAACTCCCAAGGCCTGGAACAGAAGAGGCAGTACATAAATATCTGATGGATGAAATAAATGACCACATGACTGAACAACAGTCAGGTATGTATTGAGATCTAGCTACAACTCAAATTTTCAAAGACACACCCTCAGAATCCTATCTCTAGTTAAACCACCTTGTTTCGAAAGGAATAAACTAGAGATCAAAGAAAGGAGAGGCCTTCTCAAGGTCACATTGGAAGACACTGCCTTGACTTTCACAGCTGGGTGGGTTCTGAAGACACTATCTGCCAAGGTACTACATTACTCAGATCAGATGTCCCAAGGGATTGCATTGAAAGATGGCACCTACAGGATCAATAATCCTTCAGCAGTCGGCAGCAGCATTGCAGCGTTTAATAGATTCTTCCATGCTATCTGTCATCTTCTCCGGAATCTTGCTTTTCTTTCTGTTTGCTGTTTTTGCAGTTTTAAACCCAGTCATCAAAAATGTGTTCTATGAAGACACAGAGAAACATCTATTTCAGTAATTTTTTATTCAAAATCTGGGATGTTAGGAGCCAATCCTGAATCTAGATCCCCAGAAAGTGGGATGCAGAGAGAGCATGGCATTGTGGGAGAGTGTGGCACTATGGGAGAGTGATGTCAGGAGGAGGCAGAGATAGCTTATCAGACAGCAGGGACTCTGGGAATTAAGTGTGGGTCAGGCCTCTTTTCCATGCCGTGAGTCTTCACACTCGGCAAGGGGCCATTGTTCAGTGTCTCTTGGGGAGTGTCAAGAGCTGTTCCCTAGCACTCTCTCTTCCCAACTAGACATGATATCCAAAACTAAAGTGTAAAGAAACACCCTATCCCTCTTATCTGGATCACCCTCCGTACTTCATTTTGCTATGTGTCTCATTATCCCAGACTAACCTCGAGCTTACTTTAATGTCCCTGGATGAGGTGTATGACAATGGACACCATGTTGGAGAAGATACTCCCTTCATTCATGTCTCTCTTGTCCTGCATCTTCTCCCTAGGGAGACCTTGGTTGGATTCTGATTCACTCTACTTTCCTTCTTCTTTTTTTCCAGTTTTCTTGGCTCTCACCAAACACCCACCTCTTGAAAGAAATGGAAAGATCACTCTTGCACATACCTGAGACCAGTACCTGGCAATGGGGCATCTTTCGAAAGAAAAAATGAAACAATGAATCTCCTTAACAAGGTTTGATGGCTGTGGTCAGCCTGTACAAATGGCCAGTGAGAAGGGAGAAATCAGGGCAGCCTTTGGGACAGGCATGGGGACAGAATCTCCACAAGCAGTACTTCCTCATGTACCCGCCAGAGTAAGAGAGCCACTGTCTCACAGAGTGTGGGTGATAGATAGCGCTGAAGAGGCTTCCTTCATGTTATACCTCTCAAAGCTCTAACATGCTAGTCAGCTGTCAGTTTCTCAAAATGCAAAAACATACATTTGTTTTTTTCTAAACCACATCTGGGCCAGGCGGTGGTGGCGCACGCCTTTAATCCCAGCACTCGGGAGGCAGAGGCAGGCGGATCTCTGTGAGCTCAAGGCCCGGCCTGGACCGATAGCCTCCAAAACAATACAGAGAAACCCTGTCTCGTAAAAACCAAAAAATAAATAAATAAATAGATAAATAAATAAATAAATAAAAATAAAACCACATCTGGTGACCATCTCTGAAATCAGTATCTATGCTAAAATGGATTCATATAGGTTTTTCTCTTTGTTTCAAGGCTGTCAGTAAATCCATGAAGTGTCTTAGAAGACAGGAGTTCTTGAAATCAAGGGATGGGAAATTATTAATAGAGCACTCGGAGCGCTGACAGCCCTCCTGTTCCAGCCTAACCTCCCAGGGAAACTATCAAATAGCACTCCTGCACTCTCAAAAGTCTCAGCCTGGTGATACATGGTACGATCACCCATCAAATAAAGTCATGACTCCAGGATCCCTATGATCCCGCCCAATGGGGGCCTGGCATGTTATAAGTAAGTTTATTTTCATTTGAAAACTGTGGTTTCAGTTCATTGCCAAGATGCTCACCATCTATTCTTGGGCTCTGAATGCCCTCTGCATATTCCTAAGGAATTCAATCCCAGAGGTGTTTGCCCTTATCTAATGGGAGCTGCTAGCTGAGTTTGACTGGGTAGATGTTCATCTAGGATGCCTGCATCATGAGAAAAAACCTGCAGTAGATGGAGACACGCCCAGAAGGCATCTCCCATGGGGGAGAATCAAGCTATAGCTCTTCCTAAAGTGTTACCCTGGCTGACAGATGAAGAAACTAAAGCCGAAGAGGTTAATTAACCTAATGAGTGCCACATGGGAGCAGGAACCCCCACAAAGTCATTACTCGGGTTTCTGGATTCACAGACAAGATTTCTCCCTGCCCTGGCTCCCAGTGACACACAGCCTTTTCCTCTGCCCCTTTCATGGATCATAGATGCCCTCTTATTATAAGACAGGCCTGCTATTTCAGGTTTCCTCTCATCGTCATTGTCACTGTGGGTTTCTTTCCTTAGATTGACTTTCCAAGGCAAGAGATTTGGGGAAATTTTTTTAAAGCATGTGTGTCTATTTGAAGCTCTAAAAGCTGATTTGTATTTAGAGAGAGATTATTTTGTGAGATAAAAAAGTTGCTGAAACTACTATAGATAAAATACATTTATTCTGAGATAAGATCTGTTGGACTCTCTACTACCAAAGTGTGGAAAGCAGGTGGTACTCCAGAAAAATACTCACAGATGGAAATGTAAAAATGGTAATTCACCCAAAACAACTGCCACTGTGACTTTTAAAATACGATGCTGGTTTCTTTTTTGGACTAACACATCACATCGCAAATGCTGGAACTCCCCAGAAAATGAACGTTTGGCTAATTAGAGGTTAAACCCCTGGGAAAAGCATGGGTAGAGAAAAGAAGCTCTTTAATCACCATGAAATTTTAATCTGTGTCCTCAGTGATTTGAGTGTAGAGTCTATTGAAGAAAAGCCACGTGATATAGCAGTGGGACAGCTGTGCTAAACTAAACCAATCCCACAGAAGGCACAGTCCTGTCCCTAGGTCCCCATGATTACTCCAATGGATGCCTCAGAGGTTGGTAGAGATTGAATCATCCATTCCCAAAGCCACTCAAAGTTTTCTGCTTCAACTAAGTCTGTGTTGGCTGCAACCAAAGTATAAAGTAATTTCTTTTGCAGCAGGAGAGTTGACACAGTTAAAGCACTTACTGTTCTTGAAGAAGACCCAGGCTCCATTCCCAGCACACACATCAGGTAGCTCACAAACTGCCTGTAACTCCAATTCCAGGGTACCCAACACACACTGGTCTCCATGGGCACCTTCAGGAATGTGATGCACATAAATTGACACAGGCACACACATGCTTTCACAAACACATGCACACACGCACAGGTTGGTTTGTGTTGGCCTGAACTGAAAATATGCCACATTAGGACAAGACTAGATTTGTGTGTGGTTGTGTCTGATAACTTTATGTCAACTTGACACAAGTTAAAGTTATCTGAGAGGAGGAAACCTCAATTAAGAAAGTGCCTGCACAAGATTAAGCTGTAAACAAGCCTGTAGGGCATCTTCTTTCTTAGTGATTGGTTGGGGACAGTGCAGTCATTGTGGGTAGTGTCATCCCTGGGCTGGTGGTCCTGGGTTCTATAAGAAAGCAGGCAGAGCAAGCCATGTTAAGCAAACCAGTAAGCAGCACCTTCCATGGCCTCTGCATCAGCTCCTGCCTCCAGGTTCCTGCCTGTGGGGACACCAGACCTTGAGCAGAGACCCACTTCCCCATCGGCCTGGGAGTAGGCAGCTGTAAGACAATGTTTACTAAAAACAATACAATGCCCGGGGCAATAAGTTCCTGAAAAGGGCTGGCCCATGGAACCGCCCTGACCTCGACCTTTTCCAAAGACTAACCGCCTCTTCTGACACACCCAAGTCAGTTTCTAGTGTCAGAGCAGAACCAGCCAGGGGTAAGGAGAGAGCAGAAGCTTTTCTATAGGGAGGCCTTTCTTGGGAAGTTTTCTTGAGCCTTTTTGGGGCACCCTAAAAGTTTTCTTTACATCGTTGAACGAGTCTCTGTGTTGTCAATCCTCGACACCCTCCGCACATTCTCGGACACAGGCTGCACAGCAGGCACGGCACCTGCCCTGTTAGTTTCTGTCCAGACTTCCTTTGATGATGATGTGCAAGCGTGAAGCAAATAAATCCTTCCCTCCACAAGTTGTTTTGGTCATAGAGCTTTATCAGTCAAACAGAAATCCTAAGACTCTAATTAGCTCCTACTCATCCTCCAAAGCATTTCTCAATGCCCTTCCAACATGGTGCCATTCTCCCTATTCAGGCTCCCTGTGTGTCTAGTTACTTTCTAGTTGCTGTGATAAAATACCCTGACAAAAGCAATTCAAAGGAGGAAGAGAATCCTTTTTTACTTGCATTTCCATCACGGGGGAAGGCTTACAGCAGAGGGGAAGATGGGGCTGGATGGTCACATTGTATCCACACTCAGGAAACTGAACATGAGCAGGAAGTAAGGTTGAATGAGGAAGCCTCAAAGCCCACTCTCAGTGACCCATTCTCCCATCCAGGCTCTACCTCCTAAAGGGTCCACAACCTTCCCAAGCAGCAAGTGAACATACAGCAAATGTTTCCTTCAAACCACACTCCTTGATCTTGATATACTCTGCTTTTTGAAGATCCCATCTTACCGTGAGTCACTTTTGGAGGTGACTTACTTTTGCTCAACCAGGAAGTCCTCAGTGCCTATGGTCCTGCATAAAGTTTGGAATACTAAACCAACTTTCACAAGGTAGCTATGTCCTTCAGAACAATTCTTTATTTTGACTAAATTCCACCTCCATAATTGTTCTCTTATTCATGAAAAAAGTAAAACTAAGCATTTCCATTCCAGAATCTATAGGGATAAACTGATCTGTAGGTAAAATCAAGCCTGGTTCTTGCCTTTATAAACTCAATGGATGGCCAATCAGCCAACGATTCATGTTCAGGTCTTTAATGGATACTGTCCAGGGATTCCTCTTGTCATCAGACAGTTGTGTTGCTTCTTCTGAAAGAACTGACATCTATGGGACCTCAAAGCCTTCCTCTCAGTAGCTTCTCTTCTTACAGCAAGCTGTCAGACTGGACCAGTGCTCTCCCTTTCCTCAAGGAAAGCTTCTATAACCTGGCCTCTTATTGCCTTGCCAAGCTTCAGAGGTTCTCTGCTTTAAAGAAAAGATAGCCTGAGCTCTCCCTCTGCCCCTCCTCTCTCAGAGACACCATGCCCAGGAGTTGCACTGAACCAATACCTCTCTTAACACATCTGCTTAGGAGCCATCTGTTTTCAGAAAGCCACACCCTCACATTACCCCACTTTCTGAAGACCTAGCATTCCTTCTGTGTTGGAAGGTGGCTGCCTCCTGGAGGAGTTCCTGAAGACATACAAGAGTCATGCTTATTTCAGGGGACCCACAGGAAACAGAGAGCAGAGTAAGAGCTTATCTCTTTAAATTCTTCTTTTCTTCTCTGTCTTTATATGTGCCTTTAAATATTTTAGGAATTCAATGTTTTTGTTCTGATTTGGGGGTTTTATTGGAAGTCATGAGTTTGAGACAGTCTCACTATATACCCTTTATTAGCTCAAAGTTTACTGTGTAGTCTGAGCTAGCCCTGAATTTACAACAAGCCTCAGGCCTTTGCCTCTTATGCCTACTCTTATTCTGTAGAACCCATACAAATATCACCCAAAGCAACAACAAACCCTTTTAGTTACTTTAAAAGGCAGGGCTGTTGGTACCACACTACTCTGTAATCCTTAAGATAGATTTTATCAAAAAACTGAAAGTCAATAAATGTTGGAGCATGTTCAAAGAAATTGGAAGGCCTGTGCAATGTTGCTGGGAATGCTGGTGTGGTGTGGGGACAGGATGCGGGGCTCTCAAAATACCTTCTAAGTAATTAACCCAAAAGAATTAAAAGTGGGACTCAGACTCATGCTAGCAATGCCATGTTTACTACTGTGCTACTCAAGATTGCCAAGAAGTGAAAGCAGTCTAAAAGGTCAGTCATTCAGGTGGATGTACACATAAGGGAAAGTATATGAATGTATATAATATGAGAGACAGAGACAGACAGACAGACACACACACACACACTCACACACACACACACACACACAGAGAGAGAGAGAGAGAGAGAGAGAGAGAGAGAGAGAGAGAGAGAGAGAGAGAGCCTGCACTCCTGGATGAAGCCAGAGGACATTGCACAAAGGGAAACAAGCTGTTGACAGAAGAGCAGGTGCTAGAAGAGCTCACTTAGATAAGGTTTCTTTCATAGCAGAACTCATAGAAGCAGACAGTGGCATGTTGGGTGCCAGCACTGGGGCGGGAAATGGCAAGAGTCATCAATGTTCAGGCACAATGTTTCAGATACTCACCTTGAATATATCTTGGTGATTTGCTCTACAGCTATACCCATGGCTAACAGCACTCCCCTGTGAGAGACTGATGCAATCTCACAGAAGGTGTTCTTACCGTCATAAAATACAAACAAAAATAAATGCATAAGGGGGAAAAATCCAACAAAAACAAATTTTCTTTTGAAAATGCCATGATAAAACCTAAGACCGGGGATGCCAATTAAAGCTATTAAGTAAAATGGTAATTGCATGAAATCTGAGCTGTTTTTTACTTTCAAAAATAAAAAACAAAACTTAAGCCTTATGTGTAAAGCCTAGACTATTTTATTTTTATTAAAGGGCTGTTTGCTTTCACATAATCCTGAGGTGGCAGGTGAAAACCTCTATTTTACATGTGGGGAAAACCGAGGTCTAGAATGAAGGAAGGACACACCCGAGGTCATGCAGCAAGGGAGTTGTTAGAGGAGCCATAATGTGATACTCAGTTCCCACAGGTTATGCAGGGGACTTGTCCCCATCTCTCACTCTCTTCTGATGTCTCAAGTCTCAGAGTTTGGGAAATCTTCTGGAGAAACATGCTGAATGCCAGCTCCCCAGCTACTCCGACATCGTCTCTGATCCAGAGATATGAGGCATCTGCACTTCAGATATACACATGATATCACAGAAGCATCCTCGGAGAGTCTATTGAGAAGGTCTGATTTCAGAAAGCCGAGGCTTTGCTGTTGCAGAGTCAGTAGAGCAGATGGCCTGCCTACCTTCATCAGGGCAAAGGTCCAGCGAAGCTTGCACACACCTGAAGCTGGGAAGCTCACCACATCCCAAGGATGTCTATCATGGGAAATACTCCTCTCACCAGTACTCCAAGAGGCTTCTCCTTGAGTGCTACTTTTTCCTCTGTATAAGGTCAGTTTCTTGATTTTATCTAGGTCTACCTCCCAAGGCACAGGAGATATTAAATTAATACTTTCTGGGTTAATAGAGAAGGACCTGATGGAAATAGAAACAAATCCAGTACAGATTGTATATATTAATGTGCCTGAGCATCATAGATGAGAGTGTTACAGAAGATGCTCTGACTGCGTAACACTGAATCAAGCAAACCTATTATGGCTGGTCTCTCTAGGCACTGAATAAAAGGAGTCTGTTGGCAAGATGGCCTCAGGGGCTGTCAGAGCAGGGGATAGGAAACAGGAGAAGGAAAGGGTGTCCCTTCAGGTCCCATAACCTGAGAAATATGAGCTCTGAAATTTCAGAAATGACTGTCACCTGTGGGGGCCTGTTTGCCACCTAGGAGCCATGGTGATGTCAGGTCCTCGGCTGCTGCTGAGGGCCATGTCTGGGTCCATGGCCCTGGCACCACCATAGTCTATGCTGATATCCATGGCACCAGTTGCCACCAAAGGTTGTGTGGATTCCCAGGTTCTGGGCCCCTATTTAGGGCCATATTGCTGTTAGGGTACCACACTGCAGCCAAGGTGATGCTGATCTGTGTGTTTGTGCCTCCCTAATGGCCCTACCACAGCCAGAGTCTGTGCTGATGTCAGTGGCTCCTGTTACTACTGAAGGCTGTGTGTATGCCTGGGTTATACGCTGACACCTAAACTCAGGTTGGTGCCCAATGGTCATGCTGTCATTAGAGCCATACAGATCTGGATGGACTGCAATGCTACCCAAGGCCATGTTGATGTCTGGGCCCAAACTGTGGCCAGGGGCCAGGGTCTATGTTGAGGTCCATGACTGCTGTTACCATTGAAGGCTGTCTGACTATCCAGGGTCTGGGTCACCACCTGGGACCGTACCGGAGTCCAAGGACCACGCTGCCGCTGGGTGCATGCTGAACTATGCTGAACCTGTGGCTATGGTAATGCCTCCGGGATCAAGCTGATGCTGCTAGCCATGTCTGGGTCTGTGGTCCTGCCCCAGTTGGGGGTCTGTGTTGATGTCTTTGCCCATTTTACCATAGGGGCCCATGCAAACCAAGTGTTGAACTATGTGTTGAAGTGTGAGGGTCATGCTGAGCTGACCATGCCCCTCTCTGGTCCTGAGATAATGGATCCCAATAGCCACCAGCACCGGAAAGCTGGCCCCACCCCTAATGGGAGAGCATCCTGCTGTACTTGAAAAAGCTGTCCCACCCCTTACCATAGGTGTGAGATGGCCAGTTCTGCCCCTCACCTGAGGGCGGGGGGGGGGGGTGTCCCAGTAGCCAGAGAGAACAACCCAGCTACCACCTAGACACATATCCAGGTCTTTGTTCTGGCATTCTCCAACATCTACTCCATCTATGACCCGCTGCAGCACATGAAGGGACTGGTCCTATGGAACCATAGCCTTAGGATCTGCAGGGCTTGGGGAAACTGCAGGGTATCCTGGAGGAGTTTCAGTGAGGGTCCAGTATTGGTGGTGCACCAGAAGCCAGAGGCCTTGAACCTAACCAACAACACATTACACAATGAACATTTGTAAGTAGCTATTTGGACAAACAGGTAACTGTCTGACACAGCAACTTTCAATGTCACTTAAGATGAATGGAGAGGCTGGAAAGATGGAGAGGCTGGTAAGATGGAGAAACAACGTGGAGTTTTTTTGTTTGCTTTTTTGCTAATGCTTATTTTTAAATTAATATTCTTATTTGTATTTGTAGTTTTTCTTTTTTAGTTTATCTTTGGGGACACTATAAGGGTGAAGGGAGGAAATGGAGGAACTGGGAAGTGAGTGAGATTGGAGGGCATGATGTGACATTCCCAAAGAATCAATAAAAATTGAGTTAAAATAAAAGAGTGAATACATACATTCTCATATATGCTACCTAAATAACTGATTCTCAGCATTTAGACAGTAACACAAATATTTAAATTAATTTCAAAATTCCAGGAGACTGAGTTTTGACAGCATTCCTGCCATAAAATGAGAGTCCCATCCTTTGTGTGTAGCTCATTCTGCATCACAGTACTAGAAATGAAGTACACAGTCCATCCCATGCACGCTGGCCCTGAAGTGTGGCTTGCTGGGCCATTGACACGTTAGTGAATGCGCTTCTGTGACTGGTGAGCTTTTTCTCTGCCATAGGAAGGAGTACATGACCCTTCCATGACCTTGGTCATGGGATTAATGTGTGTGGAGCAGACTTGAACTTGATCAGAGGCTCAGAGTCATCAACCATTGATCTAAACAGACCCAACAGACCTATGAGTGTGTGAGTGAACATCTCGTGGACATGTCTGAAACCTGAGAGTTCGTCAGCACATAGCTTTATTGCAGGTAAAATTTGCCTCATGTGAGTGGTCAGTTTTAAAGCATGTCTTCAAAGTTTTCAACTGTCCTTCTACCTTTCTATTAAGAGACAGAGTCTATTTTCTCTCTCCTGAGGTTTCCACTTTGAAATCAATGTAGTACAGCAGAAGCAGTAACCCCTAAGGCTTTGGGTGGTTCCTCTGGGAGTTTCACTCACCTGAAATCTTTGCCCCATGCACATCTTCCCAGAACTCTACCACCATGCAGGAAAGATGCTGAAGACATATGGAAAGACTTGGTACTTTCTCCTGCCAGTCTCAACTTAGCAGGGGTGATCCCTGTCTAGTGCTGGTGCAGGAATTGTCCGGAGGACTTTGTTCCCTAGCCATTGAGGCACACACAGATAATGGAAGCAGAAACATGCCCTCACTGTTGCTATGCCCACCCAAGAACCTGACCCACAAAGTCTACTGGTGTACTAGCATGGCTCATTCACTCCCCCAATTTTTGCAGTAATTTCTTAGCTGGACTAGTACCTAGGGCAGTAGGCAATGGCTTTGCAGGCTTCTCCCTTCACATGCAGCCATCACTAAGCAACTATCTCTAACCGTGGGTGGAGCCACTCAACAGAACACTCCCTATTAGCCAGCATTAACACAGAAAGCACAACTCACCTGCCATTCCAGAGTCTATCTGACCTCTGTGGTCACTGTAATTGTTAAAGTATTTGAGAAGAACCAGTACTTTGCCTTTCACTTCCCAACTCAGCCCACAATGTAAAGCTAGAGATGGGGGGGCAGATAAGCCTCAGCTTCACACCTGTTGGCCAGCCTGTGTCCCTATAGCTGTCCTGCCTCATGGCACCTGACTCTGGGCCACTACAGCCACCAGTCCTTCTGTCCAGTTACACTCCTGGCACTATCTTACTCTCTCTGGCTTGCTCTCAAAACACCATTTCCACCAAGAAACCCCTCTCAAAATCAGTCACTCCTCACATCTCGTTAAGCTCTTGTTTCATGAATTTGTCATTAAATAAGCGTCTGTAAAGTTAATTGTTCATCCCATCTTTGTACCTAAATAAACTCTGCATTCCAGAAGATATGAGCTTCCTCTGTCTTGATCTCTGTGATATATGGCAGCTCCTATATTGATACTGAGTGGGCGGATGAGAGAAAAAAGACTCATACAGACAACTGGCTCCTGCTTCATCCTCTTCCTCTCCTGTCTCCATGACAACAGTACTTCTTGTCGGCTTCCTTCCCCAGTATCTTTGGCCCCCTACTGTGCTGGTTAGATTTTTGTCAACTTGACACAAATCCAGGTCATCTGGGAAGAGGCATGCTTAATAAAGAAGATGCATTCCATTAATGAATGTCTGATGTGAGAGGGCTGAGTTTACTGTGCCATCACTAGGCATGTTCCTGGGTTACAGAAGAAGCAAGCTGTGGAAGCCATGGGGAGCAAGCCAGTAAGCAGTGTTCTTCCAAGGCTTCTGCTTTAGTTCCTGCCTTGAGTTCTGGCCTTGACTTCCTTCATGATGAACTATAATGAGGAACATAAGAAAAAAAAAAAACAAAGCAAAACACTTTCCTTCTCAAGTTGTTTTTGGTCATAGTGTTTCATTTTCATCACAGCAGTTGAAAGTCAAACTAAGGTCGCTACATACCTGTAGATCCTTCATCCCCTTTGTCACTAGGTGGCCTTCAAAGTCAGGATTCAGTCACTGGGAAGAGCCCTCCATAGGACAGCAAAGTTCCTCTGAGCAGCAGAATTGATGGCGGTGCTGGGTGTGGATGAGCACTATCAAGCATTTCCATAATGACAATTTAATATCTTCAGATCTTCTACATGGAGTACAAGTAATTAATATTCAGTCAATTAGAAAATGTGTCAGAATAATAATAATTTATACACAGTTAAGTCCACCCAGGAACCAAATGACATCCCTGCTGCTTTTTAGGGGGAAGTGGTAATTTGTACCACTGTCAATAAATAATAAGTGATTGAGTAACCAGTGTTGGGAGATTCAAAAGGCCATGGTGGCTATGTTTCAGAGACTTAGTTAATTTCACAATTCTGTCTCATACTGGGTTAGTAGGAATTAACATGTGACAAGACTTTTAAAATTATTCTCTTATTTAAATTAAAAATAATCTTATTTTACATATCAATCCCAGTTCCTTCTTCTCTCTCCCATCATTCCACTCCCCTGACCATGTCCCCATCCCACCCTCCATCCATTCCTCAGAGAGGGTGAGGCCTCCCATGGGGAATCATCAAAATCATGACAAGACTTTTGACTTGTTGAGTTGATGGTCAATTTCACACTGAGAGCTCAATAGAAAAGATATTATATTACTTGATCATACTAAAAGACTTTGACCTACTATCTTTAATCCCTATGAGTTACTCTGCAGGTTGCAATACTAGTGTGGTCTGCACAGCTCAACACTGACTATACCAACTCATTGCATTCACCATCCTTGGTTCCTTATTGGCTTTGTGACAGATTAGATCTTCAGGGCTTCACTCTGCAATGTCATGGACCACCACCCAAGACTACCTCCTCCTGGCCCAAAACCTCCTTCTTCACCATCCCAGCATATTCTCGGCTGCCAAAACCTCCTTTTTCACCATCCAGTTATACTCTGGGCTGCACCCATAATGGACAGAACACAACATTCCAGGTCTGCAATGCTAATCCTTACTTCTGTATCTTTGAGGCATAATACATCATCCCTCATCCCGTGCAACTGATCTTCTTTTGAATGTGTGTGTGTGTGTGTGTGTGTGTGAGAGAGAGAGAGAGAGAGAGAGAGAGAGAGAGAAAGAGCACATGTGTGTATACAAGTGTATGTGCACACAAACACACATGTATGGAGACTAGAGGATTATCCTAGGTCCCATTACACAGGAACTCTTTGCTTTGGTGTTTGAGATAGGTTCTTTCTCTGATCCAAAATTTACCCAGTAGGCTAGGCTAACTGACAAGCAAGCTGCAGGGATCCACCTATCTCTGCTTCCCAAGAATTGGGATTATAAGTGTGTGCCACCACTCCTGGCTTTTGTAACTTGTATTTTGGTGATCAAACTCAGGACTTCATACTTTCAGACATACTTTCTGTCTACCTGATCGCTATTCAACTGTCAAGATAAAGTTCAGACTTGGTGCATCGGAGGCTGTATTGTGTCTTCCCTCCCTCCATGACAAGGTGAAACTCTCCTCTCCTGGGCCCTGTAGTCTGGCCATAATGGCCTATAAATATACTCATCTGCTTGACTGTATCCTCCACTTGTCTGGAGGCTCACTGAGACCTGCAACAGTGTCTGCAAGAGGACAAAAACTCCTTCCCTATAGGAAATGTGTAGTAATATGTGTGGCATACAGTGGGTCTTCATGCATTCTTAAGTGAATGAATGAATGAATGAACGAATTAACAATAACACATGACTGGATATCAAGAAGGCTTCAAGAAGAAAAAGAACCACAAGAGTTTCCATTCAGAGGTGGATGTAACCGGTATTGACAAGTCAGAGGTGTGCTTCGGAAAAGAGGAACAGACTCTATTATCCTTCCAGCCCCAAGTCTTTCCATAGCAATTATTTTGTAACAGCCTCTTTAATGTGTTGAAATAAAATCCATAGATACTATAACCTACTTACATGTTTTTTTGAAAATCAATATAATGTACTATAAAGATAAAGGAGGTAACTTATAACAAAATCATATTCATTTGGCTAAATAAATGCTCAAAGGTGACCACAGAGGAGACATACGAAGTAAAGAGATATTTGTACCCCCATTGCAATGAGTGTGATGTGATTTAGGAGACTTAAGACAATAGTTAACTGAATACTGTTGGTATTTCTCCTCTGTGTTTGACATTTAGAAATAAGTGCTAAGTAAATGCTTCCCTACATTTATAACTATGAGACACACCACACCTGGGAATTTTATTAGTATCCTTAGTCTATCATGGTCTTTGGCTTTGTTTTACTTTTTTCATCACCAGCAACTTTCTGAGATGGAGAAAAACTTTTAGTAAAATTTTTAGCAAAATTTCTGAGAAATTCTATGTATTTTAAAGCCATGCATAGAATACTTTGACCATTCACACAAGGACACATGAAGGCATTGATGCTAGGCATGCATAACCCAGAAACAAAGTTGCTCTTGAATATGTGCCCATGTGAGTCTCAACAGGACACAAACTGATGCTGGGCATCTGCCACCCATTGACTAATTAGTAATAACTCCCCGAAATACTGGGACAACCAAATACACTCCCTCATAAATATCTGAAATGCTATGCAGGGGCATCACAGTGACACTCAGGGTTACAGCAGCCTGACTGAACCTAGGGTCCATAAAGGTCTCAGCCGTGTCCTCTTACTGCCCACCAATCACGGTCATGGCTGAGAGCACAATACAAATTGTCCAAGCCTGAAGGCTTCAGAAGAGGCTGCAAGGCAAGCATGTTGTAGCATGGATAGCCCCTGGGTGCACACTCCCATTAAGGCTGCCTCCAAGGATAATGTTTGTAGACAAAGTGCGAGCAAGAGAAGCTCACACGCCCCTAATGGTCACCAGCTGCTACCATTTACATTGTGCCTGGAAGCACAGCAAAACCAGACTGGGCTTCAGGCTACTTTCCCAGGCCAATGCCAGCTGAGCTCTGCTGCCAGCTCCAGCCAATATCCATAGTGACTTGGGTTCTAGCATCTCCTCTACTGCTGATGCTCTGTGTGACCTAGACAAGGTGCCTCCTCCTAGGCTCCATGTACCCTTCTGCTAGAAGAATTAGACAAGATTCTCTTTCCTGCCCATAAAGTTCAAGTTACAAGAAAAGTTGCATCTAAAAAGAAAAGGAATGGTTGACTCGACTTACGCCTGATGGGACCTAGTAAAAGCACCATGGGTATTTCTATTCCCTTTACAGAATATAAACAGGCAGTTTGGCAGCCTGCATATCAGTTGCTTGCACACTGATAACCAGTTCACTGTACAGGGAAGTAAGTGGTGTAAGGCTGACTGTTGGGGCTCAACTGCACATCAGCCTGAGCAGACAAATGTTGAAGCTTAAAATCGAGAGGATCCAAGTTGAACAGAAGATTAAACCATGGTGTTAAAGAGCTTTGAATGTCCATGACGAGACATTACAAGCATTTGAATATATCCAAGGCATCCTAAGATGAATGTTTCAGCCCAAGGGAAGTACCAAATCCTTTATGTGCATACTCTGTTGATGGGGGAAGTCCTTCTATGTATATGTTGGCTTATTGGTTGATAAATAAAGCACTGTTGGCCAATAGGGAAGCAAGATAGGTGGGACTAGGAGTCAAGGAGGATGCTGGGAAATATAGTCAAGAGTGGAGAGTCACCATGTGATTCCGGGAGAAGAGGATGTGAGGACTAGAAAACCAGGAAGCACCCACCTACTGTGTGCAAAGTTCTGTACACAAGGAAGGAGCTGAAGTGTCATATACTGTAGTATCTGTATCATAAGCCACCCAGGACCCAGTAGAAGATGTCCTTCTATACCCCTAAACTCGGAGGCAGCAGATCCAGAAGTCAACTCTCAGAGTGTCTGAAGCATTTATTCATCCATTCACCAATACTCCAACTCAGCACTTCTCAGGGGAAGCCCCTGAAGCCACATCATGTTCACTGTGTACAACAGCAAACACACTGACACAGCAGTGGGATTATTCCAAGTCACAGGAGGCAGTGACAGGGGAAGAAAGGCTTTGAGGGTGGTGGAGGTGGAGGAAAGGCTGCTAATTCCACTGGGATACTATGAAGTCTGAGTAACAAGATGAAAAAACACAAGACCTGGGAAGTAACAGGAAGCCAGACACAGTCAGAGGGTCCAAGACAAGGGTGGGGTGGACAGAGGGATTTTTAGCTTTGACTTTAGCAATTTATTCTCAGAAAAGGAAGGCAGTGTGACCCTTGCTCACTGATCACACAGGGTTCAGATGAGGCCAGCAATGAGCAGACAGCACTTGCAGACATCGGGGACAGCAACTTGGATTTTATTCCAAGAGCAATGAGCTGGGAAGTTTTCTTTTCTTAACGAGAATCATGACCCAAGGTACACAATGAAATGAAGAAAATGGACCAAAGGTTCCAAGAGCTGAGTGGAAACCAGCACGATGCTACAGCAGCTGTCCAGGAAAGAGGTGATGTCTTAGCCCGGGATGCTGGCAGCAAAATTGAGAGCACTTCAGAGTAGGGTGAGTTTTGACTGTGGTGCCAAGAAGATAGGCTAGGTGAGAGAAAAGGAAAGCCCGAGTGGCCTCCACCTTCCTTATAGGTTGCCTGACCCCATGTAGGATCACACACTCTTCATACGCAGGCCCATTAGACTACACATGATCAAAGTCACCCTCCAGGACATTACCCCATGTCATTTTTATATCTTGCCTCTAGAGACACAAAGAACATCAACTCCTTTTACTCAGAACTACTCCAAAAGTCGTCATCTTCCTCCTTCCTCAATCTCCTTCAAGGAAATTATGCTTTCTCTTGCTACCAGAGAAAAGACTTCCAAAAAGCAGCCTCCACTGGGAGTTCTATTTCTTATATCTTCTGTAGTAGTCTTCCTCTCCCCCCACCCCCATGATGCTCTCCATAGCAGTGTGTTTGACAGGCTCCTGTGTGCTCATTTCTGTGCTCAGGTGCCTGTTCCAGCTATGGTAATTTCAGCAGAGAAAAGTCATGGAAACCATCCTGTCTGCTCTGCAAACAGAGCATTGCTCACCCACATTTTCCAATCCCAGTTCCAGGAGGGATTTACCCAAGACCCCAAGGAACAGCAACTCAGAAGGGAGTTTGTGATCTAGAGAACCACATGTGTGTTCTCCCTTCCTCAGAAGCTGATACTTGAGGTAACTCCCTTCCAAGCTATTTGATATCAACCAGTCAGGTTGGGCTCTGCTTTCAGAGCGTTTCTGTCTGGTTATCTTCCTCCTTCCACTGTGACTAACTGGAGAGACAGAACAGTAGCTAATGCCTTAAGTACCCCCCAGTGCCAAGACTGACACAGATGACAAGGAAGCCCAGATCTACCCAGATTCTCCCTATTTTCTCCCCTGTCAAAGACTTACTCTGTTAGCTGAAAATCCCTATTTAGCCAGCCCTCAAGTTCTATTTTAGTAAGGCTAGCCAGGGGCACCCCAGAGAAGATCACCAGGGGGAGAAAAAGGCCTTTTGAAGATTATACATGAGCAAAAAGAGGGAAGCTTTGAACACTGATGGAGGTTCTGGGCCTCAAACTCCAGCTGCCACTGCACAGCTTGCTCAAAAATAAATGGGCACAGGGAGAGGAGACAGAAGAAGCAACCACTTCAAGAATTAGAGGAGTTTAGATTATTGCATGAATACAAACACATGAGGCAGGAGGGAGGGAGGGAGGAAAGGAGGGAGGGAGGGAGAGAGGGAGGGAGGGAGGGAGAAAGAGAAGAGAAGAGAAGAGAAGAGAATCAGGCTGGTGATGTGGTTCAGTGGGTAAGGGCCCTTGCCACCAAACGTGATGATCTGAGTTTGAGCCCAGATCTATATAGTGGAAGGAAAGAACGAACTCCCACAAGTTATCCTCTGACCTGCGCGCATGCGCGCGCACGCACACACACACACACACACACACACACACACACACAGAGGCAGAAGTGAAACAAGCCTCCAAGACCAAGGATCTTGACCAGGCCTCAGCTGCCCTGGCTCTTCCCAACAGCTCTCATAGTCCAGATGCACCACAGCGTTCTCCCTTGGGATCCAACAACTACCCCATCATATATCGTGCACTGTGCTTCACATCTCCACTCAGGTGTCCTAGGGCACCACCCTCTTCCACACCCTGTCACTACCCCTCATGGCCTGCAATCCCCTGCCTTCTACATCTCTCCTCTACCTCTGAGAGTTGACTCTCTTAGGATTCCCCATCCCCACATTCCACAACTTTCCTGAGAAAGCATTCTCTCCCACATTCCTGCTGCTCCTTGCTACTACTCCCAGAAATCTTCCACACTCAGCATAACTACTTGTATCTAACTTTGTTTCAGTATCCACACAATGTCCTCTCATCTAGATGACACACTGGTGTATCACTCCTTGAAATTAAAAGCCACACTGCATGGGCAGACTGTGCTAACATGTGCCTCATCATCTCATCTTTACAATTATTATTCTCACTCATGACCTCAGTTGCAGGACTCCCCTTCTGACCTCTGCTTCAAAAGTCAGCAACTCTTCCCCTTTAGTAAAAAGGAAGAAGCCAGGGACATTGAGGTTTCTGTCTTGCATGTGTGTCCTCACCACCCTCTTTGACCACGTGGAAGTCATGGATAATCACCATTACCATCATAGTTACCGTCAACGTCATAATCATCATTGTTATTGTCAGCAGCAGCACATTATCAGTACAACCATCACCATTGTTGTCATCATCATTAGTATCACCATCAGCATCATTACCAACATCGCCACTGTCATCATCGGCATTGTTGCTATCATCAAAACCACCATTATCACCATCATTATCATTGTCACTGTCATCATTATCATTGTCACTGTCATCATTATCATTGTCACTGTCATCATTATCATTGTCATTGTCATCACTTTCTTTCCCTACTGGCTACAATAGCATCCCCATTTCTCATGAATTTCTTACACATGTGTGCCTCATGTGGTGCCTATCCCTTTGAGAAATACATCCATTTCCTCTCTTTTGGTATGAATTGAACTATGGCTGTGGCATAAATGATGCAAGACTAAGTCACAAAGGGCAAGAGAGTTTCTGACTACTTCTTTTGGGACAGTTGGTCTTGGAACATAGTAACCATGTGATGAAAAGCTCATGTAGAAAGATCCCTTGGCCCTCCGTGCCTGCTCACAGATGGCAGACAGGACCAACTTGCCAGCCATGTCCATTCACCATCTGCAACAGTTCCCTGCAGCTGTTGTGACAAATTACCACAGGCAGGTGGCTTAAAACAGCACAAACATATCCCTTCACAGTTCTAAAAACTAGAAATCCAAGATCGAGTTGCCAACAAGACTATGTTCCTTCAGAGGCTCTGTAGCAGGACCTGTTTTTTTCTTCCTCCAGTTTCTAATTGCTTAGCATCTCATCCCATGACTCCATTCTTTTCCAATTGCTCATACTGGATTTATGTCTTCTCCCAAATTTCATTGACTTCTCTCTAATAAGCTCATTTGTACCTCCTCTGGCTTCTCATAGCCACAGGTATGTAAATCCAAGAAAATTCCCGCATCCCCAAATCCTTAATAATATCTACAAAGACCCTTTTTTTCTAGATAAGGCTGAAGTTCCTAAGATAATGGCCTAACACATTTGGGGGCCATTACCATGCACTTCACCAGCTTAAAAATAACACCCCACTTCCCCCTAGCTGAGTTAAGACAAGCTACCTCTTCAAAGCCTAGCCAAAAAAGTCACAAGAAAAATTAATGATCTTTGCTGCCTTAAACCAGAGTCATAGAGGCTAGTTTGGTACACAGTCATAGTTAACCAATACAAACTTCAGTTACCCGGCTCCTTTCTTGTGTCATTCTGCTGGCTGGATTAACATGGGCCTCTACCTGCCTTTCATCTAGACTAACAGCTGAATATGAAATACGATGAGAGGGAAATACTGGATCTCTGCTGACTCCACCTCCAGATTCATAGACACCAAGCTCTAGCAGGACTTTGGGCTGGACAGTCGTCTATCTATATTACCCCACTGACTTAATTCACTTGTCTCCCAAATAATTCTTTCTCTTAATTCAAATATTCGCCACCTCTTTCTTATTTGGCATCAGCTGATGCCCTTGAATCTTATTTTACAGAGACAATGAAAACAGATAGAAGACAACTCCTGCAAACCATGCACCTCATCTTACAATGATGCCCATTCACAGTCACACACCCCTCCTACTATAGTGCATAACCTCACATTGTAGCCCTTTGTCATGTTACCAAACCCAGCCCTCAATGACACCATCAGCTATCATCTCTCTTTCCTTGTCTTCATTACAATTGTAGACATGCTTTTATGTCTCCAAGTCCTCATACCTTCTCCCCATTTTCCTCCCCTTCTAAAATGAAAGGATGGCATAAAAGCATTTTTTCTTATTGCTACCTTGAAACCAACCAACAAACCTTTACACACACACACACACACACACACACACACACACTTACTTTAAAAAACACAAATCCTCCTGGGATCATCTATGAACCTCTCCATGGCAGAGATTTTCAAATTCACCAGCATTTCCAAACCTGGCATTATTTTAATTCATAAGCAACATATGTAATTTCTCAGGGTTACAATACCAAATGACCACAAATCAAATGGCTATAGATAAAAGAAATTTGTTGGTAACAATACTAAAGGCTAGGAATTTAAAACAAAGCTGCCAGTCATGCTATTTTGCCTCTGAGAACTCAAAAAAAAAAACAAAAAGAATACTTTCTTTACACCTTCAAGTAGCTTTTGGTGTTGTTATCCTTGGCTTGTAGCTACATCATCCTGGGCCTCTGTCTTCAAGCGTCTTTTCTCTCCCTGTGTACCTGTGTCTCTCATAAGAAAAAAATGGCTATTGGATTTAAATTCCATCTTAATCTAATGTGAGGTCATCTTAATTAATTACATCTACAAAGGAACCATTTCTAAATAAAGTCCCATTCTCATGTTCCTAGTGGACATGAAATTGAGGAGCATTATTCAATCCAATGCATTAATATTAAGCATAGTTGATACTTCTCTCTTAAAAATACCTTCTTCTCTTTGCTTCTAGAATAGGATGCTCCTATCTCAATGACAACTATTCTCTGTCTACATTTGATGGTTGTTTCTCTGTTCTCTGAGTTCTTGAGGTTCATTTCTGAGACTCCATGTTAACTTCTCTTTGCATTCTCCTTCCTGTGTGACCTAAGCGAATCTCATGGTTCCATGTCATTCTAGCAACTAACATCTCATCTCCAGCACACCTAACATCTTACTGGCACACACTTTAGGTGACTAAGGAACAACTCAAGAGAAATTCCCCATTATCCCTGTTCCATCCACAGACCCCCATCTCAATAACTGGCAATCTCAAAACTTCTGTTTGTTCAGGTCATAAGACCTAGTCTATCTCAATTTCTCTGCTCAACAGTAAGTCCTATTTTACTTTTCATCAAAATCTATCTGATAGCCACTGGTTCTCACAGCCTGGTTGCCAAACACTAGTCTAGCTCATCTTCATCTTGCTTAGGGAAGAAATCAGCAAACTAGAGCTCACGGGCAGATCCAGCCACCACCTGTTTTGTAAATAAAGTTTTATTGGCACACAGCCACATCCATTTGTTTACATGTTGTCTGTGGACATTTTGCATTCTAAGGGCAGAACTGAATAATTGAACAGAGTCCATATGGCACTCAAAACTGAAAATATTTACTGTCTAATCCTTTAAAGAAAAATATTCTCCAGTCCCCGGCCTAGATTATTATAATCATCGGTCTTCCTGTTTTCACTCCTGTCCCCATTATAGTTGGTTTTTCTATCCAGCAGGAAGAGTGATGCTTTACAAATTTACAAATGTGAGTCAAATTGGATCGCTTCCCTGATGAGAGTTCTTCCATGCCCTCTTGTCTTAATTACCCCAACTTACCTGACCCTGCTGTGCTAATCTGCAGCTACCTCTCTGGTCTGTTCCCCAGCTACCCCACGTTTCCAGCTACACCAGACATGCTCCTGTTTAAGCAAGCCAGTACACTCCTATTTCTGGGACTTCACATTTTCTGCCCTTCCTCCCCAGTATTCCCTCCCCAAGCTCACCCTCACAATTCAGTGTCCTTAGGAGACCTCCCCTGCCACCCTTGTATCAAACAGCATTGTCCCTCCAAGCACTTACAATCCTTCTTAATTGACTGTTTCTCTCTGTAGCACTCAGCACCATCTGACATAAATGCGTTCTCTTCCTTTATCATGATCTGTCTTGCCTTCTTGTTTTCAGGCATTCTGCAAGACACACACCATTCCATCACGAGCATTTAGCTTAGTGACTGGAACAGAGTAAGTGCATGGTAAAGATGTGCTGAATGGATCTAGGGAAATACCTGTTGGTAAAGTGATTACCTCATAAACAGAAGGACCTGAGCATGATCCTCACAGCTCAGTTAAAAAGCTGGGTGCACTTGCAATCTCAGTGTTCTGGAGGAAAACACAGGCAGGTCCTTGGGATTCAGAGAATAGCTGGCCTAATCTATATGGCAAGCTCCAGGTTGGTGAAAGACTGTATTTCAAAAGCCAAAGTAGCTGACTCCTGAGAAATAATACTCAGATTTCCCTCTAGCCTTCACATACCTACACACACACACACACACACACACACACACACACACACACACACACACACTTCTTTAATGAATGGTTAGCAGAATCAACACTAACTATGGACAAGCCTCAGGCTAAGCCTCTGGCATGCTTAAATGGCTGGCCTCATAACAGCGTTGCAGATAGTTACTAAAGTCTGGAGCCTCAAGGTCACCAGCCCAGGATTCAAAGTCAAGTGAAGCATCAAGGCTCAGCACCTTAAAATGTGTCTACCTCCTAAAATTGCACTGCTTTACAGGATATAACTTGCTAATTTATATCACTAGCAAATCACATTTTCATCAATAAATGAATGAATAAGCAAAATATGTTTCTGACACATGATGACATATTATTTAGAAAATAAGTGTTAGAGAGGAAAGGAAATTCTGATACATTCCAGCATGAAGGAAGCTTAAATGCATTATGCTAAGTGCAATAAGCCAGTTAGAAAGAGAGCCAGAAGAATGCGCTCACACTTCCTTAGGATTCCAGTAGTGCACACGGAAGCAGAAGGGTGGTGGCGATTGAGAGCTGCAAACACAAATGGATGGGGAAGTGAGTACCTAATGGGAAGCCAGTTTCAGTTTAGGCAGAGGAAAAGAATTCTGAAGACGGTGGTGGTGAGGGCTCCACAGCAGTGAATGTGTACCTCACACCACTGCGCTGGATAGCTACCAAGGCAAGATGGCTGATTTCAGATTTCATAAACCTTACAATCATTTTTAGTTAAAAACCTGTATTTCTTCCTCCTTATAAGCTGTGGAGTGCATTAGTTCTTGTGCTTATACAGGAGGAATGAAAGATTCAAAGAAGAAGGTAGACCAGACCTAGGTCGCTGGAGATTGCAACTTGAACTAGGTCTCTCCTCCCTTGTCATTTCGGTTTGCTTCCTACCAGCCTGATTCTTCTTGGGGCAATAGAAAGATTCCCCTTAGCCATCCATTGAACTTTAAATACCGCACATGTTTCTCCCACATATTTGAATAAGAGTTTATGAAATTTTTTCCATCCATGTAGGGATATGGTCCTACAAGAGCAAAGAGAGAGAACCCAATACAGAAGCTGGGTAGAGTCAGCAGGGGGAGATAGGTCAGGAAACTGTTAATGCATTAGCATATGCAAATTGACAAGGGTAAAGAAAACTGGGAAAGCTGCTATTTTATCATTTGTGGTAATTACAGTAATTTAGAGTGGTGGATCAGTGGGTTCCTGGAGGTAAAAGCATCTTAGAAGGATAATGCGGTGTGATTAAGAAGCTCTGATTAAGTAAGAACTGCTGTCATTTTCTCATGAAAAAAAAAAAGGTGAGTAAAGAGGCTGGGGTCAGAGTGCAGCCATAAAAGTCACAAGGGTAGGAACCTTGTCTGCCACGCCCAGTCTCCAATGCCACGGATGCAGAGAGACATCAGCACCTAGGAGCCTTGTGACCCCCCACAGAAGAGACACTAAAAATGGCGAGTCACACACCCTGGGATGCACGCAATGATCATCCCTGTAAAGGAGTACAGGGAAAATGACAAACTGTCTTGATGGAAAGAATGGTCTTCGAAAGAAAAAGTGACAACTACACAGGGATTTAGAGTAGCAGTTGGAGTTTTAACTGAGAGCAGCTGGGAGAGCAGTCTGTAAAGGTGGGTAACAGAGTATGGGACGAGAGTCGGGATGGAGAACTTCAAAATGGAAGTAAAAAGTGTGAAACTGTGGTTTATGAAGATGTATGAGGCTGGAGCACAAAAGCTGAGGGAAGACAGGAAGACAGAAGCTGGGAGGGGGGGTGGACTAAGTCAGACCTGAGTTTCAAGGAAACCTTGGGATACAGTGCAATTATTTAGAGTTAGTGGTGGAGGGATGGGGGCAGGGAGAGGAATTGGGAGGTCAGACAAGAAAGAAATAAGTCCATGCTGCAAAAGTAAGAAAATCAGAGATAACCAATCTAAAATGTCATACTCACAGCCAAAAATTTGTAAACACCACCTTTACATTGTTGTGAACAAATATGTGACAGAAACGTGAGGGAGGAAAGATTTCTTTTGTCTCATAGTCTCAGAGGGTTTCACACCATTCTCAGAGGGTTTTACTCAAGCATGGTGAGAAAGGAGAGGCAGAGTTCATGGATGCAGGAACATGCAATAAAAGCTCCTCATATCACAGCAGACCCTAAAGCTGAGAGAGTAGCAGACAGACCAGGATTTGGGAACAACCTTCAAAGGCCTAATTTCTGCTGACCTATCTACGTCCTAAAATTTCCACAGCCTCCCCAAACAGTGTGACTAGCTAGGGACCAGACATTCAAAACATGTGACTGTGAAGAACGTTTCAAATTCAAACCAAGATACTCCATCCCTTCCCCCAAAGTCTTAAGGCCAACTCATAATTAGTCCAGCTTCAAGAGTTTCCAAAGTATTAACAGTTTCAACTATGATCAAAGATCCAAAGTTCAAAGACTCTTCTGAGGCTCAAGGCAAACTCTTTATTGTGCATCCTTACAAGATAAAAGGAAGGCTTACCAGCAATTCCACTCTTAGGTATATACCAAAAGATGCCCATTCATACAACAAGGGCGTCTGTTCCACTACATTCATAGCAGCATTAGTTGTAACAGCCAGAACCTGGAAGCAACCTAGATACCCTCAACTGAAGAGTGGAAATCAGTATGGAGATTCCTCAGGAAAATGGGAGTCAATCTACCACAAGACCCAGCAATTCCACTCTTAGGCATATATCCAAAAGAGGCAAATTCATACAACAAGGGCATCTGTTCCCCTATGTTCATAGCAGCATTATTTGTAATAGCCAGAACCTGGAAGCAACTTAGATGCCCCTCAACTGAACAGTGGATAGAGAAAAGGTGATACATTTACACAATGGAATACTATTTAGCAGGAAAAAAAAACAATGGAATCCTGAAATTTGCAAGCAAATGGATGGCACTATAACAAACCATCCTGAGTGAGGTAACACAGTCACAAAAAGAGAAACATGGTATGTACATACTCATTTATGGATTTTAGACATGAATCAGGGGAGTGCCAGCATACCACTGTCAGAAAGTCTAGGAAACAGAACCTTCATCCAGCGACTGATGAAAGCAGAGGCAGATACCCACAGACAAACACTGAACTGAACTCCTGGAATCCAGTGTCAGAAAGAGAGAGCTGATGGGCAAAGGAGTTAAGAGTGGGCTGGTTTAACCCACAGAAACAGTTGACCTGAACAAGGGGGAGCTCTTGGACTCCAGACACATGGGACTGACCCAGAACCCCTGAATGTAGTACTTATCCCTGGCTTACAAATAGACTTTGAGTGCCTATGCCACAATATGGGAGGCTCTCTCAACCAGGACTCTTGGGGGGGGGTCTAGGCCCTGCCCTGGATGAAATGACAGTCAGTGGAAATCCACTGTGGAGGACCTCATCTTTCCTGGAGATCAGAGCGGAGATTGGGTGGGGGACTGGGGTACCTGGTGGGGAGGAAGGGGGAGGAGGGGAGGGAGAGTGAGCTGGGATTGACATGTGAAACAAGATTGCTTCTAACCTAAATAAAAAAATAATAATTATGAAAAAAAGTGAGGGTTACATGTACCCAGTATACAATGGCACAGAGTTAATAGTCATCCCCTTCTAAATCACAAGAATAGGAGGATACCAAGATTGGACCAAAGTCAGACTAAACCTAACAGGGATGACACTAAATCCTGCAGTTTCATGGTTATCATCTGGGACACATAGTGACATCATTTCAGATCTAGTAGCTTGGACGGCCCCACACCTGCGGTCTTGCCTCTTACAACACATTTACGACGCCTCTTTCTAGAGTCAACAACACTCCTTATGTACAATTTTCCTCAGGTTACTCACAGTCCTAGTATCTACAATATCTTGAGATGTTCCTTGAAATATACACTTCATCTTAACTATCAGAAGAAATCTGACTCAACTGCACACTGCCTGGCTTCCAAGACTTTCCTTTAGAATCTAGGTACAAGACTCTGTAACACCATAACTCTTTTATCATACATGTTGGCAAAACCAACACCAAACTGATCCCAGTAAGCTCTGCGGCCAGCCAGATTCCCTTGGACTACTGCTTCAGTACCTGGATGGTTGAATCTGTAAAAGCACTTCCTACATCAGGTTTTCCTTTTTCCAGTATGGAAATAGTTAAGGATCTCATTGCTACAATGAAACATCATGACCATAAACAGCAGGTTGGAGAAGAAAAGACTTATGTGATTAACATTTCTACATCACTGTTCATCATCAAGGTAAGTCAGAACCAGAACTCAAAAGGGGCAGGAACCTGGAGGCAGGAGCAGATACAGAGGCCATGGAAGGTTGCTGCTTCCTGGGTTGCTCCCTATGGCTTTCCCAGTCTTCTTTCTCATAGAACCCACAATAGGTTTCATTCTTCCCCATAAATCATTAATTAGAAAATGTCCTATAGGTTTGTCTGTAGCCCAATTTTATGGAGGCATTTCCTAATTGAGACTCCCTTTTCTCAGATGACTTTAGCTTGTATTAAGTTCACATAAAACTATACAGTACAATGTCCTACATGATCTATGGTTTTCAAAGAAATTCATTTAAGTGCATTTTCAGTTTTATGACATACTACAGATGTTGATAGGTAGGGTCTGGCTATTTCCTGAAATGCTCTCAAAATACTCTTGCCATTATTACAGGGCAAAGTGCTCAGGTACTCTTTAATATTGCTTATTTCTTTAACAACTTTGTTCGTAACTTTAAATAAGCTACTTTTCTGGACAAACTGTATATATTTCATGACTTTCTTTTCCCTTTTAATCCTGGATTCTCAATGTAAACCTGGCTAAGAGAAACTAGCAATAACCTTATCCAAGCCTGAAAGTTACACTGTGTTGAAATTTCCCTTGCCAAATTAGTTGGCTCATTACTGTTGAGTTCAGCCTCACTCACATTTCCAGGAAAGAATAGGAATTAAATGGCTTCCATTCCAAGAACAATAAATACCTTGCACTCATCTGTCAAGTCATTAGCAATACAGTCCTTGTACTCATCTGAAACTTCCTAAGTACAGTCATTACTTCCACAATTTTGTCTTCCAAACTCCTATAGGAATCACCCATTAATTTCTACTTACAACATTCTATGTCTTCTCTAGAATTTTCTGTCCTCCTCCATCTCCCAATCCAGTTCTAAATGTCTAAGAAGCACTTGGTCACATTTATCAAAACAATAAGTCACTCCTTGTACTAAATTTCTACATGAGCTACTTTTTGCATAGTTATGACCAAATACCCATAGAAATAACTTTAAGGAAGGAAAAGTTAATTTGCATTCATTGCATCAGAAGGTTTCAACCGCTCATGACAGGAAAGCATGGCAGAGTCCATAGAAGTGGCAACATGTGACATTGTCACCTCACATCTAAGCAGACCAGAAAAAAGCGCTGGAACCAAGGCTAAGGCTTCAGAGGCACACTTCTACAGATCCACTTCTGATGACCAAGTCCCACCTTTGAAAGGCACCACAGTCTCCCAAAGCAGTGTCACCAACTAGGGACCAAGTACTCAAAATATGAGCCTAAGAGAGACATTGCAGATTCAAACCATAATTTAATCCCATTGTACATGTGAAAAAGCAAAGCTTAGAAAGATTAAGTCACACATTTGATGCCAAGTACCTGGTAAATAAAATAGCCGAGATCTTTCATTCTGAAATCTGAGACGTGTTTCCTTACAAACTGCCAGAACATAAGAAAAAGTTACCCCAGTACGTTATTGTCTGGTAGGATGTCAGGGAGCAGAAAAGGATTCATGATGTCACCAAGGGTGGCAAGGTAAAGGAAGTACTGAGGCTATTGTCTAGCCTCCAAAGGACTAACCCATTACAGAGGTAGCATGTTTTATCTCCACACACATTGCAATGAGTCCGGTCACTGCTCAGCAGAGAACACTGGAACAATTAGCCTTTTCACCAGTTGAGAACTCATCTTTGGAGATAGTGAGTCCTTTGTTTGCGAGGTTATGCAAGCCAAGGTTAAGCACCCCTCTCCAGAAAACACAGTAAACTATAAGAGAATCTTAAGATATCTTTCAACTCTAAAAGTCTATGATCTTTGAAGGTTGAAACATAATCCCAAACAAATCTAACACCTTTTCACAAGCTTTCACTGGGGATTCGTTCGTCACTTCATTTACAAGAATCATTTGGAAGACAACTGAATGGGAGAAACATAAGAGCTAGAAGAAGGTCTCACAAGATGAAGGAAGCCAAAGCTCCAGCATGGAATTTCAGAGCTAGGCGCCGGGATCCAGAACCACTGAAGCAGACAAGCATGACTAACAGCAAGATGGAGACAGTTGTGGCAGGACCAGAACTTACCTTGATGACATGAAGAACCAGAATCAGTGACAAGTTTCAAACAGCAAATCAGCATGCATTTTAGAAAATTCATCTGACAGAATGCCAGGTTAATGGCACTCATTCTTTAAGACTTTTACAGAAGAAAGAAAATATAACCCTACATTGGTTCCCACATGACAGCATGTGGCCCAAATAGTTCCATCATAGTCTGGGGCAGAGGTCTGCAGTCACATCAGGGCCCCAGAACTCCTAGTGCCCTTCCTGGTGTTTGGGGACACATCTTGAGGATACTTGTGATAGCCAGGGTCTGCAAGCCTTAGCCTACACTGGCCCTGTACACACCAGCCCCTCACATGAAGCCTCAGCCAGGCCTCACCACCAACAGATGGAGCGTTTGTTGACGCTCCGGTGACAGCTTGAAAACTCATCTCCTCCCTCTGAGCCGGCCCGCTCCACCTCGTCCTCCCATCTGCCATCTCATTTTAAACCTAGCAGAACAACTCGGCTAGAGCAATTCCGACTTTTTCCATCTGTGCCGAGTTAATTAAGAGGGTAATGAGAGCTGGGAATGAACGAGGCCTGCATTAATTCAAGATATGATTAAGAGAAACATTTCTAAAATATATACATGCATTCAAAGCAAGGCCGAATTATGTGGGTGTGCACCCCAGGCCACCTGCCTCCTGGTGTCTGCAAACACAAGGGCTACCATCAAAGGACCTGAAGGAAACAGCAAGATAGGGACCAAGCTACACATAACAGGTGGCACCAGGAGGGTAAGGCACAGAAGGCAAGACAGAGACCCCCCTTAGAGTCTATCTCCAACAGAGATTTTCCACCAAGACCCTTTATATTCATCACCTAGTATGTACCTGGCCCAGGAAACAATTAAAAAGTCCATTCATTTATTTACTTAAGCACTGATCTATAACAGTTCCTGATACATCAGAAAATTCTCTAAAAACTACCAGAATAAAAACCTGTGTCCCAAACCCACGCATACATGTCTCTATCTCTCACAAGAACCTATGATGTTGGTACCATTGAAAGTATTCCAATACTACAGATGAGGAAACTCAGATTCAGAGTTATTGAAAGACTTGTCCAAGAGGTCAGTTAGGAAGTGGCAGAGATAAGATTTCAGCTAATACCTCAATTATCTCAAAACTAAACTATCCTGATAAGTAATACTAACCCCAGTGTTCGAATAGATGAACAACAAGGAGCACAATGCTGAGCTTTGAAGACAGTGGGAAGGAGGGTTCTTATATAATCTTGTATGATTAGGGAAGAGGAAATGGGGAAAGGCTTTCTCAAGTCAGTATGATTAGGGAAGAGGAAATGGGGGAACAGTCAAGTCAGGCCAATCTAGATTCAACTTCTAGTTATCTACATGGGCACCAAACCTCACTAACCCTGTTAGAACCAACACTGGCCCCATCTAATGAATGAAAAGACTGGAAGGATCAATATTCAGGTCCTCTCAGTTTGTGAGTGGAGACAGAATGCAAACTGAAGTCCTGATGCTAAAAGTTGCCGGGATGGGTATAGTACAAAACAGACAAAGCCCACACCCATAGTAACACACTTACTCCAACAAGGTCACATCTACTCCAACAAAGCCGTACCTCCCCATTAAGATAGTTACTAAGCCAGCAACATAACCCATGAGGAGTTTGATTCTCCAGAATCCATATAAAGATACAATAATAAAAGCAACTACACAAAGCTGTTCTCTAACCTCTACACATGTACCATGGCATGTATGCCCACACAGAGTTAGGGGAGGCATATAGTCTGTCCTGGGATCAGTGAAATGGCCATACTTGTGCTATAAAATATATTGTAACCTGCATTTATTTTGCTAAGCAGGCCCTGGACCACTTCCTCTGTAAAGCTACAGTACCTTGTCAAAGCATGTGAGTAAGCAAAAGAAGCCAGATACAGCAAAATACTTCCTGAACAGTATTTTCAGGATGGGGATGGGATAGAGAAGGGGGTCCCATCTCTGTCCAGAGATGGCCTTTGTGGAGTCTCAGTTTCCCCATCAATAAAGTGGTGAGAGGTCACAGGACTTCTGAATTGCTTCTTTCTGCTCTGTTAGTCTACTAGCTTCCTTTTTGGATGGTTGATATACACAAGGAAACTAGTGGCTCTGTTAGCTCATCAGACTTAACTTTGACGATCAGAAATAGTGTCAAGAAACACCAGAAGAGGCAAAAGAGATAGTTTAGTGGTTAAGAGCACTGGATGTTGTTCCTGAGGACCCAGGTTCAATTCTCAGCACCCACACGAATGCTAACAGAGATCTTATGCCCTTTTCCAGCCTCCATGAACACGGCAAGCATGTAGTACACAGATATACACTCACACAAAAAGCAAATATACATAAAATAAAAATTTTAAATCTTACAAAAGAAGAAATTCTCAGAAGACAATAGTGAAATTAACTCACCAAGAAGAACATTTGTATTTATATCAATGCAGGCATGTCACCAACTGACAGTGGTAGCTATGGAGATTAAGGATCAGATGGTACTTGAAAGTTGTCTCTGCACTATATGCTTTATTGTATTACAAACCTGAAGAGCTAAAAACTACACAATGCCCTTACAGTGAGTCTTTTTAAGGCAAATAAAGTCACATCAATAAGATGTTTTCATGTGGAGCTCAGAATACGAGAGACATGGGTTATTTCCTGCCCCTTCAAGATATGGATATCAACACAGTATTGCAGTGACTAGTTTTACAGGAAAGAAAAGTTGGGGCACATCTCTGGTCGGGTGCCCATTTAGTCTATGAACAGACTCATGACGTCCTCATCCAAGTTCTTTTTGATCTCTTATAAGTGATCAGTGTGTTCTCCTAAATACTTTCTTGAGTCCATGGGGTCCTTTTATTGCACCCCACCCTAAAACCCAAGCCAATAAGAATATTGATTCACTTTTCAACCCAAGTATAAGCTCACAGCTCTTGACCTAACCCCATTTCTCTCTTATGTACAATGAATGCAAAACTATGACAAGTGTGGTCAGTTATAGGTTCATTTTCCTTCTGAACATGAGGTAAAATCTAGTAGCCCTTCCTGTTTTGGGAATCCCCACACCCCCTCTACATTCCATTCAAGCTCCTATGTGGCCCTACAACTTTTCCAAAGCTTTCAGTACTGAGGTAATTTCCCGAGATGAGAACATCTTAATTCTTGGTACACAAGAGAGCTAGGGAACTCCACACAGGAGCTTAGCCGGAAAGGGCAGTAAGCATAGGAGGAATTGTGTGGGACTGAGACACAAAGGCAGGGCTGAGAAAGGAACAGAAGAAGGGATGGGGGAGGGGGAGGAGGAGAGAGGGGAGTAAGGAATGGCAGGGTGAAACAGAGAGAACAACTGGTTTATGGAATGCACATTTGGAAGCCTGGAACATCTGTTGCTATGGTGAAGCCACATCAGTATCCTTGGATTCCAGGAGGAATTCAACATCCTTACAGTGAGTCCATTTCTCTGCCTCTCTCCACTGAGCTGAGTGTCTGTCCCTTGGAAGCTACAGAACCCTGGTGGAACATAGATGACTGTTATAACTGTCTATCTGGGAAACACAAAGCCTCTGACTAGACACAAAAATGGACAATTATATTGAAGGTGAAAATGAGCAAATGCCCCCTCTGGGGGAGGGGCGGACAGTCCCTGATGACTTAAAATCAAAGCAGAAGAACAGAAAGTTGGGAAATCCCACATGTGAACTCCACTGCTTCCGAGGAGACTGATGTTGAGCCTCTTTCATCTATCCAACCTGCTTTTTGGTTTTTTGTTTTGTTTTGCTTTTGTTTGTTGTTGTTGTTTTGGCTGGGCACTGTCCAAGGTTCTGGACACTACAATGGAAACAAAGCAGCCTGGGTCCCAGGCTCTTGGAACTTGCAATGGAAAAGAATAGGCATGTCAACAAACACATGACTTCAGACTATTGTACAAGAAGAAAGAGGAGCAGGATGAAGAAAGGAAAAGGGAAAGAAAAAAGGGAGGAAGGGCAGATGGATGGAGTGCAGGGAGCATGAGGATGCCCATGTCTGGCTCCATAGCTCAGGGGTTAGAGCACACTGGCCTTCTAGAAGAGGACGCTCTCTGCAAAGACACAAGACATGGGTTCAGACAGCAGTGATGAGGAAGGGGTTTGAGAGAAGTCTGGAAGGAAGCACTTCAGGAAGAGGTGGAGAGTGTTCAAATGTCCTGGGGTAGGAATAGGCTTTGTAATGGAGCAGCAAGAAGGCTGATGTGACCATAGTAGAGTAGACAAAAGCAAAGACTTGGTAGAGACAGAACTAAAGAGGCGACTAGGTTTAGCCCAAAGGACGGTCCTCAGGATAGTAGTCAGGACTCTGGATTCTGTTCTCAGTGACTCAGAGAAATTCCTCTTGAACATTATGGGACCAAGATCTTGATGTGTGAAGGGGACATTAGCATTTGCTCCTAGAAATGACTAAAGCAGGGATCTCTTGACACTACTTACACATCACAAATCCAGGTCCTCTCATGGAGAACTACTAGTCCATCATGTGGGCCTAGAAATCTCAACTCTCCTGAATGGTCCAGCTTGGCTGTTAGCCTGAACAGCATCAACCTAGAGGAATTCATGCCAGCTCTGGAGCACAGAAGTCAGACTGGCAGGAGCAACCAAACAAGGCTGCCACAGAGAAAGGCCTTTTCTTCAGAAAACAGCCATGTGGCTGCCTTTTCTGTGCCTGCAGAGCTTCCAAGTCTGAAAATTAAAAGCCCATGGTGGACAGGCAGAGATTGCTTATCTGTGGGCCACCTAAAGAAATAGCAGCATAGTTTACACCAAGGGAGACCATGGTGATTCTCAATGTTCACACATCAAAATAAAATCGATAGACTCTTGAGGAAGAACAAACAAATTATGGGATAGGGCAATGGCTCAATACATAAGAGTGCTTGCTGTGCAAGCATTAAAACCTGAGTTCAAATCCCCAGTTCATCTCCATCAAGTTTTTGCTGGAGTCCTTCCTTGCTACTTTGAGGATGGAGCCCAAACTCTAGACAACTGTACTTTACAGAACCATTCAGAGACTTCAATCTCCATTTTGTTTTGCGGGGGCGGGGGCGGGGGCGGGGGCGGGGGCGGGGGCGGGGCCGGGGGCTCTTTTAACCTCTTGAACAGCTTTAGCACCTCCTTGGTCGGAAGTATATCACCGTTATGTCTGGGGAGGAGGCATAGCTAAGTCCAAATATCCAGAAATAGTATTGGTGTTTTCCCCCATCTTGACAACCAAATGCTTTTACATCTCAAAAAAAAAATGTTGTTAGAAAATGCTTTGGAAGCCCCTCCTCTTCTCTGAGATTCCTCATCATTGGGAGCTGCTGATGACTCTGAACTTAGAATACTGCATCACTGGTTCCTTAACCAGTGTGTGAGACAGGCCTAACCAGCATCATATGACGTAGCCAAACTTAAGCTCAAAGATGCAGTGTGACATGAGAGTTTACCCAAAGTTTTGAACTAGTACCATGGCCTCAGAATCCAGGGTCCCACTATTTGAGGACACTGGGTGGCAGTCAGCCAAAGTGGCCCTTCCTGTCAATGTCTGAATCCTGAACACCACTGCAGGAGTCAGCCAGGGCCTCTGGCTTGTGACTCAGAAATGAGATGTTTGTCGTCTTAGGGCAAATTGAGCCCTCTGGCAGGGACACTGCCATGAGCCGGATTTGTCTTGGAGGCTCACACAGCTCAGCGTGAGAGGAGATTATTCTAAATAACATACAGCCCAACATGACATTATTATTCTTGGACTCTAAATCAATAACCTAAATAAAGTAAATTATTAGGTCTAGGTGGCATAAAATATGGGCACAGACAAAGAGACTTAGGGGACAATTTGCTCTAAATCAGTTTAACCACCTTGCAGCTTCTCGAATTACAGTCTTAATCTAGCACATTAGTGAGATTAGTACGTGGCTTTTACAATTAAACTGCATACTTTATCACATCCCCTTCTTTCGTGCTATATAAACTTCCAGGAAATTACAGACTCATAAACTTTGGCATAAAGTATGAGGCAGTAGCAAGCAGAGAAACCAGTAAGATGTTTGGGGGTAGCGCTGAATTCCACATTCCACATTTTTTATGTGATGTGAGAAAAAAAGCTCTCCATTAATAAGCCCATTAGGGGGGAAGAAATTTCAGAGAATAGGTTTAGAGATGAGTCTCTTGGTGCCCATAACTGGGGACCCTGGGGAGCCACGGTACTATTTATTGCACAGAGGGAATGTTTAAGGAGTTTATTCTAAATAGGTTTGGGTTGGAATAGTAGGCTATTCTCTGTGATCCAGAAAGTCACATGATCTCCCAAGTATGGGGTGGCTCCTGGCCTCACCATGGCCCCCAATATATATGACTTAGGATTAGATCCATCGCTTATTGGACCAGAGAGTGAAAACAATTTTTATATCTTTATTTTTAGTTATACAGGTGGTGGAGATGCACACATATGTGGTGCCTGCAGAGGCCAGAAAAGGCATCAGGATCCCCCAGAGATAGTCATGGATGGTTGTGAGCTGCCTGATGTGGGTGCTGGGAACCAAACTCTGCCCCTTTTCAAAAGCAGCATGGGCTCCAAACTACTGAGCCTTCCTCCAGACCCTAAAACTGCTTGAAGGAGGTATGACCTTATAAACAACTTCCTGTGACTTTATCCTTGTGGTGTCTGAAAGACTAAACCTCCCACACATGGACCTGCAAGGTATCCACACACAACTTGCCAATCACATATACACATGAGTGCATCTACATGTGTACACACGAATGCAGCCTTTTATATCTGGACTAAATGGAACTCTGCTCCCCAGCAAACTGGGTACCCCAGGTCTAACGTTTCAATTGGGACATGTGTCAGGAGCTAAAAGGAAGTTGTACATGAGAATCATGTAGGACACTTCTAGAATTTTCAATGAAATGAGGGAAAGAAGGCTGAGAATTCTCCAGTCAGGGGTCTCAAAGGAAGGCAGCATGCTTAATGGAAGAGAAGGTACTTCTGTTCCTACCTTCTTTGGAGGCTGATAAGCAGCATCTTCAAGATCAACTGTACCCGAGAGACCTGAATGCAGTCTTCCATCCTGCATCAGAGAATCTACACTGAATAGTTGTTACAAAGAATAATTAGAATGTTGCACACTGTACACACACACACACACAGAGAGAGACAGAGACAGAGACAGAGACAGAGAGACAGAGAGACAGATAGAGAGAGATTAAACTGGAGACTGTCAAAGAGCAAATTCTTTGTACATTCCAACAGGAACAATTTTCAAATTAATATTATTAGTATTACTTGCACAAGAGTCAAGGTAGCCCTAGGAACCTGGTGTTCAATTTAGTTCATCAAATATTTATCAAGTATCTAATACATGCCAGACCTGTAGGAGACAGAGAGGAATCAGACCATATCACTTCATAAAAAATTTTAGAGACTGATGGGAAGGTTATCACACATCCAGTAAATGGCAGTTCACAAAAGTGCATTAATAGAGAGCTTTCATAAACTGTGAGGCCCACTGAAGAAAAATGTAGTTGTCATTTTAGCTTAAGGTGTCTACAGGCTGAGGCCCAAGCCTTAGCATCCCCATTATTTACACATAGAATACTGGTGAGGGCTGTCCAGTCTCCCTACATCTCAGTCTTATTGTCTATGGCATAGGGGGAAAGGGAATCTCAGAGCAGGCACTGTGCATATCTCATCTACAGCTCTGACCATCAGAGGATCTGGGAAAGGAACTGCAGTCTCAGAAAGACCCTGTGTTTCCAGGATAACTGTCACTAGAGGTTCCATAACAACCCTATGTATTGTAGAATCTCTTTTCTAGTCGATGACACACACCTATCCCCTGAAATGGAATATAGGAGGGCTTGGACTTCTCTCATAGACAATTCTAGAACAACTCTATGCACTAGTCTGAATGGTAAGGTTCTGCCACCCCTGCCCTTTCTCCCCACTCCCTTCCCTTTCCAAACCCTAGTTGCATCACCTCTCTCTTACATCAGGAAGGCAGAGCTCCAGGACCCCGGAACCACTGTGGATAACACTGGAGGCAAGTGCCCCAGGAATGTTACCATTGCAGTTAGGGTTAGGGCTGAATAAATGAGAGTGAATTACCTAACTAATAAATTATTACACATGATAACTAAACGAATGGAGCAATGCATAGATACGGCAACTGACCTGTGGTCTACTCACCATGCTGCTCCACCTTCTGTCTCTGACCCCCGTGCATTTCCTTTGCCCAGTGTCAGTCTTCAAGGTGCCAGCACTTAGCCCACCTTATTAGTTGCTGAAATGTCCCTCAATGCTCTTGACTCACCATAGGTAGGCCAACTAACCAACCATCCACTCCCTGTATCCAGTTCCAGACGTAGCAGAAAGGAGATGTGCCGGCTGAACACACAAAGGAGCTCGCTGAGGTGCACAAGCCAATCTGACAGGAAGCCTGTCTTGGCCTAACCCTGCTAGTGACCTATGAGAGACCCTTACCTTCATCCACAGCCATCTTCAGCACCTGAAACATTCTCTGGTGTCCCGGTGATAGGGCTTTACTGCTGAGCCACGATACCCTGGTGCCTAAGCAGGAAATGTATGGGACCAAGGACAATGAGGAGACTCTTGCAGAATGGGAATGAGACAAAACAATGGGTAAGCTTAGAGGTGGCAGTGTGGGGGTGGGGAGCAACCCTGGCTTGGGAATCTCAAACATGGCCCCTCTAGGCTGCTCAAAAATTGGCTCTGTGACAGTCGGTCAAAGCTGTTCCCATTTCTGGAACTCAGTTTCCCTGTTTGGACACCCAGACTCGGCTCTTCTACACTGCTGCTTTGTCCTAGGACACAGTCAGGAAGGGAGAGGCAGAGAGCAAAGAAATAATCATCACAAAGCAGGAGAAGAGAAAGGACCATCTGTCAACTTGGCCACTCTGCCCCCTTCTTCTCTAGGGCTGAATGGCAGGAAAATGGACACCATAGGAAGAGAAAGCAGCTGTGTTCTCCAGTTTGCTCTGTGACCCCGGACAATGTGCTCCCACCTCCAAGGCCTTATTTGTAAAATGAAAGCTGCCAAGGATCTCATCTCTAGTAACCAAGATACAAAATAAGAGGCTTGACATTTATTATATTGTTTGAGAGACAGAGATAAGAGTCAGACAGGCAGACCCCCCCCCCCCCCGACACACACACACACAGACGGTGCCGACACACACACACACACACACACACACACACACACACAGACGGTGTGGTCACAGTGGTCACATTACACTCACCAAGGTGTGTACTCCAGAAGATACTGAAGAAATATTTTAGGAAGATGAACTGTTTTTGTGGGATTTTTGTCTATGTGGTGGTTGCTTTGGTTTGGTTTGGTTTTTTTTTTTTGAGAAAAGGTTTCTCTGTGTATCCCTGGCTGTCCTGGAACTGGCTTTGTATACTAACCAGGCTACCCTTAAACTTAATTTGAGTGCTGAGGTTAAAGGCATAAGCTCCCACACTTAGCTCAGAAAAAGTGTTTTCAAACACAGATACGTATTACCGTCCCCTGTGATGGGCTGAAGAGATGGCTTAGCCATTAAAAGCTAGACTTGCAATAATAATAATAAAAAAACAATACCCTAGGATACTTTAAAAAGTATTAATGGATTGAGAACTGGGTCCATATGCAGCCATTATTCTCCATTGGCTGGTAGAATGGCCTAGGTATGAGAGTTACAAGGTCTCCTGGTGATTTTGATGAGATCCAACCTTGCCTTAAGCCTGGAGTGCTTGCATTATGATTGCAATCTTAAATGTCCCCAAACAGACTCACGGTTTGCATGTTCGGTCCTAAGTTTATGGAGCTATTTTGAAGGTTGTGGACCCTGTAGGAAGGCAGGACATAGACACAGCTAGCAGGAGCACATCATAGAAACGGGCCTTTGAAGGCTCTGCCTGACCTCCTTCAGTTCTCTCCCATATGTTGCCTGCTGGGATACAAACAACTCCCTGTCCCATACCACCCCTGACAGCGTAGGAAGACTCCACCATGCCATGCCTACAATAGTTGACTGACATCCCTCTGAAACCACGTGCCAAAACAACTTTTCTTCCATTAATGTTGCTTCTGGCAGGTGATTTGTCACAGTCATGAGAAAAGCAACTGATATAAATTAATAACCTTGAGCTGGGCGGTGGCAATGCACATCTTTAATCCCAGCACTGGGGAGGCAGAAGCAGGCAGATCCCTGTGATTTTGAGACAAGCCTCGTTTACAAATCCACACAGAGAAACTGTGAGAAACTGTGTCTTAAAACCCAATTAATTAATTAATTAATTACTTTAATTCTCATCTAGGACTGTAACATTATACATTCAACTAGGTGATGGCCATATGCCACATGGCATTTAAGGCTCAATCCTGTAGAAAACCACACCCAAAACCTAAAGAAACTGATAGAAAGTAGTCTTGACATCCACGGCCACAATGCTGAAATGAGTTCATCTGTATTAACAAAAATGTTTTAGCTCTTTTCATTTAAGTAATTTCTTCTTCCATAATAATTAGTTCCTCCTTTTTTATTTTATTTTAATTTTTTTGGTTATGAAGCTAACAAGTGATAGAAGCTAGGTGATACTTAAGTTGTTTGGATCCATGACTATGGAATACAACTTCTGGGGAGCTGTGTGTGCAGGCCTGCATTCTGTCTGAGCATCAGTTCAGGAGTCACTGAAGCTGTCATCTGAGAGAAGGATGGTTCTTTCTCAACAAGAATAATGCAACAACAAGTCATACAGTCTTCCCAGAGCCCCTCATCCTGGAACTCATGCCTATTGCTTGTTATGGTGGAAGTTTTACCACATCCCCTGGCATCCATATACCCAAATAGTCTGGAATGTTATGGTAGAAGAACCATCCAAGCCCTCTCCCCTATCTCTCTCCAGACCCTGCTACATCTCCGAAAGCCCACCAAATGATGATCCCTCCCGCAGAGATACTCAGGAACACTCTCACAGTGTATTTAAACTGCATCCCAGAAAATAGAATAATGGGGTTTTTTGGTATCCCTTTCCTGTCTCCTCTCTGGGGGACTGGAAGGCCATCCAGGGATGTTGTATTCATTAAATGCGGGCTTTTCCCAATTCGGTTTGATTTGGTCTGATTTGGATTGTTGCATTGGTGCAGAGGCTTATGGGGTGTAGAACCCTTTCATTGCCCATTTAATCCCCATTCCACCATAAGCACCCTTTTGCCCAAGAGCAATAAAAACCAAGTAAGTATTAATGATGTGGGAAAATGCACACACACACACACACACACACACACACATCTAGGCGGAAGGGAACTGGCCAGCTTTGGGGGTTTCACCTGGATATACAGTAGCATCACTTGGGAAAGTTATTAAAAATTCATGATGTCCAGAAGCTCTGGACCAGCTGCAACCCAGACTTTAGAGCAGGACCAGATGTCATGTATTTTAAAGTTTTCTGGAACCTATTTTGTAGAAACCATTATGTACCCAGTTTGAGGATCATTATCCCAAACTCAATTTCTTGGGAAGCAGACCTCAAATAGTACTACCTAAGGAAAGTGGATTCAATTCACAACTTGGGTCTGTGTCTGGGTCAGGAAGATATCCTTGAAGAGCCAAGCCTGGATTTTGACTGTGAAGCAGAAAGTCTGGAGAGGCAAGACAGCCGTGGGGACCTTTCCAAGACCCCGAAGTCTAAGAAAGTTCTCCAGTAATTAGTCTCTATAATTCTCCCTCCTCTCTCCTCCCTTTCATTCTCCCAGACTGAGCTGAGCACTCCAGACAAACGCAGCGTGGAGGGAGGAACATATGTCTTGCGCTGACTGTACGAGCATTTCTCTTCTCTTTACCAGTCTCATCAGGAAATAAGTTCTCTCTGCTTCCACATTTTAGAGATGAGCAGATGGCAAAAGTTTTGATTCAGGAATAATGTCCACTTGAATGGCTCATGCTCAAGGGCTCCTCACTGTCATTAAAAGACCATCACAGGCTCACAATCTGGACACTTCAGAAGTCCCTGTTTCATCTTATGCTGAAGTCTTTACCCACCCAAGGCCAGCCCAGCCCAGCTTCTCCTGCTGGGCCTCTCAGCTCTGCCCTCTCACTCTTACAGGATGGTCTCCTCCTCTCCAGTCACACAGATGAGCTGCTCACTGCTAGAAGTAGGTGACCCTGGGATTGTTGGCCAGTCCAATAAGTGAGAGTCTCAGTACATCTATGAGACATTTGCAAATGACTGGGAAGCCCAGGCCTTTAACCAGGATTCCCCAACCTATGTGACCACCAAAATTATGTAGGCTCTTTCTAGAAATTCAGCTTTCCAGGATTCCCATGACTATCACTCCTCCATCACCCACATCTGATTCAGAGTCTTTTCCTTTAAGTGCATTTACCTGTAAACATACAAACATATGAAAAGGCATTTATACACAGTCTACCTCCTCACCAAACCACAAGCTGTAAAAGTTCTTCAGTATATGTAGAACTTCTAGCCAGAGTAAGTGCCACTTCTTCCAGTAAACCTTCAAAGATCACCTATTTACAGAACCTTAGATTGTTCATCTTCGGGCATTCACAAAGAGCACTGAGCTGTATGACTGCCTGGAATATAACATGTTCTCAAGAAACATTGTTTGAAGGTAGATAGATGGATAGTGGGATGGATGGGGAAGGAATGATAGATGTATAGATGAATGGACACATGGTGATTATAACGTTGCCCTGTTTGCTTCTCAACTTCACTTCCCACAATGTCCCCACAGACACACAAAAAGCTCACTAAATTGGAAGATGCAATGACAATGTCCTTACATGGCTTTGTCCCTTCTACAGAAGGATCTGTTTCACTGTTTGAACAGAGTTTCCTTCCCATGAAACTCTACCTTCTGGAAAGACATAAAAGGCACCTTTAAAACGTTGTTTCCTTAAGAGACAGGCGTAAGCCAAGAATAGAAGCTTTCCAGGCTTGCCCACTTCCCTTGACTGCCTGGGGAAGCAGCATTCCACCCAGGGTGAAGATCAGACACAACTTTGTTACTACACAGGGTGCCAAGCAGAGAGAAGCATCATGAGCCCAATCCAACAGCACTGTGGCTGAACCCAGGGAGGGTTCAAGGAGAACCATGTGGAACCATTAAAAAGAGCACACAGCTACACTTCCTGTAGAGAATTCACTGTGTCTCAGGCACTCTGCTGAGAACTTTGTGCAGAGTCCCCTTTATTCCTCACCAAATATGTACTGATGGCCTCCGATGCTACACTGCCTGAGTTCACTGTCTGTCTGCATCCTCAGGTGTCAACTTTTTCTGCTTGTCACTTGTAAAACAGGTATGATGGCCTTACCTACTTCATGGAGTTGGGGGGAAGATCAACTGATGGGTGCTTACTACACACATATCAATCCAATTATATATAAGCCACAGCACAGAGAGGGTAGGCCACCTGTTGCACAGGGACTTAAAATAATATTTGTCTGATCCTGATCCACTGAAACCATTCTCAGCTAACAGATGACTCCTTAAATCATGGATGTGGGAAACTGTGTTGTGGTATATGAGTCTTGAGGACACTACAATCTAGGGATGACAGACCCTTGAGCTGATGTAATTTTCTGGAACATTATAACAATAATCATCTAAAATTTCCAATTATAAAGAAACATATAATAGCTAAATAGACTTGAGAAGGCATTTAAAATCAGCAGAGATATGCGGCTACACCAGAAACAGAGTCAGTAATTCAATGTCTAGCTAAGTGATACGCTTCCGCCACCACTCACACGTCAGTGCCATGGAAAGAGAAGGGATTATATTAATGCTGATATTCTAGTTACAATCTTATACTATCATTTTCCCAAGCGTTACCAGTGTAGAAACTGAGTGTAATTGGGAGGGGGCAGATTCTTTGCATTATTTCTTATAAATTTGAATAATCTAATATTATGATTATAAAAATTAAATTAAAAGCTCAACAAGAAACAAAGATTCCAATAGAAAGGTGAAGCAGGATATTAACAGGCAATTTGTGGAGGAGAAAACATAAATGGACAATAAATACTTGTAGAGATGATAGAACTAAAACAGTGAGGTGTCCTTTCATACCAAGTTAATTACTAGGTTGATTTTTTTGAAGTATTATAACACAAAGTACTGGCAAGGATATAACATAAAGGTATCCGTTCATTTGTGCTGAAGACATAAACTGCCATAAGCACTTGGTAGCACAATTTAGCAAGCTACAGATATGTACATCCTCTCAGAAATACTGTTTCATTTTAATGCCCTACTGTTATGTGTGTCTAAATGTACACATACATAGTATGCATGTGCAAGACAACACAGACAAAGGCATATAGTATAACTAAATAGCCCAACAATCCTTCAACCGACTTGGCATTGTTGACTTTATAAGGCTGAAATGCAACAAAAGTTAAAATAGATAAAATAATTAACTGCCATGCACCTGCAGAGCTAAACTTAGCCACAAAATGTTGAGTAGAAAAAAGTTGTCAAATAATATGCTATCATATTTATTTCAAGGTATGAGACCTACAAACTAATATATACTGCTGGTAGAAATGTCATAAGCACTCAAACACACATGCATATATATATGCATATGTATGTATATATGTGTGCATATATATTCATATGTAAACACACATGGGCCATTTTATTTCTTTCAAGAATATATATTTGAAGCAAATACACACATATACATACATATATATGTATATACATACATACATACATACATACATACATTGTGTCCTATGGGAATAAGTGGGTAGCAATTATTTCTTTCTATATTAGTGTTTAGGGAGTGTGTCAGATTGAAAAAGTAAAATCAGTGTAACTCCTGACTTAGGAATTCCACCTTTAGGGATTTAAGCAAAAGAAATTTGTTCATACTCGTGAACAAACATTTATATTACAATATTGTTTGTAAATAGCAAAAGTCAGAAAACAACCCAAAATCCTAATGAAAGTGGCTAATTATACAAATTATAGAACATGCACAAAACTGACTGCCACATATCCATTAAAAAGAATTACACAGCTCCGCCAATGCTAATAGGAGGTAATTTCTAATATACATTGTAGGGGTTTACTATGCCTAGTACTGCATACTATGTCCCGCTTTGTATTGAGGGATCTGTGCATATGCATGATTTTAAAAGATTGTGCTAAAAAATCTTTCCTACACATGCTAGAATTTGTTGTGGACTAGCCCCCAAATGCTTTGTCCGCAGCTTGCCACTGGAGAAGTGGGAGCCTTTAATAGGTGAGATCCAGACGGAGGTACTTAGGTGAGTAGGATCATGCCTTCAAGGGTAATTGACCCTGTTTATACTCTCTCCCCACCCCTGCCTTTTCCTCTCCTCTCCATCCCCCCCAACCTCTCTACCTCTCAACTTCAGTGAAGTGAGCATTTCCCTTCAGTATATGCTCCCCACCGTGGCCTGCCACAGGCCTGTAGCACCCCAGCCAACTAAGCATGGATGGAAACCTCTCACTCCATAAACCTGTCATCCTTTTCTCTGCATCAGCTATTTGTCCCAGGTATTTTGTCACAGTGACAGAAAGGTGACTAATACCACACAAAACAATTACAAAACACAAAGTGATGAAGAATAGCATGAAGAAAGAGAGTCTGGATTTTCATTTTATAGTCAGATTTCTTGGTTGAAACTTGTTTTACCAGGCATGATTCAATTTTTAAAAATACTTTAAGCAAACAGAACTAAATTACAGTCACAGACTCTAAAACAGACTTCTATTAACAAAACCGTATGTTACCCAAATAATCCAATTTTATATATCATAATTGAATCTGCCTTTGTTCAAGTAACTTTTAATCTTTTGAGCTTAAGTAACCACACATGAACCATCTATTCATAATAAGTTCTGGGTGTGCAGAGACACAACTAACTAGCTTCCCTCAAGAAAGACAATGCTCCAGGAGGGGTAGGTAACTTAAAAAGGTAATCCAGGTGTCCATCAACAGGTTAATGGATAAAGAAAATAGTGTGCATATACACACTAGAATTTTATTCACCTGTTAAGGAGAATGGAATTATGGCACTTGCAGGAAAATTGGTGGGACTAGAGATCATCATGTTAAGTAAAACAAGCCAAACAAATACCCCAGGTTGTTGGTTGTTTTTGTTGTCTTCTTGTATGGAAGCTGGGAGGAGAGAAGGACCTGAAACTAAAAGGGGAGATACTAGGGGTTCTGAAGGGCAGTGGACTGGAAAATGGGAATGGGAGATAAAGAATAATGGACGAATATGACTGAGGCATAATCATGTGTATAAATGGAAATGTCATAATTAAACTTCTTTGTACAATTAATATATGATGATTTAAATCTTACGGCAAAAGAAGATCAAGCAAAGCAGCTGAAGCCAACAGTAAGGCAACAACAACAGTGTGGCCTTGTGTCTGTTCACTTGTCTTCTTCTGGGGTCCACTATGTTGAGACTGGAGAGTGGCCTCCATCTTATACACAACCTTCGTTGTGTATGGCAGGAACAGCGGAAGGGTGTAAGCAAGGAAAGATCCTAAGAGCTTAGGTAATTCACTGCCCTTCCAGCCAAATTCTGCTGGCCACAGCGGGTCAATTGTGACATTCCCAAATTTGCAAGGTGGGGTCTGCCCTGAGGATGCAGGCAAGTGGCATGGTACATTATGCGACACTACAGTCATACGGGATAGAGGTACTAATAAATACTTGTTAGAATAACAAAATTGATGCTGACATCTAGCTTTAAGTAAGTTATCCAATCTTTTTTTTTCATTTCTGAGACAGTGACAGATTTTTTTCCCCAGTGTTTAAACATACTAATATGCCCGGTTATACAAATTTAAGCATAAATCCATTCAATAGGTTTGAGGTGACACCTCCATTTTTATGGAAAATAGAACTTTAATAATTAAGTCTAATCCTATATTGAGAAAGGGAGAGCAGTGATAGTATTTAGGCAACTGGAATTGTTATCTTTAAAAAAATCATACCCACTTTACTACAAGTCATTTTTACTTAAATCAGGACTGTCCAACAAAAACATTGTTAGCTGTTCATGATCTGAATTTTGGTGTATGAATTAAATATGGTACACATAAACAGTCATGAGACATTTGTTTTTTTATAAGTAAGGCAGCAGAATTACTCATTAGTAGTCTTTTTAAGATAAGCTATTAGGTCTGCCCTCTCTCCCTTCTTCTTAACTAGAGCGAAAATCATTTTTGTTTCAGGGATGTACTTTTTGGAATTATCCAAATACTACATCAGTGTATTCTTCCACCAGGTGATGCCTTTATTCTTGTTGGTATCTGTGTACGATAATCCAGTAGCCTGGCCTGTCTTCCTCCCAAACAGACCATGGAGATTTGGTCCAGTCTTATGCTCGCCTCCCTTTTCCATGGTGTGGCACTGGGCACACTTCTGAACAAAAGTCTTCTTACCTTTCTCAACATTGACCATTTTTAATTCGCTCCCAGGTGATCAGCACCACAGTCGATGCTACCAGAAGACGGATGTCCCACTCTTGTCAAGTTAACCAATCTTGAAGTCTACTTTTTCACCTATCATAGCTACTTTTCTATTGCTATGAGGAGGCATCATAACCAAGGTAACTTAAAAAAGCATTTAATTTTGGGCTCATGGTTCCATGTGACCTTGTATCTGCTCATTTGTCCTGTCCACCAACATGGCAGCTAGCGGGCAGGCATGGCGCTGGAACAGTAGCTAAGAGCTTACCTGATGAGAAAACAACAACCAGGCAGAGATAGAGAAATTAGGAAACTGCCTGGCCTTTTGAAACCTCCCACCCCCAATGACACCTCCTCCAATAAGGCCATACCTGCTGATACTTCACAAAACCGGTCTACCAATTAGAGACCAAGCATTTAAATATATGAGCCTATGGGGCCATTCTCACTCAAATCATCACATTACCTGTACCACAGAAATAGTGCTTCCCCTGAAAAGCCACACTGAAATTTGAACAAGACAGTGATGGTCAAAGACTCTAGCACCGTGACGAGATTATAGTCCAGGCTCTTGCTTCCTCTGCATATGTCCAGTGTCTGACAATGGGATGTATTGAGCTATGAAACAGAGGGTTTCTAGAACAGGCCTTACTTCATCAATTGTTTTGAGTGGAGAACTAGTATTTTATTTTTATTTTGGTTTGTTTTTGTTTTATTCCCATATCATTGCAGACCAGTATTTTTAAGGGTAATAAAAATGAATTGCTATAAAGGTGAAATAAAAATATAACACCCTAGACCCAAACGTCTACTATTAGAGTCAACTGATTTACCAAATTGCTATAAAAGTTATTTTATTTCAATTGCTGTTATACTCTGAGACTAGTAGCAAGCAGCAACACCTAGCTCTGGTCCACTAACCATTTCTGTAGGAGTGATCCCATCATCCAGGAATTCCAGCTAGGACTGCAATGCCAAGAACAAACAGCCAGCAGCCTTCATCCTAAACAGAGATCCTGACTATCCCACAAAGTACTTTTGGAAGAACCAGAAGTCACCATGGCCTACCCCTATAACTGAACCACCTCTACTTAAATTTCAGTTTTTATTCCCTTGGTATACACAATTCCATGCCTCTTTAACATTAATAAAACATCATTTTATTATTGCTCATGGTTCCTAAGGACTAAGGATTCGAAAAACCTTCAGGCAATTCTAGCTTCAAATCTCTTCTGATGGAATTGGCTCATAACTATGACTAGAGCAGGCAGCAGGTCATGGACACTTTTCCCCCTTATTCTTCAAGGGTTTCCCTGGTCTCTCTTTATGTGAACTATTCTGGGTTTCTTCTCAGCCTACAGCTACCAAACCACCATCCTGCTCAAATTAAGCTCAGTACCTCAAGCCAAGAGTTTTGCAAGCTGAGAGCAGACTGGACACAGCATCAAGACTGCCACAGAATGTCCTTTATAAATCCATGACAGTCTTCCCAGAGTCACAGGAGGACCTACATCTTGTAGGAGAAATTGAATGATTCTAGAACTTGATAATATGTTACACCAAAGATAGTATTAAAAACCATCTTTGGAACATACAACCTTCTCCCAAAAACTTTAAGGAACAAAGAGAAAGAATTCTTCAAGGTTGTTTGTAGGAGCTGAGAAAACCAAAGTATCCCACCCTCTGTGTAGAAGATGAAATGAGAGAATTCACATAAATGGGGGTCACTGGGAAGAAGGGCCAGCCTCATCTACCCATGGTGATGGCTAAGCATACTCTGCAAGATATGGTTGAAAATGACAGGAGGTGGGGTAGGGGTAGGAGATGGAAAAGTAGACTTGTAGTAAGTTCTCATTCCATCACAAAGGCATCCTGCATAAATTGCCTAAGACAGCGAGGACCACCAGGGTTCCAGCAGCACTGGTTCTGAAAGCCTAGAAGACTTCCCATAATCTCTCCACTCCTGGACCTGAGTGCAAGAAGTCATCCATGGGGCAATAGTGGGGTTGAAGGAAAGATGAGAATGAGTGAATGAGTCAATTAAAATCAACTCCCCTCCCCCACCCCCCACAGCTCCTTGAACCACAAGTGAGGTTTGAGCTGGGGGTGAGAAAAGTAAGGGTGTATGCATATCTGAATACAGGTGCCCCAAGAGACCAGAAGAGGACACAGATCCCCTGCAGCTGGAATTATAGATGGTTGTGAGCCACTCTACTTGGAGGTTGGGAACCTAACCCAAGAGCAGTTAGGCCCTCTTGACCACTAAGTCACCTCCCCCAGTCCCAAACTAGACTTTTGAGTCTCTGAGTCTAGGGCTCTTGGACATGTAAAGTCATTAAATAATGATAATATGTCAACCCTGGCCCATTACTTATAACAATAAATATCATTTAAGGAAAAATATTAGAAGTATTAGAAACTAAGAAAACCACTGTCCTCTCAGTTTTTCTGTAAACCTAAAACTTTTCTAGAAAGTAGAGTTAAAATGTTCTGAAACAGGTTTGAAAATCTATGGCATCAGCTGAAGATCCTTGAAAAGTGAAAGGAGTGAGAGGCTGTGGAACACATTCAAATGTGTTGGAAGGAGGAGAGCTGGTTCAGGCTTGTGCCCCAGGGATAAATACTGATCTACTATCCAAGGCCCCATAGATTGCTGAGGCCTCCTCTCTGACACCCACGTTAAGGGGGTATGGATCAGTCCCATGCTGGCCTCACAGTCACCAGTCTGGGGTCCATGTCAACTGTTTCTGTGGGTTTCATCAATCTGGTTTTGACCCCTTTGCAACTGGGTTCCAGGAGTTCAGTTCAGTGTTTAGCTGTGGGTGTCTGCCTCTGCTTCCATCAGCCACTGGATGAAGGCTTTAGGATGGCATATAAGGTAGTCATTAATCTCATTATTGGGGAAGGGCATTTAAGGCAGACTCAATGCCAGTTGGTGTCATCCTTGTAGACCTGTGAAAATCCCACTAGTGCCAGATCTCTCCTCAAACCTACAATGACTCCCTCTATTATGGTATCTCTTATCCTGCTCTCCTCTATTCTTCCTCCGACTCAACCTTCCTTCTTCCCCATGTACTCCTCTCCCCTCCTCTTCTCCCCCTCTCTCTTGGGAGAGACTGTCCTAGGAGTGACCCTGATCTAAACTCTTCAGGGCAGCTCAAGGGGTTTCTGTTTCTTCTAGGCAGTTGATCTTGTCTCAGAGTCTTTGTAGCTTGACTTGTTTACTCTTGGAAGGCAGGGGTTAATGAATCTGGTCAGTTTCAGGGACTTCCTGGGCCTATTTTGAATTGTTTACCTTTCTGCTTAGGGAGTTTCCCTGTAGGACTGAATGTTTCAGTATCAAGAAAATTTTTACACAACAGGTCCTGACAGGCAAGCAGGACTGAGCAGGTGAGTGAGTCTCGGAGTTCGTCACTTACATGGTAGTGTGTGAGGAGGCATGGCAAAATGAGTCTTGAAGAACCAAGCAGTAAGAAACCTCTAGTAATATTCCTTCTGTGTGTAGCACGTCTAAGGAAGCTATCTCAAAGCTTAGTGGCATGCTTATAGGTCAAAGGTCACTGAGGTTTGGGCTTATTGAAGTGCGACTCAATTGGACCCCACAGGGTGGCTTTGTTTCAGCCTACACTTTAATGAAGTTTGCCTGAGAGTGTTTCAGCCGGGAAGTTTACGCAGAGGCATTCCATATGTCTCTCAGTTTCCTAGGACAAGAAATCTGTTGTCCTCATTAAAAATGGCAGAGCTGAAGTCCAAATCAAGCCGCACGAGTACATTAAGGATTCTTGATGGTTCATTGATCAAAATAATTCAAACATCCCAGCCCAACATACACTCTACAAATGGTGAGGTGTTGAGCAGAGATGAGAACGTGTTATCATATTACAGTGCAATGACTGAGACCAGTAATCCAACCTATCATGCAGCATCTCACTTATCTGGACTCTCCAGGCTCCCTACAGACACAGTCAACAAGATGCAATTGTAATGCAAAACGCTCCCACCTAGAGGGGCATGCAAAATGCATGAGAAACCACAGCTAATGGAGGTCTAGTTAACCATATCATCTGGGTCCTCTTCCACTTACTCAGACAACCCATGCATCTAAAGCAATTAGAAACCTCTTAAGGAAGGTGAAGTTGGAGGGCCTAGGAATTTGACAATCTCCTTATGAAAATGCTGCCATTCATCTTCTTTGGGAGGATCAGATTAGAGTCTTCCTTAGCAAATTCCATCCACGTAAGTCATAGCTACCAAGGTTAGCTATAATGTCACCCACTTTTCTGTCCATGAGCTCCTCCCTGCACACCACTTCATGTATTTTTTATTACCACCTTAACGCCTTTATAAAATATTGATTGCTCATTCCCACGGCCCAGCCAAGGGCCCCAAAATGAGCATGTGCACTGATGCCTGGAGCTTAGGGCACCCTACAAATGACAGAATCCACTTGGGGGACGCAGAAGACCTTCTAGCCCCAGCATGAAAACTATTCTGAGGGGGGAATGAACACCGAGTTTACTAATGAGAAAACGAGGGTCTAGGAGGAGGGGTCATGAGACAGGAGGTGAAAGGAATTAAAAAGGTCAGGAGGAAGGAAGAGGAAGCACACAGGTTGACGGTGAGACCAAGCCGATAGCTTCATCATCAGCCGAGTTTGTTGTTAAATTTAATGGGCTGTAGGTGTTGATTGCTTTATCCATAAAATGAGCTATTAATTTGCTGTTCTAACAGGATAGGACCTAGCTTATGCAAATTGACCTGAGAGCAGCATCAGCTCTAAAAAAAAAAAAAAAAAAAAAAACAACCTTTCAGATCTCCCCCAACTGGAAGTTTCTTCTGTAGGGGGCTGAACTTGCTGGTTTCCACGCCCAATGAGTGTCAATGGTGGAGGGTCTTTTTTCTGTCTCTCACAGTAGTCACAAGCCGCATCTGCCCCATACCCCTCCATATCCCCAGTACCTAGTACAGTACCGCTGATACTCAGATCAACCAGAATTTTCCTGTGATTTTCTCCAGGTTACTATCCTCCTCTCTGTCTTGATTCCACCATTTACAACAGGGAGGATTTAATGAAAATAAACATGGCACCATCATCTAGACCACCAAATCAATTCAGAGCGGGGGGGTCTACATGCTCGGTGACTTTCTATGAAATGAGAGGACAGGAGGAAATACAACAAAACTCCTGAGAACCCTGGCACTCACATGCCTCCACTGAGTTAATCTAGAAGACTAAGCCTTAGATCAACATTTCTGGAGTCTTAGACTGAAAGCCCTTGGCTACAGTTTCATGCTGATGCTAATTTTCTGTGGGACTATTGCTTTCCCTTTGAGTGCTTCACCTGAGGGCAAAGCTTTTCAGCCTGTAGGTCCTGACTCCTATGGGGTCAACTGACCTTTTCACTGGCAACACCTAAGACCATTGGAAAACACAGATATTTACATTACAATTCATGAGCATAACACAATTACAGTTATGAAGTGGCAATGAAAATAATTTTATGGTGGGGGGGTCAGTTTAATACTATCACTGCATTGGGAAGATTGAGAACCACTGCCTTAGGGTCTCAGACAGAATAATAGCTTTAACTTCGCTAGACTGTTGGGAAGCTCAAACTGATATGGAAACAAAAGCGCTCTAAAGCCACAGGTTCTGTGACTTTCAGGTAAAGAAGATAATATAATGCCATAGCAGGTGTGTGCCTGGAGGAAAATCACATGAACTCTCGGAACTTCGACTCCCAAGACAATGAGACTGAATAAATAATCCCAGCATAGGACTGTTAGAATTAAATGACCCTAAGAAGGGTCAAGGGTATTTACCAGCAAACTTGAGTTTGAATCTCGGCACCCATGTGGCAGAAAGATACAACGGACTCCTGAGACTTCTCTGACCTCCACGTGAACGCTTTGGCATGACTCCCTCACGCGACAGATAGATAGATAGATAGATAGATAGATAGATAGATAGATAGATAGATAGATAGATAATAAATTAAATTTTAAAAATAATCACACGAATCAAAACCTGTATGTGTCTATCACACAATATAGTAAATAAAATATTATAAAGCTCTAATGCCTAGGACTTCTATCAGACTGCACTATAAAATAAAAATGCACTTCCTTTTAGTCACAAATTCTTAGCAATTTTAAGACGGGAATGTACTATGTTAAATATAGCTCAGAGATACCCTCTGTGCAGGGCCCTGGGTGAACTCATAGGTTACATCCATCTAAACCATGCTGGAGCATGCTGACTGCAAAAGTATATTACTTCCTTCTCTGACACCTATGTCAGACACAAATAAACAAATAAATAAATAAATAGGATTTTGGACTTTTTTAAAAGAAAAATTACAATTTCTATTCCTGAGGCAGCTGCATTTTTCCTCCCTTGAGCAGCACAGCATCACCTATCCTGATAGACACCAGACAAGGGAAGACTTCAATCAACTCTGGCTTCTAGCAGGCACTATAGCTAGAGAAACATGTTTATGGGATCAGGACGGTATTAGAGAAGGGGAAACGTAATCAGGAGTGTTTGCCATACATGGCAGGGAAACAGGAGCAGATGCTTGAAGGCACCAGGCTCCTTTTCATAAAGCTTCAGTGGCTCCCTCTCCAGTGCCTTCGAGAGAAGCCCATTATCCCCCAGAGCTTCCTTCAGTGCTTTCCAAGGTCTCATTTTCCATCTAAATCCCCATTCTATAGTATGGTGCTTCAGCTGGTCTATTTTCTCACTGACTCCATATTTTAATGTACCTTTCCACATCCATCTCTCTATTCACAACCTTCTCCGAGAGTGCCTTCTTCCCACTTTTCCAAGTTTTTTTTCTGAGAACTGAATTATATTCCATCTCATGGAGGAAACAAGGCAAAATAGTCTCCATGAAACTAAGATTGTACTAGTCAGCATTTGCTGCAATAATAAACAGCACGCCCAATCTTGATATCTTATAATATGACTATTCCTATCTTAGACACATATTTAGAGGGCCACATGGATGACCATGAGTCAATTCTATGTGTCTCTTTCTTGGTTCTGCTCAGTTTTTTTTTTTTTTTTTTTTTTTTTTTTTGGTTTTTCGAGACAGGGTTTCTCTGTGGCTTTGGAGGCTGTCCTGGAACTCGCTCTGTAGACCAGGCTGGCCTTGAACTCACAAAGATCCGCCTGCCTCTGCCTCCCGAGTGCTGGGATTAAAGGCGTGCTCTGCTCAGTTTTGTTCCATGTGTTTTCTCATTCTGGGACCCAAGGTGATAGACAAACCTTTGCCAGAGACATTCCATTTTCTTTTTTTCCCACCAACATATTTTTATTATTTGGAAACTTCATACAGTAACTCTGATCACACCTGTTTCTCATTCCACAGGTACATTTTCCCATCCTTGCACCCTACCCGATCCTCCCAAAAAAACACCAAGTCCAGTTTGTATTGCCCATATACTTACTGGAGCATGATCAAACTACCAGTGGCCAGTGCTTTAAAGAAAACTGAGTCCTTCCTCACCCCACCCATCAACTGTGAAGAGCTACACTTCAGCATCTTATTCACAATTTGTAAAAATTCTCTTCAACAACTTCCTATCTGGACTATTTCTTTCATGGGGAGAGTGGCATAGAAGCCTTCAATACCTGTCATCCACAGTTAAGAGTTTGTAGTCATCAATACCAAGAAGCTTCCTTGCCCATAGCAGTGAGTGACGGCTTGCACATGGTTTTCACAGGAGGGATCATGGACATCACCATAGTTTCTGGCAGCAGCACAGATCACAGACAGCAGCATGGTTTCTGGGGGCATCAAGGCTCCCAGAAGTCTTTCAAAGAGACTTAATCCAGAAAATGAACCATTCTTCATCTTGTGAATCTTGTTGTTACTCAAAGTCAGGGTTATATGTTGTTGGGTAGGACCTGCCCTGCGAGTACCCCTGCCATGACCATCATGTTTGCGTCCTCTGTGCAGTACCGTGTCTCTGTGCTCTCCTCCCTGAGCAGAGTGAGTGGCAGCAGCTCCATGCCACAGACCAGACCCACGGGTCAAACGTCTACACTGGCCTAGCATGCAGGAAGTGATGACACAGTCTGGTGGTGGTCCAATCCTCCCAGTGGCCTGAGGTCTGGCCCGACTCAGCAGCACTTGCTCCCATACCTGCCATTGCTGCCGTGTTTCTAGTTCTGCTTCTCTCCATCATGCACGCTGCTCCATTCCACCACCTCGTTTTCCTTCTAGACATGCTATCTTCCAGGTAGACAAAATGGACTCGCAAAAGTCAGAGCAAATCACAAAGTCCTCAATACCCTTGCTCAGTGGTGTACAGATGACATTTCCTGACATGTAGCGACCAATCCCAGAGTCACTGAGGTAGAAATGGACATTCTATCCATAGGGAAAGAAGGCAGTGGAAAATTGTGAACATAGCACACTCAGCCTTAGAGTCAAATACATTGCTCTGAATCCAGTTTATTCTATACTATTCTGTTGAGTAAGTGCAAAATGAAGTGTTTCTATCTTCTACATCTCCATTATATTGCCTGTAAATGCAGAGGAATAATAGTCATGTTAAAGTTTCTTATTGGGGATAGTAGCTATAAAGTGCCTTACATAGTCTCTGTCACATGAAAAGTTCTCATAAGCATTTTTTTATCACCAATGGCATGTTTAATATTTACCATGAATAATCACAATGTTACTGCATTCTTCTGACTGGTTCATTTATTCATTCTCTCAATAAGCATTTTCTTTGTATTCTGTAGTATTTGCCTAATTCCCTATCACATAGCCTTAGTCCAGAGTCATGACCAGCCCCATGGTCCCCAGACCTAAGGTAGCCTACCATCATGAGTCACCTCACAAATATACACAACACTACAATTATAAGAAAGTCCTAGAGACTTTTTTCTCTTGGCCTGGTTCCATTTCAATCCGTGGATCCACAATCAATCCAGTAAGGGAACACAGGCACATAAAACTTTAATTAGTTTCATGAAGTTAAAATTACTTTCATGAGTAGAAAGAATAAGGTGGGGGAGGATAAGACTAAAAAAAAAAAAAGAGGAAAAAAGGCTGTGGGAAGAAGAGAAGAGTCTCCTGTGAAGGTAAAATGGTAAAATGAATTGTCTGCGTTTGACTGGAAATTCTGCAAATGTCTTCTGGCCCTGCCAAGGAAATGCCTTTGTAAATTATTTAGCTTTTCAAATGAATGAGAACAATGGGGGAACCCTATGCTAGGTGGTGATTTGGATTTCCAGTTCAAACAAGAGAGCTGGTAGTTCCCCTTAAGAAGTAATAGAAAAATAAGCCTGTGTGTGTGTGTGTGTGTGTGTGTGTGTGTGTGTGTGTGTTCACTCGAGCATGCTTTCTCATAGATCTCTCCAGTATGACCCCTGAAAACTTGATCTTAAAAATACCCTACAAATCTCAGCCATGCTATTACTGTGTGTGTGGCTTTGGGCAAGAGCACTAATTCTCTGAGCTTTGGTTTCCTTCAGTGATGAACAAGGACGGCAAGACCATTCTCACTTATCTGCAAGAAGGTGACCTGAGGTCAGTGTTGTGACACTTCAGCCATGCCAGTACTTGAAATGACACACAAAACATTCTGTGTAAAGCATGTATGATTCAGGGGCACCCAGAGAGTTATAACTGTTGTAACAGATTTAGGTATACAGATTGATCATAAAGAATTGGTTTGTGAAAGCTATCATGATGAGCAGTTAGCCAGACAGAAACACAGGATAACTAATTATGTCACTCCAGGCTGAAGACCATGAGAACTCAAAACCCATGTTTTAGCTTCATAAACTGATGTTCTAGCTCAAGGCAGATGCCAGGGAGATAGTCTTTCTTACAGAATACACAGGCAGTCTTAAATCCTATATGGGATTTCAACTGGTCGGATGAAGCCCATCCACATTTGGGAGGACAAATATGTTTTTCTCGGTCCATCAATTTAAATATTAACATAATATAACAATACCCTCATGGAAACACCCATGAATAATGTTCAGTCAAATACATGGGCACCTTGCAGACTAGTCAAATTGTTCATTACTGTTCCTGAGACTTCTCTCACATGGCAAGCTCTTTGAAGAAGACAGTGTCAGATCTTCCATGCAAGCACAAATTTGGATGATCAAATCACATCAGCTAAAGCCCAGGAAGCAAAACACCATGGTCATTTACCAAAAAAGACATTACTCTCTGAGCCTACTTCTACATTGTTAATCAGAGAGACTAGTGCCATTGATACTGATGTGATACTGTGGAGAGATAAGAAGAAGAGAGATAAATAGAGTGTGTGTATATGGTGTAATGCAGTGTAGTATACTATAGTACAGTATCATGTAGTGTCCTGTGGGACTCACACATTCAAGGCATGTTCACTGTATCAGACTTACATGCATTGTGCTATAGGTAACATAATAAAACTACATAAGCCAGAAAAATGCATAATCATCCCATGTGCCAAGAATTCTAAATTTAGTTTGAAGGTTGATTTATTCTGCATCTCAGCAATGTTAGAGCTCTGAACCAGTCCCTCTGAGACTTCCATGGCCTTCCCATCAAGCTCTCAGAAGGAATAAAATAGCACATGTTCCCTACTAGACAGTTGCCAACAGGGAATAGAAAAGGACTTGAGAAATAGCTTTCTGATCTTTAATATCAATCTAATGCACCAGGACAATCCTTTTGAGAATTTCTAGGAGATTGTCCCCCATGTCTCATTCACATGACTTTTGCCAAGAAGAATAACATCGCTATGATAATTTGGATCAATCATTGTTTGTAGAAGATGTTTCACACATTGACCCTAACCAAAGTCAACATGAAAGAACTTTAATAGAGAGCCAACAGTACCCATCATTATTTCAAATAAGAGCAATGTGTCAGTTTGAGGTGGTGTGAACATAGTTATGAAAAGAAAGGGAAGAAAAAGGCTTGGATCAAAGAAAAAGTTTTACCTAAATAAGGCAGGCCATATTGTTTACATAAGGTCCATGCCTCTAACTTGCACCAAGACAGTCTCAGAACACAAGAGTAGAAATAAAGGTACAAGAACCCAGAGAGGCCAATTGCAACAAACGTAGTTCCTAAGCAATGACATCATAGGATCATCAAACAGGTTTGAGGGAAGTTGAATTCTCAGTGGCAAATAGTAGTTTATTATTAATTCCTTTACTTTGCTCTAAAAGGTATGTCTTATTAATTTTGTATTATGCTTACTTAGTTTTGCTATTTGCTCATGAATACTTTATCTTTTGTTCATAAAGTTGGGGAATCCAGAGTTTTTGTTTCCCTTGATTCGAAATCAAAAGAAGACTCTGAGCACTACCTGACAATTACACGGCACATGTTTGTCCCAGGGGGCATCTGATACCTCCTTGCCCTCAGGGAAAAGGTAACACAGAACAGGGAAAGTTCTTGAAGAAATTTATATTGCAAAAATACACTGCCCATAATGGTGCTTAATAAATGTTGATTGGATTTATTAGTTCCCAAGTGCTGTTAGGTAAATTATAGCAAGAAATGGTCATATTATAGAGGTATTTCATTTGTTGATGAGTGGTTTGATTGATTGAGTTGCTTGGTTGGTAAGAAGATTGAGGGGTTAGTTGGTTGGTTGGTCATTGTAGGCTGGTGGGTTAATTGTTATTTATTTATAAGATCAATTTGGTGATGGGTTGGTAAGATTCTTGGTTGTTTGTTTTTTAGGACATATGCTTGTTAGCTGTCTTATGGATTGGTGGGTTAGTGATCGGCTGGTTGGTTGGTTGGTTGGTTATAGTATTGGTGTTTGGTGATATAAAGCACTCAATGTTAATTTCCAAAAGGGATCTAGCATGATTAGGACACGCAAAGTAATCCATCCATCACTTACCTTCAAGCCAGAATGTATCTTGTACTATGGAAGAATGGGGAATGTTAGGGTCCTGGAGAAATCCCACAAAAGACCGCAATCCACATATGTAATCACCAAAAGTGTTTTCTTTCTGGCATGCTAGGGTCTGCCATCCCACACAAAGGCAAGATGACAAAGACCCCAAGGAGATCACAGGCTCCTTTTAAACACAGTCAAGGGGAGGTCCTAGGGCAATTAGGATATTTTATCTACAATTGGCTTAAACACGTGGCAATTATATTAGTGTGTTCTAATTGGCCAGGGCTAGTTATGGGATGCTCAGGGCTATGGTTTTCCATGGGGGTCTGGACAAGTCCTAGACTTTGTCCTTATTTGGTTAACATCTTGAACTTATTGATTGTGGAAGCTAGCTAGCCTAATACAAACTGACTGTGGGGGCTAACTCAGGCCTGGAACTGCATGTACCAGGCCTCCTCATCCTTGCTTTTTGGGGTGTTGGAGATTATTTGTCTTTTGTTTGAGGCTCTTCATCAGAAACTGTTTACTCAGCCCCAGGAAACTTAAGTTGAGGCCTGATCTCTGAGAGGTCAATCAGTCTACTATGGTGTCTGCTTGGTCCTCTCAGGGAATAAACTTGTCTCATCTGAACAGAAGAGAGGATGATAGAAACAGGTAACAATGATGTATGGAGAAAACACCTGTGAAAAGCAAGAGGCAGTGGATAAAGTACTTAGTCACACAGGCTGTGGCAACCATTGAAAGCTGAATAACTCTGCCACCACTGGCTTTCTGGACACCTTTGTAAGACACCTAAGCCTCAACAGCATTATTGTGGTTAGAATTAAAATAAGAAATGCATGGAAAGAGTTCAGTAGTAACTTAGACTGAGAAGTCAACACATGCCAACTATTACAATTATTATCAAGAAAATCAAAGGAAACATAAACTGAATATTAAAAGGTAAATAGGTGTTTTCTTAGCATAGCTTGACAAAAAGTGCCACTGGAGGAACTTGATTGTAAGAAGAGTTTGGGCAAGCTCAGAGGGTGAGAAAGGATGAAATGAAGTCTGTTTACAAATTATACACATACACACACACACACACACACACACACACACACACACACACACACACACACACCTCAGTGTCAGTGGAGACCATGCTGCATAGACATGGTACAAACTAAAGAACTGAGCTGCACCTTGCTGCTTCTATGATGGAAGCTCCTCTTTGAAAGAGTTGGTGTGGGAAGAGGCTGGGAAGCAAGGGAATGGTGATAATGCCTTTGGGGTGAGATCATTTCTGAATAAGGATGGAGGCTGGCTTTGGGATGAGTGAGTGAAGAGCCAACCTAGCTAGACTGTAGGCAGACAAAAGAGGGATGGAGCAAGCGGTGCTCCACTCTCCACATCTGCCACTATTGTTAGAGACAGTGTCTTCTCCAGGTATAAGGACTTGGACCCATGCCCCTCTAATCTTCAAGAGTAAGTCTTGGACATACATAGGCTCTATGCTTAAGAAAGGCTAAAAAAATGCAGATGGGATAAGTAACCTCAAATAGTATCTTGCCCATCCTTTCCTCTCCACAATTCTCTTAGTGCTACTTTTCTTAGAGGCAAAGGGTGATGTCCCAGTTGGCTGCTATTTAACAATACTATAACTTGTCTACTTCCAGATGTTGTTCTCCTCTCACCCCAACACAATTTACCAATGACCCAGCATCTCAGGGGGACAGGGAGTAGGTTTACAGGAGAGTATGACTGGATATTTCTCTATACCAAGAGAAAATAACAGCAGCATTCTGAAATGCAAATTCTATCAGATGTGTAAATATTAGTCCAGAGGAACAAGAATTTCAAATTAACCCACTCAACATATGAAAGAAGATAGAAGAAGATATTAGTAATCAAGAGAGAAGAAAACAAAGCAAATACAAAAGGGCCCAGCAGAAACACTGAGAAACAGAATGACTTATATAATGCTCAGAACAACTAAGACAATTGGTTGAAGAATAAATTAATTAATGGAAAAGGGAAATGGAGGAAATTTCTCTAAAGGAAGAATTTAATATTGAACCATTTAAGTAAAGGAAAATAATGGAAAGCAAGGCATAGCAGCTCATGTCTGTCTTCCCAGAATTTGGTAGGCTGAGACACAAGTATCACATGAATTCCAAAGTGACCAGACAAGTTTGTACACCCACCAGCAATGGAGGAGTGTTCTCTTTTATCCACATCATCTCCAGCAGAGACTGTCATTGGTGTTTTTGATCTTAGCCATTCTGGCCAGTGTAAGATGGTATCTCAGAGTTGTTTTGATTTGCATTTCCCTGATGGTTAATGATGTTGAGCACTTTCTTATGTGTCTTTCAGTCATTTTTGATTCCTCTATTGGGAATTTTCTATTGAGTTATATACCAATTTTTAAATGGATTTTTTGGTGTTTTGGTGACTAGATTTTTGAGTTCTTCATATAATTTGGAAGTCAGCCCTCTGTCTGATGTGGGGTTGGTGAAGATCTTTTCCCATTCTGTGGGCTGACATTTTATCTTGTTGACTATGTCCTATGCCTTACAGATGCTTCTCAGTTTCAGGAGGTCCCATTTATTAATTGTCGATCTCAGTGTCTGTGCTATTGGAGTAATGTTTGGGAAGTGATTTCCTGTACCAATTAGTTCAAGGGTACCTCCCACTTTCTCTTATAAGAGGTTTCATGTGGATAGATTTATGTTGACTTCCTTGATTCATTTGACTTAAGTTTTGTTCATGGTGATAGGTAAGGATATCTCTGGAGTCTTCTACATGTCCAAATCCAGTTGTGCCAGCACCATTGTTTTTTCCATTGTATAGTTTTAACTTCTTTGTCAAAACTCAGGTGTTTGTAGGTTTATCAGTTAATATCTCAATCTTCAATTTGATTCCATTGGTCTACTGTCTAATCTGTGACAATACCAAGCTGTATACAGCACTATGGCTCTATAATAGAACTTGAAATCAGGGATAGTTCCTTTATTGTACAGGGTTGTTTTGGCTATCCTATAAAGATGAGTATTGTTCTTTCAAAGTCAATGAAGAATTGTGCCAGTATTTTGATGGGGAATGCATTGAATCTGTAGATTGCTTTTGGCAAGATTGCCATTTTTACTATGTTGATCCTACCTATTCAAGAACATGGGAGATCCTTTCATTTTCTGGTGTCATTTTTAATTTCTTTCATTAAAGACTCACAGTTCTTGAAATACAGGTCTTTCACTTGTTTGGTTAGCATTAACCCAAGGTATTTTATGTTGTTTGTGGCCATTGTAAAGGGTGATGTTTCTCTGATTTCTTTCTCAGCCCTTTTATCGTCTGTATATAGTAGGGCTACTGATTTTTTTTTAGTTAGTTTTGTATCCTGCCACTTTGCTGAAGGTGTTTAGCTGTAGGAGTTCCCTGGTAGAATTTTTCAGGTCACTTGTGTAAACTACCATATCATTTACAAATAGTGAAAGTTTTACTTCTTTCTTTCTAATTTGTATCCCCTTGATTTCCCTTTGTTGTCTTATTGCTCTAGCTAGAACTTCAAGTACAATTTTGAAGAGATACGGAAAGAGTGGACAGCCTTGTCTTATCCCTGATTTTAAAGGAATCACATTGAGTTTCTCTCAATTTAGTTTGATGTTGGCTGTTGGTTTGCTGTATATTGGTTAGGTATGTTCCTGTTATCCGTGATCTCTCCATGACCTTTATCATATGAAGGGGTGCTGAATTTTGTCAAATGCTTTTTCAGCATCTAGTGAGATGATCATATGGTTTTTCTTTTTCTGTTTGTTTATACGGTGGATTACATTAATGGATTTTCATATACTGAACCATCCCTACATTCCTGGGATGAATCCTACTTGGTCATGGTGGATGATTTATCTGATGTGTTCTTGGATTCAGTTTGCCAGTATTTTATTGAGTATTTTTGCATCAATGTTCATGAAGAAGATTGGTCTGTAGTTCTCTATTTACTTGTGTCTTTGTGTGGTTTGGGTACCAAGGTAATTGTAGCCTTCTGCTTCTATTGTGCCGAGCAGTTTGAAGAGTATTGCTATTAGCTCTTCTTTGAATTTCTGGTACAATTCTGCACTGAAACCATCTTGTCCTGGTCCTGGGATTTTTATTTTGGTTGGGAGACTTTTGATGACTGCTTCTATTTCATTAGGGGTTATAGGTCTGTTCAAATTGCCTATCTGTATTGATTTTAATTTTGGTAAGTGATATCTATCCATAAGGTTAACCATTTCTTTTAAATGTTTGAGTTATGTGGAGTACAGATTTTCAAAGCATGACCTGATGATATTCTGGATTTCCTCAATGTCGATTGTTATGCCCCCTTTCCCTTTCTGATTTTGTTAATTTGCATGCTCCCCCTCTGCCTTTTAGTTAGGTTGGGTAAAGGTTTGTCTATCCTGCTGATTTTCTCAAAGGTGCAACCTTGTTTCATTGATTCTTTGCATTGTTTTCTTTGTTTCTACTTTATTGATTTCGGCCCCAATTTGATTATTTTCTGGTGTCTGCTCCTTTGGGGTGAGTTTGCTTCTTTTTTTCTATAACTTTCAGTTGTGCTGTTAATTCTCTAGTGTGACTATTCTCCAGTTTCTTCATGTGGGCACTCAGTGCTATGAACTTTCCTTTTAGCATTGCTTTCAAAGTGTTCCATAAGTTTGGGACACTTTGTGTTTTCATTTTCATTGAATTTTAGGAAGTCTTTAATTTCTTTCTTTATCTCTTCCTTGAACCAGGAATGCTGCAATTATGCATTCTTCAATATCCATGAGTTTGTAGGCTTTCTGCAATTTGTGTTGTTGAATTCTAACTTTAAGCCACAGTGATCTGATAAGATACATGGGGTTATTCCAATTATTTTTTATGTGTTGAGGTTTTCTATGTTTCCAAGTATGTGGTCGATTTTAGAGAAGGTCCCATGTGGTGCTGAGAAGAAGACATATTCTTTTGTGTTTGGATGGAATGTTCTACAAATGTCTATTAAACCCATTTGGGTCATAACTTCTAATAGTTCCTTTGTTTCTATGTTTATTTTCTTTCTGATGTTCCTTCCTAGTGGTGAGAGTGGGGTGTTGAAGTCTCCCACTATAAGTGTGTGGGGTTTTTTATGTGATTTAAGTTTTAGTAATGTTTCTTTTATGAATGTTGACGCCTTTGTATTTGGGACATAGATGTTCAGAATAGAGACTTCATCTTGATGGACTTTTCCTGTGATGAATATGAAATAACGTTCTTCATCTCTTTTGATTAGCTTTAGTTTGAAGTCTAATTTGTTAGATATTAGGATTGCTGCACCAGTTTGTTTCTTGGGTCCATTTGATTGGAAAATCTTTTCCTAGCCCTTTACTCTTAGATAACGTCTGCTTTGAAGTTGGGGTGTGCTTCTTATATATAGTGGAAGGATGGATTCTGTCTTCATATTCACTCTGTTAGCCTGTGTCTTTTTATTAAGCAAGTTTAAAACCATTGATATTGAGGGATATTAACGACTACTGATTGTTAATTCTTTTTCGTTTTGGATTTGCTGTTGGTGTTAGTATTGTGTATGGATTCCCCCCCCTTTTTTTTCTTTTGGCTTTTGGTATAGTGGGATTATCTATTGTCTATGTTTTTGTGAGTGTAGTTAACTTCCTTGGGTTAGAGTTTTCTTTCCAGAGCTTTCTGTAGGCTTGGATTTGTGGATATGTATTGTTTAAATCTGGTTTTGTCATGGACTATCCTGTTTTCTCCATCTATAGTGATTGAAGGTTTTGCTGGATACAGTAGTATGGACTAGCATCCATGGTCCCTTAGCATTTGTAGAACATCTATCCAGGACCTCCTGGCAGAGTGTCCATTGAGAAGTTATGTGTAATTCTAATAGGTCTCCCTTTATATGGTGCTTGGCATTTTCCTTTGCATCTCTTAATATTTTTTCTTTATTCTGTAAGTTTGGTGTTTTGATTATTATGTGACTAGGGGATTTTTTTGTGGTCCAGTCTATTTGGTGTTCTATAAGTTTTTTGTATTTTCATTGGCAAGTTCTTTAGGCTGGGAAAGTTTGTTTCTTCTATGGTTTTGTCCAGTATATTTTCTCTATCCTTGAACTGAATTTCTTTGCCTTCTTTTAAATATATTATTCTTAGGTTTGGCCTTTTCACGGTGCCCTTGTTTCCTGGATATTTTGTGTTAGGCATCTTTGGTCAATGACTCTATTTCTTCTAGTGAGTCTTCAACAACTGAGATTCTCTTCAATCTGTTGTATTCCATTGGTTATGCTTGCATCCATAGTTCCTCATCATTTACACAGCTTTTCTATTCCCAGCATGCCCTCATTCTATGTTTTCTTTGTTTCCATTTCAGTTTTCAAGCCTTGAACTGTTTGAATTGTTTCCTTCACTTCTTTGGTTGTTTTTTTCTTGGCTTTCCTTGATTTCTTTAAGAGATTTATTTCTTGAATTTTTTGGTTTGTCTTTTTCTCCATTTCCTGTATTTTTTGTTTTTTTTTTTCTTCCATTTCTTTAAGTGATTTTCTCATTTCCCCTTTGAGAGTCTCTATCATCTTCATAAAATTGTTTTTAAGGTCTTTCTCTTCTGCTTCATCTGCATTGGTGTGTTCAGGTCTTGCTGGTGGGGGAGTCCCTAGACTCTGGTGGTGTCATATTGGTCTTTCGTTGCTGAATGTGTTCTTACACTGTCATCTTCCCATACCCTCTTCCAGTGGATGCAGGTGGGGTCTCTCCCTCTCCTCTTGTCTCCCAGTGGGTTCAGCGGGACAAGACTTCGATGTTGGCAACTCTGGATGGTCCAGCCCCTCCTGGTGTTTTCACGTGGAGGGTTTAGGAGGGGCAAGACTATGATGTGGGCAGACTTAAATCGCCCAGTCTGCAGGGCAGGTCCATTACATGGGGATCAAACCTAGGAAGCTCCGAGGAAAGTGGGGAAGGGAGTTGGGCCAGGGTGGAACCCATACTCAAGCTGAGGGCATGGGGAGCGAAGACTGTGATGTAGGCAGATTCTTGATGGTCCTGCTGCTGGGGTGGGTTTACTGAGCAGACCCAGGAAGGGGGAGCTCTTTTCAATACAGAAGAGAAAACAGAATAATACCAAGTTGAATTAGGCAGAGATACAGATCTCTTAGACCCAAGCCCTAGCATGACCTGAGCCCTTGAGCCCTTGAGCACACCCAATAGCAAGGTACAGAGTGGGATGCTTGCTCTACCATACCCCCTATGGTTTTTCATCCCAAGTCAGTTTGTCAGGATGGATTCTTAGACAAATGGCTCCTCTTCCTCCATGAGCACCACAAGTACAAAAAACTCTACCTTTTTGTTCCCAAAGGTAAAAGGAGCACATGGTTTACACTGAATAGTTACTTATCAGATAAACTACTCATACTTCACTTTGAGAATCTCACTGCTAAGTGACCAAGTGTAGCCAAGCTGGTATAATCAGCTACACCTTACCATTGCACCTCACTGGATCCACAAAGGGATCCAGCCCTACTCATCGTCCAGGTCCATCCCAGGTTAGATTCTCTCATGAACCAAATGTCCAGATTTGAAATACACTTCTTCTAGTACCATCCTCCCATCCCATCTTCCTGCTCAGTCCCATTATTGGACTTCATGACTTGTCTGAAACACACCAAAACCAGAGAAAGATAGGCTTGCTCTGGTCAGACAGACTGGTCTCCTGACTCCCTAACCAGCTGTACTGTCTTATATTACACTTTCTGATAGAACACTCGTGCGGGCAAGTTGACAAAATGGGTCATTTTTTTAAGCTTCCAACTCAAGGATCATAGACATCTGTGAGATAAGAAAGCCACTGCTATCTTCTTCCTGTCACCGGATGGCATCAGTTATAAAATCAGATAAATAAGGGTTCCATCCCAACTATATTGTTGGCTAGCTAGTTGACCTTCATCAGTCACACTTCTGTCCGGACCTCAGCTGCTTTCCCTCTTAAAGGCCTGTACTGGGCAAGAGAAGGAAGGAAGGTCACCTGTGGCACATCAAGCATTTGACATTGATTTCTTCCTGAGGTTTCTAGTTGAAGGGACTTCCATGAGCACTGAGTCCATACACCCTGTTCACTACCGTATCTCCATACATCTCCACACCGTGTGGGAGGTAGTCAGCAGATCCTTGTTCACTTAAATGAGTCAGTGAATGAACAAGAACTTTCCCTTGTGACTCTACTAACACACTGGTAGGAAGATTAGACTAGCATCATTTGTTAATTTGAAATATGCCACTTAAACGAAGAAAAAAGATGCTTCCTGTTTTCCTGTCTTCCTGTTCTTTTACCAAATTTCTGAGAAATATTACCAGGGATTTTGGGAATCCAAGCTCACTGTGTCAGGAAAATGTCTAAACTCTTGGGAAATGAGTATGTTTTTATACAACACAATCTCAGCTTCTAATACTTAATATTATAAACCCCGCTAATAACTCCAGGTCACCTGTCTGGGGAAGAAAGATAAGGATTTTAAAATTTAGCACATTTGCATGTATAATCTACCACGGATGCTGTTGACTCAGAGAGAGATTTTTAATTTGCTTCCCCCTAGTTGGCCCCTGAGAACAGTTATTTCCAGAGATGCTAATGGAGAGTGCTGATTGCAATATGGCTTCACTTGAAACCTTTATGACATTTCATGAAGAGCCATACATACAGCCAAGATAAGCCTCTTCCCTTGAGGAGGTGAATGTCCCTGGAAAGAGACACATGCAACAACAGCCTTAGGTCTGAATCCGTGTCCTCCTAGCAGTCATCTGGGTGACTTTCTGCAAATTGCATTACTTCTGTGTCCAACTCTTTGTCCATTTATCCATGTCCTCATCTGCTCACTTAAATAGTTCTGGCTTAACAATAGCATTTAGATTGCTTTTATAACATGTAGCAGATCAAAGATGCTCACATATTCTTGGAGCATCCACCACTCAAGAGCTGCATTGTGTATGCTATTTCTGAGACCACTGTCTCTAGAAGCACTGCATGAACTCTCCTGAGACTACGTGAAGGCACTGCAACTGCTCTTGTGGGAACTTTCAGCTGAGTCCAGCTTTTCAACCACCCTCACCAGGACACCACCATGCCAGCGGGGGGCCCATCTTAAAAAATGGTTTCCCACCCCCAAGTTGCTCCAGTAGATGCTATGTTGATCAATAATTGACTATCCAGATGAGCCTTCTGCAAATTCCTCGCCCCCAAATCATAAACAAGATAAAATAGCCGTGTTGTCATAAAATTTTAAAGCAGTTTGCTAAATAGCAAGAGAGTATCAAGCTGTCTTTTGTACGGGTAGCATCAGAGCACACCTTGATTGAGTCTGAACTCTTTGATCTTGGGTTTTTCTTGTTTGCTGTTCTTTCGGAGAACTTATGCCTACAGATAAAAATCCAAAGAGAAAGGGAGATTGGAAAAAGAGGAAGATCAAACACAAACAAGTCATTTTAAAGTGGAAATGAAAATGGCTAGTGACACTGTATTTTTTATTTCACCATATTACCAATGAAATAAATGCAACTTGAATCTGAAACTCATATCCCTTCACCTATTAGGACAGAATGCTTTAAATAAAAATCATCTAGCCTTGTGAAGGGAAGTGGGACATCAGAAACCAATACACAAGGCCACAATGAGTAAAATGTTGGTACACTATTTCTAGAAAACAAACTGACTGGAATATTTTAGATTTTGGTCACTGTTTCTAGAAAATACTATCTGACAGGTAGACAAAGACTTGCACTCAAAATATGTTGGGTTACCATGCCATTGATAACATTAAAGTGTTATTGGTTTCTTTTTTAAATCCATAAATGTTGGATTTCAGGGAATGGTTAAGTAAATTGAATTGCCTTCACAAGATGGAAGATTGAGGCATCATTGTAAATGATCCTTATGAAATGTTCCTAACAACATGGGAAAATGCTTAATGACATAACGTTAAGTAAAAGAGCAAGATAGAAAAGGGTTATAAAGTATGATTTCAACTACTTTGAAAACCATAAAAAGTCTGGAAGGAAATGCAATAAAATGTTAATAGTGTTTATCTGTGGGGAGGTGGGATTATGTGAAGCTGTTTTTCTTATTTACTCAATGCCCTGGTGTCAACACTGGGCACACATTACTTCTGCCATCTAAAGTGGGTTTTCTTCATTTAATAAGAAAAGAGATGGTCAACAGTAGTAAATTTCTGTCCAAGTTTGGAGTCATGAAAATGAAGAATTATTGGCAAGATTTTAGGAGTCTTGGAATTGAAAGTCTGTGATAATACAGACCTTTCAGAGTGAAGTTTACTTTCATCCATGTCTATGATAGGAACAATATTTGCAGAGTCTGTGGATGGTGTAAACACAGAGTCTGTTTCCCCAGCAGGGTTTGATTTGATCAATAAACCCCGCCTCACTCCCAGAAGTAGTTCAGAACTCATCATGTGAGACCTGTTTGTGAAGGAGAAGCCTCAGCCCATGGAGGTAAATGGAAATAAATAGGTCAGAGTTCAGGTCCTCAGACTGGAAGTGATGTAGTCCTTGAGTTTCAGACACCAGGCATCCCTATCTGCGGCTTGTAGGACACTTGCTTGGTGACTTTTTGTGGCAATTTCACACAGAATTATTTATAAAATGAGGGAACAGAACGTCTCAAGTGTTAAGAATTATAGAAGAGAGACATAAATGGATCTCCAGGAAGGGGAAATAGACAAGATCTCCGGAGCAAACTTGGAGCATAGTGGGAGGAGGGAGAAGAAAGGGAAGTGGGGAGGGGAAGGAGGAGAACATGAGGGAATGGAATGGTGGAGTTAGGGGCAGGACAGAGGGGGAGACCAAAGAAAGAGTTATCTTGATAGAGGGAGCCATTGTGGGGTTAGTGAGAAACCTGACACTATGGAAATTCCAAGAAATCCACAAGGATGACCCCAGCTAAGACTCTAAGCATTGGTGGAGAGTGTGCCCAAAGTGGCTTTCCCCTGTAATAAGACCAATGACTACCTTAATTGTCATCATAGAACCTCCATCCAGTAACTGATGGAAGCTGATGCAGAGATCCACAACTAAGCGCTTGGCCAAGCTCCCAGAGTTCAGTCATAGAGAGGGCGGACTGATAACATGAGCAAAGGGGTCAAGACCATGTTGGAGAAACCCACAGAGACAGCTGACCCGAGCTAGTGGGAGCTCACTGACTCTGGACTGTCAGCTGGGGAACCTGCATAGGACTGAACTAGGCCTTCTGAGTGTTGGTGACAGTTTTGTGGCTTAGGCAGTTTATGGGGCCTCTGACAGTGGGACCAGGATTGATCCCTAGTACGTGAACTGGCTTTTTGGGGCCCATTTCCTATGGAGGGATACCTTGCTCAGCCTAGATACAGTTGGCCCTGTCTCAACTTGATGTGATGGACTTTGATGATTTCCCATGGGAATCATCACTCTCCCTGAGGGAGAAGGTGGGGGTAGCAGGAGGAGGGGAGGGGAAACTGGGATTGGTATGCAAAATGAAAATGTTTTAAAAATAAAAATGAATTGTAGCCGGTGGCACACGCCTTTAATCCCAGCACTCGGGAGGCAGAGGCAGGCGGATCTCTGTGAGTTTGATGCCAGGCTGGACAGACAGCCTCCAAAACAATACAGAGAAACCTTGTATCGTAAAACCAAAAAAAAAGAATTGTTGACTCTTGTGACTATGGAAATATTTTATTGTCATACATATAGCATAAAACAATGAGATACAGAAGTACAAAGAGATGAGGTGCCTTGCTCAAGGCCAGTCAATCAATCATGAAAAGCAGAACTAGAACCCAGAACCCTTTCCTCAGTGAGATCTTCCCCCTCAGCCTCGTTGGTAGAGCTCAGCTTATTTATTTCTTTGCTTATTTATTACCTGTATCTCCTTGTGAGGACATAGACCTTTATCACTGGCACATGTATTTACCCAACAAATATTTGTTGGATGGATAGATGGATTGATATCCTGTGAGAAAATTGTAATGAATAGTCCATGGGTTTTTGTGTCATGGTGATCTGAGATCAAATCCAAACACTGCCATTTACTAGCTATCAAATCTCAATCAAACCCTTGTAAAATAATGGTGGCATCTCAGAAGAGTTTCTAAAAATTAAGTGAACTAATGTAGAAATGAAATTTTCTGATGAATTCTAGTCACTTCAGTAATTGCTAATTAAATGTTGCTGTCTTTCCATCTTCACATGAAATCAAGTCAATTTATAACCAAATGTTTTCTTGTCTCCTCCCTCCCATGAGACCAACATGGAAGACATCCCTATTGATACTCAAGTCTGAACCTAGAGGTTTCAGTTTTACACAGGTTTCAGATGTTTATGTGTAAAAAAACTCATCTACATATTCTGATATACCTTCATATTTTACATCCACCAAAATAAATATAGGCTAATTCTGTGGCATTTGTTATCAACTAAGTATCATTATGTGACAAGAGATGAGGAAATTGGGTTTTTGCTTTCCTTTTCATATAGAAAGAACCCATCCATGTTTAACTAGTGGGGAATGATACAAACAACTGTAGCTCCCCAAGTCAGAAGAGGAGTAGTAACATCCCTACAGGCACAGTGGCTGTGAAACAAAGAATGTAGAGATGCTCAAATCTTTCCCCTTAGTCTGGGATCTTCAGGAGATATGCACCATGTGCTTAAATTTCCAGCACTCCTAGCAAAGATGAAGAGCCTACCATTTCTTCCTCAGTGATTCTGGCTGTGAGTTTGTGGACCCACCTTCTTTGGAGTTCAGTGATGATGTCAAAACTAGAAGTCTTAAAGAAGAGAGGCCTTGCTGTGTTATCAGCATTGAAAGGTGTCTCCTGGGAAAGGTGGCCCTTCACCTAGACCAGGTATGACATATACAAGTCACTTATGCCTCCACCCACCTACCTCTTCCACTCATGGGCACATACTTCATGGACCTCAGTATCCTCAAACCCGCAGACATTCTTTGTAGTCAAACTGGAAAGTTTTAATAGCATGCTTATTTTCTGCCCATGAGCCAATCTAATTTGGGATAAAATCTGGACAACAGCAAGATGCAGTGAGCAATGGATGCATCTAGTACTGAACAGACGGTAAGCAGACACATCCATTGCTCAGAAGGTCTTTTTCTCTTAATTATTTCTTTTAAAATACACTTCGCTGGTATTTAGTATGTATATTCCTTTTTAGGAATTTATGAATTTTAATTAATCTGTTCATGCAGAGAAAATTCTTTGAACACAGGACAAGTAAGCAAGAAATTAATGCCTAAACAAATATTTGCTGGGAAGTCCTCTAAACTTTGGAGTAAAGAAATGCTTTTTTAAATAATGCTTATATTAAATAAATGAAACTTAAAGTTAAAATATAGTTGAACTGAACAATAATGAAAATAATTGCATGTAGAATTGTATCAGATGCAGCCAAAAGCATACAATGAGGGAAATGTATATCCTTAATTTTTATAGCCTACAAAGGTGCCATATCTGTTACCTAAATTCCCATCCTAAAGAGGTTAGGAAAATACAGAAAAACAGAATGTAAGAAACCAAAGTTCCACTCTGCCCTCTACCCTCTGCTTGAGCCTCTACTCTGGGCCCCAACTCCCTACATCCCCCTGCTTGGATCTTCCTGGGCCTGCTCCATGCCTAGAGTAAACCTGCCCCACCAGAAAGGACCACCTTGAGTCTGGCCACACCTCACTCAGTCTTGGCCAACCAGGGCCCCCCATTCTGCCCTCTGCTTGAGGTGAGTGTGGGCTTTGCTCAGGGCCCCAACTCCCTACATCCCCATGCTTGGATCTTCCTGGGCTGGCCCCTCACCTAGAGTGTCTCAGACCCACCTGAACCCATCGTAAGAACGATGGGAGTATTAGACCTGCTTTAACCCACTGGAAGAGAACCTTAGACCAGTACCCACCAGGAGAGGAAGAGACCCCATGAGTTCCCACCAAAAGAAGGGATGGGAAGAAGACAATATAAAAACACAGTCAACAACAGAAAAACCAATATGACCACACTTGAGTCTAGGGACTCTACACCAGCAAGACCTGAACTTCCCAACACAGATAAAACAGAAGAGAGTTGACCTTCAAAACAACCTCATTAAAATGATAGAGGGCCTCAAAAAAGACATGAGAATATCCTTTAAAGAAAAATGGGAATCAGTCTACCACAAGATTCATCAATTCCACTCTTAGGCATATACCCAAAAGATATGCAATTATACAACAAGGACATCTGTTCCACTATGTTCATAGCAGCGTTATTTGTTCATAGCCAGAACCTGGAAGCAACCTAGATGCCCCTCAACTAAAAAGGAGATAGTAAAAATGTGGAACATTTACACAATGGGGTACTACTCAGGGGAAAAAAATGAACAACAGAATCTTGAAATGTGTAGGCAAATGGATGGCACTAGAATAAATCTATGGAACACTCTGAAAGCAGTTCTAAGAGGAAAGTTCATAGCACTAAGTGTCTACATGAAGAAACTTAAGAATAGCCACACTAGAGAATTTAACAGAATACCTGAAAGCTCTAGAACAAAAAGAAGTAAATTCACTCAGGAGGAGTAGATACCAGAAAATAATCTAATTGAAAGCCAAAATCAATACAGTAGGAACAAAGAAAATAATACAAATAATCAATGAAACAAAGAATTGGTTCTTTGAGAAAGTCAACAAAATAGACAAACCTTTATCCAACCTAACCAAAAGGCAGAGAGAGAACATGCAAATTAACAAAGTCAGAAATGAAAAGGGCTCATAACAACAGACAGTGGGGTAATCTAGAAAATCATTAGGCCATCTTTGAAAACCCGTACTCCACAAAATTGGAAAATTTAAAGGAAATGGATGATTTTCTGGATAGATCTCACCTACCAAAATTAAATGAAGAACAGAAAAACAATTTAAATAGACCTATAACCCCTAAGAAAATAGAAGCAGTTATCAAAAGTCTCCCAACCAAAAAAAGTCCAGGACCATATGGTTTCAGTTCATAATTCTACCAGAAATTCAAAGAAGAGCTAATACCAATACTCTTTAAAATGTTCCACACAATAGAAGCAGAAGGATCATGGCCAAACTCTTTTTACAAGGCTATAATTACTTTGTTACCCAAACCACACAAAGACAAAACTAAGATAGGGAACTACAGACCAATTTCCCTCATGAATATTGATGTAAAAATACTCAATACAACACTGGCAAATTGAATCCAAGAACACATCTGAAAAACCATCCACCATGATCAAGTAGACTTCATCCCAGGGATGTAGGGATGGTTCAACACATGAAAATCCATCAGTGTAATCCACCATATAAACAATCTGTAAAAGAAAAACCACATGATCATCTCACTAGATGATGAAAAATCATTTGATAAAATTCAACACCCCTTCATGATAAAGGTCTTAGAGAGATCAGGGACAACAGGAACATACCTAACCACAATAAAGACAATATACAGCAAACCGACAGCCAACATCAAACTAAATGCCATTCCTTTAAAAACAGGAACAAAACAAGGTTGTCCACTCTCTCAACATCTCTTCAATATTGTACTTGAAGATCTTGCTAGAGCAATAAGATAACAAAAGGAGATCAAGGCAATACGACTTGGAAAGGAAGAAGTCAAACTTTCACTATTTTCAGATGATATGATAGTCTATATTGTAGGCTTTACCGGACTCTGTAACGATACACGACACAAAATTACTGACAGTAAAGCTAAGTATTTAATGTAGAAATTTACTCACAAGATACCAAACCCAGAGGAGCAGTTTTCAGCTAGCTGCCGGACCGGAAGCCGAACTCCAGGAAAAGAGAGCGAGACTTCCTGTGCGCTGTCTTTTATGCCTTCCCCCGTAACGCCCCCTAGCCATGCCCAAAAGTGGGCCTGGCTAGTGACGTAGTTCCGCCTACGTACGTATACATCTTTACGTCCAGCCGTATACGTCTTTAGTCCTGCCTAAAGTGGGTGTGGTTAGCGGTGTGGTAAACCGCCCTTTTATTACCTCATCTGTATGCGCCTCTAGTAAGTCACATGTTTAATGGCGGCATAGACTTAGTAAGTCACATGTTTAATGGTGGCATAGACTTCCTCCTACAATTCCCCTTTTAGTCTAAAAAAGGACAACTAACTTGTGTCCATGAACAAGATGTATCAAACTTCTATCTAAACCTAAACTTATCTGAAAGAAACACCCAAATATGAACACCTCCTTCCAATCCCAACTCTAAAATAATTGAAAACTAACACTAACAGGTGTAAACTATCTTATAATATCAATAGTAGGGAGAGGGGGCATGGAATTCTCAAAACTACTTCCTGCTGAGATGGGACGATGATAATCTCATGGGGACCTGTGAAAAGAAAATGTTAGTATAACAAAATCTCAGTAGATCAGACAGTCTCAGTCTGGCAGGAGATGCTTGATTGAAGTTCCTGACTAGGGTTCTAGTGTTGATTGAAGCTCTTATCTTGAAGCTCTGGTCAGATTGTAGAAAATGTGCTGTTTCAGTTTCTTGGTCCGGAGATGTGTAGAGTGATGTAGTTTCAAGCCAGTTTCAGGATAGTGCTTGTCAGGTGGAGTCAATGATGTGGGGCAATTCAGATGCCTCCAGTCGAATCAGGTGAAGTCAAGGAAGTGGATCCTCATTCTCTTTCTGAAGCAGTTGAAGATTGCTGTCAGGAAATCCCTTGTTCTCTGGAAAACTCAAACATTAATGTTAACAAAGAAATATTTTAACTTTCATATGTATGCATACCAGAAGAGGTGACAATAGGGAAGATGGAAAACCTGGAGGAAATTAGACTGTTCAGAAAAAGAAATCCACAGATAACAGTCCCTCATTTTATTTCTTCTGTCTTATATCAATGGCTCTTTGATATAATACAGAAATTCTGAATTGTATTTAAATAATATGCTTGGGTTTAGAGTAGGAGAGCCAATCCAACTCCAAAGCCAGCTTCAGTTAAATGAATGGGAACTGAGGTATGTGAAGAAATAAAGATAAAAGGGTACTATGAAAAAACAATATAGAGAGATTTAGACTTTGATACCACACAGTGAGATACTGTTTGTTTGATGGTCCTCAGGGTAGCTATTCATTCTTCTACAGGAATCCATAAGTCCAGTATTCTTTGCTGAGTTTACCTGTGAATACAAAAAACAAAACACTTCTCTTTCCTTTTAGGAGGTCACTTTACCCATGGTGGACTATGAATTTGTAGATGGGCTGTTATCTTCCTCCTCCTGAGATGTTTTCTGTTCTGATCGAATTTTAATTAATTTTGATGGAACCCAAACCTTTTCTTCTCCTGTGGAAACAAAAGCATAACCCCTTCCCCAACGTAACACATATCCTGGTTTCCAGACTGAGGTCATAACATCCTTAAAATACACCGGTTGGTTCAGTTCAGAAGTCTTCTCTGTAGTCCAGTGTCTTTCTGCTGCAGTTTGTCCTTTTTCATCAGCATTAAGAAAATTCAACGTTAGTAAAGCATTGTGTAACCTGTGTTTAGGTGTCTTTGTTTTCCCTGGCTGTTTATGAAGCATCTCTTTTAAGGTTCAGTTAGATCTTTCAATTATTGCTTGTCCTGTGGGATTGTAAGGTATACCAGTTACATGTTTTATATTATAATATTTGAAGAATTGTTCCAATTTACTGGAGACATATGCTGGACCATTGTCAGTTTTTATTGTTTTAGGTATACCCATAACAGCCATTACCTCTAAGAGGTGTGTAATAACAGAGTCAGCTTTTTCAGAGCTGAGGGCAGTAGCCCATTGGAAGCCTGAGTACGTGTCTATAGTATGGTGTACATATTTCAAACTGCCAAATTCTGGGAAGTGAAATACATCCATTTGCAAAAGTTCATTTCTGTGAACACCTTTAGGATTACAACCTGCTGGTAATGGAGTTTGATTGTACAATGAGCAACTGGGACAATTTCTTACTATTTCTTTGGCTTGTTGCCAGGTGATAGAAAAATCCTTCTTTAAACCTTTGCTGTTAACATGGTGTTTCTTATGAAATTCTGAAGCTTCCAACACATTACCTACTAATAAACGATCAATTTCATCATTGCCTTGTGCCAGAGGACCTGGCAGACCTGTATGGGATCTGATGTGTGTTATATATATAGGATGAGTCCTGTTTCTGATGATTTCCTGCAATTGTAAAAACAATGAGGTTAATTCTGTATTATCAGGAACAAATTCTGCAGTCTCAATGTGCAGGACAACTCTTTCTGCATACTGAGAATCCGTGACTATATTGAGAGGCTCTGTAAAGTCTTTAAGTACCATGAGAATGGCATATAACTCTGCCTTTTGTACGGAGTTGTAAGGGCTTTGAACTACTTTACTTATTTTTCCTGATTTATACCCTGCTTTACCTGATTTGTTTGCATCCGTGTAGAAGGTAAGAACTCCAGAAATAGGTGTTTGCCTCACGATACGTGGAAGAATCCAAATTGTTTTCTTTATGAATTTGATTCTCTCTGTTTTGGGATAGTTATTACTAATACTTCCCAAAAAGTCACTGCAAGCTATTTGCCAATACTCATTATCCTTCCATAAGGAGGAAATTTCCTCATTCGTTAAAGGTACAATAATTTCAGCTGGGTCTTTCCCAGTCAGTTGACGAAGCCTTAATTTACCTTTTAATATCAAATCTGAGACCTTTTCTATATAGGTTTTCAATTTTTTATTTTGTTTATGTGGCAGAAATACCCATTCTAGAATGATGTCGTCCCTCTGCATTAATATTCCTGAGGGGTATTCTCTAGATGGTAAAATAACCAGAATACAGTCCAGATTTGGATCCACACGGTCCACATGTGCTTCTAATATTCTCTTTTCTACCCATTCTAATTCTTTTTCAGCCTCAGCTGATAGTACTCGTGGGCTGTTTAGGTCTTTATCTCCTTTTAAAGCCATTTTCAGGTGTTTTAAATCATGCCCTTCTACACCAATAATCGTCTGTAATTGAGAGATTTCTCCTAATAGTTTTTGAAGATCATTAAGAGTCCGGTAACGATCTCTTCTGATCTGTACTTTCTGTGGTCTAATTTTCTGAGCATCTATTTTATAACCTAAATAGTTAATAGAATCTCCTCTTTGTATTTTTTCTGGGGCAATTTGTAATCCCCAGCGAGGCAAAATTTCCTTTACTGCCTCAAACATCTTTTCCAAAGTATCCTTATTTGAATCAGACAATAATATGTCATCCATATAATGATATATTAACGAATGTGGAAATTTTTTACGAATTATTTCTAGAGGTTTATTCACAAAATATTGACACAAAGTTGGACTGTTTAACATACCTTGAGGTAGTACCTTCCACTGGAATCTCTGTACCGGACGGGAATTATTATAGGTAGGTACTGTGAAGGCGAACTTTTCTCTGTCGTTTTCTTGTAGCGGTATGGTGAAGAAACAATCTTTTAAGTCTATAACTATAATTGGCCAATCCTTAGGAATTAGAGAAGGTAACGGCATCCCAGGTTGTAGAGACCCCATAGGCTGAATTACCTTGTTGATGGCTCTAAGATCAGTAACCATTCTCCACTTACCAGACTTCTTCTTGACAACAAAAACAGGCGAATTCCATGCACTAGTTGATTCCTCAATATGTCCAGCATCTAGCTGTTCCTGAACTAACTTCTCCAAAGCCTCTAACTTCTCAGATGTCATAGGCCATTGACCCACCCAGACGGGTTCATCTGTCAGCCATTTTAATGGTAGAGCTTTTGGTTGCTCTGTAGGTTTGGCACTAGCATCTTGCTTCTGTACAGCCTGTACATTTGGCATCTGTTTTCTGTACTGTCTTACTATATTCTTACTACCACTAAGAGCTTGTCTATAATTCCTAGCTGATACAGGAGGAATTTTAATCTGCGTATTCCATTGCTGGAGTAGATCACGACCCCAGAGGTTTATAGCAATATCTGCAACATATGGCTTTAACCTTCCTCTCTGTCCTTCTGGCCCAATAAAGTCAATCCATCTGACACTCTGTTTAACTTCAGATAGGGTTCCAATCCCTAAGAATTGAACATTAACCTCTTTTAAAGCCCAGTTGTGTGGCCAGGACTGCTGATTAAGGATAGTGACGTCACTTCCGGTGTCCAGTAATCCGTAAATCACCCTATTATTTACCTTAACCGGAAGTTTGGGTCTATGATATTGTATAGAAGTTTGCCAAAATATATGTTTTGTATCTCCTCCTGATGTAATTGATTCATCCTCTGGAGCTAATGTATTATCCAGTGCCGTATTATTTACAATGGGCAGTGGATCTTCTAATTGTCCTGGGAGAGGCTGTCCTCCACTGTCACTGGGAATGACCGGATAATCTTCCTTTTCGGGGCTCCATTGAGCCCTGGAACCCCGTTTCCCTGCTGTAAAGATCTACCTTGTCTGTCTATTGTGGAAAAGCATTCATCAGTCCAATGGCGCCCCTTCCCACACCTCCTGCATAGACCAGGAGGCTTAGGCCTTCTGTTTGATGCATTCCTGGTAAAAGCATTATTTCTAGGAATGCGTTGTCTACAGTTCCTACTAAGATGTCCTATTCTACCACAGTTAAAGCATTTTGCATCTTTACGCCTATTTAAATTCTTTGAGATTGCCTTCCCTACCCATGCCTCTATATCATCACAGGTAGGGTATTTGGCATCCTGGTGCCTCCTCAAGCCTGTAGAAATAGCTTCACCTACCCAAGCTCCTGTATCCTGACTTTTACATTCCAGGTTCGCTGTATGTAGGACCCATTCCTCCAATGGCGCTGATCTTATTTTTAATGGCCAAATTACCTGCCTGCATTGAGGATTCGCGTTCTCATACGCCAAAGATTCTATAAGGAGACGCCTGGATTCTGGGTTCGCTACCTGTACTTCTACTGCTCTGGATAATCTCTCTAAAAATTCAGTGAACCTTTCCCTTGGGCCCTGTAATACCTTGGTGTAGGGTTGCATTATCTCTCCTGTTTCACAAACCTTATCCAAGGCATTTAAAGCAGCTGTACGGCACAAAGACAACATGTGCTCATCATATGCAGATTGAACCTGCGTGTCAGCATAAGGACCCTCCCCAAGAATCTTGTCTTGGGGTACTTCATGACCGTTCTGTAATTCCTGAATTTCTATTGCTTTTGCTTCTTGCCTCCACAAAGCCCTCCATTGAATTTGACAAGAATTTTCGAGCACTGCAGAGGCTAATTGGGCCCAGTCTTTTGGGGTTACTTTATTTACAGTAGCCCATGAGGTTAGGAGCTCTCTGACAAAGGGAGAATGAAGACCATACATGACAATGGCCTCCTTAATATTTTTTAGATCCTTCATCTGTATAGGCTCCCAGTGATAAGCAATGGGACCATTTGATTGTTTTTTCGTTGCTGGTTTTTCTGATACAGATACTGGAAAAACCATAGGGGAACGCATAGCAACCTTAGGGAAATCATTCCGGCATTTGAGAAGCTTTGGGAAACTCCTGTCCTGACCTGTTGCCTGTATTTCTGATTCTGAAGTATCAGATTGAGCGTCTTCTAAATCCTGCAGTCTATTCATCATTGTTTCTCTGAGCTCTTGAAGTTCTTGGGACAAATAATTTTCTAAGGACGTCATGGAATCTTTCATTTTTTTACATTCATCATTTACATGTGATTCCAAATTTCTAATATTCTCATCCTTAGCAAGTACCTCAATAGCATGTAAACTGCCTTCTACAAATGATATTCTATCAGTTAGTTTATCATTGCTCTCAGACATGGAACAATTCTTTTCTGCTAGCATTTCAATTTTATGTTCCAGTCTTTGTAATTTGCTAGTGAAATCATCAAACATGGAACCGTGTTTTTCGTTAAATGTTTCCACATTATGTTCCAATTTTTCAATTCTATCTGTGGAACACATTTTTCCTGATAGTAATTCAATTTTGTGTTCCGTCTCTTTAAATCTGTTCGTCAGACCTACATTATCATTTTTAATATCCTGAATATTATCTACCAACCCTTTCTTACTCTCCTGCAATGAATTTTGCACTTCCTGAATCCTTTGTATTAAGATTTCAAAACTATCCTGCGATGACTGTATGACCTGTATAAGTTTATTCCTATTTTTGAGCCATTTCATTAACAAAATTATATTGATTATGAAGCTAATAATCACCATCGTGGGTAGGAAGTACCTTTCAGGTAGGTCCTCAACCCTTTCTAAAATCCCATCCATACAAAAAACAAGAAAATTCTTAACATCCTGCATCATAGTGTTAGCTGTTGACATTGTATAAAGCAGTTACGTTTGTTACCAATGGAGTAATTCAGGCCGAAATCAACAGGCTGCCAGCGAAAGAGCACGTGGCCGGAGTCAGCAGGCCGCCAGTAAAACAGCACGTGGCCGCAAGAGAAATCTTGGAATACCGCCTAACCTTACCTGCAGGTAGGAGGTGCTGGTTCCTGGCGGCAAGAATCGTGCCTTGCCGAGCGAAGTGGTGAGGAACTTAGCGAAAGGAGAGTCCACGTGTGCCTGGTGGGGCCGAGAGAAGCCGCTTTTCTGGGTGCCTGGGTCCGGATTCCAATCCCACCGCTGCCACCAAACTGTAGGCTTTACCGGACTCTGTAATGATACGCGACACAAAATTACTGACAGTAAAGCTAAGTATTTAATGTAGAAATTTACTCACAAGATACCAAACCCAGAGGAGCAGTTTTCAGCTAGCTGCCGGACCGGAAGCCAAACTCCAGGAAAAGAGAGCGAGACTTCCTGTGTGCTGTCTTTTATGCCTTCCCCCGTAACGCCCCCTAGCCATGCCCAAAAGTGGGCCTGGCTAGTGACGTAGTTCCGCCTACGTACGTATACATCTTTACGTCCAGCCGTATATGTCTTTAGTCCTGCCTAAAGTGGGTGTGGTTAGCGGTGTGGTAAACCGCCCTTTTATTACCTCATCTGTATGCGCCTCTAGTAAGTCACATGTTTAATGGCGGCATAGACTTAGTAAGTCACATGTTTAATGGCGGCATAGACTTCCTCCTACACTATATAACTGACCCGAAGAATTCTTCAGCAAAGTGGCAGGATACAATATTAACTAGAAAAAAAATCAGTAGCCCTTCTATATACAGATAATAAATGGGCTGAGAAAGAAACCAGAGAAACATTGTCCTTTTCAATAGCCACAAACAAAATAAAATATCTCTAACCAAATAGGTGACAGACATGTATGACAACAACTTTGAATCACTAAAAAAGAAACTAAAGAAGATACCAGAAAATGGAAAGCTCTCCCATGCTCTTGGATAGGTAGGATCAACAAGGTAAAAATGGCAATCTTACCAAAAGTGACCTACAGATTCAATGCAATCCCTATCAAAATCCCAGCACAATTCTTCACAGACCTTGAAAGGACAATTCTCAACTTTGTGTGGAAAAATAGAAGACCCAGGATAGCCAAAACAACTCTGTTCAACAAAACAATGTACCCAGAGGCATCACCATCCCTGACTTCAAGCTCTACTATAGAGCTATATTAATAAAAACAGCTTGATATTGGCACAAAAATAGACAGGTAGACCACTGGAATTAAATTGAAGTCCCTGATATTAATACACACACCTATGAAAACCTGATCTTTGACAAAGAAGTTAAAATAATACAATGGAAAAAAGAAAACATCTTCAACAAATGGTGCTGGCATAACCGGATGCTGGCACGTAGAAGACTATAGATATATCCATATATCACCATGCATAAAAATAAGTCCAAATGGATCAAAGACCTCAACATAATTCATTCACACTGAACCTCTTAGAAGAGAAAGTGTGAAGAACCCTTGAACGAATTGGTACAGGAAACGGCACAGACACTGAGATAGACAATTAATAAATTGGACCTCCTGAAACTGAGAAGTTTCTGTAAGACAAAAGGCACAGTCAACAAGACAAAATGGCAGCCCACAGAATGGAAAAAGATATTCACCAACCCCACATCTGACAGAGGGCTGATCTTCAAAACTTCCAAAGAACTCAAGAAGCAAGTCTCCAAAACACCAAATAATCCAATTTAAAAATTGGGTACAGAACTAAATAGAGACTTCTCAATAGAAGAGTCTAAATTGGCTGATAGACATGAAAGGAAGTACTCAACATCCTTAGCCATTAGGGAAATGCAAATCAAAATAACTCTGAGATACCATCTTACTCCTGTCAGAATGGCTAAAATCAAAACCACCAATGACAGATTGTGCTGGAGAGGATGTGGGGAAAGGGAAACACTCCTTCACTGCTGGTGGGAGTGCCAACTTGTGCAACCACTTTGGAAATCAGTATGGAGATTCCTCAGGAAAATGGGGATCAGCCTATACAAGATCCAGCAATTCCTCTCTTAGGCATATACCCAAAGGATGCACATTCACACAATAAGGACATCTGTTCCACTATGTTCATAGCAGCATTATTTGTAATAGCCAGAACCTGGAAGCAACATAGATGCCCCTGAACTGAAGAGTTTATAGAGAAAATGTGGTAAATTTACACAGTGGAGTACTATTCAGCGAAAAAAATGCAATCTTGAAATTTGTAGACAAATGGATAGTACTAGAAGAAACCATCCTGAGTGAGGTAACCCAGTCACAAAAAGACAAACACAGTATATACTCACTCATATATGAATTTTAGATGTGGAGTAGGGGATTGCCAGCCTACAATCCTACCACTAGAGAATCTGGAAAACAGGGAGGACCCTAAGAGAGATATGCATGGTGCCCTGGAGAAGGGGAAAGGGACAAGATCTCCTCAGCAGATTGAGAGCATGGGGGGGGAGTAGGGAGAAAGAGACAGGGAGAAGAGGAGGGGAGAGGAAGACATGGGGGAAGAATAGAGGAGAACAGTATGAGAGATACCATAATAGAGGGAGCCATTATAGGTTTGAGGAGAGATCTGGCACTAGTGAGATTTCCAGAGATCTACAAGGATGACACCAACTGGCAATCTAAGCAATAGTGGAGAGGTTACCTTAAATGGCCTTCACTGGTAATGAGATTTATGATTACCTTATATGCCATCCTACTAGCTTATGGAAGCAGAGGCAGGCACACAGCTAAACAATGAACTGAACTCCTGGAATCCAGTTGGAGAGAGGGAGGACTGATGAGTAAAGGGGTCAAGATTGGGCTGGTGAAACCCACAGAGACAGCTGACCTAAATAAGGGGGAGCTCATGTATCCCAGACTGATGATGGCTAAGAGGCCAGCATGAAACTGATCCAGACCCCCTTAACATGGGTGTCAGTGAGAAGGCCTTGGCAATCAATGGGGCCTTGGGTAGTAGATTAGTATTTATCCCTGGTGTACAAATGGACTTGGGGAGCCCATTCCACATGGAGAGATGTTCTCTTAGCCTGAACATAAGGGGGGGGGGACTAGACCCTGACCCGGATGATATGACAGACTTTGGAGATTCCCCATGGAGGGCCTCACCCTACCTGGGGAGAGGAGGGGTGGTGGGGTTGGGTGGCTTGGTGGGGGCTGGGCTGAAAGGGAGGAAGAGAGAGCTGGGATTGGCATGTAAAGCAAGTTTGTTTCTATTTTAAGTTAAAAAAAAAAAACAAACCCCCACCTCTTACCAAGAAACTATTTACAGTTGATAGCTGCCAGAAAAAGGAAAACCAGTTTCTCTAGTGGAGTGTCACTGGGTATATCATCCACACTCCTGGGCAGGTCAAAACAAAAAGGATTACATGTTTTTTGTGCATTTTCTGTTTTGGTTTAACTGGGTTTTTTTTTTCATGCATTTTACATACCAGTCACAGTTTCTACTCCCTCCTCTCAACCCACTTCATCTCTAACTACCTCCAATCCACTCCCATTCACTCCTCAGAAAGGGTAAGGCCTCCTATGGGGCAGCCAACAAAGACAGGCACATTAGTTGAGGCAGGACCAAGCCCCTCTCCATGCCTCCTCCCCAGATCAAGGCTGAACAAATTATCCCGCCATAGAGAATAGTCTTCAAAAAGCTAGCTCCTGCACCAGAGATAGATGCTGGTCCCACTGCTAGGGGTCCTACAAGCAGACCAGGCTACAAAGTTGTTGCCCACATACAGAGAGCCTGCTTCTGTCCCATGAAGTCTCCACAGCTGTAGGTCTTGTGTCCTTGAACTCCCACAAGTTCAGGTCAACCATCTCTGTGGGTTTCCCTGTCATGATCTTGACCTTCCTTGAAATGATAGTATACATAAGTGACCCCAAGAATTCCACCAGAGAACTCCTAATGGTGGTAAACACCTTCAGTAATGTGGCAGGATACAAGATAAACTAAAAAAAATCATTAGGCTTCCTATATACAAATGATAAAAGGACCGAGAAAGAAACTGGAGAAATATTACCATTTACAATAGCCACAAATAATATAAAATATCTTGGGGTAACTCTAAACAAGCAAGTGAAAGACTTGTATGACAAGAACTTTATGTCTTTGAAGAACGAAATTGAGGAAGATATCAGAAAATGGGGAGATCTCCCATGTTCTTGCATAGGTAGGACCAACATAGTAAAAATGGCAATCTTACCAAAAGCAATCTACAAATTCAATGCAATCCCCATCAAAATCCCCACACAATTATTCACAGACCTCAAAAGAACAACACTCAACTTCATATGGAAAAACAAAAAACTAAGGATAGCCCAAACAATCCTGTACAATAGAGGAACTTCCAGAGGCATCATCATCCTGATTTCAAGCTCCACAATATAGCCATATTCATAAAAACAGCCTGGTATTGGCATAAAAACAGACACTTGGACCAATGGAATCAAAATGAAGACCCTGACATTAACCTGAAAACAACCTAGATGCCCGTCAACCAAAGAATGGATAAAGAAAATGTTGTTCATTTACACAATGGAGTATTCCTGAGTTGTAAATAAACAATGGCATCATGAAATTTGCAGGCAAATGGATGGAACTAGAACAAAATCATTCTGAGGTAACACAGACCCAGGCAGACAAACATACTATGTACTCACGTGTAAGTGGATACAAGATGTAAAGCAAAGGGTAAACAGACTACAATCCACAATTGCAGAGAAGCTAGGTAACAAGGAGGACCCTAAGAGGAACATATAGTTCTCTTGGGGAAGGGAAACAGATGAGATTTCCTGAGTGAGCTGTGGGCAGGAGGTGGTAAAGGAGAGGGGATGAGGGATGAGAACATGAGGATATGAGATGGTAAGTTGGGGGGGAGGGATGGCATGGGAGAGCAAGGAGAGATATAGCTTGATAGAGGGAGCCATTATAGGGCTAGGGAGAAACCTGATGCCAGGGAAATTCCAAGAACTCACAAGGATGATGACAGCTAAGACCCCTAGCAATAGTGAAGACGGTGACTCAGTTGGCCTTCCACTGTAATCAGATTGGTCTCTACCCCGACTGTCATCATAGAGCATCCATCCAGTAAGTGATGGAAATAGATGCAGAGATCTACAGCTAAGACCCCTAGCAATAGTGAAGACGGTGACTCAGTTGGCCTTCCACTGTAATCAGATTGGTCTCTACCCCGACTGTCATCATAGAGCATCCATCCAGTAAGTGATGGAAATAGATGCAGAGATCCACAGCTAAGCACTGGGCCAAGCTACGGGAGTCCATTCAAAGAAATTGCTAGATTAATTTGTTTATTTTGAATTTTGTTGTTGTTGTTATTTGTTTCTTGTTCTAAGAGAGCGATAACATGAAGAAGGATGGTTAGGGAGGTAAAAAGGATCTTGTAGATGGGGGGAGTTGGAGGAGGGGAAAAGATATGATCAAAATATATTGCATAAAAATCAATTAAAATTACAGAAGGTCTCTGCTTGGGGCTGGAGAGATAGTTCAGTGGTTAAGACTCCTTGACAGTCTTGCAGAGGACATTGGTTTGGTTCCCAGCAAATAGTCCTGGCCACTCTCAATCAGACCCCTGTTCCCAGCTAGACTGGACAACCTTTAGTTCCTGGAACATACTCTGTCCTCTTTTACCATTAGACTTTGTAGGTAGGCACTGCCCCTGCTCTTGGATGAGCTTCCATCCGTCTTGAGCCTTACATAGAATTGAAGATATTCTCACCACTTCTCCCAGTGTTGGGAGTGGAATCTTATTTTTAAAAAAGCATTTTGGAAGCAGACATATAAACCAGGAGAGTGTCATGTGACTATCAAGGCTATAAGACTCCAAGACATAATGTCATGCATCTCTACTTAACCGTTCAGCTATAGGCCCTAGCATCTATGCTGGTTGAAATGTTCTCAATATATACTCATTCATATATTAATATAAATGAATGAATGAATGTGCAGAGGTAAATAATAGCCAGATATAAGAAACATATCCAAACAGAGTGTCTAGGACTTCAACATATTGTCCCCAAAGGTGTGAGGGTCTCTGGCTGGTTTGGAGGCAGCTATGAAAACCCAGAGCAGGTTTGGTGGGGGCTCTGGGCCACATGATACACTCACCTGACTTTGGGTAAACTTTGTAGGAAAGAGCAATATTGCTCCCTAAGAGCCAAAAGTCAAGTCCTACAGGATAGGGTATGCTGAGAACTGGATGTGACAGAAATGGCTTCATCTGAGTTCAAAGGTCAGTAAAATCAGAAAAACCCAGACTCCAAGAGAGCTGACAGAGCTAATTGTCTGTTTTGATTAAAAAAGACTCTAATAAGAGACAGTTGGTGAAAGAAGTGATGTAAATACAGACGAGAAGTCAGGTTGCCAACCTCTATGAATGTGAGAATCCTAACTCAAACAAACAAACAAACAAAAAAGACACCAGGAAATGTGGACAATAAGCAGGTTTGGGGTAAAATAAGAAATTACCATTAATTAGGAGCCATAATGGTATTTGTCTCAAAGTCCTTTGTTCTAGAAAAACCATCAAAAGTGTCACAGGGAAACACTGAAAAAATAGCAATGATCAGCTTCACTATTTAAAGAATTGAGGTTCTTCAAACCTCAATTTCTTTACAGAATGGGCACTACAGTTTCTGAGGAAAAGTGCTAGGCTATTGCAAACACTCTGTAAATGGTGGACATAATCAGACATTTCTTTGCCTAATGACCATCCCCACTGGAACTCAGATTTTCTCGTTAGCCTGGCACCCCAGGATGACCCTCCTGGAGGCTTGCAAAGATGAAGGAATCTGATTCTCAAGGCAAATCCACTGAAGCTCAGACTGAAGGTCTCTCCAGCGTAGGGTGGCCCCCAACCAAAGTCAAATATACCACATTTACCCAAGTTCTGCCTCACTCTCAGAAAACCAAGGCAGGGATATGGTTTATAATCCCCTCCATGACAGCTTCTTCCCATTCCTAGGATCCCTTGCAAAGCCACTCAGTGCCCTGGCCAGACAGAGCATGAACATCCCCGAGGAACACCAGTCTGATAGTATGGTTATAATTAAATTGGCTTCCTTCACCTTCTGGGGCTACTCTGCCCTCTCCCTCTGGTCATATTACCTGTCAGGTCCCCAGGATCACAAACACTTCTCAAAATGGCCTTTGATTAAAATCCAGTGAAGCTGAAAACCATAGCAGGAGCACAGGAGGAAGAAATTGCAGCTACTGCCTCAGGGAAGTCAGGTTAATTCACTCTGCAGCAGTTGTAGGCCAGCACCAGGTCTAAAGTTTAGATAGCAGGGATGGACACATCTGAGCAGCCATCATATGTCAGGTCCACCAATTACATTCTCCAACTTGTTTACAAGGAGGGGGAGAATAGGCTCTTACTTTTTTAAAGTGGAAATAAAAATATCTAGATAATGTGAAAAGGAGAACTAGAAAGGAGGTGGCCCATAAGAAAAAGTTGGAAAAGCCAGATGAGAAAGTGAATTCTAATAGGAGGAGGAGGAAGCAGAAGCAGAAGCAGGAGGAGGAGAAGGAGGAGGAGGAGGAGGAGGAGGAAGAAGAAGAAGGAGGAGGAGGAGGAGAAGAAGAAAAAGAAGAGGAGGAAGAAGAAGAGGAAGAAGAGGAAGAAGAAGAAGGTTGCTGTTATGTTCTGAGTACTGAACTAAATGCCTCTGCCATGTTGTTCCCATTATCTGCCAGAGGCACATGTCAAGATCTCCAGAGGATGCTTGAGATCATTAATAGTACTGGACCCTATATATGCTATGCGTTTTTCCTGTATAAATGTACCGATGATAAAAATATAACACAGAGATTGCACGTGGTAAGAGCTAGACTGTAACTTATCATAAAATAGAACTATATGCTATAATAAAATCATAGTATTATTACTCTTGTGCCTTGGGCCATTATTAAATAAATGAAAGATGCCCAAAAGACAAGCAGTATGCTACCACAATTGATGTGCGGGGGCTACTAGCATATACTGTATGAACACACTATAATGGGATGATTTGTGGCCCAGGTAGACAGGAGTGGGAAGGCTTGAGATTCTGCCACTCTACCCAGAATGACGTATCCTTTAAATTTTGTCAGGACTGCAGAGATGTCTCTGCAACTAAGAGTACTAGCTGCTCTTCCAGAGGATCTGGAGTTTGTTCCCAGTACCAACATCAGTCAGCTTACAACTGCCTATAACTCCAGTTTCAGGGACTCTGGTATCTTCTGGCTTCCATGTATGCTACATGCACATGCCACATGTAGTACACACACCAAATACATACATGCATGCATATATACATAAGTTGTTAAAGCATGGGAGTGCTTTAACTCTGGAATTTTCCATCTAAAATTTCAGACTACAGTTGAGCACACTTAACTTCAATACTGGAAAGTAAAACCATGGATAGAAGGAAAAAAGAATGTCCCAAAGCCACCATTTTGCCACAGATGGAGCACAACCAATTGAATGTGTCCCTAAAGAAAATGTGTTGGCAATTTAGTGTCCAGTTCAATGTGATGGGAGGTGGGACCTGGTATGAGTCATTTAAGCCATGAGGGAGGACTCACAGACACATGCTGCCATCACAGAAGTGAGTTCACCACACAGTAGGGAATTCTCCTCCTCTGGCAATGTCTCCCACAGCAGGGCCTTTACCAGACGCTGCCATCTTGACAACAATGAGCTGGTAGAGATTACCCAGTCTGCAGAATTCTCTTACAGCAGCACAAAGCAATGAAGCCACAGGGATACTGAGGCTCCATTTGGAAATCATTTCTTCTCCTGCACACATTCTCCTGGCACAGAACCCACGACCCACAGCATAGTGGGGAACCCAGAGGGTGCCCCACACTTCTATTCATTAATCCCCCAGCACAGAAAAGCAGGTTAAAATGAAGACTGCTTTGAAAGGGGAGCAGGGTGCTGAAGTCTTCACACCTGTTCTTTTGCTTCAGTTGACAACTGTCATCTACCTTTATTGACACTTGATTTTAATATGGTATAGGATTGTAGGTTTAGTTTTATCTGTTTTAGTCAACCAAGTTATTATTTTTGAGGTGAAATGACACAATTGACTCTAGAGCTATTTTAAAAAACTTACATGATTTGAGCTGCTACAAGAAAATAAGTAATTGTGAATTTACAGTGCTCTAAACCTATGCTCCTTTTACTCTCATTGGAAGGTTTCTGAAAAACAGCATTTGAGAATGTCGGCTTTCATACGAAAGTAGCTGCCTGTAAGACCTGACAAGGCTAGATTATTTCCTTTTTACAGTGAAATATGGTAGGTGACTGGACCACAATGGTGGAGTTGGGGTAGCAGCAAGCTAGGTCTGGCTGCAAAGCAAAGCCCTCTTCCACCAGCAGTGAGAGCCATACTCTCCCTGGCACTCTGCCCCATTGATAGTTCTAGAAAAATGAAGACATCAGAATTCAGAGGAGCTCTTTTCTCTTCTTTCTCAAAAACAAACAAACACCTCTACATCTTCTCTTAGAGAAGTTCAGCTATCAGGTCCCCCAATCATTATGGTGAGCCCATTCCTAAATTTTAGCCAGGCAAGTGTTTCAGCCCATTGCTGATTCAGATACGGCAACTGAGAAATCCTGCAGGTAACAGAGCTGCCTAATCTACAGACAGGGCAGTAGAAACTATCTAGGTGGGTCTAACAAGATCACACAGCCATTAAAGAGCAGGTGTTTCTCTGGCACAGAGCAGGAGAAGAAGTCAGAAACTCAGAGCACAGGGGAATTTGATGCATTTCATGACTGGCAGATGAATAGGGTCATGTGACCAAGCTAAGAGAGACTTGACTGAGAGCCAGTAAGAAAACAGCTCAGAAGGCTAGCCTACAAGATGAGAGCTATCCTTCAGATACCCTAATTTCAATCCTATGAGACACTAACCAGAGAACCCAGGAGGGCCTGTCAGACCCCCTACTATGAGGTCATAGATGTTTTAAAGTTAAGTTTGTAGTAATTTTTTGGACAGAAAAAAAAGTGAATACTATGCCTTCAACCTATTAGCTTGTGTGCAGCCCCACTTGATTTGGCCGGCAAACCAATCGATTAATTATAATTACTTGCAGAGCAGATGGTAAAGGCAGAATCTTCCCTACTTTCCCAGGATGAGAGTGCATACCAGAACTGAGAAAAAGGGCTGCTGAGAGCCAGAAGTTTCAATAAGAGGTCAGTGAGGGATTTGCAAAGCAATAGAAGAAGCCAAAACAAGAGCCTATAGAAAACTTTATTAATATAGAAGACAGTAAAGGAGACAGATCAGAATTTTAAAATTTCCCTTGAATGGAAAATAGGAATGGCAAATAAATTCAATCATCATTCCCATCTAGTAGTAATGGACTGCATTCCGCTGTTTAAAAGAATAGAAATTCTCAAACTATACATGCTTAAACTGGCTGAAGTGCTCTGCTAACCACACCTAAACTATAATAATAGAAAAGATATATAGTGAAATATTAGCTACAATAGACGTTCTACAACTATTTCCCCAAATAATAGATTATTTGGGATTCTTTTAAAATTAATTTGAATATTTAATAATCCTGAGTGTATATTTACCCAACAAAGACTTCCAATGTATCTGATACATACATTAATGGAGTCATAAGAAGAAACCAATAAGTTCCAAGTCTTGGACAGAAATATCAGTGAATCTGTCTCACATACTATGTGGACTGAAAACTGGAATCTTTGAGAAAATTAGTGAAGAGGAGGATACTGTATAGAACGAAGACTTAAAAAAAACCTTAGGAAATAATATTTTATAACAATAAATTAGAAAAAAACACAGTATCTTTGAAAAATACATACATTATAAAAGTTATTCCACAAAACATAAGCGCATCAGAAGAAAGTATCAATATTATTTACATGAATATCAATATTTTGAAATTTTTTGCTAAACCACAATTTCATTGTAGCATGATTTATTCATGTAGTATTTGTCCTCATTGCTTAAGAATGATTTAACCTCTAAATTTTTTATAATTTTGCTCCTGATTTGTGTTCCCTAAATTGAAAGGGTTCTTCACAACAAAAGAAACTATCAACAGAATCAACAGACAGCCTACAGATGGGAGGCCTGTCAGCTACATTTCATACAAGAGGTTAGTATCTACAGTATATAAAGAAGTGCAAAAGTTAAGCACAATAAAACAAGCTGCCACTCAAAAAGTGAGGCAATGATGTGAGCAAGCCATCAAAAGACAAAATAAAATTGCCAATAAATAATTTTAAAGCATTCCGCATCTTGAGCATGTAGCAAAATGTAAATTAAAACTACTTTGAGATTCCATTTCAACCAAGTCAAAGTGGCCGCCATCAAGAAAACAAATGACAACAGACTGGGGAGATAGCTTAGTGATAAGAGTGCTTGCTGTTTTCCAGAGGACCCAGGTTCAATTCCCAGCACCCATATGGTAGCTACCAACTGTCTATAAATCCAGTCCCAGGTAATCCAATGCCCTTTTCTGGCCCCTGTGGGTACCAGGTAAACACATGGTATACAGACATACATGCAGGCAAAACACCCATACACGCAAAATAAAAAAAGAAAAAGGAAAAAGCAACCTAAAACCTATGGAAAAACGACAAACAATAATTAATGCTGGAGAAGATGTGGGGAAAGAAGAATGGATACTAGAAAATGGCCCCCCAAAAAGTGGCACTATTAGGGGGTGTGGCCTTGTTGGAGAAAGTGCATCCTTGGGGCAAGGGGGCATCAAGGTCTCTTTTTCTCAAGCTTCCCTCAGTGTGACAGTCAACTTCCTGTTGCCTGCAAGATGCAGCACTCTCAGCTGCAGCACCAACCACATCTACCTGCACTGCCATGCTCTCCTTCATGACTCTAATGGACTGAAGCTCTGAAACTGTAAGCCAGACACCCACAATTAAATGGTTTCTTTATAAGAGTTGCCATGGCCATGGTGTCTCTTCACAACAACAGAACTCTAACTAAGACTATATGGAAACCCAGCACTTTGTAAGATAATCACAAAATAATCGAGTTATTTTAGTCTATAATTTAGTCCATCAATACAATGTTTAAACAATGAGGTAGCTAAACAGATAAGGAGAAAAGTAGTTTACAGAATATTGTATGTCCATAATAAAAATACTAAAGCATCTCAAAGTTAAACAAATTTCTTTAACCTGTCAAATATCCCTCCACTCAAAACCTACAGCAAATATTACAAATGTCGAAGCACCAGAAATAGCTCTTTTAAAGTTCAGACCCAAAGAAAGCAGTGCATCATCATAACTTCTACTAAGCCTGAACTGAAGATCCTACCCAGTGCAATAAGACAAGAGAAGAATATTAGTAAAAAGAAAAAATGTCATTATTTACCATTGAGGTATTTGTTGAAACAGACAGTACAAGGAAATCTATAAATAAATATCAAAATTAATATGTTTTATAGAGACACTGAATATAAGAATATAAATATCAACAACTTTATATACAATAAAAGCAACAGTAAACCAGAGAAAAATATAGACAGTCTCATTCTCTCCCTCAGTCCTTTTGTGTCTTCTCTTACTAACACCCTCACCTTTTCTCTTTCTCCCTCACTACCTCCTGTAAATCAAGATCCCAGGTATGTGACAACCTTTTCTGGTCTTGGGGGCACCAACACATCTATCTATCTATCTATCTATCTATCTATCTATCTATCTATCTATCTCACACACACTAAAAACAAGATAAATATTTTGAAAATTATCCATGAATAATAAAGCAATGGGCTGAAGCATCCCTGGCATATTCACATACATTTTATGTTGGGATCTTAATTAATGGAGAAGATATATTATTAGATGCAAAAGGCAAGTTTGTGTTTTAAAATATTCCTTATAAGTGGTGGTGCACACCTTTAATCCCAGCACTCAGGAGGCAGAGGCAGGTGGGTCTCTGTGAGTTCGAGACCAGCCTGCTCTACAAGAGATAGTCCAGGACAGCTTCCAAAGCCACAGAGAAACTCTGCCTCGAAATCTGCCCCCCCCAAAAAGTATTTCTTATAAGCTAACTATCTTAGTTAGGGTTACTATTGCTATGATGAAACACCATGTCCAAAAGCAACTTGGGGAAGGAAAGGATTCATTTGAGTTATGATTCCAAATCATTGCTCATCATTGAAGGAAGCCAATACAGGAACTCAAGCAGAACAGGAACCTGGAGGCAGGCGATGATGCAGAGGCCATGGAGGGGTGTTGCTTACTAGCTTGCTTCTTATATTTCGTTCAGCACAGTGGACTGTGTTCCCTGACATCTACCACTAATTTAGAAAATGCTATACAGGCTTGCCTACAACAAAATTTTATGGAGTCATTTCTCAGCTGAAATCCCTCCTCTCTCTGGTGACTATAGCTTGTGTCAAGTTGACATAAAACTAGCCAGCACACAAATATTGGGTTGGTAATATAAAATCTGAGGTGTTTTTTTTTTCTAATGTTCCAGAAAAGTCTAAGAGAGACGGGGAAAAACAGGCAAAGCAAAAGTGGTAAGAAGTTGATTGTTATTAAAATAAAGGGAACACTTTAAACTTTATTTTCTAAATTTTGAGTGTATTTTAAATTCATCATAGTAATGAGTTCTATTTTTGATCTTGGGTAGGAAGGGATGTGTTAAAACATAAAAGACATCAGTCACAAAAATGTTGATCAATTTGACTTCATATAAATTTGTAAGTTAATATGTGACAAAGAGTGTGTTGAATAAAAGTAAAAGATGTGACACAGATGCAAAAGCTATTGTAATGGATCCAACTGACAAAACATTAGCATGCAGAATGTTACAAGAACTCACACAAGTCAAAGGTAAGCCAATAGTAAAATTAGCAAAACATATTATCCAACAGTTCTGTGGAGAGGTACCTAATGACTACCATAAACATGTGAGAAGATAACCAACCAACCTCACTATTGAGAAATGCACATTAAAATAAGATCACTTTTTGCACATCAGATTAGTAAAAAATTTTCAGTGGACAAGAGTGGGTATAGGTGAACAGAGAGTAATAAATAACTCATATACTTCTGGTAGAACTTTAACTTGGTAGTATGGAAAAATGCTTAGGATTGAACTGTAGAAACTCCTCTTGTGCTGTCCAAGGACCCGTGGAACAAAAGTAGGAGAATCTTGGGGGTAATGAAATGCCTCAGGGGCTAAGAGTACATAGTGCTTTTGTAGGGCACCTGAGTTCTGGTCCCAGCACCGTATATCAGGTGGCTTACAACAATCCATAACTCCAGCTCCAGAAGATTTAACACCTCTGACCTCAACAGTGCATCTGCACTCATGAGTGTGCATGAACACACACACACACACACCAAGAGAAAGAGAGGCAGACAGACACAGACTGACATAAACACAAACAAACACAGAGAAACACACATGCACAATTAAAAAGAAAGATGAAATCTTTTTGAACTAAGGTAATCTCTATGAGAAACTTGCAAACAGAATCACTTGAGCAGGGCGTGATGGTGCACATCTGTAATCCCAGACCTTGGGAGAAGAGGCTAGTCTGGAAGGAGCAAACTGAGAGATTACATCTTAAACCACAAGCAGAAAACAGAAAGAATGAACTGGGAATACAGGGTCTTTTAAACTCTCAAAACCCAATCCCAGTGGCATACTTCCTCCAGCAAGGCCACACCTCCTAAACCTCCCCCAAACAGTGCCACCAGCTGGGCACTAATCAAATGCCAGAGACTGTGAGGGGGATTTCAGTCAGGCCACAAGACTGTGAGGGGATTTCATTCAGACCACAAGACTCGGCCATGTAGCAAGAGATGGGGTAAGGCACAGGGACACAGAGGATGGAAACAAAGAGAAGAAGGAAGAGGAGGGAGATGGGGAAGCAGGTGTCCTGGCTAGTTTTGTTTCAACTTGACACAAGCAGGAGCCATTGGGGAGGGGAACTGAGAAATGCCTTCATATAATTTGCCTACTGTAGAGCATTTTTAAAATTATTAATTGGTGTGGAAGGGCCCAGCACATTTTGGGTGGGGACATCCCTAAGGCAGGAGGTCCTAGTGTGTTATAAGACAGGAGGCTGAACAGTCATGAGAAGCAGCACCCTAACCTGCAAACACACACACATACACACACACACACACACACACACACACACACACACGCATACACCATGGCCTCTGTATCAGCTTCTGCCTACAGGTTCCTGCCATATTTGAGTTCCTGCCCTGACTTCCCTAGGCAATGGAGTGTGATCTCAGAGCTGTAAGCTAAAACAAACCCTTTTTTTCCAAGTTGTTTATGGTCATCATGTTTTATTACAGCAATAAAACCCTGATTAAGACAAAGGGCAGGGAAGAGGAGGGGAAATAGAACTGCTTAACTAAATTTAATATTGCCGAGTTTCCCAGGCAAATCACAGTATCATTATACCACAGCAGTACTTGACTTCTCCAGTTTCCCTATTCCCAATTACACCAGTGCATAATACACAAAAAACAAGTTCATCTAAATATTATTCCTTTAGTTCCAAATGCGGTTACATACCTTTGCAAACTCATATTGGGCAGCTGGATTTCTTTTTGTCTAGAGAAGGACCATTTATGCTTTTTCTCCATCTTCCTCTTTTGTCCCACCCTTAGGATTTCTCAGAGTTTTTATTGGTGAGTTAATGTCCTCTCTGTCACTTGTTAGAAACATTTTCACTAGTTCCTTTTCTAACTTTTGCCCTACAGCCCTTTGGCTAACATAATTTTGCTAAATCATTTGTACTGTTTATATTTTCCTTCTTCAATTTTTTATTATTATTAGATTTATTTATTTATTTTGGCAGGCAGCATGCACGTGGAAGTCAGAAGACAACTTTCAGGACTCAACTATTTCTTTCCACCATGTCAGTCCCAGGGGCTGGTGAGGTTTTGTTTTTTTGTTGTTTCCCCTTTTGAGACAGGACCCCAGGTTAACCTTGAACTCACTATGTAGTCCTAGGATGATCTCGGACTTATGAACTTCTTGCCTTTCCATTCTGAGTTCGGAGATTACAGCTATGTGCCACCATGGCTGGTTTTAATTTCAATTTTTGTATGTATTTATTTTATGTACATGAGTGATTGCCTGCAATGTATGTGTGTGTGTCCCTGTGTGTCTGGCACCCAGAGAGGTCAGAAGATGATGCCAGATCCTTGGAATTGGAGTTAAGAGCGGTTGTAAACCACCATGTGGGTAGCAGGAACAAAAGCTGGGTCTCTGCAAGAACATCTGGTGGGTGCTCTTATCGACTGATCCATCTTTCCAACCCCAACACCTGGCTGGATGGAAGTTTAATGGAGACCTAAGGATGCAACCCAAGGCTTGGCATATACTAGACAAGGACTCTACCAAATAGTCTACATCCCAATCCGCTTTTCCTTTTTGGCTTCATGGTTGTATCCAATATTTAAAGGGGACTTCTTGCCATGCTCATATTCTTTATTTAATCTTAGCCATGTCTAGTATTCTCTGGTTTCATAACATACATTGAAATCTTCACTGAATTGCAATTGATTTTGGCATAATACATGAAGTCGAGATAAAGCCCATCCATCCTCTACCACCTGTGACCACTGAATAGAACCAACACCATTCATCCACACTGTTTCAGATGTCACTTCACTTCACTAAATTCCCTTATGTTCTGGGATCAGTATCTAGGCTTCATCTGTTCTCAGTATCATTATTTCCAATGTAATTTTAATATGTGCTCTATGATCTCAGAGTTCTCTCTCTCTGTCTCCCTGTCTCTCTGTCTCTCTCTCTGTCTCTGTCTCTCTGTCTCTCTGTCTCTCTCTCTCTCTCTCTCTCTCTCACACACACACACACACACACACATACACACACACTGAAGTCCTAATTCTGAACTGAGCTACATCTGGTTTAGGCAGCAATGTGTTCATAGAGACAATTAGAGCAAACACAGAGGTTTAATCTAACCATTTATAAGCCAAAGGGAGAGGGCCCCATGTCCTCAGAAAAGAAACAACAACTCTTAAACACCCTGGTCCAGTACTCTAGCCTACAGAGCAATGCATCAATAAACATCTGTTCTTTAAAATAACCAGCTTGGGACATTTTGTTACAGTAGCCACAGGAAACTAGTGCAGCAGCCTTGACTTTTCAAGATCTACTCCATTTCTTTTCAATAATACTATCAGGGTAGGAAAAAAATGGATAGACTTGACAGAATCAGGATTAAATCCAAATTCCACCATTAAGGAAGTTACATGCTTTCTTTGTGGAAGCCATTCCTTTAGATTTTCTGTTAGAATTAGATGTGTAGTGGAAAACAGACATGAGAAAGGTGAACACATTAGAACATAGTGACCGTCTGGGTGAGAAGACCCTAGAATATTTTCTTTCCAAGTGAGTCATCAAAAGGTAATGCCTCTTGGTAAGGCAGGCCCATATGGCTTTGTTGAATCCCCTATGAGACTTGTTGGGACTTTCCAGAAGGGAAGTTGAGCCAGCCACAAGCTAGGCTGGGGACATGATGGGAGAGGTGATTCCTTTAGGGTGAAGGAAGCTCCTTTAGGAGAAGGCATGAGGTAACCATATAGGATGGTAAAGATCCTTGGGGACCAGCATCAGATGAAGGACTCCCTAAGGAGATCATGCTGAGTGCTCACAGAATACACAGGGGGGATGGACCCAGGTTTACATGGCTTGAGGGAACAGCAAGTGCCTGTGTCACTGATACCAATTTCTTGGTAGAATGAGTAGTAGTTCATCTTTCTTGGCCGAACTGGGCTCTATCCTCCCTCTCCCTACGTGGTCCTTTTAGCTAGTGGCAGGTTCAATGCCTAAACCTCCAACATACTTAAATCCACCAAAGTCATTCCCCAAGAGCTGACACATCTCTCACCAGGGCACATCCCACAAATCCCAATTAAGAGAAATGAACATTTTTCTGCCATAAATGCTGCAGGTGACTGAGCACATGCTCATATGCTGAAGAACATGCTCCCTCCAAGAAGAATACAGTCCGTCTCCTCTGCCCACTCCCTTCAGCCATAAAGTGACCATAGCCCATATGGCTTTTGACTAAACTTGGCTGTGGTTATAGTGGGCGAATTTGAACTCAAGGAGTTCTAGAGGGAGACATTCAGAAAATTGAACAATAACACAGTCCTGGGTGCCACAGAGACCTGAGTCTGGATCCCATTGTTCTCACCAGCTGAGAGACTTTGAACAAGCTACCTGCATCCCCATTTCCCAACTTACTAATGGCAGCTGAAATTTAGCGTTCTGCCTAAGGTTGTTCTTGAGGTTACATGAAATAGCTAAAGCATTTAGTAAACAAGAAGACCTGGGTAAGCTTTGGCTTAGGATGTGAGTCTAGATAGCACCTTGGAAAATAAGAACTGCACATGGACTCAGAACCAGAAGAACCCAAGTAAGTTCAATCCATTCCTTAAGCTTTAATGCCTCGTAAGGTCTATGAGAACAGTTACACTCACCTCCCATCATTAAGCTGGGTAGTAAATCAAAATGTCTGTCTTGGTGTCTGGTATAGATTAAGTGCTTACAAATGATACCCGAGTCAGTCTGAAAGAGGAAGAGAGAACTCTGAGTCCTCTGGGATAAAACGCAAAGGTAGGAAACCAGACCCCAGGAAAAATAAATAGTGAGATGGTTGGTTTTTCTGTGTAATCAAACTTTCTGAGTCTCCTAAAGAGAAATTATCACTGTTCATTAAACCAGACTTATTCTGTCCAGGGAGAGGGCAGTTTATATGGGTTTTGTTTGGCCTTCTATGTCAACTTCTCTTCACTAGAGCCATAGATAGTTTTGACATTTATTGCTTCCTTTAAATAAGAAGCTAGGGAGGATACAAGAAAGGGGGCCAGAAAGATTTTTCCAACAGAAAAGAAATGTCATTTATGAAGCCATATCAGACATCCGCGTTGCAGGGAACAATTCGGATGGGGCAAATTAAGTGAATGTTCCCATGATGAACTGTCTCAGTACAGTCAGTCAGGTGACGGTAAATCTGGCTTGAGTGGCAGCTGTGTTAATAAACTGCAGAGAAGATTGACGCCCATCCAAAGCCAGGGAATGCACAGTGAAGAGCTTTCAGGCCCATGCCCGTCAGAGTATAAATATGTATCACTGGCTTCTAAAGTGAGTTACGATTTCATTCTCCAAGCAGTACCTGAATTCCAGAGAGGGTATTTGTCTAGTGCCAGTATCAGGGGTGACAGGTATAGCAACATGGTCACACAGGGGAGATATCTACTTGGCAAATAAATCAGACTCTGTGAAGGAACCTGTTGTTATCAATTTAATCTTGGGGGGAAATCTCTCTGTACCCAAGTAATATTGTCAGCACATTAAATATGTCTTCCTTTTATTGAGGGGCTTGCAGGCACCGCATTCTCCCATATGCCATGTCTTGAGGTGGACAGGTCTGCAGCCTTCTGTACCCACATTTCTCATAATGCTTTCTGGCTGCCTTGTAGAGAATGAGCAATTTCAGCGCAGATTAATTTCCAGTGTCTCTGCATCTTGATCTAATGATAGCACTTGATCAGTGATAGCACTGGAATCATCATTTATTCAGAATGATGAGACGGTCAAGGGTGAAGTCTGACTTACAATGGAAATGACACTGGAGTTAACTAGCTCAGAAGGGGGCTAGAGAGATGGCTCAGAGGTTAAGAGCACTAACTGCTCTTCCAGAGGTCCTGAGTTCAATTCCCAGCAACCACATGGTGGCTTAT